>NC_030823.1:26871651-28121651 GCF_001704415.2 Capra hircus | reverse complement strand
CAGACTGGGCGTGGGGTGTGAGAAAAAGAGGAGTCAAGGATGAATTCCAGCCTCTGGCCTGAGCTACTGGAAGGATGCCATTGCTGAGATGAGGAAAGATGAGGGAGAAGTAGATTTGGGAAAGAAAATCAGAAGGCCGGTTTTGGGTAAGTTGTCTATGATGCCCCTTGGTTTCCAAGGAGAGATGTTGAGAAGAAGTCAGCTGGATATAAGAGTCTGGAGGTCAGGGGAGAGTCTGAGCTGGAGATCTGGATCTGGGAGTCATCATCACGAGGATTTAATTTACAGCCAGGAGACTGAGCAAGAACATCACAGGGGTGAGTGGGGGCGGAAAAGAGAACAAGATCAAAGAGAAAATCAAGATCAAGAAGATCGAGTGCCTGGGGAACTCCCAAGTTTAAAAACTGATGAGATGAGCAAAGGAAACGGAGAGGGATTCACAAGGTATAAAGAAAACTAGGGAGTGTCGTGTTCCAGAAGCCGAGTAAAGACAGTGTTTTCAAGGAGGGAGTGAGCAATTGTGTCCAATGCGACTGCAAAGTCTGGGAAGATGAAGACAGAACTGACCACTGGATTCAGCAAATTTGGAGGAGACTGGTGATCCTGATAAGCACAGCTTGGGCAAGTGATGGAGGTAAAAACATGCTTAGAGTGGGCTGAAGGGGGATTGATGACAACAAATCTAAAGGGGAACAGAGAGATGGGCAACGGGCAGAGGTGAGGATAGGACCAAGAGAGCCCGTTTGCAAAAGATGAGAGACACTTTCAGCATGTACACGTGCTAAGAATGAGTCATTCAACAAAAGAAAACCGATGATATCAGAAAGAGTGGCTACTCTTCTGGTGTTTTCCTAATCTCCAGAGTATGCTTATATTGCGTTTTCTGTCTTATCAACTACAGATGTCATTTATTGACTTTTGTTATGATGCGTAAGAGCTAGCTTACTTTTATCATTCCTCATTCTTTTCTACTCTTATCTCAACATGACCCCACTGTCCTGATACATTACTGTCTCAGTGCATCTGCTGATTTCCTTGGTAGCCTTTATTTCTTGGTCTATCAACTTCAGACAGCATGTCTTGATCACTCACTTCACATGAGGAGGGTGTTCACACCTGTACCCTACCCTCTACACGTTAGTCAGTTGTGGTAGGTTGTGCTGGGAAATAACAACACTAACACAACAGCAGAAAAGTCTCAGTTTTATTTCTCACTCATGTGACACGTCATGCCCTGCTTCCGTTGTCCTCTTTATTCTGAGAACCAGGTAGAAGAGTGCATCTGAGACCTGCCACTCTCACGAGAGAAAGAAAAGAACAGTGGCAGAAACTCACAATGCCTCTGAAACTGTCTGCTCAGGCCCAGCATATGTCACTCCCACTCACTCACTTGGCCAAAGTGAGTCACATGGCCAAGCCTGATAACGTTGCGCAGGGAAGGAAACAGTCTCCTCCCACAGGAATCATGGCATTAAGTGGGTATGTGACATCATCTTTCAGTTCAGTCGCTCAGTTTTGTCCGATTCTTTGCGACGCCATGGACTGCAGGCAGGCTTCCCTCTCCATCACCAATTCCCAGAGCCTACTCAAATTCATGTCCATCGAGTCAGTGATGCCGTCCAACCACCTCATCCTCTGCCATCCCCTTCTCCTCCCACCTTCAATCTTTCCCAGTATCAAGGTCTTTTCCAATGAGTCAGTTCTTCGCATCAGGTGGGCCAAAGTATTGGAGTTTCAGCTTTAGCATCAGTCCTTCCAATGAATATTTAGGAGTGATTTCCTTTAGGATTGACTGGTTGGATCTCCTTGCAGTCCAGGAGACTCTCAAGAGTCTTCTCCAACACCACAGTTCAAAAACATCAATTCTTCAGTGCTCAGTTTTCTATACAGTCCAACTCTCACATCCATACATGACTACTGGAAAAACCATAGCTTTGACTAGACGGACCTTTGTTGGTAAAGTAATGTCTCTGCTTTTTAATATGTTGTTGGTAAAGTAATGCCTCTGCTTTTTAATATGCTGTCTAGGTTGATCATAGCTTATCCATAAAGTCATAGCTTATCTTTCAGTGGATAAATGGAAATAACAATTTATTCTATCACAATTTACCTGTCAATTTCTATAAGCTGTTTTTTAAATTTTATATTGCCAAGGAAAAAAATCTTACATCCACCTTTATAGCTATTATTAAGTAGTCCTCAGTGCTTTGCCTGTGGTTGGTTTTAGAAGTTAAAAACCACTGAGATGCATTTATATCATTATGACTAAGCAAATACTCTTCACTACAGAATCAAAGAGACCCATATTGTGCACCACTGTTCACAGACCGACTCTATGCACTTAAAAGAGTCTTTCTTATATTCCACCACTTGCCTAAAACCAGGTCACAGTTTGATTTGCTTCCTATTTAAGCTATACCTTTAATACCGTGTTTTTTGTTTTTTCCCAAAGTTGTTATTTTTTCCTTTTTTAAATTGTTGATAGAAGAAACATCTGCCTTCTACATCATATCCCTAATATCCTCAAATTATTTTTCATTTAGTGTTTGGAATCCTCTATTCTTTTTGAAGTCTACTGACCTCCCGATATAATTGGGTAGTTGCTTCATTTGGAGATCTTGATACTTTTACACAGCTTTTTGTCTTTACTGCAGTTACTAATTGCCTTCTGTTTTTCTTGCTTTCTGCTTTGTATCACCACTTTACTCTCTTACAGTGTACCAGTAATACTCTCTACTCTGTGGAATGTCCCTTTCTCCCACCTTCCTCACCTCATTCCTGGCGCCTTCTACCCTCCTACAGTAATGAAGACTGACTGCTCTCCAGGCTTGCTGAACAATTTTATCCTAGGTTGCTTTTCATGGCTGCTTTCAATTGGATACACTATTCCCTGGATCTCATACCTTCTTTTTTGGTTTACTTTCTTGTTTTGCTGAGATACATCCTCAAATGATTTCCTTAAAAAGATTGACTTAGGATGTAAACGTCATTGGTTCTTTCACCCTTGGGACTGCCTCACTTCTATATAAAACAAAGGCCTTGGACCAGATGCTCTCTAATGCCTGTTCAAGGAATATAATTCTGGTTGGTCAGTGTGCATTCTATAAATAGTATACTATATCAAGGAGAGACTTTAAATGGTTCTTGCTCTAAGGAACTTACAATCTACTTGGATAGACAAAGAATAAACTCTTGTAACAGTAATAAAAAGGTAACAATACAAAAGATGCCACAAGGTAGGGCATGATTCATCATCAACTAGAGGCTCAGACTTAAAGGAGAGAGAAGCTGAGCCAGACTGGATGTGCTGACTAGGGAAAGGAGATCTTAGCTGAGTGCAAAGAGCAGGCAGTATATTGGGGGGGATTAATTATTTATGAATATTCAACACTAGATTAATAGCCAACATTAATCTGATGGAATAGTTAACAGTCAGTGAAAGTTCTCCTCTGTCCCACTTTCCCTGCCACAGAGTTACCAACATTTTCATTTCACCAAGTCAATCAAGATAGAAACAATTTTCAAATATGAAAGTACAGTTTTTCTCGTAACAAACAGATAAACCCTTTGGCCACTTTGGGGCATAACAGTGAACCTCCATGAGCACATGTATGAGCAATTGTGTATACTTATAAACGCCATACCTGTTGGACTATGAACATATTGGCCATGGTCTTTGTTAGTAGAGTTTCACTGAACAGGAAACTACCATCATCCATTTTTCAAATTCATTTTGTATCGTTCCAATGAGGATCCAGAATGACCATAAATCACTTCCCCTTCCCATTGACTCCCCAAGAGAGGAAACATCTCTCTGATGGTATGTTACCCCAACAGCCCTTCTGCTTGGACCAAGGCAATACCAGGGAATTGTAAGGACTGAGCTTCTCCATGGGGGTCCTGCAGACTGGATGAACCTGAAATGCTGTCAAAGAAAAATGGTGCCTTCATTCAGCCCAACACTGGCACTCCCATCCCATTTGCAAATGAGAACACTTGCAGGTAAGGAAGTTTCCAGAAAAAAGAGGAGCTCTTTGGGCCCGTGCTGCTACCAATTTCCAGAGAGCAGGAATGATGTGAGGATGGCAAGTGCTTGGAGCCCCACGATGGAAACTCTTAGCAGGGTCTAACCTAATACTACTCCTTCTGGGAGGCATCCTCTGAACTCCCATCCCAGCCCTGGAAGAATCAATTACTGCTCAAATACTGTTCCTGCTGCCATTATAGCAATAACAAATTTAAACAATGTTTGCATCAATTTTCCTCAACAATCTATGACATCTTGACTGATTTATCCATCATCACATCCCCAGTGCTGGGCAGTGGGTGCTCTGTGTTTGTCGAATGAAAGAGTGAACAGATTAAAAGAAGCTTCATTTCCTCAAAGGGCAGGGCCAGACATGAATATTCAGTTTTCACAGGAGCATCAGATAAGCTGGAGGACATGGAGAAGTGGATCTGGGCTAAGGGAGAATTTTCTAAGCGCTGGGGCCATTCAAACCCCAACAGGGTCAGTTGCGGGGCGGCGGGGGGGGGGGGGGGTTGCAAAAAAAAAAAGCCTGGAGATTTTGCCTGTGCTGTTTTGTTGTCCAGGATTCCACTGCAGGTCAAGGGAAGCAGAGAGGTCAATAAATACTCAGAAGAAAGGTCCCAGAGGGCAACCCCCCACCCCATACACCAGAGATGGGACCAGTGCTCAGCTCTGCAGAGGGTCAAAGAGCAAGATGGACCCACGGTCTCCAGAACACTCTAATGGCCAGACCCTGAGCTTTATGTAATCTCATTTTATCCTCCCAGCATCCCAGAGGGACAGGCATCCCTGACTGACAGATGAGAAATACCAGCAAGGATCAAGAACTCCCTTCAGTGTGTGTGTGTCAGGGGAGAGGGGGTGGAGGCAGGGGCCCATGCATCCAGTCAGTTGTACAATGACAGCCAACACAAAACAATAAAATGCCTGGATTTTCAGTCACTGAAAATTCTGAAGTCTGTGTACCCATGGCTCACCTCAGCCTGTTTTATTACTTTTGTAGTTTGCTTTTTTCTCTCTCTTTTATTCTGGCTTCTTAGAAAGGTTTCTTACAAAAATCCCATAGGATTCTGCTCTAACAATAACAGCAACAAAATGTTATAAAGGGCATGGGCATGCATGCTCAGTCATGTCTCACTCTTTGTGACCCTCTGGACTGTAGCTGGCCAGGGTCCTCTGTCCATGGGATTCTCTAGTCAAGAATACTGGAGTGGGTGGCCATCTCCTCCTCCAGGGGATCTTTCCAACCCAGGGATGGAACCTCATCTACTGTGCCTCCTGCATTGGTAGGTAGATTCTTTATCACCCAGCCACCTATGTAAAGACAGAAAAAGTGGGGGGAAGGTGGGAGGAGTTGGCAGGAGGGCAGGGGGTGTGGCAGTGGGCCTAAGGGTGGGAAAGGGACCTAGTGAAGCAGACCTAGGAGGTGCCCAGATGAACAGGGGCTGTGGCCTGACCCAGCAGAGACTCGGGGTAGCTCTGCCCACCTGGCACCAATGTGTGTCTTTCCTCAAAGACCGTAAGATGGCATTTACTTCACCAAAAGGAGAATCAAGACACATCCCTGCTGGTGATCTTCACATCCCCAGAGAGATGGACAGGCAGTGTGTTTTTCACTCCAGCAGGTGGGAATGTCTCACACAGCTAAATTAGCCTCGGCTTGCCTTTTCACAGGGTCTACACGTGCACAGAGAGCCGGCCTGAAGACAGCAACCAGGCTGCTGAAGGCACGAGGAGGGGATGCCCAACTGAAGGCCACCTAGCTTTCTGCTGGGACACATACACTTCTCCAGCAGCATCCCCCCCCACCTCCCCCTAGGGGGCAGAAAGATGAGCAGGAAGGGGAAAGTGAACCCGACCTGCGTGGGTGGGTGTGGTCTTCCCTATCAGCACCCAAGAAGCCCCTGCAAAGCTGGTTAAGAGCCAGGCTGTGAGAAAGGCCAAAGCAAAACAGAAAGCCATTTCTAGCTGACCTCTGTTCTTGGGAACTTGGAGCCTTACAGCGGCAAGCTTTTCTCCTGGGCACAGAGGTGCCTGCCTCTCCAGTCTCGCGCGGAATTGGGGGGCGAGTTGCTCTTAACTCCGAAGAACAGCCAGTGCCAAGTTGGCAAGTTGGGAGTGATCCGGGAGGGGATGCAGACATATTTGGGTGTGGGGTTAGGAGAAGAAGGGTCAAGAAAACTTCGCATTTCCTCCCTTTATGCCCCCACTGGGCACTCCTATCTCTGTGATGGGCCTCCGTTTTAAAATTGGGGACACAGGTGCCATCAGGGACCGTCCAGGCCGCCAAAGTCCAACACAGAATTACACCCGCGGGCACTCCACGTTCTCAGGAACGGAAGCGATGGGGGAAGTTATGGGGTCAGCTCTGGCCAAGCGCGGTTCAAACCCACAGGCATCTAAACTAATAAAATCGTCCCTCTTCCTCTCGGCGTCCTTCGGGGGTGCTGGTGGAATCGCAGGCACGCCGGAAGGCGGTGGAGACTCTGGCTAAAGAGCTCTCGCCCCCACACGCCCCTCACCGCGCGAAAGCAGGCGGGGCTGCGGGGTGTCTTCTGTCCCAACTCATCTCCCCTTTTTCCCCAGCTCGACCGACTTCTCCAATGCCCAGGGACTTGGTCATCCCCACCGGCGGCCCCAACGCTGGTCTTGCTGGGGCCCCGCGCCCCTCGGAGGATGGAGCTCGTGGGAGGGCGCGCAGGGCGGAGAGAAGAGGCAGGATTAGCCGGGGTCTAGAGAGCCGCCTGGGCGGCTTGCCGGCAGACTCCAACATTCCCGTCAAAGTTCCCGGCTCCTCCAGGCCGGATCACCTGGCTCCCAGGTCGGAGGAGGGGAAAGGAGTGTCAGGGAGCCCCGCGCCTCCCTCCGGGCGCCCCCTCCACGCGCTTCTGCCACCTGCCAGGGGGCGCTAGGAGCGCCGGCGCGGCACTTGCAGCCCGTGGGCGCGGCCCGAGGGTCCCTCCCTGACCCCTCCCCTGCCGCCCTCAGCGCCCGGGGCCCGGGGCGCAAGGGGTCGCGGCCGTCGCGTCTTACCCAGTCCCGGCACGAAAGTGTTGAGGAAGAGGCAGATGACGGCCACCGGGAAGGGCATGTAGGGGATGGCGGCGCGCAGGGGGCCCTTCTTCTCGCGGACTTGCACCACCACTCCGCTGGACGAGGACGCCCCTCGCTCCGCCGCCGCCACAGCCGCCGCCGCCGCCGCCGTCTCGGCGTCCTTGTGCGAAGGCTCCATGGCCGGGCGCGCTCCCCTCCCCGGGAGCCCGGCTGCCGCGGCCGGGGCTGCCGCCCAACGCACAGGGGGCGGGTGGCGGGCGGCTTCAGGGCACTGGGAGCCGCGCCGAGCTCAGGCGGCCAGCGCGCTCCGGGTGCGGCGCGGCTCGCCCGGAACCCCGCACGCCCGCGTCCCCACGCGCCCGGCCCTCTGCCGCGCGCTCGGCTGCGCTCCCACACCCCCGGCGGAGGGGCGGGGAGGGCGGCGTGACACCCGGTGACAGCGCTCCGACGCCCCTCCCCGCGAGGCCCCTTCCCCGCCCTCCCTTCCACTCCCCCACACCAGCCCCCCCGCCCCCCAAACACCACTTACAAATCTGGGCGGAGGGAAGCAAGTAGAAGAGGACCGCGGAGGGAGCTGGCTGTCCAGATACTGGGAGGCATGGACACACCTCTCTCGCTCCAGACAGGTGAACGGGGCGGGGACCTCCGCCGAGGACACCGTGAATTGGCCGCGTGTGTTAGGCTGGCCTGGAGGGGAAAGGCTTCGAGACTGAATCTTCTAATCTGGAGGTTGCGTTTTAAGCTAGGGAGATGGAGGCAAGGAACGCGCCGCGCCTGCTGCCTCCTGTGCTTTAAATTCATTCTGATTTGAATGGATTTCAAGTCACTGGAAAAGCGATTTTAGGATCGATCAAGCTGAAAACAGGAGACCCAGCTATTCAAACAGGTCTCCATGAGGCTAGTTAAAGTGGAACCCTTCCTTACACACAAGCACAGAGAGAGAGAGAGAGAGAGAGAGAGAGAGAGAGAGAGAGAGAGAGAGAGAGAGAGAGAGAGACGCGAAAACTAAAAGAAATGAGCCTGTTGCTCGGAAGGGGGGATGTTGGGAACTGTCCCCGAGCAGTTCTGGGGAAAACCTGGGCTTTTTGTGAGCTGGCCTGGTGGTAAAGAAGCCAGCGAAGACACAGCGTCCTCTGGTGTTGGCAATGCAGCAGTTGGTAAAGCAGGATTTGGCCAGCCGTGTGCAAGCGGTTAACAGGAGGCCCCATATTTAATCAGATTTTCTGAATATCGCTGCCTTCACCTCCACACCTGGAAAAATTGAAGGGATGAAAGCAATCACCACTTACGTTAGGGAGGAATTCAATGCGTCAGAATTATCCTGATATTCAGCAAATCGTCTGAATAATTGGAAGGATGCAAATCCACTTCCTTCCCAGCAACCCTCTTTTTCCAGGAAAAATGGTGATAGAATAATCCCCAAACAGCCCAGAGATTCTGGGGAAGGATACTAAAAAAACGTGTATTATTGTGGGGGTATCTGAATTAAATTATTTTATTTTATTTTTAAAAAATATTTATTTGGCTGGGACAGGTCTTAGTTGCAGTGGGGCAGGGTGGAGGGTGAGAGAGGGTTGGGGGGTGGGCGGGGAAGGCTGGGAGCGGATCTTCAGTTGTGGAATGTGGACTCTAGTTCTCTGACCAGGGAGGGAACTCGGGCCCCCTGCACTGGGAAGGAAGCGTGTTACCACTGAACCACCACCGGGAAAGTCCCTGAATAGAATAATTTTAAAAGCAGATGGTCAGCAGGGGATAGTGGTGATACTAGTGAGCACATAGTAGTAACTAGTTAGGCCTGGCAATCATAAGTAAACAAAACTGAAATACTTGTCTCTTGTCTGACCACTAACTACCTGTATGACTCAAAAGAACTCATCAAGCCTTTTATGGGCTTGAGTTGCTGTGATTCAAATCGATATTCAGTTTAATATGCATTTATCAGAGGTCTAATATGACTTGGATTCTGGAGAGAGGTAAAACCCAGCCCCTGACTTCAAGGGTCTAATAGATGAACTGACAGATACTAACAGCAACAAGGACAGAATTATAGATGGTGATGAATGCTGTAGCCACGGTAAGCAGAAAGTGCTGAGAAAACATGGACCCATCTGTGAAACCAGCGAGAGAGGGGAGGCGTCAGAAAGTCTCCCAAAGAAGGTGATAGTGGATGAGACTCGTGAAATGACTACAGTTAATCGCTTGCAGGACATTTATTTTATTTTAAACAAAACACATTTATCCAAGCCCTCTACCAGGCACCAAGCACTTTACACATTTTAACTCATTAAAGCCTTACTACACTCTATCTTATTGGAGAAGGAAATGGCAACCCACTCCAGTGTTCTTGCCTGGAGAATCCCAGGGATGGGGGAGCCTGGTGGGCTGCCATCTATGGGGTCGCACAGAGTCGGACACGACTGAAGCGACGCAGCAGCAGCAGCAGCAGCAGCAGCACACTCTATCTTGTATTATTCATTACCCCATTTTACCAGTAGGGCCGTTGGTACCCAGAGAGGTTAAGTAAGCATTCTCTGAACACTTTTTCATGGAATACTTGAATGGTTTTGGGGCCACTGAAAAGATTTCAGGGAGGGAAATGGATTTACATCTTCTAGATGTAATTTTCTAGATGATGTGCTTAATATCTGGATGTCGGAAAGATATATAGATAGAGCAACAGCATGTACAAAGGCATGGAAACCTAGACTTGCAGGAACGTTCCAGAAATAGAAGTATGACAGGACTAGGACTCCTGCGGGCAAGGGCTGGAGATGGGGGCGGGGGGGGGGGGGATGGGCAAGAACTAAGTAATGATCCAGGAACAATTTGGATTGGATGGAATCAGTGCAAAATTCTAAGCCAGCGTGTGGCATGCCCTGAGTGTTACAGTTACTATGTAACAAACTACCCCCAGACACAGCTCTTTTATTATGATGACAGATTCTTTGGGTCAGATTGGACAGAACAGAGCTGAGACAGCTCTTCCTTGCTTTAAAATATGTCTGGAGCTGAGAGCACTCAAACAGTGACAGCTGGAATAGCCATGGCTAGAGGATCCACTTCCAAAAGGATCCTCAACTCTGATATCTTGACTGGGATGACTTGATAGCTGGCTCCGCTGGGACTGTTCTCTAGAGCCCTTACACAGGGCCTTTCTATATGACTTGGACTTTTCACAATGTGGAGCCTGGTTCCTGAGAGGAAATTTCCCCAGAAAGGGCATGGCAGGACTAGAGGAAGCTGCATGGACCTTCTGCTCTAACATCAGAAATCACACAGCATCAGTTCTATGGGCTGTATTAGTTGAAGCTGTCACAAACCTGCTTAGATTCAAATGGAGGACATCCCACCTCTCAATGGAGTAACATCAAGAATTTGAGCCCTGATTTTAAAGCCACCCTAATGAGATATGCTGACAAAGTTCTGTATAGTCAAAGCTATGGTTTTTCCCATAGTCATGTATGGATGTGAGAGTTAGGTGGTAAAGAAGGCTGAGTGCTAAAGAATTGATGCTTTAGAACTGTGGTGCTGGAGAAGACTCTTGAGAGTCCCTTGGACAGCAAGGAGATCAAGCCAGTCAATCCTAAAGGAAATCAACCCTGAATATTCATTAGAAGGACTGTTGCTAAGCTGAAGCTCCAGTACTTTGGCCACCTGATGCAAAGAGCTGACTCACTGGAAAAAAACTCTGATGCTGGGAAAGACTGAGGGTAGAAGGAGAAGGGAGCAGCAGAGGGTGATGGTTAAATAGCATCACTGACTCAATGGAGATGTGTTTGAACAAACTCCAGGAGATAGTGAAGGATAGGAAAGCCTGGCGTGTTGCAGACCAAAGAGTCAGACATGAATTAGCGACTAAACAACAACAGCAACTAATGAGATATGGTTTGGTGGAAGGACCGCTCAGTCAACCGTGTGGAGGATGGATTCCAGGGGGTTGTGGACAAAAAAAAAAAAAAAAGTTGCCTGCCATTTCAGTCAACAACAAATGCTGATCTCCATCAAGTGGTCAGCTACTGGCAGCCACCTGATGATGTGCCCTGAAGATTCAAGATCAAGAAAAAGCGAGATACTGGCCCTGGATAGATAAGATGCATAACAAGGGAGTAATTTCAATGAACCCAGATTCTTGCATCTTCCGTACATAGATAAGCACTAAAATTATAACTCTAGATGGCTTTTTTGTGTGTGTGATTTGCCATAACCTTTTGATGTTCAACTGCATTTGTTTATTTAGCAAAAAATCCTATACATCCTTGTTCCTCCCTTACCTCTTTAGAACAGCTCTTCAGAGTTATCTGAGAGGTTATTTCCCAGGCTTTAGTTCTCAGTAAAGTCCCCTAATACAACATAACTCTCAACTTTCAGGTTGTGCAGTTTTTTGTTTTGTTTTTTTTGTTGTTGTTGATTGGTTGGTTGAAGTTCTTTTTTTTTTTTTTTTTTTCAGTTGACAATGTAAAATTGGGAATATGGGGAATAGGGCAGGAATAGTTTTCATTAACCCACTCCAGTGTTCTTGCCTGGAGAATCCCAGGGATGGGGGAGCCTGGTGGGCTGCCGTCTCTGGGGTCGCACAGAGTCGGACACGACTGAAGCGGCTTAGCAGCAGCAGCAGCAGCAACAGTTTTCATTAACAGACCAAAAGGAAAAATTGAGCTTGAGGGACTGAGGGCAGCCAGCGGGTGGTGGGCACTTGCTGATAAAATAACCAGCTGTCTTGACTGTTAGTCAATGTGAAGCTCAGTAAAGCAATTTGGGCTGCAGCTTTGGGAGCCATCAGTGTACGAATAATAGTTAAAGCCCTGTGGTGTAAAACAGACGTGGAATAAGAAGAGTGGAGGGCCTAGGAGAACCATCAGAAGTTACTGAAATTAAGCAGTAAGGAAGGAGGGAGGGGAAGATTTTTAAAGAAGAAACGCTGGGAATGTTTCATGGAAGCCAAAAAGGAAGATTTTTAAGAAGGAGTGGTCAGAAGTGTCAAATGCCATGGAAGGACCAAGGAAGGCCTCAAAATTACCTATGGGGTTTGGCAGTTAGGAGGTTCAGCTCCCTGGAACCCCAACTCTAACATCTCACCCACTGTGTCTGTTTTTAAGGAATTTGTCCATTCATTTAAACTGTTGAATTTGCTAGGATAAAATTATTCATAATATTCATTTACTGTCTTTTTAATGTCTGTGAAATCTGTGATGATGTCTCCTCTTTCAGTCCTGAAATTTGTGCTTTCTCTTTTTCCTTAATCTCGCTTGCAAGGGATTTTTCTGTTTGACATTGTGACCACAACTTGTATTTGAAGCAGAGTTTAAGATCTAAGTTATTTCACGCAGGAAGAGGTCTCCAAAAAGGTTAAAACCTTAAAAAATTCTCTCTCCCCAAAATCAGACACAAATATAACAACAACAAAAAATCAGTTGATTGCATCAGCCAAATATAACTGGGCCAGGCATTGGGTCATAAAGATAAAATCTGTTGTTTGGCCTTATTCTGTCATCAGCTGAATAAAGTACTTCAGCTTTGGACCTCTTTTTAGCCAAAAACTTTTTTTTTTTTTGCTTAAGTCAGCTTCCAAACTGTACAAGGGATTCATATATCAACCAGGATGGCAAAGAGTATATATTGTAGCTTTGGCAGTAGAAAGACAGACCTTATTTGGAGCTCTGTGTCTGAATGATTTCTTAACCTCTCTGAGCCTCAATCTCCACAATTGTAAATAATACTTATCTCATTGGTGTATGTGTCAGGATTAAGGGAGAAAATGTGTGCAAGCTACACAATAAATGGCCACTGAGTCAGGAGCCTTTGAATCCCAGGAATACCCTGCTGGCTCAACAGTAAAGAATCTGCCTGCCAGGCTGACAAGGGTTCAATCCCTGGGTTGGGAAGATCCCCTGGAAAAGGAAAGGGCAGCTCATTCCAGTATTCTTGCCTGGGAAATCCCATTGACACAGGAGCCTGGCAGGCAACAGCCCATGGGTTCACAAAGAGTCAGACATGCCTTAGCCACTAAATAACAAAAATAGAAAATCCTAACTCAAATTTAGCTTACAGGGAAGACAAGGAGTTTATGGGTATGATGGCTTTTTGATATATGAATTTGGCAAAGCTGAATTTCAGCTTCCAGAATACCCTTTCTAATTTGTTTCCATTTAGAGTGGACTAACAGTGATGAAGTCTCTCAAGAAATGAAGGACAGAAGCAGTCAGTGGCCACTTTATACCATACACGCACCTTCTCTGAGGTATTTCATCAAGTGTTAATCTAGGTGTTGAAATAAAGGAATTTTGCATATGTGATTAAAGTCCCTAATCAGTCAACCTTAAGTTAATCTATGAGAGAGTGTCCTGGGTGGGCCTGGCTTCATCAATTACAAGTGCTTTAAGGCCTTGTCTGAGGGAGAGACTCACAGTGACTGTTAGGGCCCCAGTTGCTCTCCCTTCCTTCTAGAGCTTCCTCTGTGACTGAAACCTGTGAACATCAAGGTTCAGCTCTTGCTTGTGATCTTCTCTCCTTGTCTGCCTGGACTTTGGATTTGCTTGTGTGTGCTCAGTCATGTCCCACTCTTTGCAACTGTATGGACTGTAGCCTGCCAGTCTCCTCTGCCCATGGGATTTCCCAGGCAAAAATACTGGAGTGGGTTGCCATTTCTTCCTCGAGGGGATCTTCCCAACCCAGGGGTTGAACCTGCATCTACCAGATTTGCTTAGCCAGTCCCTATAGCTGTGCAAGCCAATTCCTTGTAATAAATCCATATTTACATCCTTAATCTATCTATCAATCGTCTATGATTTGGCTGGTTCTACTTCTCTGGTTGAACCCCAACTGATACAATGGGATTGCAAGTCTTGGAAGTCCAGAGAAGGGCTCAAACGATAACAGTGAGTCGTCTACTCAATTTCCCACCCCCTCCATTTCTCTGCTTCCTTCTGTGTGTGGTGGCTTCGTTCTGTAGGCTGGTGCTTCCCATGTGGTGAGGAAGATGGCCTCTGAACGCTTTAGGTTCACATCTTCCCAATCAAGCCAAGCAGAAAGACACTTCTTTCTTTCCCGCAGAGAAGGGGTTCTGATTGGCCCACCTCTTGGATTAGTCACTGTTGCCAGGATACTGTGTTAAATTTGACCAGGCTTCTGAGAGGTAGGATTCTGTGATTGACAGCCCCCAGCAAGCCTTAAAGAGTGGGTAGAAGCCCCTCCCCCTAAAAGAGGCGCCGCTGTAACCAGAACAGATGTCTGGGGATGCCTATTAGACAAACATAGCTGTAGTGACCTCAGTCTACCACAGAGATGGTTAGTGGAATTCTTGGTGATGAGCCTTCTAAATCACTGATCTTGATCTACATGAGTCATGTGTTTGAACTTCCATCCACATGCTGACTTCCACTGACACTTCTTGTTGCTTTTCCCAGGTGCAATACACTCCAGTGAAGTGTGGTCTTAAAGACAGAGCCCAGCCTGGCTTCTACTCATAACTGCACTTCTACCCAACTGCGTGCTCTCAATCAGAGCAGGTCATTTCTCTGTGCCTCCATTTACCCATTTATTGAATAGGAATTTTCATGCCCACCTTTCTCACTCTAAAAGACCAGGCATGGAACAGCAGTATTATCTCAAGTCTTGGGATCAGGTGGATCACTTCCCTGCTTCCTCTGTGGATGGAACTTCTCATCCTCCTTCCTAAAGTGACATTTGCCCTCCCTTCTCCTCCCCTGAAGCCATAATGGTATAATGTTTGCAAAGGAACATAATGAGAGAAAAGTGAAAGTGAAGTCGCGCAGTCATGTCTGACTCTTTGTGACCCCATGGACTGTAGCCTACCAGGCTCCTCTGTCCATGGGATTTTCCAGGCAACAGTACTAGAGTAGATTGCCATTTCCTTCTCCACGGGATCTTCCCAACCCCGGGATTGAACCCGAGTCTCCCACATTGTAGACAGACGCTTTACCATCTGAGCCAATTGCCACAATGAGAGAAAGGAATGTTTGTTATGCCAAGGTCAAACAGAGAAGTGGAGGCATGGAAGCAGTGTTCTCTGCTGGAATCCAGTGAGGGTTCTTGTTCTAGTGGAGGGGTCCACCCCATCATGGGTATTCTTTTTATTTAATAGGGTAACAGTAGCAACTTTGATCATGGAGGGATAACCAGACCAGGCTGTCTAGATTTGGAGACTGTTTACAAAATTTGGAAACCTAGTGCTCTTAGGAAGTCACCCTCTCATAAGGAAGGGTAAAGCATGGGAGAAGCTACTTATCCCCCAAGTGGGATGGTGAGCTTGGGTACAGCATCTCCAAGTGGGGAAAGAAGGACCTGGAACTAAGAATTACTGTTAAACAATCTTGCTCCTTGCCCTACACAGTCTTTAAGGATCAAGGGAAGAATTGTTATCATAATTGAATTTAGAGTATCGATGATCTGGAAAAAAAAAAAAAAAAACATGTCAAGATGAACTCAAGCAAGACTTGGGGAGGGGACAGATTGCTATCTCTCTTTAAAACAAAAAAAATTTGGCCACACCACACAGCATGTGGGATCTTAGTTCCCCCACCAGGGATCAAACCCACACTCTCTGCATTGGAAGCGTGGAGTTTCAACTACTGGGCCACCAAGGAAGTCCTAAGGAGACTGCTATATCTCTTTAAGAGTCCTCAGCAGACACTTGTAGCCAGAGCTTTACCTTGGCAAGTCTTATTTCTTGTGCAAACACTTTTACAGTTTTCTAAAGTTGGTCAGGCTGTACTGCAGGCCAGGTTACTAAGAAAAACGCAGAATGCTATTAAGAGAGACCAGAAGAGCTAGCCAAGGCCTTCCTGATCTAAAAGTAGGCAGATCTACACCCTCTTAATAACCAAGCACTCCTAGACTCCTGCACGCTGAAAAATGGACCAAATTCTGAACCACAAGAGTAAGAGAGAACCCTACCCCAGGGACCTCTTCTGTACATGGGGAAGTAGTTGTAAAGGGAAAAGGGTTTCTCCAGAGAGGACTGAGCAACCTGGAGCCCACCTCAGACATGAAACAGCTAACATCCTGCTCAGATAGGAGCTGTAGCTACCTGTGGCTACATAAAGCTAGTTAAAATTCAGCAAAACTTAAACTTCAGTTTCTCAGCTGCACTGGTCTCATTTCAGGTGCTCAGTGACCACCTGGATGATGTGGCTAGAGAACACTTTCCTCATCCCAGAAAGTTTGGACAGCACTGAGTTAGAATAGGATTGAGCTGAATGTTTAAAAGATGCAACACCCAGTGGCTTAACCAAGAGAGTAGTTTACTTCCCTCTTTTATAAAATTCTAGGTCAGTAAAGTAGCTCGGTTCCCCAGAGTCATCAAGACTGGCTATGCTCATGTGGTGTCCACAGAGTCAGGGACCCAGGAGCCTTCCATCCTGATGCTCTGCCGCAGCAGGGTGTTTCCTGGCCCACAGGGTTGAGGACGGTGCCCCAGCCGGGGGAAGAGGAATGGGGATGAGCATCCCCGCTCCTTTCAAATGCATCACATAGGCCAGCACCGATCACTTCCACTTAATCCATTGGCCCCATTTTTTCTCATGGCCTCACCTAACTACAAGGGAAGCTGGGAAATTCTATTCTGGTCAAAAGTTAGGAGTTTATTTTTACAGGGGAAGGAGTGCATGGATGTTGGGGGCATGTAGCCATCTCTTCCGTGGCAGTCATGTGAGTAGCCCTGGAATCCATTTCTCCCAGTTCTCTCTTTCTTGTAACCTTTTCTCTGTTCTCCATCCTTCTTCTTTCCTGTTTCCTCCCTCTTCCTTCTGCCCCGCTCCCTGCGGCACCCCCTTCTATGCAGCAGGCGCCATACGCCCCAATTTCACATACACAATCTCATTTTACCCTCACAGCCACCTTCTGAGGGAGCTATTAATTATACCCATATGGCAGATGAGGACACTGTGACTTGGAAAAGTTGAACAATGAGCTGGACTAGATTGGTCCTGAAAGCTTTCTCCCCGTAGTCATTAAGTTTCACCTGCTTCTTCCTCTCCCCCAGCAGCCCAGGTCTCGCCTTCTCCTCAGCTTCTCTTCTCTACCTGTCTGTCTCTTCCCAGCCTAACCCATCTTCCCTCCCCTGGATTTTAGGCTGTTATTCTTTCCTGTCTCCCAGCGTAACAGGCTGGCTTCACTCAGCTCCTAATAAATCTGTGAAGTTGTAATCAATCTATATATCAGCTCTCCTGAGGAAACCTGGTGGGGATTAGGTTTGCGTTTCTCTGTAATTATAGCTGAAGACCTGAGCAATGAATCAAGTTGACGGACAGAAAAAACGGGGTTACCTCAAAACACCTTGCATCTCCTCTCCTGTGGTCTGTCCAGCCGGGCCCCAAGCACAGATGACCTGCCTCGCTCCTGCACCCCTCCGCCCCGTCCCCAAGGCTGAGGGTGTGAGGGCCAGACCAGACCTCTGACCTTGGGCTGGAGGTCAAGATCCTGAAGGTCACAGAAAAAGAGGGTCTCCAAGATGGACAAGAATCTTCCAGAGCTCCCATCTTACTACGCATCCTCTCTCCTCCTGTGAGTCTGGGTAATTTCCCCTCCTTTAGTTTCCTGGAGTTTTTCTCCCTCCACTTGAGTAAAGTGGGAGAGAGGGGGTCTTTTTGAGGAGTGTCAGTCCCCTATCTAGTCTGGAAACTCTACACTTGATTTTGGCTATTTTTTGCAGAATCAGAAGGAGATGGTAGGCAGCAATGTGCGTGACCGTGGAGACCAAAGATGGGGGAGGGGTGCTAGGATGCCAGGTGGTGGAGACGCCTTGGAAACGGGAAATCCATCTGCCTCTCCTTTCTTTCCAGGGGCCCAAGTGGGGTTGGTGCAAGAGCACTTGGTCCAGGCAGGGATGCTGACCTTCTTCCCACCTCCTGTGAGGTTCCTTACCGTCAAGCTTAGACTTCTGTATCCTTCACCTCCCCCACCCCACCCGCAACTCCTCTTCCTTGCAATACCCTCCCACACCCATACACAGAGGCTGGTGCATCCTGGGTGTTCAATCAATGTGAACTGAATCGCCTACTCATTCAGGCACTGATCAACTCATATATCCACATGCAGTTTTTATTATTCAGCTGTCCCAGACATCCCCCAATTCACTGATGTCTTTTCGGAAGCAGTGGGAGTCTTAGAACTGATGACTCGCTAAAGGATGAGAAACCAGGAGGAATCAAAAGAGAAAAAGGGAAGAAGAGAGAGGAGGGTTTGGGAGAGGAAAGGTGAGACAGAGCTGGAGAGATCTTGCCTTTCACCTGAAAGGTGAGCTGAGCCAGGGCAAAGGGTGAATCGTGTGCCCTTATACTCACAGCTAAGAGAGTAACAGACTAGCAAACAGAGGAATACAACCCCAAAGTCCAGCCAACCTAGCAGGCAGGCACTATAAGCCCCGGACACCCTCAAACTACGCACACGCAATACCAGGCGGAGACCCTGTGTCTTCTACCGAGCTGCTTCCATGCCTGTCAACTGAATTCCCTCAGCCCTAAACCTGGGAGGACGAGCCCAGCAGCCCCCCACCAGCAGCCCAGCTGGCTGGCTCCCGCTCCCCACTCTCCGCTTTTCCCTTTCGAGGGGCCCCTCCCCGGGGCCAGGCTGCTTTGCACAGTGGCCTGGTCTCGCTCTTCCTATGCCACATGGGGAAAAGAAGCTCCGTTGTTCTGGCAGTCACCACAGGCTGGTCCCCCTCTGCACTTAGTTCCTGGGCGTAGGTTGCTTCGTTTCTCCCTAAACCACCCAGCACTTACGGCAGAGCCTCTGAGGCTTCAGAGGGCTGTAGGGGCTATATGCTACAGAGAGCACCCCCAGGAGGCCCTCAGGCCTGGGCCCTATTCCCCACCCCCACTCTCCCAGGGTCCCGGGGGAGCCGTGGAGAGCCCCAGGGGAGGCTCACACACACACCCTGGAGGTGTGCACGCACACGCCAGACACCAGGAAGGGACAGGCTAGGGTCCCCGAGAGGCACTGTCGTATGGGCTCTGGAGCTGGACATTCCAGGGAAGGACAACCCTACCTCTGTCACCCACCAACTGTGCAACTCACAGCAAGAGACAGACTCGCAGAGACTCTGTTTCCACAGCTGTCAAACAGAGCCAACAATAGTATTCACCTCATAAGGTTGACCTAAGGGCTGCAGAGAGAAGGCTTAGCACAATGCCTGCACACAGCAAGTGCTCGATAAATTCTATTTATTACTATTATCATTACTGACACTTTCTAGAAGGGACAGATACCAATTAGTGCTAGTCATCCTATTTCCAAAATACAAGCTCACAAGTCCAGGTGATTTATCATGCCTATTGTCCTCTCGAGAGGTGGGAGGAAGGAGACATGACCCTAGAACCCTATAAGAGATGGCCCTATAAAACAGCAAAGTAAGTGGTGATCTAAGTAGAGTAATTAAGCGTGACCTTCCTGGCATCTCAAGAAACCATTTTTATCACTCACCAATCATGGGTCCCTAAAATGTCCATCACAGGCCACTTCTTAGGGATCTTTGTCCAAATGCCCGAACAAAGAAAAGGTCTTGAGTCATCTTTGGGGGACTTTCATCTTTGATCTGATCACTGATGCCTGGTCGGGCAGCAGGGAGAAAAGTTGTGCTGGACTAAGATGAGGACTGAGTCTTTGATTACCAGCTGAGAAGAGCAGGTCTGGAGTTGGGCATGGTGGTGGTAGGGGGGCGGGTATGGTTGGGGGTATGGGTCCCAGCAAGCTAAGTCATGGAACCTGGGGTTTCCAAAAGAGGGTATATGGGACACACTCCAGGGTGGCCGCCATGATTCCCGGCCCCTGCTGTTTGAGCCTGGATGAGAACTGTGAGTTATTCTAGCTCAAGGTATAAGCAAAGGTGAAGGGATTTTGTAGATGGAACTAAGGTCTCAAATCAGTTGATTTTGAATAAAAGGAAGATTGTCCTGGGTGAACCTGACTTAATCAGGAGGAAACCCTTAAAGGGGGACTGGGCCCTGCCCGAGGTGAGAAGCTCTCCCTGCAGCCTGGGGGGTGAAGTCAGTGACCAAGTTGACAAGGCCACCGTGGCAGGAGCTGACCTTCTAGAGCCTGCAGGCTGCAAAGTCAGCAAAAAGCAGGAAGCCTCGATCATATCACTGCAAGGAAATAAACCTTGCCAACAGCTCAAGTGAACTTGGAAGTGGGTTCTCCCCCAGTTGATCCTCTGCAGGAGAATGAGGCCAGCCAACACCTGGGTTGCAGCCCAATGGGCCCCTGAGCTGGGCCTCATGCAGACTCCTGAGCCGTGAACATTGTGATAGAATAGTGTGTGTAGTTCATCTCGCCAAACTTGTGTGATCTGTGATGGTTGACAGAAAATTAATATCATGGAGGGAAATGTCTTGGAGCTGAAGACAGCCTCCAACTGTAACACTCCACGAAGTACCTGCTTGGGCTAAAATATTCAACTCTGATCACCTTCCTGGCCCCACTCTATTTTTGACTTGAGATGGAAAGGGACCGTGTCTGTGGGGCCTGCCCCCCTAGGGACCCTTGCCTGAATCTGCTATGAGGAGACTGGCCCCCAGAATCACACCCCCAATACCTCTTGCCCTGAGGGAAAGCCCAATGCTCTGAGGTAAAGTGCCCGCACTGCCAGGCTCACCCAGGGAGGGAGGTGCTGGGGGCTCAGGGGGAGCTACAGATTCTCCAAGTCAGACCTGGTCTCAGGCCAGTGGCCTCCCTCCTTGTCCATGCTCCCAGGGAGCGGTCATCCTAGCATTGCTGGCCTGGGGTTCTGTCACCTGAGACTTCACACTACCTTTAGGTAGACACAAGGCAACCCCTGGGTAAGTCCCCCTGGTTCTAACCCCTAGGTAAGTCACTGAGACTGTACCCTCAGCCTTGATTCTGGAGCTGACACTGGACCCTGCTCACCTCAGTTGCCTCCCTCCCTCCCTCCATGGCAAAGACCTGTGCAGCCTGCTTCCCATGCTGGACCCTGTATATGACACCACCCCATCCAGTGTCCCCACAGGCAACATTGCCCTTGACCTGACTTCATATTTCTTATGGATGAAATCTAGCTGCATGATTTTTAAGCTTTTACTTTCTTAGCCTTAGAATCCATTCTTCACACACATACACAAAATCATACCAGAAAACTCAGTCTGCAAGGGCAGAAAAGTGGAGCAACTCTGAGTGAGTGAAGGGAGGTGAGTGGGTAGAGGCCATGCACAGTCCTGTCCCCTCCCCAACTTCAGCTGAAGTGCTTCTTGGAAGGTTGTTTAGACCCTCCTGCCCAGGACCCAGTCAGGACTTCCTCTTTGTCTTCTGCTGGGCTGACCAGGACAGGAAGTTCCACCCTCTCATCCCCAGGACAGCTGTCAATCAGTAAACACAAAAAAACGTTTCCAGTCCATAAAGACTGAGTCCCTAGATAAACAGCCACTAAGGTATTTTCCACCTGGTGGGAATGTAAGTTGGTACAGCCACTGTGGAAAGTACTCTAGAGGTTCCTCAGAAAACTAAAAATAGAATTACCATATGAGCCAGCAATCCGACTTCTGGGCATATACCTGGGCAAAACCATAATTCAAAAAAAATATATGCACCCTATGTTCATAACACCTCTATTCACAACAGCCAGAACATGTGTCCATCAGCAAATGGATGGAAAAGAAGAGGTAGTGTACATATACAGCGGGATACTGCTCAACCTAAAAAAGAGCAACATAATGTGATTTGCAGCAACATGGATGCAACTAGAGATGATCATATTAAGTGAAGTAAGTCAAGAAGAGAAAGACAAATACCATATGATATCACTTCCAAGTAGAACCTAAAATATGGCAGAAATGAACATATCTACAAAACAGAAACAGACTCACAAACATAGAGAACAGACTTGTGATTGCCAAGGGGGAGGAGGGAGGGAGAAGGATGAACTGGGAGTTTGAGGTAAGCAGATACAAGCTATCACATTTAGAATGGATAAACACAAGAGCCTTCAGGGAACCATCTCCAGTCTCCTGGGATAAACCATGATGGGAAAGAATATGAAAAAAGAGTGTACACATACGCACGCATCTATAAGTGAGTCACTTTGCCACACAGAAATTAACACAACATTGTAAATCAACTATACTTCAATTTTAAAAGAAAGATATTTTTCATGTGGAAGATTATGATTCCCTGTCCCCTCACCTGCCTCACAGGTGGCCTGACACCTGAACTTGTTATCTATGAGACAAATGTTCTTCCTGACCTGCCAAAGACAGTTTTAAATAGATTCAGAGTTGAAAGGAAGCTTATGATTACTTAGTCCAGCTCCCAACTCAGGAAAGAATTCACTATACATCCCCACCAGACTCTCTTTGGACACCTCCCATGATGGGAAGCTCACTGTCTCACAAAGCAGGCATCTCCCTGCTGGGCAGCTCCTATTAAAACTCCAGTTGGTCTCCCTGTATCACTCCCCCTATGCCCCTGCATCTGGAGCTTAAAGAATAAGTTATGTAACCTTTACTAAGAGGAACATAGCTCACCCAGGCCAGCCTGTTCCTCCCCTACACCAGTCTCCTCAGAGACTTCTGTATAGACTGGTGCATTGGTGGCCCAAGGAACCACGTCTCCCAGTATCCGTGGCCTGTATATCTTGCCTCACTGACTCTCAGATTGGCCATGTGACTTGCTTTGACCAATTGAGATATTAGCCACATGAAGTTTGATTAGTGCTTGCAAATTGGGGCTTGCCTTCTTACAAAGTTCCTTCTTAGAAGCCAGCTGCCATGCTGACAGAAGCACAAGCTAGCTTATTGAATGACGCAAGGCCATGAGGATAGAAGTTCTGGAAGACAGGACACCACTTTGGATGTTCCAGCCATCGGTGGGCGTCCAGCTAAGTACCACCACATGAGTGACCTAAACAGTACGCGTGGAGCGGCACTGCCTAGCTGAGCTTAGCCAACCCACGGAACCATGAGAGATAATAAATCATGCCTTTCAGCCACTACTTTTCAGAGCAGTTATGCAGTGAGGGGTAACTGAAAACCACCAATAGGCTTTTTCTGGGAGTAAGTTTCTGAGATAGAATAGCCAAGATTCTTCATCCCAGGTCAGACATTTACAAAGAACAGAGACCAGCTGGCTCAGCTACGAGATAACAAGCATCTTCACTGGGAATACTGGGAGTCCTGCCACTTGGAATTAAATTAAGGAACCGGTCAGAGGAGGGGAGGAAGTAGGAGCCTTTGGTTTGAGCAAGTCAGAGAGCCCTGGCTGGATGTCAAATTATGCAGAACAGCTTGGCTTTCTGCACAAAATGGAATTATGTTTCAGCTCAAATTCTTTGCCACTTATAAATTGCTTTTCATTTTATTACCCTCCAAACCACCAGCCAGCCAGGCTTGAATGTTGTTTTGGATACGCCAGTTTCTTTCCAAAGCTGTGAAGGTGCAAATCATGTGCCATCCCCAGTGGTTTGGGAAGAAATGCTTCTCTTTCCAAAAAAGCAATTTGGGTACACGGTGTGGTAATGACTTAGAAGTATAAAAAACAGCAAGATCAATTGGGGATTATAACAGCATTCTGAATAGGGGAAATCAGTGTAAAATGTTCTAGAATGAATGCTTCCTCATCCTCCATGCATTCACTCCATAAGCCTTATTTGAGCATCCATAGCCACTGCCTTCCCAGAGCTCTCTGTTTGGGGAAAGACTGACTGGTGAAGCAGCAGATGCAACGTGATGTGATAACAGGTGAGTTGGGGTTAGGGAAGCACCTAGAAGAAGGCTGATGCTTAAAGAAGCTCTACCTAAGCTGAGAACAAAGGGTCAATAGAATAGCTGAACAAGAAGAAAGAATATTGTGGGGCAAAGATTACTAGTTCCTGCCCAATATCCATCTGTCACGTCCTGTGATTAGACTATCACCTTGTCATGGTGTGCAACGTGTCCAGCTAAAACACTCCCTTGTCACTAGTAATGAGTAATGAGACATAAATGGAAGTTTATACAGATTCTTGGAAGGAATTCTGTCTCACTTAGGGCCTGCCTAGAACATGTACCTGATGGCTGGAATCCCAGCAGCATTTTTTACCATGAAGCAAACTTGAGGATGAAAACCAACTGCTGAGAATGGTAGAATGGAAAGTTAAAAGGGGTCTGGGCCACTGACAACTGTGAGGCAGCTGGGCCAGTCCTGGAGACCCTTCCGTGAAGCCTCCCATGCACTTTCTTTCACATGCAAGAGAAATAAATGCCATATTCAAACTACTTATTGGTTTTGTTGCAGCATCACAAGTCCTAACAGATATGGAAGATGCAAGAGTCTGGACTCACTGAAATCATCCCTTTGATATGCACCTCTGTTATTTGGGGCCAGTATCCTATGATTTTCACATTCTGAGCTTCCTCGGGGCTTGCCGTGGGGAATGGCTGCTAGATAGCAGGGCTTCTTTCCTTCCTGAGTTCCCCCCAGGGCTCACCAGCTCACCTTCTGTGGTGGCTGCAATTGTTGATGCACCCTTAGGGTCACAAAGAATCAGTCATGACTAAAGCGACTTAGCATGAACGCATGTGACATCCTTTGTTTTCTGATATGGCAGGAAATGTTCCATTTCTCAGAAACAAAATGTCCTAAGTCAAAGAGTGTGTCTCGAGTTGGAGACCTGGACACAGATGACTGCCTTCATGACTTTTAAGCTGCATTCAATGTAGCTCTGAGCCCCTTTTGCTTCCCTTTCCTAAGGGAGGGAAAAAAAAATTAGAGAACAGAACTTGCAGGAAACCAGCAAGAACTCTAGCCTTCCGCTGAGGACATCTGAGATGCCCACTGCCAGGCTGGCATGGTCCATGGGCAGCTTCATCTCTGCCCAGCAAAGCCTGGGAACAAGGATGCTCACGGAGAAGCCTAGGTCCACAGCTCACTGTCAACAGCCTCTTGCAACCATGAGCTTCCTCTGCAGAGGTTGACAGCGCCCAGACTCCAAGGGGAGCAGGCCTTGCTCACTTGCTTCTGTACCAACCCCTCCTAACATCAGCTCTGGCCCCTCCTCCAACCCAAAGGGACTCAGCTTGAATCTCCTGAGTAAGTTTCAATCACAAAAGAGATTTTCTTCCCACCTTTCAATCCCTTCTCCCTGCCCCCCGGGGGAAAGAATGTTGTAAGGAACTCTTTTGAAAACTCAATTAGGTGCCTCCCACCATCACTGGCAGAAGAGGCCCCTGAAAATGATGCAGGCTTGAGCAACAAAGACCACAAGAGCCAGGGCTGAAGGACTTGGAAGCCAGGCTGAAAGGCTGTCCCTGGCCAGAGACACAACAGTGTGTGTCAGTCAGGATAGTGACCTTGAGAGACTGAAACAGGTAAAATATGTTTAAGTCTTCGAGTCTGTAGTGATATCTTTTTAAAAAGAGAAACTCATTGGCTATCCACTGAGGATGCTAATAAACTAATTCATTATTTTGAAACTGACAAACAAAAGGGAAAGCTCAAGGAGGAGATAAGGATAGAAAGAAACCACCCTGTTCTGAGTAAATATATCCCAGGATGCTAAAGAAGAAAGAGGAGGAGGAGGAGGAGGGGGATGAAGAGGAGAAGGAGTTTAGTCTGTGATGACTCTGATGTCATGGAAACAGGAAAAGCAGCAGTTTTCCACTCCGGCACTGGGAACCACAACTTATACTGTCCTTGCTGGTCAGTTGGGGGGTCTCTGTGGGCCAGAGCAAGCAGGGCTTCTTAGGATATAGTCCTCCAGAGAAAACACCATGCTGAAGAGAGTGCGGGATGCACGGGAGAGGATAGCAGCAAGAATATTCCAGAAAGCATGTGGGCATGTTCTCAGAGTCCAACAAGATCTTTTATACAATGCTGGGAGGCAAAGAAGATGCCACTTCCTTGGGAAGGATGAGAGCTGAGCAAAACCATTGGGTTTTGCAGTTTGCAGACTTTAAAAGACTTTGAATATCCTTCAAGGGAGTTAATTCAGGAAAGTCACCTTGGTTGCTGGTTGTCAGTTACTCAGTCGTGTCTGATTCTTTGCGACCCCAGACTGTAGCCTGCAAGGCTCCTCTGTCCATGGGATTATCCAGACAAGAATACTGGAGTGGGTTGCCGTATACTCCTCCAGAGGTCATGCTGCTGCTGCTAAGTCGCTTCAGTCGTGTCCGAATCTGTGTGACCCTGTAGACAGCAGCCCACCAGGCTCCGCCGTCCCTGGGATTCTCCAGGCAAGAATACTGGAGTGGGTTGCCATATACTTCTCCAGAGGTCATGGGTTATCCCCAAACTGCAAAGCTTGGAGTAAGGAAAGTTCAGCCAGCTTCTGCTGAGAGAACCAGCAGGTAAGTCAGAGAAGGAAAGGTGACTAGAGGATGAAGCCGGGAAAAGGGAATTTCTTTTTAGCCTTTTTTTTTTTTAAGCAGAGGCAAAATATCATAGCGGTTAAGATCGTCAGTGCTGAAATCAGACAGCCTTGGTTGAATCCCAGCTCTGCCAATTACTAGTTGCAGTTACTTAGTTTCTCTGTGCCTCAGTTTTTGCTCAGCTGTGAAATGGGATATAATAGTGGGAGAGGCTGGAGCCGTCAATCATTACAGAGTAGACAAGACCTGAACAAGAGACAGCTGAGCAGTCATGACGTGAGAGGGAGGCCATGAGTTTCCAAGTTGGGGGCCACCCTGGTCCTCACCAGGGCCACTGGCCTTTGCTTTGCCACTGTCTCTTGTGTGGGGTCTCCACGTGGGCTGGGGGAGCCCCTGGGGCTGGAGAAACTGCTGAGCACCTGAGGGTGTCCCCTGGCTCATGTCTTCTCTGAAATCTTCCCCTCGAAGAAGAAGTTTAAAAGCTGGGCTTCAGACATTGGTTTTATGCCTGGTGCTTTCTCATTGTCATCTTGTTAAGTCTCTGTCTAGACAACATTGTGAAGTAGGTATTATCTGCTTTTTCTACAGAGGAAGAAGATACAGTGCTCAGAGGTCGCACAGAGCCATGGTGAGACAGAGCAGCTCAAGTCCATCTCAGGCATCCTGGCTGTGTCTGCCTTCGCCCCCTGTCCCCGCCTTTGCCCCCTGTCCCCCAGCCCCACGGCCCTTCGCTTCTCTTTCAGCCTCCATCCCCAAAGCGGTCTTCAAGGGGGGCTTCCTGGCCCTTGGTGGGTGGGAGGTGGGGGGCGGGCGGGCAGGGTGGCCTGAGACGTGCTCTTCCACCAAAGCTTTAAACCCACCTGTAAAGAGGATGCCAAATAGTGAGAACTCCTGTCCACTGAGTGCCAGGTTCCGTTCCCTAGCCCTGAGCTGGCACCCAATAAGCAACATTGCATCTAATCTTCTTAGACCACATAAGGCAGGAACTGCAAGCAACCAGGCCCACAGGACAAACATCCCTGAGAGAGGGGTGCTTAGCTGGCCCCTGCAGAATTGATGACCAGCAAGAGAGCCTGCAGGCGGGGCACGTTGTGACAGGAGATGGTGGGGAAAGACAAGAGAAAGAGGAGTAATTGAGTTGGGATCGAGAGGCGGGCACCTTGAGAGATTTCTTTATAATTTGGTGGGCACCATAGCCAGGTACCAGCCTGGTCTGTTCACTGTCCTCCCTTACCCTCTTCTTCATTTGAGGACGGACTAGGGCCAAACACCCAGGAGAAAGACGAACAGACTCCCAGGATCTCACTCCTGAGAGACTGGGAGGTCAGTGGGCAGAACTGGAAGGTCTGGGCCACCTGGAGCCAGTAGGATAGGAAAGGGAGATGGGAAGGAAGGTTGGGCATGGGGAAGTGGGGAGAGTAAAGAGGAGGGAGGAGGGTGGGGAGGAAGGGAGGTAGAGAGAGAGCTGGCAGACCCGGAAATACAGTGTAATTGCGATTTACTAACATTGCATCCGACACTTTCAGGGTCCAGATGAGACCATTCAGACCCCAAAGGGCCAGTTCTTATCCACAGAGCTCACGCGTGTCCCAGAGGGGTGGGCTAGAGTGAAACGTGTGAAAATTATGTTGACACATCTCCCTGCGATCACATCAGAAGAAAAGGCTGAACGACCCCTGGCTCCACCCGGGTCACATGGTGTTGAAGGTGGCGCTGGAGCAAGAGCCTGGGAGTCTAGGGTATATGGAGGCAAGCGCCTCTCTCCAGGTTAGTGCCACCCTTTCCCAGGCTCTCGACTCTGGAGGGAAGTTCACGGTCTTAACTGCTGTTCAGTGTGTGGAGTAGGAGAAAAGAGCCTTGGAAACATGTGAACACCTGCCCTAGTGGAGAGAGGACGGGGGGCCCTTGTTATCACAGGCGGGACTCAGGCCTGCTCCAGGGAGGCAGGCTGCCCCGACTCAGGAAGGACTGCCGTCACCATGGAAACTTCCCTGTAAAGGACTGAATGGCCTGCATTTTGAGTTTCATCTCCCAACATAGGATTTTAGAATGCAGAGAGCAGGGATGAATTTTCTCTGTTTTGGTGCCAGCTGAGCAGCGTATGTAGCCCAGGAGACAGCCACTGAGCTGCTCTGGAGCATGAAGGAGGTGGGGGCATCTCCCTGAACCAGCCTCTCCCACTGGCCACTCTGCTTCACTCATAGAGGTTCCAGGTGTTCTGCGTCAGGTGCCAGGGACATGAGGATGAGCAAGGGACAAATTGTGACCCTCATATGAAGCGGGGGCGATAACACCGTTCTCGATCCCTGTGGGCTCGTCCGAGGCCTTCCTCACACACTGCCCCATTTGTCTCCCCAGAACACCCAGGAGAGGGGAGTGCTGTGCCCAACACTGATACGCTTGGCTGGGAACCTTCGCCAGTTCCAGGCTGAGTCTGAACATCGAGCCATGGCCGAACACCGACTCTAGAATGCAGTCAGTGTGTGTCGTCACGCTAAATAAGGGAACGAGAATTCTGCAAGTAAATAAGAGAAAGGACAGCCTGCAGGAGGGACATTGAAGGCTTTTCCCTGGCTGAGCTAGCCTGGGCGCTCTCCTTGGTCAGGTGGCTGGCAGTCTTTTCAGATGCTGAACAGGCACCTGTCAAGCGTTTCCTGCTGGAGGAATGACTAGCACGCCAAAAGAGGTATTTAAAGGGGATTTAAGTCTGCTCTTTCTAGAGAGCCATGTTGACAAGGGTTTCTTCACCCCCTCCCCAGCTCCCTGACTGCAGCTGGAAGAATGACCCTCCCCCTCAGCGCCATGGTCCCCCTTAGGCAGCCAGCGTCCTGCCAGGAGGAAAGCAGGAAGAGCCAAGTCCTCGTGTCCGCCTTGGCACAGGAAAGATGGGACTAGTGGGATCAGCCTCAGCAATGGGACTGGAGGACTTGGGTTTCGATCTCAGTCCTACCACTTTCTACTGTGTGACCTTGGGCAGCTCAATCAGCCACTCTGAGCTTTGGTCTCCTGTCTAGTAAGACAGATAACATAGGATTGAGGTTGAAGGCCAAGGGCGAGAATCATACCTCTAGAATCCAAATCCTGATTTGCCACTTACTAGCTAGTGAGTACAAAGAAGGCAATGGCGACCCACTCCAGTACTCTTGCCTGGAAAATCCCATGGATGGAGGAGCCTGGTAGGCTGCAGTCCGTGGGGTCACTAAGAGTTGGACACGACTGAGCGATTTCACTTTCACTTTTCACTTTCATGCATTGGAGCAGGGGGTGGCAACCCACTCCAGTGTTCTTGCCTGGAGAATCCCAGGGACGGCGGAGCCTGGTGGGCTGCCGTCTATGGGGTCGCACAGAGTTGGACTGCTAAGTTGAAGCGACTTAGCAGCAGCAGCAGCTAGTGAGTAAGTGACAAAACTGCATCCTCCCCCGTTGTGTTTTTTTTTTTAATTGGAAGGTAATTGCTTTAAAATGTTAACATTGGTTGGGCTTCCCAGGTGCTGCTAATGGTAAAGAACCCGCCTGCCAATGAAGGAGACATAAGAGACGTGGGTTCGATCCCTGGGTTGGGATGATCCCCTGGAGGAGGGCATGGCAACTCACTCCAGTATTCTAGCCTGGAGATTCCCATAGGCAGAGGAGCCTGGTGGGCTACAGTCCATGGAGTTGCAGAGTTGGACACGACTGAAGCAACTCAGCACACAGGTATGGTGTGTTGGTCCGCCCTGTTTTGAAGCCAGCCTTGCAGGCACTCCAAATGGCCAGTGACTGTGTGACCTCCCCGTGGCCACCCGGGGCCTATCTGTTCCAGCTGGGTCACCAGGTGCTGAGGAGGAGGGACTATCTAACCCACACTTGTGTCCCCCAGCCCTGCCATTCCTGATTCTCCATGGGCTGTGTGTGACCTGCACCGTCCTCCTTTTTCTGTCTCCAGCCCCTCACATGATGAGCCTGGCATTCTTGTCTGCATTTGGATCCCATATCCCATCAAAACCTCCTAAAGGCCCTCTTCCTGATTTTCACCTCTTTGGTCCCATTTAGCCACATGCTTCATGTGCCGGAGCAATTCATGCCCCCTTCCTTCCCGGGATAACTGACCAGCTCTTTCACAGTCTGCTCGCACTGCCTGCCCAGAACGCCTGCCACAAACTGCCTTATTTGTAAGGCAACCAGGTTATTTAGGGTAGATGTTTCCAGAGTTTTGCCATCATTTTTAACTGCTCTGTAGAAGTATTATTTACACTGTATTCAGTGGCTTTGAGTAACAATTGGGCAACTGTCACCACGACTGGGTTTTAGGTCATTGTCCTTACCTGGAAAAGATCCCTGTGAGCAGCTGCAAGTCACTCTCTGTTCTGAGTCCCAGACCCAGGCATGTTATGATATTTTTACTAAAAAAATGAGAGTCAAATTTTTTTCCCAAGTGCTTTGCTTTTGAAAGTAAAGCTTCAGAAACATCCTCACAGGAAAACTGTAACAGCCATCTATGCTCATTTCTCATGGACTCACTGATGATGCAAGGAAGGGCCACGTATCTGAGGGGACATAGGAGTGGATGAGCACCCTCCTAAGACCACAGTGGTAGTTGTTCAGTTGTTAAGTCTTGTCTGATTCTTTGCGACCCCATGGACTGCAGCATGCCAGGCTCCTCTCTCCGCCATCTCCCAGAGTTTGGTCAAATTCATGACCATTGAGTCAGTGATGCTATCTAACCAGCTTATCCTCTGCCAACTCCTTCTCCTTTTGCCTTCAATCTTTCCCAGCATCAGGGTCTTTTCCAACAAGTGGCCTCTTCGCATCTGATGGCCACAGAGTCCACAGCAAAGCTGGGACTGGAACCCTCCAGCTTTTCACATCCAGAGATAGCCACTACAGCAACTCTTCTAAAGCCCCTCTAATGATGGCTATCCTAGTTAACTAATCTTAATTAACTTAATTCTTTTCTTCCCCCCCACCATTTTTCTCACTTTCCCTTCACCCAGCAGAAAGGTTAACTAGAACTGAATGTCTCAGAAACAAACAGCAAAGACGTGTCTGCAAGCTTAGTCGTGTTCGACTCTTTCAGACCCTTTGGGCTGTAGCCCACCAGGCTCCTCTGTCCTTGGGATTTTCCAGGCAAGAATACTGGAGTGGGTTTCCATCTCCTTCTCCAGGGGGACCTTCCTGACCCAGGGATCGAACCCACATCTCCTGTATCTCCTGCATTGCAGGCAAATTCTTTACCTGATGAGCCATCAGGGAAGCCGATGGAAATAGCAAAGAGGGAGGTAGGAAAGAAAGGGCTATAGAACCATGGGTCATTCTCTGAACTTCTCAAGCAAGACAGGAAGCTTCTCCTTGACTTTCCCACCTTCACGTGAGTCTCCAGTCTCTGCGAGCTCCCTATTGACGATCTCTGTATGTCTGTTTTTCTCATTATAGGCTAGCACAAGAGAGTGAGGATAGCTCCCTGTGCTTTACAGTAGGTCCTTGTTGTTTATCTACTATAGATATAGTAGTGTGTATCTGCTAGTCCCGAACTCCTAATTTATCCCTCCCTGCCCCATTTTCCCTTTAGCAACCATAAGTTTGTCTTCTGTCTGTGAATCTATTTCTGTTCTGTAAGTATACCATTTTTTGGTACCATTTTTAAAAATTCCACATGTAAATGATATCGTATGATTTTTGTCTTTCTCTGTCTAACTCACTTCACTTAATGTGATAATCTCTAGGTCCACTCATGTTACTGCCAGTAGCATTATTTCATTCTTTTTTATGGTTGAGTAATATTCCATTTTATACAGGACTCTTTCCTTCTGCTGTGAACTGTAGTGTTTTCCCAGCATGTTTCCCTGTCCCTTTTAGGGACAATGCATCCCCACTCCATAGATGCAGATGGTCCTTAACCAGATGCACATTTTTTAAAAATTCAGATGGTGGGACTTCTCTCGTAGTCCAATGGTTAAGAATCCACCTTGTTAGGCAGAGGATGAGAGTTGGATCCCTGGTCTGGAAAGATTCCACATGCCTCAAAGCAACTCAGCCTGCATACCACAACTAGAGAGTCCATGTTCCACAACAAAAGAGCTGAGATGATGCAGCAGGACCCCATGGACTGCAACTAAGACCTAATGGAGCCAAGTAAGTAAATAAAATAAAATAAGATTTTTTAAAGTTCAGATGGCAATGCAGGGGAGAGAGTGTAAAGGCAGAAACTAGAGGCCGGGAAGTCTGGTAAGGGATCGTGCAACAATCCAGGTAAAAGATGATACGGCCCTGAGTAGGAGGTGCAAGGGGGGGAAGCTGGGGAAGGCAGCTCTGAGAGATGTTTAAGAAGTGAACTCAGTGACTTTGCTATACAGCCCAAATTAATACGTTATGAATCTGCAGTACCTCAATTTAAAAGGAAGTGCTTTTTATATTTCCTATATTAGGATTCTATCTGTTTAGTTTTCATGGATATTTATTTCCAGGAAAAAAATTGTCTTTACTTTAGAAACAGTTTTTAACATGAAAGTGCTCAAATTCATCAAAACTAAATCTATTGCACCTCTTGAGATGATTAGATGGTTTTTCTCTTTTAATCTGTTAATATGATAAATTGTATATGCCATGTTCTAGTAAAAAGACATCCCTAACATCTGGGATTATACCCAACTAAATGTGGCATTTTTTTAATGCCCTACTGGTATTTTATTTGTCAATATTTTGTTTAGTATTCTCATATCTGTATTCATGAGTGAACTGGGCCCATGATTTTCATTCCTGATAAAATCTTCGGTTTTGGTATCAGTTTTGGAAAAAGAAGATGCTATAATCTGGCTTTAATATCTTTACACAGAAATCTTTGAAAACTTATTTTTATTAATTAGTGGTACTTAGAGAGGACTGATTTTTACCCACTAAGTACTTTTAAAAAAATCAACTAACTTAGCAATATTTGGTAGCATTTTCTTGTGGCTTGACATCGTATTCAATGTAGATGTTAAAATCCATCTTTTTCCCTTTAAAAAGAGCTGGATGGCTTTGCCCAGCTCGACTCCTCCAGCACCTTCCCTGCTTGCTCTCATTCCTCAGAGTCCATGGACCACAGTGCCCCCAGCACACCTGTGCTCCTGCAACTCTGCCTCACGACCTGGACCATGGTGCCCCCAGCACACCTGTGTTGCCATGACCTCGCCTCACAACCCAGGATGTGGCTCCCGAGAGGCCCGAGCCAGCAGGTGTGTGACACGTGCTTTCTGCACAGCCCGAGAGATTCCCGAGTTTCTTAGAAAATGTTTACATCAAAGACATCATGAGTTGTGGACTCCTGGTGAGTGCACTCATGTTGTCATTCAAACAGAACTTTCTAGATTTGCTTCTGGGCAGGCAGCCCAATGTGAGAGCCCTTGGCGGCCAGGCAGCACCACTCAGGAGCAAGGTATCACTGTCACGGCTGGCAGGAGCATCTCGTGGCCAGCTTTCCCCTCCAGCAGGGCCTCGCCTCCATCAGCTCTGCTCATCCTCCCAGCCCAGCTCCTCCATTGCTCTCAGCAGTGAGCAGGTGGGCTCCAGGAGCACCTTGGGGCAGAGTGAGGTCCAGCTGCAAAGTTCAAAAGTAAGAAATCCTGTGCACTTGGTGCCTCCCAGCATAGCATCCCTGCCTTTGCTCCTTTCCTATTCTGGCTGCACAGGCCTGAGCCGGACAAGCTGCCTCGCCATCACATGGGGCCCCTCTTGGCTCCTACGTGGAAAGTCATGGAGGCCCCTTCTGCTGGACAGGCCAGCCAGGCCCTGCTCTGGATTAAACACAGGGAAGCTGTCTCGACAAGATCCTAAGGGATGTCTGAGCACCGGGTCAGAGAGATCGTAAGGTTAGGTGGCCAGTTCCCTACAGAGAAAGGGTGTGTGCTTTGTCTGCTTGCCCATTCTCTTTCCCCCTTTCCCTCCTTCCCCACTAGAAAGGAGAAAGGGAGAAAGGGAAGTGGGAACAGGGGAAAGAGGGAAGGAAAGAAAGAAGGGAGGGAGACAACGTCAAGCAAATTGTTATGCACCGAGCCCGTATCTCCAAACCGACCGAGAGAACAAGTCCACCACAGTAATGCAAAGGCAAGAAGGGAGTTTATTTCTAGCGCGCTAGGGCCCAAGTCTCTTCCAGCACAGTGGAATCCGACAAGAGCCCCGAACAAAGGAGTATGGCGGCTTATATACAGGCAGTTCTTTGTCTCAGTTACAGGAGTAGCTGGCGTTACATGATTGGCCAGGCAGGATGAGCACATGTCCTGTCTTTTTCTGGTAAACATGACTCAGGTCCTAGAGCCCGTCGTTTGGTCCCTAACATTCCCCCCTGTCCTTAGATCATATAGAAGAATCTTTCTCTTGGTCCTGAGACACAGTTTGATATTGTTGCCAAAGCACAAACAGCTGTACTGTATTTATGCATTCCTTTACAAAGGCTAGAAGTCTATTGATAATACACAGGCCAAAGGTAAGCATCAGTAGAAGTACTAGCAGGGGTCCCAGCAAGGTGGAGAGTAGGGTGGTCAACCAAGGGGATTGTTGAAACCAAGACTCAAACCATCCTTGTTGAGCCTCATGTTCTCGTTTATGTTGGGCTAGTCCCTCTCTTACTTTGGCCATAGATTTTTTAACTATTTCTGTGTGATCAGCATAAAAACAACACTATTCTCCTAGGGCAGCACAGAGTCCCCCCTGTATCCCCCCACAGATCTTCCAGTTATGCCTGGGCGCACCTGGACATGCCCAGAATGCATGATTTCGGAGCTTGCCCCTCTTCCAGGGTACATTCACCACCGGCTTAAGGTCAAAGTATAAGTCTGGCCACCAAGTATTTGGTGGATGTATTGCAGTGGTGGAGTTAAGCATCTCACGTGTTAGTCCATTTTGCAGTTTCGAGGTGATTCTGATGGGTTGGTGCAGGTTCACACTGGCAGCTTCGGAGCAGAGTAACATGGTCATCTATAAGATGGTCCAGACGAGTTGTCTTGGTCCTGTTGACAACGCCGGAGCTTCAGCCTCAGGGGGTTGGACGGGTGCAGAGATGCTTCCCATTTTTTTTTAGCGTCTTCCTGCTCTGCTGAAGTAGCTGGGCGTACGTGGTTGCAATGCACCCAAGGCCCGATACTGTCGACCTTTAGGGCAGTTGGGGTGGTAAGAAGAACAACATAAGGACCCTTCCATTTGGGTTCTAGTGCCTTGGTTTGGTGCCTTTTGACCCATACCCAATCTCCTGGGCCAATGTCATGTGAGGGAATAGTTCTCTTATTTTGACCCACATGTATTTCCCGGAGCAGTTTCCAAACACGAGAGTGCACCTTGCTTAAGGCCATCAAGACCTCTTGGAATTGTCCCAACGTGGGAGGCGGTAGTTTCTTCCCTTCAAATATTGGACATACAGGGGGAGGTCTCCCATACAGAATTTCAAATGGGGTCAGATTAAGTTGATAAGGAGTATTACGCGCACGGAAGAGGGCGAAGGGAAGGAGGGTCACCCAGTCCCCAAAGTTTCTTTTAGGGTCCAATTCATTTTTTTTACTTGCCCTGAGCTCTGTGGACTGTATTCACAATGTAACTTCCATTTAGTCCCCAGGGCTAGGGCAAGGCTCTGAACTATTTGACTCACAAAAGCAGGTCCTTTATCAGAGCCGATGGTCACTGGGAACTATTTCTTTTAAAATCTTTGTCACCACTATCATCGCGGTCTCTCCTTTTGTAGGAAAAGCCTCCATCCACCCTGAGAAGGTATCCACCAACACTAACAAGTACCGGTAACCATACTTGCCTGGCCTTACCTCGGTGAAATCTATTTCCCAGTGTTGCCCTGGTCCTTCTCCCCGATACCTCAGTCCTGCATGTTGTCCTTTTCCTGGCCTCATCTGTTGACACGCCTTACAAGCATGCACTATGTTCTTTACAGTTGTCTGGTGCCGGGGAAATCGCAAGCGCGCAGTTTGAAAGAGCATCAGAGTCTTCTTTTCTCCCAGATGAGTAGACAAGTGTAAATGCTCACATAGTTGCCGTCCCAACTGAGCAGGGAGTATCAAGTAGCCCTCTGAGTCTCGGTACCATCCATCTTCACCTGGAGGTGGAAGTCCGATCGCCAACACAGGGGTGATGAAATCTTCATCAGCTACTTTTCGAGCTGCCAGGTCTGCAGCACGATTCCCTCGTGCTGTGGGGCTGTCACCCTTCTGATGTCCAGGTACGTGTACTATTGACACAGCCCGAGGCATCTGTACAGCCTCTAAAAGTCTACGGATTTCAGGCAAATTTTTAATTTCTTTTTCTTCAGCTGTCAAAAACCCCCGTTCCCGATATATCGGGCCCTGGATGTGTACCATGCCAAAAGCATAGCGACTGTCAGTGAAAATAGTTATTCTTTTTCCTTTGGCTCTCTCTAATGCTTGAATCAGGGCAATTAACTCTGCCTTTTGTGCTGAGGTATCCAGGGGAAGGGCCTCTGCCCATGTAGTCTGTCCAGAGTCATCTACTACTGTGGCTCCTGCCCGTCTCTGTCCATCTTGTACATAACTGCTGCCATCTGTGAACCATTTTAGCTCACTATTATCCAGTGGAGTATCGGTTAAGTCCTTTCGTATTGCTGTTACCCCAGCCAGTATCTCATCACAATCATGGAGGGGGCTATTTTCCTCCGGATTGGGCAAAAGAGTGGCCAGATTTAGAGTGCAGGGCGTTTGGAAATGAATCCGTGGGGTGTCAAGTAGCAAGGCCTGGTAGTGTGTCAAGCAGGCATTAGAAATCCATTTACCTGGGGGGTGCTTTAAAACTCTCTCTATGGCATGAGGAGTGTAGACCAAGAGTCTCTGTCCATAAGTCAGTTTATCAGCATCGTGGACTAAGAGCGCGGTGGCCGCAATGATACGGAGGCAAGGTGGGTCCAGTCTCTTGGAAAGGTAAGCTACAGGTCACTTCCATGGTCCCCATCTCTGTGTTAGTACCCCTTTTCCTATCCCCTGCTTTTCATCTACAAATAATTGGAAAGGCTTAGATGGATCAGGGAGGGCAAGGGCAGGAGCTTCTAGCAAGGCTCGCCTGAGCTCTTGGAAGGCCTCTTTCATTGGCTCAGTCCATTTCCAGTCCTTGTTTTCTTTGGTCCCTTCATATAGGGGCCTGGCCTTTTCTGCAAACCCCAAGATCCATAACCGGCAATATCCCACCGTTCCCAGAAATTCTCTCACTTGTCTAGGGTTAGCCAGCTCAGGGATCTGGAGGATGGTTTTTTCATAGCCTGTGTTAGCCACCTCTGGCCCTGTTTTATCTTATAACTGAGGTATGTTACCTCTTGCTTGGCAATCTGGGCCTTTTTGGCACTGGCCCTGTAACCTAAAGTCCCCAAGGTTTGGAGAAGGTCACCTGTTGCCTCTTGGCACTCTTTCTGTAGCCGCTGCGAGCATAAAGTCATCAACATATTGTAATAAAACAATGGTAAGGTGTTCAACCCGATACTCACGGAGGTCTTCGTCCAGGGCCTCATTAAATAACGTGGGCGAATTTTTAAAACCCTGTGGTAAGCGAGTCCATGTCAGCTGCACAGAGGTCTGACCACCGTCTTCCTGCCATTCGAAGGCAAAGATCTCTTGGCTTGCGGGGGCAAGAGGCAAACTGAAAAAGGCATCTTTTAAATCTAAAACAGTATACCAAATGTAGTTTGGAGGCAAGTTGCTTAGCAATGTATAAGGGTTAGGAACCGTAGGATGAATATCACTCACCCGTTTGTTGACTTCTCGTAGATCTTGAACCGGTCTAAAATCAGTTCCCCCAGGCTTTTTTACAGGCAACAGGGGAGTGTTCCATGGGGACTGGCACCTTTTCAGGACCCCAGCGTCTATGAGGCATTGTATATGAGGAGTAATTCTTTGTCGAGCCTCTTGACTCATGGGATACTGCCGTACCCTCACCGGGGAAGCACTGGCTTTCAGTTCCACAATGATAGGGGGCCTCTGTTTGGCCAGTCCCATTCCTGCTGTTTCAGCCCAGGCCTGAGGGTATCTTTGAACCCATGGTCGTACTTCGGGGCTTATTGTCGCTGGGGCCTCTGGCAAGTAGAGTCTGTATTTATCTTTTAATGGCAGAGACAGGACCTGAAGAGGATGCCCGGTCCCATCTAAAACCGACACTTGTCCATGGTCGAAATGAATTTGGGCATTCACTTTAGACAGTAAATCCCTCCCCTACAAGGGCACTGGACACTCAGGTATCACCAGAAAAGAATGGGTTACCTGGTGGGCCCCCAAGTTCACATGCCGTTTTGTAGTCCATCCATATCGTTTAGTCCCAGTTGCTCCCTGCACCCAGCTACTTTTTTTAGACATGGGTCCATCTTTTTGGTTTAAGACTGAGTATTGGGCTCCCGTGTCCACCATGAAGCCAACCGGTTTCCCCTCCACATTTATAGTTACCCAGGACTCGGGGAGGGGCTTCGAGCCCTGAACCCCCTAGTCGCTATCCTCACCTGCATAGAGGATATGACTGTCTGGAGAGGGAGTCTCGTTCTTGGGGTTTTGGGCCCCTCTTTTAGATTTTCCTGGGGCATTTATCTTTTCAATGTCCAAACTCTTTACAAAACGCACATTGGTTTTTCTCAAGCTTATGCCTTGTCGTTTTTTCTTTAGTTTTTGAGTCCAATTTTTTCCCTTTTGGAACCTGTTTTTGTTTTTAACCCCAGCAAAAAATATCTGGGCCAGCTCTTTTTGATTTTTATGGTTTTCTTTAGCTCTAAATTCTCTTTCTTTTTTTAATGTGGTCCTCTCTCTCTTCTGGGGTCTCTCTATGATTAAAAACTCTCTTGGCTGCCCTCACTAGATCTTGCAAGGATTGTTCACTTAACCTCTCTATCTTTTGTAACTTTCTTTTAATATTGGGGGCTGCTTGATTTACAAATGCTAACATAACTGCCGCTCGTGACTCATCTGCCTGCGCGTCCACAGGGGTACACTGTCTAAAAGCTTCCATTATCCTTTCAAGGAAGGCTGCTGGGCTCTCATTTGGCTCTTGCCTCACTGAATTTATTTTGGCTAAACTAGTTGGCTTCCTGGCGGCCGCTCTAAGGCCGGCCATGAGTCTGGCGGTACACTCGGAGACGCTCCCTACCTTTAGCGCGCTCGAAGTCCCAGCAGGGCCATGTCAGGGGAAATCCCTCATCAATCAGGTTAGGCTGCATAGTGGGTCTCCCATCCACCCTGGCACATTTTTTTTTCTCGTGCTTCTGACAAGATCCATTCACGTTCCTCTGTAGTAAAAAGCACTTGTAACGATTGTTGACAGTCATCCCAGGTGGGGTTATGGGTGAAAAGGATAGATTCTAAAAGGTCAATGAGGCCCTGAGGTTTTTCAGAGAATGAAGGGGTCTGAGTTTTCCAGTTGTAAAGATCACTGGTGGAAAAGGGCCAGTACTGGTATGTCCATTCTCCGTCTGCTCGGGCAGGCCCCGCCCGAACTGGAAATGCCTGGACTGTGGAGGAGGGGGCTTCCGGTTTGTTTTCTTCCACTATATTGGTGATGCCCCTGGTTTTTCCCCGAGTCCCTTGGGCGGGGCCTCCTTCCCTGGCTGGGGCCGAAGGCTTGGTGTCGTGTCCCTTTGTATCCCTCCAGAAGAGACCTGAGGAACCTGCGGGGGCAGAAGTGGATCTGCATGGGGGGCGGGGAGAGTTCGGTCTCCAGGTCAAGTAAATTGGGGTATAGTGAGGATTCCTAGAATACCGGTTTCACCCGGTTGCTGCGCTTTTTTTGTCTTCTTTCTCTTTGGATGCTTCAACGACTAGCACCTGTAGACGTAATGAAGCTGAGGATGGGGAAGAGGGAAGGGAAGTGAGGGGCTGAAAAACAAAAGGTTTTAGCCAGGCTGGGGGGTTTTCCACCAGGTCCTGCCAGACCAAAATGTATGGAGTTTGGTCTGGGTGCCCCGAAGGGTAGGGGGCGAGCACCTTCTCTCTGACTGCTCAAATAGTAGGCAGGCTGAAGGTGCCTTCTTGTGGCCAGCCAACATCAAAAGCAGGCCACTCGGCAGAACAAAAAGTTACTAACTTGCTTTTTTTCACCAGCAATGATAGATTCTTTGCTCTAGACTTAAAATCAGAGAAGTGGTTAATCATAAGAGATAAAGGAGTAGAAGTTGTTTGTCCCATGATCACAGAAAAGTACACTGGGAGCCAACAGAGCACACAAAGAGAAACACAGACACCACAAATAGACAAACAGATAACAAACACAAGGTGGCCACCGACAGTGCACTCAATCTTACCTGCAGGGTGTTCACAGAGCCAGCCGCCTCCCTGGCACGATACCGGGCCTTGGCCTTATGCTGGGCTTAATCCAGTAAGTACACTGGGAGCCAACAGAGCACACAAAGAGAAACGCAGACACCACAAATAGACAAACAGATAGCAAACGCAAGGTGGCCACCGACAGTGCACTCAATCTTACCTGCAGGGTGTTCACAGAGCCAGCCGCCTCCCCAGCACAAAACCGGGCCTCGGCCTTACACCAGACTTAATCTAGCAACCAGAGCCAGCCGCCTCCCCAGCATGATACTGGGCCTCAGCCTTACGCCGGACTTGCCTCTGCACTTTACACCCAGATGCCTCCCCAGTATGATACTGGGTCCCGGACTTAATCTGGGCTTCTGCAAGGTTAGCACCGGTGCTCAGAGCTCTTATCTCCTAACGAGGTTACTCCCTCCTACCAGGAGAGTTGTCCTCCCCGGAGGGACGGAGATCCCGGACGAGCCCCCAAATGTTATGCACCAAGCCCGTATCTCCGAACCGACTGAGAGAACAAGTCCACCACAGTAATGCAAAGGCAAGAAAGGAGTTTATTTCTAGCGCGCTAGGGCCCAAGTCTCTTCCAGCACAGTGGAATCTGACAAGAGCCCCGAACAAAGGAGTATGGCGGCTTATATACAGGCAGTTCTTTGTCTCAGTTACAGGAGTAGCTGGCGTTACATGATTGGCCAGGCAGGATGAGCACATGTCCTGTCTTTTTCTGGTAAACATGACTCAGGTCCTAGAGCCCGTCGTTTGGTCCCTAACACAAATAAAGCCCTGCCATCTTGAATTCCTATGAAAACAGGAAGTAGATTCAGGTGTCAGGGTAGTTTGAGGAAACTGAGGCAGCGAGGGTGGTGAAGGGAAGCTGGCTGTGGGGGTCAAAGCCAGTTACCATTTGGCAGCTCAGTGGACATGCCATGCCCTGACTGCGGGCTGCCCTGAGCTGCCACAAAGCAAGGGGCCCTGGACACCCTCCCTTGGATGGCCAAGGCTGCTTTGTGCTGGGTAAGCACAACTAGCTCCCTCCATGAAATCATCCGTCACAGCCCTGGTTTCCTGACCAGGATTCCCTGTCACCACAGCCACTCTTTGCCCTGGGGTTTTATGATACACTGTGGGCCAGGGGCTATCTGTGGTTTTCTTAGCAGACTTCATCAGCACAAAAGAATGGGAAAGGGAATGGTCCCATCAGTCAAAAAACACATCTGTGATGTTTATTTTATTCCCTTATTAAGAAGGAAATACTCAGAGAAAGCATGGAAAAGTACAGGAAAGTTTTAAAAAAGACAGAATTTACCCATAGTTTGACTATCAGAGACAACCGACATTAATATTTTGGGGAACACGTATGCCCCACTTAACATCTTTTGCTTTCTTTTGCTTTAAGAGGATAGAGGTAAATAGGTGTTAAGTAAAATGGCAAGTATCACAACACAGAGATGTTCTCAGTAAAAGAACTGTCCTTCTTAACCTCCCAGCCAAGTGTTCCCTGAAATTCATTCTCTTGAACTATTATCATATGGTGAGGGGAGAGTCTCTCACTCTCTCTTTCCATGCTTTCCAAATCAATTCTTTATTTATTATTGACTTCTTTTCCATCATAATCATATTACTTTGAGAGATTACAATTTCATTCTCTAGTATCTCCAATAGCCTCACAAAAAGCAGGTATTATGCAAATGTGCAAGTCTAAACCCAACGTGGCAGACTGAAGATGGTCACAAATTCTTGGACAGATTTTAATGTCCCCCCAAAATTCACCTGTTGAATTCCTAACCTCCAGTTCCCCAGAAAGTAACTATGTTGGAGGCAGGGCCGTTAAAGCGGTGATTCAGTTAAAATGAGGTCATTAGTTTAAGCCCGAATCCAATATGACTGATGCCTTTGTAAGAAGAGGAGGTTTGGACACATGCCGACACCAGGGAGGTGCCCGCGCACAGGAAAGACCATGGGGAAAAGCAGCCGTCTGCAAGGCAAGGGGAGGGTGCTCAGGAGAAAGCAAGCCTGCTGACACCCCAGACTCGGCTTCCAGCCTCTGCAACTGTGAGAAAATAAATTGCTGTTGGTTAGTCACCCAGGCTGGTGGGTATTTTGTCATGGCAGCCTTAGCAAACTAATACAATAGCTGTACAGCCTTGGGCAAGTCATTCACCCTTGTGGAACCTCAGATCTCCATACACAGGCTGAGTCATCACAAAGATAAGAATCAATGTAAGTGATACATAGTGATATCTAGCATTCACTGGGCTTCCCAGGCGGCTCAGTGGTAAAGAACCCACCTGCCAATACAGGAGATGCGGGATTGATCTCTGGGTTGGGAAGATCCCCTGGAGAAGGGAATGGCAACCCGCTCCAGTATTCTTGCCTGGGAAATCCCGTGGACAGAGGAGCCTGGTGGGCTACAGTCCATGGTGATCACAGAGTCAGACACGACTGAACAACTGAGCATGCTTGCACAGCATTCAGTAAGTGGTTAAATCAAGGTGCGAAGTAGCATAGCTAGAATGCTTCCTCTGTGGGAAAAAGATATTTTAGTTACCTACTCTGTTCAGTCAATTCAGTCACTCAGTCGTGTCTGCCTCTTTGCGACCCCATGGACTGCAACACACCAGGCCTCCCTGTCCATCACCAACTCCTGGAGTTTACCCAAACTCCTGTCCATTGAGTTGGTGATGCCATCTAACCTTCTCATCCTCCGTTGTCCCCTTCTCCTCCCGCCTTCAATCTTTCCCAGCATCGGGATCTTTTCAAACGAGTCAGCTCTTCACATCAGGTGGCCAAAGTATTGGAGTTTCAGCTTCAGCATCAGTCCTTCCAATGAACACTCAGGACTGATCTCCTTTAGGATGGACTGGTTGGATCTCCTTGCAGTCCAAGGGACTCTCAACAGTCTTCTCCAACACCACAGTTCAAAGGCATCAGTTCTTCAGCATTCAGCTTTCTTTATGGTCCAACTCTCACATCCATACATGACCACTGGAAAAACCATAGCCTTGATTATACGGACCTTTGTAGGCAAAGCAATGTCTCTGCTTTTTAATATGCTGTCTAGGTCAGTCATAACTTTCCTTCCAAGGAGGTTATCTACTAATGTACAACAAAGCCTCCCAAAACTTAATGGTTTAACACATCAACAAATATTAGACTATCTCTCATGAATCTGTGAGTTCACTGAGTGATTCTTCTGTATTTTTTTCCTGAGCAGGGGGTGTGGAGGGGCAGGAGGTAGACTCTCCTGCTGCCACAGTCAAATGCTGCTGAGCTGAATGGTCCAAGATGTCCCACACTCATATGTCTGGCATGTTGGCAGGATGGATGAGGGGCTTGGATTTCTCGATCTCCACATGGCTGGCTTGGACTTTTGTTTTGGCAACTGAATCCTAAATCCCAAGAGTGAATGTGCCAAAGAGGAAATGAAAGCTGCCAGTCCTCATAGGCCTAGAACTGGCAGAGGGTCACTTCCCCTGTATTCTGTTGGTTAAGGCAGTCACAGGATCAACTCAAGTTCAAGGGGAGTGGGAGGACACTTCATCTCTCAAGGGGGAGAGCAACAAAGAATTTGTTGCCTCTCTAATCCATCACAGAACTTCCCTGGTGACTCAGATGGTAGAGTCTGCCTGCAATGCAGGAGACCCGGGTTCAATCCCTGGGTTGGGAAGATCCCTTGGAGAAGGGCATGGCTACTCACTCCAGTATTCTTGGGCTTCCCTAGTGGCTCAGATAGTAAAGAATCCGCCTGCAATGCAGGAGACCTGGGTTTGATCTCTGGGTTGGGAAGATCCCCTGGAAAAGGGAAGAGCTACCCACTCCAGTATTCCGACCTGGAGAATTCCACACACAGAGGAGTCTGGAGGGTTACTGTCCATGGGATCACAAGGAGTCAGACACAACTAAGCCACTAACACTTTCACTTTCAAGGCACCAACTCCTTACTCAGATAACTGACTGAAAGGAGAGAAATCCTTTGTTATAGAGGTAATAATTGGATAATAAATCAGAAGAGATGATGAAATTGAAAAGTCACTACTTCACAACCCTTACAAATAATGAATCTGAGCTGCTACAACAATCAGGTTGCACCACTTGAACACACTTGGTAACAGAAAGAAACAAACCAGACCCAATGCCTTAATGCAGTCATGCAATTTTAAGTGTAGAGCATCACCTTTGAAATATTCTTGCCTAAAAAAAAGGAATCCAGTGGCCTGTCAAAGAAGAGGTTGGGAGAGGCAAGTGTCCACCTGTGTGCAATGTTACTTTGAAGAGAATTTTAAACCAATAATAAAACCAACTAAAAGTCAGTCTGCTTTTTGTTACTGCCAGACACCAGCAATTTGAAACAATGTCAGTGATAAAATATCCCTTTCCTCCAAGCTGTCTGTTCCTAATGGTTCTCTGTCCCTGATACACCATTGCCTGAAAGGAATCACGTTTCTAGAATAAATAACAGTTTACAGAAAATACAGAATATAGCAGAACAAATTAAATCACATCATAAGGAAGCATTCATCCCAGTCTAGAATAAGGAGTGTTCTTCTCGACAAATCACTCAAGTTCTCTACAAACCAAAAGCATGGAAGGGAGGAAAGGGGGGTTGTTACAGACGGAGGAATGGAGGCATCTAAGGAGACTCCACTAAATGAACGGATATGCAGACCATGCGGCTCCTGATTTGGACAAACCAACTGGTTAAAGATAATTGTAGAAAGGTAATTAACTATGCTAGCTGTGATAAGGACATGATGGATATATTTTTATATGTATATATAAAGTCTCATATATATAATGATCTCTTTCAAAAAACTAAGATCATGGTATCCGGTCCCATCACTTCATGGCAAATGCAAAGAGAAAAAGTGGAAGCAGCGACAGCTTTTATTTTCTCGAGCTCTGAAATAACTGGACGGTGACTGCAGCCATGAAATTAAAAGACGCTATGGGAGGAAAGCTATGACAAACCTAGACAGCATATTAGAAAGCAAAGACATCACTTTGTTGACAAAGGTCCATATAGTCAAAGCTATGCTTTTTCTGTAGTCATGTACAGATATAAGAATTAGATCATAAGGAAAACTGAGCACTGAAGAACTGATGCTTTCAAATTGTCATGCTGGAGAAGACTCTTGAGAGTCCCTTGGACTGCAAGGAGGTCAAGCCAGTCAATCTTAAAGGAAATCAACCTCGAATATTTATTGGAAGGACTAATGCTGAAGCTGAAGCTCCAATACTTTGGCCACCTGATGCAAAGAGACAACTCATTGGAAAAGATTCTGATGCTGGGAAAGATTGAAGGCAGGAGGAGAAGGGGGCAGCAGAGGATGAGATGTTTAGATAGCATCACTGACTCAATGGGCATGAATTTGAACAAACTGTGGGAGATAGTGGAGGACAGGGAAGCCAGGCATGCTGCAGTCCGTGGGGTCACAAGAGTCAGACACAACTTGGTGTCTGAACAAAAATAAAGTCAGTCCAAAATGACTAAAATTATTTATGACTGAAATGTCGTGACACCTAGGATTTGTTTTAAAATACACCAGTAAACAAATGAGGAAGCAACCAAAGTCAATAGAATAAAAACAAGATTGTCCATGAGTTGATGACTGCTGAAGTTAGGTGATGGACACACAGCCGTTTGTTACTAGTCTCTCTCTTTTAAAATTTTTTCATAAGAGAATGAAAAACGAATCAATGTATGCACAGTGGTAGTTGCCATCGTCATCATCATCAGACCCAGACTGATGCAGACTCAGGCATGAGGGAGGCGGCATCTAATTCTCTGGGAAGGAAGGACTCACAAAACCTGGATCAGGTGCCACCCAAGAGGACTGGACTAGGCCCAGTGGTCAAAGCACAGGCAGAGAAAAGAAGCCCAGCTCAGCTGCTGTGCACAGAGAAGAGCCCAGGCAAGCAGGCATATCCCCCAAAACTGAAGATAATGTCACTGCAAATTAGTGTAGGTGAACAGGCATGGGGTCGCCTCCAGGAGATAAGGCAACATTCAGACATCCTTAGGAAGAAACCTGTCCTCCACTGGCCACAGGGTCTCAGGACTGAGGAGGGAGCAGGAGGGGTGTTTAAGGACTAAACAAGGGACTGGCGATAGTGAAGAAAGGCTTCCTCCCATTCAAAAGTGAGGGGACATATGTATACCTATGGCTGATTCATGTTGAGGTTTGACAGAAAACAACAAAATTCTGTAAAGCAATTAACCTTTAATTAAAAGATAAATTAGTTAAAAAAAAAAAAAACAGAAAAGCTTCTGCCCTGGGACTGCCACACAACAAGGTCATCAGACAATTTCATCAATAATGAAAATTAACTACTAACTCACCTTACAAGAGACCCCTGAGCTCAGGAACAGCAGGGGCATGTTCCAGAACCCGGATCCAGTTTGGAGAGGGTCCTTGCATGGCATCCAAGCTCTGGACACACCCCAACCCAGGACAAGACAGATCAAGCCCAGAGGGTAGGGCATGACAGGAGCCTACGAAGGAGACTAATGACCCCTAAGCTGAGGGTTAAAGTACTGAACTAAACACATGGAATCTTCTATTACTCTCTCTCTCTCTCTCACACACACACACACACACATGTCATTGAATACATATTAGAATAGTGTTGTTGCATTGCTTCTGTCCCATTTAATAATACAGTAGCCAGTTATTTCACCAGGAAAAAATGAGCTTATTCACAAACAGCCAGAGAAACTGCAACTTGGATGTGCAAACTATGGCGGACCATAGACAAACCCAGAGAACAAGGAAGGGGAGCTTGCTTTTATACAGAAACCAGAAAGAGTTTAGAAGAGACTGTAAGAACCAAAGAGTCCATTGGAGGAGGCAGGAGTCCAAAGTATGGAGGATTCTCATTGGTTGGACTGTTGCAGTCTTTGATTGGCTTGACTGTCCTCCAGTGAAGACAAATTGTCTTCTTTCTGCTAGAAAGTAAAGTAGGCAAGACCTTCCTGTGTGACATAGAAGTGTACATCTCTTCCTGTTTGGAGTAACTGAGGATGCATGGTGGGGCGTGAGAGCATCCCCTACAGACTTGTCCCAACCCTAGTTTTAACTAGGGTTTTTTATTACATTTGTAAATGTATCTGCATTTATTTAAAATGTATGTGTTAATCTGTATTTATTACATTCGTAATCTGCAATCTCTTATAATCTATTCACATAGCTTCTTGCACATGCAGCATCACTGTATACTCCCAGGTTTTTTTAAAGAGTAGAGCTGCCCTCCAGTCAGCCCGGAAGAGATTTGGCACACCTCATCTGAGCAATAAGGCTTGCTGCCTAAGTGCTGCATGATCTGTATTTGTAGGATGAGAAGCTGTTTGGAACTCCCATGCTGACAGTATTCTAAGAGATGAAATAATTGGCGGGGATTATTTCTCACCTGACTGCAAGATGAGAGAAAGTGGAGGTAATTCTAAATGAGGTGATTCCCCTTCCCTTTTCAAATTCTGGGGCCACCAATGACCTGAACCCTAAAGGTGGTAACAGGCAACACTCAGCCCAGCCACCCCTCCAACTCCCCCACCCTGTCCTTGGCTTTGAGACACCTGCAGTGTCCTGATAATGAGGGAAATGCCCCAGGCTCTCCCAGCCCAAGAAAACTACCAAAACCCAAACCTTTCTTTGAATTCAATTGAAAAATAAATCTCTAATTCAAAACTAAACGCCAAAAATATTAAAATGCAAACAGACAAGCTATTTTTCAATGTACAAGTCATGTTTTCAGTTGATTAAGCCTCACTTGTTCAGCACTCAACATACAATAAACTTCCAATATACGAATCTTTATGTTGAGAACTTTCAAAGATGCATGTCCAATCAAGTAAGCTAGTTCACGTGTCTGGCATACGTTGTCACATATATGCATCCTCTGCAAGTGGCTGTGCTTTTGTGTACTTTACAGTATTGTATAGAGTACAGTATCTTTATTTCAAGCCTAGGATGTCTGGAAGCAAGCATTAAGGCATCAGTGATGTAACAGGTACTGTATAGTACTTCTCAAGGTGCTGTGCTGTAAAATTTAAAATGTTTTCTTCATTTTTTGTGTTTGTTTTTATGTATTATTTGTATGAAAAAGATTATCAACCTATTACAGTACCATACTAGATAATAGATTGTGTTAGTTGGGTATCTAAGGTAACTTTGTTGGACTTGCAAACAAGTTGGGCTCAGATGGGAACTTGTTCGAATGTAAAGGGCTTACTTCAAGCTCTCCATGGCCAATTCTCCCCCAGAAGAGACTGCAAATGGCTTCAGGGCAGCTCTCTTTTACCCAGCTCTTAGCAGGCCAGCCTAGAAGACTCTTTGATGTTTGCTACCTACCGTCATATTTCAAAAGCACTGATAAAGGGGCCACATTTGCTGTGTTTTTAGAGCCTGAGTGACTGTTGAGGAACGAGTGTTTATCTCATCATACTGCCTTCCATCCTCCTCCTGTCTTTCTTTGCACTCCTCCCTTCACCCTCTCTGTATCTGGGTACGTGCGCGTGTGCACACCCGTGTACGCAGTGTGTGCACAGCTGCGTGCACGTGCGTGTTGGAGTGCTAGTGAGTCGGGGTAGGAGGATGTGGTCTCACACACACCTGTCCTTTCATTGTCCTGGTCTTTTCCTTTTTCCCATTCCCACTTCTATGCCTTTAACTAATAATGTGTTTAGAGGCCCTGCCCTGTTCCTGCCCCACAGCCTCTTCCGGTCTGGGTTGCTGGGGCAGGAGCCGGTGGGAAAGAACATGAGCTGCACATCTGTCCACAGTGGAGACAGAACCTCGGGCTCCTGCTCCCTCTTCCCTGCACCCCGGGAGACTGGGGTCCTGAGAGCACAGTCCTGGGGTGAGATAAAGAGAAAGAAGGGTTGAGTGAGCTGGCCGACTTCATCCTGTCCTCCCAGAGCAGAGGTGGCGTGAGGCTCTGCCATCGGCCTCTGCCTCCCCATGTCATTTATGAATAGGGCTGACTGCCCTCCTCAACAACGACTTGATTCATTGTTTCGTCCCCCAGTCGCTCACAACCCCAGGGCTGCTGAGGTGTGAACGGAAGCCCACTTAGGAACCACATCTTGGTTTCTCTTCCCCACTCACACCCCAGCTGCCTGCACTGGCCAGCAAGGTCCTCTTCTTGGGGACAGAGAGGTCACCGCAATAGCACCGCTCGCCTCAGATACCCTGGTACAACCCGCTAAGGATAATTCTTAGGGAAACTTGGCCATCTCCATTGCGTTGATTAGTTCCAGAGCTGCTAATTAAAGCCCTGAGCTGCTGCACACGAGGACTGTCTGAGTGCTGGGGTGAGGCCACAATGAGGAGCAGGGATAAAGCCGGAGGCGCGGCTGGGCCCACAGTGATGGGACTCTCCAATGACAGGCCTAAGACATAAACGAACCTCCAAACGCCCTTTAAGTTTGGTGTTCAGTTATCTGGCTGTTTTGATAAGGAAGGACTGGGACCTTGTCATGATTTCCTGGGCCCCTCGCATGTGGGTGAGGGACAGGCTCCAGATCTCGCCTGAACCCTGCTCACTCCAGGGTGAGCTTCTATCTTACATTAATGGAAGGCTAATGAATGTCTCAAAGGAGAGGCTTTGCGACTTTCATGTGGATTGAAGGATCACCCCAGTGGGCAGCTACACCAGTGACCGCCTGCCTTTGGCCTGTGGCAGCATTAATAAGGCCCTTCAGTTCAGTTCAGCTCAGTTCAGTCACTCACTCGTGTCCGACTCTTTGCGACCCCATGAATCGCACCATGCCAGGCCTCCCTGTCCATCACCAACTCTCGAAGTTCACCCAAACTCATGTCCATCAAGTTGGTGATGTCATCCAGCCATCTCAGCCTCTGTCGTCCCCTTCTCCTCCTGTCCCCAATCCCTCCCAGCATCAGAGCATGAGGTGGCCAAAGTATTGGAGTTTCAGCTTCAGCATCAGTCCTTCCAAAGAATACCCAGGACTGATCTCCTTTAGAATGGACCGGTTGGATCTCCTTTCAGTCTAAGGGACTCAAGAGTCTTCTCCAGCACGACAGTTCAAAAGCATCAATTCTTCGGCCCTTCAAGGTGCCGGCAGTTTCTACCAGAGTCGGTCCTCTGTTTGATGGCCCCCGTGGGAGTTAATAAAGAGAAAAATTCCGATCCTCTACCTGCCAGGAATGTTCATACCCCTGGAACTCTGTACCATTCACGCAGGGCTGCAGACTCACCAGGGACAGGCTCCTCCTTGGCCCAGGGTGGGGCTGGTGTTTCCTGGCAGAACTTCCCCTCAGAAAGCCCCAGAATCTGGGAGTTTCCTCACAGAGGGGTCAAGGGAATCCAGTCACATGTTGGACCCACCATACCGTACCCATGGGCCCTCAGGTGGGAAATGTAGGAAGCGGCTTTAGAGAGAAGAGGAAGAGGCAAGAATTAAGGAAGGCAAAGGGCAGAGGGCAGGTGACCAGGGGAGGTCCTCTTGTCCAATGGGGAAGTTCACCCCAAGCAATGCCAAGCTGTACCCCCATCCAGAACTGTCCCCAGGCCCCAGGACAGCCACTTCCCTCCCTCCTCACCTTAAGATGAGCCAGGCCAGCAGCATCTTTCCTCACACCCCTGAGGCAAAGGCAGCTCTCTGAGCCAGTGACCTTGAGTGAGTCACTTCCCTTCTCTGGGTTCAGTTCACTCCTCCATTAAATAGTGGTGGGCTCATTGGATGCTGTCACAGATGGACACCTCTGGGCTGACTTGGAGGGTTTGGGTGAAATAAAGTAACAGTTCCTTCACAGAGTAGAGGGCTCATCCAAACACCTGGCATTACCCTCCTTGGCCTGTGGGTAACGTCAGTAAGGACCCCACACTGCCCGTCAAGCCCATAACTCTCCAGCCTATATCCCATTCCCAGAACTACAGCCTGCTAACCGCCCCCTCCCCTGTCCTCCAAACACCTTGCTAGTCTGGCAGCCCCCCTTCAGGCCTGCCACTATTTCTGCCACCTCCAAACCAGCTTCCTATTCCCTCTCTCTCCCATTACCTTCTTTTATTTTTCTTCAAAGCCCACTTCACCTCCAGACACCACCAAGTCTATGAGTTTGCTATCCGCCTGTCTCCCCTCTCAGACGGCAGGATCAGGGTCCACCCTGACCATTGCAATACACAGAGAGTCCTCCACAGATAACCCCATGCCTCAGTGCTCATGGCTCTGCTGTTGCCTCCACTTCCCTGCAAGATCCAAGATCATCACCCCTTCAGGTCTCCCCTCACCTGCCTCTGGAGGCCTCCCCAGCTCTGAGCCCCACCATCACTCTAATGCCTGCAGGACCAGGCTTCAATCACTGGCTTCCCTTTGGGACACAGCAGCAGCAGTGCTGGGGACTAAGATGTACACAGAATATCAGCCCCAGGGCGAGAGGTTCAGACGTGATGGTTCAGACAAAGAAAACCAAACACCATGCACATAATTGGCACAGAGGTAAAAATCTCCTTCTCAAAGACTCCAGCCCACAGAACTTCACTCGTCCCTTCCAGGCACCACAGATGCTTAGTGAAGGCTGAGATCTGTCTCCGAGAATCAAGAACCAAGAGAGTATTTCTGGCCCAATTAAGCTTTAGTGCTTGACAAGTAGAAAATGCAGCCTCATCTATTTACATCCCTCATGGGAGAAGCAGGCCGGCTCTGTGTGCACATGGACCATCTTGCTTGCCTTCCCGCAGGTGCACCACACCGAGGACACAGGTGGGCAGGCAGGCCGTGATGAGGGCGTCTCTAAAATGATGTGTCGACTTGTGACATCAGCCTCAGGCAATGGGTACAAATACTGTTTTACAAGTTATCAGTGTTAGAAAATCAAGTAATTATCTCCATTTCAAAGGTACGAGAAGCCTTCTCATCCCTATTACCAACAACAACGCTGAGTTTATAAGTGCAGTGCTGCCAGCCATATGGTTTTTATTCTTTCAGATGTGGCAGATAGTACCCTGTCAGTTTCATCAGGGTGACCAGATCTGAGTCACGATCCCTCCTTGGACCTTAGATAGGTAGGTAGGTAGGAAGACGGATGAGATGGTCCACTAAAGTGCCTGCATTTGAAAAACTCTTTAAAAAAAGAAAAGTTAACTCTAATGTAAGAGTCCGTTTGAAACAGCTTCCCCCATGACTCAGCAGGTTAAGAATCTGCCTGCAATGCAGGAGACACAGAAAACACCGGTTTGATCCCCAGCTTGGGAAGATCTCCTGAAGGAGTAAATGGCAACCCACTCCAGTATTCTTGCCTGGAGAATCCCATGGACAGAGCCTGTTCCACGAGGTGAATGTCTGGCTGTCCCCCAAAGAACCATAGACCTCTTGTCCTCAGGGCAGAGAAAGCCTGCTCACCCCCACCCCCAGGCTAGCCCCCACCCTACCCAAATACTAGTGGCCTGTCCTTGGCTTGTGCTCAGGAACCCTGCTGTACCACCCCCTGCCTCAGCCGTGAAGAGCCCTCTCCCCAGGGATGGATCACCTTCGAGGAGGGTCAAAGCCCCCTCTGTGCCAATAGCCTCTTGCCATTTTGTGTAGGCACCAGCCCTGTGTGACATGGGCCCTCCTTCCTCTTGGCTTCTATGTGGGAACAAGGATCATAAACCATAATAGGGAGGGGTATTCCAACGCAAGATAGCAGTGGAGTTGGTGTGAGGGGAGGCAGGGGTGAATGGCCAGTACCTCGTTCATTTCTTTAAGCTCCGCATAGCACTTAGTATGTAACCTGTAGTGTTCATTTCTGAAGCCTAGGGTCTAGCACAGTGCGTGTCATGTGGCAAGCTCCCAGGAGTTGCTGGGCCTGAATATAGGCATGATCAGGTGGGCAAGGGGTAAACTGTCAGCTTGATCCATCAGAGTCCTATTAATAACAATAGTGTTAGTTACTGGACTTGCCTGGCGGTCCAGTGGTTAAGAATTGGCCTGCCAACGCAGAGGACATGAGTTCAGTCCCTGGTATGGGAAGATCTCACGTGCCTTGGGGCAACTAAGCCCGTGCTCCACAACAGGAGAAGCCGCTACAGTGAGAAACCACCATGCTACAGCAGAGAGCAGCCCCTGCTCGCCGCAGCTAGAGAAAGCTTGCACGCAGCAACAAAGACTGCAGCCAGAAATAAATTAAAAAATTTTAAATAATAGCAGTTACCATTAATCAAGCACTGACTGTATACCAGCTTTTAACATGATGAACCCTTATGGACCCACTAGGGAGAGAGGTGTTCTAAGTCTCATGTTTTAGACTCAGAGGGGTTAAGCAACTTTCCCAAGGTCACACAGCTTATGAATAGCTGTCAAACCCAGGATAGTCTGACCCCAGAACCTGAGGTTTTGACTCTGCTGTACCTCACCCTTCACACCCCCACCCCTCTCAGAAAAGACAAACAGGGGCAAGACCAGAAAAATGAGGTCAGCCACATAACCGTTCCCTGGGGAAGCCTTGAGGGAATGTGGCTCCAAAGGAGCCTTCAGACAAAGCATCTGCCTCCACAAAGGAGTCTTATAATTGAGGCCTGTTTTTCTACCCAACTGTCATTCAGCAGAACCAACCAGGACTGCTAACCAGCTGGTATGCACCGGTACAGCTGTACCTGTTGGTAAAATGTTGAAATACATTCATACATGTTGGCAAACAGCTTCTGCGCTGATGTCTTCTGCCTGGGCCCCAACACCCTGATGGTTCAGGAGCCCCTATGGGAACCCGGGAGCTTCCTCTGATCCCACGACCCCAGGGTTAATGCCTGGCCCTGCATGAGGCCTTCAGGTCCTACTCCAGAGGAGGACTGGGGCTTGGTCAATGCTGAGTCCATTCCTGTGCATACCACTTTTCATCATTTGGGAATTCTCCTTTGGATTCTGTCCTCTTATGGGAACTGCTGGTCTGAGAGGGCATCTCTAGCATCTCCTAGGCCCCTGGAATAAAACAGTCCTTCTTACCCAGACCCCCTAGGGAAGCTGCATTTGGTGGGGGATGGCGGGGTGTCAGGCTCTGCCAACACAGAAGGGTGGCCCCCAAGGCCAAGTGTTGACCAAGGCAGCCATCGGTCCTTCAGAGACCCACATAACCAGGTTGGGCAACAGTCAAGCATGCCTGAACCAACTGCGGGATTCTGGTGAACCAGGAAGGTTGGAAGAATCGTCCAGGGAAGGAGTCTATGGTGGCCCAGAAGGGACCAAACACTCAGGAAGTCAAAGCTGGAGCATCAGCTGTGAGTGTGGGTCTGTGGATGTGGAGCAAGGCCAGACAGAGAAACAAGCCTCCAAGACAGAAGCTGGAAGAGGAAGGACAATTTGGTTAGAGGCTTGGGAGGTGGGTCAGAGCACATTGTTGTCAGCGTCATTCAGTGGCTCAGTCGTGTCTGACTCTGCAACCCTGTGGACCGCAGCACGCCAGCCTTCCCTGTCCTTCACTATCTCCTGGAGTTGGCTCAGACTCATGTGCATTGAGTCAGTGATGACATCCAACCATCTCTTCCTCTGTCACCCACTTCTCTTCCTCCCCTTAATCTTTCCCAGTAGAGTCTTTTCCCATCAGTCGGCTCTTCACATCAGGTGGCCAAAGTATTGGAGTTTCAGCTTCAGCATCAGTCCTTCCAATGAATATTCAGGGGTGATTTCCTTTAAGATTGACTGGTTTAATCTCCTTGCTGTCCAAGGGACTCTCAAGAGCATGTAATTTCAGTCTAAAGAGATCAATATTTTAAGGGGCCTGAGGCCTGTTTCACAGGGCACTGGTATGTGGCCTGCAGGCTGGGTGGAGGCCCAGGACCTGGATGAAAGCCAAGCTGTAAGAAGGGGAGCTGTGATGAGGAAAAGGGCAACACTTTGCTATCAGCAAGGTCCTCGAAGGTCTCTCCCCTGCCCCCACCCCAAACCCCCAGCTTGTACTGAGTGCGTCTCCCATCCCCGCATTCTGAGTCAAAGTGTGACCAGACTTCATATGCTCTGCACCAGAGCATATAAAGATGACAAAGCCCTGTGGATTCCTCTCTGCTCATTACCACCCTCCCAGGCCTGCTGTTTGCCTCCCAGCCTCATATTGTGTTCGTGTGCAGTTCAATAGATTTTTTATTACAGTTGGAATTAAATAAGTGAAAGATGGATCCAGTGGGCTGAGGGAAAACAGAAGTTTAATCAAAGGAAATAACAGAGCCGGTCTGTTTCTCGAATTGCAGGATGTACTGAAGCGCCCAGCAGGGCCTGGTGACGACGTTCCTCTCAGTCTTTCCCTTTGAGGCTTCCTCCCCCAGCTCGTGCCCATGGCGGGGCTTCAGAGGTGACTCGCCACCCCCCCACCACGGGTAGGAGACGTGGTGGGCTGGGCCAGGGCCAGGCTCTCAGGGCCACTGAGCTCAGGAAAGCTGAAACCCAGGGTCTCCCTCCCATCATCCAAGTGTCACTGAAGGGGATCATCCTTTTACTTTTCTGTTGCTCTGAGGTCCTAAGGGCAGCGAAACCTGCTGAAAGGGATTGTAAATTATGGCTTGGGGGTCCTGCAGTCATGGGTGTCGCCAGGACTCATGTGGTAACAGGGAAGGGTCCATGGGGAGAGGGAGACAGAGTGAGATAGTGGAACTCAGCTGGGCTCAGCCCCGTAACTGGGGCAGCTGGTGGGTGGCAGGACCTGGGTGGGACCACCCCCAGGGGTGCAGTGGGGAGGGGCAGGGCTCAAGCCCACCCCAGGGGGGGCTCCATGGAGCTTGCTCAAGGGGGTGACAGGCAGAGGAAGGTGCGTCTCCCACCTGTTTGCTCTGGTGCAGAGCTGGTGAGAGGTCAAAGTCTGCTCCTACTTGGAGAATGGTCCGCTGTGAGGAGCAAATTCGATTGCATCCAGGTCCTGCTGGTGAATGAGACTCCTCTGTAATTACTGGCTCCCATGGCCTTGTGCCCACCTGACGTCACCTCCAGGGTGACAGACATGTGCTCAGGAACGGTCTGTCCCAAGGAGACCTGATTGTCTGACTTGCTGTTATTTCAGCTCGGATTCCAGGAATGGTCTGTCCCAAGGAGACCTGATTGTCTGACTTGCTGGTATTTCAGCTAGGATTCCAGGAACCTCATCCCTTGTCCCCTTGTCCCTCCCCTTCCTATATCTTCAGTCTCAAGAATTGTCCCCTCTGTTAACACTATCTGCCTCAGCATCCATGCCTTAAGCCATCCCCTGGGAACAGGCATCCCACTTCACCCAACTCTAACCTCAGTCCTCTAGCTAAAGCTGGTTCCCAGAGGTTGAACCTCCTCAGGAACAACTGTTTGTCAGCCCAAATGGCTGGCCCTGCCTGCTACCGTATGTGCCTGACTCAATACCAAGTGCTTGCTGTCTAGGACCCCACCTCCCTGTGACAGCTGAGTGTTTGGGGGCCGTCAGCTTCCTGCCTCTCCAGCCTCACTACCACCTGCTGCCAGGATCCCTCATATCACCTGCTCTGGGGCCATCTTCCCCTGTCCGGGGCCACCTGCCACCCTAAGCCCAGGCTAGGATATTCCTGAGCAACCTTGTCATTGCCATGGGACAAAAAGGTACCTAAAGGTGGCCCTGACAGAGAAAGGCTTCTGGCTTCTGCTAAACAATGTCACAATGTCCCCAGGGTGGGAGCAGAGGTGGTATTTTATTTCTTCCAGGTTCTAACTTTCTGACGTGAGACTCCAAAGACAGGATACCATCCAGAAGGCAACTCTGGTCCTGGGCCAGCAGCTATCCTGACCCCCTCCAAGAGCTCAGCTACCAGGAGTTGACAGAGAAGCCCTGGAACCCAGGCCAAGGAACAAGAAATGTGTTTCCTCCCAAACACGGCTACAAATATTTATCCTGTCTTTCTCTGAAAACCCCACTGAAAAGAAAGCAAATGCATTTTTTGAAAGTATAAACCCAAAGACTTAGAGGATTCGAGAGGAGACAATTATAGACAGATTTTTGACAAAGTTTAGAAGACAGAAAGCAGATGGAGAAGGAAAATTAGCAGAGGGAGGTAGAAGCTGAGATGTCTGCAAAGGAGGTTCCAGATGAGAAGTGAACACATTTGCCCAGAAGAAAACTGGGGATGCTTAGCACGTGGCAAAAAGAGGCACTGAAAGAGGAGGGAAGAGGAGGTTGGTATGGGCGTCTACACTGAGCAAGACTCTCCAGATACCCTCCTTTGCCCCGTACAACTGGGCAGGTCACATGATTTGTTCACCCCGACCCGAGCAAGATGTCCAAGCCTTGTTCTCTGGTGAAGCAGAGGGAAATTTCCAAATTTGGACAGACCAGGCAAAGCGAGGGGTGGAGAGAGGCTCAGAACTGCAGTCTAAACACTGCACAGTGGGTTTCTGGGTCCATTTTCAGGTCCTGCTACACACATCCTGTTCCCAGGCAAGCGATTAGAGGATTTTCCTCCTGAGTAGCTGAACTACCCCAGAGAAAAAGATCTCTAAATACTGACATTTGACAATTTCCAATGTAAAAAGCCCCACTGGTCTTCACACTCCACCCAAGCATTTAGAACTTTCAATCCACTTTATAGAGCCTTTTGGAAATATGAACAGATAATCAAGGATTAGTGGAGGAAAGAGTTGAGGAAAGACTTCAACATGAAAAAGAGATCAAAACAAAAGCAGGCTAGAGTAGGTATCAGAGCATCTCAGAGATGAGGCAAGGACCAGAGGACAATTTCAAAACGAATTCTAGTGAAAATTCTGAAAAGCAAGAGCAGACATTGCCCTTATGGGAAAGGAAATAATCAGAAAACAGGAAAGAATTCTTGGAGATTAAAAATATACATAGCAGTTGAAATTGAAATTCAATGAAGGGAAACTTTCCAGAAAAGAAAACTGAAAGACAAAGAGAGAAAATTGGACAAATGAGACTTTTTAAAAATCAAGAAGTGATAAAGAAGATAAGTGGGAGGAAGTAATTTTAAAATATCTATACAAATACTCCTAGAACAGAAGGGCATGAATTTCCATACTGAAAGGGCCAGTTGAGAGTTTACCATTACAAGTGAAAAAAATACCTACAACCAATTTTGAAATGTCAGAACACCAAAGATAAAGAGAAGATCCAAAAAGTTTGGACGTGAAAGCTGAAATAGGACACAATAATAAGAGATACGGGAATCAGAATGGCACCCATTCCTCAGCAGCACTAGAAATCAGGAGATAAGGAAACAATGCCTTTAGCATCTTCAGGGTGAAAAGATTATTTTCAACCTGGATTCTATGTTCAGCCACTCTCAGGGAGTGGGAGGGCAGGAAAAAAAGATTTTTCAGATGTAAACAGACTCAACCAAATTGGCCTCCCATGTACCCTGTCATAAGAAGCTGCTGAAGTATGTACTCCACCAAAACTAGGCTGTAAATCAAGAGAGAAGGTATGGGCCCAAGGAAACAGCAGAGCTGGGACTGAGAAGAGCAATGGATGCAAGGCCCTGGATGACAGCTGTGCAGCAGGCCGGAGAGCAAGCGTATGGTTTGGAGCAGGAGGAAGAGTTGCTCCAGGAGGGAGACCACCAGGGGAAAAACGGGATCGAAGCATTAAATGATAGGTCTCACCAGTCAGAAATTATGCTGTTAAGCATTTGCCAGAACCGAAGGGGCAAGGTGCCTAGAAAAGTAGGTGAATTTTTTTTAGGGGGTGGATAATAAAGCAGGTATGTTTTAATAGAGGCAGACAGCTAATTTACACTCAATTTATACATTTTCCATCCAATTTCATTCCACAGATTCAAGTTTCTTCACAGCCATGGTGAATGCTTCTTCATCAAAATGAACATTTTTACTCGATAATATTGTCCTAAGCATTTACATGTCCAGAATGGGAGAAAGAAGGTAAATGAATATTTTGTTATAAGGGAAAAGATAAATATATAAACAGGAACCCCACTTGTCATCTAAGGTGGTTTAGACCAGTGCTTATCCAAGTTCAATATGCATATGAAACATTTAGCATAAAACGTAGCCTCTGATTCAGTAGTTTGGGGACTTTGTAAACAAGTCCCCCGGTGGACGCTGCTGTCTGTGGGTCATACTTTGAGTAGCAGGTATTTCTAAAGAGCTAAATGGCATTAAAAACATCTGTTGAACTCTGATAATAATATCTACTGCCTGCTGTATGTCAAGCACTACACTACTTTGCATACACTGGCAAGTATTATCTCAATTTATTCCTCTAAATCCTTTTTAGTTATTATTATCCTTGTTTCACAAAAAGAAGAATTGAGACTAAGAGGAGAATTGGCCCAAGCTCTGACAAATACTCACTGACAAATAGTAGTTGGTAGAGCTGGGATTTGAGTAAGATTTATGTCACCTCAAGGCCAGATTTTTTTCCCCTGGAATTACAGCTTCAATCTCCCCTGCAATGTAAGGAGACAGAAATAAAGGAAAACACATTCTGTGTTCAGCCATTGAAAAACTTCATACTATTAAAATGTCCATACTGCCCAAAGTGATTCAATACCGTCTCCATCAAAAATCATACTGGCAAATTTTACAGATATTAAAAAATGAATGTTAAAACTCATATAAAACCATAGAAGACCCAGAACACACAATGTGATATTCAGAAAGACTACAGCAGGAGGAATCATATTTCTTGATTTCAAAATATAATTACAAAAATAAAGTTATTTTAAGCGGGATTTTTTTTCTAAATTTCTCTTTCTGATAGTTCACTGTTAGAGTATTGAACTACAACAGATTTATGGACATTAATTCTGTATCCTGCAACTTTACCAAATTAATTGAGGAGTTCTAGTAGTTTTTTGGCGGTGTCTCTAGGATTTTCTGTATATAATATCATGCCACCTGCAAACAGTGACACTTCTACTTCTTCCCTTCCAGTTTAGATTCCTTTTATTTCTTTCTCCTGTCTGATTGCTGTGACTAGGACTTTCAATATCATGTTGAATAAAAGCGATGAGAGCAGGCACCTGTATCTTGTTCCTGATCTTCAAGAAAATGCCTTCAGCTGTTCACCTTTGAGTAGTCACTGTGCGTTTGTCTTATACAGACTTTATTATGCTGAGGTATGTTCCCTCTGTATGCATGTTGTTGAGAATTTTTATTATAAATCGATGTTAATTTTGTCAAAGCTTTTGTACATCTCTTGAGATGTTCGTATGTTTTTTATTCTTCAGTTTGTTAACATGGCATATTACATTGATTAATTTGTGTATGCTAAACTATCCTGATGCGAGGAAAGGCTGAGGGCAGGAAGAGAAGGGGGCGATAGAGGATGAAATGGTTGGATGGCATCATCAACTCAATGGGCGTGAGTCTGAGCAAACTCCAGGAGATAGTGAAGCAAGGGAAAGCCAACTGTGCTGCAGTTGATAGGGAAACCTGGCATGCTACAGACTATGGTGTCGCAAAGAATCAGACATGACTGAGCGACTGAGCAACATCAACAAACTCTCCTTGCGTCCCAGAGATAGATCTCAGTTGCTCCCCATGGCAGGATTTGGGCTAGCAGAATGCAGCTATATTCAGGGGCTAACTATAGCCAAGTGTGGCCATATAGGCCAGTGACAGGAAACAGGGCTTTCCTGAGTTAGGGTTGTACATTTTACTGTGCTGCTTTTTAAAAACATACTTTTCAATTTCTTTAACAACCTTGCTTCATCAAATCACCTTTGGGAATAAAGCAAAACTGTAGTGCCACCTGAAACTATTGTCTGTACTTTTGACTTTAAAGGTTCACTGTCTTTTTCCAATAAGAATGGCCTGAAAGCATTCCATCTTTCTAAGCCATGATGAATGAATATCCATTAAACATAGTTTCTCACCTCCAAGCAACCCACAGAGCAGTTGCCAAGCCAAGGCACTTCTTGCTGTAGCGCCTGGAACGGCCATTCCATCGAAAAAAGCACTAGGTAAAAATTTTAAATGAGATCATCTTTAATCCCAGGATAAACAAAGGAAGATAAGAAATATAATCAATGCATATTACTTGATCTGCTATAAATGATATTTACATAGTACAATAATTAAACACTGACTACCGATATTAACTGAAAGTATCAAAGCCATTATCCTGCAAGGGGAAGGGGAAGGAAGGGAATGAGAAGAGAAGAAATCTTTGCCATATCAGAACATCAGTGGATAAATTCTAAATTTGGTAGATCAAGGAAAGAAATATAAGCACATTACTTAGATATATGATGATAAATACCAGAAGAAACAGCTCAAAGAGTATATTTGTTTTCTATTGCTGCATAACAAATCACCATAAACTTAACAGTTTAAAACAACATGTTCGTTATCTCACAATTCCCCTGGGTCAGGAGTCTGGACATGAATCTTCTATAGAGTCTCACTTAGCTGAAATCAAGGCATCAGCTGGAACTGTGTTTTATCTGAAACTTGACTGAGAGAATCATCTTCCAAACTCATTCAGGTTGATGGCAGGATTAATTTCCTTGTGGTTGTATGACCGAAAACCCCTGCTTTTTATTGGCTCTTAGCTGGCAGTCATCCTCAGGCTTCTAGGCCACCTAAAGTCCCTAGAGGCCACAGTTCCTTACCATGAGGGCTTCTCCAACATGGCCACTGACTCTATCAAACCCATAAAGAGAGACTCTGACTCCAGACTGCCAAGAAAGAGTCTTTTATAACACAACATAATCATGGGAGTAATCTCCCATCACCTTGCCATGGGAGGCAGATGTGAACTCCAGCAGGCTGGGACCATTGGGATCACCCTAAATTCTATCCACCACAAAGAGGTCCTTAAATAGTTTTTGATAAGTAAGCCATATAAATTACATAAAAGAGGATGAATGAATGCCTCCCACCCATTTCCTAGCCAACACGATCTCTTCCCTGGGAGGCAAAAAATATAACCAGTTTCACTCATAACCTAACAAATGATTCTGTGTATATAATACATGCACACATGCACACTTTATTCCTCACTCTCTCAGCTCTCTACTCAGATGTACCAGGTCTTTCCTAAGCATTCTGTAAAAATGATGATACATATATGTCTTTTTTCCCTTTTTCGCATAACTGGTAGCATGCTATACAAACACACCTGTATCTCTTTTTATGCTTCCTATATCCTGAGATCAGTATAAAATTAGTACATAAAGAGGTTCTTCATTGTTTTCTCTGCTGTGGTATAGCATTCGTTGACCCTCTGATGGACGGTTAGGTCATTTCCAATGCTTTTCAATTGTGGAGTTAGATATTTCTAATGCTGCCATAAATATCTCTGAGGGCTGGACTTCCCTGGTGGTTCAGTGGCTAGGAATCCACCTGCCAATACAGGGGACACAGGTTCAATCCCTGGTCTGAGAAGACCCCACATGCTGAGGGGCAACTGAGCTCTTGTGTCACCACTACTGAGACTCCGTGCTGCATCTGCTGAAGCCCGCGCACTCTAGAGCCCGCGCTGGGCGATAAGAGAAGCCACCGCACGAAGAAGCCCCCGCATCGCGACTAGAAAAAGCCCGAGCACAGCAACAAAGACCTAGCATAGCCAAAAATTAATTTAAAAATAGTAATGATTCAGTTCAGTTCAGTCTCTCAGTCGTGTCCAACTCTTTGCAATCCCATGGACCGCAGCACGTCAGGCCTCCCTGTCCATCACCAACTCCCGGAGTTCACTCAGACTCATGTCCACTGAGTCGGTGATGCCATCCAACCATCTCATTCTCTGTCGTCCCCTTCTCCTCCTGCCTTCAATCTTTCCCAGCATCAGGGCTTTTCAAATGAGTCAGTTCTTTGCATCAGGTGGCCAGAGTATTGGAGTTTCAGCTTCAACATGAGTCCTTTCAATGAATATTCAGGACTGATTTCCTTTCGGATGGACTGCTTGGATCTCCTTGCAGTCCAAGGGACTCCTAAATATTTTAAAAAATGATCTCTGAGGGGAGGTCATTTTACTATAGTGCTGCCTCTGGGGAGTGGGAGTGGGACAGGAAAGGGCAGGGATCTATTGCTCTCATGATAAGCCTTGTGTACCACCTGATCTTTTTAACCATGTGCACATATTACGTGGATAACTGTAAGAGGGCTGTGTGATTTGTTCGAGGGGTGTGGCTGGCTCCACGGGAGGCTCCTCCTGCCCTCGCCACCTTCAGAACAGGCTTCTAAGTCCCCCTGAGCTGTTAGTACTCACTCCCACTCAGGCTTCATTCTTTTCCTTTCTCAGCACTTATTGAGCATCTGCTGCATACCAAGAACCCAGAGACTGGAGCTCCAGAGAAAAACTCCACTTCTCACTCCAGGCAAAATATTCCACTCGCCCCTCTTAACATATGAGAGTAAACAGGCACACAGTTCTCCTGAGCTCTCAGGAGACAAACAGGCTTCCAGCCCCTTCAGCCAGAGCCGCAGCTGCTCCCAGACTGCAGGCAGTACACCAGCAGCAGCCACCTCCACGCTCGGGAGCTTGGGAATTGTTTGGTGTTAAAGTTCTACATGCCAGTGGGTGTGAGGGGCAGTGCCCGCAGCTTCCCTTGTCACAGTCACCCACTCCTTCCTCTGCAGCCCCAGCGGTCACTTCTGGAACACTGCCAGCCCCCTGGACGTCCTCCCCCCATGAAAGGGCAAGGCTAGGGAGACCCTCCATGCCTCCCCCATTCCACTGTCAGCTACAAATTGGTGCTTGCCAAGGGCATTTGCCGTCTGCTTCTGCAGAGACTGATTCTGTGCTGCTGCAGCTGTCAAACTTCAACCTCCTCCTAAGGAGCTCAGGGTGGAGAGTGAGGCACTCTGTGCTTTAGGGAAACTGGTAGAACAGGTCTTCAGATAGATATTTTCAGGAACTGATTTCATGATCCTGATCCTTGCATCTCTTCATATCTAGAAAAGCGCTGCATCCCTTCATGGTGACATCAGCTCCTCGTGACTAGCAGAAAATCTTTTGTCGAGCGATTGAGTGCACTGAACTCCCCCTTCACCAAAATCTTATATTTTGACCTTCCCCCACTGCCTCTTTGGAGCAGTCTCTCAGAGCTATCGGAGGTGCTGTCTCCCAGGCTGCAGTCTTCATTTTGCCCCAAATAAAACTGAGCTCGGAACTCTCACATTTTGCATCTTTATAGTCAACACCACCTTCCCCTGTCCCCTTCCTCTTCTAACTCCAGTTTGTTTTCCTTCATCACAATTGTTTCTCCTTTTCTTCTCCTCATCCAGGGATTATCTTGGCTTCAGCCGAATCCCTGAGTGTCCACGAGGGTCTGAGACCTTGCAATCCTTCACCTGTCATCTCCCTTTGACCCAGGAGACAACAGAGTCTAGTGTTTGCCTGTGAGAAGGGCACACGCCTGTTTTAACTGGGGAAAACACTTGGCCTTCCTACTTCATTTCTCCATAACAATGCACAATGATGAACTTGATCTCCATCAGAGTGACAGTTACTGGCAGTCTCCTGCCTATAAATATACATAGACTTCCTTGATGACTCAGATGAAAAAGAATCTGCCTGCAATATATATATGATTCACTTTGCTGTATACCTACCTGAAACTAACACAACATTGTAAATCAACTATATTCCAATTAAAAAAATTTTTTTTTAATCCACTTAGTTCACCATCAACTTGCCCACATTTCTTCAGCTTGGCTGTAAGGACTTGAGGCATTTCATCAGATGCTTTGCAGAAATCAAGGCTACATTCCAACATAAAATTTCATCAAGACTTTACCTTCCGAGGCCCCCTGAAGTAATAAACCAACACCCAGCAAGCCCTCCCCTACCTCCCTGAGTCTTCTGGTGCTGTTCTATCTAACAAGTTGACATGGCCCTGATCAAGGTGCTCCTCCACCCTCCTGAGAACCAAATCAAAAAGGTTGCTGGCATTTGGAAGCAACAGTGGGCAGTGGGACGAGGTAGTATGAAGTGTGATGGCTGCTGCCAAGTGGCAGAAATGAGATTAAAATGGTCCCAGAAAGGGGCTGGTGCAGCGGTAAGGAGATACACTCTCCCATTAGCCCAGGGTGGCAGCCTGAAAGATGCCCCAGAGCCCCAGGCTCCTCCCTCCAAGCTCTTCCTCTTCCTCTGGAACAGGGCTGCAAACTGAAGCTTGTAGGCATCAGGCCAAAACCCTAAATAGGCAAAGTTGGTCCTGGGGGATGTGATAAATGAATTGCATGCAAAGTATGCCTGGCACATCAGCAGAGCTCCCCAAGTGTTAGTTATTATTGTTATTATTAAGATCATCATCAGCATTATTATCACTATTATTAGAGAAGCAGTTGTGACTCAACCCCAGACAACCACTGTCCTTCAACAAGGCGGATGTAATGATGCTAGATTTACCAGTTTGTCAAAAAAGCTGCACATCTGGAGTTTTGTTAAAAATCTCTCCTTTTTTCCATTTGGCAACTAATGCAATTAGAACAAAAACCAATGGCTGCATGGACCATATGAAATCAGTCCGTGGGCCACCCTCAGGCCTGCATGCTCAGCCCTGGAGATTGCAGCAAAAGCTCTGTGCCAGGAAACCTGTGACCTCTGGGGATTAGGAACATGGTTGTGACAGTCTTCCAAACCTCTTGTGTCCTGCACCCCTACACACACACACACAGACACACACACACATGACTCTGAAAGCACTCCAGGGACTTTACACGAGCCCTTGAGCCCGACAAGGGGCCAGCTGTCCTCACCTGGCAAGGATCAGTGCAGGGAGAACAGTGGCCAGCCAGGGAAAGAAGGGTTCGCACAGAAGTCTTCAAGGAAGACACCCAGGGTCCATGCTCGCACACAGCACTGGGGGCTCAGCCTCTGCTTGGTGGAGGGAGCAGAAGGAGCCAGCCATGGACCATGAGTGGCTCCCCACTTCTTGGGCCTCTTCGTTCTAAAGCAAAAATGAGCTTGAATCAGATAGGTCCCTTCTGCCTCCCACACTCTCTGATGCCCTCTTGCCTTAGAATCGTGGCTGCAGTGACCACCACTATGAAAGCAGGGTGGCCGTGGTCACGACAGGTATATCAAAACATAAACAAAAGAGTGAAGCACAGCTGCAAGGAGGTCCAGAGGTCTCCCACACCTGCTTGAAACTGCCAGATCAAAAGGATGGAGTGACACCCCTCGGCGCCCTGCAGCTTGCCCGTGAATCATGGATGGACTGGGGGAGCGTCTCCCAGGAAGTATGGTTGCTGCTTGTATCAGTGGTTCATACCTTTTTATTACTGAGTGGCATTCCATTACAGGAAAGTAATTATTTTTTATTAAGTGATTCCTAAAGAATTAATGCTTTTGAACTGTGGTGTTGGAGAAGACTCTTGAGAGTCCCTTGGACTGCAAGGAAATCCAACCAGTCCATTCTGAAGATCAGCCCTGGGATTTCTTTGGAAGGAATGATGCTGAAGCTGAAACTCCAATACTTTGGCCACCTCATGTGAAGAGTTGACTCATTGGAAAAGACTCTGATGCTGGGAGGGATTGGGGGCAAGAGGAGAAGGGGACGACAGAGGATGAGATGGCTGGATGGCATCACTGACTCGATGGATGTGAGTCTGAGTGAACTCCGGGAGTTGGTGATGGACAGGGAGGCCTGGCATGCTGCAATTCATGGGGTTGCAAAGAGGTGGACACAAGTGATCCACTGAACTGAACAGAACTGAAACACCAGGAGGGCTTCCCTGGTGGCTCAGCGGTAAAGAATCCACCTACCAAAGCTGGAGATGGGGGTTCCATCCCTGGGATAGGAAGATGCCCTGAAGAAGGAAATGGCAACCCACTCCAGTATTCTTGCCTGGAGAATCCCATGGACAGAGGAGCCTGGCCAGCTATAGTCCATGTGGGTGGCAAAGAGTTGGATACAACTTAGCAACTAAACAACAACATACAGCAGGAACTGTACTAGTGAATTCACATACACTATCTTTTTTAGTCCTCAAATTGATCTGCAAATAGAATAGAAATCTCTTTACAGCTGAAACAAGCAAGGCTCAGAAAAGGTAAGTAACTTCCCACAGGTCACACAGCAGGTAAGTGGAAGAGTCAGGATGAGAACTTGTCTTTCCACTGAGCCATACTGCATGGGCCATTTTCCCTCTGAGCACCTGTCTCAAGATGCCTTTGACCTTCCCTTCTAGCTCCACCCCTTAGGCTTGGGGGCACACTGGAAGGGCCAAGAAGCCCTGGCCCTAACTCCTCCCCTGACGGTAAGACTCTAAGTACACTGAGCTCCAGATTTCTTGAGTCCAGATTTTTACTGGACTCAACTTGTTTTGTGCTGAGGTGGAACACTCTCCCTGAGCCTATCAATAGAACGAGGCGGAAGGGTGACCATGCGGCAGATGGCACGCGTGGGTGGAGCAGCTCCTCTGTCGTGTTTCACGGTGGTGAGAGACTCCGGCTGTGGACGCCGCCACTTCCCTTCCCCTCCATCTCTCAGCCCACTGCAGCTGAGCGTCTTCATTCACGGTCTGCCTTTTCTGAGTTCCAGGAGATCCCGCAAAGGCCTCTGGGAGTGAGGCTGCAAGTCTGATAAGCACAGGATTCTCAGGCCCCCACCTGAGAATCCTGAGGGCCACCTTCTGCCTTGTGCCCCCAAAAGCCACTCCTCCCAGTTCCCTGCAAAAAGACAGGAATCACTGCCGCTGGGGCCTGCACATCCTACCCCGCCTGCCTCTTCCAGAAATGGAGTAAAGTTTTAAAACTTGCAAAATTGAGCAATGTATTATTTAGAGGTATGTGTATTAACTACGATATAAAGAAGGGCCAAAGAATTGCGCACTCAAAATGAGGATGGAAGTCATACCTGTTAGAATGGCTGTTAAAACAAGCACACAGAGAAAAACAAATGTTGGCTGTGGAGAAACTGGGACCCTTGTGTGTTGCTGGTGAAAATGTAAAATAGTGCAGCCGCTGCAGAAAACCATGCAGCAATTCCTCAAAATATTAAACATAGAATAACATTTAATCCAGGAATTCTCAGTTCTGGGTATATAAACACAAAAAGCAGCGACTCAATTATTTGTGTACTAGTGTTCATAACAGCATTATTTACTATAGCAAAAGATGAAAACAACCCAGACATCACCATCAATGGATGAATAGTAAAATGTGATGTAAACATGCAATAGAATATTATTCAGCCTTTAAAAAGTAGAAAATTATGACACAGGATACAACAAGATTGAACCTGGATGACATTTTGCTGAGTAAAAGTAAACCAGTCACCGAAGGACAAACATTGTATGAATCTACTTATGTCAAATATCTAGAGTAGCCAAATTTATAGAGAAAGAAAGTAAAACAGTGGTTACCAGGGCTGGGGAAGAGAAGAATGAGGGGTATTGTTTAACTCAGCTTGTTTAACTTTAGTTTGGGAGTATGAAAACGTTCTGGAGACGGATTCTGGTAAGAGTTGCACAAAAACGTGAATGTTCTTAATGCCACTGAATTGCACATTTAAAAAGGATTCGAATGGAAACTTCTGTGTTACATATATTGTACCACATTATAAAACAAAAAGAGAAAAGACAAGATGGTGACCACTACAGGAGGAGAGAAAAGAAAGGGCTAGAAAAGGCTGCAACTGTACCAAGGGTGAGTACCAGGTACTCAGACAATTACACTTGTTTAGTACATTGCCTATGTCCAGCCTGCCTATATATACCTATATACATTGCCTATATATGCCTGCCTCCTCTGCAACCACATATGTATGCTATGTACCTTATTTCACGGGTTCTAAAGCACACATCTTAAAAAATTTAATCTCTCTGAAATTGAAGTACATCTCACAATCAACGTAGTAAGAAAAATATCCTTGTGTCATAGTTTACATGGTACACTGTTATCTTTCTCTGTGGTGTGTGAAACAGTAATGCTTCTGGGACTTCCCTGGATGTCCAGTGGTTAAGGCTCCATGCTTCTACTTCAAGGGCCATGGGTTCAATCCCAGGTCAGGGAACTAAGATCCTGTCCGGGGAACTAAGATCTTGCATGTGACACAGCACAATCAATTTAAAAAAAAGATACTTCTGATAATGCTGCCTAACAGTAAATGAAATACAGGGTATGTAAGCAAAAATATTTCATAATAAATTTTTTTTAATTTTTTATTGAAGTATAGTTGATTTATGATGTGTTAGTTTCAGGTATACAACAAAGTGATCAATATATATATATTGTTTTCCATTGTAGCTTATTATAAGATATTGAATATAGTTGCCTGTGCTACACAGTAGATCCTTGTTGTATCTGCTAATCCCAAACCCCTGATTTATTCTTAATCACTCACCTTTCCCCTTTGGCAACCATAAATCTATTTTCTATCTTTGTAAGTCTGTTTCTGTTTTGTAAATAGGTTCATCTGTATCATATTGTAGATTCCACATGTAAGTGAGATCATATATTTGTTTTTTTCTGCCTGACTTACTTTCAGGTCAATTCAGTTCAGTCACTCAGTCGTGTCCAACTCTTTGCGACCCCATGAATCCCAGCACGCCAGGCCTCCCTGTCCATCACCAACTCCCGGAGTTCACTCAGACTCACATCCATCGAGTTAATGATGCCATCCAGCCATCTCATCCTCTGTCATCCCCTTCTCCTCCTACCCCCAATCCCTCCCAGCATCAGAGTCTTTTCCAATGAGTCAACTCTTCACATGAGGTGGCCAAAGTACTGGAGCTTCAGCTTCAACATCATTCCCTCCAAAGAAATCCCAGAGCTGATCTCCTTCAGAATGGGCTGGTTGGATCTCCTTGCAGTCCAAGGGACTCTCAAGAGTCTTCTCCAACACCACAGTTCAAAAGCATCAATTCTTGGACGCTCAGCCTTCTTCACAGTCTGACTCTCACATCCATACATGACCACAGGAAAAACCATAGCCTTGACTAGACGGACCTTTGTTGCTTTACTTAGTATGATAATCTCTAGATCCATCCATGTTGCTGCATTTGGCATTATTTCATTTTTTATGGCATATGTAAATATATATATATCACACCTTCTTTATCCATTCATCTATTGATGAACATGATACCTTATGGTGAACAATGTTGGATTCGTGATCTCCAAAGAAGACTTAGCTTCGGGACCAGGGACCAGGCTTGGTCACTAAGAGCTTTTGTGTAGCAGAATTTTATTAAAGTATGAAAAGGAACAGAGAAAACTTCTGACATAGACATCAGAAGGGGGATGGAGAGTGCCCCCCTGCTAGTCTTTAGCAAGCTGTTTTATGTCTGTTAGAAAGCTTTTAATCAGATAAGAGAGACACCTCAAGGCTGATGGAGTTTCACCAGGCCCCCCTCCCACAATATGAATTTTTGAGATAGGATGGCACGAGGTGTGTCATCCCCCAGCCATAAAACAATTGATATGAATACTGGTTTGTTGAGCTATTAACAGCCCAAGGTTTGAGAAAAGAAAAAAAGTTAGTCTTAGGTGGAACCATTTTGAAGAAAGACAAATTCCAAAGCAAATACATAGTTTCATTAACATAGCTTAAGAAAAACATGTCCATAGAGAAACCTGCTTTTAATTTTGTATGGAGAAGGAAAAAAAAATCTGACACTTGTAGTTTGTTTCCTCCCGCCGCTTAAGGAAGAGAGAAAAAATGTCTGACACTTGCGGCCTATTTCCTCCATTTGGAGACCCCCTAGCCTCCTGCCTGTTACCCTCTCACACACTTGGGTTGCTTCCACTTCTTGGCTGCTGTAAATAGTGCTGATATGAACACTGAGGTACATGTATCTTTTCTAAGGAGAATCTTCTCCAGATACAGACCCAGAAGTAGGAATGCTGGATCATATGGTAACTCTCTATTTTAAGTTTTTTAAGGAATCTCCGTACTGTTTTCCATAGTGGCTGCACAGATAGTGTAGGAGGGTTCCCTTTTCTCTACACCCTTTCCAGTATTTATTATTTGTAGACATTTTGATGATGGCCTTTCTGATCAGTGTGAAAATACCTCACTGTAGTTTTGATTTCTCTAATGGTGATGTTGAGCATCTTTTCATGTGCCTACTGGCCATCTGTATGTCTTCTTTGGAAAAATGTCTATTTAGGTCTTCTGCCCATGTTTTGATTGGCTTGCTCTGTTTTTTGATATTCAGTTATATGAGCATAGCATGTTTTAAAATAGCATCTCGGCTGACATAATTCACATACAATACATTCACCTATTTGAAGTGGTATATTCACAGAGACATGCAATCATACAATTTACAGTCTTTTATGACTGACATTTTTCACTTAGCATGTTTTCAAGTTTCATCTGTGTTGTAGCATTATACACTGAGTTTTTAAAGTGATCCATTCATCCCTCAACTCACTGGAATCTGGCTTCTAAATCTACCACTTTATTAAAATGTCTTGTGTTGGTTACAAGTGTTTCCTCATTATACAGTCTAGCGGCCATTTCTCAGGCTTCACTTTGACCTCATTCAGCACAAACATGGGTTGTTCAGTTCAGTTCAGTCGCTCAGTCGTGTCCGACTCTGCAACCCCATGAATCGCAGCACGCCAGGCCTCCCTGTCCATCACCAACTCCCGGAGTTCACTTAGACTTACATCCATCGAGTCAGTGATGCCATCCAGCCATCTCATCCTCGGTCGACCCTTTCTCCTCCTGCCCCCAATCCCTCCCAGCATCAGAGTCTTTTCCAATGAGTCAACTCTTCACATGAGGTGGCCAAAGTACTGGAGTTTCACTTTTAGCATCATTCCTTCCAGAAATCCCAGGGCTGATCTCCTTCAGAAAGTGTTAAGTAAATGCCAGTTTCCATGGGCGTCACTCCCATCCTTCTCCCTGACATGACTCTTCCTTAGATTCCACACCTCGTGCTCAGTCTCCTGTTTCCCTGTCTGGGCTATCTCTGTCTGCTTCTTTCATTCTCCCTTCCCCTCTCCAAGGCTTGTCGTTGGTCTTTGTCCCCTTCTCTGACATTCTTCCAGTGGTATCAGCAGACTGGTGTCCTCCACAATTAGGCCCTTAATCTGATAGAACATAATCAGGTTGTGTCTTAGATAGCATCATCAACTCAATGGACATGAATTTGAGCAAACTCTGGGAGACAGTAGAGGACAGGGGAGCCTGGTGTGTTGCAATCCACGGGGTCACAAAGAATCAGACACAACTTAGCAACTGAAAAACAACAACAACAAATCTTCAGCTCCAACCTCTATTTCTCCAACTGTCTGCTAGGCCTTTCCTCCTGGGTGTTGCACAGCTACCTGACATGCCACACTATGTAGAATCTCTCTTCTGCATAGCTCAGCACTTCTCTTAAGTCACTTAAATTCTGCCAGGTACTCTTTCATTCAACAAAAGTTATTGACTCCACTAGATGATTGGTCTTCCCTAACAGCTAAGTTGGTAAAGAATCTGCCTGCAATGCAGGAGACCCCAGTTCGACCCCTGGGTTGGGAAGATCCCCTGGAGAAGGGAAAGGCTACCCACTCCAATATTCTGGCCTGAGGAATTCCAAGGACTGTAAAGTCCATGGGGTCTCAAAGAGTCAGACACGACTGAGCAACTTTCGCCTTCAGATGATTGGTCAGGCCAAATAGCTTCCTCGTTTGATTCCCTTTCTCATATTTACTGGAGCAGGGGTTACTGGAGCAGCAGCAGATGTTCTGGGCTTGGCATTGCTCAATCCAGATGTCAGCTGGGACAGAAAGGATAACCCAGAACCCTGGAACAAACTAGGTCCCAATGATCAATACAAGTTCCCCCCAATGAATGTAGATTACAGCAACCTGAAGATTCCTAATGAAGATTCCTTAATGAAATGTTTCACTATAAAGCTGCTTAGAATGAAGGTCTTCCAGAAGCCATATGCACAATTTATTGCTTAGCCAGGAAATATATCCCCTTAAATGCACAAAATCGTGTTGGTGTATTGTGTTGGGGTTTACACTGATTAATAAATAATCTGAATTTTAAAAAAAAAGGTTATTGAGAATCTGCTAGCTGTTCAACGTACTAAAGACTTGATAGAAAAGAAATCAAAGTCCCTCTCTCCAAGAGTATCCCTTCTCTCCAAGAGCTTCCCTTCTAGTGAGAGAGCCAGGGGGGTCAACGTGAGCCTGCAATATGGCAGGTGGTGATGAGTTTCTTAAAACAATTAGAGCAGGATAGGAGGATCAACAGAGAAGGCAATGGCATTCCACTCCAGTACTCTTGCCTGGAAAATCCCATGGATGGAAGAGCCTGGTGGGCTGCAGTCCATGGGGTCGCTAGGAGTCAGACACGACTGAGCGACTTCACTTTCACTTTTCACTTTTCACTTTCATGCATTGGAGAAGGAAATGGCAACCCACTCCAGTGTTCCTGCCTGGAGAATCCCAGGGACGGGAGAGCCTGGTGGGCTGCTGTCTCTGGGGTCGCACAGAGTCAGACATGACTGAAGCAACTTAGCAGCAGCAGCAACAGGAGGATCATTGGACTTCCCAGGTGGCACTAGTGGTTAACAGCCTGCTTGCCAATGAGGGGACACAGGTTCGATTCCTGGGTTGGGAAGATCCCCTGGAGGAGGGCATGACAACACACTCCAATATTCTTGCCTGGAGAATCCCATGGACAGAGAAGCCTGGCAGGCTGCAGTCTATAGGGTCACAAGGAGTCAGACATGACTGAATCGACTTAGCACGCACGCATGCATACAAGAGGATCAAAAGTGACAGCAGGGGACGTCCCTGGTGGTCTAGTGGTTAAGAATCCAACTTCCAATGCAAGGGATGCAGGTTCTTTCTATCTCTGATTGGGGAAATAAGATTCCACATGCCATGGGGCAACTAAGCCCATACGATGCAACTAGAGAATTCCCTTCACCCCACAATGAAGACCCTCCCACAGCCAATTTTTTTTTTAAGTGACAGCCGGGATATGTTGCTTATTCTCTGTTTGCTGCCCTTCCTCCCATATAATTCCTGCACCACCCTCCCTCCCAGCCCTGTTCCATGCCCCAGGGACTGGCCCATAGGGATTCTTTCACCCAAGCTCCCCAACCCTCTGCTTTCCTGTTGGCTTAGGCAGAAAAAGGAGATGAGAAAGCAGGAGGCAGTGGAGTGCTAGCAAATGTTTATCAGCCAGCTCACCAAAGAAAAACATCCTGATTTGTAGCATTTGCCCATTTCTGTGGTGCAAATACTCCACCTTGAGAGATTTCAAACTAGCTTAATAATAGAGCTTAAAAGAGTTGAATACAGCGGGCCCTGAAATAGTAACTGGATTCAACACACCGTTGATGGGAGCAGAGGGAAGTGTGAGAGCATCTTCTTAGCTTCTTCTTGTCCTCAGCCCTGGCAGGGGCCGCACCATGCCCTACAGGACTGCAGCTCAGGACAACAGTGCCTTTCGGGCCACTCCAGCTCCAGTGAGATGCTGAGACTCTCATTCCTTCCTACCACCGCTTCAGGCCTGGGATTGGGAACTGCTTCTCAGTGATGCTTGTCCCTGGGTGCCTCACTGTCACTAGTTAGTTCCCTTTCCCTGCTCCTAACTCTTCATTAATGCTCTTCAAAATCCCTATGGAATGTATCTCCTGTTTCCCAGGCTACCCAGACTCATACAGGGGAGTTGCCTTTTTCCATAGTGTGCACAGGAGGGCTTTTCTGATAAAGCACAGAATGAGGGAGTAGAAAGCAATTTATGTGTTGGTCCTGCTGCCCCCTCTCCAGTTTCCCCACCCCATGCCTGGTAACCATCTCTCTTATATTTGATTTCCTGCAGTGCCAATCCTAGTTCTTTGCATGTATCCAAAACACATGTGTTGACTCATACGCAATCAGGGCCATCTATTGCTTTTCTTCTGCTCTCTACAAAGTGTTCCCTTGTTCTGATGAATTTCACTAATGCTCTTTCATTCTTCCTTTGAATCTTTCTTGGGTCCATGCCCAGTGAGCCAGTGCTAACAGAAGCTGGTAAAAAATCCTCCTCCTACAAAAATTACAGTCCTCAAAAGAGAAAAACAAAAAACCCCACCAGAGTCCTCTCATAAAGATCACTGGATTTGAAGCCAGAGTAGATAATTTACATAGATTGAGAATATGTATTCAAAATCCATTAAATCTAAGCCTGTGGAATAGAAATCAGCATAATTTGCTACAATTGTACTTAAATGCAACATGAAGGCCAAATGGTAAAACAGCATTCTGAAGTCATACCACTCTGTAGAGCAAATACCTCCTATGTTCATGCTTCCTGGTGGGCCTGGATCTGAGAACATAACATTCCTGCTGTGGTTCTGCCCACCTCCCTTCACCACTGGCTGTTAGTAACCCCCTGTGCCAAGGCGGGCTGGCTGCATGAGGCCGGTGGTGTCCCCACCCATTCCACCCACCTGGGGGGCTCCTTGAGTCTGGTTATCCAGCCTATTGCAGAGACAGTCAGCTTGGTAGGGAGAATGGACTCTTTACAGAAGAGATAGGAGATTAGGGCTGGAATGTGGGTTGAAGTTTGTGATGGTTAGTTTTATGTGTTAATTCAGCTGGGTGGTGGTGCCCAGGTACGTGGTCAGACATTACCCTGAATGTGTCTGTAAGGGTGTTTTTGCATGAGATTGACGTTTAAATCAGGGGCTTTTAGTAAAACAGATCGCCCTTCATAATGTGGATGTATCGTATCATATGTGCATTGTACTTAGTCACTAACTCGTGTCCCACTCTCTGCAGCCTCATGGACTGTAGCCCACCAGGCTCCTCTGCCCATGAGATTCTCCAGGGAGAAGTACTGGAGTAGGGTGCCACTTCCTACTTTAGAGGATCTTTCTGACCCAGGGATCGAAGCCACATTTCTTTCGTCTCCTGCATTGTCAGGTAGATTCTTCACCACTGGGCAGCCTGGGAAGCACCAGTGTGGGTAGGGCTCATCCAATCAGTCTGTCTAGAACAAGACTGACCTCGCCTGAGCCAGGGAGAATTCTGCCAAAAGGCAGCCTTTGGACTTGAGCTGCAACATCAGCTCTTCCTGGGTCTGCAGCCTGCAGATGTTGGACTTGCCAACCTCCACAATCATGTGAGCAATTCCTGAAAATTCCTTTGTATATACACACTCAATTGGCTGTTTCTCTGGAGAACCTGACTAATCCAAGGTTAGAGCTGTGATTGGGTTTCAGGTTAAAGTTAGGGTTAATACTAGGGCCGGGTTAGAGTTAAGGTTGAGATTAGGGTTAAGAGGAAGATGAGGTTAGAGTTGGAGTTCAGGTTGAGCTTGAGATAGGGGTAGGGTTAGCATGAAGGATAAGCTTAGGATTCAGGTCAGAGTAGGAATAGGGTTAGGGTTGGGTTGAAGTTAGAAGTAGGGTTAAGTTTAGGATAGGAATCAAGTCAGTTAAGATCAAGTTTAGTTTTTAAATGATGACTGGGGTTAAGGAAACTTAAGCTGTGAACTGGGGCTTAACAGCTGATGATACACTCTGTTACCCTGGACTGCCTAGCTCAAGATTGCTTTTGTAGTAAGAGAGAAATAAATTTTCTGAGCCCCTATTATTTTCTATGCAGTAAATCCCCTTCACCTTCACATTTTGAACTTTCAAAGATATGAATACGCACTCTGTCAGTGTCAGGTGTGAGTGAAATAGCACCTTGATCCCCTGCAGAAGGAAATATATAGCAACCTACTCCAGTATTTTTGCCTGGAAAATCCCGTGGACAGAGGAACCTGGCGGGCTACAGTCCATGGGGTCGCAAAGAGTCGGATAAGACTTAGCAACTGAACAACAACAATTCCAACTGTGTTAGCTGGGTACCTTGGCTCACTTTGCTGGACTTAAGAACACGCTCTCTTGGAGCAGAACTCACTCATATGTAGGGATTCACTGTATTATTGTTTTATGCAGGTGAACCAGACCCTGCTTAATACACCCTGCCCCAGAATGGGGTTATCTACTTCCCTAGATGCGTGCCAAGCACCCGTGCCTCTGCCATCAGCATACGGAGATCGTGGTCCTGTGAGTACTTATCCACATCTTCTTGTCTGTATTCCTATGTGACGATGAGGTACAGGAAAGCAGTTCAAGGTCCCAGCATGTGTATAGTGCCTAGGTCAGTACCCTGCATAGGAGCCTTAGTGCCCCCATCTTTATTATTAACCATGGAATCCTGGCCCCCTTGGCCATATGTCTGGCCTCAAGCACCTCTATACAAGAAGCCTGGAGGACCGGACAGCCCTCTGCCCATGCACTATGTCTGCAGAGGGCTGAGCAGGCAGGATGGAAACAACAGTATGGGCAAATCCTGCCCGTGACACGGACTCCTTCTAAACGCAGTGACCGATTACTTGCCATGAGCAAGCCCCTGAGAAGCTACTGAGACAAGAGGCAAGCTGGACAGGCTTCCTGCAGAGCTGGGATTGAGGGTAAAATGAGGAAGAGCTGCCTCATTCTTGGGTGGCTGGCTGAAGACTGTATCCCCAAGCAGTGTTCACACTCTGATTCCCAATTGCTTGTTCAGAGATAGTAAATAAGAATAGTGATTATTCTGATTCTTCTTATTATTGAGGCTTACAATATGACAGACTCTATTCTAAATGCTGGATCTGGATCATCTCATCTAGCTCTTCCAGTAGCCCGATAAAGTAGATAACAATTTCCCTCTTTTACAGATGAGAAACAGAGGCGCAGAGATGTTAAATACTGTGCTCAAGGTCTCAGAGCTTGTAGGTGGTTCAGTTGGGACCAGAACTCAAGAGTCTGAGGCCGCAGTCCATGCGCTTGAGCACCACGCTCCACTTTCCTCCTAAACAGCCCACTCATTCAGCAAATAATAATAGTTACTGTCTATTGAGCACTTTCTATGAGTCTGAAATGAGTCCTTTATAAAAGTTTTCATTTATTTATTTTCTTTTTGGCTGCACTGGGTCTTCGTTGCCGCGCAGGCTTTTCTCTAGTTGTGGAGAGTGGGGAGTTACCCCCTAGTTGTGGCACGTGGGCATCTCATTGCGGTGGCTTCTCTTGCTGTGGAGCATGGGCTCTAGGGTGCCCAGGCTTTGGTAGTTGTGGCTCCTGGGCTCAGTAGTTGTCATGCACTGGCTTAGTGGCCCCAGATCATGTGGGATCTTCCCGAACCAGGGATCGAACCCATGTACCCTGCATCAGCAAGTGCATTCCCACCTGACCACCAGGGAAGTTCAGGAGACATTTTCGGCTTTCACCACTGTGTGAGAGTTACTATAGCACCGAGTATATAAAGCTTAGGGATGCTGCTAAACATCCTGGAATGCCCAGCACTGCCCCCACAATACAGAATTAACCAGCCCAAAATGTTAATAGTGCCAAGGTTGGGAAGTTCTGCTCTACCCTAAGCAATTTATATTTTCTAATTTTTCTCACAATAATCCTGTGAGACGGCGAAAAACCCATTTTGCTGGCGAAAAACCCATTTTGCCGGTGAAAAACTAAGATTTATACTGAGATTAAGTAATTTACCCAAAGTCACATAGCAAGTAGATGGGGAAATAATTCAAACCAAGATCTATTGGATTCCTAAACACTCTCTGTGTCCAAGCACTGTGCTATTTGATTTACATATTGTACAAAGTTTTCTATGGCTAGGTGGCCCTAGTGGTAAAGAATCTGCCCTGCGAATGCAGGAGACACAAGAGATGAGGGTTCAGTCCCTGGATCGGGACGATCCCACGGAAGAGGGCATGGGAACCCACTCCAGTATTCTTGCCTGGAGAATCCCATGGAGCGTTGCAGGCTACAATCTATAGGATCGAAAAGAATTGGACCCAACTAAAGCGACTTTGCTTACACAAGCACACCTCACCGTAGAAAATATACAGATGGCAAAGGAGCATATAAAGAGATGTTCTACCTCACATGCCATCAGGGGAGCATAAATTAAACCAATAATGAGACAGCACTACATACCTATAAGAAGGGCCAATATCTGAAACTCTGACAACATCAAATACTGTGAGAATATAAAAACAACAGGAATGATCTCATTCATCGCTGGTGGGAATGCAAAGTGGTACAGCCACTTTGGAAGACAGCTTGGCAGTTTCTTACAAAACTAAACATACTCTTACCATATGATCTAGCAATTGCACTCCTTGGTATTTACCCAAATGAGTTGAAAACTTATGCCCATACAGAAACTTGCACATTGTTTATCGCACTGTAAAGCTGCTTATAGCAGCTTTATTTATAATTGTCAAAACCTGGAAGCAACAAAGATGCCCTTCAGTAGGTGAATGCATAAATAAACATCCAGACAATGGAATATTATTCAACACTTTTAAAAAAGGAGCTATCGAGCTGTGAAAGGACACAAAGGAACTTTAACTGTAAAGAGCCGATCTGAAAAGGCTACATACTATATGATTCGAACTCGCCGACGTTCTGGGAAAGGCAAAAGTGTGGAGACAGTAAGAAGACCAGTAGTGGTCAAGGGTTAGGAACGGTCAGAGACAGAGTACAGAGAATTTTTAAGGCAGTAAAAATAGTCTTTATGATGCTATACAGACGGGTATCTGTCATTATACATTGGTTCAAACCCATAGGATATACAAAACCAAGACTGAACCTTAATGTAAACTATGGACTTTGGGTGATGACGATGTGTCTATGTAGGTTCAACAGTTGTTTGCAACAAATGTACCACTCTGCGGGGATATCGACAAACAGGTGGGAGGTGGCTAAGCCTATTGGGCGGCAGACATATATGGGAACGCTCCGTACCTTTCTCTCATTTTGCTGTGCACCTAAAACTGCTCTTAAAAAAGAAAAAATTAAGTCCTTCTTAAAACACACACCCAGGTGACCTAGGAACTTCTCTGGTGTTCCTGAGCCCCTTTCATGTATTCATTCATGGGCCGGTGTTAGCTGAGAATCTAGCACCATGGAGATGCAGTGGGGAGCAAAACCATCCCTCGTCCCTGCTTTGATGCTGCTCACGCACAAGCGGGAGGAGTAGACCTTGCACAATGAGAAGCAGAAAGGAAAGGAAGGTGGCTCTATGAGACTGGTGGCCCCCAGAGCTGAGCTTCCTTTAAGACACTCACAGCACCACTGACTCCACAGGCTCCCGTGCAAGTCACTCTCTGAAGTCCAGGGATCCGTAGCAAGTCAGCACCCCCACATCCTCCATAACTGCAGTAAATCAGAGCTCTCTCATCCAACCCACTCAATCCTGGAAGCCAGCGTGTTAATCAAAACAGTCAAAGAGTGAAATTATTTAAAATGAATTGTCCTTAAACGTTTTATTTTTATGTAAATCACGTAAATACCCCTCCATTTTTTTTACCGTGGAGTCAGGGCAGTGCTCGTAGACCTGCCCTTGGGAGTTATGAGTCTTCTTTCCCACAGGAAGCATATCTATAATTCATCCCTGAGGATTTCCAGTCTCCACTTCTTTAAAGTGAGGAGAAGTGGTAAAGATGCTTGTGAGGCTATCTGAGTTCAGAATCCTGGCTCTTCAATATCTTTCCCCCTATCTTTTTTCTCATCTCCATCTAAAATTGTTTCATATGATTTGCCATTATTAAATCCTTCCAAAGCATTTAGGTTAGTTTTCCAAGAAAATCTTTTCCACTTAGGTTTTATCAGTTTACATAATAATCAAATTCCATAATTATGTGGTTCTGGAGAAGACTCTTGAGAGTCCCTTGGACTGCAAGGAGATCAAACCAGTCAATCCTAAAGGAAATCAACTCTGAATATCCATTGGAAGGACTGATACTGAAACTAAAGCTCCAATACTTTGGCCACCTAATGTGAAGAGCCAACTCGTCGGAAAAGACCCTGATGTTGAGAAAGATTGAGGGCAGGAGGAGAAGGCGGCAACAGAGGATGAGATGGTTGGATGGCATCACTGACTCAATGGACATGAATTTGAGTTTGAGCAAACTCTGGGAGATAGTGAAGATTAGGGAAGCCTGGTGTGCTGCAGTCCATGAGGCTGCAAAGAGTCGGACAGGACTTAGTGATTGAACAACAGCAAAGTGCCACAACAAGTCACAGTCAGGTTTGGGCACAGCTAATTCTGAGTAAAATTACATGCAACTGTGAAAGTATTGCAGGAAGGACTTTCCAGGTCCTGAAAGTGGGCTCTTCCCTAATGCTTGGAAATGAATTGTCCAAGGAGACACATGTGCTGACAAAGCAAGAGAATTTATTGAGAAGGGGCGTCCAGGTAGGAGCAGCAGAATAAGGGAACCCACGAGAACTGCTCTGCCACATGACTTGCAATCTCGGTGATGGGATTAGCTTCTGGGTTGTCTCTGGCCAATCATTTTGGCTCAAGGTCCTTCCTGGTGGTGCACACATTGCTCGGCCAAAATGGATTCCAGCAAGAAGGATTCTGGCAGGACATATGAACTGGCATCTCCTTTGGACCTTTCCTGAATTCTTTTAGTTGATGGTAGCTCGTTAGTTCCATGGGCCTCCTATTGTAAGATAACTCTTGCAAATAGTTACTGTGGTGCCTGCCCAGGGTGGATGGTTTCAGTCAGTGGTTCCCCTTGCAGAAGCAAGTGTGCAGGGTGCTGATGGTTTGTGGGTGACTACATTTTGCAGAGGGTATGGAGAGTGATGGTCAGTTGGGTGAGTGGACTAAGCAGAGGATGGCAAGAGGGCCTCTAAAAATCCTCACCTTGGAAGCATACCTGAGGCAGTTGTGGGATCCAGCCAGTGTAGCTGGGGCATTGGGGCCCACAGGTTGGGGGCCCTACAGAAGGCTCTCCCAGGGCTATATTGTGTTTCAGAGGCTGGAGGTTAACTAGAATGGATAAAAATCAGGAGACCAGGGTTGGTGGGAGGGAAGTGAAAAAGAATGCCCTCTTGCAGCTGCCACTTGAGCCTCCAAATGTTCCACTGGTAGACTCCCCTGGTGGCTCAGTGGTAAAGGAATTGCCTGCCAATGCAGGAGACATGGGTTCAATCCCTGGTCTGGGAAGATCTCACAGGCCTCAGAGCAACTAAATCCCTGTGCCACAACTACTGAGCCTGTGCCCTAGAGCCAGGAGCTGAAACTACTGAAGCCCATGCTCTGAAACAAGAGAAGTCATCGCAATGAAAAGATTTTGCACCACAACTAGAGAGTAGCCCCCACTCGCCGCAACTAGAGAAGAGCCCACATCGCAACAAAGACCCAGCACAGTTTTCCAGGCAAGAACGCTGCAGTGGGTTGCCGTTTTCCCCTCCAGCGGATCTGTCTGACTCAGGGATCTATCCCGAAGCTCTGGGTCTCCTGCATTGGCAGACAGATTCTTTGCCACTGTGCCAGCTGGAAAGCTCAAAATTGATCCAGCACAGCCACAGAAAAAATAAATTATAAAATTATTTTTTTAATGTCCACTGGCAACTCTCAAGATGATCAAAACTAAATGACTGAGGGCTTGTTCTTTGTCTTTGCAACCAGCTCTAACCATGGAAGAAAAAGTCACTTACTGCCCATCTCTCAGCAAATAAGTAAATAAACTCCCCTGCTGCACTCCCACTGCTAGGCAGAGAGAAGGGTGCTCTTGCTTTATACCTCTGGCTCACTGCTGTTCAGGCCAGTTGCGCATGCAAAGAGCCTCAGATCAGGAGAGTCCAAAGAGCTAGAATGAAGTCACAGCCCCACCACTTCTGAGCTAGGAAACTGGGCTGATCCCTCCAGTCTGTTTACAAGAGAGGGATCACACTTTGCCCAGGGAGCCCCTAAGGTGAGGATCACCAGCCCTATTTCCCTCACATCTCAACAGCAGGGAGCATCCCCCAGGTTGGCCTGAAGTTAGCTGGGGGTGTCCCTGTCTCTCCAATGGCAGGATCAACTGGTGCCTCTGTTTCACTCTAAGGGCAATCAGTTAGCATGTTGTTTTTATATTGGTGTCAACACAGGCTTAGTATGGAATCTAAGCCTTAGTATGGAATCTTAGTATGAGAAATCTCCAGATGATTTAAGATGATATCAGACTTCCGAGAGAGATGCTGGGGTGGGGGTTGGTCCATGCCCTGCCCTGGAGAGCAGCTGTTGGAGGCTGAGGGATAAGAGATGTATATCCCTGCAGGTCCCCCAGGGCTGCAGAGGATGAACGTGGTCATGCAGTGGGCGTGACTAACGTGTCCAGGGAGGAGCTGAGGCCATGCTGTCGGAGGAAAGTGATCCAGAACAGCTGTGTTTATTCCGTGGAGCAACTAAGCCTCGCACCACAACTACTGAGCCAGAGCTCTAGAGCCCGCAAGCTACAGCTACTGAAGCCTGCATACTCTAGCCCTCAAGCCACAAGGTGTGCCGCTACTGAAGCCCCCGTGCCCAGAGCTTGCGCTCCCCAACAAAAGAAGCCATTGCAATGAGAAGCTTTTGCACTGCAACTAGAGAGGAGCCGCCCACCCCCCCTCCACAACTAGAGAAAGCCCATACAGAGCAACGAAAGATCCAATGCAGCCAAAACAAATAAATAAATATAAATAAAGCAGTATGTACATGTCCAAAATTTAAAAAAGATTAAAATAAAAAAAAGAACACCTGTGTTTGAGGGCCATTGATCCAGATCAGCAAAAGAGTTGCTATGACATGTGGATAACTGTGTCCGGATGGTGACCACGAGCCACTCTTGACAACCGCAGGCTTAGAAGGAAAGGAGAGGAGGGGGACAGACAGAACTCCCATGAAGAAGAGCATCTTTTGTCCCCAGAACAGGGCGGGTGATGTGAGTGGGAGTAGGAGTTTAGCATTGGGAACTATACTCAGTATCTTGTAACAAACACAGTGGAAAAGAATATGAAAAAGAAAAACAAAATTGAGTCACTCTCAATTGAGTTATATCCGTAAAACTAACACAGCACTGGAAAGAAAGAAAGAGGAAGAAAGGGACAAGTCAACCCTCAAATCATCTTCCCTCCAGCCCGTAGCCAGTTGTGACCAAGGGGACAAAAGGAAAAAAGGCTGCAGTAGCCCAGGAGACAGAGAACACAGCCACCCCCTCACAGAGCAGCCACCATGGTCCCTCCACAGAAGCATCAGGAATGTCACACAATCACGAGGAGCCTGCAAGTTCTGCAGGAAAGAGATCTATCAGGTTGCTTCCCTGTCCTGGCTATAATAAACAGTGCTGCAATGAACATTGGGGTGCAAGTATCGTTTCAAGTTACGGTTTTCTCCAGCTGCATGCCAGGAGTTGGATTGCTGGATCATATGGTAATTCTGTAGCAATTTACGTTTCCACCAACAGGGAACTCTGCTCCAATACTCATTAATTGTAATAACCTACATGGGAAAAGAATCTAAAAAAGAGTGGATATGTGTATGTGTATAACTGATTCACTTTACTGTACTGAAGAAACTAACACAACATTGTAAGTCAACTATACTCCAATAAATTTTTGTTTAAAGAAGAGAGATCCATCAGGGTTAGCTCTTTCTTAGGAACTTCAGACCCAAACAGTATTCCCAGAACGTGATACAGAGGTGATGTCATGGCTAAGGTAGTGGAAAGAGCAGCCCAGAAGCCATCAGGGAGACACGTATGGCAGCGAGGGCTGGAGATCTCGGTACTGTGACATCTGAGACAGAGGACACAGTGACCTCTGACACCAGAGCAGGAGGCCGAAGAGGGGACCAGGGCTCAAACAAGTGTCCCTGAAGAACACATTCCCACTCTCTCATCTCTCATCTGATCTTGCTATCTCATCTCTCATCTGATCTTAACTAAATAGTAAGCGAGGGGATGCTGTCTTCCTTTTGAAATCCCATGTTCCACAGTCTAGTGCGCCCTCAGAGTGGATTCTGTGCTGTCGGCTGGGTCTGAGACCCCAAAGTCCAACATGAAGCAGAGCCCACCTCAGCACCCCTGCTCTGCAGAACCACAGGAGTGTCCCCCTGGCCTCAACTCCTTTCTGGCTTTGATTCCCCAGGGCTAGGGCTGAAAGTCACAGCCTGAAGGTTGTAGCCCACCACACGACCCCTCCTTTTCCTTTCCTTCTCTGTGAAAGTCCCTGAACCTAGACATTCAATCCACAGATTTAGCAAGAACAGAACTCATGTTCCCTCAGGATATTCAGGGCAGGAAGGAAGAACCAGCAGCCTTTGCTGGCAATAGAAGGAGGAAATCTATCTAGACAGCTGCTCCTCCAATACAGCAGTCACGAGCCATCAATGGCTATTTAAATCTAAATGAATTAAAATTAGATAAAGTTTCAAATTCAACTGCTCAGTTTCACAAACCACATTTTGAGTGCTCAAAAGTCACATGTGGCAACCAGTCGCTGAGAATCAAACGCTTCCATCATTATGGAAGATTCTGTGCTGTGTGCTCTGTTGCTCAGTCATATCCGATTCTTTGCAACCCCATGGACTGTATCCCACCAGGCTCCTCTGTCTATGGGATTCTCCAGGCAAGAATACTCAAGTGGGTTGCCATGCCCTCCTCCAGGGGATCTTTCTAACTCAGGAATTGAACCAGAGTCTCCTGCATTGCAGGCAGATTATTTACCAGCTGAGCAATCAGGGAAGCCCATGGAAGGTTCTGTCTGCTGCAGTTCCACTCCTGGGATTATACCCTGGAGAAACCTTCACATATGTGCTCCAGGAGAAACCACAAGAATCTTTATAGCAAAATAATCTGTAATAGCAAAGCACTGAGAAGAGCTTCAGTGGTCATCTAATGCACAGAGAATACAGGCTACAGTGGAAATTAATAGCAGCTTTTACACATTTGCGTGGACAAATCTTACATGATGTTCAATTTTTCAAATTTATTTTTTATTGAAGGATAATTGCTTTACAGAATTTTGTTGTTTTCTGTCAAACCTCAACATGAATCAGCCATATTCTGTCCCTTTTGAACCTCCCTCCTATCTCCCACCCCATCCCACCCCCATAGGTTGATACAGAGCACCTGTTTGAGTTTCCTGAGCCATACAGCAAATTCCCGTTAGCTATCTATTTTGCATATAGTAATGTAAGTTTCCATATACTTTTTCCATGCATCTCACCCTCTCCTCCCCTCTCCCCATGTCCATAAGTCTATTCTTTATGTCTGTTTCTCCATTGCTGCCCTATAAGTAAATTCTTCAGTACCAGTTTTCTAGATTCTGTATACATGCGTTAGAATACCATATTTATCTTTCTCTTTCTGACTCACTTCACTCTGTATAATAGGTTCTAGGTTCATCCACCTCATCAGAACTGACTCAAATGTGTTCCTTTTTGTGGCTAAGTGATATTCCATTGTGCATATATACCACAACTTCTTTATCCATTCATCTGTTGATGGACATCTAGGTTGCATCCGAGTTCTAGCTTTTGTAAATAGTGCTGCAATGAATAGTGCTGCAGTGGGATACATGTGTCTTTTTCAATTTTGGTTTCATCAAGGTATATGCCTAGGAGTAGGATTGCTGGGTCATATGGTGGTTTTATTCTCAGTTTTTTAAGGAATCTCTATACTGTTTTCCATAGTGGTAATATCAATTTATATTCCCACAAACATTGCAGTGTTGGTGGGAACAACAAAGAGTGTTCCCTTTCCTCCACATCTTCTCCAGCATTTACTGTTTATAGATTTTTGATGAGGGCCATTCTGTTGTGAGGTGATATCTCATTGTAGTTTTGATTTGCATTTCTCTAATAATGAGCGATGTTGAGTATCTTTTCATATGTTTGTTAGCCATCTGTATGTCTTCTTTGGAGAAATGTCTGTTTAAATCTTTTCCCCACTTTTTGACTGCATTGTTTGTTTTTCTGGCATTGAGTTGTATGAGCTGCTTGTATATTTTGGAAATTAATCCTTTGTCAGTTGTTTCATTATCTATTATTTTCTTCCACTCTGAGGGTTGTCTTTTCACCTTGCTTATAGTTTCTTTGCTGTGCAAAAGCTTTTAAATTTAATCAGGTCCCACTTGTTTACGTTTGTTTTTATTTCCATTAACCTAGGAGGTAGGTCATAGAGGATCTATGCCCTTGATTTATGTCATTGAGTGTTCTGCTTATGTTTTCCTCTAAGAGTTTTATAGTTTCTGGTCTTAAATTTAGGTCCTTTAATCCATTTTGAGTTTATCTGTGTGTATGGTGTTAGGAAGTATTCTGATTTCATTCTTTTATATGTAGCTGTTCAGTTTTCCCAGCACCGTTTATTGAAGAGGCTGTCTTTGTCCCATTGTATATTCTTGCCTCCTTTGTCGAAAATAAGGTACCCATAAGTGCATGGGTTTATTTCTGGGCTTTCTGTCTTGTTCCATTTGTCTATGTTTCTGTTTTTGTGCCAGTGCCATACTGTCTTGATGACTGTAGCTTTGTAGCATAATCTGAAGTCAGGAAGCTTGATTTCTCCAGCTCCATTCTTCTTTCTCAAGACTGCTTTGGCTATTCAGGGTCTTTTGTGTTTCCTCACGGATTGTGAAATTTGGGGTTCTAGCTCTGTGAAAAATACCATTGGTAATTTGATAGAGATTGCATTAAATCTGTAGATTACATTTAGTAGTATAGTCATTTTCACAGTATTGATTCTTCCTACCCAGGAACATGGAATATCTCTCCATCTGTTTATGTCATCTTTGATTTCTCTCATTAGTGTCTTATAATTTCTGTGTACAGTTCTTTTGTCTCCTTAGGTAAGTTTATTCCTAGATAATTAATTCTTTTTGTTGCAGTGGTGAATGGGATTGATTGCTTAATTTCCTTTTCTGATTTTTCATTGTTAGTATATAGAAATGCAAGTGATTTCCGTGTATTGATTTTGTATCCTACAACTTTGCTAAATTCACTGATTAGCTCTTGTAATTTTCTGATACCATCTTTAGGGTTTTCTACATACAGTATCATGTAATTTACAAACAGTGAGAACTTTATTTTTTCTTTTCTGACCTGGATTCCTTTTATTTTTCTTCTCTGATTGCTGTAGCTAGGACTTCCAGAACTATGTTGAATAATAGTGATGAAAGTGGACGCCCTTGTCTTGTTCCTGATCTTAGGGGGAATACTTTCAGTTTTTCACCATTGAGAATAATGTTTTCTGTAGGCTTATCATATAAGGCCTTTAATATGTTGAGGTAGTTTCCTCCTATGCCCATTTTTTGAAGAGTTTTAATCATAAATGGGTGCTGAATTTTGTCAAAGGCCTTTTCTGCATCTATTGAGATTATCATATGGTTTTTATCTTTCAGTTTGTTAATATAGTGTATCACATTGATTGATTTGCATATATTGAAGAATCCTTGCATTCCTGGAATAAACCCAACTTGATCCTGGTGTATGAACTTTTTGATGTGTTGCTGAATTCTGTTTGCTAAAATTTTGTTGAGGATTTTTGTATCTATGTTCATCAGTGATATTGGCCTATAGTTTTCTTTTTTTGTGTTGTCTTTGCTTGGTTTTGGTATCAGGGTGATGGTGGCCTAATAGAATGAGTTTGGAGGTGTTCCTTCCTCTGCAATTTTTTGAAAGAGTTTTACAAGGATAGGCATTAGCTCTTCTCTAAATGTTTGATAGAATTCTCCTGTGAAGCCATCTGGTCCTGGGCTTTTGTTTTTTGGGGGAGATTTTTTTAATCACAGCTTCAATTTCAGTGCTTGTAATTGGGTTGATCATAATTTCTATTTCTTCCTGGTTCAGTCTTGAAAGATTGAACTTTTCTAAGACTCTGTCCATTTCTTCCAGGATGATGTTCAACTTGAAAAAGCAAGCCTTCATCATTGGACAAGTAGATTTTTTAAATGTGGCATATCCATACCATGAAATATTATTTTGTGGTTAAAAAGGAATGAGGTACTGCCATGATATGGATGCATGTTAGAAACATCACACTAAGTGAAAGAAGTCAGTTATGAAAGACTTCATGTTATATGACTTCATTCATATGAAAGGCCAGAATGAGTCCTAGAGACGAAAAGTAGATTAGTGGCTGCTTAGGGCTGAGGCTGGGTCTGGGGAGAAAGGAGAATGATAACTAGAGCTTAATTCTGAGGTATGAAAATACTCTAGAACTGATTGTGGTGATGGATGCATATTTCTATGAATATACTAAAAATTATTATTTTTTAAGTGAAAGTGTTCGTTGCTCAGTCTTGCCCTATTCTTTGTGAAACCATGGACAGTAGCCCGCCAGGCTCCTCTGTCCATGGAATTCTCCAGGCAAGAATACTGGAATGGGTAGCCATTCCCTTCCCCAGGGATATTCCCAAACCAGGGCTCAAAACTGGGTCTCCTTATGTACACTTTAAATGGGTGAATCATGTATGTGGTATGTGAATGACATTTTAAGGCTGTTTCAAAATGAAATGAAACAGCAAGTCACAGAAGAATACATATAATTTGAAGAAGATCAAAAACAAGACCAAACAATGCATTGTGTAGGTTACATATTTGGTAAAACTGTAGGGAAAAGGACGGGATGATAAACACAAAATCCAGGAGAATGCCTGTTTCTGGGGTGGGAGGGATGGAAACGTGATCATGGAGGTGAACACAGAGGCTTCTGATAGTGTCAGGAATGACTCTGTGTCTTCGGCAAGGTAGTGGGTCACAGGGGTTTAATTCTGACGCTGGAATGCCCTACAGTTGCTTTTAGCAGGTAGCAGTGATGACATAGTTGTCATTGCCTGGAACATATCTTTTTTTTTTCCCTCAAACTTTTGTTTAATTTTTGGCCACACCATGAGGCATGTGGGGTCTTAGTTTCCTGGTTATGGATTGAACCCATGATCCCTGAAGTGGAAGCAGGAAATCTTAACCACTGATCCACCAGGGAAGTCCCAATGCCTGAAATGTATCTTAAAGAGATTTTTGCATTTTTATTTTCTTTTTGACGTATGCACAGTTACACACGCCATAAATCTAAGTCTGAGAGACCTCTTACAGCAGGTATACAATTGAGAAGTAAATGACAAGAAGAGTACAAAACGAAGAGAAAAGGGGAGCAAAAGCCACCTGAGTTGGGTGAGAGCAAAGGCTGGGAAGGGAGTGTTGAACGTGGAGTCCAGGAGAATCTGGGATGGAATTAGGGAGGCAAGGAAAGAGCCGCTGGAGGATTGGTTGGGAATTAAACATAGGCTCCTCCTTGATGTCCTTCAAGAGATTCAAGTACATGGTGTGATTCCTCTGAAATTATTTACAACCTGTTTCTGTAAGTGATTCTTCCCGTGTGTCCCAGCTTCAGGTCGGAACCACAGGGGTCAAGGAGTCCACAGGGTGGCCATGGGCAGGCAGCTTTCATTTAGCACTAATTAATTTATATCCGCCTCTTTGCAACAACAAAAACCAACAACCAAAAAAGGACCATTAGTGAAGCAAGCAAGTACACTTAAGCTCCCTGAATCTTATTTTCTTCATCTGACAAATTGGGCTCCTGATGCCAAGTATCAGGGTGTCCAAGTGACCAGATGTGAGGCTGCAAAGAGTCAATGAGTACACAAATGAAGCACCATCACGATTACCTGGGACCAGGTAAAGCTCCAGGGCTTCCCAGGTGGCACAGTGGTAAAGGACCCACCTGCCAATGCAGAGATGCAAGAGACCCTGTTTCGATCCCTGGGTTGGGAAGATCCCCTGGAGAAAGAATTGGCAACCCACTCCAGTGTTCTTGACCAAAGAGTCCAACACACCTGAGCAGACACACGCACATGAAGTGCAGCTCCTTCCCCCTTACTTATAGAATACTTACAGAATAAGTATTTATTCTTATAGAATCACCTGACTGTTTCAAATGAAATAATAGGGGTAGAATACTTATAGAATCGTGTGGCTGTTTCAAATGAGATAATAGGGGTAGCAGCGTCCTGAAAGCAAAAAGCCTCTCTAAATGAATGTCACTACTGCTGTCTTTATGACTAATTTCATGTGCTTTACAGACATGAAATTGACAAAGGAAATGTAATAACAGCTTGTCAAAGAAACTTTGGGTGTGTTCTGCCTTTCTGAAATCTTGAAAGCAGGGAAAGGGAGGTGACCAGGGAGGCGTTTTTTTGTCCTTCTCCCTTAAAGGGGAGTCATCATCAGTGGAGGGAGGGGCAGGTAATGATGACTCACCGATCTCTAGCTCTGCCTGAACCACTAAGACTCAGAGAGGAGTGACCAGCCTCAGAAGCAGTGGGGCTGGGGCTTCAGCCCACCTTGTTGGACTCCTATGTGAGGGCTCCTGGCAGCATTCAGCTCGGCCTGATGAGCTGATTAGCACCGGAGCTGTAGATACCAGGGTGTGACAGTATAAATGAGCCCATGGTCAAGTCTGCCCTCCTACCTTTGGGGGCTACCTGGTCAAACAGGAAAGCAGAACAGAATCTGAATGGCGCCCTGGCTGACCCAGGGCAGAAATTTTCTGGGAAAACTTCTCAGCCCAGCTGACTGTCCAGCTTACACTGACAGGTTGCAGGAGCCACTACTGCGCCTCCCCTCCAGACAGATACAGGGTTAAAACCAGTGGGAACGTCTGAAGTTCATCTGCACCTGATGCACTTGACTGGAGGATTTCCGCACAGGCTTTGAGAGTCACTGTTATTTCTTCCCCAGCCTCTCTTCAAACCTACCCTTCCACCCCTCCCAGGAAAAGTGTGCCTTGTCCCTGCATGCCTAACAGCCTCTTTTGTGATTCTGAGCATGAATTCTGCCCCGGGTCTAGGGGAGTGCCACCTTATTTGAACCTGTCACTGTTTCCTGCTCACTCACCTACACTTACCTGCTTTTTAAGAATGCACTTAAGGAATTTTTCCACCTATTTCCTCTATTCCTTCTAATTGAGCTTGTTCGTTTCACTTGTATTTAAGGGTCTGGCCCAGGCCTGGCTCCAGAGGATCTCCTGGTGGCCTCAGTCCAGTTCAGTTCAGTCACTCAGTCGTGTCCAACTCTTAGCAACCCCATGAATCGCAGCACAACTCCCGTCACCAGCTCCCAGAGTCCACCCAAACCCATGTCCATGGAGTCGGTGATGCCACTCAGCCATCCCATCCTCTGTCGTCCCCTTCTCCTCCTGCCCTCAATCTTTCCCAGCATTAGGGTCTTTTTGGTTACAATTCCAGGCTTTCACGTCGCTGTGCTGTGCCGTGTTCAGTTGCTTCAGTCGTGTCCGACTCCAGTTCCAAGGACTAGTCCACCAGGTTCCTCTCTCCATGGGATTTCCCAGGCAAGAGTACTGGAGTGGGTGGCCATGCCCTCCTTCAGGGGATCTTCCCAACCTGGGATTGAACCCAGATATCTCATGTCTCCTTCATTGGCGGGGGGTGTTCTTTACCCCAGCACTATCTCCCCTGGCCTGGGGTTCAATCCGCAGTCAGGGAATTGAGATCCTGCAAGCCAGGCAGCACAGTGGAAAAAAAAAAAAGAATATTTCAGTTTGTTACTTCTCTGCCCATCTGTCTCTGTAGTCGCCCAGTCTCCAGTGCAGAGTGATGGCAGGAGGCAGGTGGGCGGCCCTGCCCTGACCCCTCACCTCTCTCCCCAACCAGCGCAGGAGCCTCACCAACAGTGTCCCCGTGGGAACTGCAAAGCCAGCCTTGCATGCTAATAGCACCCAGCCCCAGAATAGATACATCATCAAACAAAATGTGAAGCTGAGAACACATAAACCATGCCCGGAAGGACTGCATGGCATAAGAAGAAAGATACAGCTTGGCTTGTTAAACTGCCAATCAGTCAGCCAGAAGGCCGTGGGTGGGGGCTGGAGTTGAAAGTTCCAGGGAAGATTCTACCCTTGTCAGATTACACACCATGCCCCCCACCTCACCCCCCAGTTTCCTGGGCCTCAAAGTGGTTCAGAAGTGCTGGCTCTAGAAGCCCTGGAGAGACTTCGGCGAGGATTAGCAGGATTGTTCAAATGAGATGAGAGCTGTGAGGCTGCTCGAAAAGAAAAGGCCCTCACACAGGCAGGCTGCTGGTATTAGGACTGTTATGACTATTATTAAGGTGAATGCTCTTCAGGCCTAAAAGCTAGTGAGGGAGAAGTAAAAATAGCTGAGCCAGTAAGCCCAAAGATGAGCAGCTCTCTTCTCGAAGTCCTAATACTATTGAAAACAGAAAAGGGGTTCTTGGAGCTGAAATGTACATGCTTCCTTTCCTCTGCAACTCACTGCTGTTCGCCCTAATAAGCTCGCAGCATCAGTGCAGGAAGTGTTCCTAATGGGCTCAAAGAGATACCCCACCTGGACCCCCAGGCCGAGTGGACGGCATGGCCAAGGCCAGGAGGCTATTTTCTACTCTTCAGAAACCTCTCAGCCTCTAAGATTCTCCTGTAAAAGGCTGTCTGCTGCAGGTGGTAATGAACCTGGAATGTCTCAGTGTTCTAACTCAGCCACAGCCCAGGCCTGACTGTGCTGCCAAAATCTTGGCTCCTGGCATACCGATGCCAAACAGAAATACAGAGGCAGAGTTATGGAGGAGAAAGAAAAAGTGGCTTTATTTCTTTGCCAGACAAAAGGGAAACACAATAGGCTAGCGCCTCAAGAACTGTGCCCCACTCCCTGGTGAAAAGGGACAGGTTGTATAGTCCGGCAGGGCTATGTGATAAGGATCAAGGTAGTAACAGTCTTGCATTCTTACTGACAAGGTTGCAAACTTGAGTTTTCTGAGCTATGTCAGACTCCACAAGGACTTAATAATTCCCCCACCCTCTTCCACAAGATTTTGGCTAAAGATTTGAGAGGATTACACCTGTATCAAGGTTGAATGGACTTCCCAAGTGGTGCTAAGTGGTAAAGAATCTGCCTGCCAGTGCGAGAGCGGTAAAAGACTCTGGTTCAGTCCCTGGGTCAGGAAGATCCCCTGGAGGAGGGCATGGCAACCCACTCCAGTATTCTTGCCTGGGAAATCCCATGGCCAGAGGAGCCTGGTGGGCTACAGTCCAAGGAATCACAAAGTCAAACAGACTGAAGTGGCTTAGCACACATTGACAAGATTAGGGTGTGTGCAGGGTCTCAGGTGGTCCTAATTTTGATGAGCTTCTCTGGTCCCTTTAATCCTGTCTAAGGCAGATTCCTGGCTGTTGCTTGATTGGCGACTGTTCAAATCTGCTCTTTGGAACTCATGTGAAAAGGTCATGGAGGCTGGAGTCTTGCCTATAAGAAACAGGGGACAAAAAGGCCTCCCTGTCTGGGAGCCCTTCAGGGCCCTGCTTGGCATCAGCTGTGAGACCAGGCCCTTGATGCCTCAGATCTGAAATGACAGCCCTTCTACCCTCCTCTGAGGTCTGCCTTGAAGACAAATGGGCTGGTGTTCTACTAAATGCCTCCTGCTCCTCTGAGCACCCTCTGCAGAGTAATAAAAGCTGTTGGGGCTACAGACTGTCTTTAGCCGGCTGTGTGGAAGCAGGTGTGGGAGGAGATTTTCCCTCAGTCTCCAGGTAAACTTGAGAGACCAGCTTGGCCTTGGTGTGCCTGGGCCTCCGAGGAGGGGAGTGTGGGCACCAGCAGTGCTGGGGCTGAACTCCAGCCCTGCTGAAGGAGTCTTCCTCCTCCTTTTCACTCCCTTACCCAGTCAAGTGGGTGTAACGGGGGTCCCAATTGAGGCAGAGCAGGGTGGGCCTGGTGTCAGTCAACCTACAGGAACCCCCAGTACAGTCACCAGCTTTCATGTAATCAGTGGAAACCAACCCAAGGCACTTTTCAAATTCTGTTTGTTACAGGCTTATTCAACATAACAAAGATCACCCCGTATAAAATAACCTAAACTAACTCTTTTCATGCAACACACACATTTTTTGGAGCTGGGATAAAAGACCACGTGTACCTTAACTTCCAGGTGGGTGTCTGGAATGGCTGGTCAACTTGTAAAACAGGAAACTCTCTTCCCATCAGCAGCTGCCTAGGCCAACCTGTATGAAGACTTTTGTCTGTGACGATGGATTATATGCAAAAATAGAAAGGTCAGTTACATTAATTCTAGGTTTGCTAGCTGTGTGTGCTGCCTGTCCCTCAGTGACACTCTGGCTCTCTCACCCAACTGGTTGTAGGTTTTATGTACATGCAAATTGTGCTAAGTTGCTCAGTCATGTCTAAGTCTTTTTGACCTTATGGATTGTAGCCTGTCAGGCTTCTCTGTCCATGGAATTTTCCAGGCAAGAATACTGGAGTGGGTTGCCATTTCCTTCTAGAGGGGATCTTCCCAACCCAGGGACCAAACTCATGTATCTTATGTCTCCTGCAATGGTAGGTGGCTTCTTTACCACAAGAGCCACCTGAGAAGGGCAACCAAAAATATTAATGTAAATAGGATAAGACGGCCTGCATATTAGGAAGCTGGCAGCCTTCATGGGTTGGTATTGCATCATAATCCACACACTCTGCACAAATGTGCTCTAGCCTCCCTTAGCACAGAACCAAAATTCTAAGAGCAGTCCCATTAGTCCTTCTCAAAGTGCCCCTTCCCAGCAAGCTCCTCAATGAGTGGGAAATGAAGCCAGATGTTATTCAGTCCTTCCCTCCCCGCAGCCAAAGACAGAGCTTGTAAACATCTGGAGTGCCGGGACCATGTCTGTCAGGCCTCCCTAGCATGACATCCCCTACAGAGGGATGCAAAAGGATTGGGGGTGATAATGGCAAAACATGGCCCTACCAGAATCCCATGTGGACTGGTAAAGCTGACCCAGAATGGGCCAGTGATTATACTTCATCCTCCTGCCATAGCAATTGGTTTAGAAACATGTGCCCTAATTAGAACCACACATCAGCTCAGTTCAGTTCAGTCGCTCAGTCATGACTGACTCTTTGCGACCCCATGAATAGCAGCACGCCAGGCCTCCCTGTCCATCACCAACTCCCGGAGTTTACTCAGACTCATGTCCATCGAGTTGGTGATGCCATCCAGCCATCTCATCCTCTGTCGTCCCCTTCTCCTCCTGCCCCCAATCCCCCCCAGCATCAGAGTCCTTTCCAATGAGTTAACTCTTTGCATGAGGGGGCCAAAGTATTGGAGTTTCAGCTTCAGCATCAGTCCTTCCAAAGAACACCCAGGACTGATTTCCTTTAGGATGGACTGGTTGGATCTCTGCAGTCCAAGGGACTCTCAAGTCTTCTCCAACACCACAGTTCAAAAGCACCAATTCTTCGGTGCTCAGCTTTCTTCACAGTCCAACTCTCACATCCATACATGACTACTGGAAAAACCATACCCTTGACTAGATGGACCTTTGTTGGCAAAGTAATGTCTCTGCTTTTTAATATGCTATCAAGGTTGGTCATAACTTTCCTTCCAAGGAGTAAGCGTCTTTTAATTTCATGGCTGCAATCACCATCTGCAGTGATTTTGGAGTCCTCCAAAATAAAGTCTAATATTGTTTCCACTCTTTCCCCATCAATTTCCCATGAAGTGATGGGACCAGATGCCATGATCTTAGTTTCCTGAATGTTGAGCTTTAAGCCAACTTTTTCACTCTCCTCTTTCACTTTCATCAACAGGCTTTTTAGTTCTTCTTCACTTTCTGCCATAAGGGTGGTATCATCTGCATATCTGAGGTTATTGATATTTCTCCCAGCAATCTTGATTCCAGCTTTTGCTCCTTCCAGCCCCACATTTCTCATGATGTACTCTGCACATAGGCTTCCCTAAAATTAAAGAACTCTGGGAGAGACTCTCCTTCACCAGGAGTCACCACATCAGGAGGATGCGAATCCATGGCAACCAGCATCCATGGTACCCGCAATGAAGTAACATGAGCAGGGGTCAGCTTGGCCAGATGAAAAGAAAGAACGTCCCCAACAACTTTAAGCAACTGGACGTAGCTGTGCCAAAAGGGACAGCAACCCTGTTATATCAGTAAATAGAGTTTCTATTTACAAGAAAGAGTTCTGTCAAACCCAGAATTCATGATAATATAATGGTTATATATTCATGCTATTATTTTCATACCTCCTCATGGTGCTCACAGAACATTTATTAATGTTTACTGACTTACAAATATAGGGTGTATACAACAGCTGAAGTTTTTTTACAACCACAATTATCCTCCAAAGCAGCTAAGCTAATTCTTATGGGGCTAGAGCACAGGACAGAGTTCCATGAACTGTAGGTTGCCATAGCTCCCACCGTACCCCTTCGAAACATACCTAGAAAATGTACAAGTGTCTCCTGAACAGTCTTGGCACTAAGAATTGATAGTATTACCTGTAAGTGTATCTTTTGCCACCTTGGCCAGCCAGATCTGTATAGGCAGATTAAAAACAGGAAATAATTTTTAGAATGGACCCACTCACCCTGTTGTGCCTCTTTTATGATCACCGAGAACCTAACACCAACAATTACAATCACAATCATGAAAATACTACACATCTACACTTTTCTAACCTAGAATTCTAACCATCAGGTCTGGTTATTCAGTTCAGGAGGCCCAAGTGTCCTCAATTCAGCAGGAATGATCAGGGCTTGGCAAATTTGATTTAACTGGAGTTCCAAAGAAATGACTTGAGGAACCAGAATGACTATTTATTAACTTAGAATGAGAAACATGACATTTAACATTTAATTGACAAGACTGGAGAACTTACGTTGTCTGCTCTGAACATTGTCTTCTTGGTAAGAAAATCTACTTGAAAATTGAATTAAGGAGGCCAGTGGGTAAACATGAAATGAGACTAATGGCCTTGGATAGTCATACTGTTTGTTTTCCTCAGGCTGGAATAACCAGATGACTCATGTTTGTCCAGTTGTCAGAGGGTCATTTCCACAGGTCAGAGCACACTCTCTAACAGACGGAGGCACAGACTTCCTAAGAAATCCTTCCATATTCATACAATAGTTCCCTCTTCCCCTTCTTCTCTGGGCATTCGAGACGTTCTCATCACTCAAGGCTAATTTCAATAAAAGACTCAGAAGAAGGTAAGCAGGAATGGGAAGAATCTAGAAGCTTCTCTGGTGGACTTTGCTGGTTGCCTACCTCGCCCTCCTAACAGAACACCAATTGAGTCCTGGGGCCATGTTCGTTCCATGTAGCCCATCTGCTTCAGTTCAGTTCAGTACAGTTGAGTCACTCGGTCCTGTCTGACTCTTTGCGACCCCATGGACTTCAATACACCACGCCTCCCTGGCCATCACCACCTTCCAGAGTTTACTCAAACTCATGTCCATTGAGTCGGTGATACCATCCAACCATCTCGTCCTCTGTCCTCCCCTTCTTCTCCTGCCTTCAATCCTTCCCAGCATCAGGGTCTTTTCTAAGGAGTCAGTTCTTCACATCAGGTGGCCAGAGTATTGGAGTTTCAGCTTCAGCATCAGTCCTTCCAATGAATATTCAGGACTGATCTCCTTTAGGATGGACTGGTTGGATCTCCTTGCAGTCCAAGGGACTCTCAAGAGTCTTCTCCATGACCACAGTTCAAAAGCACCAATTATTTGGCGCTCAGCTTTCTTTATAGTCCAACTCTCACATCCATACATGACTACTGGAAAAACCATAGCTTTGACTAGATGGACCTTTGTTGGTAAAGTAATGTCTCTGCTTTTTAATATGCTGTCTAGGTTGGTCTTCACTTTTCTTCCAAGGAGCAACCAAGTGTCTTTTGATTTCATGGCTGCAGTCACCATCTGCAGTGATTTTGGAGCCCCCAAAAATAAAGTCTGCCACTGTTTCCCCATCAATTTGCCATGAAGTGATGGCACCAGATGCCATGATCTTAGTTTCCTGAATGTTGAGTTTTAAGCCAACTTTTTCACTCTCCTCTTGCACTTTCATCAAGAGGCTCTGTAGTTCTTCTTCACTTTCTGCCATAAGGGTGGTGTCATCTGCATATCTGAGGTTATTGATATTTCTCCTGGCAATCTTCTTTCCAGACAGACTGTGTATCTAGCCCAGCATTTCTCATGATGTACTCTGCATATAAGTTAAATAAGCAGGGTGACAGTATACAGCCTTGACATACTCCTTTTCCTATTTGGAACTAGTCTGTTGTTCCATGTCCAGTTCTAACTGTTGCTTCCTGACCTGCATACAGATTTCTCAAGAGGCAGGTCAGGTGGTCTGGTATTCCCATCTCTAAGAATTTTCCACAGTTTGTTGTAGTCCACACAGTCAAAGGCTTTGGCATAGTCAGTAAAGCAGTAGATATTTTTCTGGAACTCTCTTGCTTTTTCAATGATCCAACGGATGTTGGCAATTTGATCTCTGGTTCCTCTGCCTTTTCTAAATCCAGCTTGAACATCTGGAACTTCATGGTTCATGTACTGTTGAAGCCTGGCTTGGAGAATTTTGACCATTGCTTTACTAGCGTGTGAGATGAGTGCAATTGTGAGGTAATTTGAGCATTCTTTGGCATTGCCATGTGCTTCAGGAGAAGTTAAACTATCACCAGCTCTAGGAGCAGCTCTAGGACCGGGAGCTGACTGTGGCTCAGAACATGAACTCCTTATTGCAACTTCAGACTTAAATTGAAGAAAGATGGGGAAACCACTAGACCATTCAGGCATGACCTAAATCAAATTCCTTTCAATTCCTTACAGTGGAAATGACAGATTCAAGGGATTAGATCTGATAGAGTGCCTGAAAAACTATGGATGGAAGTTTGTGACATTGTACAGGAGGCACTGATTAAGACCATCCCCAAGAAAAAGAAATGCAAGAAGGCAAAATGATTGTCTGAGGAAGCCTTACAAATAGCTGAGAAAGGAAGAAAAGCTAAAGTCAAAAGAGAAAAGGAAAGAGATACCCATTTGAATGCAGAGTTCCAAAGAATAGCAAGGAGAGATAAGAAAGCCTTCCTCAATGATCAATGGAAAGAAATAGAGAAAAACAACAGAATGGGAAAGACTAGAGATCTTTTCAAGAAAATTAGAGATACCAAGGGAACATTTCATGCAAGAATGAGCACTAAAATAAAAGACAGAAATGGTATGGACCTAACAGAAGCAGAAGATATTAAGAAGAGGTGGCAAGAATACACAGAAGAACTGTACGAAAAAAGATCTTTATGAACCAGATAACCGCAATGGTGTGATCACTCACTTAGAGCCAGACATCCTGGAATGTGAAGTCAAGTGGGCCTTAGGAAGCATCACTACGAACAAAACTAGTGAAGGCAATGAAATTCCAGCTGAGCTATTTCAAATCCTAAAAGATGATGCTGTGAAAGTGCTGCACTCTATATGCCAGCTGCTGCTGCTGCTGTGAGTCGCTTTAGTCGTGTCCAACTCTGCGCGATCGCATAGACGGCAGCCCACTAGGCTCCCCCATCCCTGGGGTTCTCCAGGCAAGAACACTGGAGTGGGTTGCCATCGCCTCAAATTTGGAAAATTCAGCAGTGGCCACAGGACTGAAAAAGGTCAGTTTTCATTCCAATCCCAAAGAAAGGCAAAGCAAAAGAATGCTCAAACTACCACATAATTGCACTTATCTCACACATTGGCAAAGTAATGCTCAAAATTCTCCAAGCCAGGCTTCAACAGTACATGAACCATGAAGTTCCAGATGTTCAAGCTGGATTTAGAAAAGGCAGAGGAACCAGAGATCAAATTGCCAACATCCGTTGGATCATTGAAAAAGCAAGAGAGTTCCAGAAAAATATCTACTGCTTTACTGACTATGCCAAAGCCTTTGACTGTGTGGACTACAACAAACTGTGGAAAATTCTTAGAGATGGGAATACCAGACCACCTGACCTGCCTCTTGAGAAATCTGTATGCAGGTCAGGAAGCAACAGTTAGAACTGGACATGGAACAACAGACTAGTTCCAAATAGGAAAAGGAGTATGTCAAGGCTGTATACTGTCACCCTGCTTATTTAACTTATATGCAGAGTACATCATGAGAAATGCTGGGCTAGATACACAGTCTGTCTGGAAAGAAGATTGCCAGGAGAAATATCAATAACCTCAGATATGCAGATGACACCACCCTTATGGCAGAAAGTGAAGAAGAACTACAGAGCCTCTTGATGAAAGTGCAAGAGGAGAGTGAAAAAGTTGGCTTAAAACTCAACATTCAGGAAACTAAGATCATGGCATCTGGTGCCATCACTTCATGGCAAATTGATGGGGAAACAGTGGCAGACTTTATTTTTGGGGGCTCCAAAATCACTGCAGATGGTGACTGCAGCCATGAAATCAAAAGACACTTGGTTGCTCCTTGGAAGAAAAGTGAAGACCAACCTAGACAGCATATTAAAAAGCAGAGACATTACTTTACCAACAAAGGTCCATCTAGTCAAAGCTATGGTTTTTCCAGTAGTCATGTATGGATGTGAGAGTTGGACTATAAAGAAAGCTGAGCGCCAAATAATTGGTGCTTTTGAACTGTGGTCTTGGAGAAGACTCTTGAGAGTCCCTTGGACTGCAAGGAGATCCAACCAGTCCATCCTAAAGGAGATCAGTCCTGAATATTCATTGGAAGGACTGATGCTGAAGCTGAAACTCCAATACTCTGGCCACCTGATGTGAAGAACTGACTCCTTAGAAAAGACCCTGATGCTGGGAAAGATTGAAGGCAGGAGGAGAAGGGGAGGACAGAGGACGAGATGGTTGGATGGTATCACCGACTCAATGGACATGAGTTTGAGTAAACTCTGGAAGGTGGTGATGGCCAGGGAGGCGTGGTGTATTGAAGTCCATGGGGTCACAAAGAGTTGGACATAAGTGAGTGACTGGAATGAACTGAACTGAACTTAGGAGCAGGTCTAATTAGTCTCCAGGCACCCCCATCTCCCGTGATGTGATTGGTTCCAAAAAGAGCATGTGACCTAATATAAGCCAATCAGTGGTGGCTTCTGGAAAGTGAACTTCACTTCCCCTCTGTGAATATTTTCCTATTTGACCATGAGGCTGAATTTCAGGCTTCATCTTGGGCACCAGCCTGAAGATGAAACCAGCACCCACAGGAGGTCTGAGCAAGAGGTTCACAGAGAAACAGAGCCAGAGGCTGTGGATGGTGTCTCCCCGCCATTGACCCCACACTAGGACTTGAGTATGCCAGACAGTAGATGTCCTTATTGTTTAAATGAGTTGAGCTATGTTTTTTATTACTGGCAGCCACAGGCAACCTAACTGAACCATTTCCTCATTTGAGGATTATTTGGAGAGACAGGAGTGTTTGTTTGGTATCCTGGGGCAGAGTAAAATAAACTCATCTCCTTTAACAGTCATTTGATTAGATGCTGAACAAATGTAGGTGGAACAAGGATCCTCACAATCAGATCCCTCATTAGTTAACTCATACACTTTACTTCCTCCTATTCATAAAGACTGTCCAAACCCAAGAGAAAGAGGAAGGAGGAAAAGGTGAAATAATATGACTGGTGCAGGGGAGAGTTTGAGAGTTTTATATACAGCAGTTTATCAAATGAAACCTTCAAGGAGCCTGTGGGGTAGCTGGGTCTTCTCCAGGCCTGGCCTAAGGTTCTGATGCTCCCGGGGGTTGTGGGGGAAGGGCAGGGGGTGGGGTGGGGAGGGTGGAATGGGATGAGCACAGGGGAGGGAGGAACCAAGAGTTACATTATTCAAAACAAGCTGTCCAAAGATAGCCCTAAGGTATCTAGAACCTCCCCTCTTCATCTGACTCCTGCCTCATCCTTCATAGATAAGACTGTGGCTCAGCTGGTAACGAATCTGCTGGTGCTAGAGACCTGGGTTTGATCCCTGGGTTGGGAAGATCCCCTGGAGAAGGGAATGGCTACCCACTCTGGCCTGGAGAATCCCATGGACTGTATAGAACATGGGGTCGCAAAGAATCAGACATGAATTGATGCTTTTGAACTGTGGTGTTGGAGAAGACTCTTGAGAGTTCCTTGGACTGCAAGGAGATCCAACCAGTCCATTCTGAAGGAGATCAGCCCTGGGTGTTCTTTGGAAGGAATGATGCTAAAGCTGAAACTCCAATACTTTGGCCACCTCATGTGAAGAGTTGACTCATTTGAAAAGACTCTGATGCTGGGAGGGATTGGGGGCAGGAGAAGGGGATGACCGCGGATGAGATGGCTGGATGGCATCACTGAGTCTGAGTGAACTCCGGGAGATGGTGATGAACAGGGAGGCCTGGCGTGCTGCGATTCATGGGGTCGCAAAGAGTTGGACACGACTGAGCGACTGAACTGAACTGAACTGAACTGAGCGACTTTCACTTGTACACTTGTAAGTTATTAGGGAATCACTGACCAAAACTGCCCGTCTTGGCCAAGAACAATGATAACCACTCACATGTGTTGTCTCACAACAGAAGGTCCCTGTGAGGAACGTGGTGCTGCCTCTGAAAACAAACCAGAATTCAGGAGGGGCCAAAAGGAGGGAGGAGACACCAGCCCGTAATATTGTCCTATCAGCCTCCTAGAATCCTTTGCACTGGCGTCTATGTTGGCTGAGAGAAGCGTGTGTCACCAGGGACCTGAGTTCTGACCTGAGTCAGACCAAATATGTGCCAAGCAAGATGTCTGGCCAGAGACAACCCAGAAACTAATCCCATCCCCTTGAAACTTGAGGCTGTGAGCCACATGGCAGAGCAGTTCTCCTGGATTCCCTTACCCTGATGCTCTCTGCCTGGGTGCTCTTTCCCAACAAAGACTTTCTCTTTGTCAGCATGTGTGTCTCCTCAGACAATTCATTTCTGAGTGTTATTTTTTGTTTGTTTTTTAATATTTGCTTTTTAAAAAAATTTTGGCTGTGCTAGGTCTTAGTTGTGGCACGTGGGTTCCTTAGTTGTGGTATTCGAACTCTTAGCTGTGGCATATGGGATCTAGTTCCCTGACCAGGTATTGAACCAGGGCCCCCTGTATTGGGAGTGCAGAGTCTTAGCCACTGGACCACCAGGGAAGTCTGAGTGTTAGATAAGAGCCCACTCTAGGGCCCTGGAAGGGGGTCCCCCTTCCTGCAACAAAATTATAAGATAGAAATATTCACCAAAATATCTTTTAATAAAATGTAATATATAAATATTTTAAAAAGTTAAAATATTGTAGTGAAGAATGGACTAGGTAAAACAAAGCTGGCTATAGGATGTATGTAAGCCAATTATGGGAAGAAACTTCCATTTCATAAAAACATTAAGTAAGAGACTTTATATGACAGTCAGAGGGCTCCCCTGATTCCACCATGACACTTGGCCTGAAGAGGAGAAGATGTTGAGAGAAGACACGTGAACAGAGGTCTTGTAGAGCAAAGCTGACTTGCTATGTGGCCCCAGAGCTCAGGATGCTTCCCAAGCTTTCTTCTCCCTGCCTCCTGCCATCTCCCCACCCATCACCACTCAACACGCTGAACTGGCCAAAGCAGCTTCTCTGTGACTAGTACTCAGCAGGCAAGGCTATTGCTTCACACAGTGTTGCACAGATGTTAAAAATGGATCCCAAGGCAAAGTTTCATGGGAGCCCCTACCTGGGCCTTCCCACCCATGAGTGGAACTGAGTTCGGCTGAACGAGGAGAAGTTTCTCAAAGAGTGAGAAAGCATGTGTATTTATTCTTCAGCGAGGAGAGGTTGTTTAGCCTAGGAGTTTGGGTGAAGTGGATTCTCTGCCGTGGGAATAGCCTCAAGCAAGTATAGACTCCAAAGTAGCTGAGTGGACAGAAGCCCCAAACCTCTCCCCACCTTTCCCTTTCAGGCTAAGCTCTAACCAGGACTCCACAGCCCCAGGACCAAACCCACTACAGAGAGGGGAGCAGAGTAGCCTCCATCAGCATTTTCAGCCACTAGAACTCAGCCTGCTTCAGAGTCCAGCTTTGGTTTGGGGCTTTTATTTTTTAAAATATATTCATTTTTTTCTCCTTTTCACAGATTAATTATTTCTACTTTTAATTAAAAAGTTTATATATTCAACTTTTTTTCTTTCAAATTCAAGTAAAAAAGAAGTAGGCAAAAAATCCTACTACCTGCCAGCAACTAGAAATGAATGTAACAAGAGTTGGGCAAGACCTTAAAACATATGGAAGGACACAAAGGAAGGCTGGAACCAATGGAATATTATGCCATTTTTTAGATAGGAAGACTCATAATAAAAAAAGTAAATTCTCCAAAATTTAATTTATAAAATTTAGACAACCCATTACAAATCACGACAACAACAACAAAATACTAATTTTTTTAACCAGACAAGCTGGTTAAAGTTTAAATGAAAAAATGAACAAGAATATCTAGGAAAATGCTGAAGAAGAAAAGCAATGATGGGAGATGAGGCCTCCCACATAGTAAAATATGTCTATATAAAACTTTAGTAATTAAAGCAACTCGAACACACAGACCAATGGAACAGAGTGAAATTTTTTAATGGGCCCCCAAGTATAGGAATTTTGTATATGATAAAAGAGGCCCTCAGATTGATAGAAGAGATGAACTATTCAAAAAATGGAGTCGGGAAAACCAGATAGTCATCTGGAAAAAATAATTAAATAGGAGCCATGCCTCACAACACACAACAGCATATGATCAAATGTTCAAATAAAAGAAGAAAAAGAACCATAAAATTACACATCCCGAGTCCAGTTCATTCACCTCTCAGGCTTGGGCTACTGGCTGCATGGAGAACACTGACCACGGATGCCGTAGCCTGCTTCCCCAGCCACTATCTCCATCTGTGGGATGTTACCCAAAAAACTGAGTTCACCTCTCGGTGGCTGTTGAGGAAAAAAGACAAAACCAAGCCAAAGATTTGAAGAAAGAAGGATTCGTTGCTTGGAACAAGTGAGAAAAGTACAAAGATTTTTCCCAAAGCAGTGTCTCCCCAACAACACAATTGGGGAAGCTTTAAGCCAAGGGAACAGGTGCATTCATGAAGGAGCTTAAGCAGAGGAGAATTCAACATAGAATTGGAGCAAAGGTTGACAGAGCCCAGGCTTTAGCTGACTGAGGTCACAAGGATCTGAAAACGTCAACATCTCCTTTCCATCCTCTGCCCGGGTGGGGACCTTACTTCCTACAGAACTCAGAGATACATATCAGATTGAGGTGTTAATTTTACAGGTACACTCATTTGTCAAAACTCTTTAAAAGGGACTTCCCTGGTGGTCCAGTGATTGAGAGCTTGCCAGCCAATGCAGGGGACACAGGTTCGATCCCTGGTCTGGGAGGATTCCACATGCCACAGGACAACTAAATCTGGGTGCCACAACTACTGACGCTGAACACTGGAGGCCCCGAGCTACAACTGCTGAGAGCACAGGTCCTAAAGCCGGTTCTCCGAAACAGGAGAGGCCACCACAATAAGAAGCCCTGCACCGCCGCTGGAGAGCAGCCCCGGTTCGCTACAATTAGGGAAGGACTGCGTGCAGCAATGAAGACCCAGTGCAGTCATAAATAAAATAAATATTTTTAAAAAGAATGTTAACTATTCAGAAAAAAATTCTTTAAAGGGTGCAATTAAAATAAGTCCATTTTATGTATGAAAATTTAGTCCAATAAAGAAGATTTTAAAACTATACTGAGATATGCTGCACCTATCAGATTGACAAAATTCCAAAAATTTGATAACATATTCTGTTGGCAAAACTGTGAGGAAAACCACTCTTATCAGTATTGATTAGTACATTTACAGATGGCAATTTGCTGAATTAATCAAAATTACAGCTTCATATGGGGCTTCCCTGGTAGATCAGACAGCAGAGAATCCATCTGCAATGCAAGAGACCTAGGTTCGATCCCTTCTGGGTCAGGAAGACCCTTTGGAGAAGGGAATGGAAACCCACTCCAGTATTCTTGCCTGGAGAGTCCCCAAGGACTGAAGAGCCTTGCGGGCTACAGTCCATGGGTTCACAAACAGTCGGATACGACTCATTGATAAGCACAGCACAGCTTCATATTCCTTGGCCTAGCAATTACGCTTCCAAGGATTTATCCTATAGGAATACTTAGGCATAGGCAAATTAATTATATATACAAGGCTTTTTACTGCAACATAATTTGGAATAGTAAAAGTTTGGACACAATCTAAAGGCTTATCAATGGAGACTTTTTTAAAATCATGGTATTATCATGTTCTAAATCTGGCCTCCCAGATATTAAAATATATTATAAACCACAGGGCAACCATACAAACACTGAGGATGTTGTTTGTGCTGATAAAGACCTCTGAGATATATTGTTAGGGGAAGGTAAGGTACAGAGCAGCATGTATGTATAGAAAACAGGAGAAATTTTAAAAAAATGTTTCATTTACTTATATATGCATAAAGAAACTCTAGAAGTATATACATGTTGTTATAATATTAGGATAAACCAAAAGATATAATGAAAAAGAGGAGGAACCTGAAGGGAAACTGGCAGATGGACCTATAATGAAGACTTATCACTGATTTTTAATTCTTTCTGGCTGCACTGGGTCTTTGTTGCTGTGTGCTGGCTTTCTCTAGTTTCGACAAGTGGGGGCTACTCTCTAGTTGCAGTGCACGAGCTAATCACTGCGGTGGCTTCTCTTGTTGCTGCTCCCAGGCTGTAGAGCTCAGGCTCAGTAGTCGTGGCTCACGGGCCTAATTGCCCCACGGCATGTGGGATCTTCCTGGACCAGGGATTGAACCCATGTCCTCTGCACTGACAGGTGGACTCTCAATCACTGGACCATCATGGAAGTCTTGATTATTTTCTTAGTTTGGGACCATGAGATATAATATCTAGTTGGAAATTCTATGAAAAAAATTTTAAATTTAGCAGTATAGAAAAATATACCCCTCCCTCCCCCCACAAAAAGGAGGAGAGGGGAATGAGGAGAAGAGAAAAATCCCCCAATGTCCTGGCATCACCGCCAGCAGTAACACTGGTGACCATGGGCACCTGGAAAGAGAAGGTTTGCTCAAAGTCTCTCCTGGCTGTGTCCCAGCTGTCGTAACTCCTTCCCAGTAGAGCTGGCAGAGAGCCTGCGTGATGGGGGCCCTTGCAGGCACTGTGTCTTAACCAGTGTCTGCAGGCCATAGGATCACTTTGTTAAGGAGAACCGAGCTCGGCTAGCTCACCCTCTCCCATCTGTTAGGCTCAGATACCAGCCAGCTTCAGAAAGTCCAGTTATTTCTGTTGTTCCCCAGGGGTATGTCAGGTGTGCTAAGGAGCAAGTCCCGGCTGTCACTTTCCCTTCCTCTCCAGATACGGTCTCCTCCAGCAATGGCTGCTGCTGGAGCCTTGGCTGACTACCAAGAATCGAGAAGGCGCATCGCTGCTGCTTCTGGGACCAAGGGCACAGCTGGTGCGGCTGATATGTTGGAGTCCCTCCTCAGGGTGCTCAGGCTGGACAGTGGCCTGTGGCAGAGCAGGAACAACAGCGTCTTTTCTGCAATGTTTTCCAAAGAGGTCCTAAAGCAGGGCTGCCTGCACACTGATGATCTGGAAACATAGTTGTTGATGCGCCAACACTCATTCCCCTCAAATGACTGGTCTAATCCAGTCCCAGTAATTGCATCTGCACACCACAACTGGAGCTGCCGGCCCTCAAGATGGCACAGTAAGAGACAGAAAGAGCCCTGGAATCAAGCCCGAGAGGCTGATGAGCTGTAAACTTTTCTATTACAAGAAATAATAATATTGTCTAGGTCATTCTGAGTTGAGGTTTCTGTTTTAAGCAGTTGGAAGACTCCAAATTGATTCCTTTGAATCAGAGAATTTTAGTGAGTATATAGCTCTTCACCTTCTCTCCCCCCTTGGTCCATGGAGAGCAGGGCCAGTGAAAATCCAGGGACAAATCTCACACTGGGCTCACAATCTCCCTCCCTGGAGACTGCCAGGAGCAAGTCTAGCTTACACAGGTAAATGGCGCTGGCTGGGTACTGGGCCATGACTTCACACTTGGGAGATGGTGGAAGCATTGGAGTTGTGACTTACCCTCTAATCTTATTGGCCATGTGCTGGTTCTCCACCTCCAGTGAACTGTTTGCCCTCCTTAGACCTCACTATCTTACCTATAAAACAGAAAAAATATAGTGTCTACCTTAATGGGTTTGTCCATCTCTTCATTCACTCCCCAGAACTTTTTTGAGTACTGCTCACCTACCACTGGGCACCACCTGATGTGAAGAGCCGACCCATTAGAAAAGACCCTGATGCTGGGAAAGACTGAAGGCAGAAGGAGAAGGGGATGACAGAGGATGTCAAATTGTATATTGTCACCCTGCTTATTTAACTTATATGCAGAGTACATCATGCAAAATGCTGGGCTGGATGAAGCACAAGCTGGAATCAAGATTGCTGGGAGAAATATCAATAACCTCAGATATGCAGATGACATCACTCTTATGGCAGGAAGTGAAGAGGAACTGAAGAGTCTGTTGAAGAAAGGGAAAGAGGAGAGTGAAAAAACTGGCTTAAAACTCACATTCAAAAAACTAAGTTCGTGGCATCTGGTCCCATAACTTCATGGTAAATAAATGGGGAAACAATGGAAACACTGGCAGACTTTAATTTGGGGGGGGGCTCCAAAATCACTGCAGACGGTGACTGCAACCATGAAATTAAAATGCTTGCTCCTTGGAAGAAATGCTATGACCAATATAGACAGCATATTAAAAAGCAGAGACATTACTTTGCCAGCAAAGGTCCATACAGTCAAAGCTATGGTTTTTCCAGTCATCATAAAGTTGGACCATAAAGAAAACTGAGTGCCAAAGAATTGAAGCTTTTGAACTGTGGTGTTGGAGAAGACTCTTGAGAGTCCCTTGAACTACAAGGAGATCCAACCAGTCAATCATAAAGGAAATCAGTCTTGAATATTCGTTGGAAGGACTGACGTTGAAGCTGAAACTCCAGTACTTCGGCCACCTCATGTGAAGAGTTGACTCATTGGAAAAGACTCATGCTGGGAGGGATTGGGGGCAGGAGGAGAAGGGGACAACAGAGGATGAGATGGCTGGATGGCATCACTGACTCAATGGACATGAGTCTGAGTGAACTCCGGAAGTTGGTGATGGACAGGGCGGCCTGGCGTGCTGCGATTCATGGAGTTGCAAAGAGTCCGACACGACTGAGTGACTGAACTGAACTGAACTGATGCTGGGAAAGATTGAAGGCAGGAGGAGAAGGGGACAGCAGAGGATGAGATGGTTGGCTGGCATCACCGACACGACGGACAGGAGTTTGAGCAAGCTCAAGGAGTTGGTGACGGACAGGGAAACCTGGCGTGCTGCAGTCCATGGGGTCGCAAAGAGTCGGATACGACTGAGTGACTCACCTGAACTGAACTGAACTGAGCGAGTGAACAACCACAATATACATACAAGTGTCCTAGGCGCCAGGAAATAAGAAAATTAAGTGAGATTTCAGGTGAAAGATGTTCAATAACCTTTTTCACTGAAGTCAGGGAACTGTAACCTTTCAGAGCTCAGGAAGCCAGGACTAGGAACTTTGAGTCAGGCATCTCCTGTTAGCAGTGGCCCACTGCCCCAGTCCACAACAGAGGGGTGATTCCCAGAATGCGTAGACCCTCACTCCCGGACCCTGCACCAGGAACTAGGAGGTGGGGGTCGGAGAGAGGCTGGGCCCCGCTGTCCAACGACCACCAGACACCAAGGGACGCTGCAAGCCAGCGGGGTTGGGGTGGAAGACAAACTGTCACAGTTCAGGCACAGAAGGGCCTGGGAGCCAGATCCTGACGGTTAATCCACAGAGGCAGTGGTTGTGAATCCAGGCTTCAAGTCCTTGTCATGATCTTTTCCCACCAGATTTCACTTACAAAAGCTCAAATTCATAAAGTTACTAAGCATTTCAAGGGCACCCACTACAGAGCATTAAACCTAACACCTGCAGGCCCTTCTATCTGCGGGGCCCTGTACAACCCATGTACTCACCCCTGAAGCCAGGCCTGATTTGAGGCTATAATTATAGGTGCTCAGAAAATGCTTGTTAATTAATTTAAGACTCTTTGAGAATTTAAAGCAACTGGAAATCTTCACTGATGTTTATTCGTCTTGCTGGACCATGGCAATGCTTCCCCAAGTGTGGGCCCATGGGCTCTCGTGGTTAAAATGCAGATCTCTGGGGCCCACTCCAGACCTCCTTAGTCAGAATTGGGAGTGAGGCCTGGGCATCTTCACATTTATAGCTCATCCTCAAGACTCTTTAAGGACTGAGAGACTGAGAACCACTGAATTCAGGCTGTGAGGACAGAAAGCATGGGATCTGTTGATGGATCCCATGCTCTATGTCCCTATTCTGCTGTGGACTTCTCTTGCCTGGGACGATGCTTTGTCTTCTGTCTTTAGATGGATATAATGTCTGACTGGCTCACCCAACAGGGCTTCTGTAAAGGCCACTCCCTCCGGGTCTGTGGACAGGCCCAGCTCCTCTTAGGACCTTCTGTGCTTGAGCCAAGGAACCAGGTTTATGGGATTCACATCTGTGAATGCAACCCAAGTCTTTGGCTCTTCAGCCTCGAGGCTTCGCTGAAGAAGTGTCTGTTTAATTCTGTTGCCCATTCTCCTCCATCCTCCCACATATCTTCATCCCCTCATCTAGTGCTGGACACATCCAGTAGTGGGAGGGTTTATGATGGTCATGAAGGTAGTGACCTGGGTGCCACACGCCCACCTCCTCTGTTACGTTCCCCAGCTGCTTCCACCCTAGGGCTGGTCCTGAGCCTTGGGCTGTCTGAGCTTTGGGTCACCAGGGCTCCCAGACTGGGCTCCATCCACACTTCAGACCCAACCCCTCTGAGCAGCCAAGTGGGAGGTGGGAGGAGAGAACAAGCATGGAGTTTCCCCAGAGAAGCACTTTACTGCCTGTTGAATTAATGTTCTCAGCAGACGTCTCCTTGAGTTTTATGAAAGCCTGCTTGCGTCTGATAGACTAGGGCAAATCAGGAAGGGAAGCTGCCACTCCCCAGAGGCTCTGCCTCTGCAGAAGGGAGTGTCAGTTGCCTCCCACAGACTGTCCAGCAACAACCACTCTAAAGCGTGTTACCTCCAGTTGATGTTCCCTCCTTTCCTGTTACGGCAAACAGGCTGGGTTCTGTCTACGAGCTGAAGCCTAAGGCCGATCAGAATAACCATCATGGAGTCTAAGCCGCCTCCATCGCTCTGAGGGGCCAGCCATTCCCGGTCCCCTTGCCTCATCTATACGTGGATAGTCAATGCAGCCCTCCACCCAGAGCCCTCGCAGGACCTGGGAGTCCAGTCTTCCTGCATACTACAAGACCAAGATGGCAGAAAACCCCACAGCTCTGGCTTAGGCCCCTGCTTTACCAACTGATAGCTCAGTTAGTAACGAACCCGCCTGCAATGCAGGAGACTCCGGTTCAGTTCCTGGGTCAAGAAGATCCACCAGAGAGAGGATAGGCTACCCACTCCAGTTTTCTTGGGCTTCCCTTGTGGCTCAGCTGGTAAAGAATCTGCCCGCAATGCGGGAGACCTGGGTTCAATCCCTGGGTTGGGAAGATCTCCTGGAGAAGGGAAAGGCTACCCATGCCAGTACTCTGGCCTAGAGAACTCCATGGACTGTATATAGTCCATGGGTTGGAAAGAGTGCCACATGACTTTCATTTTCTTTTCTTCTCTGGAAGGGAGTACAGAGCCCTGAGGCTCAGCTTCAAGGGTAAAAATCTCCCATCTCCAGAAGCCCAGCCCAGGGGAACGCCCGGTTCTGCCAGAGGTGAGCTGACAGCCTCAGACCAAAGCCTGGATGCCCCTCTCTAGGGATAACCTAATTTGACTTCCATCCTTATTCATCGCTGTCTCCAGCAGGCCCCATGCTTTCATTAACATGGTGGAGTCTGGAGCCCGCAGCTGCCCGGGTTAATTGGAATTCCACGCCTCCAGCTAATTGGAAATTGATAACCGCCTCTGGGTGAGGAATAAATTGCCTTTCTTGGCAGCCCAAGGTCCTCACCCCAGGCTGTACTCGCCCAGGTCTGTGCCCTCTCCTGGGAAACGCACCATGTTCATCGTTCCAGCCTCCCTTCTGATGGGCACAGCGTTGGTAATGCTTCCTTGGGGTGTCAGGTACCTGAACGGGGAGCAGCCCAGCCACACCCTCCAGGCCCTCACCGCCCTCTGCGTGATTCCAAGATGTGCAGGCAAAGTGAAATTCTTAACCAGAGGATGCAGATAACCCATTTCGTCATTTATAGGAGGATATATGTTTTTTCACTTATGTGGGGAAAAACCTCTTAAATATGTCCAATCAGAGTGGTGACTCAATTTAACAATGTTAATCCAAACCTCAGCATGTGTGCTGTGAAATTTTAAGAGTGCCAAGCAGGGGCTGTCTAACCCAGCAATTGTGCTATTATAGGTGCCATGGAAATCCCCCACCAAGATGCAACTCCAGTTTGTTTTGAGATGGCTACTGCCTTCTCAGAGCTGTCCAGAATCAAAACTGAAGAGCCCAAAAGGGGGGGGTCAGTGGAGTGTGCAGACGATGATGCTGGCTTGAAGTGCCATATTTGGGCATCTGACTCTCTGTTAAGTGTGAAAGTTCTCCTGCCCAAGGGCGCCAAGATGAACTGCTGCCTGGAGAACCATCTGTGATCAAGGAACAGACCAAGCACAGCTGGGCACCAGTCTCCAGGCCTGGCTCCTCACCACCATGCCTAACCAGCTCTCTCTCCACTTGCCTACAGCATCCCACAGACAGGATGGCCACGTGGGTGGAAGCTGTGATCCTTCGCTGATGTCCCCACTGGCAGTTCCTGGAAAAAGGCCCAGATACTTGCCTCTCAACACACTGCCTTGTCTCCCTCCACTGCTGTGGCTTCTCAGAGAGACAGCCTTGGCCAGCTCGCCCCCATCCTATGCTCCTTGGGCCCCCTGTCTTTCTCTCTGGGACTGGGGGCTGAGAATCTCTCTAGTCTTGGCTCTCAGCTGGATGATTGAACACTTTAATTTATTTGCCAGGAGATGTCTTTACAGCTTCGGCCTCAGTCATTCTCCCTGCAGCCATCTGCTGGGATGGGTATAATTCAGTGCCAAGAGGGCTCTGGGATGTACTGCTTGAGATAAAACTGCTAGGAAGAGGGCTTGGAGAAGATCAAAGCAGAGGGAGAGAGAGGCTTCTGGCTGGGGGTGGATCCTGCCCCAGCTGGGGGCTGGCTCAGTGCTATCTCCATGCTGGCTGCACCTTAGAATCATCAGAGGAGCTTTAAAAGTGATGATCCCCGAGCCCCACCACAGACCAATTAAATAAAGCATCCATATTTTTAAAAAGCTTCCCTGGTGATTCTAAAGTTCGTCCAGAGATGAGATCAACAGGCTCAGCTACGGCTGCTGGGGAGGGAGAGAGAGGGGGTCACTCCCAGCTGGAGGGGTGTCAATCCCACACACATCTCCTCCCAGAGAACAAGGGGATGGGGGTGTAGACCCTGGGTGTGTGCTCCTGTCTCTAAGAGAGGAGGTTGGCCTTGCAGAGCTGGCTGGGGTGGAGGAGGGGTGGGGGCAGTGGCCTGCTGCTCAGATTCCCCAGAGAGTAACCAGCGAAGGGGGCCCCAAAGTGGCCAGGCCTCTTTCTGTGTTTCCTTTCTTCCTGATCCCACCTCCCGCTCCCTGCACCCCTACCCACAACTTTATCCTCTAAATCCTCCCCATCCACTAAGGCCCGACTCAGACGGCACCTCCTATTCATTCAACAAGCAAACACATAGCACCTACTGTGCAGCAGGCACTAGTTTCTGGGGGTGGGAAGTGGGGACATGGTTCCAGCCTGAAGTTGCTCACCGCAGAGGGACCCTGGGAATCACAGCTCTCCATAGCATGCAGCAACTGCCATGGGGGCGATCTCAGAGAGACGGCTGTGAGACGTCCTGAAGAGAGATCTTCACTTTCATGCATTGGAGAAGGAAATGCCAACCCACTCCAGTGTTCTTGCCTGGAGAATCTCAGGGACGGGGGAGCCTGGTGGGCTGCCGTCTATGGGGTCGCACAGAGTCAGGCACGACTAAAGCGACTTAGCAGCAGCAGCAGCTTGGATGAAAGGGATCTCCAGGTGGTACTGGTGGCAAAACAAACAAACAAACAAACCTGCCTGCCAGTGCAGGAGACAGTAAAAGACTCCAGTTTGATCCCTGGGTCAGGAAGATCCCCTGAAGGAGAGTATGGCACCCACTCCAGTATTCTTGCCTGGAGAATCCCATGGACAGAGAAGCCTGGCAGGCTACAGTCCATAGGGTCACAATGAATCTGACATGACCGAAGCAAATTAGTATGCACGCACAATGCTTGGATGAAAACTAGGAATCCTAGCTGCTAGACCAGGGGCTAGAGGTTAGAAGCAAAGTGGCCCAGGCTCTTGCTCTGTTTGAAAGCAAAAATGTTTCAAGGAGGCAAAGAATGCAAAAATAGGTACGATATTTATTATTAGAGACACAGCACAATTTATGGGAGAGCACACAGAGAAACAGTTTATTTATTTAAGACAGAAGCAAGGCAGAAATAAGCACTGGAAAGAAAGGGTATGGGTGTCCTCTCTGATGAAGAGGTGTAAAGGAGCAGTAAAGAGGTGATATAAATCACTTCTATAGGACTGTCCTTCTGGGTCTTTGTTTACCTTTGGTCAATTATCTTGTTTCTATTTTCACACCAGTCAGGTGTGACCCTCCCTGATGTGCATGCACAGTTTTTTGCTAAGATTGATCCCACCACAGAAGCCTGTGGGTGCATGTCCACACTTATTATGCAGTGGGGCCCCCTCCCTTTTTGACCCCCGAGGAGCCTTCCAACACATATGCAGACAGGGAAGTTTTCCTTGACCTCAAGAGTGGGCACCTTATCTCTTTACTCCAGCAGAGCTCAGCTTCTGCCACTAGCTTTGTCCTTTGAGTGTTTGGAGGAAAACAAAGCTTTAGTTTTACTCCAGTTGACAAACACCAGTTGTCCAGCCCAGGGATCCATCTATCTCCTACCTCAGGGTTGCTGGGAGCACCTGAGGGCCTTCTTAATGGGACTTGAGGTCTTCTAGGGGGATGCAACACTTAAGCAAAGTTTTCAGGGGCAGTAGTGTTCCTTGGAGGCTTTCTCGGGCTCTCACAGCCTCAGTTAACATCCCTCTTTTCCCTGTGACCAATGCATGGGCACCTTCTCTACATCAGGTGTCCTGTAACAGGTGTTTTGTGGCTGTACCTGAGAGCAGAAATGAGGTGCTTAGGTGGGAGGAAAGAGACTTGGCAACCCCAAAGCCTAGCTTGGCAACTGGTGTGCAGTAAATACCCGATGAATGGTTGTTGAACTAAATCCAGCTCTGGCTCTCACTTTTGTTGGATGTGGGGCAGCAAAGCGAGGGCTTTCCTACAGTCGTATCCTCAGGCCTCCTTGGGCCCAGGCCCTCCACTCCTCTCTGTGTGCTCCAGGGTACAAGCAGGAAGAAGGGGAGGGAAGGGCTGTGGTGCACGGCTGTGGGCCCTGAGGAGGAGTCCAGAGGCTGCCCGGCAAGAGGACAGGAGCCAGGCTGTGAGGGCAGCATCCTCTCTGGAGAGTACGGGTGGCCAGGCCTTCTCGCCTGAGGGGACGGGTCCACCACCACGGATCTGCTCTAGGGCTGTGCACAGTTTGCAGGAGGGCTGAGGGACAGAGAGAGACTGAGAGGGCCTGGAGGTGTTCTGTGAAGAAGAAAGGGAAAAATGAGGAAAGAGAGCGTGTGCAGTATGTGGCAGTTTGAAGTGAGGAGAAGGTCAGAGAGGAAGAGAGACGTGGCCTAAGGCCACTGGGAGGCCTTGACCAGCAGCCTTGCCAAGTAAGAGCCCCAAGTCAGCCTCACAGACTGCGCCTCAGCTGCTTCTCCCACCAGGGCCAGAGGTGGATAAGGGTCACCTGTGGTGAGATTTTTCAAAATACACTGGCTCAGATCCAGCAGTCCTGAAGATTCTGATCTAGGCAGGGGCCCAAGATGCGTGTTTGAGGGGGAATAAAGGAAAGGAATACACGTAACGTACTTAGAAGGGCTCACACAAGCACTCAATACAGCTTAGCTGTTTTATTCATTATTATCCAAAAAAGTCTACCTTTTCTGAGTATCGATGTGGCACTGACAATCTAACATCGATAATCTAACACCTCTGCCATCTTATAGAGAGTTGGAAACTAGTAAATTCAAGGAGAGCCAGATCCGATCTTTCGTCTAGGCCTGCCTGTCTGTCCAGCCTCCAGATCCATCTCTCTGTTCCTATCGCACACAGTCATGGTCCAGGCCACCATCACCCCCCACCAGGGTGGCTCCGACAGCCCCTGTTTTTCTCTGCCTCCTGTCTTGCAACAGAGCAACCAGAGAGACTGTCTAAAGGCACATCTTCCTCCTCTCCTGCCAGTTCCCAAATCTCTTTTAAAGTGTGCTGCCAGTGAACAAAACGAGACTGCCAAACTGGGGCGGATTAGACCTTTCCCCAACATCACGCTTACTTGTGCAGCTCCAGTGATGTGTGCATGGGGGTGTGTACGTGTATGGGACACCATCTAGTGGACAGCAGGGCAACTTATTTCCAGACTATGAAATGGAAATAGGGCTTCCCCAAGCCCTGGTCAAGCTTCCTAATATCAGAGATTTAGTACATAGCCAGTTATTAAAAATAAAGATGTCTTTGACTCCACAGTAAGGTCAATGTGGCAAAGGCAATTTATAGCCTGCTTGGAAGACCCTGACTGTAGGCCCAGGGAAGGGAAGATTGGGTTGTTTCAAACAGGGGGTGACCTGGCCTCCAGGGCAGCTCTGCCAATAAATGCCTGACCATCAGCAGTGCTCCTAGTGCCCAGGGCCTCCACTGCCTCGTCTGTAAACAAATGCTTGTACTAGATTAATCCCAAACCCCTTCCAGCTCTAACAGTCTAGGTCCTATCAGATCACACTACCCCTGCTGACCACAGCTTTCCTGAAAATGGGGAAGTGTTAGTCTCTCAGTCATGTCCGACTCTTTTGCGACCCCGTGGACTATAGCTCCCAGGCTTCGCTGTCCATGAGATTCTCTAGGCAAGAATACTGGAGTGGATAGCCATTCCCCTCTACAGAAGATCTTCCTGACCCAGGGATTGAACCCAGAATTGCAGGCAGATTCCTTACCATCTGAACCACCAGGGAAGCAGGGAGATGATATAATTTATCATCCAAGACAGGACACTTTCTTCCAAGAGAAAAGCTAGAGCAGGTGGACACCAAGACTGCAGGTGTGAATTGGACAGTCCTTCTCGAACCAGGACAAGTGACTGGCCACCTATAAAAAGGCAGCTCTTTGGAATTATCCTAAAATGTCAATGTTCACTCTTGCCATCTCCCATTTGACCACTTCCAATTTACCTTGATTCATGGACCTAACATTCCAGGTTCCTAGGCAATATTATTTTTTATAGCATCACACTATACTTCCATCACCAGTCACATCCATAACTGGATGTTGTTTTTGCTTTGGCTCAGCCTCTTCATTCTTTCTGGAGCTATTTCTCTGCTCTTCTCCAGTAGCATATTGGGCACCTACCAACCTGGGGAGTCAATCTTTCAGTGTCATATCTTTTTGCCTTTTCATACTCTTCATGGCATTCTCAAGGCAAGAATACTGAAGTGGTTTGCTATTCGCCTCTCCAGTGTACCATGTTTTATCAGAAAATTTGGAAAACCCAGCAGTGGCCACAGGACTGGAAAAGGTCAATTTTCATTTCAATTCCAAAGAAAGGCATCTGTTGGATCATAGAAAAAGCAAGAGGTTTCCAGAAAAACATCTACTTCTGCTTCATTGACTACACTAAAGCCTTTGACTATGTGGATCACAGCAAACTGTGGAAAATTCTTAAAGAGATGGGAATGCCAGACCACCATACCTGTCTCCTGAGAAATCTGTGTGCAGGTCAAAAAGCAGCAGTTAGAACTGGACATGGAACAATGGACTAGTTCCAAATTGGGAAAGGAATACATCAAGGATGTATATTGTCACCCTGCTTATTTAACTTATATGCAGAATACATCATGCAAAATGCTGTGCTGAATGAAGTACACGCTGGAGTCAAGATTGCCGGGAGAAATATCAGTAACCTAAGATAGGCAGATGACACCACCCTTATGGCAGAAAGCAAAGAGGAACTAAAGAGCCTGTTGAAGAAAGTGAAAGAGGAGAGTAAAAAACCTGGCTTAAAACTCAACATTCAAAAAACTAAGATCATGGAATCTGGTCCCATAACTTCATGGCAAATAAATGGGGAAACAGTGGAAACAGTGACAGATTTTATTTTCTTGGGCTCCAAAACCACAGCAGATGGTGACTGCAGCCATGAAATTAAAAGATGCTTGCTCCTTGGAAAAAAAGCTATGACCAACCTAGACAGCATATTAAAATGCAGAGACATCACTTTGCCAACAAAGGTCCATACAGTCAAAGCTATGGTTTTTCCAGTAGTCATGTATGGATGTGAGAGTTGGACCATAAAGAAAGCTGAGTGCCAAAGAATTGATACTTTTGAACTGTGGTGTTAGAGAAGACTCTTGAGAGTCCCTTGGACTGCAAGGAGATCCAACCAATCCATCCTAAAGGAAATCAGTCCAGAATATTCATTGGAAGGACTGATGTTGAAGCTGAAACTCCAATACTTTGGCCACATGATACAAAGAGCCGACTCATTAGAGAAGACCCTGACACTGGGAAAGATTGAAGGCAGGAGAAGGGGACAACAGAGGATGAGATGGTTGGATGGCATCACCGACATGGCGGACATGAGTTTGAGCAAGCTCTAGGAGTTGGTGATGGAGAGGGAAGCCTGGTGTGCTGCAGTCCATGGGGTCACCAAGAGTTGGACATGACTGAGCAACTGAACTGAACTGAACTTGGAACTGTCAGTCACAAGATGAGGGTGTACTCTCAAAATCCAGTGCTTTCCATGCCTGTACCAAGGACAGAGTGAAAAGGAAGAGTGTCGCTCAGCCCAGAGTGCCTTAATTTGGGTTCCCCCAGAAGCAGACCTGACTCAAGGACTTGGGTGATGGCTTATTTTGGAGTGGGAGGGAGGTGGGAAAGAAATAAGACATAAGAGGGACTGTCACCAAAACAGGCTACTTTATCAAATGGTTCCTCTGAGGGCAGTTGACGCTTAATCCAGAAGGGAAACTCTAGAAGCTTCAGAATGATCCCAGCACCAGGGCAGGGGAGCTGGAGCATTTCTACATCATCAACCAGAGCAGAGCTCAGCTGCTGGAATGGAGATGGGACATCCTGAGTAGAGGAGACAGGAGGAAGTGGAGAGGGGGTAGGCACCCACAGAGGCTGCTACACTGGGCTTGGGGATGTTTTCTTTCTTTTTTTTTCTTCTGCTTTTTAAAGTATAATTGCTTTACAATTTTGTGTTAGTTTCTGCTGTACAGCAATGTGAATCAGCTGTATGTTTACTTATATGCCCTCCCTCTTGGACCTTCCTCCCATTCCCCACTCCCATCACACCCCTCTAGGTTATCACCGAGCATTGAACTGAGCTCCCTCTGCTATAGAGCAGCTTCCCACTAGCTACCTGTTAATATTTTATACACGATAGTGTACAAAAGTCAGGGGTACTGTTCCAGTTTGCCCCACCCTCCACTTCCCGCTCATGTCCACATGCTCGTTCTGTGTCTATATCTCTATTCCTGCCCAATAAATAGGTTCATCAGTACCATTTTTCTTGAGGGAAACATTTTCATGGTATATAGGCAATGTTTCAAACAAAAAGAAGGAAGGGATAAGAGATGCCTCATACTTACTTAATAAAAAACTGGGGGTTACAAGTATACAGGAACCCATGAGCACCCCCAAACCCACCACCATTAATGTTAAGAGGGAAGGACTCTTCCTCACTCCTGGTGGGAAAGATTTTCCAAGCACAGTCCTGGCCTCTCCCTCCTCCTTTACTCCCCTGCCCGTAGGAGACAGATGCACCCTTGTTCCCACACCCATGCAGGTCCAGGCAGGCTCCCAAAGTCCGCCCCTTTCTGGAGTTCAGTATTAGCAAGACGCCTGACCCAGAGTTTTATCCTCCAAGCTGGCCCCTCTCTGTAAGAAGGGGGATGTTTTTCTTTCCTCTTTTATTTCTCAATGCCTCTAAAGTCCAGGGTAGAGAAGAGGGTGCTGTTTGTTGGGGAGTCACTGGGACACCCAGACAACAAGCAAGACCAAACCACCAGTTGGCCCCTACCTCACCCATCCCTTCAGGTAGCACATTGCCCCTATTTTTGTGTTCCCTCGCAACTGTTTTTTTCAGTGTCTGTTTGGAGATGGTTTTGTCTGGATTTTTAAAAAAAATTGTCTTGGAAATTGGAGAGGCGAGGTGAGCACAGCAGGAGATTTGGTGACAGTGTCTGGGACCATCCTGGCCACAGGGAGCTGCATGAAGCCCCTCTCACTTCCCCTCTGCCTGCGGTCATCTGTCTGAGGAGAGTCAGGAGGAAGTGACTGGCTGCCGCCTTCCTTTCACAGGTGAGGAGCTGGGATCCAGAGTGGAGACCTGAACACAGTGCTGGAGTGGGTTGGTGCTTCCTGCACTGTTCAGACGAGAAGGCACGGTGTCCAGGGGACCCAGGCGCTGGTCCACTCTGTGGATCCAGTCCAGAGTGCAGGGATAGTCCTAACCTCCTTCCTAAAAGGACGATAGCCCTGACCAGTTCATTCCAAATGTAGGTCTCCACTGGGGCGCTGATGTTTTCAGTAGTAAATTAACACATGGGTCCTAATTTTCATATCACTCTCTCAGTTGGTTTCCAACTGCTTTCTTCTGGGTAAATGAATAACACTGAATTATGAGACTCAGACAGCTGAGGATGAGAGACTAGAACCTGGTGAGCCCGTCAAGACTCGGCCAGCTGGGCCTGTCCTAAATATCAGCGACCTGGCCTTTCTCTGGAACCGCCATCTTGTCACATCTTCAGTCACAATCCTTGAATGTGACTATCAGAGCCTGGGCTCTTCACAGGCTGGTGAGCGCTGGCCAGAGGCCATTCATTCAGTAAATGCTTACTGAGCTCCTTCTATGGGCCAAGCTAGGGGCTTCACATGCATTATCTTATTGAATGTTTACAGCAGCCTCATAGGTCCCACTGGTATTATGTCCCTTTCACAGATGAATAGATGGAAGATTAGAAAGGTTGGGACCTCGTTCAGGGACAAGAGCTAGGGCCAAAATTCAAACCCAGGTCCTCCTGAGACTTCAAAACTTGGGCTATAAACTACTGTGCCCCGTGTGATGGGAAGAGGACACAGACCACCAACAAGGCACCCTGTCAAAAGCTCTCCTCCTCCCTTGTTTTTTGAGAAAACTATATGCTGTACTTGTCAAAGGGCCAGTTCTGTGATCTCCCAGAGGAAAAAAGCTTGCTTCTCACAAGCATGTATGAATGCTGAGTCCCAAAGAGGGTGTCTGCTAATGGACACCCAGTACCTGTTAGGCTCAGACCCTTGGTAAACTGTGATGGGTTGGCAGGAGCCTGTTGATTCATTGTTCCTCCCTCAAGGATGCTGGAAGTGGTCCTTTGGGGAGGCACCCAGTTCCCCCTGGGGCGAGGACAGTTGCCCTTCCCTGTCCTTATCTATTCTACAGACAGATCCCTGCAATCAGAGGAACAGCACTTAGCAGATAGGCACTGAAATGGATGGGGTTCCAAACCCATTACATGTAGAGCCAGACTGTTCGAGGGCCTTGGGCTCCCCAGCAGATTCTTCCCCACCTCTGTGGGCAGAAAAGATGAAAGTACTATGGAGAGCTTCCATAGAGGTTTGTTTGTTGGTGGTGTATTGTTTGAAACTTTTTATTATGAACTATGTGGGACTTTCCAGGTAGTGCAGTGGTAAAGAATCTGCCTGCCAATGCAGGAGACACGAGAGACTTGAGTTTGATCCCTGGGTCAGAAAGATCACCTTTAGTAGGAAATGGCAACGCATTCTAGTGTTCTTTGCCTGGGAAATCCTACGGACAGAGGAGCCTGGCAGGCTAGAGTCCATGAGGTCGCAAAGAGTCAGACACGGCTGCAGCAACTTAGCACTCACACACGCTGAAATGTGGGTTGTTTCCATTTGGAGTTGTTATGAGCATCCTGCTACCAACATTTTTGCAATGATCTATTCTTGATGCTCATGGGCAAGCATCTTTCTAGCAATAGAACTATGGGTCAGAGGGATGAACAAGTTCAACTTTATTAGGCAATGGGTAGTTGTGATTTTATTCTGCACTGGGGTTGGCTCTAAATGGGGAAGTTGCCATTGTTTATTTATTTTGTAAACATTTGATGAGCTCTTTTTGTGCCAGTCACTATGCCCAGTAGAATTTCAAAGATGAACCAGATACTGCCTTTGTCCTGAAGGATTCATAAATTAGATGGGAAAACCAGCTATGTGAGCAGATTATTTTAAAACAGGATTCAGCATATGGTTAAGGAGAATCCATGAGTTTACTCTAGGCTCTGGGAAGCTCTGAAAGAATGCCTCTTTGGTTGTGTCTCCCAGGCATAATCTCTGGGTCTGGAGAGGGGTCCTTGCCCTCCATGTCCTACCTGTGGTACAATCGAGGTGACCGAGCCTGTCTTGGGTTGTCCTGGCCTCCTGAGTCTGCATCATTGCTGGTTTGCTCACTGCCACTTCTATACACCTCTGCCCACACCTTCGTCTCACAATGAGAGAATGCTTCTATCCAGAACTCTAGCCCTCAACGCATATAGATTGATCATATTCCTGTTGGACAGAGTGGAGAAAGCCTGGGCTGGAATGGCTGTGTTCTCTCCCACTCTGCCCTCACTAGCTGAGTGACATTTGGGAAATCACAGTACCTCTGGTCTTGTTACCGAGAGTGTATGGGATCCGGCTGCTCGCCACTCAAAAGCCGATAAACAAGCCAAGTTGATGGAAAGGAAAGCTTGCTTTATTTCAGATGCCAGCAGCTGGGGTTTGGGGGGCAACATGCAGAAACACCACAGTACATTTCTAACAGTCATCTTCAAACTGGTCATCAGTGTTCCGACCAGCATCATCTTGGTTGTTTTAGGTACAGTTAATCTTCAGTTTCAGGGTCCATTTCTTCCCATTTCTTTGCGGCTAATTCTCAGACTTGTGGCAGCTGTTGTCCTGGTCACAGTCTGGTCATCATGCAGTTAACTTTTCACCTGGTGTTTTTGTATATATAAGACAACTCATGGGGTTCATGTTTGGGAATGCATGTAAGAATTAAAGATTTTAAAATTTAAAAAAAAAAAAAAAGACAACTCATGGGATATGCCTCATAATATTATCTATAGCCCTTGTGTGTGTGTGTTAGTTGCTCAGTTCAGTCGCTCAGTCGTGTCCGACTCTTTGCAACCCCATGAATCGCAGCACGCCAGGCCTCCCTGTCCATCCCAACTCCCAGAGTCTACCCAAACCCATGTGCATCAAGTTGGTGATGCCATCCAGCCATCTCATCCTCTGTCGTCCCCTTCTCCTCCTGCCTCCAATCCCCCCCAGCATTAGGGTTTTTCCAGTGAGTCAACTCTTCACATGAGGTGGCCAAAGTATTGGAGTTTCAGTTTCAGCATCAGTCCTTCCAATGAACACCCAGGACTGATCTCCTTTAGGATGGACTGGTTGGATCTCCTTGCAGTCCAAGGGACTCTCAAGAGTCTTCTCCAACATCGTAGTTCAAAAGCATCAGTTCTTCAGCACTCAGCTTTCTTTATAGTCCAACTCTCACATCCATACATGATCATTGTAAAAACTATAGCCTTGACTAGATGTATCTTTGTTGGCAAAGTAATGTCTCTGCTTTTGAATATGCTATCTAGGTTGGTCATAACTTTCCTTCCAAGGAGTAAGCGTCTTTTAATTTCATGGCTCAGTCACGTCCAACTCTTTGCAACCCCACGGACTATAACCCACCAGGCTCCTCTGTCCATGGAATTCTCCAGGTAAGAATAACTAGAGTGGGTTGCCATTCCCTTCTCTAGGGGATTTTCCCAACCCAGGGATGGAACTAGAGTCTCCTGCATTGCAGGCAGAATCTTTACTATCTGAGCCACCAGGGAAGCTCCTGAGAGGGAACTAAAGATCCTTGCCTCTGCTTAATAACTACATTATTATTGCTTAGTCTCCTTTGGCTGTTTCCCTTTGTTTCAGCATTTCTCACTTCTCTGATTAAACTTATTCTTTGATTAATGTTTTCGACAGACAAAAGGCAGGCAGAGGACATGGTGTGGGGGCAAGGACCGTAGGGTCCTGCTCCGTTTCAGTTTGAACTGTAAATCCAGACCAGACACAGCTCCAAGATCCCTCCCTGTTTTCAAAGTCTGGGGATGGGGACTTCTGGCCCAGTGGTTAAGACTCCATGCTTCTGGTGGGAGGTAGGAGGTTCAAGAGGGAGGGGACATACATATAGCTATGGCTGATTCATGTTGATATATGGCAGAAACCAACAGTGTTGTAAAGTAATTATCCTCCAATTAAAAATAACTAAATGTAAATTTCAAAAACTTAAAAAAAAAGAACTCCATGCTTTCACTGCAAGGGACATGGGTATGAGTTGAATCCCTGGCGGAGGAGCTAAGATCCTGCAGCACAGGAAAAAAAAAAAATTTTTTTTTTAAGTCTGGGGGTGGAGAGCGGGGGTAGAGGGTTGCTATTATTGTATTCCAGGGAATTAAATTCAACTCAAGTTATTTCTCAATTAGTCAAATCACAAATCACACTACATAGGGTTCTACTTTCATTCAAACAATCAAACCTTAAAACATTAAATTATGTGTGTATTTAGTTCTAACTAAATTTTCTGCCCTCTGAAATTGTACAGAAAGAAGAATCACTGATTTTGATGCTATTTTTTTAAAAAAGGAATAGTTATTGAACAATAAATCGTAACAGTTGAAAAAATGCCTCTGTGTGAAATGCAGTTAGGAAGTCTGCATTCTGATTAGAATTATGTAATGATTTCCAAGGCAGTTCTGTTTCATAAATACAAAGTTTCCCAACTGTATGGTAATATAACTGTGGCTTGGGGAAGCTATTACCCACTTGAATTAGTGAGCTACCTGTAGCTTTATTTTCTTCTCTTTTCTCCTTTGTATGTTTTTTTTAAAGAACAAAGAAATAAAACAAGATTGTCTCAATCACTAAGAGAACAGGGACAAAGATCTTCAAACTAGAAATATGGGAATGAAAATGTATACTATTCGTGGCTTTGCTCTCTCTCGAGAAATGAGCTTGCTGCCAGCATTTAAGTTCCTGCATCAGCCTCAGACCTACGGATGAGGCTTTGATCTCTCAGCAGTTCTCTCTAGAACATTTCAGTCCATCACAACAAAGCCCCAATTCATGACAGGAAATCAACGTCCAGGACAATTGCACGGGCTTAGCAGGGAACATAATTTTCTGAGGCAATTGTGAGTTTCTTTATGTTAAGTCTCATGTTTCAAAAAAAACTAGGCTTATTTGCTGTGTGAAAAAGGCGCTCAGGAGAAAACTGGCCTCCATGCGCAGAGAGGTGGGGCAGCGCAGCTGGGCTCAGACCAGGCTCAACCTGCCCACTGAACTGAGCCCGCCACTGAGGGGCCCTGCATCTTCACCAGGCCCTGTTGGGTTTGCTCCCACCTTTTTCTCTTTTTTTTAGATTTATTTTATTTGCTGGCTATGGTGGGTCTTCGTTGCTGCACACGGGCTTTCTCTATTTTCGGTGAGCAGGGGCTACTCTCTTGTTGTGGAGTGCAGGCTCTAGGCAAGAGGGCTACAGTCGTTGTGGCTGGAGGGCTTAGTTGCATGTGGTGTCTTCCTGGGATTGAACCTGTGTCCCTTGCATTATAAGGCAGATTCTTAATCACTGGATCACCAGGGAGATCCATACTCCCACTTCTCTCAAGGCAAGTCAAAGAAAAAAAATTTTTACGTATTTATAAATGCCAACAAAGGTCCGTCTAGTCAAAACTATGGTTTTTCCAATAGTCATGTATAGATGTGAGAGTTGGACCATAAAGAAAGCTGAGCACCAAAGAACTGATGCTTTTGAACTGTGGTGTTGGAGAAGATTGTTGAGAGAGTCCCTTGGACTGCAAGGAGATCCAACCAGTCCATCCTAAAGGAGATCAGTCCTGGATGTTCATTGGAAGGAGTGATGCTAAAGCTGAAGCTCCAAAACTTTGGCCACCTGATGCAAAGAACTGACTTATCTGAAAAGTCCCTGATGCTGGGAAGGATTGAAGGTGGGAGAAGGGAATGAGAGGATGAGATGGTTGGATGGCATCACTGACTCAATGGACATAAGTTTGAGTAAGCTCCGAGAGTTGGTGACGGAGATGGAAGCCTGGCGTGCTACAGTCCATGGGGTCGCAGAGTCGAGCACAACTGAGCGACTCAACTGAACTGAACTGAAATGTATTCCCAGGTGGCACTAGTGGTAAAGAATCCACCTCTAGTGTAGGAGACCCAAGAGACACAGGTTCAATCCCTGGGTCGGGACGATCCCCTGAAGGAGGGCATGGCAACCTACTCCAGTATTCTTGCCTGGAGAATCTCATGGACAGAGGAGCCTGGTGGGCTACAATTCATGGAGTCACAAAGAGTTGGACACAACTACGTGACTGAGCACGGATGTATTCAGTCATTCATTCATTCAACAAACGTTTATTAAATTGTTTATCATATGCAGATGCAAGGCTAAGAGTTAAGAATACAAAAGAATTCATTTTATAACTTACCTATATTGCCAAGTAGTAGAGCTGCGTTATTCACTCATTCATTCATCCACAGGGCACTGCAAGTATAATATGGCTAAGGCTCTCAAGGAGCAAGTGCCAGTCCTTAAAGAATTTACAGTTTAGTAGGAAGTGCAATTGGCATGATGAAGGCCATTGTAGGGGCTGCCTTCCACTCATTCATTCATTGATTCATTTCTACAGAAGCTGTTTTTTCTAAATTGCCTGACCCAGGTGTCCCTTTGGAATAATCTATGTTAACTATTGCCAATCACTCGAAAAGTCCAGAGCAATCCCATTACTCCTTTTCGAGATGCGGCCTCCAAGTGTGCCCTGCTCAGGACTCCTTAGCTTGTAGATCGATACTAGGGGGTAGAAGAGAACAAAACTTAAGAGGCCCAAGAAAATTCTTGAGAGAAATGGCAGAACCCAACCTCTCCATCTCTCACTAAAACTCCTCTGTCTGATTGAAATGGTTCCATCTGAGGTCTGCAGCAACAATGTCTATGAGGGCTCCGAAGATACCAGGGCTCAAGACTGATGGGGAAAGGGTACTGGTTACAGCACAATTGTAGCCTGTGTATGGAACTAAACAGTTGACTCTCATGGACATTCCTCATCCCCCACCAAAGGGCTCCATGAAGGCTCTGGTCCTAAGGTGCTCCTTCAGCTCAAATAACACATCTTTCTCATGCACGAGGCTCAGGAGGCAGTCATCAAACTGAGAGGGAGCCCTGAAGTCCTCCATGCCACCATATTTATGCCAGGAACTGCTCCAGGCCCCAGGGACCCAGCAATGAACAAGAACCGGATGCACAGAGAGCCTGCGTGCGGACACCTTCTGGGGCAGCCACCAAAATGTGAGTAGAGCCAGAGTCTCACCGCCTTCCTCACCTGAAAGTAACGTGGCTTTGCTTTGTTTCTAAGGCTGCAAGTTTTACTTTTAAAATCAGGGCAGCAGCAAGGCTGTAATATTGTGGCTTTTTAAAAAGGAAGACAGCAAAGGAGGGTGAGGCCATGCGTGGTAGAGGCGGCCATGGAAACAGGCCTTCTCCGCCTCTCACTCTGCACAGACCCCTGGCTCCAACCGCCCACCACAGTCTCCCAGCGTCATTTCTGTCTTCCCTCATCATGCAAGAGCATTTGTTCTTCTCATCTCACTCTGTTAATAAACCAGGCAACATAACGTAGGGTAGAGAGCATTTGGAAGTAGGAAAAAACAGGGAAATAAACTAAGGCATGTTTATATGTCATTTTAAAAGAACTATGACTCTTAGAGTAAACAATGTGGGAAATATTTTTTTATTGGGCAAAAGGTAGAACAAGAAATTTCTCTCACTCTTTTTTTATTATTATTATTCTTTTGGCCGCATCTCTTGGCACGTGGGAATTTAGTTCCCCAACCAGGGATCAAACCCATACCCCCGGCAGTGAAAGCACACAGTCTTAACCACTGCACCATCAGGGAAGTCCCAGAACAAGAAATTCAAGAAGAAGACATTGAAATAGCCAATGAATATATAAAAAGATATTCAATTTTGTTGAGAGTCAAAAACTATTTAAATAAAAAATATTAAAACCCAACAATACTAAATGTTGGTTAAGATATGTAACTAATGGAACTCGGACACAGTGCTCTCAGGGGTGTAAACTGGGAGGAGCATTTTGGAAAACTGGCAGAATCTAATTAAATGTATGCAAACCCTATGATTTACAATCCCACTCCTAGGTAAAACTAACCTAAATTGGAAAGGAGCTCCAAAAGTTATGCATTGTGTTGACCAAAAAGTTTGTGCGGATTTTTCTGCAAATGTGACAGAAAACCCAGGCAAACTTTTTGACCAACCCAATACATTCTGCTGCTGCTGCTGCTGCTAAGTCGCTTCAGTCGTGTCCGACTCTGTGCGACCCCAGAGACGGCAGCCCACCAGGCTCCCCCGTCCCTGGGATTCTCCAGGCAAGAACACTGGAGAGGGTTGCCATGTCCTTCTCCAATGCATGAAAGTGAAAAGTTAAAGGGAAGTCGCTCAGTCATGTCCGACTCTTCGCGACCCCATGGACTGCAGCCTAACCAGGCCCCTCCATCCATGGGATTTTCCAGGCAAGAGTACTGGAGTGGGGTGCCATCGCCTTCTCCAAATACATTCCAGTGGATAGTAATGAGACCTGGACCAACCAAAACCACGGAAACAGCCTAGATATCCATCAAAAGAAGTACACTGAAGTGTGGTCAGCTGGTGGAATAGCATGCAGCAATCAGTGACCAAAGTGCCACGCAACCCTGGGGTGAATCTCACAGACACAATGGTGAGCAAAAGTTAAGCATTAAAGAGCACAGAGTATAGGAATCCATTTGCATGAAGCTCAAAAGCAAACAAAACTATAGAGACAGAAGCCAAGCAGTGGTTGGTGGGAGGTAATAACAGGGAGCACATGTGGGGGCTGCTTTTGAGGAGCTGGGGATGTTCTGTATCCTGAACTGGGCGGTGGTCATGCAAAGGAATTCCCTCAGTAAAAATCCATCAAGCTGTTTGCTCAAGGCATGTGCACTTTACTGTATGTATGTTATTCTTCAATAACATCATTACAAAGAAAATCAAAAAATCATTACAGGCTCAAAATTCAAGGGACTGCACATTTACCCACACATTCACAACTTCCACCAGATGTTAGTCTCAAACGCTGCTGGAGGGAGTATAAATCAGTATAGCCTCCTTAAGGAGCAATTTGCCAGATTCTCTAAAAGTTTTAAATTCATCATCCCACCTCTAGGACTCTGTCTCAGAAATCAAAGCAGAGGTGTACAAAGACAAATGTGTAAGGGTGGAAATGGCAGCATTTTTTTTTTAAAGAACAACAAAAAAAGTAAGTAACAATCTAGATTTTTATAAAAGCCAAGTAAATTGAGGGGAGAGAGACTGAGCCGATGTCATGTAATATCCAACCCATCCCAAATCCCATGAAGCCAGAGAATAAAAAATATTTTTTAATTTATTTGTGTGTTTATTTATTTGGCCACACTGGGTCTTAGTTGCGGCACTCGGGATCTTCCATCTTCGTCGCAGCATGTGGGGTCTTTCTAGTTGCAGCATGTGGGATCTAGTTCCCTGCTGCTGCTGCTGCTGCTGCTGCTGTCACTTCAGTTGTGTCTGACTCTGTGCGACCCCAGAGATGGAAGCCCACCAGGCTCCCCCGTCCCTGGGATTCTCCAGGCAAGAACACTGGAGTGGGTTGCCATTTCCTTCTCCAATGCATGAAAGTGAAAAGTGAAAGTGAAATCCCTGAGTCGTGCCCGACTCTTAGCGACCCCATGGACTGCAGCCTACCAGGCTCCTCTGTCCATGGGATTTGCCAGGCAAGAGCACTGGAGTGGGGGGCCATTGCCTTCTCCGCTAGTTGCCTGACCAGGGATCAAACCTGGGCTCCCTGCACTAGGAGTGCAGAGTCTTAGCTGCTGGACCACCAGGGAAGTCCCCAGAGAGGAGATATGTTACAGTAATTAACAAGCCCGTACCAGCACAGGAAGACAAGAAAGTGTGCCATCGGTGTGTTCTGATCACCCCCTCCTCACCCCGTTAGTGAGGGAGTGATCCCTGCCCTAAATAGTATGACATGCAGCTGACACTGAGCAGATGAGGGTGACAGCAGCTTCTTAGTCACCTGCATCACAGCGTCGGGGGGAGGGCACACACACCAGGAAGGGCCACACCAGGGCTGCGCTTGGGAGCAGAGTGAAAAAGTGGTGACTGTTGGAGGCAGGCTTTGTAGTGACAAGGAGATAGGCTGACCCTTGGTTTCCATGGTGGGGGGATGTCATTGACTTGTTTGAGCAAATTTTCAGGCTGGCAGGAAGGTAGAACCCCTTTGTTTGAGGCTGTGGACCAAGAATGTCACCTGTCGTTTCAGTGAACAAGGATGCTGTGGCCTTCAAGTCCTCAGCCACTGCAGTCACCACTGATGGTGTGTCCTGAGGGAATTCGGAGTGGAGAAAAACAGGATACCAGCCCTAGATAATTAATGTACATATCAAAGCACAATTCCGTCTTCCTGTACATAGAAAAGCACTATATTCACTAATTTGATATGTCTTTTTCTTTAAATTACCAGTAATCTTTTGATGTCTAACTACCTGTTTTTTGTTTGGTTGATTTTTTTTTTTTTTTTTTTGCAAAATCTCCTGGCTCCTTCCTTGTCTCTTTCAAACAGGCCCTCAGAGTTATATGAGAGGCTGCCTCCTGGGCTTAAGTCCTCAGTAATGCAGCAAATAAAACATAATCCTCAACTTTTCTACTGTGTATTTTTTTCCAATCAATGAGATTCAGGTGGGTAGAATGCTGTAGCCCAGTTGATGGAGGAACTAACACGTGGGGAGCCTTTCCTGATAGGAGAGGGGCACGCTGGTGAGAGCCAGGGAGCTCAGGGTTGGGTCCCGTGAGGCCCAAAGATGGCAAGGCAGGACATGGCATCCCAGGTCTTACAACATACGGTGGACCAAGACCTCAGAAAACCCCAAACGACAGAGAGTAGACAGGGTGGGATGTGTGGGGAAACTCCCAGATAACACCACAGCAGAAGGTGCCGCAGGAGCAAGGCTGGGTGTTGGAGGATGGAGGGAATGAAATTTGCCCACTGAACTGAGAAGGCATCTTGAGACTAAAAAAATGAGGCAGGTCACTCCTTACAGTCAATGGATTGGTTTATTATAGAGTCACTTACTCACACGGTGGGAGCATAATCAGGTTGGTTTGGAAGGATTTGAGCTGCTCTCCACTCCTGGGACAATTTTGTAGTTAATCTAGGAAATGAGGGCAGGGGCTTGGAAACAGCACATGCATTCCTAAGTCAGGACTTACAAATGACTAACTAGTCTCATGGGCACCAGGAATATATCAGCAAAGGTTTTCATCATTGTCTGGGGAATAACGGAGCATAGAGGCTACATGGTCCTAATAATTATTAAACAGTATCTACTAATTACAATGCCCTTGACAACTGAGAAATGATTTGCTGCACAGTACAGTCCTGGGTAAGGTCAACAGAAGGATAGGAGAAACTGTAAGTGCCCAAGATGGAGTCAGTTATGCTAATAGCTATACAGTGGGTAAGGAAAGCAGTACACACAACAGCTAAAAGGGGAAGAGGAATTTAGGGGCATTAGTCAAGGCTATGAGGGCGCATCCAGGTTAGGTGTGGGAACTGAAGAGCCTCTTGTGGCTCTAGGCTTCTGCTATCTCCAGGAGGGCTGGGAACTCCTACAGGCAGAATAACCTACCAGCACCCCCATTGCAGGAGCACACACCCACTCTCACCTCCCCACCCTGCTCCCCACAGACTAAATCACCATGGGCCATGACAAGAAAACCAGAGATGAACATATATATAATCTCTAATACACACATCAGCAGATGACCAAGCACCACTAAAGGTTTGAAGACTGCCAACACTACTAAAGCCACACACAGTAAACCCCAGAGGCAGCTCTGGTTCAAAGTTCAGGTGATTGGTTACAGTGTGCTTCCTCCCCATGCTTGTCCTCGAATAGGGGCAGGATAAATTTTATCTTTGGAGGAGATGGAGGGCAGGGCATATATAAAACTCTTTGGAGAAAACATACAGGAAAGCTTCATGATGCTGGATTTTAACAGTGATTTTGTTTTTCTTTTTGGATTTGACCCAAAGCATGGGCAACAAAAGTAAAAACAGATAAGTTAGACTACAAAATTAATTAAACACTAATCAAAATTAAAAACTTCTGTGGATTAGAAGACGTATACAACAGAGTGGGAAATCTATAGAATGGAAGAAAATATTTGCAAATCATATATTTGATAAGGGGGATAATGTTAAATATATATATAGAAGTTCTACAACTCAAGAGTAAGAAAACAAACAACTCTACTACAAAATGGGCAAAAGACCTGAATAGTACTTCTCCAGATATACGAACACTGACAAGCATGTTAAAAGATGCTCAACCTTACTAACCATTTAGACAAATGCAAATCTAAACCATAGTGAGATACCATCTCACACCCATTAGAATGGCTACTATAAAAAGAAAAGAGCACAGAAAATTACAAATATTGGGGAGGATGTGGAAAAATTGAAATCTTCAAGCAGTGTAGATGAGCATGTAAATTGGTACAGCTGCTGTGAAAAGCAGTATGGTGGTTTCTCAAAAATTTTCAAACAGAATTACCATATAATCCAGTAATTCCACTTCTGGTTATATATTCAACATAATTGAACATAGGACCTCAAGTAGAGCTGCATTATTTGCAATAGCCAAAAGAAGGAAGCAACCCAAGTGTTCATGGACGGGTGAGTGGATAAAATGTGGTATACACATACAATGGAATGGAATATTATTCAGTATTAAAAACAAAGGCAATCCTGATACATACTACATTATAACATGGTTGAAACTTGAGGACATTATGCTGAGTGAAATAAGCCAGATGCAAAAGAACAAATACTATATGATTCCACCCTTATTTGAATACCTAGAACAAACCTCCAATTCATAGAGACAGAAAGCAGCAGGGTAGGTGCCAGGAGTTAGAGGAAGAAAGAAATGGGGAGTTGTTTCGTAAGTATACACTTTGAGTTTTACTGAAAAGAGTTCTGGAGAGCAGTTTGCACAACAACATGAACGTATTTAACACTACTGTTGAATACATTCTCTTAGAAATGTATTCAACACACTTGAAAATGCTTAAGATTATAAATATTATGTGTATTTTATCATAATTAAATAAAATTTAAAAAACTTTTGATTAGTTGATATTTTCTATTTTACCTTCATTCTTATTTCACTAATCACTGATTTCTGCTCTTATTTATTTTAATCTGTCTTTATACTTAGAGTTTGTTGTTTCTGTCACTTCTCCTTTTTTACCTATTTTTTTTAAGTTGGAGTATAGCTGATTTATAATATTGCGTTAGTTTTAGCTGTATGGCAAAGTGATTCATGCATATATATATTTTTTTTTTCAATTAATTTCCATTACAGATTATTAAAGCTATTGAACCTAGTACCCTGTGCTATACAGTAAACCTTTGTTGCTTATTATCACTTCTTGTTTTATTTTTTTTTTTTACTTTATTTTACTTTACAATACTGTATTGATTTTGCCATACATTGACATGACTCCACCACGGGTGTACATGCGTTCCCAAACATGAACCTCCCTCCCACCTCCCTCCTCCCATATACTTTATTTTATTTTTTATTTTTTATTATTTTTTATTTTTTTATTTTTTAAATTTTAAAATCTTTAATTCTTACATGCGTTCCCAAACATGAACCCCCCTCCCACCTCCCTCCCCATAACATCTCTCTGGGTCATCCCCATGCACCAGCCCCAAGCATGCTGTATCCTGCGTCAGACATAGACTGGCAATTCGATTCTTACATGATAGTATACATGTTACAATGCCATTCTCCCAAATCATCCCACCCTCTCCCTCTCCCTCTGAGTCCAAAAGTCCGTTATACACATCTGTGTCTTTTTTCCTGTCTTGCATACAGGGTCGTCACTGCCATCTTTCTAAATTCCGTATATATGTGTTAGTATACTGTATTGGTGTTTTTCTTTCTGGCTTACTTCACTCTGTATAATCGGCTCTAGTTTCATCCATCTCATCAGAACTGATTCAAATGAATTCTTTTTAACGGCTGAGTAATACTCCATTGTGTATATGTACCACAGCTTTCTTATCCATTCATCTGCTGATGGACATCTAGGCTGTTTCCATGTCCTGGCTATTATAAACAGTGCTGTGATGAACATTGGGGTACATGTGTCTCTTTCAATTCTGGTTTCCTCGGTGTGTATGCCCAGCAGTGGGATTGCTGGGTCATAAGGTAGTTCTATTTGCAATTTTTTAAGGAATCTCCACACTGTTCTCCATAGTGGCTGTACTAGTTTGCATTCCCACCAACAGTGTAGGAGGGTTCCCTTTTCTCCACACCCTCTCCAGCATTTATTGCTTGCAGATTTTTGGATCGCAGCCATTCTGACTGGTGTATCACTTCTTGTTTTAAAAAAATTTTATTGGAGTATAGTTGATTTGCAATCTGTGTTAGTATCTGCTGTACAGCAAAGTGAATGAATTATATGTTTACAAAATAATATATCCACTTCTTTTTAGATTCTTTTCACATATGGATCATTACAGAGTATTGACTAGAGTTCCCTGTGCTATATAGTAGGTCCTTATTAGTTATCTGTTTTATGTATCAGTTCAGTTCAGTTCAGTCGCTCAGTCATGTCCGACTCTGCAACCCCATGAACTGCAGCACGCCAGGCCTCCCTGTCCATCACCATCTCCTGGAGTTCACTCAAACTCACGTCCATCAAGTCCGTGATGCCATCCAGCCATCTCATCCTCTGCCGTCCCCTTCTCCTCCTGCCCCCAATCCCTCCCAGCATCAGAGTCTTTTCCAATGAGTCAGCTCTTCACATGAGGTGGCCAAAGTACTGGAGTTTCAGCTTTAACATCATTCCTTCCAAAGAAATCCCAGGGCTGATCTCCTTTAGGATGGACTGGTTGGATCTCCTTGCAGTCCAAGGGACCCTCAAGAGTCTTCTCCAACACCACAGTTCAAAAGCATCAATTCTTCGGCACTCAGCTTTCTTCACAGTCCAACTCTCACATCCATACATGACCACTGGAAAAACCATAGCCTTGACTATGTCTCTGCTTTTGAATATGCTATCTAGGTTGATCATAACTTTCCTTCCAAGGAGTAAGCGTCTTTTAATTTCATGGCTGCAGTCACCATCTGCAGTGATTTTGGAGCCTCCAAAATAAAGTCTAACACTGTTTCCACTCTTTCCCCATCTATTTCCCATGAAGTGATGGGACCAGATGCCATGATCTTAGTTTCCTGAATGTTGAGCTTTAAGCCAACTTTTTCAGTCTCCTCTTTCATTTTCATCATGAGGCTTTTTAGTTCCTCTTCACTTTCTGCCATAAGGGTGGTGTCATCTGCATATCTGAGGTGATTGATATTTCTCCCAGCAATCTTGATTCCAGCTTGTGCTTCTTCCAGTCCAGCATTTCTCATGATGTACTCTGCATATAAGTTAAATAAGCAGGGTGACAATATACAGCCTTGACATACTCCTTTTCCTATTTGGAACCAGTCTGTTGTTCCATGCCCAGTTCTAACTGTTGCTTCCTGACCTGCATATAGGTTTGTCAAGAGGCAAGTCAGGGGGTCTGGTATTCCCATCTCTTTCAGAATTTTCCACAGTTTCTTGTGATCCACACAGTCAAAGTCTTTGGCATAGTCAATAAAGCAAAAAAAAAAGATGTTTTTCTGGAACTCTCTTGCTTTTTCCATGATCCAGCGGATGTTGGCCATTTGGTCTCTGGTTCCTCTGCCTTTTCTAAGACCAGCTTGAACATCTGGAAGTTCACAGTTCTGGGCATATGTCAATCCTAGGGTCCCAGTTTATCACTCCACCACCCACTTTCCCCACTGGTAACCATAAATTTATTTTCTACATCCATGACTCTCTTTCTGTTTTATAAATATGTTCATTTGCATCATTTTTTATTTTCACATATTAGTGATATCATATGATATTTGTCTCTGTCTTGCTTGTTTCACTTAGTATGGTAATCTCTAGGTCCATCCATGTGCTGCAAATGGCATTATTTCATTCATCTTTTATGGTTAAGTAATATTCCATTGTGTATGTATATACCACACCTTCTTTATCCATTCACTTGAACATTTATTACCACTTCTTAAATACAGACATTAACTCATTTTGAAAAATGGGCTTTCTCCTTTTTTAAAAATAAATAGTTAAGTCTATAAATTGCCCTTAGAGGGCCAATCTTGCTGGATTCCACAACTTTGAAGCAAAATGTTTCCATTATCTTTTAGTTCTGGGCATTTTAATTTTTTTATTTTGTCTTTTTTTTTTAATAAAGAATTACTTTAAAAAAAAAACAAGGTATAATTTACACGCAATAAAATGCACAGGTCTTAAGTATTCAGTTTGGTGAGTTTCAGCAATTGTAAACCCCTACATTATTAAAACACAAAATAACATACAAAACGTTTCTATTACCCCATACCTCTTCCAGTCCATAGTCATCCACCCATACCTGCTGCAATTACCGTTCTGATTTCCATCACCAGAATCATACAGCATTAATATTCTGTAGTTGGCTTCTTTTGCTCAATATGATGTTTTAATATTTATCTTTGTTATCAGTAGTTTATTCCTTTTTATTGCTGAGGCATAGTTCTTTGAAAGAATGTAATATAATTGGTTATCTATTATCCTATTGATGAGTGTTTGGATTGTTTCTAGTGCTTGGCTATGTAAATAAAGTTGCTATGATTCTTTTCTTTTTACAGAATGTGTTTTCATTATTCTTGAGTATCTAGGAATGAAATTCTTGGATCGTGGCATAGACATATACATAATTTTATGAGAAAGTGTCAAAGAATTCTCCATAGTAGTTGTTCCATTTACAACCCCACCAGCAATGTGAAGGAACTCCACTTCTGCCACATTTTCACCAACGCTTGGAATTGTCAGCCTTTTCAATTGTAGCTGTTCCATTGGGTATGAACTAGTACCTCATTATGGTTTTAATTTGTACTCCTGCTGACTCATGCTCTTGAGTTCCTCGTTTTCTTCCCTGAGATGTCTATTCTTTTACATGTTTTTATTAGGTTGCTTGTTTGCTTAATATTAACATATATTGATTTCAAACTCTTTTTCAGGCATACTTGTGCAAACGTAGTCTCAAATTCTATAGCTTGCCTATTTAGCATCTTCATAGTATCACTTGAGAAGCTCAAGTTTTTCATTTTGATGAAGTACAATTTATCATGTTTTCTTTCACAGAAGCTGTCTTTATCGTAGAGACTTATACTCAGCTTTTTGAAAGATAATGCACGTTCTTTCTCTGCATGCTTATGGCTTTGTGTTCAGACCATACATAAACACTACCTCAGATGTTTCTCCAAGTTGAAGCGCTCTAAATTATGGGTGACTCCTTCAAATTGGTGTTTGCTTTACTAGCATGTGGGGTTTTTAATTATAATAGTATTAGCGCAAGAGGAGTTCCTTTGCCAGGCCCATCAAGATGTGCAGTTTTCACTTCCACTGATACCTCAACCTTCTCCCACTCTGTTCTTGCCTCCTTTACTGTGTGATCAAACTGTGGAAGGCATTCTGAGATCTTGCCTGTTTTCTCCCTTAAGGTCTATTTTGTGTCTTTCTCCCTTAAGACCTAGGGGGCTTCCTGGCAGCTCAGTTGGTAAAGAATCTGCCTGCAATGCAGGACACTGTCTGCAATGCAGGAAACCCAGGTTAGATCCTTGGATTGGGAAGATCCCCAGAGAAAGAAATGGCAACCCACTCCAGTATTCTTTGTGTTAATTTTCTAGCTAACCTTGATGTCTTTAGCTTTTCCCATAAAAGATCTATTTCCCTCTGGAATCTCTCTGATCAATATTACATGGTTTTGCTGTTGGAAAATCTGGTGGCAAATTGATTCTTATTCTTTTGCGTGTTCTGCTCTTTATATAGGTTTTGCCATTTTCTCTTTATTTTTGGTATCCTTACACTTCTGTATGAGTCTATAGGTGGGTTTTTCCTTTTCCGTCTGAAATTCTATGGATCTTGCAACCGAAGGTTTTTCATGTTTGTTTTTAATTTGGGGGAAATACCATCAGTATTTCTTGAAATAATTCCTTCTCTCCATTTCTATTCTTCTCTTTCTGGGAAAAAAGAGAAGAATAGGGATTTCTATTATTCAGATATTAGGATTTCTATTTCTTGTCTTCAGTTTGGTAAGTGGCAATGCCAGTATTCAAAACAATGCATCTTGGAGAAGGATCAGGGTTGTGGAGAAACCGGAAGAGTTTACTGTCTTTATTTGCAATGAAGGTATTTACATATTTATTTTAAATATTTATTTGGCTGCATCAGCTTTTAGTTGCGGCACTTGGGATCTTTAGTTGCAACATGTGAACTCTCAGTTGTGGCATGTGGGATCTAGTTCCCTGACCAGGGATCGAACCAGGGCCCCCTGCACCGGGAGCGTGGAGTCTTTGCCACCAGTTAGTCAGGGAAGTTCCCTTAAGGCATTTATTTTATTTTATTCTATTTTATTTTCTTGGCCACATGTGTGGCATGTGGTATCTTAGTTCCCCAATAAGGAACTGAAACCCTGCCCCCTGCATTGGAGACACAGAATCGTAACCACTGGATCACTGGGGAAGTCTCTGCAATTAAAATCTTTATGAAAAGTAATAGCATAAACTTTTTCAAAGACAAACAAACAAAAGCATGACATACATACAAAATCTGAAGAATATGGAAAAAACATAATTCAGGATAAAGTACATAGTCTTAAAGTACATGTTGGAAAGCAATAAAAATCAGTAGCAACTTAGGGAGGCAAGAGGTTAGATTATGAAATCGAACTTTCATCTTTTGCTCTGTACACATTTATTTTCTCTAAATCAGCTCTGCCCAAAAGAAATATAATGCAAAACCCTTATGTAATTTCAAATTTTAGCCATTTTAAAAAAAAGAAGCATAAAATTAATTTAACAATATATTTTATTTAATCCAATATTCCAAAACACTATCATTTCAACATATAATCAATATAAACAAATTACCAGGGAGATATTTTACTTTAGTTTTTTCATACTAAGTCTCCAAAATCCAATGTGCATTTACACGTACGGCACATCTGAATTCAAACTCACCACATTTCAGGTGCTCTGTGGTCACACATGGCAAGCAGCTGCTGTGTTGATCACAGCCCTGGCAGCTCAGTTGGTAAAGAATCTGCCTGCAGAGCAGGAGGTCTGGGTTTGATCCCTGGGTCGGGATGATCCCCTGGAAAAGGAAATGGCAACCCACTCCGGTATTCTTGCCTAAAGAATTCCATGGACAGAGGAGCCTGGCAGGCTACAGTCCATATCTCAAGAGTCAGATATGACTTAGCAACTAAACCACTAAACCTAAATATTTTACAAAATGGATGTGTTTGTGTGTCTTGTGTGAAATATGAAAACTCAGTACAGATAAACATAAATAACATTATCATCCCTCCAAACAAACCAACAAACCAACAAAAGTATGGTTCATCTATTTTATAAATTTGCAAGCAGCTGTTGAAAGGAATGGGATCTCTGGGATACAAAAAATGTAGGGTACAGTATGTATTCAACTCATACTGTGTGTGTAAAGCATCTTGCAGGTTATAGGCTGAACCATAAACAATGATGAATGATGACCTCTGAGCTGTGGGAACAGGTATAGGGAGATATTGGGAACAGGTATAGAAAGGCTTTCATTCTTTATTCTATTTATACCTGTGTTGTTTAATTTATTGTTTGTTTTTGTTGTTTAGTTTTATCAAAGAAAAACCAAAATATGTCCCTTAAATTCAGTCTCTCTCACACACATACACCTCTCCCTAAAACAATAACATCTGGGCTCTGGGGCTCCTCAGGCATCTCTGGAGGTCCTGAGAGACGGTGAGCACATGGGGATGCATTTCCTTGCCCCTGCTTGGTTGCCCATCCCCACATACAACAGGAATTGAGGTTCCTGTGGAGCTAGCTATACAATAAAAAGAAAATTGAGGGTACTTCAAAAATATGGATTTGATTAAATAAACACTTTCTGAGGGCCAGCTAAATGCCAGGCATCAAGCTGTCATACAGAAAAAATGTTGAGCAAAAGAGAGTTTCTGCCAAGGAAGAGCTGAAACCTAGTGAGGGGCCAGGTCTGGCCACAGCCGGCTGCAGTACAAGGAAGGGTCTAGAAGACACCAGAGCTTTCATCAGAGAGAGAAGGATGGAGGAGATAGCGGTGTAAACTGTAAACTGAGAGGGAAAGGCAGAGGCTCAGTTCTCTTCCTGGCTTTAATACCAGGTGACATTGAGCTGTCCATTCTTCTCTGCTTATCTCCATTTTCTTATCTGAAATGAAAACAGCTCCTGGAAGGACTGTAACTTAAAAAGTGAACACACAGCATAGAGACAGAGTCTTCCCTGAGAAGAGAGGGTAGCTGCCATGCTATGAGGGAGCCTAAATTGCAGCGAGGCCATGTAGAGGGGCCAAGAGCCAGCTGCAGCCACCAAAGGAAGCCTTCCAGCTGACTTCAGCCTCATCCCCCTCTGACTGCAACCACCTGAGACCCTGGGTGAGACCCATCTGGTTGAAACCAGCAAACCCCCAGGAACATGGTTGGTAATGACCATTTGAAAAGACCCTGATGCTGGGAAAGATTGAAGGCAGGAGCAGAAGGGGACAACAGAGGATGAGATGGTTGGATGGCATCACTGACTCAATGGACATGCATTTGAGTAAGCGCCAGGAGTTGGTGATGGACAGGGAGGCCTGGTGTGCTGCAGTCCATGGTGTCACAAAGAGTCGGACATGACTGAGCTACTGAACTGAATGACCATAAGTGACTTTATTGTTTTTCACCTCATAGTTTTGAGTGGTTGATTATGCAGCAATGGATAACAGGGAAGTAGCAAGAGGTGGGAGAAGAAAATGGCAGCCCACTCCAGTGTTCTTGCCTGGAGAATCCCAGGGACAGAGGAGCCTAGTGGGCTGCCGTCTATGGGGTCACACAGAGTCGGACATGACTAAAGCGACTTAGCAGCAGCAGCAGCAAGAGGTGAGAGGACAACAATGATTGAGTACCCCATTTTAAATGAGCAACAGCCATTCAGCTCCAGCCAATTTTTGCCACATGAGAATTCGAGGTCCAGGGTTCCCACATTTCAAGTTAAAACAGAAATCCAGGCTTTTATGAGAAACATTCAGGTTTTGAACTGTTTGTTAACACCATCTTAAGCCTATTTAAGACAATGCTGTGGGCCAAATGTGGCCTTCAGGCCACCAGCTGCCTGGGTCTGGTTGGACAAAGTGGAGTAACTATTGTCTGCCTAGCCCTTTCTTTCTCTGGGGACTCCCCACCCCACCCCATCTACGTAGCTGCTATAGAGAAGCTCCATGTTCTTACGTGACCAGACCTTTGAGTCTCTGTTGGATTGGTTCAGGGATAGGCATCTGATCCACACTGGTTTCATCAGAATTTTCACCTGAAATGTCTTATGCAAAACAGAGGGGGAAAGACCCTCCCCCTAATGATACAAGCCATTAAAAAAAAGAGAGGTCAAGAGACATCAGGGGCCTTAATCTCTGCTGTACATAGCAGAAGCCAGCCTTCTATGAGAAACATGTTCTGGAGAAGTGGCAACAAGAAGCGGAGATAGTCCCAGAGGCATCTCAGTCCCTGGATCCCACCGTCTCTACTGCCATCCACATTCAGTCCTTCCCAGGTTTGGTTGATTCTTCCTTCTCTTCTTGGGGCTTCCCTGGTGGCTCAGATGGTAATCTGCCTGCAAGGCAGGAAACCCAGGTTCGATCCCTGGGTCAGGAAGATCCCTTGTAGGAGGAAATGACAACACATTCCAGTATTCTTGCCTAGAGAATTCCATGGACAGAGGAGCCTAGCAGACTACAGTCCATGTGGTCACAAGAGTCGGACACGACTGAGCTACTAGCTTTGACTTTCCTTCAATTATACGGCTACTTCAGTATTCTCTCCCCAAATTGCCCTTCTGATCAATCTTCTTTCTAGCCAGATTTCTGTCATGTATAATCAAAAAGTATTTGTTTTTAATTTCACTATTTATTTTTGGCTGTGAAAGTGCTGCGCTCAATATGCCAGCAAGTTTGGAAAACTCAGCAGTGGCCACAGGACTGGAAAAGGTCAGTTTTCATTCCAATTCCAAAGAAAGGCAATGCCAAAGAATGCTCAAACTACCACACAATTGCACTCATCTCACATGCTAGTAAAGTAATGCTCAAAATTCTCCAAGCCAGGCTTCAGCAATACGTGAACTGTGAACTCCCTGATGTTCAAGCTGGTTTTAGAAAAGACAGAGGAACCAGAGATCAAATTGCCAACATCCGCTGGATCATGGAAAAAGCAAGAGAGTTCCAGAAAAACATCTATTTCTGCTTTATTGACTATACCAAAGCCTTTGACTATGTGGATCACAATAAACTGTGGAAAATTCTGAAAGAGATGGCAATACCAAACCACCTAACCTGCCTCTTGAGAAATCTGTATGCAGGTCAGGAAGCAACAGTTAGAACTGGACATGGAACAACAGATTGGTTCCAAATAGGAAAAGGAGTATGTCAAGGCTGTATATTGTCACCCTGCTTATTTAACTCAGATGCAGAGTACATCATGAGAAATGCTGGGTTGGAAGAAACACAAGCTGGAATCAAGATTGCTGGGAGAAATATCAATCACCTCAGATATGCAGATGACACCACCCATATGGCAGAAAGTGAAGAGGAACTAAAAAGCCTCTTGATGAAAGTGAAAGAGGAGAGTGAAAACGTTGGCTTAAAGCTCAACATTCAGAAAATGAAGATCATGGCATCTGGTCCCATCACTTCCATGGGAAATAGATGGGGAAACAGTAGAAACAGTGTCAGACTTTATTTTTCTGGGCTCCAAAATCACTGCAGATGGTGACTGCAGCCATGAAATTAAAAGACGCTTACTCCTTGGAAGAAAAGTTATGATCAATCTAGATAGTATATTCAAGAGCAGAGACATTACTTTGCCGACTAAGGTCTGTCTAGTCAAGGCTATGGTTTTTCCAGTGGTCATGTATGGATGTGAGAGTTGGACTATGAAGAAGGCTGAGTGCCGAAGAATTGATGCTTTTGAACTGTGGTGTTGGAGAAGACTCTTGAGAGTCCCTTGGACTGCAAGGAGATCAACCCTGGGATTTCTTTGGAAGGAATGATGCTAAAGCTGAAGCTCCAGTACTTTGGCCACCTCATGCGAAGAGTTGACTCATTGGAAAAGACTCTGATGCTGGCAGGGATTGGGGGCAGGAGGAGAAGGGGACGACCGAGGATGAGATGGCTGGATGGCATCATGGACTCGATGGACGTGAGGAGACGGTGATGGACAGGAAGGCCTAGCGTGCTGCGAATCATGGGGTCGCAAAGAGTCGGACATGACTGAGCGACTGAACTGAACTGAACTGAACTGTGCTGGGCCTTCACTGCTGCACGCAGGCTTTCTTCAGTTGCAGTGCACCAGCTTCTTATTGCAGTGGCTTCTCTTGTCGTGGATCACAGGCTTATCTCCCCTGAGGTCTGTGGGATCTTCCAGGACCAGGGATCGAAACCATGTGCCCCTCTTTGGCAGGCAGATTATTAACCACTGGACCACCAGGGAAGTCCTAGAGTCGAAAAAAAGTTTTTTTCCTTTTTTTAAAAATGTATTTTTAATTGGAAGGTAATTGCTTTACAATATTGCGTTGGTTGTCAACGTTTTGATACAGAAATTCAAGAGAGGGTTTTGAGCAGAGTAGACATCATGATCAACTTTATTTTTTTTAAAAAGTTAACTTTGGAGGTTTGACAGAAAACAGCAAAATTCTGTAAAGCAATTATCCTTCAATAAAAAAATAAATTAAAAAAAGAATCCAAAAAAAGAGGTGGGGGAGATATGTTATAGCTATGGCTGATTCATGTTGACATTTGGCAGAAACCAACACAATTCTGTAAAGCCATTATTCTTCAATTAAGAATAAATCAATTAAAAAAATAAAAACGACAAATTTGGCAATGGATGTATTGGAAGGGTGGGAAGAATAACACTGAGGGGCAAGGTGGTAAAGATGATGGCAGAGGGAGGGAGAGGAAGGGCCATGGAGGCAGCAGACAAGGCTTAAATGAGCAAGGAATGAGCTGTCACTAGGCCTTTCAGGTTCATGCTCTTATGTGAAAACGGATTCAGAAACTCCTGGAGACACTGCTGAGGCAAGTGAGAGCGAGGGGCGCTGAGCAACTCTGCCTCCCTGAGGAAAGGTTACTAAACATCTGCAGGGCAGAGGAGGCCCTGAGAAGCCAGACGTCAAATGTCGTTATAGGCTCTTTGCATAAACTTACCAGAAGGAGCCCAGGAAAATTCATCCAGATGCTTCAATCATTCTCAAGTTATTCTTTACATGCTCAGAAAGGGGACTTCCCTGGTAGTCAAGTGGTTAAGACTTTACCTTCCAAGGCAGGGGGTACAGGTTTGATCCCTGGTTGGGGAGCTAAGATCCCACATGGCTCATTGCCCAAGAAACCAAAACATAAAACAGAAGCAATATTGTAACAAATTCAATACAGACTTTAAAAATGGTCCCCACCAAGGAACAAAATCTTAAAATGCTCAGAAAGGTGAAAAGCCTTGTCTGATGAAGAGAAAGGAAAATGTCAAGAGTGGACAAGGCCCCTTATCGAACTGAAATGATAACTTTTATTCCTCCCAGGCGATGGCACCCCACTCCTACTCTTGCCTGAAAAACCCCACGGACAGAGGAGCCTGGTGGGCTTCAGCCCATGGGGTCACGAAGAGTCGGACATGACTGAGTGACTTCCCTTTCACTTTTCACTTTCATGCATTGGAGAAGGAAATGGCAACCCACTCCAGTGTTCTTGCCTGGAGAATCCCAGGGACAGGGGAGCCTGGTGGGCTGCCATCTATGGGGTCACACAGAGTCGGACATGACTGAAGTGACTTAGCAGCAGCAGCAGCAGCAGCATTCCTCCCAAAATGGACCAAAAAAAAAAAAAGTTCAGGGTTTCCAACCACCCAAAAAGCCTCCTTTGGCTGGGTTCTTGTGTTTGGTGTACCACCCCAAAACCAAGGAGGATCCTGGTCTGTCTATTGGCAACGATGCAAAGAAACTGGGAAAGATGTGAATGACAGCATTGCAGATGGCAGGCAGCCTGAAAAGAAGGCTGTACTGTGGAAGGAAAAGTACCAAAAGGATCTTGCTGCATCCTGAGCCAAAGGAAGGCTGATATGGAAAAAAAAAAAAAAAAAAGATGTCAAGGCTGATCCAAACACGAAAAAAAAAAGAGGAGAAAGACAAAGAAGGAGAGATAAATGAAGAGGAGGAAGATAAAGACAACAAAGTTGAAGATGATTAGTGATGAATGAAGCAGTTCTAGGGCAGCATTTTTTTTTTCCTTTCTTTCTTATCTGTCAAGCATTTAACCTCCCTGGACACAATTCATTCCTTTTAAATTTAAAAAAAACAATTGAAATGTAAAACTGTGTAAGATTTTCTTTTCAACTGCCCCTTTGGGGGATGGGGGATTATTGTTAACAAGAATTCCCAAATAATATTTTAGACAGCTCTGTACTGGTGCTATTTTTCACGGCCACCAACCTCACCTGGTATTGGTTTTGGTTGTAAATCAGCATGGGAATTCAAAGCAGCTTCATGTTGGCGCCCAGGACAAATTAATTATATAGGTGCATGGTTGTTTTCTCAGTTGTCTCTCATGCAGCTTATAGGAAATAATTGTTCTGTTACTGAATTGTCCCTTGTAATTGGAGGTAGGAGGAGTTATAACAGTTTCATGACAGTCTAAATGCTTCTAAGTAAATAGAATAGTGTATTAGTTAGAAAAAAAAAAGCTTTTATGGCATTCTCAGTTCAGTCCAGTTGCTCAGTTGTGTCCGACTCTTTGCGACCCCATAGACTGCAGCACACCAGGCCTCCCTGTCCCTCACCAATTCCTGGAGTTTACTCAAACTCATGTCATTAAACTCATTGAACAGGTGGGCTGTGCAGAGGAAGTACCAAATGTGGATTCATTCATTCACTCAACCAATACTTTGCCTGTTGTAACAAACAGGCAAAACCGCTGCCCTAGTGGAGCTTGCTGATGCTGCTAAGTCGCTTCAGTCATGTCCAGCTCTGTGCAACCCCATAGACGGCAGCCCACCAGGCTCCCCCGTCCCTGGGATTCTCCAGGCAAGAATACTGGAGTGGGTTGCCATTTCCTTCTCTAATGCATGAAAGTGGACAGTGAAAAGTGAAAGGGAAGTCACTCAGTCGTGTCCGACTCTTAGCGACCCCATGGACTGCAGCCCACCAGGCTCCTCTGTCCATGGGATTTTCCAGGCAAGAGTACTGGAGTGGGGTGCCATTGCCTTCTCCGCTAGTGGAGCTTACATTTTGGCAAAGGAGACAGACAATAAACATACATGTATATGAAATATGCTTGGAAATAATAAGTGCAAAGAAGAACATAAGCAGGGCAAAAGGATGAAGATAGCGTACAGATGAAGAATCTTAGCTGGGGTGGTCACAGAGACATGTGAGCAGAGGCTGAATGAAGAGAGGGAGTGAGGCTTCTGCTCACTGGTAAAGACTATTGGGTGGGTGGGGGTATAAATGCAAATCTCCAGGGTGGGAGTGGGCTTGAGGAACATGCAGGAAGCCCAAGTGGCTGGGACAGTGGGAGCCCTCAGGAGATGATGGCAAAAGCAGCCAGAGCTCAGATGCAGCCATAGGAAGAACTCCGGATTTTATTCCAAGTGTGAGGAAAAGCCTTTAGGTTTTGGACGTGGAAAAAACACAGGTTGAGACCTAAAGTGACCTCACATGCTTTCATGGGGAGAAAAAGAATGTAAAAAGGCCAGCAGGGAAAGAGACTCTCCCGGAACCGCCAAATATGCAGGCGGTCCCAAAACCAGTGCTATGTTGATGGGAAGATACTGAGCGACTGTGGAGGTCAGGAAGTCAACATTCAGCGATGGATCGGATATGGAATAGAAAAAGAATCAAGTCGGACTACAAAGCATTTAGCCTAAGCAATGCAGAGAACCATGGAACATTTGCTGAGGTAGAAAGCACTGGGGGAGGTTTTGGACATTACTGGATGTCCATGTAAGATATCCAGACAGAAATATCAAGTAGAGGGGTAGAATATACCTGACTTTCCTTAGTGTTCTTGGGCAGGAATTCCTCTCACCTTTTTAAAAATTGAACTATAGTTGATTTACAAGGTTGTGCTCATTTCTGCTGTACAGCAAAGTGATTCAGTTATAGAAATTTTTTCATATTCTTTACCATTAGGGTTTTTTACAGGGTATTGAATATTGTTCCCTGAGCTATCCAATAAAATCTTGCTATTTATTCAATCTATGTATAACAGTTTGCATTTGCAAACTTTCAATCCAACCTCCCACTTGGGAAGCATAATCCTTTCTCTATGTCTGTGAGACTGTTTCATAGATAAGTTCATTTGTGTCTTATGTTAAGATTCTTATGATATCACATGTAAGTGATATCATGTGGTATTTGTCTCTCACTTCACTTAGTATAATAATCTCGTCAGTATTCTTGCCTGGAGAATCCCATGGACAGAGGAGCCTGGCAGGCTACAGTCCATGGGGTCCCCAAGAGTCGGACACGACTTAGCGACTAAACTACTAATCTACGAGTAGGCCCATTCACGAAGCTGCAAATGGCATTATTTCATCCTTTTTTATGGCTTATACTCCATTCCATTCATCTGTCAATGGATATTTGGGTTGTTTCGACATCTTGACTATCGTATAGAGTTCTGCTATGAACATAGGAGCGTGTGTATCTTTTCAAAGTATAGTTTCGTTCAGATATATGTAAGGCAGGGATTCTTAGCCTTTGTGTGTGCACCCAGGGCCCATTTGTCAATCCATTGAAGTCTATGAACCTCTAATGCAATAGTAGCTTCCAGATACACTATCCGGCAAGTTATCTGAGAAGTCACAGAACAGAAAGCTCCACAGACTAAGATGCTTGAATTGCAGGGCTTCTTAAATCAATTTGAAACACCTAATTGACATCTTCTGCAGCAAGGAGGACAACATGGGGTGGATAACATACCCAGGACAGGCTGGAGGAGAAATGGAGCACCCCATCTAAACCTGGGGTCCTGCCATGTTCGTTTGTTCTGTCTCTCTCTGAGACTGACAGTGGGGTTATGAAGACTGGAACTGAGGATGTTCAGAGTTATTCGACAGAGAGTGAGTACCCGGAGCCAACCCACAGTCACCTATCGGAAAGACACAGGGGCAAGCACACCTGGCCGCAGCTGTAGCTCGCCAATAACCTGCTGAACAGATGTGGGTTTTATCTGCAGTTCTTGAGCAGAGCACATGGAAGCCAGAATGGGATCACAACATTATCACCAGTGAGTGGCTATTAGGGATGACACAGTTGTCAACCCAGAGGTCAAATGATGATGCCTGTTGATTTGGTTATCTTCCAAGTAAAATTCTTTTATTTGTTGCATCGTATATTCCACTTACCCTATTCATATGCAACATATCAAACAGGTCACTACTTAAGCTTCTTGCCTAGGTCTGTCTCACAACCTACTAGCCTACTCAACATCTGCATCTCAAAAACTTCTGGCTTTTTCCTACTGTATGTTTAACAAGTTTTGTTTCATTCATTCTGTTTATTTTTATTTTCCTCTACAGAATGGAATATTCTCAAACAGAGCATATTCCATTATAATCATGTTTTAGATGAATAAAACAAAATGCATAGAATTGAAAAAGAAACCAGGTATATACAGTTCTACATTAAATAACGAGACCCAAGGCGATGGCACCCCACTCCAGTACTCTTGCCTGGAGAATCCCAGGGACGGGGGAGCCTGGTGGGCTGCTGTCTGTGGGGTCGCACAGAGTCGGACACAACTGAAGTGACTTAGTAGGGTGGCAGGTCTTTCAGTGACTGAAATTTAAGTAGTAATGAGCTTAATACTGAGTTCTCCCTGTTGACTAAAAAAAGATGTACAACTTGAGAGTTGTGAGTTAAGTTTTATTTGGGGAAAAATGAGGACTGCAGCCTGGGAGGCAGGATCTCGGATATCTCTGAGAGACTGCTCCAAAGCAGCAGTGGGGGGAAAAAGTCAACATATAAGATTTTGGTGAAGGGGGAGTTCACTGCCATGAAACACTCATTTTACAAAAGGTTTTTGTTAGTCATGAGGATCTGATGTCACCATAAAGGGATTTAGTGCTTCTCTAGATAATGAGGAGACGCAAGGACTGAGATCATAAAATCTGTTCCTAAACACATCCAACTATCTAAAGACCTGTCCCATCAGATTCCCTGGAGCACAGAGTGCCTCACTCCACCCTGAACTCCCTCAGGGTTGTTGAAGGTCAACAGCTTTAGCAGCATGGGGTTCAATCTCTGTAGAGGCAGACGGCAAATGCCTTTGTTGTCATTGGCAATGCTCTTGGTAAGTGCCAATTTGTACCCAGCAACTGTAAAGTGACATGAAAGTGCTGTGATAACGATTGATGAGACTCCCGAAATTTGTATCCATGCATTAAAATTCATATGAAGGCGATGCTAGACTTCAGTTAGTATTCGGTCCCAGTGGTCCGCGGACTGTAGTCAAGCCCAGGCGAGGGCCTGCCCAGGTCCTTCGGCTGCCAAAGGACTTTCCCCAGCCAGTCCAGATCTGGCCGCCCTCAGGGGAAGAGGGGACACATGCATTAGGAAGCGACAAGGGTGGAATCAGCTGTGAGGACACTTAAGCCTTCCCAGGGACAAACAGTTAAAGGAGACACATGGTGAAAGGACTGGCACCCCGTCCTTCCCAGAGCTGCAGGCGAGGGGTCTGCCCCGCCTCTTGCCTCCAGCATCCCGGAGGATGGTCGCGCAGCCGCGGGCGCCGGGGAACTACCGCCCCCACCGGCGGCCGGTAGGGGGCGAGCGCGCGCCGGCGGCCCCGCCCCTGCGCACGGGCGCCGGGGCGTGCCAGCCGCCAGGCATCAGCAATCTATCCGGAGCGGCGGGTGGCCTGCGCGGCGTGTTCGGAGGCGGTGGCGGCGGTTCAAGGCGCCTTGCCGCCTGCGGGTAGCGGATCGGTGGGTGAGGTGGCAGTAGCAGCAGCGGGTCTCCAGATCGCGGCGTCGGGCTCCCGGAGCTGTAAGCGGCAGGAGAATGGCGGAGTCTTCAGACAAGCTCTATCGGGTCGAGTACGCCAAGAGCGGGCGCGCGTCTTGCAAGAAATGCAAAGAGAGCATCCCCAAGGACTCGATCCGGATGGCCTTCATGGTGCAGGTGCGGGCGGAGGGGGCGCTTTGTGCGCGGCCGGGCCTTCGCGCGTCCGAGGAGGGTGGGGGGAGGGCCGGCCCGGAGCCGTGGGCCTGGCCGACCGCTCCCAGCCAGCGCGGGGCCTGCGGGCACAGCTGCTATCGCGGGACAAGCCCGCCGGGTGGACCCTTCTTCCGTCAGGTTTTGCTGATCTTGCAGGAAAAGCCCGGGAAATACGGTCTGGAGCCGGTGGGGCCTTTTACTTTGTGAAAATAGGGAGCCGCTTCTAGCCTTAGTTCTGGGTTTATTTTATTACCATACGCTTCGGGAAGGAAACTGACTCGTGGTTTTTCGAAGCTAGTCTGGTTTTGACCTACCTTGTTTTTTGAAGCTAGTCTGGTTTTGACCTACCTTGTCCTGCATTGACGGTGGCGACTGGCAAGTGACGATTTGGATTTTTTTAAATCGGTTTTTGGCTATCATTTCAACACCCGCTCACTCTTTTTTTTAAATTAATTATGCAAAACTATGTAAGTCGATGTCATTTCAGTACAGTGCGTTCACTTTTGTCTTACGTTATGGTTTAACATTTTCCCCCAAACTTTCCCAGTTCAGTCGTCTTTGTAGCTATCCGGTTTGAGTAAGAGTGGTTCCTAGTGATTCTCATCTGGGCTTGTTAATAGATTCAAGATTCCCTCCAGTGGTCCCTGAGGCTTCCGAGCAGGCCAGGAGGGGTGTTGGAGTGAGGTGGTGTGTCTGAAGACCCCTCCCAGGCAGAGAGATTCCTGCCACTTTCAGCTTCCAAAAGCTCCTGTCTGTTTGTGTAATTCTAGTTCCCACCCTTCCTGTCCTCCCCACCCTAAGGTAAAGCTGTCGTCCAAGCTTAGTGCTCATGGTCAAGATAGCTTGATTTTCCCTCCACCGGTGAGGCAGTAGGTATTTTAGGAATGACTAGGTGGTATTGCTGCATTCGCAGTAGTTAGGTGGTGTAGGGGAATGGGTACCAGTGTGTACTTAGGCTATCTCATTTCATAATATTGTTACCAAATCCCAGCTCAAATCTGCTTACTGCCCGATAGGCTAATTGAAGCAAGGAATACTCACTTTATTATTTGGAAAGTCAACTGACTGAGGAAATGGCAGACTGTTGTCTTAAAATCAGCTGTCTTGTTGGGGTCTGGATGCCAGCTTCTTTTATAGGACACAAAGGGGAAGGAGGTGAGAAAGGAAAGATCATGTTCTTGCAAATCTCTCCTGAAATGGCCAACCATAGGGAGGGGAAAGAAAGAAACTGAAGTTGCTTGGTCGTGTCCAACTCTGCAACCCCACAGACTGTAGCCTGCTGGGCTCCTCCATCCATGGGATTTTCCAGGGGTTGCCATTTCCTTCTCCAGGGGGTCTTCCCGACCCAGGGATCAAACCCAGATCCCCGGCACTGCAGGCAGATTCTTTACCATCTGAGCCACCAGGAAAGCCCTTAGAGAGGGGATGTATGTGTTAATCACTTTAGGCAGAGGGGCAGGGTGCCCGGAGGCAGGTTATTATATATGATTATAATAACGAGCGATGAAAAATAAAGGTTAAAGTCCAATAAACAGATCTTGATCCATCTGGGAGTTAGAATTACCGACAGTATGTCACTTCTCAGGTGGCACTAGTGGTAAAGAACCTGTCTGCCAATGCAGGAGACCTGAGAGATGCAGGTTTGATCCCTGGGTCAGGAAGATCCCCTGAAGAAGGAAACGGGAACCCACTCCAGTATTCTTGCCTGGGAAATTACATGGACAGAGGAACCTGACAGGCTCCAACAATATGACAGGGGTTGGCATCGTCATCTTAGTATTATTCTCAGGGCCACCTAGCTCACTACCCAACACTTACCGCTTAGTAAACACTCACTGAATACCAGTTAGGTTCTAGGCGTTAAGTACCAGGGGCACAAGGACAGACTCCATTTCTGGGAGCTCCCAATTTGGTTAAAGGGGTGATGACTGGTAAACACTGCTGTGCTGGGGTGGGTGCCACCTGATGGAGCTGTGCCCATGGCATGGTGGGTGCCAAATTGGAGCTCACCACAGAAGTGGCAGAAAGTTGAGGATGGAGGAGTAGACGAGGCCTCCTGTTTGAGGAGCCTTATTTCCCCCAGAGCGTCTTTTCATTTCATCCTGACGTTTGGGTGGCTGGCTGATCTGGTGAACTACTCCCCATTAATACAGGGGCTCTTAACCTGGGGTCTGTGGGATGGTACAGAGAACTCAAGAGGTCCATGAGTTTCAATGAGAAGAGAGTCCTGTCTTCCCTGGACTTCGGTTACAGTTCATTACTTTCTACAGTTATGAATGGAAGCCCCAAAGCAAAGGCACATTAACAGTAACTGCAGTTTTTGTCATCAGTAATAGTTATTTTCATATCATTTACAGTTGTTGGGGATTTTTTAAAATAATCATTTATACTCATCTCAACAAGATCGTGGGCTTCCCTGGTGGCTCAGACGGTAAAGAATCCACCTGCAGGGCAGGAAACCTGGGTTCGATCCCTGGGTTGGGAAGATCCCCTGGAGGAGGGCATGGCAACCTATTCCAGTATTCTTGCCTGGAGAATCCTCATAGACAGAGGAGCCTGGCAGCCTACAGTCTGTTGGTCAGAGTCGGACATGACTGAACAACTAAGCGTGGTATAACATGGCAACAAGATTACAGTCGTTGTTAGCAATAAGATTACAGTAGTTATTAAAGCAGTACTGTATCTTGTTATTTAATGCTTTAAAGTTTGTGGTGAAGGACAGGGAAGCCTGGCATGCTGCAGTCCATGGGGTCGCAAAGAGTTGGACTGAGCGACTTGTAGATTACTGTATCCCAGTAAACTTTTTAAATGTTTTCATAATTATTTTAATACCATTGACTTCCTTTGTGAACTTACACATTTTATTGTGCATTTTAAAATGTTAGTCTGAGAAAGGGACATCCATAGGCTTCACTGGACAGTCAGAGAGGACCCTGTTCTATTGGGACGTGGGTGAGGAGTAAAGAGGCTGGTTGGCTCTAGTCCAGGCAGTTCCACTGAGTGAGTAATCACTTTCTAAACTAAACAAAGTGTAACATTCTGGGCTCTCCTGCTTACTTGTTAGTGAAGGAAATTTTGTTATTAAAATTAAGTATGATTTTTCTCTAATGGTAATTGAGGGTGGAGTTTACACAAATGTTTCGTAGGTCCTTTAGGCTGAGCTGGTGAAGGCCAGAAAAAAGAAGCCTTTCTTCCCCCACCCCCCTTTGGATTTAAATACCTTCTTTTACATTTGTGTGGGAGGATTGTTCTTGGAGTATCAAATACCTGATACTTTAGCTGGCAGGCCCTGGGGCAGCTTGGAGGGGAATGCACCGGACCTTGGTGTTCTTGGGAGGGCCTGCAGGAAACGCCTGCTGCCTTTCTTCCTTTCTTCGTGGTAACAGTTGTTTTGCACTCTGGGGTAGGCTGGCCTTGGTGTGGCCTCTTTTTTATAGCCCATTTCTCAGGAAGCAGCCTGAGAGTGGCTCGGTAAGGACCCTGGTGCGTGGTGGGCACTTATGTTTGCTGAGTCTACAGCCGAGAATTCTGCTCCTTACTGGAGCCCCGCGACTGCCTGGTGAGGCAATAGTCTTGTGACCTTAGTCTGGTTACTTTCTTGCCATCTCATCCTCAGTCCTGAGTTCTTAAGTATAAAGCTTTGCATAGATCAAGGGTTCTTTCCTCTGGAGGGAGACCAGTGGCCTCAGCAGTCCTGGAGTTTGTGCCATGAGTACACCCTGGTGGAGGCTTTTCATGTTTGGCACTGTGCCGGTGGCTGGGGACACAGCACTCAGGCCAGAGTTAAAGGAGCACGTATGGGGGCCTCAAAGAGCCAGGAAGAAATCGTGGCCATAGGTTCCAGTGAGGGGCGGGCAGAGCCATGAGTCAGGGGCCCCCTCTCTGCACTTAGAGGAGGCTTAAAGAGGGGCTCCAGGGCAGGCAGAGCCAGGTCAAGGCCATTGCAGATGCTCTAACTAGACGCCCAGGCGTTTAAGGATATGTTGGCTGCCTTGGTGAACGTTTGAGAGCCAGGACACAAGTCTGTTCTCTGAAATGACATTTGTTGACTGGTTGTGGATGGGGAGGGCTGTCTCGGAGTAAGCATCTTTCCCACAGCAGGAGCTCCTCCATCCTTCCTTTCTTCCTCTTCCCTCCAGACCTGGGGCACCCCACAAATGTTCTGAGTGCCTGCCGTGACTGTGCTGGCAAGACAGGCATTGCATGGCGCCTCTCTGGCAGCTCCTGACCCGACGCAGGGCACAGGCCTTGATCAAATAATAACCCAAATGAATCTTAACTCTGGGGAGCTATGGGAAGGGGCATCTGTCATGGGACATGAGGAAGTGCTGTTGGCTCTGTTAGAGCTGGGGAGCCCAGGGGACAGCCATTGCCACTGTAAACCCACGCTGTGCAACCCTGCGTCCTTGTGCCCCAGCCGTTAACCTTGTATTGTATTCAATGCTGTCTATAAAACCCAGAGAGAGGCTGCTCACCTAGTAGGAGAGGGCCAGTTGGGAGAGCTTGTCCCTGCTTTTCCTGAGCACTTTCTGTGTCCGCATGACTCCATCCTAAACGTTCTGCTGGGTGTTTATTTTTAACGCTGTTTTATGCCATCTGCTTGACATTTAGATTTCTGTCCTATCAAAGCAGATGTTTGGCGCCTGCAGTCAGAAGAACCGTTTGTGTATTTTTAAGTACCTCTTCCTGCCGAGCGACGTAGAGCAGCGTAGTGGAAAGAACCGGGGCTGAATCACCTGCTGCGTGTCTGACCGCACCCCCATGAGACTGTGAAATGAGGGTGCTGGTTCCTCAGAGACAGCTGTGGGGTGTCCCATGGTGGGTGGTGGGCAGCAGGGTCCCTCCAGCCCCTGGGGGTGGGGTGCCCCCCTGCCGGTCCCTTTCAGTCTGCCTCATGGAAATCCTTCATTCTGTGCACATCTGCCTGGCTGCTGCTGGCAGGCCACTTCTCTTGACACATCTGGTCAGCCCGGCGCTCATTGGGGACTCATTCCCCGCTGTCCTAGGTGCACAGAGCCCTGGGGGCCACGCGGGCCCTGGTGCTGGTCCACTGGGGGCCCGGGAAGCAGGACTGGCATTTCCTATGCCCTCGCCGAGCTCTGAGCTGAGTTTGTGACTGAAACCCAGTGGCAAGTTTGGTAACCGCGCTCAGGGCTGAACGCTAAGCTGAAGTGCCAGTCAGCCCCACGGGATGGCCTGGTGCCTGTTCCAGGGCAGGCAAGGCAGCTTCCTCAGCTGAGGGGTGGGTGCCGTACTCTGTTGACAGATAAGCAAGGGGGTTTGGGATGTCTGGTGCCGAGGCCTGCGCCTGAGGCTCACAGCTCTTTTTCCACCTCTGATTCCGCCCTTCTAGTCACCCATGTTCGATGGGAAAATCCCACACTGGCACCACCTCTCCTGCTTCTGGAAGGTCGGCCACTCCATCTGGCACCCTGATGTTGAGGTGGAGGGGTTCTCCGAGCTCCGCTGGGATGACCAGCAGAAGATCAAGAAGATGGCCGAGACTGGAGGAGCGACAGGTGTGTGCCCAGCGGGGAGGTGCGGGGGTCGCCCCAACCCTGGAGCTTCCTGGGCAGGGGCCTGCTCTGTGAGAGCAAAGAGTAGGTCCTTCAGCTCACTCTCCCGTTAACTCCAGCAGCATCACAATGACCCAGAGTTGTCCTGTTGGTACAGGATATGTTACTTCTAGATGCTTGAAATGTAGCCTTTAAATTTGCTGTGGTGGTTATCTTACTAGACCCTCTTCTAGAGCAGTTTCAGGTTCACAGCACAATTAAGCAAAAAGTATGGAAAGTGGAGAGTCTCCACAGAGGCGTGACCTCTTCCACCTTCAGCTTTTCCCAGCAGCTGAAGTTACGTTGACACATCAGTTCACCCAAAGTCCAGAGTTTATGTTAGCCACCAGTCGTGGTGGTGTACATCTTTCCTGTAAGGGTTTGGGCAAATGTATAATGACATATCCATCATTATAACGTCATTCAGAGTATTTCCATTGCTCTATAAAATTCCTCTGCATTCTACCTGTTCATCCCTCCGTCTCCCAACCCCTGGCAACCACTGATGTTTTTCCTATCTCCATAGTTTCATCTTTTCTAGAATATTGTGTCGTTAGAATCACACAGTATGTAACCTTTTCAAATTGGTTTATCTCACTCAGTAATATACATTTAAGTTTCCTGCATATCTTGTCACAGGTTGGTAACATTTCTTTGGGGCACTAAATATTCTACTGTCTGGAAGCACCACAGTTTATCCCTTCACCTACTAAAGGACACCTCAGGTGCTTCCAGTTCTGGGAAGTATGAATAAAACTACCATAAATGTCCCCACGCAGGGTTTTGTGTGGATATAAGTTTTTTAATCGTTTGGATAAATACTAAATACCAAGGCACATGGTTGCTGAATTGTATGGTTAAGAGTATCTTTAGACAGCAAGCTTCTTCCAAAGTGGCCAGACCATTACATTCCTACCAGCAATGAACGAGAGTTCCTGTTACTCCATGTCCTTACCAACCATGTTTGTTACCAGTGTTTTGGATTTTGGCAAACTAATAGGTTTATAGTGGTATCTTGTTTTAATTTGCAATTCCTTAGTACCATATGGGCAAAGCTAACACAATTCTGCTAAGAGAATACACTGGTCATAGCAGACACCCTTTTTCAACAACATAAGAGACACTTTACACATGGATAACACCAAATGGTCAATACTGAAATCAGATTGATTACATTCTTTGTGGCCAAAGATGGAGAAGCTGTGTACATCAGCAAAAACAAGACCTGGCGCTGACTGGCTCAGATCATCAGCTCCTTACAAAGGAGCTGAATTTTAGGCAAAATTCAGGCTTAAATTAAAGCGAGAAAAACCACTAGGCCAGTAGGATCTAAATCAAATCACCTATGATTATATAGTGGAGGTGATGAATAGATTCAAGGGATTAGATCTAGTAAACAGAGTGCTTGAAGAACTGTGGAGAGAGGTTTGTACTATTGTACAGGAGGCAGCGAACAAAACCATCCCAAAGAAAAAGAAACGCAAGAAGGCACAGTGGTTGTCTGAGGAGGCTTTACAAATAGCTGAGGCAGGAAGAGAAGCAAAAAAGCAAGGGAGAAGGGGAAAGGTTACCCAGCTGAATGTAGAGTTCAGGGGAATAGCAGGGAGAGATAAGAATGCTTTCTTCAGTGAACAATGCAAAGAAATAGAAGAGAGCCACCAGAAGGGGAGAGACTAGAGAGCCCCTCAAGAAAATTGGAAATAGCAGTGGAACATTCCATCCAAAGATGGACACAATAAGGGACAGAAACATTAAGACCTGATAGAAGCACAAAAGATCAAGAAGAGATGGCAAGAATACACAGAAGAACTGGACAAAAAAGATCTTAATGACCTGGATAGCCACAGTGGTGTGGTCACTCACCCAGAGCCGGACATTCTGGAGTGTAAAGTCAAGTGGGCCTTAGGAAGCACTGCTGCCAGTAAAGCCAGTGGAGGTGAGGGAATTCCAGCAGAGTTATTTAAAATCCTAAACGATGATGCTATTAAAGTGCTGGACACAATACGTCAGCAAATTTGGAAAACCCAGCAGTGACCGCAGAACTGAAAGAGGTCAGGCTTCACCCCAGTTCCCAAGAAGGGCAGTACTATAGAGTACTCGTCTCCTGTGCTAGTAAGGTTGTGCTCAAAATCCTTTAACCTTCCACAGGACGTGAACTGAGAACTTCGAGATGTTCAAGTTGGGTTTAGAAAAGGCGGAGGAACCAGAGATTAAATTGCCAACACTCATGGATCATAGAGAAAGCAAGGGAATTCCAGAAAAACATCCACCTCTGTTTCACTGGCTATGCTAAAGCCTTTGACTTTGTGGTTCATAACTGTGGAAAACTCTTAAAGAGATAGAAATACCAGACCATCTTAATCTGTCTCCTGAGAAACCTCTATGCAGCTCAAGAAGCAACAGTTAGAACCTTATATGGAACAACTGACTGGTTCAAAATTGAGAAAGCAATATGATAAGGCTGGTTATTGTCACCTTGTTTGTTTAACTTATATGCAGAGCACATCATGCAAAATGCCAGGGTTTATGAGTTACAAGCTGGAATCAAGATTGCTGGGAGAAATATCAACAAACTCAGATATGTAAATGATACCACTTTAATGGCAGAAAGCGAAGAGAAACTTAGCCTTTTGAGGGTGAAAGAGCAGAGTGAAAAAGCTGGCTTAAAACTCAACATTCAAAAAACTAAGATCATGGCATCCAGTCCCACAACTTCATGGCAAATAGAAGGGGACAAGGTGGAAGCAGTGACAGATTTCCTCTTCTTGGGCTCCAAAATCACCGTGGACGGTGACTACAGCCGCGAAATTAGAAGACAGTTGCTTCCTGAAGACAGGAAAGTTACAGCAAACCTAGACAGTGTATTAAAAAGCAAAGACATCACTTTGCCAACAGAAGTTTGTATAATCAAGGCTGTAGTCTTTTTCTAGTAGCCACATATGGATGTGAAAGTTGGGCCATAAAGAAAGCAGTGCTGAAGAGTTGATGCTTTCAAGCTGGTGCTAGAGAATACTCTTGAGAGCCCCCTGGACAACAGGAAGATCATTCAGTCCTAAAGGAAATCAACTGAATACTCATTGGAAGGACTGATGCTGAAGCTGAAGCTCCATTACTTTGGCTTCCTGATGCGAAGAGTAGACTCATTGGAAAAATCCCTGATGCTGGGAAAAATTGAAGGCAGCAGGAGACGAGGGCAACAGCAGATAAGATGGTTGGATGGCATCACCGATTCAATGGACATGAACTTGGGAAAACTCCGGGAGATGGTGAGGGACAGGGAGGCCTGGCATGCTGCAGCCCATGGGGTCACAGAGAATCAGAAACAACTTGGCGATTGAATAGCAAGAAGTACCATATGATTTTGAGCGTCTTTTCACTTCGTTTTATTGAGTTCATCGTATAGTTTGGACAGCAGTCCTCTATCAGATATGTCTTTCACAAGTATTTTCTCTCAGTCTGTGGCTTATATCTTTTATTCTCTTGGTGCTATCTTTCGCAGAGTAGACATTTTTTATTTTAATAAAATCTGACTTATCAAGTATTTCTTTTATGTACTGGGTCTGGTACCATCTCTAAAAAGTTATCACCAGGGGCTTCCCTGGCAGTACAGTGGTTGAGACTCTGTGTCTCCAATGCAGGGGGCACAGGTTCAGTCCCTGTTTGAGGAACTAAGATCCCACATGCTGTAAGGCACAGCCAAAAAATTTTAAGAAGAAGAATAATTGATAAGTAAATAAAAAGTTACCACCATACCCAGATGGTGCTAGTGGTAAAGAACTCACCTGCCAGTGCAGGAGACTTAAGAAACACAGGTTCAATCCCTGGGTTGGGAAGATCCCCTGGAGGAGGAAATGGCAACCCATTCCGTATTGCCTGGAGAATCCCATGGACAGAGGAGTCGGCAGGCTCCTGGCAGTCCATAAGGTCACACAGAGTCAGCCACGACTGAAGAAACTTAGCACCATACCCAAGGTCATCTAGATTTTCTCCCATGTTATTTTCTAGAAGTTTTATAGTTTTGTGTTTAATCAATACATTTAAGTCTGGTCCATTTTGAGTTAATATTTGCCACAGGTGTAATCTGTCTAGATTAAATTGTTTTGCACATATATGTCTTACTGTCCCAGCACCACTTGTTGAAAAAGCTGTTCTCCACTGTGTTGACTTTGCTCCTTTATCAAACATCAGGTGACTGTATCTGTGTGGGTATACTTCTGGACTGTGTTCTGGCTTATTTATCAATTTCGCCAGTATCACACTGATGTGATTATATAGCTTTACAGTGAGTCTTGTCAGGCAGTGTCAGTTCCCTGACTTTGTTCCTCTTCAGTATTCTGTTGGCTAGTCTGCGTCTCCTGCCTCTCCATATAAGCTGCAGTCATTTGGTCAGTATCCACAAACTTAACTTGCTGAGATGCCTTTAAATTTTAAATGGTCGTTTGTTTTTTTTAAATCATCCTTTGAAGGCTATCTCCCGAGACTCTATTCTCATTTCTCTGCCTTCCTGTGAACTGACCCAGTTTAACCTATGGTTGTGACTTCAGGCTGTTGTTGAGAATGAGAAGTTTTAAATTGTCCCAGATCCTGTAATTTGGAAAGAACTATCATTAGTATTGCAGGGTGTCTTATTAGAAAATGTTTTTCTATTCAAATATTGATGTTTGTGTGTTTTTACTCCTGCAGAAAAAGGATTCTACCTTAAGTATAATACTTTTTTTTTAATGTTCGGTCACCTTTTCTTTGTGATAAAATATACGTAACACAGTGCTTACCACTTTAAGTGTACATTTCAATGGTGTTAAGTGCAATTCACAATGCTATGCAGCCATCACCATCATCCTGCTTCAAAACTTTTTCATCTTCCTAAACTATTGCTTCATACCCATCACACATTGACTCCTCTTTTCTCTTCCCCTTACTCTCTGACAACCACTGTTTCTGTCTCTGTGAGTTTGATTACTTCTAAGTACCTCATACTAGTGGAATCACACAGTACTTATCCTTTTGTGTTTGGCCTATACTGTATTTGTCCATCTGTGTCTGACTTGTTTTACTCCACATAATGTCTCCAGGGTTCATTCATGTGGCGTCTGTCAGAATTTCCTTCCTTTTAAAGGCCGGATAAGAATTCTGTGATATGGCTGTTCCACATTTCATTTCTCTGTTCATTCATTGTTGGCATTTGGTTGTTTCTGCCTTTCGGTAATCGGTGAATATTGGTATGCATTTATCTGATGCTGACCTCGTTTTCTGTTCTCTTATGTATATACTCATAAGTGGAGTTATGAGTGGAATTATCATAAGTGGGATTATCATATCAATACTCTACGTTCAGGTTTTGTGTAAACTGCAGTACTGTTTCCCACAGCGGCTGTGGGCTTACACATCCCCAGCAAAAATAAACCGGTTTCTGATTTCTCCACATCCTTATCAACACTTCTGTTTTCCGGAAGTTTTTGCTTTTTCAGGATTTTTAAAAATATCCTTAATGTTTTGAAGTGATATCTCATAATCTTGATTTGTATTTCCCTGTGGTCTACACATTGCATTTTACAGTTTAATATTTACTCTTCTCATGTTAAAAGTTACAGATTTCCATCATTATTGTTTAAGATAACATTGTATTCATTTATCCAGATCTTGCTAAATTTTGTGCGTCATTTGAGTATTTGGCATCTATTACAGTAATTTGATTGAATCCTTGCCACATTGCTTTATCAGTTTTTCCAGTTGAGCTGAGACACCTGGAGGTTAGTTGAGTGCCCCAAGGTTAGCATGGTGGTGAACTCCCGTGGCAAGATTCAAGTCCAGACTCTCTGCTTTTGAAACTAGGCTGTAAACCATTTAGCTCTGTTACAAACAGAACAAATTTCTCATGTATCCTGGGCATCTATCCAGTTATTTCTTTAATTCTAAGAGGAGGAAATACTGCTAAAAGAGATGAACTGTTTCAAGGTGTGTGTGCCAGCCTGCCTTTTAGAAAGCTTGTATCAGTTCTGCCTGTACCAGCAATGTGTGATGTACTCATTTCTCCACTTCCACGCCATCCATCCCTAAGTACTTTCATTACTTTTCATTCTGCTGGACATGTGTTTCATCATCATGAAGCTTCATCTTTGAGTCAGTGTTCTTGTTGTAATATCTCTTTTCTCACAGAAACTATTTTTAGTATTTTGAAATTTTTCATCCAGAATTTTTAAAATAATACACAGTTATATGCACAGACTTGACGTGTACAGTTCAGTGAATTTTGGCAAGTGCACGCACACGTCTAACATTCACCCATCAACAAGAAGCCCCAGAAGGGTCGCTTGGGTCCTTTCCGAGTCATCCTTCCTCTCAGCATGTAACCACTGTTCTGATTTCTGTCCCTTTGGGTTAATTTTGTGTGATTTAGCATTTGGGAGAAAAAGCAATAGTCTCTTTTTCTCTTGTAAACTGCTTTTGCTCAGCATGTCTGTGAGACTCATCCAGGTTGTCTTACGTGTCATCAATTCTTTTTTAATTACTAAAGAACAGGCTTTTGACTATAACTCAGTTTGTTAGTTCATTCTCCTGTTGATCTACTATCATACATCGTAGTAAGCACTTACTAAGTTCTTTCAAAGTGAGGAAGGGGGTACAGAGGAGGGGCTGGGGGTGGGAGTGTTAAAGACCACCACCAGCTAACATTATGCTGTGTCCAGGAGCCTGAGAAAATTTTTAATTTCATTGCAGGAGAAGAAACTTAACCAACCACAGTAGTTAGAAACAAACGTAGATGAGATGGACCAACTGTGGTTGCCCAAAACACAAGGTGTCCTGGTAGAGGTATCCCAAGAGGTAGAGGAGGACAGGGCTCTTTGGAACTACGCTAAGGCTGTTGAAACGAGCATGGCTGTGTTAGATGTTTCAGGCAAAGGCCAGGATGGAGTTGGCAGCAAGACGGAGAAGACGCTGATTGACTTTGGGGCAGGGTACGCCAAGTCCAACAGGAGCACGTGCAAGAGCTGCATGGAGAAAATAGAAAAGGTGAGAGCCTGGGGCTTGGTCTGTCTGACTTTCTGGGTTTCTTGCACTGGATGTCATTGGATAGCTCAAAAGAAAAAAGAAAATAGGGCTTTAGGTGCTGGGTAAAAATAAAGTGAATCATCTTAGTAGCGACAGGAGATAACTGACTTTTCTTGTGGCAGATCTAGCCCTGATCATTCACAGTGCCGTCCTTGCGTGTCACTGAACCTGCTCTTAGGAAACCTGGGAGAGTTTGGAAAACATGTACACAGTGGGTCTCTTCTGGACCCCCGAAGGGCTGCAGGAAGCTGTTGGTTGTGTTTTATGGTAGACTCAGTTTAAGGAGTGCGTTTGTTCCCTAGTGTCGGCCTCCAGGCTTTCTTCCGCTTAGCCAGGCGCTTCTTCCATCCTCCTTCCTTTCCAGCTCTCACCCCTGAAGGATGATAGCTGGTCGGGTGGAGTGACGGCTGAGTAGCTCAGACGCAGATTGAGGGGTTGGCCTGTGCCCTTTAGCCTCGTTACCAGAGATCCTCTCGTCTTAGGCAGACATTCTGGTTAATTAATTCAAGGCACTGATGAGAAGTTTCCACCTCCTCAGTATTGTCCAGGAAATTGAGGCAAGTCAGTGAGCATTCAGAAAGGAAAACCATGAAACTGCTAGATCTTCTCCAGCTGCCTTCTACCACAAGAATTTGAGGCAGAAGTTGAGTTTCAAAGGGAGCGCCCAAGGCTGTGTGTCGTGGAGTGTGGCCAGGCCTCAGGTGGAATTGTGTCAGTGCCGCTTGGTCCGCGTTTCCCCACCTGGGGCTCACGGGCCTGAAACCCATCGGGATGTCAGACCTGGGCAGGATGGCAGGACTGGATGCTAGCTTACAGGTTTGCTACTGCATTTTAGGGAGCCTTCAGCTGCGTAAAGAGACTGAGGGGCTGGGTAGGAGGTTGCAGAAGATCCCTGCTAGGATTGAGGCCTGCTCTGTGTCCCTCAGGGGCTTCCCTAGTGGCTCAGATGATAAAGAATCTGCCTGAAATACAGGAGACCCAAGTTCAATCCCTGGGTCGGGAAGATCCCCTGGAGGAGGAAATAGACAACCTGCTCCAGTATTCTTGCCTGGAGAATTCCTTGGACAGAGGATCTTGATGGGCTACAGTCAGTGGGATTCAGAGTCAAGTAGGACTGAGCGACTAATACTTTCACTTCTGGCTCTCTTGAGCCTGGAGTATAGCATCCCAGGCGTTGTTCTTACCTCTGAACCGGGGTCTGCAGAGTGTCCTCAGGGTGATGTTACCACTTTATCACTTGCCCAGGCAGCTGGGTGGGTAGGTAGCTAGTTGGACTTAACCTTATTTAAAAATAGGGAGCAGAGGCTTCAGGGTAACACAATCCTTAATGGCATAAAAGAACCAAAACCTTCCAGCAGCCCTCTTATCACCTTCATTGTGGACCTGGTCGCCCCCAGGCCGCCCCGATGTTTGACCACCCTTCCTTGTCTCTCTTTGGTAACACGTGTGGATTCTCCTACAGGGCCAGGTGCGCCTGTCCAAGAAGGTGGTATACCCTGATAAGCCCCAGCTGGGCATGGTTGACTGCTGGTACCACCCAAACTGCTTTATTCAGAAACGGGAGGAGCTGGGCTTCCGTCCTGAGTTCAGCGCAAGCCAGCTCATGGGCTTCAGCCTCCTCACCGCAGAGGACCAAGAAACCCTCAAGAAGCAGCTGCCGGCCATCAAGGGTGAAAGGTGGGTAGAGGGCTGGGGATGGAGGGTGTCCATGGGGCTTCAGGGAAGGGTTTCCCGCAGGCCCAGAGCATGTATCAGACTGCTGCACCCTCCTGACTGCCCTGTCTGGGCGTCCCCCTGACTGGAGTCCGCCGCCTTTCCTCTCACCGCTCCATGACCCGCTCTCACGTCCCCGTAGCATCCTCAAGTGCAGAGGCGGCCTTCAAGCACTATCTCAGTTCTAAATGCATACGTTTAGGACTTCCCTGGTGGTCCTGTGGTTGAGAGTCTGCCTTGCAGTGCTGGGGACACAGGTTCAACCCCTGGTCTGGGAAGATCTGACATGCCTCAGGGCAGCTAAGCCTGTGTGCCATGACTACGGAAGCCCATGTGCCTTAGCCCATGCTCTGCAACAAGAGAATCCACCGCAATAAAGACGTCCTCGCACCACAACTAGAGAAGGCCCACACTCAGCCACAAAGACCCAGAGCAGCCATAAGCAAATAGTAAATTTTAAAAATGAAATAAGTGCACAAGTTGATTGTACAGCACATGTGGCTCTGGAATGTCAAAGAAAACTAGAAAGTCAGAGGCATGGATTTTAAAGTCCTCAGGGCGCTTTGACACTCAGTATAGGTATAAGAGGAATGTATAAGCTTCCATTTATGCCGTAACCACCAGAATGGGTTGAGCACTTCTGGTGCGCTGGGCATTGTGCTAAGCCTTTTACAGGATAATTCATTTAACCATCACCATGATCCTACAAGGTAGAGGGTATTCTTTTCCCCACTTTAATGAATGCGGGAAAATCCAGGGGTTCGATCTCAGGCCAGCGTGACAGCTGAAAGCATTAACCACCATGGCTGGCCTGCCCTGTTTCTGGGGGCTACTGATGACCCTCGGTGCCCTCTCTCAAGTCAGGGGCGTTGCTCCTTGGTCAGCAGTGTTTGCTGACCTGGCTGAGGCAGACCCGCTGGCAGCGCCTAGACTTGAAATGATAGCCTCCCACGTCTGAGAACAGCCTCTTGGCCTCAGGAGCAGCCCCATGTCTTAGCTTGAAAGACTCAGTGCCTGACATTGGTGCTTTGACTTCTGCGGTCCCTGCCAGAACCTTCCAGGCCATCTGGTCTATGCCAGGAGATGGGTGGCACTTTGATGTCAGATGGGGCCTAAGCCCTGGGTGCTGCGCTGCGTTGTTCCAAGGCTCTGGAGCGACCGCTGGCCTGTCCTCGCAGCTGAGTGTGTCGTGAAGTGGCAGTTGCAGACCCGAGCAGACGGCGAGCTCCTGAGTGGGCAGCGCCTGGCCAGGCCGCGTTAGAGTGCCAGGAGGATGCTGTGTCACCCGAGGCCTTGGCTTTCAGGGTCTCAGTGGTTCTGGTTCTTTCTCTCACATCCTTTGTCTCTTTCAGAAAGAGAAAAGGCGATGAGGTGGATGGAATAGATGAAGTGGCCAAGAAGAAATCTAAAAAAGAAAAAGAAAAGGAGATTAAACTTGAAAAGGCCCTCAAGGTGAGTCCGGAGCTGCGTGTCTCCTCTCCCCAGTCAGTCTAATTCTCTTCCTCATTCTGGGGAGAAAGTTAAAGGAGGTGTGGGTGTCCTGCTTTATAAGAGCTTTTAAAATTCCCAAATCGATAGCTGCTGTTCAGTAGCCTGGCTTTCCCCCAGGCTTTCTTCCCTCCTCCCAAAGCAACGTGAAAGCATCCACAATGGGCTCTCAGCGTCAGACCAGTGGCCAGGCTGGTGGGAGCCGAGCTGTCGCTTCCCACTCAGCAGCCTCGTGCTGGGATGGGCGTGTCTTGCCTCAGCCACACAGTGCATCACCGCATCCCAGACCTAGAGCACGTTGGAAACTGGGTATTGAATTCAAGGATGCTGAATGTTCTTGGCACAGAGAATGGCTAAAGAGATAAAATTCAAAAATTTTTTTTTTTTTTTTAATGAAAATCTCTTCTTGGGGGGATAGAAGGCGTATAGTAAAAGGAGAAAACTGCCCATGAGATCAGTGGTCATTGGCCAGAGACATTCATCACCATGTTGGTAAATGTGTGTCAAAGTAAAGTAAGAATTATTAACCAGAAAATGGCGAGTGTTTGTTTGGGAAACTAGGAGGGGGCCGTCAGTCTCTTCTTGGGGGTGTGATTTCCATGCTTAATATGAATCACAGACTCAGTGTGGGTAGTCCTTCAGTTTAAAACATGTCTGTTTTGTGCTAGCCCTGGCTGCAGGGCTGCTACAGTGGGTTTGGTATTATTCCTTCCGTGCTCCACACGCTCCCCAACCCGGCACATCCGTTTGTGCTGGCTTCCCATCCTTCCCACGTAGGTGACATCTTTCTGCTGCTTCCATCTCACCTTGCGCCCTTAGACTTCCTTGTCCTCCCTTGTTCCTTATGCTCTCTCGTTCCAAGGCTCACCGTGTGGTCCTGCAGGGGTGGATTTTTTTAATTGTATATTTTATTTAAAAAAAAATTATGCATACTTTTATTTATTTTCACTTTTTTTTTGGACCACACCATGCAGCATGTGGAATCTTAGCTTCCCAACCAGGCATTGAACCCGTGCCCCTTGCAGTGGAGGCACGGATTCTTAGCCACTGTACCACCAGGGAAGTTCCAGGGGTCCCTATCACTGAGGCCCTTACTGAGGTGGGGCCGGGGAAGCAGTGTGTGTGATGCATCTCTGTCTTGTTAAAGCCCTTCTCACCCGGTGCTGAGAGGGCTGGCATTTCCATCTGTCTTGCAGACGTGGGGTCTCAGGCCTAACTGGGCATGACCCGCCCAGTCCCCTAAAGCGGGAGGAAGCACTCCCCTGCCCTGGCTGTGCTGTGGGGAGGCCCCTGCCTTCCTAAGCAAAGCACATGTGAGAATAAGTGCAGTGATGAGAAGAGTGCCCACAGAGAGTAAGCACTGCATAAATATTACCACAGAGACTTACAGTTCTGTTTGCAGAAGACCTGAAGTCTGTTCACGGTAGTGAGCATAATGCACGATTGAGGCGGTCGGGGTGTTTGGGGCTTGTCCCTGCTCGCTCGCGGGTAGTTGGGGAGCCGTCCCTCCTCCCTTCGGTGCTGGGTGTTGGGACAGATAAACCCGGTGCCTTCCTGCTTGTGTGTCCTGGGATTTGTCTCTGAGGGGCTGGTTCCGGGGACTCCAGTGCCCAAGTGCCCAAACCCCAGGCCGACTCGGACACGGTGCCCCGTGCTGGGAGCAGAGTCCGGGGGATGCGGCAGCTCCGCTCAGTGCAGGGCTGTGAAGCAGGGCTATGATGGGAGCCGAAGGGTCCAGGGTGGACCCTTCCTCTGGTTGGGCTTCTTTCTCTGAAAAGAGCCAATCTGTCAGCTGCTGGCTGTCGTACGCAGGCCCAGAACGACCTGATCTGGAACGTCAAGGACGAACTAAAGAAAGCGTGCTCGACGAACGACCTGAAAGAGCTGCTCATCTTCAACAAGCAGGAAGTGCCCTCCGGGGAGTCGGCGGTGAGCTGCCCTTGTGTTACGGGAGCCGCGAGCCAGGCGGCCAGGCCGTGTGCGGTGACTGTCCCGGTGCAGTGTGGGAGGCCCTCCGGTTGAACACCTGCCGGTATTAATCGGGAGCGGCGTTCCACAGTCGTGTTGCATGGTCATCGCCATCGAGGTCGCCATTTGCAGGGCAGGAGGGGGCAGGCGCTCAAGCGCTGAGGTGGGCCGCACGTCTGCCTCGTGTGTTCATGCCACACACTTAGGCCCAAAGAGCTCTCTCTGCTGCCTTCCTCCCAGGCTCCCCGGGGGCCACGAGGGCTGTTTCCCCAGCAGGCCCTGCCATCACTCCGGTGCACTCAGAAGCAGTGGGTTCTCTGGGCTCTCCCTCTGTTTCTAAGTCACCGAGGGAAGGGAGAGCTGCAGGAACACTTCACGCGTGGACATAAGATCCAAGCTCCAACCATGATCCGCCTCCCCTGGGGAATGTTAGGGAGCCTCAGGGCACTCCTTTTTTAGCAAGTGAAGTCTGTGCAGATTCTTCATCCCACATTGGCAAATGTCCTCTCACGGCCCCCCGCCTTCCTCCCTTACGTGTTTTTCTTCACTGGCTTCAGATCTTGGACCGCGTGGCCGACGGTATGGTGTTCGGCGCCCTCCTTCCCTGCGAGGAATGCTCGGGCCAGCTGGTCTTCAAGGGCGACGCCTATTACTGTACCGGGGACGTGACTGCCTGGACCAAGTGTATGGTCAAGACACAGACGCCCAACCGGAAGGAGTGGGTGACCCCAAAGGTAAGTCAGGTGGGAGATAGGAGCAATCCTGGGATCTATTAACAGAAAAACCTGGTCCCCCCTCCCATGCTTGTCCATACTCGAGGCCACCACGACTGCAGAGTAGAGTGTCTCAGACCTCTTTACATTGGGGCCTTCCTCATAATCAGAATATAGTTATGTCACTGGTTCTGTACATTTGCAAACTACACAGATGGAGAATCAGTGCACTTCCAGCTGGAGCACAGGTTTGTCCAGCTGGTGTGAAATGCGAAGACTGTGAGTCACTTTTCATTTCTGTTTCTCTCTGCCAGGCACTGTCCTAGGCACAAGGGACACAGTGGTGAACCAGTGGCGATTCCTGCCTTTATAACAGGAGGGTGCTTCTCAAGGACATTTCCTTGCCTAGGTGCTGGAGGAGGAGGAGGACCCAGGGTTCACGTGTCCCCCGTCACCTTCTCTCTGCTGAGCTCTTAGAATGCAGAAAGCCTCAGTTGGGCCACCTTGTTAGGAGCCGTGCTGCTGGGGAGCATGCAGTGTCAGGGGGCGGGCTGCTGGAGGGACCCAGCACCACCAGGGACGGTCGTGACCCTGCCGCTCACTGGGCTTCGGGGTTGGTGTCTGTCAGGTTCCCTCACTGCCTGTGTCTTCTCCTGGGGGTGGAGCATTTGGACCAGCAGCGTATGTAGCTGTCACCTGCATCGGGGCTGATCGCCGCTTTCCCACGTTTTCCCCTTTTGTACTCATTCTTTTCCTGCCTTCTCTGTCCCCTACCGTAATTACTGAATACCTCCAGTGCAGCTGCTTTGAAACAAATCTGACTCTGTCTGCCCCACCCTTAAAACCTCACAGTGATTCCCCATTTCTTCTAGAAATATTTTCCCAGTTCTTCTGAGAATGCCAGTATTCCAAGCCCATGTGCGGTATTTGTATCCCTTTCAGTATCTTAGGTTGGGGAAAACATAAGATTGTTACATGAACTATTTTGTGTTGATATGTCAGTTGCGCTGCATCTGTGCGTAGATTTCTAAGGGTTGTTATAAAAGGATACCTGGATATGCAAGATATTTTGTCAGGTCAACAGAGCTTGCTGCCCAGGCGAACCCATGGACTTGCAGGCCCTGCATAGGGCCTGTGCAGCCGCCGGGGCATCTCCTTGGCTTGAACCCCCTTTCCCAAAGCCCCCCCGTGGTCTGACTCCAGCTGCCTTCTGCAGCCCCTCTTTGGCTGTTTTATTCCTCTTCACAGACTGCTCTTACCACGCGACGCACGTTCTCTCTGTCTCACCCCTTCCCTAGTCCATCCTCATCTGTGTCTCTTTCATTACACACTCCGCAGTGGGGAACCAACTACAGTTGTGTGTTCCCAGAACATCACAATACCGTCCGATACTTTTACGTAACTGCCTGCTTTGCAGCTTCCAGCCAGCGGAGCAGGTCACTGCCTCTGAGGAGCCCTCCCAGCATTCCCAGTGTTGCATCACTTTTAGCACGCCTCTGGTTTAGAAGCCAGCTCCTATACGGAAGTTGCCTTCTTACATCTGACTCTCAGTCAAGGCTGAGTTTGTTTCTCAAAGGCCAAAACTCTTTTAAACCCACTGAGATGTGTGGCACATGTTAGATGCCCAGCATATGTTTTATCTGCTGGATGGTCATTGACCATGGATCTAGCAGGGAAGGACTGTTTGTTTTTTTAACTTTTTATCTTGTATTGACGTATAGCCAGTTAACAGTGTTATAAACAGTGAAGGGATTCAGACATACATATGTACATATCCATTCTACCCCAAACTCCCCTCCCATCCAGGCTGCCACATAACATTGAGCAGAGGTCCGTGTGCTCTGGTGAGGAAGGACTCTGTTGGTGGGATGAAGACTTAGGAGAGTAGGGATCTGGTACCCCTGAGTCTCGTGCATGTGATGTTTACCGCGTGACCACTTAGAGCAGAGCCCATGGTGACACCTGGGGTGCAGCTGGACACTGACCACTGTCGGGCCACCTGCATCCATGGTCGCTTCTTCTAGGAAGGGAAGAGAATTGCCTTGATTTCCTTCTAGGTAATAACCTGTCTCCCGGGATGTGGAGAGTCTGGGGGGCTTTTGGTCATGGAAAGGACATATGACCCCAGGACAACGCCTCTTGACCCTTAGGACTGCAACTCAAGAGTGAGGCCCAAGGGTTGTAATCAGGTTCCATCAGGGGTCCCTTGACCAGATAATCAACAGATTTTTTTCTTTTTTCTTTTTAAAGAAAATATTTTTCTTCTTAAAGCGTCGCAGTACCAGCTCTATTATAAATGTAGAAGCAGTAGTAATAGGTACTATATCAACAGTGTTTCAACTGTTATTGAAATACTATATCAACTGTATTTCATACCAAAAGCCTCCAGTCTTCCTATTTTGTCATTCTTCATTGTAAGAAGAAAAAGATTCTCAAATTCTTTGCTCTGTCAGTTGGTTATTTTGTGGGAGAACTGGTTTAACTATAACTTACGTTTTTTAGGAATTCCGAGAAATCTCTTATCTCAAGAAACTGAAGATCAAAAAGCAGGACCGTATATTCCCCCCAGAGAGCAGCGCCCCGGTGGGGGCAGCACCCCCACCCTCCGCAGCTTCAGCACCTGCCACTGTGCCCTCTGGCCCCCCAGGTACAGCTCTGGGTCCAGCCTGGGTGGGGAGGGCTGGGGCCCTGAGCTTAGCAGGAAGAGGGGATCCGGCTGGGTTCTTCTCCTGTTGGCTGATCCCATGGGGAAACTCTGCCCTTGTTCTCCCCTCCCCACCACCAGCAGGAGGAGGAAGGCTGGGGAGGGGCTTCTGAGAAGGATCAGGGCTACGGTTGCCTGTGGGGATGCTGTCCTGCCTGCCTGAGTCTGCATTGCTGAGCAGAGTCAGTCCAGGCCTCCCCTTTCCGCCTCTGGGCAGGGCCCCCACCTCCACCCCCACCATTCATCCCCAGCCAAATGTAACATTGGGGCTCTGTCCGCTCTGTGATCGACATGAAAGGTATTCCACACCAGCAAAGACAGGGAGATCAGTCTGTGTTTTCCTGACAGAAAGGGGCCACTGTCTTTGTTTACTGAGGGATATGTGGCATAGTTGTGGCCACCGTGTGGCAGGTGGAGGGAGAGGATTCATCTGTGAATGTCAGCCCACCAGTGCCCTCCCTCCATCCCCCGGGGAGAGGTCGTGTGGTCATCCCGAGTCACCCTGCCGTTTGCAGGTGGGCTGGTGGGGTCGGCATCCGGGCCCTGCGCTGAGGGTCCCCTCTGCTTTACCCTCACTTGCAGTTCACAGCTCAGTGGTTCTGTTCGCTTTGGAGACTTCGGCCAGCTTTCAGTTAAACCCTGTGGGTGTCCCTGGTTGTTCCCCCCTCACAGTTCAGTTTAGTCGCTCAGTCATGTCTGACTCTTTGCGACCCCATGGACTGCAGCACGCCAGGTTTCCCTGTCCTTCACCAACGGCCGGAGCTTGCTTAAACTCACGTGCATCGAGTTGTTGATGCCATCCAACCATCTAATCCTCTGTTGTCCCCTTCTGTTCCTGCCTTCAGTCTTTCCCAGCATCAGGGTCTTTTCCAGTGAGTCAGTTCTTCACATCCAGTGGCCAAAGATGATTAGAGCTTCAGCTTCCAGTGAATATTCAGGACTGATTTCTTTTAGGATTGACTCTTTCGATCTTGTGATCCAAGGGACTCTCACAGGGATGGCTTAAAGGATTCCACAGCATCACTTATGGAAATGTGTCACTAGCTCTATGCATTTCCATTTGCAACAAATAGAAGGCACACTCCTGATCCAGGTCTTCCTGGCCTGGGGTTAGTGCTGAACACCTGAAATGCCAGGGTTCTTGGTGCCTGAATCCATCTCAGCTCAGTGTGGTCCTGCTACCAGGGCTTCCAGTGGTGGATGAGACTGATTTTTCAAATAGGGTTGATTAATAAATATCCTATGAAGATTATAGTTTGTTTCTAGTTGTGGAATGGGGGGAAAAAATAACAGAAGGAATTGCGAGTTAATATGATGACTCCGGCTGCCCACCACTGCCCAGACCCCTGGTCCGTCCTTGTCTGTAGTGCAGACCCAGACGCCCCCAGACATCCCTGCTCATGGCCTAATTGTAGAACGGTATCAGTGCATGGCTCATCCCCAGCTGGACCTTGCTGTGCCAAGGACTGGGTGTGGTTTGCTGTCCTCTGCTTTCCTGGTACTCTAGCTCTTTGCTGTTTACATGGCCTTTTCCCTAAGGAGACCCATTTTTCCCTGATCAGAGAGGGTGCTGAGGCCGTTCGGGGGCCTTGCAGCCTGTCTGACTTTTCCCTGGGAGCTGCTGCCTGGTTTTCTGCTCTTCCCTACCACAGGCAGCAGCCTTGTCTCATGATCCTGTTTTCCATTCCAGACAAGCCATTATCCAACATGAAGATCCTGACTCTTGGGAAACTCTCCCAGAACAAGGATGAAGTGAAGGCCACGATCGAGAAACTCGGGGGGAAATTGACAGGGACGGCCAACAAGGCCTCCCTGTGTATCAGCACCAAAAGTAAGTCTCACTGGCCTGAGAACCAGGGGGGCCCTGTCTGTCTCTCGTGATTGTGTTGAGCCCAGTGGCCAACACACACAGGGACCCTAGAAGTATGTCTCTTACTGTGGGCACGGTTCAGGTTCTCTGTGAAGGGGCGTGGGCTCTCATAACTTGGCCTTGTTCCGTGTTGTGGTCTGTGCTCACTTTTCTGAAGACCAGCCCACTCTTCTTGTCGCTTAGCACTGTTTACAAGATGTTGGTAGATTTTCCACTAGAACAAAAGTTCACAGCTTAAGCAGGCTTGAAATGCAGAGTTCAGAGGGTCCACAGATTTCTTGGCAGGCTTATTATACTGATGACCATCTTAAGTCTCCAAGAGCAGAAAGCACTACACCACTTTTCCCATACAAACCTGACTTGCCTTCTCTGTGAAATCCTTGTTGACATCTGGTTCTGTAGAAGGGTTTGGAGAAAGCAGCTCTCATTCATCACACCTTAGAAAAGGAGGGTTGTTGCTAGTGGCAGACAATTGTCAAAGCGAGCAAAGTTCCTGACTGCTAGATTTTGAAGGAAAGCAAAACTGAGTGGGGAGGAAAGTACCAAGCGAGTAACGACACTGGAGTAATCCGAGATTTCGCTTTTTGTTCCTTCCAATTTGAACAGAGGAGGTGGACAAGATGAATAAAAAGATGGAGGAAGTAAAAGAAGCCAACGTCCGCGTCGTGTCTGAGGACTTCCTCCAGGACATCTCTGCCTCCACCAAGAGCCTCCAGGAGTTGCTCTCCACCCACCTCTTGTCCCCCTGGGGAGCCGAGGTGAAGGTGGAGCCTGTTGAAGCAGTGGCCCCAAGGGGGAAGTCGGGGACCGCGCCCTCCAAGAAAAGCAAGGGACCCATCAAGGAGGAAGGTGAGGCCCTGAGCGGCCCCATCAGGTCCACCCATGCAGAGCTTCTCCCTTTGTGCCCCAGTGGTCTGATGAGTGCTGCCCCTACCAGCTTTCTCAGTTCATCTTCCCTTGACACAGAATGGCAGCAGCTTCAGGTGGTGAAAGGCAACACACACATCCCGTGTTGACTCTGACACAGGCAAAGATGACTCACTTGCACTACCTGCCACCTTCCCCTTTCTGGTTTATTTTTAATGTTTGCATTTCTCTGTTTCCTTCTAAGGTACCAACAAATCTGAAAAGAGGATGAAATTAACTCTTAAAGGAGGAGCAGCCGTCGACCCTGATTCAGGTGAGGAAATGGGAGTATCAGAGCGGGCTGCCAGGTTCCCTGGTCCTGGGGAACCAGCTGGATCCCGTCCCTCCCCCCACCATGGGGGCAGACTCTCAGGAGCTCTGTCCTGACAGGTCTGGAACACAACGCGCACGTCCTCGAGAAAGGTGGGAAGGTCTTCAGCGCCACCCTCGGGCTCGTGGACATCGTCAAAGGGACCAACTCCTATTACAAGCTGCAGCTCCTGGAGGATGACAAAGAGAGCAGGTGCACCAGGGGGCGGGGAAGTGTCCAGAGGAGCGCGCTCCTGAGAGTAAGGCCCCTCGGAGCTGGGCTGTCTGCGCACCTGGGGACCAGCCACCTCTCGACGATCGTAGGTGTGCGGTGATGTCTTCAGTGAAGGAGGGAAGAGGCCGTGGCCCCTGGACAGCCTTGCTGTCCTTGGTCGTCCATGTCACCTCAGGCTCTTGGGTTACCAGAGGCGTTTGGGTTTGCTTCTTTATTTATTTTTTATTTTCAGTGTAATGAAGCCAGGTAAGAGCCGGTCCTAGCATGCTGAGAGACTGGGCTGGCTTGACTGCCCGTACTTACCTAGTCGAAGTGGTCCTCCGACATGCGGATGGGCCCTTGTTACAGCCGCTGTGGAATGGGAGCTACGTGTAAGCGGGAGAAGTGTGTGAAAGGAACTCTTGCTAAACCCAAATAGCGGCAGAAGAGCACTTTGTATTTTGAACTTGACCTTTTCTTTTTAGCAAATGGAAACAGTTTACCCGTTGAAGTCCAAGAGATTCAAAAGAGCTTTACTAGTTGAAAGGCAGACCCCTGAGAGAATGTCAGCAACTGGCAGATCTCGGCAGCTGCAAGTCGTAAGCACTGGCAGGCTCAGGCTCCTCCCATTTCTTCAGCTTCTCACAAACCTGCCATTTAAAATGTGAACCTCGGGGGCTTCCCTGGTGGTCCAGTCATTAAGACTCCATGCTTCCAATGCAGGGGGTGTAGGTTCAGTCCCTGGTCGAAGAACTAAGATCGCACAGGCCACACAGCACAACCAAAACTCAAAAGACTGCCAAGTCTATCCATATGAATGAAAGAAGGTTTTAAAATGTGAACCTCAAAGGGCACATAACATCCGTGTGGCTATTCAAAGTTTGTAAATAAAATCCTACATCATTTAGTTTACTGCTGACTCTTGTTGGAGATTTGAAGATAGGGTTTCTTGCTTGTAAAACATAACTTCCAAAAGCTAGCTGTGTATTGGAGTGCAGGAGGAGGAATGGGGTTTTTGTAAAAACACAGAGTGCTATAGTTCGTAAACCGCAGGCAATGAGAACAGAACTGTCTACTACCAACACACAAGTTATACTGGTGATTTCAAATGGGTGGCTTATCCTGGTGGCCTTGATTTATTGGTTTTTATAGGGAATTGGCATTTGGGGCTGTTAGAAGATGACAAGTTAGGTCCATGTGGTATCTTCCAAACATTTCTAGAGGGGGGAAAAAACCAACAGAGAATGAACTTATATGCCTCTGGGCAGTAGCCCAGAAAACCAGCAGGAAGCACCAGCTTTTCTTTGAAATCTCTGATTTTACTGCTATATCTGTACTTACTATGGTGTGAGATTTAACTTCTGCATGATTTTCTCTAAGAAAAATGCACTCCCCCAAAGCTAGGCAGCCCTGCCCCTAGAGTACCTGGGACTTAGCTCTAGCTTGAGATGAAAACTGAGGATATTAGCCTAGGTCTGTAGGTGGCTGACCCTGTGGACCACTCCCCTGCCTCCTCCCATTTCATTGTATCTCAGCCTCTGATCTGAGTCAGAGGTTCTTCATTCTTTTTAGTACCTATCATTAATGAATGCATAACTTCCAGGTAATACTTGCTGTGTTTATTTGGGAAAAGGAATGGGATGTTTTTATGTAAAGGCCTCTGGAGAAGGAAATGGCAACTCACTCCAGTATTCTTGCCTGGAGAATCCCATGGGCAGAGGAGCCTGGCTAGCTACGGTCCATGGGGTCGCAAGAGTCGGACATGACTTAGTGACTAAACCACCGCCACCACCATGTAAAGGCCTCGATTTACTCCTCAAGTTCAGCTGCCAGATCCAAGGTTAAACTGTTCTTTGGTACTTTTTATAGCTCACTTGCCAGTATGATATGGAAGGGCATTTTAAAATTACTTTAAACTTAACAACTCTCAGTTTAATAGAAATTAAAATAAAAGTTGTCTAATACTGGTTCCTTTTGTTCCTCTTTGTCAGTTACCATCGTTTTGGGTTGTTTACAACTCTTTGCTCCCTCAAGGGGAATAGCAGGGAGAGGAAGCTCATCCTGAAATATGACCGGACGACCTGCAAAATTATATCTGATGCTCTTCTCTTCCCACAGGTACTGGATATTCAGGTCCTGGGGCCGTGTGGGCACGGTGATTGGTAGTAACAAACTGGAGCAGATGCCATCCAAGGAGGATGCCATTGAGCATTTTATGAAATTATATGAAGAGAAAACCGGAAATGCCTGGCACTCTAAGAACTTTACGAAGCATCCCAAGAAGTTCTACCCTCTGGAGATTGACTATGGCCAGGTAATCCTGCTCTGACACTTGCTAGTGCTAGGAAAAGGTTTTCTTTTAAAAACCTGCCATGAATCAGATGACATCATTGATGAATTCCACCAAGTATTTAAAGAATTAATACTGGTCCTTCGTAAACTCTTCCAAAAAACAGAAGAGGAAGGAACACTTTTCAACTCGTTATACAAGGCCAGTATTATCCTGATAACCAAAGACAGATAAAGACATCACAGGAAAACTACAGACCAATATAGTTATGGATACAAATGCAGCACCTTCGGTAAAATAATAACTGACTCTAGCAGCACATGAGGATTTAGGCACCGTGATTGAGTAGGATTTATCCCAGGAATGCAAGGTTGGGTCAACATGCAAAAATCAAATCAGCGTAGTGTAACATGAGCAGAATAAAGGATAGAAGCCACACGGTTATTCTAAGGAACACAGAAAAAGCATTAAATAAAATCCATGCCCTTTCATGAATAAAATCTATTCCATGAAGTGTGAGGTGAAGCTTGTAAGAACAGTGTGAGCATTTTCAAGACTGTCACAAAGGAGCAGTCTTTGAAGTTGCTCCCTAAACACAGGGAGGAGGAGTTCATAGAGGTTGCTTATCTGAAGGTCACGTGACTTGCTTTATCATCAAGATAGAATTATAGTGACTACACTGAGTCACAGTTTTTAGTCCTAAATTATTTCCTGATAATTTCCCATTATTTTTATTTGTAGCTTAATCGTCTCCCTTTATATTGCCAGGCAACCTTCCAGTGTCTCTTGACTGATACTGTTGAGGCCATTTGTTTTGACAAAATTCTTACGTTGTTTCTATATGAAAACCTGTTGCTTTTATAATGAGGGGTGATACACATTTATTATGCAGAGGGAAAGAGATTTATTACAGTGGTACAGGTTTTAACTCAAATCTTTGAGGTCTAACATGTCTCAAAGGGGGATTTGAAGAATTTATAAATTGTAAGTTCTCTAGTTTAGAGAGTGTCATGAACTTTACCATTAAAAACAGAAATTAACTCTTGTATAATGTTGGGGTAGAGAACTTGGACTTGAGTGTTAGACATACTTGGTCTAACTCAGCAGTGCTCCCTACTGAGTTTATTTTTTGCATTTCAAAAAGATGTACAGTTGAACAACACAAGTTTGAATTACATGGGTCCCCTTACATGTGGAATTTTTTCATTGTAAATCCTGCAGTTCCATACGATCCGTGGTTGGTTAAATCCACGGATGTGCTGAGGATAGAGAGAAACCATGTAAATTGTATGCACATTTTCAACTGCAAGGAAGGGTAGCTAGCACCTGAGTTGTACAAAGGTACAAAAAAGTTAAGCTTAAGATATACGTCTGTATATTCTTCTTTCAGTTGACAGGTGCTTTCCGCCATCATAGCCCTGGAGTCTTTCCTTACGCACTGTGTCACCAACCACCCACGTTTTGCCTTAATGTTCTAGGAGTATTTCCCCGTGTCCTCTAGAGCGGTGCTGTCCAACAGAGAGATGCAGCCACTTATGCAATTTTAAATATTCTAGTGGCTACATTTTATGAAGTAAGAACAGTGAAATTAATACTATTTAACCCAGTATGTCCAAAATATTATCATTTTGATATGTTGATATCAAAATATCTTTCCTTTTTTTTTTTTAACTCAGTCTTTGATAGCTGATGTTTTTCTACCTCTTAAAACACATCTCAATTCAGAATGACCACATGTCAGAACCAGGGGCTACTCTGTTAAATGGTACTGAACTAGAGCATCATTTCTTAAATCTGTATAGAATTCCATCCTCTGGTAGTAGTAATAGTGTTAGTTGCTGAGTCATGTCCTACACTTTGTGACCCCATGGACCCCACCAGGCTCCTCTGTCCGTGGGATTCTCCGGGCAAGAATACTGGAGTGGGTTGCCATGCCCTCCTCCAGGGGATCTTCCCGACACAAGGATCAAAACCCAGGTCTTTGGGTGGCTGTAGTTTGTAATTTACCAAACAACACTCTCCCATCCCCCAGTTAGATATTTAGATTATTTCTAGGTATTTGCTATAATGATGCTGATGTACATATCTATATGCCTTTTTGCTTACTATCTATCCTTAGAGTTCCTGGTTACAGTATATGCATATAAATAAGGCTTTTTAACGTAGTAGTAGTTTGCCTTCCAGTAAAGTTACAGCTAGAAGATAAGAATGCGTGTAAAGACGTGTGTTTCAGCATTGAGAGTAGATCTGCTGTGCCACTGACAGCAGTAGCCCTGAGCACTAGCACACGGGTTCTTCTCTGCAGCTTCATTAAGCCAAGCAGATTCCAGGAGCAAAGCCCAACACCAGTTCCCCTCATTCAAGCAGGGTCTTCGCTCAGCTTGGGATCCCCAGCTGGCAGGAGTTAAAAGTCCTGTGTTGTTAGTATATTAGGAAGAGCAATCCCAGGGAGCAGGGGTGAGGGGTAGGGATGGTACTCGTATGTGCTTTAACACTGTCAAGCTGCCTGGCAGGAAGTGGGACTGGTTGCTTGATCCTTTGGCACTATAGAGAAGGCTGTGTGAATTCAGTCTTGGGTGAAGCAGTGTAAGAGAAGAAAGGAGGCAGAATTTGTCCATCAGTCCAGTGTGCCTTGGGTCCAAGGTTTGCCCTTGTAGGTGCCAGCACTTCCATGTTGGGCATGAATGGGCACTGGGCACCAGCAACCCCAGCGTGGGAGGGAGTGTGGGTGCCTGCAGGTCTGCCTGTGCAGAACTGGATGCTTCGGCGGTGTCTGGAATAAGAATCGGGAGCAGCCAAGAGGATCTGGGGTGCACAGGCAGTCTCATCCTGTCCATACTCAACATGTTTCTCCTGACATCAATGCCAAACCTTTTACATGCAGCCTTTTTTTTTTTTTTAAACCTTTTTTGCCATTGGCATGCCATCCCATATCCTCTCTCTGCCAGATGACACTACCACAACTTTGCTTGGATTGTTTAATTGAGTCTCTTCCTGATTTTCCCTACAGGATGAAGAGGCAGTGAAGAAGTTGACAGTAAACCCTGGCACCAAGTCCAAGCTCCCCAAGCCAGTGCAGAACCTCATTAAGATGATCTTTGATGTAGAAAGTATGAAGAAAGCCATGGTGGAGTATGAGGTTATTGCACTTTTGTTATATTCTTGAGCATTTGCTGGGGTGGATGATTGGAGTGCTGAGTTGGCAACGAGTTCAGTGGCTGGTCTTCAGCCTGAGACATACAGGAGTGCTGAGGCCTGGGGTACCTACACTTTCACAGAGAATCATTGGCCTGTTGTGAAATAGATGGTATGTTGTCCCCTTTGCACTTTTTCCCTTGAAGTTGCCATAAAGGCGTGTGGAGCATGGTTCTTTTGTGGCTCAACCAAATAGGCTGCTCAGAGTTGTCATGGAAGTCCAAGATGGAGCCCATTTACAGTGAAAGAACTGTTATGACCAGCAGTGAGCTGACACTTGCTTCATCCCATAAAATGCATACCAGCCAATCATGGGGTGGGGTGGGGGAGGGGAGTGATGAGTGAATCAGTCATATTTCTGTACAAGGAAAAGTGGCAGGGACCACCAGCCAGGGTCAGGTGCTCTCTGTCCCCTGGGAGATGCATGTTCTTGCTGCCTCGAAGCTTGGAGCCACTTTGAAAAAGAAGCAGGGACCAGCAGAGTGCAAGAGTTGCAGATTAGCCTTGACCATTCCTCCTCTCCCATTCCTCCTCTTCACCAGCTTGCTTCCTCTCTGCTTCTTCCAGCCAGCCTTAGAGAAGGCAAGACAAATCTGGGTTGTAGAGACCACTAGCAGCTACTCTTCCTCAGCCCTGCATCTCCCTGTCTTAAGCCCAGCCTGGCAGGACGGCTCGGGCTCTGCTGTTGTTACAGTGCTGGGTCATGTCTTAGACAACCCCTAACAGGTGTGAAGATAGCTAGGGCTTGTGCAGATATCTTGTTCAAGTAGATATACAACCAGGCTTCTGGCTGGGAGGTCTGACAGGTTTGAACAGCTTATGGGCAGGCTCAGCAAGAATGCCTAGAGAAGAGGTGTGCTGGAGTGGGCAGGGGCATCTTCATTTCATGAATCTTTCAAAAGAAAGGTCCCACATACCCTTTCTGATTTTCTGTACTCTGGCTTCTCTGTGATTGATAGAATTTCTCAGCTGTCATCAGACCCAGTCTCTTTCTATGAAATTTTTTTTTTTTTAATATTGTTTTACACTCTAAAATGGGCTTTCCCTGGTGGCTCAGATGGTAAAGAATCCGCCTGCAATGCTGGAGACCTGGGTTCAATCCCTGGGTTGGGAAGATCCCCTGGAGGAAGGCATAGCAACCCCACTCCAGTATTCTTGCCTGGAGAACCCCCATGCACAATGGAGCCTGGTGGGCTATAGTCCATGAGGTTGCAAAGGGTCAGACATGACTGAGCAACTGAGCACACACACTCTAAAACAACCTAGAGACAGGGAACTAAGTGGGGTGAGCATGGGGCACCTACTCCCAGCCCAATGGACTCCACGTGGGATGGGGTGGCCAGGTAGATAAGGAAACATAGTAACCAGGGACACTGTGCTCCCCGTGAGGCAGGTGAGTCCTGAGTCCAGAGCCCACGCTCCAGCTTTGAAGCCTCCTTCCCCGACCCTGCAGCCCACAGTCGGGAGTGGAGGTGGCTTGTGCTGGTTGAGCCCTTCCCTTGTTCTTGTGGGCTGTGTCTGTGCGTTTGAGGGTGTAGGTTAGAGAAACCAGATCTTTATAAAACAAGCACCAGAATTACCCAGCTCGGGGAAATGCTTCCCTCAGAGTTGCTGCTGTCACTCTGGTCACACTGCTCTTGGAGCGTATCTTCTGGAGTCCCCTCTTTAGAATTGCTTTAGAGCCAACTCACAGTCCATGCTTGGATCACTCTGCTCTTTTACTATACTGTGTCCATGGCTCAGAATACATTATCCACCCTCTTTCCTGGACTGCACTCCAACTGTTTAACTCTTCCCAGAAATCAGCTCTCCCTGGGGATGGGTGGATGGGCAGTACTGAGAATGCAGATGCTGTCACCACTGGTCCCTGATTGGTGCCTGTTGGGCTTTGAGCACCTTCACATCCTCTTAATATTTCATCTAGTCAGATAGCAGTTCCACTTCTTGAGTGCTTGTCCAGCTCCATCTTTGTTCCAGGCCCTGCAGGTACTAGCCCCAAAGATGGGCTAAGTGCAGTCCTGGGGCCTGGAGCTCAGGAGGTCTGCTGGGAACAACCCTAGAGACAGCAGTTCAGGATTCAGAGCAGGGGGCCCCATAGGGGGCTGCCAGAGGAGGGGGCCTAGCCAGCATTTAGGCAGGTCACTCCCATAGGGAGTGGGTGCCTCGCTCGATAGCTGGTGACCAGACCCCTGGCCACGGAGTTCATGCTTCTCCACTGCAGCCAGCTCCCTGCCTTCCTGCTGGTTCCAGGGTATTGTGAGCAGCACTGTTGTAGAGACAGATGTTTAACCTTCAGGATGACTGATTTGACGGGTACAGTGTTAGCTTGATGTCAGTATGTATGTTCAGGAGTGTGTCCTTTAAAAAATAATTTTCACCACTTTATGGTTATTTTCTGGCTGGGGATGGCCTTGGCTCTGAGACCCCAGGGAGGGCCTCACTTGGGAATTAGATGAGAGTCCTGCTGTGTTTTCTTCAGAAGTGTGGGACTGATCAAACCCAGTGCAGGGGTGGGGGTTTGGCTTATCTCTGCCATAAGTGAGCAAGAGTCTTCTCTCACAGACTCCCATCCACTGCACTGGGGGTAGGGCTGCAGAGCCTGTGGAATTAGGTCACCAGGTCTCCTTAGGAGGACCCAACAGACTGTGTCTGCTTCTTTCGGAGCCCGGGAGGCCTGGGGTGATGTTTGGTCGGGCTCTCCCATCATCGCACCGGACAGTGCCCAGCTTTCAAAGGGAAAAAAATCCCCCTGTCTCCTCAGATTGACCTTCAGAAGATGCCCTTGGGGAAGCTGAGCAAAAGGCAGATCCAGGCTGCATACTCCATCCTCAGTGAGGTCCAGCAGGTAAGACACCAACCTCTCCTCCAGCTGCCCCATGTTGGGGGCCGGGGCGTCTCCTGGGCTGCCTCTTGTCCTCAGGTGGGGAATGCAGCAGTACATTTACTCAAGGTTAAGAAAATAGACATACTGATTCCTGCTGATACAGGTGGTTTTCAGTTCACCAAGTATGACAAAGAAAGTAAGATGATCACAGTCCTAATGAACTAGCAGTGTTTTCAGTTGTCAGATATAAAGTAAACACTATATACCTGATGAGGAATTTCATTCTCCTGCCTCGTAAAAACGTTCTGATTTTATTTTGTGTGTCCTTAAGAGAGGCTGAGTTTATTTGGCAGTTACTAGGAAATCATCAAGTAGCAAGTTAAATATTGCATTGCTCTTGCTCATGTTCATTCCATGTCAACTTGCTGAGCATCTCCCAAGGTCCCCCAGTCCCCAGTGTCTTCCAGCCTCTGCCCTGGAGGGTTCCACCTGTGTTTGGGGGTCGCACATGAAAGAAGAAAACCACACACAACGCTGAAGTCAGACCGGGGCAATGGACTCTGGCTGATGCTGGAGAGGAGGCCCTGAAACGTAGCGGTTAAATCTAGTTACAGCCAGTCCTGATCAGTTGATCAGACTCTTGTTACCCACTGCCGGAGACCTGAAAGACTTTCCTCAGCCTGAGCTCTTTCCCATCCCAGAATGTCCTGGCGGAGGGGCTGGGGTGGTGTCCTTCGCCTGTTGCACAGAGCAGCCTGCAGCATAGGCAGAGGTTTATGAGGACCAGCCCGTGTCACCGTGAGAAGCCCACCTAGGGCTTCAGGTGCTGACTTGTTGCCCCTTTACCCTCCTGTCGGCAGCAAGGGTGTCTGCCGAGCGTGCACTGACTGGAGGTCCAGCTCCTCCGTTTCTTTGTGCATTTACGGAGCACCTTCTGCGTGGAGCACTAACTAGCGGTGTGGCGTGGGGAGGGGCTCACCTTTCTGTGCTCGCCCTGGCCCACCCCACCCCACCCCCGCCTTAAAGGTGAAGGTCGGTGGCCAAGGGGGCCAGATTGAATTTTATAGCAAAGGGTCTTTTTTCCTCCCTCTCAAGCTTTGTTTTTTTGTTTTTGTTTCTTTATTGTATCAAGTCTTAGTGGTGACATGTGGGTTCTTTGTGGCAGTGCACAGGCTTCGCTGTAGCTGGTAACGCTTGGGCTTAGTTGCCCCGTGGCATGTGGGATCTTACTCACATTCCCTCCATCAGAAAGCAGATTCTTAACCACTGGACCACCACGAAAGTCCCCAACAGTTTGTTGTGAAATCTTTTCAAAGAAAGTTGAAAGACTTCTGTAGCGACAGCCAGTGCGCCCACCACCAAGATGCCCCAGTGAACGTTTTGCATAGCGGTGCGGGGTTTGTGGGTGTATTAATGCACAACTGTCTGTACAAGTGAAATCATGTCCGGGAAGCCCGTGTGTCCGGAGCCACCCAGTTTGAGGATGGGATGCTGCCGCTGCCCAGCTGAGTGACAGACGCTGCAGAAGGTGGTTTCCCAGCCTGGCCACACAGACTTGGCGGCAGCACCTGGCCTCCAGAGGAGAAAGTCTGGAAAGGTGCTGGGAGCGCAGCGGTGCCTCAGGCTGTTCCCTCTGTTCCCTCCCCACAAAGGCGCTGTCCCAGGGCAACAGTGACTCTCACATCCTGGATCTCTCCAATCGCTTCTACACCCTGATCCCCCACGACTTCGGGATGAAGAAGCCCCCGCTCCTGAACAACGCAAACAGCGTGCAGGTAGCACCGTGGCCCAGGGGGGGCCGCTGGTCTGGGCTATGCGGGGTTGGGGGGTCACTCCCTCATCACTGCCCCTCTGTGTTGTGATCCTCCAGGGCAACAGCCTCTCATTTCAAAGTAGGGTTCTCCCCATATTAGGAGCCTGCCCATGGGTAGAACAGTTGGGTTTTCCTGCCCTTGCTGAACCACGTCAGTCTGGGGAAAAAGAACCATAGGAGAAGGGGGAGCATCTTTGTCTCTGCTTTCCCTCTCTCCTTCATTAGGGAGCCAGTGAGAGGTCTCCACCTGTTACCAGTGTGTGGGAGAGAAACCCCCACCACACAGCCATGTGGTTGCTGCCTCTTCTGCCCTGGAGAGCGAGCCTCCTTAGCATTCCAGAAATCCTTAGGCGTGTTCCCTGTGAACAGAGAACAGGCTGTCCCTGGACACCTGGGCGGGACCTTGTCACTGTCTGTGTTAGACGTTGTCTGGGTTCTGGGTGAGTCTTTCTCCCTCACCTTGTACTTAGCTCTAGGTTTTCGTTTCCTCCAGGCCAAGGTGGAAATGCTAGACAACCTGCTGGACATTGAGGTGGCCTACAGTCTACTCAGGGGTGGTTCTGATGACAGTAGCAAGGACCCCATTGATGTCAACTATGAGAAGCTCAAAACTGACATTAAGGTAACAGGGCCCGCCCTTTCTGAAGCATCCAACCCTCTGTCCCAAGAACAGTGGTCCCCAAACTTAAACATGCGTCAGGATCTCCTAGAGAGCTTGTTAAAACAGATTACTGGGGTCCAAGGATTGACCATCCTGGTAAGGTTCCTAGGTGTTTCTGCTTGTGGTCCTCTGAGAACCTCAGAGCCTTCACCTGTAAAGAAGCACCTTGTTTGCGAGGCAGGCTTCCAAGTCAAGGCAAGCGCCTGATGGCAGCCGTAATAAAGCTGCAGTGCCTAGATTCGTGTTCTCTGGAGTCAGAGTGGCCCTGTTGGTGTGCACAGTTCTTGAACTTGGGTCTGTTGGAGGCTTGGGCAGAAAGCACCCTGCCTTGGCCAACCGGAGACATTTTTGCCTTCGCTGCAAGCTTGCCTTGGCTTTGAGCCTGGTCTCACATCTCACATGTGCCTCATTTCACAGCCCATGTCCTGCCCTGCAGTGTGAGGAAGTTCAGGTACACTGGGATCTGTTCAGCCTGGTGTCCTGTGTTTATATAACTAAAAAGAGCCTTTGCCCCATGCTTAGGACAAAGTATAGCTTTTGTGTGATGTGTGGGTGTATGCAGGGTAGGATACAGCCTGGTTCTTCGTGAAGGGGTTTGTTAATGTTTCCATTAATGATTGTAAAGCCATTTAATTAAGAAGCAATGAGAACTAGAATTTCTACATTCTCTGAACTTTGGATTAGACTGAAAATATAAGTCCCATCACACACTCATTGATTTAGGCAGAGATTCCATTATTTGACGGTTATTTAGTGCACATTTGCTCTAAATGTGCTCTGATCCATGATGTCCCTGTCCCTGAGGATTCAAATGGAGCACCCATCACCAGGAGTCTGTTGTATCCTTGCTGCTTTTGGTTGCAAGTCTTGGCTGCAGGCTGTCTCCTGGCCCCCGGGCTTTAAGTCATGGTTCAGTTCAGTACACACAAGCAAAGTCGTTTCCGACTCTTGGTGACCCCATGAACTATAGCCCACCAGGCTCCTCTGTCCATGGAATTCTCCAGACAAGAATACTGGAGTATTCATTTCCTTCTCCAGGGATCTTCCCGACCCAAGGACTGAACCCAGGATCTCCTGGTTAAGTTATGGTTAGGGGGACTATTACCTAGAGCCAGCTAGCTCCTCATTGTAGAGGTTCCCCGCTCCCAGACGGTGAGCCCCACGTTCCAAGCTTTTGTGATGGCCCAAAGCATAGGGTTCTAAGGCAGGAAGGAGGCTGGGATCATGCAAACAGGAGATGCCCGAGGAGGTGGGGCCCCTGGAACACAGGCTGGCTCTCTTCCACCCGGGCTCTACGTGAGCCACGTGTTACTTGTGCGTCAACTGAGCCTATTGTTGTTCTCCCTGCCTCTGTGTGGCTCTCCTTGCTCTGATTCAAAGACGCTTTATTTCTAGGTTGTGGACAAAGATTCTGAAGAAGCCGAGATCATTAGGAAGTATGTGAAGAACACTCATGCGACCACACACAACGCATACGACTTAGAAGTCATCGACGTAAGGCTCTCTCCTCCCTCTGCCCCCTTTGTGTCCGGCCAGCTCTTCCCTGCCCATTTCTCTGACCTGGGCCTGGGTAGAAAAGAGTGGTTGGCTTTCTTTAAATAACCAGAGGAAGTGACGCAGTTGTTTGTGGGACACAAAAGTCCATAGTCTTGTGGTTTGGGGTTGGCTTTTTATTCTGTTTTAAAGGACATTTCCTACCTACCATTCCAAAAACCTAGTTCTAACCTAGTTTTGGAATCAGAACTATTAGGAGACATCCAAATAAAGTGCCTCAGGTGGGCCTCTGCTGCACGCAGTATGAATTTAGCTGCTGGTCCCTGCTGGACAAGACCTTGAGTGGCCTGTTGCCACACCCCAGCCTGACTGGAACACCTTACATACTGCAGAAGGCCTCATGTGTCCCAGCTCTGTCTGTGTCTTGTCAGATCTTCCAGTTCCCCCATAGTAACTGGTGGCTCCTTCCACTTCTCTCTTTTATGTAATAACTCCGACCAGATCTTCAAGATAGAGCGCGAAGGGGAGGGCCAGCGTTACAAGCCGTTTAAGCAGCTGCATAACCGGAGGCTGCTGTGGCACGGGTCCAGGACCACCAACTTCGCAGGCATCCTGTCCCAGGGTCTCCGGATAGCCCCACCTGAAGCGCCTGTGGTACGTGTCTGGCCTGGGAGCCATAGCAGGAGAGGGGTGGGTTCTGCCCATCTCTGCAGCCATCTCCACTTGAGCCCTGTGGGTACCTGTGTGGGAAGCCTCTGGGTGCCTCTGTGACCATGCAGCCTTGTTTAAAGATGAAGGCGCAGCCGTGGTGGTTAAGGTGAGCGTTGCCGCATGGCCCTTTCCTGACCTCACTACCGAGCTGCACACAGTTTCTGGAAGAGAGGAAGTGAAGTGTTTTCCAGACCCTGCTGTGAATGATAATTGGGTGTTGACTGGCAGAGAGTGCAGACTTTGGCCACGGGCCAGGCTGAGTCCCAATCTACCTCTTGCACCTCCCACCTGGGCACCTCCAGTCTGCCTTGGTAGAGCCCGACCCAGACCCAAGTCAGACCGCTGTGTCAGCTGCTCAATTATAGACATGACCCACAGGCAGAAACTTAAGGGTCTGCCAGGCCCCTTGTTCTGTAGTTGTAGAAAGCGAGGAGCTTAACGACTGGACTCATTAGTGTGGCAGAGTCCACTGTGCTGTGAAGCGGCAAACACACTAATGTCTCGACCCCATTTTCCTTTAAAGGAATAAAAAGTATAGCTGTGTTTACTGGGTGTTCACATGCGCCACACCTTGGTCTAAGAAGCGGCTAGTAGCTCATTTAATTTTCACAGCAGCCGCATAGGGTTCTTTTCCCCAGTTCAGCGAAGAAAGCGGGGTCCAGAGAGATCCAGTGACTTCTCACAGCCCCTGGGCAGCAAGTGGAGCTGGGATCTGAACAACCTGCTCCCGAGCGCGGGCCTCTGCCTGCTGTGGGGGCCATTAGGAACCTGTCACGGCTGTTCTCTTGGCACCTGGCTCACAGTCAGCACTCCGTGAGAAGGTTTTCAGCTGTCCCTTTTCCATCCCTCCAGACGGGCTACATGTTTGGTAAGGGGATCTATTTCGCCGACATGGTCTCCAAGAGTGCCAACTACTGCCACACGTCCCAGGGAGACCCAATAGGCTTGATCCTGTTGGGAGAAGTTGCCCTTGGAAACATGTGAGTAACCCCAGCTCTGGGGCTGGTGACACTTGATGGGGGTGGATGGGGTGAGCTTTAGGAAGGAGCTTCCCCTGGCTAGGGGTGATCCTGGAAATTCCCCACCACAGTTAAGAGGATCTACCAGTTTGGCAGTGGGTGTCAGACACCAAGGCAAGTTAAGTGAATGAGGGAGGCACAGAAATGTTTCACGAAACCAAGACAGGAAGACAGCTAGGCCTCAGGAACTGGCAGTTCTGCTCTTCCTGTGGACTAGGAAGCACAGAGCGTGGTTACTTCGTAGCCCCTGTTCCCCTACTGATATTTAGATTTCCTGTCTGAGACCAATTCAGGTTGAATTGGAATCTTAATCCCAGTTGCAGATTCCTTGCAGAGAAAATCTGATTGACTTAGCTTGGATTGGTTGTCCACGTTAGACCATAACCCAAAGAGAGCAGGGTTATGTAATAGACCAGGAGGGGTCTCAGGGTCCTGGACTGGACAAAGTTCCAGAATGGCAGCTACCCCGTAGCTCTAATCAGGCCCTTTCCTGGAAGTGGCCTTCTGGCAGTGATCGTTGGCACCAGCTGTTCAAAGGGGACTACACCTTCCATGTCTAGGACCAGAGCAGAGGGGAGCTCCTAGCAGGGAACGTGGACTGGGCTCTCTGAGTGTTAGTCTCAGCAGCTTCCGTGGCCTTGCTCTGCTGTTCGTATTGTTGGTCTGAGAGCCCAGTGACCTTAGAGGCTCCTCTGAAACTACCTTCTCTTATAGGTATGAACTGAAACACGCTTCGCATATCAGCAAGTTACCCAAGGGCAAGCACAGTGTCAAAGGTAATGTGTTTCGGAAGCTGCTGCTGCAGATACCCTGGACTGCACAGGGAGGGGGCTTTCTTTCCCCCATAGTCATGGTTTCTGTGGCTAGCTGTTACAAGTCCTTTTTTTTTAAAATATTTGACTCTGGCCACAAATGACCCTGGTTTTACAAATGCCATAGAAGAGTTCTGGTTCCAGCTTCTAATAACCAAGTGCACTGGCTCTGGGTTCTAACCTGACTCTTAGCTTCAGTATTGAGGGCCTTCTGGTGGCATAGTGGTACCTGGAGCTTCTTGAATTGCTATAGCTCATAGCCCATAATGACTTAGGACTTCCTTCTGCCTGGGTGAAGTGAGGGTGGGGATTCTACTTACCAGAAAGCAGAGTCGGGGCACTACTATGCTGACTACTATGCTGATGAAAATCAGGCTGAAACTTGGTGTATACCTACAGCTTTATGTCTGGAAGGAGGACACAGTATTGGGTTTTGTATGTCTTTTAAATGTATATGCAGATCTCATCTGTCTGGAGCGTTTTCGGCCTGTTTCCACAAATCATATCCCGTCTGTCTTCTGTCCTGCAGGTTTAGGCAAAACTACCCCTGACCCATCGGCTAGTATTACTATGGATGGTGTGGAGGTGCCTCTCGGGACAGGGATTTCATCTGGTGTTAATGACACCTGTCTGCTGTATAACGAGTATCCTTTTATGAGTGTGCTGTGCACGCCTCAAGCAATGGTCTGGGGCTGTGAAGTCACTTAAATGCAGCCAGTTCACCCAGGGGCGGGCTGGCTCAAGACTGTCCTGTGGTGTGTCTCACGGGGAACAGTTCCCCTTAGTGGTCTCCCCGGTCAGGATGAGAGACCCAGCCCCCGACCTGGGAGGGTTTGTGGGGTGTGGCCGTAGGCCGGCTTATGGGCAGCAAGCTCGCCCTCCTTTGTGGAAGCGTTTGTACCTTGACACACTTCCCCTCCAGGTACATTGTCTACGACATTGCTCAGGTGCACCTGAAGTACCTGCTGAAGCTGAAGTTCAACTTTAAGACATCCCTGTGGTGAGCTGTGAGGTGTGCAGGCTGGTGACTGACGTGCTTTGCACTGACTGACCAGGCAGAAACCTCAGCTGAGTTGTTGAGGCATAGTAGCTTCACTCAATCTCCTTAGAAAGGATTTTATATGAACACTTGGTCACATGTTTCAATGATTTTCCCAACTTTTCAAATCCCTTGATTGTTGTGTTGGGCGGGGGAGTGGGCGGGGGGTTGTTTTGGGGGTTTTCTCCTGCCAGCCATAACCCTGGTAGGTATAACTGACATTAGAGAAAAGTTGGGGAGGGTCTTAACTGTGTCTAGATTAGTCCAATGAAAGAGCCTTGCAAGCCACATTAGAACCTCTGCCTTACTGGTTTCCCCAGGGAAGGAAAAAAATAATCTTCTACCCTTGTTTCTAAGTATTCATCTTTAGTTTTGGAAAAATGTTAAGTGTTTATTTTGAGGTCAAAATAAAAACTAATTTCATACTATTTAAATTTCCTTTTTTTTTTTTTAAATTTTGTATTTGTTGTCACCCTTTCAGCCTCTTGTTTTTCTGTGAGAAGTGTTGGGAGACCACAGGGAGGAACTTTAACAATTTCTTATACTGAGAAACAAAAGGCACTTTCCTTTTCTAGAAACTCTCGAACGTGGAAGCTCTTGGAATACATAGTAGTTTTAGATTGCATTTGAAATTCGTTTTCCTCTGAGCAATTTTGTCTTCTAAATTAAGACTAGCATCACCAAAATACCAAAGGGCTAATAGTAATTCTGGATTAAAATGGAAATGGCTTCGGTCCTTATGTGTGTTTGGTCTCATTCTAACTGCAGATCTATTAATCTTCACAGTGCAAGGTCCACAGAGACTGTAGGGGAATTGTTTGCACCCGTATCCATGAAACCCCAGAATGTGCCAGGCAACATACAGCAGTGGCCAGTAGGAAAGCCCCATCTGAGTAACAGCCAAGCATAGGAGACCATGCTTTTTTCTCTTCAGTTTATCAGATAGTTAGCAGTGATAAAACCCGTGTCAGCGTGCTCTTCCTTTCTGTGGAGTGTTATCTTACATATACTGTATTGCCTCCTACCACTACTGTGTATTTGAGCATGATGCTTATTAAATATTTACATTTAAGTTCCCTGAAAGCCAGGATGGTATCTTATGACACTTTAAACCTTCTACAGAAGGAGAATGGGAAGTGAGGGCCAGAAGGTAGAGTCACAAGTAAGAGAAGGCCTCAGAATGAGCTGTTGTCGCAGCCCCAGACTTACACGGGTGTTCTGGGTCAGAGAAACAAAGAACAGACGTCATTCCAGACAGGAAAGAAGAAAAACACATTTTCTCTGAGTTGAATTTCATCGAAGTGATGATAGCAGCAAATGCAGTTTATGAACTGTGACTGTGTTCATTGTAGCCATGTTTGTGGCTTTCTGCAGTTAATAAAATTTGAGGGCCATACAAACCCAAGTTAGGGTGTCAGATTTCAGAAATGGGCAGACCAGTTTCTTTATCTTTTGTTTGGTGTCCTTAACTTTTTGATGAAAATCCTTAGCAAAATCAACCTTAGGCCCCTCTCCTGGTTAGCTAGCCACTCAGTAATGCTCTCAGACTCCCTAGATCCTAAATATTCTGTACTCTTCACCATTTTTTATCAGCACAGAGAAGGGCAATTACCAGCCTCCACCCCTCCCTGCACCACAGTACCTGATTAAACAGAGTATTTTTAGGTTGGAGTGATTGCTTAATGGGTTTTCTATAATCAGAACTGATTTCTTTCTTAAAGAGAGATTCTGATTCCATACTTTTCTGCTAAAAGAGGGAACCTGCCATGTTATGTTTCAGTATTCATATTTTTTTTTCTTTCTTCACTTTACAAAAATTCAAGTTAGCAGCTAAAATGTGTGTAGTTTGTTTACAATTGTAAATCATACAGAAGCACAGGGTGCCTGGTGAGCCAAGGTGCAACCCTGGGCCTCTGCTGGGAGCTGCCCACTCTCCTGCCTTTGCCTGGAAATGCCCTTGGACGGCAGCAGCTGCCAGAGACAGCATTTGGCTCACGTTTCAGTCCACACTGTTCCACACAGCATGGCACACACCCGTGGTTTAAATGTTCTAAGCAGACGCACCACCCATCACTCCAATGTGTTAACCAACAGGTTTTGCATTGGCAGTTCTCTCTTGCTGCCCTCTTTTGGAGGCTGAGAACAGCGCCTCGAACAACTGTGTGAGAGCAGGCCTCTGAAGCTGCTATAGTGATGTGATGACTGGAGCTTCGCACCGGGGTGAACCCCAAAACATTGTGCTTTTAGGGTCCCCATAGTTAAGCCCAGTGGCAGCTTGGCCCCTGGCACATGCAGTGTGTGTTCTGTGTTCAGTGTTCATGCTGAAAGCCCTTTGACCTGCTCTAGACACCTTGTGTCTTCTCTCCATGAGGATCTGAATATGAGGGATAGATTTATCTCTGACCTGTTGGGCTGGTTTTAATTACTCTCTTTATCACCCAGCTACTTTAAGGATTTCATATTTCCAAAGTAGCATCGCTTCCTCTTCAATTCCCCAAATACTGGGAGTTGTTTTTTTAAAGGAACGGTGTTGTAAGTAAGGCTTTTCATATTATGGCTTCCTGGGAGCTTATAGCTGGTTTTGTGGGGTCCAGAGCAGTGATGACCAACATCCCACCACCCGCCTCACTTCTGCCCAGTAACCTCTGCCTGAAAGATCACCAGGCAGCTCCTATTTGCATTTCTCTGGCTTAGGAGAGCAAAGCCAGGCCAGGATCTAGGTTATAAGCAGGTACATTTTTGGAGACTCATTTTGGAGAATGAAAAGATAATGGCCTGCAAACATTTTCCTCAGGTAAGAGGTTGCCGACTGGTGGACAGTGCTGGTAATGGGGACACTTGGGCATAGCCCTATTCCGCCACTGTGCCTTTCTGGGCAGGGGGTCTCATCTTGCAGCAATGGGCTCGTGCCCATAAGTCAACTGGTTTTGCCACATGTCCCTTCACCCAGAAGTGGCCTCATTGAAGGTGGAATGGGTCCTAAAGCTGAGCCAGTGTGCCAAACAGGGTGAGGCTGCCCCACAGGGCCTGTGAGATGTTAGTTCCCCAATCAGGTCAAACCCTTGTCCCCTGCATTAGAAGCATAGTTTTAACCACTGGACTGCCAAGGAAGTTCCCCAGAATATGTTTTAGATCAGATACCAGCCTGTGGTCCTAGAAGCAAGGGCTGGAGTGGGCATAGCTCCTGACTCTTGCCACGTGTGACTTCCCCTGGAGCTCTGCTGGTTTGGAAGTCCAAGGCCTGAGGGAGACATGCTTCCCTAGGGGCCACAACAGTGGTTCCACCGAGTTGGAAGATAAGGCTGCCACTTTAGGGCTCTAAAAACCACAATCCCCACAAGCAGAGAAAGGGGTTACTCTACTGGCTAATGTCACTGATCACCCAGTGGGAGATTTGGGCGCTGGACCTTGGAGGTGAAAGGACAGCCTGCAGCCCAGGGGCTTCTCAGCATCACCCTTGTCCATGGCATAGTTGGGTGGGGGTGGGGGAGGGGGCGGAGCTGCAGCCAGTGGAAGTCAGCAGCCCGTGACAGTGGTGGGGCTGTTGAGGACCTGACCCTCAGGAATGATGGTTTGGGCACTTCACCAGGTCAAAAACATCAGCTAAGGTTCAGACTGAGGGCGGCAGAAATAGAAAGAGGCAGCTATAGGTCACAACTGTGGTTTTATGACCCGAGCATAAACAACTGAAATAACCAGGTAGGGGGCTGTAGACAACTGGCCTGAGTGGCCTGAGCCTAGGATTTGAGATGATGGGTTAGAAGGGCTGTAAATGTCAATATAGGGCTTCCCTGGTAGCTCAGCTGGTGAAGAATCCCCTTGCAATTCAGGAGACCCCAGTTCAATTCCTCTGTCAGGAAGGTCCCCTGGAAAAGGGATCGGCTACCCACCCCAGTATTCTTGAGCTTCCCTGGTGGCTCAGATGGTAAAAAATCCACCTGCAATGTGGGAGACCTGGGTTTGATCCCTGGGTTGGGAAGATCCCCTGGAGGAGTGCATGGCAACCCACTCTAGTATTCTTGCCTGGAGAATCCCCATGGACAGAGGAGCCTGGTGGGCTACAGTCCATGGGGTCACGAAGAGTCAGACACGACTGAGCGACTAAGCACAACACAGCCAGATGTCAATAAGGTTACATTTGTACCCCCAAGCTCCCATACATAATTCAGTAGATCCTGAACTCAGGGATGCTGTTGCCTGAGAACTGGTGGTGGGTTCAGCTTGGGGGAAGCAAGGTTCAGGGCCCAAAGGAGAGAACCCCTGTCTTCCCAGGGTCATCTGAGTCCTTTCAATCAGGGCTTTTTCTCTTGACTGCAGAAAGATGAATCAGGGCTTTGCTGGTGGCTCAGTGGTAAAGATTCCACCCACCAGTGCAGGAGACAGTGTCTACATGCCACAGGACAACTAAAGCCGTGAGCCACAACTGCTGAAGCTTGCACACCAAGAGCCCGTGCTCCGTAACAAGAGAAGCCACCACCGTGAAAAGCCGGGGCACTGCAACTAGAGAGTAGCCCCTGTTCTCCACACCTGGAGAAGGAAGGCCGTGCACAGCAGCCAAGACCCAATGCAGCAATGAATCAATACATTTTAAAAGGAGAATGTCAAAGAAAAAGGGAAAATCTAGCCATTCTGAATGCCTGAAATCTCTTGGTACCAACCTCTGAGTTGCTCTGAGAATGTGTGTGCTAATTCCTATAAAGTACTTGGCATGGCTCCTGACCTTGATATGCCCTCAGTAAACCTCAGCCATTATTGTTGAAATCCTAACGGATACCTTTGCCTGGGGTGTGAGTTGAAACAGGAAGCTCCAGTTTTTTTTAAAAAAAGAAATGGTCTTCCCTAGTGGTCCAGTGGTTAAGACTCCACCCTTCCACTATAGGAAGGCACGGGTTTGATTCCAGGTGGGAAAGTTTTTCATGCCATGAAGTGCGACCAAAGGAACAAGACTAAGGAGTAAATCCTATGCTCATTGGGAGCCATTGGACAGTCAGGAGGAAGTGAAAGAAACGTGAAACTGTGAGTCGCAAAGTCGTGTCTAACTCTGTGATCCCATGGACTGTAACTCTCCAGGCTCTTCTGTCCGTGGGATTCTCCAGGCAGGAAAGTGGAGTGGGTTGCTATTCCCTTCTCCAGAGGATCTTCCCCACCCAGGCACCAGGAAGAAAAGCCCAGGGTTATAAAGGTGACCTTATGCCCACATTTTCAATCTCTTGTGAAACCTCAGTGACACTGGCATCCCCTCAGTGTGCCTTCATTCTCCGCCCCTCCATATCACCCCCTTAACTGTAAAGGGACAGATGCGCCAACAGCGCTCCCCCAGGCCCAGCCCTGCTTCCAGCCAGGCCTCCCAGGGCTCAGAATAGCCCAGCTGCTGTCTCAGCAGATGGCCAGTCTAATTTTAGCCATGTGGTGCTCACCCAGAGACCAGGCTGGGCTGTTTAGATTTGAATAAGCCAGTGTGTGACTTTGGTTTGGAGCCAATAACAAAGCTTTGAGCTGTTATGATCTGTGTCTGCTCGTGCTTTACAGGCATTCCAGAAATATAATTTTTGAAGTATTTTGTTTCTCTAAACCAACAAGAGCCCAAAGTGTAAAAAACCAGCAGGCAGTCAAGCCTGCGGCGTGGTGGGAACAGGCCAGGAAACTGAGGATGGATGGGGGTGAGAAGCAGACGTTGGTGTGGGCTCCTGCCCTGCTCCCCCAGCGACGGGCAGGTGGCTGGGCCTCGGTATCCAGGGCACACCTACCCCTCGATATTGTCTTTGTCAAAACACAAGAAGAGAGCCTTACCTTCCCAGTGCATCTTGTTGATGGGCTGTATTTTTGATGCTGTGGAAGGACTGTGATCAGGAAGAAATTAACCACAGATGTAAACAAGAATGGGCTTCCCAGGTGGCGCTAGTAAAGAACCCGCTTGCCAATGCAGGAGACGTAAGAGACTTGGATTCGATCCCTGGGTAAGGAAGGTCCTCTGGAGGAGGGCATGGCAACCCACTCCAGTATTCTTGCCAGGAAAATCTAATGGACAGAGAAGTCTGGCAGGCTACAGTCCATGGCATCACAAAGAGTCAGATGTGGCAAGCAACTTAGCATGCACACACATATAGTCCCTTAAGGTAGCGTGAAGTGGCAGATGCGGAAACTGAGTCTGGGAGAGGTGAGACTGTCCAAGTTCCCACCACAGATTGGAATTGAGCAGGTTGAGAACCTGTGTTTTCCAGCATGATGTTTCTTACACATCATCCCCCATATATGAAGACTGCTTTGCATACAAGTTCTCTCAGAGAGTTAAGACAGCCCAGTGTGGCTTGGAGACCCGTGATGTAGCCTGCCTTTGCCTTTCTGTGAGCTGATAGTTGAGGAAGTTGAGGACCCCAGAAGACAATTGCTAGAATGAGAAGACCAGGCTCTAGTTCACAGCTTCCAACACTGGGTCTGTGAATGCTTAGAGCGTGCTGGATGGTCATCAGGGAATCCATTGAGTCAGCAGCTGCTTTCAGCGGTTAGAAAAGGAAAGCAGGAACTTCCCTGGCGGTCCAGTGGTTAAGACTTTGCCTTCCAATGCAGGGGGCATGGGTTCAATCCCTGGTCAGGGAGCTAAGATGCCACATGCCTTTTAAACAACAAAAAAAACTAAAACAGTACAGAAGCAATATTGTAACAAATTCAATAAAGACTTTAAAAAAATGATCCACATTTTTAAAAAAATCTTAAAAAAGAACAGGAAAGCAGTTCCAACAATAATAATACATGTCATCTCTCTGGTCCCATCACTTCATGGCAAATAGATGGGGAAACAGTGGCTGACTTTATTTTGAGGGGTCCAAATCACTGCAGATGGTGATTGCAGCCATGAAATTAAAAGATGCTTACTCCTTGGAAGGAAAGTTATGACCAACCTAGATAGCATATTCAAAAGCAGAGACATTACTTTGCCAATAAAGGTCCGTCTAGTCAAGGCTATGGTTTTTCCAGTGGTCGTGTATGGATGTGAGAGTTGAACTATAAAGAAAGCTGAGCACAGAAGAATTAATGCTTTTGAACTGTGGTGTTGAAGACTCTTGAGAGTCTCTTGGACTGCAAGGAGATCCAACCAGTCCATCCTAGAGGAGGAGATAAGTCCTGGGTGTTCATTGGAAGGACTGACGTTGAAGCTGAAACTCCAATATTTTGGCCACCTGATGCAAAAAGCTGACTCATTTGAAGAGACCCTGATGCTGGGAAAGATTGAAGGTGGGAGGAGAAGGGGATGACAGAGGATGAGATGGTTGGATGGCATCACCGACTCAATGGACATGAGTTTGGGTGAACTCCGGGAGTTGGTGATGGACCGGGAGGCCTGGCATGCTGTGGTCCATGGGGTCTCAAAGAGTCGGACACAACTGAGCAACTGAACTGAACTAAACTAAACTGTCCAGAAGTGGACAATGGCAGGATTGCTTAATTCAGCTCTGTTTCTCTAGACGGTGACAGAGTGGCAGCTGGACTTCTGGCGTCAACATCCAAAGGAGGAGAGAGTCGCCCCCTCATCCTTCTCTTCTTACTAAAAAGATTTTTGACTTTTTTATACATTGATTTACTTCTGTGCTGGGTCTTTGTTGCTGCTCCCGGGCTTTCTCTCATTTCAGTGAGTGGGGGCTACTCTCTTAGTTTAGGTGTGCTGGATTCTCCCTGCGGTAGCTTCTCTTGTTACAGAGCACGGGCTCTAGGCATGCAAGCTCAGTGGTTGCGGCACATGGGCTTAGTTGCCCCGTAGCAGGTGGGATCTTCCGGGACGAAGGATCAAACCTGTGTCCCCTGCATTAGCAGGCAAATTCTTATCCGCTGTACCACCAGAGAACTACCAAGACAGACTTTTCTCCATTACTCCTAGTAGACCTGGTCTCACTGGCCAGGGCTGGGACACAGCTGTGAGGGAAGTTAGACCCAGAATGTCTGGTGTTTTCAGCCTGTTTAGAGGGAAGTGGGCTCTACCAGCAAGGACCAAGGGGGTCAAGAATGGTGGTCGAGTGCATGTCAGTCCCTGGGAAGTGGATGGGAAGGAAGGTGAGGCCCAGGCACACTTTTTTCCGGGTAATGGGTCCAGAGAACCCATCAGATTCTCAGCAGCAGTCCATGAATGCAAGGCCTTCCCAGAACCATAGCTGCGGAAAAACTACACCTCACCAGCTGCTCTGACATTCTGTGGTGTTCCTGAAGATAGATACAGACCATCATAGAAATAAAAACAGTTGTCCGGGATAGTTTAAATGGCAGTACTTCGTGCTCATCTTGGACTTCCCTGGTAGCTCAGATGGTAAAGACTCAGCTTGCAATGCAAGAGATCTGGGTTTAATCCCTGGGGTGGGAAGTTACCCTGGAGGAGGGCACGGCAACCCACTTCAGTCTTCTTACCTAGAGAATGGACAGGGGAGCCTGGTGGGCTACAGTCCATGGGGTTGCAGAGTCGGACACAACAGAGTAACTAAGCACAGCACGGTGCTCATCTCACAGGCAAAGTCAGGCTTCACTGACACTGTCGAGGTCACGGTCAGCAACCCATGGGAATGCCAAGCTCTTCTTTTCCTCTCTAGCTTTATTTTTTGCTGTGAGCCCCAGGGTCCTTGCCCAGAAGATGATCACGCTCTGCTTGTCTGGAGCTGAACTTCTTCATCTGAGTGGGTGCTGGATTCCAATTGGACTGGTGGTGATTCCATTCCTGCTTGGGTCGGGGCAGCCACTGTGGTGCCCAGGACACCAGGAAACAGCTCCAGCTGTCTGGGCCAGTCTGAGGAGAGCTTGCTGCATTGGGTTAGTGACTCCCTAGGGACAAGGGCCAGTGGGTCACAGGCACCGAGAGCTGCCTTGAACCTGGTGAGCTGCAGCCTGGCCGCCTCGGTTACCAGCCCCCACTAACCCTGGTGTAGGGGATCCCTTCTCCTGGAAAGCCCTGATTTATGGCAACAACTGTGGAAGCACACCTAACACCCCTGCCAAACAAAACACATCTCATCTATATTATGTTGAACAAGCACAACTTGTGGATCGAAACCATTTACAGTAAGTCTATATACAAATGAGTTCTGTTCCAAGAATGCATTCATAAGTTTAATTTGTTCGTTAAGTCAGAGGTAGCCTAGGTGCCCAACTAACACAATCAGTTATATAGTACTGTAGTATGTTTTAGTCGCTCAGTCGGGTCCAACTCTTTGTGACCCCATGAACTGTAACTCATCAGGCTCTTCTGTCCATGGGATTCTCCAGACAAGGATACTGGAATGTGTTTCCATTCCCTTCTCCAGGGGATCTTCCTGATCTAGGAATTAAACCCAGGTCTCTTGCATTACGGGCTTCCCTGGTGGCTCAGAGGTTAAAGTGTCTGCCTCCAGTGTGGGAGACCCGGGTTCGATCCCTGGGTCGGGAAGATCCCCTGGAGAAGGAAATGTCTACCCACTTCAGTATTCTTGCCTGGAGAATCCGATGGACAGAGGAGCCTGGCAGGCTACAGTCCACAGGGTCGCAAAGAGTCTGACACGACTGAGTGACTTCACTTCACTTCACTTCTCGTGCATTGCAGGCAAATTGTTTACTGTCTGAGCCACCGGGTAGCCACTATAGTATAATAGGTTTATAATACTTTTGTGAAAAATAATACATAAAAAGCAAAAAATAAAACAGTTTTAATCGTAGAGTATAGTACTCTGAGATCAAGGAGATTAAACTAGTGAATCCTAAAGGAAATCAACCCTGAATATTCATTGGAAAGACAGATGCTGAAGCTGAAGCTCCAATACGCTGGCCACCTGATGTGAAGAGCCGACTCATTAGAAAAGCCCCTGATGCTGGGAAAGATTGAAGGCAGGAGGAGAAGGGGACGACAGAGGAGGAGATGGTTGGATGGCATCACTGACTCGATGGACAGGAGTTTTGAGCAAGCTCTGGGAAGTGGTGATGGACAGGGAAGCCTAGAGTGCTGCAGTCCATGGGGTCACAAAGGGTCGGACACGACTGAGCAACTGAACAACAGCAATAGTACCCTGAAAGGTGCAGTAGTACAGTACAACAGTTGGCATACAGGGAATGGCATCCAGTGAACAGGCAAGAAGAGTTACTGGGGGAGGGAGAGGAGGTGGCAGCCAGGAGAGCAGAAGGATCGTCAGCAATATAAGATGGGGGCAAGCTGCAATTTCACCCATGCCTGATGTTGATGAAACACTGTTCACATCTGAAATTTCGAAACTTGAAGGTTTGTATGCAGGGGACTTACTGTATTTTTCTCCCACCACCCTTTTAAAATTGTTCAGTGAAGGAACCCTTCTGCTGCCACTGGGAAAAAAAACTCTGCAGGCAGGCCCTTGACTTCCCTTCTATAAAAGCAGATGGTCTTTTACACCCCATGGTGACTCTAAGATTCAACCATTTCAACTCAGCCCAATCCAAGATGACAATCAAGTCTCCAGACTTGGTTTTAACGTTACCATTTCTCCCTCCTTTGGCTCTACTGGGCTTCAGGCTGGAGACTGAGATGGGAAAGGGACACAATGGTTCTCTGTCAGGCACTCCTCTTCCTGTCTGAGCTTCTGGCCAGTTTCAGGGTCCCAGAGAGGAGAAGGAAGGGAAGCAAAGGCTGGAGGCTGGGTCAGATCCCCCCTGCGCAGGCAGCTGGCTGATCTGTCTCTGGCAGCTACGTGACACTGACTTTCTTAGGGTGCTTTCGTCAGCTCTCAGGGACTGCCTCCTGGGCCCCTTGAGCCTGGCAGGTGTGTCTATTGTGGTTTCGTGGGGCAGGTCTTTAAATCACACATTTGCCTCCAGGTTTTCTTGCTGCCAGGCTCCCCCCAAAACACAGGCAGCTCCACTGGACAGGCCACGAGGGGACCTCTCACTGTACTCCCTCTGGTCACCCCTGTGCCCCCCGACTCCCACCCTGACTCTCTAGAAGCTTGGCCAGTCCCAGCACAGTGACCCTTTCCAACCTCCGCTCTCCGCTCTCCAACCTCTCCTGCAAAGCACTCGATCTGTTCTGTATTCCCTGGTGGAAGACAGACTCTAGTCCAGCATGCCCCAGGCTGAGGGCTTCCAGACAAGCCTTCCAAGAAAGTCATCCACTTCCCCTTCCTGGGGGAGAAAGATGGGTTCTCAGCACAGCTTTTTATAAGATGCTCCCCTATTACATGCTGACTTCCTTTATATCCCCAACCTGATTGAGGGTTCTAAGATTCTTAAAACTCTTCTCAGACTGTTTCCTGCTCATATCAATTGTATTTCAGAGTCTCCATCAGAACTACAGTCTGAATACCCTCTTGCACACTATTTACAACCAGTGTTCTTGCCTGGAGAATCCCAGGGATGGGGGAGCCTGGTGGGCTGCCATCTATGGGGTTGCACAGAGTCGGACACGACTGAAGTGACTTAGCAGCAGCAGCAGAGATAGACATTATTATCCGTACTCTCCTGATGGGAAATAGGCACAGGGAGGCTAAGTGACTTGTCCAAGGTCCTACAGCTAGGACTGTTCTCAACACGCCTTTTATTGCCTGCCATGCACTCCTGCATGCTTAGTCATGTCCGGCTCTTTCCGACCCTTTGGACTATAGTCTACCAGGCCCCTCTGTCCATAGGGTTTTACAGGCAAGAATACTGGAGCTGGTTCCCATTTCCTTCTCCAGGGGATCTTCCCAACCCAGGAATTGAACCTGCCTCTCCTGTGTCTCCTGCATTGCAAGCAGACTCTTTACTCACTGAGCCATCTTGGAAGCCCTGGCCGCTACACAAATCCTGCTGAATGGGTAGACCACATGACAGTCCCCTTCGCCTAACCCAAGGCCAGCAACTGATGGTCAATATGTTCAGTGATCTGTACAAAGAAAAAAAAAAAGAAATGATTGCTCCCCCATGGAATGCTTTGAGGGTGACGGAAAGGTTATATATTTTGATTGTAAAGTCAAAGTCATTGAGTTTCACACTTTAAACAGATGCATTATTAAGTTATACCTCACTGAAGTTGATTTTGAAATATCAATCAATTAAATAAAAATAATAACCTCTGGCCCCTCAGTGATGAGGGACTAGAGCTGAGATGTCATTATGCAGACGTGGAGCTGGGGACCAACTTGGACTTTGCGTGAAGAGCTAGTAGAAGTCATCAAAGGGAAGGGAGGTGCCCCACAGAGTTCCAGAGAAGTCACTCAGCTCCCACCTCAAGGGGAAGAGAAGACTTTAGCTCCTGACTTTCTACTTCCCTCTTTCTGTTTCCTTCCTTTGGACTCCCAAGGCCTCTGTAGCCTTATCGTAAGGCTTCTCCTTTTCTTGAGCCAGACCAAGTGGACAGCTGTTCTCCACCCCAGCAAAGGGACCCCAGTGCAGGCTCTTGGGCCCAAAGTCCCTGTCTGAGTTCCCAACTGTCATGTTTCTGCTGGGCTGGCCCTCTCCTTCTGGGGACTGCATATTCATCCAGGTACCCTGACATCTGATGAGCTCTCCCTCACATCCCCATATAGCACCTACAGGGCCTCTCTGGGAAAGGGGCTGATGAACAGGGAAATGTATGATGGCTGTCTGAGGCCAGACCCAGTCTGCTGTCTGCTGGTGTGGCTCCTGCTTGGAGGAATGAGGCAGGGAGAAGCCATAGAAACTAACCAAGCATGTGAGTCAAAGGGAGCACCTGAGCCCACTTTCTGCATGAGAGGGACAAGAAGGACAGGGCCACTGATGCCTGAAATGAAGAAAGCACTGGTTTGCCCAAACGAAGGAGGTTGGTGTGACTGTTCTGAACCCTTGTAGCTTGAAGGGGAGGGGGCCTGGCATGATGAACCCACAGCCAAAGCCCAGGGCAGGAGAACATGGTCTCCAGATACACTGCCTGGGCTTCAGTCCTGGCTTTACCCCAGTTGTGAGACCTTGGACAGGTTACTAAACCTCTCTTTGCCTCATATTCCTCATCTGTAGGTGAGGATCACAGCACCTACTCATGCAGTTGTTGTGAAGGCTTGGGACAATTTTTGTTTCTTTAGTTTCCATGAGTTAGAATGTGAAGTACTTAGATCAGTGCCTGATACAGTGTGCTTTTGTGGCCACGTGGCTTCAGAAAGTACCTCAACAGTCAATACCAAGCTCTTCTCACCTGCCCCCAGCCCCAAACATGCCCCTCCTCTCAGCCAGCTCTGTCAATTTTAACCATTTCAACTTGCTTAAAGACTTGAAAGTCTTGCTGAAAGGCCTTAAAACACACTTGTTTTTACATTTCACTTGCTTATCCCACTATCTACGTATATTCATCTCATGAAAGTTGAAATTAGATTTAAAATTTAGTTAACAAATTAAATTTTTTAAGTTATATTTTAAATATTTAAAGATATTCATGAAGCAATTCTATAAGAAAAATTGAAAATATACTGGCATAGAAAAAAAAAAACAAAAAAGATTGAGAAGAAACCTCCAAAATGTAAAAATAGCAGTCTCTATGTGGTAGCCTTATAGGTACTTTTTATGTTCAAGTTTTTCACATTTTCCCACAGTAAGCCTTAACAATCAGAAAATAAAAATAATCAGCTTCCCCAGTGGCTCAGCAGTAAAGAATCTGCCTGCAATGCAGGAGATCCAAGAGACATGGATTCAATTCCTGGGTCAGGAAGATCCCCTGGAGAAGGGTATGGCAACCCACTCCAGTATTCTTGCTTGGAGAATCCCACGGGCAGAGAAGCCTGGCGGGCTACAATCCATGTGGTTGCAGAGAGTTGGACACGACTGAAGCAACTAAGCACGCATGCATGCAATAAAAACAATAAATCTTTTTTAATGTAGTTGGAAAGTCAATTTTCCTGTTACACTCTCATTATTTCTGCTCTTTACTACAGATAAGCACTGGTCTTTTTGTTTTTAAATTAGTTAATTTGGCTATACCGGGTCTTACTTGGTGGCACTTTCATGGTGCCCTGCAGGATCTTTTAGCTGCGGTGTGTGGGATCTAGTTCCCTGACCAGGGATCAGAGCCGGGTACCCTGCATTGGCAGCATAGAGTCTTAACCACTGGACCACCAGGGAAGTCCCCTTGAAGTCTTTTCTGAGATTTCCCCTTGAGAGACCCTGAGTGCCCTCAGCTGGAAGCAGAAGGCGCTGTGGCAGAGGGGCACAGGCACTGCTGGGTGACTTTCTGGAGCCCCCCTCCAAAGCCACCTCCTCAGGCACCTTAGGTGGGGCTGTTTATCTCCAAGACACTCATGCCTTCAATTCCAGAACACAGACCTGCAGACTGCTGCTGGCCTTGGTTTCTGAGAAAACTTTTCCCAGACTTCGCCTCTGGGTGGGTTATAATCACCCACTGGTAGAGTCAAAGGGGCACTCATTTCTCTGCACTTCCAGGGACTGACCATCTTTTCTGACTGGGAAGTTGGGTTTTACCAAGGAAAAGGTCCACTTGGTCAAGGTGGACCCCAAGGGGAGGGTGAGCTCTGCTGGCTGGTTAAAGATAAGGCAGTGAGGAGCTGTGGAGCGGAGGGAAGACAGTGATAAGCTTCTGGAACCTCAGGAACTTCTCCACATGGGTCCTGACTGTTAGCAGCCACCTGGTCCCTAGTGATTAGCAGGAAAACTCTTGAAATGGAAACGGGTCAATGTGCTTGCCTTTGATAGCAGCAAGAAAGAGGGAAGCAGGGAGTTCTGGGTGGCCCTCCTCAGCACTCCAAAGAGTAGAAGGGTGAAGGGTGGGTCAAGGCCTTCTGCAGAGGGGATCATATCTGGGAGGATGGTCCTGATACAGGGGACTCTGGGCTGAGAAGCGGGAAGTCCAGGGTGGAGCCCCCAGCAAAACTTACCTTCACATTATAAATCCCACATCCTAAGTGAAGCTCAGGAAGCCTGATTTAAAATCCACGTAGAGATTTCCCTGGTGGTCCAACAAGACTCTGCACTTCCACTGCAGGTGGATGCTGGTTCCATCTGTGGTTGGGGAGTTAAGATTCCATATGCAGCAAGGCCCAGCCGAAAGAATAAAATAAAATAAAACCCAGATAAATATTAATAGTAACTTGTTGAATTTTTAGAGGTCAAAGATACTTCTTCATAGTATCTTTTAAGTTTGTCTATGACATCTTCATTGTTTACTTATTCATTTAACCAACACTTAGCTATAGTATGTTTTATTTGCCTGGTTCTAAGTCCTTCAGAAAAAGATCAATACATTGAAACTACTGTATTTTATCTTAAAACTAGAAAATAATTAATTGAAAAATCTCACTCCATATTTTTTTGTAATGTTTAAGAGGAAAAACATAAATATTTTTTTTACCTATCTTTTACACAAAATTCAAGGCCATAGGTGTTTTCAACTAGATTGATGGTGTCTCTTTGTAGTTGTCATTTCTCTATTTTAGGCATGAAACTCAGCCAGCTTATCTATCAGTCATCCTACAGATTTCAGGAAGTATATGAAACAGTGAGGACTTCCCCCTTTAGGATGCTATGTGTCCAGTTAATCTGCCAGGCCCTACTGTGCTTGGTAATGAATGGTGCCCCACCAGAGGTTGAGCCCCCATGACAGGGACACACAGAGGCTTAACTTCCTGTGGACAAGAGATTAACAGGTGTTATCTGATGCCTGAGGAGTGGGCTCCTTGTCCATTTTCCACGGTGCCTTCAGGCCACAAACGATGTCCACTTCTATCCCAAGAAGCCTGTGAAGGGACACCCCCCTCCCACAGACGCAGTTTCCCAAGTACCTCCCATTAAAAATCAGATCTCTGAGGAAACCGCAGGGCCTGAGTCTGACTGTTCTTGTCACAGGCTCTCTCTGTTCCAAAGGTGATCAAAGAGGCAGCAAGAAGCAAAGCTGGCAGCATTTCCAGGCCAGGAAAAACACCTGCACCCTGTTTTTAAAACCCTTTGCTCCATTGATAATTTGCCCCAAGGTACTCAGCTGAGATATTTCAAGGGCAGATAGCCAAGTGTATTAGAGCTTTTCCTCTTTCATCTATCAAAGCACTGGATTGAGAAAGTCATTTTATATCCAGAAAACTATATGCCTCTCTGTTCTGAAAGCAGAAAATTATTACCAAAAAATTATTTTGTAGAAAATCTTTTAAAAATCTAAGTAAAAAATATATCCTGTTCTATTCCAAGGAACACTCTTGGAACGATTGTCTTAGAAGTTGCTTTATTTAATGGAAAGCAAATAAATTTATGGGCTGAAATTAAACAAGTCATCAGGAAATCAGTGAATGGATCTGAATGCATCACTTAACCTTCATTCTCTCTGATAGACTATGAGAGCTACCTTTCAGTTCAGTTCAGTTCCGTCGCTCAGTCATGTCTGACTCTTTGCGACCCCATGAATCGCAGCACACCAGGCCTCCCTGTCCATCACCAACTCCTGGAGTTCACTCAGACTCACGTCCATCGAGTCAGTGATGCCATCCAGCCACCTCATCCTCGGTCGTCCCCTTCTCCTCCTGCCCCCAATCCTTTCCAGCATCAGAGTCTTTTCCAATGAGTCAACTCTTCGCATGAGGTGGCCAAAGTACTGGAGCTTCAGCTTTAGCATCATTCCTTCCAAAGAAATCCCAGGGTTGATCTCCTTCAGAATGGACTGGTTGGATCTCCTTGCAGTCCAAGGGACTCTCAAGAGTCTTCTCCAACACCACAGTTCAAAAGCATCAATTCTTCGGCACTCAGCTTACTTCACAGTCCAACTCTCACATCCATACATGACCGCAGGAAAAACCATAGCCTTGACTAGACGGACCTTTGTTGGCAAAGTAATGTCTCTGCTTTTCAACATGCTATCTAGGTTGGTCATAACTTTTCTTCCAAAGAGTAAGCATCTTTTAATTTCATGGCTGCAGCCACCATCTGCAGTGATTTTGGAGCCCCCAAAAAATAAAATCTGACACTGTTTCCACTATTTCCCCATCTATTTCCCATGAAGTGATGGGACCAGATGCCATGATCTTCGTTTTCTGAATGTTGAGCTTTAAGCCAACTTTTTCACTCTTCTCTTTCACTTTCATCAAGAGTCTTTTTAGTTCCTCTTCACTTTCTGCCATAAGGGTGGTGTCATCTGCATATCTGAGGTTATTGATATTTCTCCCGGCAATCTTGATTCCAGCTTGTGCTTCTTCCAGCCTTTACTTTCAAAACTGATAGTCCTATTTGGTTTTGGGGGGCTTTGTTTGTTTTTTAGTTTTTGGCCCAGCCTAGCGGCATGTGGGATCTTAGTTCCCGGACCAGGGATTGAACTGGCACCCTCTGCAGGGGAGGCAGAGTCCTAACCACTAGATCCTCAAGGAAGTTCTAGTCCTACTTGTTTTACCTCATGGTGAGGGAGGTCTTGAAATCCCAGCCAATCTTTCTCTTAAAATGTAGTCTCAACTCTCCAGTCTGCAAATGACAGTGGCTCAGTACTTCTGTTCTGCTTTAGAATGAAATTGAGTGATATGGCGTGCTGCGATTCATGGGGTCGCAGAGTCGAACACGACTGAGCGACTGAACTGAACTGAACTGAACTGAACATTTAGAATGAAACAGAATGTAAGACAGTAAATTACAAGGACTTTGGATTAAAAACCCAGAAGGAGGTAAGAAAAGGCATAATGTAAAAACAGTGGCTTAAACTATAACAGGGGGTAGAATACTGAGGGTTTTGGTTTTTTTTTTTCTTGTTTTGTTGTTTTGCCAGTTTTTACCTGTCCTTGCCAATTTCCTGATCATGGGTTGTTAGATTTTTATCTGTTGGAGCTCAAGGGAACCTGCGGGGAATCTGTGAACCCTCAAATTTGACAGGTTAAAATGTTGTTGTATGAGGGTGTGTTGATTCTAAGATATGCCCACAAATTCTTTGATAATTCTCCCCTCGAACAATGAAAGTTGATTCCTCTCCCCTACTTGTGTTCTTGTTTGGTGACTTGCTCCCAGAAGCGAGGCATAAAGGCACTGCCTACAGGCCCTCCTTGCTGTCTCTCTTAGTTCACTTGGGGAAAGCCAGCCACCACATTGTGAGGACACCGGCAGCCCTCACCAGCCACATGAGTGAGCCACCTCAGAAGGGAGTCCGCCCAACTCAGTCCAGCCTGTGGACCCGGGTTTCTCAGCTTCAGCATTCTTGACATTTGGGGCTGGATCATTTTTGTGTGTTGAGCTCTCTAGTGCACTGAGGGAGATTTAACAACGTCTCTGACCTCCACTCCCTAGATGCTGATAGCACACACACCACACTCTTGGTGATAAATATGTCTTCAGACATTGTCAAATGTCCCCTGAGGGGCAAAGTCACCCTCAGCTGACAGCCACTGTGTTAGATGACTGCAGCCCCTGGTTGACTTCTCAGCTTTAACCTCATGAACCAGAATCTCCCAGCTAAACTGCTTCTGAATCCCTGACCCACAAAAACTGTGAGATAATGAGCCACTAAGTTCTCAGGGGTGATGTATTATGCAGCCATAAGTAATCAGTTCAGTGGGCATGTGAATTTTCAGAGGGAAACAAAGGTCCTTCCCTTCCTTCGGGTTCCTGGGGCACCTGACCCTAAAAGGTTTAAGAACCCTGGATCTAATCCAGCCTCCTAACCTATGTAAAAATCCTTTCCACAACATCCTTGGGTGTAGGTCAAACATATACTACTTGGATACTTCCAGTATTCCTACTTCATAACATCACTCAGTTCATTTATTTTTTTTCCAACAGTGACTTGTACTGAGCCAAAATCTACTGCCTGAGCTCCTGCCTGTGTGGCTGGTGACCTGTGTATCTTCATTTGTCCTTCCCAGCTCCTGAGTCCCTATCAAACCTAGCTTTCCTCTGCCCTGTCTTCTTTTTTTTGTAAAGACCCCTGTTAACTAGTAAAATGTTTCTTGCTACTCTGAACATATCAGCTCCAAAAGATAGTGCATATTCTGTGTAGTATTTGTGGAATAAGAATGCCAGGCAAGGGGCTTCCCTGGTGGCTCAGTGGTAAAGAATCCACCTACCAACGCAGGAGACACAGGCTTGATCCCTGGTTTGGGAGGATCCCACTGAGGAACAAATAGGCCCGTGCTCCACAACTGTTGAGCCTGTGGTCTAGAGCCCAGGAGCCACAACTACTGAAGCCCGCTCACCCTAGAGCCCGTGCTCTGCAACAAGAGAAGCCACTGCAAGGAGAAGCCATGCGCCACAACAAAGAGCAGCCCCGACTCATTGCAACTGGAGAAAGCCTGCTTCCAGCAGTGAAGACTCAGTGCAACCAAAAATAATAGATAAATGAAGAAAGAAGTTGAAGAGGGGGTGCCTTGCCCTGGGTACTCTGAGTCTGGATGCCTAGATGTGCCGTGACCATCAATCACCACGAGAGGAGCTCTCTCAGGGACAAGGTGATGTGCTGAGAAGAGCAGAGCAGGAAGAGAGAAGGGCCCAGGCCCTGCTAATCTCCCCAGATTGCACACCCGCCAGCCCGAGGCTGCCCTCCTCCAGCAGTCTCCTCACCTGAGACAGTACTACTTTATTGTTTAAAGTCACTCTAGTGAGGGTAGTCTGTTACTTGCAAAGATCCTAACTGATACAATTAAGAATTCTTAATATATACAGGACTCACTACATAAAGGCCACCTGACGTGAAGAGCCACCTCACTGGAAAAGACCCTGAGGCTGGGAAAGATTGAAGGCAGAAGAAGGGGACGACAGAGGATGGGGTGGTTGGATGGTATCACCGACTCAACGGACACGAGGTTGAGCAAACTTCAGGAGATAGCGAAGGACAGGGAAGCCCTGCATGCTTCTGTTCATGGAGTCGCAAAGAGTTGGACACAACTTAGCAACTGAACAACAGCAACATAAAGGACTTTAGAAAGATATTCCTCATTGGAGGGAAAGCTCAGGAGTGGGGAGTGTGTGTGTGCGCTTGCATGTGTGTTTGCCCCAGGGGAACAGCAACATCTAAGGAACAAATGAAACAGAACAGGAAGGCAGAGGAAGATAGGGGAATAAGAAGCTAAGAGCTAAACATAGACAAAAACCCATATATATCATTCAAGAGGAGATTATGTTTAGAAGAGGAATTAGAATGATACAGGAAGAAATTAAGAGGAGGTGCTGAATAAATTTGGGAATTTTAAAATGCTGATGATTAATGGAGAGGCAATATAGTTTTCAAACACAGAGGCCTAGGGAAAGGACGAGGAATTAAAGGACTAAGGTAGTAGGAGAAAGCATCAGTTCTAGGACCAGGTGAGAGGAAGCAAATGCAGAAATACCTATTAGATATCCACTCTGTGTTTGCTCATGCAGGTGACACAATAAATCCAAGAACAGTTGCAGCCAAAGTACAAGATTTTCTCTCAAAAAAAGCAATGGAGAGCATTTTATCCTGCACATAAGATGCACACAATAAATACTGCTTGAATCAACTAGGAACAATGTTTGATCAAGAAGCAAATTATTGGGTTAGGGTTATTGTGTCCTTGGAGCAGAGGGAAAGGAAAATTAGCAGAGTGGCTAGAGTGATTCTGGAAGGGACCATGGAATATATGAACTGAATCTTGAAATTTATAGAGAATTTATTTGGGCATGGGAAAATGTGTAGAGACTTAATGATATTGTGGTGGGTCATTAAATTCTTAGTCATAGATGCCTGGCAGTTGCTGCAGTCTAAATATGTCCTCTTATTATGATCCAGAGACAAGCATATTATCAATGCAGTAGAATTGAATGTGTGACTAATTGTTTTTAATTTAAAAAGTAAAAAGGATTTCATTCAAACAGAAAAATGTATGAAAAAGCTTGAGTGACTAATATAATCTTTCTGCCACTCTTTTCGGTGTTAGCAGTTCTTACATTTTTTAATTAATAAACAGGCACCACAAAGAAGCTTAACTGCAAGAGAGTCTTTGTTAAGCTTGGTGCTTGTGTCACTAAGAAATTGAAGCTGTCAGAGTCACTCTGAAGTGAGGAGCGTAAGCTGCCTGACTGCTTCTTGCTAGCCATGTGATGATGAAAAGCTTTTTAAACTCTAGGGACATCAGTAAAATAAAGATAATAGTAGTGCTTCTCTCAATAGATTGTGAGAATTAACTGAGAAAAATGAAGGTAGTGCTAATTAATGACTGGTACATGCTAAGTTGGAGAAGGCAATGGCAACCCACTCCAGTACTCTTGCCTGGAAAATCCCATGGACAGAGGAGCCTGGTAGGCTGCAGTCCATGGGGTCGCACAGAGTCAGACACGACTGAGCGACTTGACTTTTACTTTTCACTCTCATGCATTGGAGAAGGAAATGGCAACCCACTCCAGTGTTCTTGCCTGGAGAATCCCAGGGATGGGGGAGCCTGGTGGGCTGCCGTCTATGGGGTCACACAGAGTCAGACACGACTGAAGCAACTTAGCAGCAGCAGTAGCACCTCTTATTTAAGAATACTTAGTATGTGCTGCTGCTGCGACTAAGTCACTTCAGTCATGTCCAACTCTGTGCGACCCCATAGACAGCAGCCCACCAGGCTCCGCCATCCCTGGGATTCTCCAGGCAAGAGTACTGGAGTGGGGTGCCATTGCCTTCTCCGGAAATAAGAGCTACTAGTCATTATATAAGACTTCCCTAGTGGCTCAGACTATAAGGAATCTGCCTTTGGTGCAGAAGACCTGGGTTTAATCCCTGGGTCAGGAAGATCCCCTGGAGAAGGGAATGGCTACCCTTATTATATAAAATTTTTATAAAATAAAAAATTATTATATAAATGCACAATAACAATTATCACAGGCATGCAAAACAGTCTAGGGCTTCAAATCAAATGGGCCAGAAAAAAGAAAAAAAATAATGACCAATAATTATGAAATAATCACCAAATAACCAAAGTTACCTACTATTGACATTTTGGTATATTTCCTTCCAGTCTTTTCTCTATATAAAATGTTTTGGTTGTAACCATACTACATGTAAATTTTGCATCCTACTTTTCTTTAAAATTTACCACCTTCAAATCAATGATATATTTCTAAGTCTGTCCATGTACAGTCTTCTGAGCTCTTTGTTATTAATAATGTTTTTGAATTTGCAGAAAAACCTTCATTAGTGGGGTTTCTGAAGTGTCAGTCTACCTTGGGCAGTGATGCTTTTCACCCTGTTCTGTGATTCTTGAGGACAGTGGGCACCGTCTGATTCAACTTTGTTCTCTCAGCTCTAAGCAGGTAAGTGCCTGACATCAGGGCAGTACTGAGGATACTCTGGCTGAATGAATGAATGAGTAAATGAGTTACAGGGATGCAGGTTTCTTGAAGTTTATTTAAAGACTGAGGAGATCATTTTAAGGTCAACCAGCTTTATTTGATTTGAATACTCTCTCATGCACATGTGGCAAAACAGGATCATGTCTAGATTCAGTTCAGTTCAGTTCAGTCGCTCAGTTGTGTCCAACTCTTTGCGACCCCATGAACCACAGCATGCCAGGCCTCCTTGTCCATCACCAACTCCCAAAGTCCACCCAAATCCATGTCCATCCGAGTTGATGATGCTATCCAACCATCTCATCCTCTGTCGTCCCCTTCTCCTCCTGCCCTCAGTCTTTCCCAGCATCAGGGTCTTTTCCAATGACTCAGCTCTTCGCATCAGGTGGCCAAAGTATTGGAGTTTCAGCTTCAACATCCATCCTTCCAATGAACACCCAGGACTGATCTCCTCCTCTAAGGTGGACTGGTTGGATCTCCTTGCAGTCCAAGGGACTCTCAAGAGTCTTCTCCAACACCATCAGTACTTCGGCACCCAGCTTTCTATAAAGAAAGCTATAAAGTCCAACTCTCACATCCATACGTGACCACAGGAAAAACCATAGCCTTGACTAGATGGACTTTTGTTGGCAAAGTAATGTCTCTGCTTTTGAATATGCTGTCTAGGTTGATCATAACTTTCCTTCCAAGGAGTAAGCGTCTTTTAATTTCATGGCTGCAATCACCATCTGCAATGATTTTGGAACCCAGGAAAATAAAGTTAGCCACTGTTTTCCCCATCTATCTGCCATAAAGTGATGGGACTGGATGCCATGATCTTCGTTTTCTGAATGTTGAGCTTTAAGCCAACTTTTTCACTCTTCTCTTTCACTTTCATCAAGAGGCTCTTTAGTTCTTCTTCACTTTCTGCCATAGAGATTATGACTCTTATTTTTTACACAACTTTAGGTCTTTTCCCAATAATGGACATTTGGGGTGCAATGCAGAAGTACACTAAAGATCCAAAAAGCTTAATGAACTGAAGCAGGAAAAAACTCAAATAGACAACATGCCAAAGGACATTATAATCAAATTGCTGAAAACAAGCGATAGAGATCTTAAAAGTAGAAAAGAACAAAGATACGTTACAGCTAGAGGACCGAACAGTTTTCATTAGAAACAATGCAAGCACCCACCCCCAAAATGCCATCTTTAAAATGCTGAAAGAAAAAAAGTTACCAATCTAATGAAATAGAGATACTTTCAGATAAGCAAAGGCTGAGAGGGTAATTTCCCGCAGAATTGCATTATTAAGAAATGCTTTTAAAAGAGTTCCTCGGGTTGAAGGAAAATGATACCAAATAGAAAAGTCAGAGCAAAGAAATTAAGAGTGGCTGAAATGAAAAGTACATGGATCAATACCAAATAGTTTCAAAAAATCTTTAAAAGACAATTGATAACTTAAAGAAAATAAAAATATATTTTGAGCTTTATAACATATATAAAAATAAAATATATTAAGACAGTAGCATAAAGTTCGTGAGGGGAAAGTGGAGGTATACTATTAAAAGTTATTGTATGTAAAGTAGGATAACAGTATTTAAAAACATGTGGTTAAATTTTGTATTATAAATTCTAGCATGAACACTAAAAAAAAGAAATAATATAGAAGTATAGCTAAGAAATCAATAGAGAAGAAAAAAAATGATATTCTAAAAATAATCAAAGTTCAGTTCAGTTCAGTTGCTCAGTTGTGTCTGACTCTTTGCCACCCCATGCAAGCCAGGCCTCCCTGTCCATCACCAACTTCCGGACTTTACCCAAACTCATTTTGTCCATTGTGTCGGTGATGCCATCCACCCATCTCATCTTCTGTTGTTCCCTTCTCCTCTTGCCCTCAATCTTTCCCAGTATCAGGGTCTTTTCCAATGAGTCAGCTCTTTGAAACAGGTGGCCAAAGTATTGGAGTTTCAGCCTCAACATCAGTCCTTCCAATGAACACCCAGGACTGATCTCCTTTAGGATGGACTGATTGGATCTCCTTGCAATCCAAGGGACTCTCAAGAGTCTTTTCCAACACCACAGTTCAAAAGCATCAATTCTAGAATAAATGAATGGAAAAAATGCAAACACCAATCATAAGCAATCTAAACTAATATCAGACAAAATAAATTCCAGAAGAAGGAGTACTAACAGAGATTTTAAACATTTTTCAATGGTGACAAAAAGGACAGTCCAAGAAGATAAGAATCCTAAGTATGTGTATACTTAGTAAATGAAATTCAAAATAGAGGAAACCAAAAATGAAATGAGAAATAAATCCACAATGACAGTTTCAAATTTCAACAATTCTCTCTGGGCAATCGATAGGTTAAGTAGAGAGAAAATCAATAGGTGCAGATTTGAACATTATCAATCAACTCGACCTAACTGTTATTTATAGAACATGCCACCTAATGACTGCAAAATACACATTCTTCTCAAGTGCAATGTAACATTCACCAAGATAGTCTATATCCTGGGCATAAAACAAGTCTCACATTTAAAAGGACTGAAACAGTGTAGAGTGTGTTCTTTGACCATAAAAGAATCAGAATGGCAACAACAACAAATTTTAAAAAATGACAATATCTTCACCTTCCAGGGTAAATCTCATCCGATTAAATGTTCATGTGGCCTTTTCTATCTCAGTTCAGTTCAAGCAAACTCACTGGTTTGAAGTATTTTCATAGTTGAGACCACCAGGTAGAACTAACCATTCTATTTCTTTTGCCTGCACTGTATTCGGTATGAATGTCTGTATATAAGTATGAATATATGCCATGCAATAAATACAGAGATTATGCTGACATTTTATGTACAGACACACATGTAATTCTTATTTTGTAGTCAGTCTCATCTGATCCTTTCATTTTTGATAAAGGACTGACTCTAAAATAAAATTTTAAAAATACGATAAACTACAATGGAATATAATTTGCAAAAATGCTTAGTCAGGATGCTGTACACCTAAAACTAACACAAAAGGTACTTCCCTGGTGGTCCAGTGGCTAAGGCTCCAAGCTCCCAATGCAGGGGCCTTGGGTTCAATGCCTGGTCGGGGAACTCGATCCCACATGCTGCAACTAAAGATCTCACATACTGCAGCTAAAAAAAAGATCCTGCGTGCTGCAGCTGAATTAAAAAACAAACAAAGGAAAACTAACACAATATTGTAAATCAATGACACTTCTGTTGGGAGTACTGCTAAGGCTCAACCTCTCTCTGCACCTTGAGTCCACCACTTTCTTTTCTGTGGACTGGCTTTTTCTAGCCACAGGGAAGAAAACACAGGCAAAGAAAAGGACACATTTGTGCCCTACTGTGTAACCATTTGGCAGGTGACTAAATCCAGTCTTTCGGACCCCATTCCACAATCCTTACAAGACAGAATCACTGATTCAGTTTCCTGTTCTTGAACCAATCACCTGTGGCAAAGTGAGAGAAAGCAAATCTCAGGTAGGAGTTACTTTTGAGCCAATCAGCTGTGACCTGCAAGTCCTAGAGGAGACACATTTCAAGTCCAACTGTGCTTTCTTGGTTCTTGCTGTCTGACTCAGCCCTGGGACCTTCTGCTGCAGCCAGAGCAAGGATATTTAGGACAGGATAGACATGTGCTAACAGTGCCTGAAACAAGTATTGACAATTCTGATGAGCAATGATTTCCATTTCTGGCAGTGATGTATATTCTTATCCATGAAAACGACAACAAAATTAGACCTAGAATCAAAATGAATTGTGTCTTGGATGAAAACATTGTGAAAAGACTATTGCATCAAGCCTTAAGCGTCATCTTATTCAACACAGAAAATCAACTCCTGATACAGCAGAGATCAGATGCTAAAATTTCCTTTCCATTTTGTTTTACCGGCACTTGCCGTTATCCATTAGTCATAAAGGGGAACTTGAAGAAAATAATGCAATTGAAATACAAAGGGCAGCACAGAGGCCTTTAAAAGCTGAATTAGTGATTTCCATGGCACAGGTTTCCCCATAACATAACTAACTTTTAAAATTTTATTTATTTTTGACTGCGTCTGGTCTTAGTTGCAGCCGTGGGATCTTTTCCATTGCAGCACATGAGCTTCTCTCTAGTTTGTGACACGTGGGCTTAGTAGTTGTAGCAGGTGGGCTTCGTTGCCCTGAGGCATGTGGGATCTTAGTTCCCAGACCAGGGGTCAAACCTGAGTCCCCTGCATCAGAAGGCAGATTCTTAATGACTGGACCACTAGAGAAGTCTTTTTTTAAAAACTTTATTGGAGGTATAGCTGATTTACAATGTTGGGTTAGTTTCTACTGTGCAGCAAAGTGAATCAGTTATACAAATATATATACCCACTCTTTTTTAGATTCTTTTCCCATATAGGCCACTACAAAGTATGGAGAAGAGTTCCATGTACTATACAGTAGGTTCTTCTTCTTTATTTATTATTTATTTAGGTTATCTATTTTACATATATTAGTGTGTATATGTCAAACCCAATCATCCAATTTATCCCTCCGCCACATCCTCTGGTAACCAGAGGTTTATTTTCTACATCTGTAACTGTATTTCTGTTTTATAAATAAGTTCACTGATAGTTTTTTTTTAGATTCTACATATAAGCAATATCATATGGTATTGTCTTCTTCTGTCTGACTTACTTCACTCAGTACAGCAATCTGTAGGCCCATCCATGTTGATGCAAATGACATGATGTCATCTTTTTGATGGCTGAATAATATTCCATTGTGAGTATGCACCACATCTTTATCCATTCCTCTGTTGCCTGACATTCAGGTTGTTTCTACATCTTGTCTATTGCAAATAGTGCTGTAATGAATATTGGTGTGCATTATTCTTTTGGATAGTGATTTTTTCTCTGGATATACTCCCAGGAGTGGGTTGCTGAGTCATATGGTAACTCTATTTTTAGTTTTTTAAGGAACCGCCGTAGCAACTACACCAGTTTACATTTCTACCAACAGTGTAGGAGGGTTCCCTTTTCTCCATCCCCTCTCCAGCATTTACTGTGTAGATTTTTTTGTTTTGACAATGGCCATTCTGATTGGTGTGAGATGATACCTCATTGTAGTTTTGATTTGCATTTCTGTAATAATTAGTGATGTTGAGCATCTTTTCATGTGCTTTTTAACCATCCATATGTTTTCTTTGGAGAAATATCTATTTAGATCTTCCATCCATTTTTTTATTGGATTGTTTGTTTTTTCAATATTGAGCTGCGTTATCCATTGGTATGTTTTGGAGATTAACCCCTTGTTGTCGGTGGCTTCATTTGCAAATATTTTCTTCCATTCTGAGAGTTGAAAGACAATTTTCTAATGAGAATTCACTGCAATCTGATGACATTTGGGGTGAAATTAGGTGCATTTTGCTTGTAAGGAAGAATGTATTAATAGCTTTGGATTCCAATGCCTGTGAGATTAAGAGCTATTAAGTTCTCTCCAAGGGAGAACAAGATTTCTGCAGCCAGTGGTGTAATCAAGACAACTTCTGGGTTTAAAATGATCTCACAGATTTTTCTTTTCACATGTTGGGGTAACTTTATTTGAATCAGTTCATTGAACTTTAGAACACATGAATATAAAAGTTCACGAATGATTTTACAAGTACTGAAAAACTGGTCCACATTAAAAGGGAGTGATGATGACCTCAGGCCTATGACTATCAAACTCAGATGTGTGTTCAATAGTCCTTGAAACGTTTAGGTATCCGCTTTTCCTCAGTGTACTGTCACTTGAATAAACAGGTTTCTTTGAGGAACAACTAGGAATCATCGGTGTTCACTAGCCATACGGATCAAGGGTGCTTCTGCCTAAGAACTTGGCCAGCTCTTCCATCAGTGGGTCCCAGATCTGTATGTAATTTGGCTCAGGGTTGGAAAATGAGCAAGGCATCAAGACTTTTTATTAGGGTGACTGCCCTCCTGTTCCTACTCCTCCAACCTTATCTTGACTGTAGATATTAAGTAGTTGTTTTGTTGGCTACCCACCTATTTTGCCCCTAGAGACACCATATCTTATTAACTATTTCCATTTCCACATGTTTCTGTGGGTCAACTCCCTTGGCTGTCCCTTCAACCATGCCAGTTTTTGTGGTAGAAGCATCCCCCACCCACACTGCTTTCCCATGATTAAGCACTGCCATCTGGCATCTGTTATTTTTAAAAAATTCTTTTATATTTAGTTTTGGCTATATCAGGTCTTAGTTGTAGGCTCAGTAGTTGATCTGTGAGATGTGGAATCTTAGTTCTTCAACCACGGATTGAACCCATGTCCCTTGCACTACAAAGCAGATTCTCAACCCCTGGACCACCAGGGAAGTCCCTAGCTGCTGTTATTTTCAATAGGCCCCACATCATTCCCAGCACTCTTAAGGAGACCAGCCTGCGACTGCCTCTCTTACGGTCACCCCTGGCCTTCAGGGGAGAGCCACTGCTGAATTTCTCCACACTAGCACATTCTGATTGACATGTCCCCTGGGCTTTCCCAAATAGCACAGTTCTCTGCTGATTCTTCTGGCTTGTATGAAGTATCCATTGCAGCACACCCACCTCTCTGAGCCCATTTCTCCTTCCTCTACAGTCTGCCAGGGCAACTCAGGTATTTCTACTTCATTCAGTGTAGACTATTGCTTTCTCCAGGCTTCTTTGTGATATTGTAGTAACCATTGAGATTTTTGTCAGGACATTAAATCCTACGTCCCAAGAGAAAGTCCCCAAGTCAATGAATCCTTCCTCATCCATTTCATATTTATTTTAAATAAAATAAATATTTTATTTATTTAAAATTTTATTTTAAATATTTTAATATTATATATATATATATATATATATATATATAGTCTTTCTGATCAATAACCTTCAAAATCCAATCTAGGGACTTCCCTGGTGGTCCCCCTGGACTAAGACTCCATGCTCCCAATGCAAAGGACCCAGGTTCAATCCCTGGTCAGGGAACTAGATCCCACGTGCCACAGCTAATGATCACACATGCCACCGCTGGAAGATCTTGCATGCCACAATTAAGACCCAGTGCAGCCAACTAAGTCAATAATTTTTTAAAAGTCTAATTCAAAATCTCCTGGTTTCTACCAGTATGTGCTGGGTAATTCTGGAAGCTCCATCTGGTGTAATCTCTCTCCTTTTTCAGTCTTAAGCTGGGATTTAACCTTGGTTATCAGCCTAGCAATCAAGAGAGTGTGACTGGGGTGGGGGAACCCTATTGTTTTGTCAGAGAGAAGATGCTTCAGTGTCTTCCTGAGTGGGAAGAGAACTAGCTCTAAAAGGAGGGCTGGATTCCTCTACACCTCCGAGGGTTCAGGAGAGTCTGCACAACCATATCCTCAGGAACATCCTCCTACAAGTCTCCTTCCCAAGAAAGTGTGTTAGTCACTCAGTTGTGTCCAACTCTTTTGCAATCCCATGGTCTATAGCCCGCCAGGCTCCTCTGTCCATGGAATTATCCAGGCAAGAATAGAGGAGTGGTTAGCCATTTCCTTCTCCAGGGGATCTTCCAGACCCATGGATCGAACCCTGGTCTCCCACATCGCAGGCACATTCTTTACCATCTGAGCTGCCAGAGGAAGCCCTGTCAAAGGACTCCAGGTTTTCTCACCTAGGACTCTGACATAGGCATGACATAACCTGTCCTGGCTGAACATTTACATGTCTCTGGAGCTCAATGACTCTAGCTATTAAATCCTACTCTTACTCTTTTGCTGTGTTCTTTCTTCATGAAGGCAATAAAGACCTCTTAATAAGCTAGCCAAGAACCCTCTGGCTCTCCACTTAGCTTTTAGGTGTTGGATAACTTTTTTTTCATTATTCCTATGCAAGACATCAGTACAACTTAGTAATAACCAGCCAATCCACTGTCCTTGTTAGCACCATTTCCCCCTTTTCTTTCAATGCCTGAATCATTGCATCAGTGAAGGTGTGTTCCCCTCCCATGGGATATTTTTGTAGGACATCACAAATGAAATCTTCAGTTACCAATGTGCCAAGAATTATGTCCCACATTCCACCTGGGTTGGGATATTCCCTGCCAGCCAGATGATGAGTTATCCAGTTCAAAGTTCATTGTAACACCTGCTTTTCCAGACTATTTCCTAATACATACAGTTCCAGTTCAGGTGCTCTGAGAAGCAGATGTCAGGAGGGAATCAGATATACAGAAGATTTATTTGGGGAAACATTTTTGAAAGATAAAGCAGAGAGGGAGCAAGAGGGTGTGGGGAGAGCCTCAGAGCAGACTCCAGGTCTGACACCTGTAAAAGGAGATGAAAGGAAGGGACGAGCTTCCCATAGGAGGAGGCTCCAGTTGTAATGCAGTTCCAGGACTGTCTTGGGCAGGCCAGGTGGGAGACTGTGCTAACTATGCTTTAATCACTTGCAATGTTTGATTGCTGGAAGGACTCACAAGACTCCAACAGCTTACACTCATAGTTTTTTTGTTTATGTGTTTTTAGACTTTATTTTTAAAGAGCAATTTTAGTAGCAAAATTGAACAGAAGGTACAGAGGTTTCTTATACACCCCCTGTCCCCCACACATGCACAGCCTCCCCATTTACACATCTCCCACCAGTGTGGTACATTTGTTACAACTCATGAAGCTACGTGGACACGCCATTATCTCTCAAAGTTCTCAGTTTACATTAGTGCTCACTCTTGGCACAGGACAATTTTTCTATTCATTTTTATTTGTTTACTATTTGGCCATGCCCTGTAGCATGTGGGGTCCTTGTTCCCTGACTAGGGATTGAACCCATGTCCCTTGCATTGGAAGTGTGGAGTCTTAACCACTGGGCCACCAGTGGTTAAGGAATTCCCAGTCCCCAGCAAAGTTATGCAATGAAGGGGCTGGAGATCTCAGGTACAGGCTTCTTTGTTCACCCACTGCTGGATCCCACAGGATGCACTTTGTCTCCAGGTCTCAAACCACCATTAGCTTGTGTACCAAGGAGTCTAAAATTGACTCACGGTGGAGATCACTTAGAGTGAGCTGATAGTGTAGGCATATTCTAGCTCCATGACCAGCTCTAATCATTGAAATCCCCAAGACTCCACCAAAGAAACAACTATTAATCAATGCTGACAAACTGGTATATCTTGCACCCCAAATACAGACCAGCAGTCACAGAACAGCATTTATTATGTTCCACAGTGTTGCCAAGGGTCACCGTCATGTTGCAGGCAGCTAGATGAGTATGCAGCCAATCCAGACCATGCCACGCAGGAGCCCCAGGGCCAAGATTGCCCAATATAGGAGGCCCATGTTGAGTACGAATGGTTTGGCTCCGGCAGCTCTGCCATGCTCAGTTACTGGCTAGGAGCAGCAGCCAGAGGAGAGCCTGGCATCAGCAGAAATGCTGAGCAGACCTTAGGGTGCAGCAGGGGGCCTGCCAACCAACTACATTCCTCACAGCTGGAGATCTACAAGGCATCTATTATCATAGCTAGCAAAAGTCACTTCAGGAAAAGTTTTTCAAGCTCCCTCTGACTCTTGTGTGACCCATGTTTATTTCTCTAGTTTTCCTCTTGACATAACTTTTTAAAAAAAATTTATTTATTTATTTATTTGACTGTGCCAGGTCTTAGTTGCGGCACGTGGGATCTAGTTCCCCTAGCTAGCAAGGGTCAAACCCAGGCCCTCTGCATTGGGAATGTGGAGTCTTAGCCACTGGACTACCAGGGAAGTGCTCTCTTGCCATATCTTAAACTCTCCAGCCATCCTGAACTACTTAAATATCCTGGAATAAAAGTCATTTACTTTCTCACTTCTGGGCCTCTGTTCGTGACCCTCTGCCATTAATACTATTAGTTTCTTCTTCCACTTCCTTCCCCTAACTTCTACTCATTCTTCAGGTCTCAGTTCAGACACCATTTCCCTATGAAAACTTTCCTGCTCCCTGCTCCTGTATGCTTCTATAGCATCCTGTCCTCAACCTCATACCATTTATCACACGACTGTAATAGCTGGAAGAATCTGTGTCTTCCACTAGTCCACACAATCTGTAAGGGTAGGCACTATGTCACATTGAATGTTACCTAAAGCATGTCACACTAGGTGCTTAATAAATATTTGCTGATCAACTACTGGATAATTTCACCCTTTTGAATTGCTTAGAATCTGAGGGTTTAGAAATGAAAGCAAAATCAATGATTATCCAACTCTTAATGTTTTCTTACATCCCATAGACATATACATGTCCTGAAGGGACAATCTTTTGGGGCTAAAATCCGTAAATCCACTTCATGAAGCCATCTTTCTGGTTTGGGCAGCATTGATGACGTGGCACTCCTTATTGGGTAGTCTAATCCCATGCGCCCCCTAGTTGATGTTCCTCAATTCATTTAGAAAATTCTAGACAATGATTGAGTATGTTCATTTCTGTGGGGAGTATGTTTTTCTACTTTCCCTCTCATGGGATAATCTAGTACAACTTTTTCCATAGTTTGTTATGAAAGATACTTGGTGAAAGAAGTTGCTCTTATTCCTTCAAGGAAGTGATGTTTTTCCTTAGGCTTGACTCCATTTTGTAGAATGAACAACAAAGAGATCCTCACTAAAAAAAAAAAAAACTGGGATACGCTACTAAAGTTTGCTGAGCATAATGTCTTTAGAAGTAGTTTCTCATAAATACAACTCACAACATTTAGTTTTTTCTTGGTACAGTTAGGGAAACAGGACATAGGAAAGAGTAGCAGGAGATGGTGTTTCTGTGTTGGGATATGGGCCAGGTGTTTTTCAGAACTGATCTCATTTAGTTCACAGAAAAGCCTTAGGAAATAGGTTTAATGATCCCCTCCTCTGTTGTTGTTTTTAAACTAAATGATACTTTTACCTGGGTCTCAGGAAAAATTGGTATTGGATGACCCTCTTAAGGGTCATTCTAAAGAAATAGGATCTGTCAAGAATTCAATTTGCATCTTCCTGTAGTTACTTGGGTTGAACAGGAAAAAGCAGCTTCTCTTTCCAGCATAATTTGCGGAATAGGAAGTAGAATGTTCCGCAGAAAAGACAGAGTGGACAGGAAAGCATTTGATATCGATCTTTTGTTTGTATCTATCATTTAAAATTGCTCAGCAGGGGGCAGTTGACTTTGCATCTTCACTGAGTGACTTAGAAAAGGATTCTACAAAAAGTGATTATGGGGGGATTTTCCTGATGGCTCAGACAGTAAAGCATCTGCCGGAAATGCGGGAGACCCGGGTTCGATCCCTGGGTCGGGAAGATTCCCCTAGAGAAGGAAATGGCAACCCACTCCAGTACTCTTGCCTAGAGTACTCCATGGATGGAGGACCCTGGTGGGCTACAGTCCATAGGGTCACAAAGACTCAGACACGACTGAGAGACTTCACTTTCTTTCTTTTCGGTGGTAAAGAATCTGCCAGCCAGTGCAGGGGATACAGGTTTGATCCCTGGACCGGAAAGATCCCACATGCCTCGGAGCAACTAAGCCCAAACGTCATAACTACTGAGCCAGGGCTCTAGAGTCCGTGAACCGAAACTACTGAAGCCTGTGCTCTGCAACAAGAGGAGCCACCGCAACGAGAAGCCTGGGCACCACAATGAAGAGTAGCCCGGGCTTGTCACAACTAGAGAAAGCCTGCTTGCAGCAACGAAGACCCAGCACAGCCGAAAGTAATAAATAAATAAACCTTTTTTTTTTTTTTTCAGTGACTACCAAAGATTTTAGATTGAGGTAAAACCCAAAGAGTCTGAAAATAAGATTTATGTAACAACTTTATTGAGAGATATTGCACATACCATGAAATTTATCTATTTAAAACTTATAATTCAGTGGGTTGTAGTACATGCACAGAGGTATGCAGCCATCACTGCAATAAGTCAATTTTAGAACATTTACTTCACTCCAAAAGGAAGTGTTGCATCCTTGGGTAGTTATTCCGGATTCTCCCCCACCTCCAATCCCTCCTCTGTCTCCTCAACTCCATCCTTGTGCTGTGCTGTGATTAGTCGCTCAGTTGTGTCCGACTCTGCGACCCCATGGATTGCAGTCATGGACTGCAGCCCGTCAGGCTCCACTGTTCATGGGGATTCTCCAGACAAGAATACTGGAATGGGTTGCCATGCCCTCCTCCAGGGGATCTTCCCAACCCCGGGACTGAACCCAGGTCTCCCACATTTGCCAACTCCAGCCTTACGTAACCATTAATCTGCTTTCTGTCACTATGGATTTGCCTATTCTGGACATTTCATATGAATGGGATCATACAATACGTGGTCTTTTGTGACTGGCTTTTTTCACTTAGCATGTTTTCAAGGCTCACCTATGTTGTAGCATGCATTAGTACATTTCTTTTTATGGCTAGGTAATGTCCCATTATTACTATTACTATTATATACCACTTTTTTCAACAACTGGTTTTATCATGAAAATAACAAAATCTTACTGTAGAAAAATGATAAATACAGATATAAAGAGAATAAAAATCACTCATAATCCTACCACTGAGAGACAGCTACCATTGTATATCTTTTGTTTCAGATTTTAGTCTCTGCATGTGTATTTATAAATAAGATCACATTGTGTATACTATTTGTACAATGTGTATTTTAATAGTGGTAAAATATACATAATATAAAACTTACCATATTAACTATTTTTAGGTGTACAGTTCAGTAGCATTAAGTATATTCATACACTACACAAACATTACCACCATCCATCTCAGAACTTTATCTTTCCAAATTGAAGCTCCATAACCATTAAACAGTAACTCCCCATTTCCGCCTCTCCCAGTCCCTGGCAACCACCATTCTGCCTTCTGTTTCTATGAATGTGAGTGAGTGAGTGAGTGAGTGAGTGAAGTCACTCAGTCATGTCTGACTCTTTGCAATCCCATGGACTGTAGCATATCAGGCTCCTCTGTCCATGGGATTTTCCAGGCAGGGGTACTGGAGTGGGTTGCCATTTCCTTCTCTAGAGGATCTTCCCGACCCTGGGATCGAACCCGGGTCTCCCACATTGCAGGCAGACGCTTTAGTGTCTGAGCCACCAGGGAAGCCTTTTGAATCTGATTAGCTCATGTAAAAGGAATCATACAATACTTTTGTGTGTGCGTGTGACTGGCTTATTTTACTTAGCATGATGTCTTCAAAGTTCATCCATATTGTGCATATGTTAGAATTTCCTTCCTTTTTGAGGCTGAGGAATAATATAATATCCCATTGTATGCATTTACCATATTTTTTTTATCCATTCAATATTGATGGACACCTTGGTTACTTCCACCTCTTTATTATTGTGACTAATGGTTGTATGAACATAAGTCTACAAATATTTCAAGACCTGGCTTTCAACACTCAGAAGAAGTAGAATTACTAGAGCATATGATTTTGCTCTTCAATTTTTTTGAGGAACCACTATACTATTTTCCATACTGGCTATACCAGTTTACATTCCCAGCATCTGTACACAAAGATTTCAATTCTTCCATGACTTTGTCAACACTAGCTATTATCTGTCTTGTTGAGCATAGCTACCCCAGTGAGTGTGAAGTGGTATCTCATTGTGGGTTTTTTTTTTTTTAATATTTGTTATTTATTTATTTGGCGGCACCAGGGTCTTAGCTATGGCATGTGGGATATAGTTCCCTGACCAGGGATTGAACCTGGGCTCCCTGCATTGGGAGCCTAGAGTCTTAGCCACTGGACCAACAGGGAAGTCTCTCATTGTAGTTTTGATTTAAATTTCCCTGACTAATGATATTGAGCATCTTTTCATGTGCTTATTGCCTTATATCTTCTTTGGATCCTTTGCCCATCTTTGAGTTGGGTTATCTTTTTATTATCAAGTTGTAAGATTTCTTTATATATTTTGAACACAAGTTCCTTATGAAGCATGTGATTTACAAATATTTCTCCCATTCTGAGGGCTGGTGTTTTTTTTTTTTTTTTGCTTTCTTGATAGTGTCCTTCGAAGTACCTGTGCATTAGTGCTAAGTCACTTCAGTCGTGTCTTACTCTTTGCTACCCTATGGACTGTTGCCCACCAGGCTCCTCTGTCCAGGGATTGTCCAGGCAAAAATACTAAAGTGGGTTGCCATGCCCTCTCCCAGGGGATCTTCCCAACCCAGGGATCAAACCCATGTCTCCTGAATTGGCAGTTGGGTTCTTTACCACTAGCCCCATCTGGGAAGCCCTTGAAGTACACAAGTTAATACAAAAATAACTCAATATTTGAGTTTCCAGCCATGGGACTGGAAATGATCAAACAATATCCCTAAAATGTGGCTATGTTTATTTTCCTTATGACTTATTTTCATGACTATTGTCCTTGTGAAATTTTAGGGTTTTTTTTCTTCAACCAAACAATGACTCCCAGCTGAATATTGCTCAGCCATTAAAAAAAAAAAAAAAAAGGATTTGAGTCAGTTCTAGTGTGGTAGATGAATCTAGAGACAGAATGAAGTAAGTCAGAAAGAGAAAAACAAATATTATATTAACACATATATATGTAATCTAGAAAAATGGTGCTGATAAACCTATTTGCAAGGGAGGAATAGAGACACAGACACAAAGAACAGACTTGTGGACACGGTGGGGGGAGATTACGTGCTATGCTAAGTCACTTCAGTCATGTCCGACTCTTTGTGACACTATGGATTATAACCCGCCAGGCTCCTCTCTCCATGGGATCTCCAGGTAAGAATAGTGGAGTGGGTTGCTACGTCCTCCTCCAGGGGATCTTCCCAACTCAGGGATCGAACTCACATCTCTTACGTCTCTTGTGTTGGCAGATTGGTTCTTTACCACAGTGAGGGAAGGAAAGTGTGGGATGAATTCAGCAAATAGCTTTGAAACATATACATTACCATGTTGCAAAACAGATAGCTAGTGGGAAGTTGCTGTGTAACACAAGCAGCTCAACCCAGTGTTCTGTGACAACCTGGAGGGGCGGGAGTGAAAGGGAGGTTCAAGAGGGAGGGGACATATGTATACTTATAGCTGATTCATATTGTTGTATGGCAAAAACAAACATAACATCATAAAGCAATTATCCTCCAATTAAAAATAAATTTTTAAATGTTTTAAATAAACAAGAAACAAACAATGACATATAATCATGTCATTTTAAATTGGAATACACAATTGGAGGAAATTTAACAACATCATGATGGATGTATTATCCTCACATCATAAAGGGAGAAACTGAGGCTCTGAGAGTGGGCTAGATTCCTAATTCTATCACCCAGTCAATGTTGTCCTTGAACAAGTCGCCAGATTGTTGGAAGGATCAAGTAAGCAATGATTATAAACATCCTCATAAATATCCAGTAAAGAATCTCATTGAAAATAATAAATAGTTCAATTCCTTGTGTGTAGTCACAAAGCTAGTAAGTGGTAGATCTAAGGCTGAGATACAGCTTCAGACTTAGGAGTGTGAGAAGACTCATTTAGGGTTCTTGTATAAAATGCAGATTACTAGTGGAAAAAGAGTACATCAAGGTGTATATTGTCACCCTGCTTATTTAACTTATATGCAGAGTACATCATGAGAAACGCTGGGCTGGATGAAGCACAAGCTGGAATCAAGATTGCCAGGAGAAATATCAATAACCTCAGATATGCAGATGATACCACCCTTATGGCAGAAAGAAGAACTAAAGAGCCTCTTGTGAAAGTGAAAGAAGAGAGTGAAAAAGTTGGCTTAAAGCTCAACATTCAGAAAACTTAAGATTATGGCATCCAATCCCATCACTTCATGGCAAATAGATGGGGAAACAGGGGAAACAGTGGCTGACTTTATTTTTCTGGGCTCCAAAATCACTGCAGATGGTGACTGCAGCCATGAAATTAAAAGACGCTTGCTCCTTGGAAGAAAAGTGAAGACCAACCTAGATAGCATATTAAAAAGCGGAGACATTACTTTACCAACAAAGGTCCGTCTAGTCAAGGCTATGGTTTTTCTGGTAGTCATGTATGGATGTGAGAGTTATAAAGAAAGCTGAGCGCTGAAGAATTGATGCTTTTGAACTGTGGTGTTGGAGAAGACTCTTGAGAGTCCCTTGGACTGCAAGAACATCCAACCAATCCATCCTAAAGGAGATCAGTCCTGGGTGTTCATTGGAAGGACTGATGTTGAAGCTGAAACTTCCAGTACTTTGGCCACCTGATGCGAATAGCTGATTCATTTGAAAAGACCCTGATGCTGGGAAAGAGTGAAGGCAGTAGGAAAAGGGGACAACAGAGGGTGAGATGGTTGCATGGCATCACTGACTCAATGGACATGAGTTTGGGTAAACTCTGGGAGTTGGTGATGGACAGGGAGGCCTGGCGTGCTGCGGTTCACAGGGTTGCAAAGAGTTGGACACGACTGAGCAACTTAACTGAACTGTTATGTATATGTGTATGTGTGAAAACTGCCTTAAAACCTCGTTTGCCTGCCATAAGTTTTTTTTTTCTTTGTAAGAAGGTAGATCAGAATGTGATTAAATGGCGCAGAAGGGGTTAAGTTACCAATGAAAGGATTACTTGTAAAATTTAGTCACCCCCTTTCCTTTTACACCCTGATTCACCTCCTCCTGCCTCAACAAGCGGCAGCACCCAGTTACCCAAGGCACAAAATTGGCATCCAGTGATACTCTCTAAAGTAAAGTGGTAGTGGCAATAGCTAACATTTGAGCCAAAACGTGTTCCAGGAAGTATTATGAGGTCTTTAGGTTCATCAAGTCATTTATCCTCAAAACAACCCTGTTATTATGAGAAACTGAGGCACAGAGAATTAAGTTAAGAAACAAATTTGCCTGAGATTATACAACTAGCAGCCAGAATCCCAGGCCTTGGGGCTCCCAAGTCCACCGTCTGAAGCTCTAGGGTGGTTGGTACTGATCATCTGTTCTCCTTTGCCTGCCTGCCCCAGCAGGCTTTCCCCTGACTGGTTTCCAGAACTCTCAAGTTGTCACACTCAGTTTTCCACATTTTTATTCTACAACACAAATGGAAACATGCCAGCCCTACCCTTTAAAACTCCACCTATCCATTGCTCCCGTGCTCTTAGCAAGTTCAGCTCCTTAGCCCAGGCTGGCCTGTGTTCTGCCGTCTTCATCTCTACCACCTACCTCCGTCTACTACCTTTTAACTTTTTAGTTCCTGGAATTCACCTATGTTGTATTCTCATTGCTTAACTATCTCCCTCACCCCAGCCCCTCCCCCACATATCCCTGGAAAGAAAGGACTGGCGCTCAATAACATTGTTAGATGAATTGTTGAAAAGCAAGAGTGGTTTATTATTGCACAATTAAAGTCTGAAATGGTGAAATCTTTCCCTGGGCTTCTTTCAAAACTGGATGACTTCTCATTCTGTGTTCTCATAACATTTCCATCAGGATACTTCATCTTGAAGTGTTACTGTCGGGTTTTGTCTGTATCCTCTCCAAGCCTCCACTTCCTGGTTCTGGAATTCTCTCCCAGCTCACTACATGGTCTACTGTGAATGGATCAAAGGGCTGAGCAAAACAGTTCTTCGGCTGCCGACCCAAGTGACTAACTTCATGACCTCTCAAGGTCTCACCTCCAAGCTCCACGCAATTGGAAGGAGTGGCCCCAGTCAGAGAGGGGCTCGGGGAACCGCGAGTCCGGGGCAGACAAGCTGTGGGGCTGAGGCGGTCCGAGCCCTCCTTCCCGGCCCTCCCTCCAGCTCTCCGGAGAAAGGAAGGAATGGAAACGTGGGAGAAACGTGGGCTTGGGGAGCCGTGAAAATTTTACGAGTAAAACCCCCTAGGGGAAGACGGCCAAGAACCTGGGGCCTCTCCCCGCGCCAGGCCCACAGGTGATGCCTGCTATCCCCGCTCCTTAACCGGCCCGGGCCTCCTCCCCACCTTCCCTCCTTTTCCCCACTCGGAATAAACAGCCTGCAGTTCCCGCAGCTGCAGCGAGAGACGCGAAACGCGCGCCGGGAGCGAGCCCCCGAGGAGGAGGGCCGCGCGGGCCGGGAGAGGGCCCGGGCGGGACACACTAGCTCGCGCCGCGCCCCCCCGCGCTCCGGCGCCGGGCCCGGGCAGGGGCGGCGCGAGATGGGCCTGTCCGCGCGGCCTCCCTCCCCCTCCCTCCGGCCCGGCCGGGGGCGGGGGTGGAGGGGCGAGACGCGGCCCCACTAGGCTGTATACCCTCCCCAGGCAGGAGCGGGCGGAGCCGGGCCCGCCTCAGCCGGCCGCGGCGGGAGCAACGCCGCGCTGCGCCGCGGGCAGCGAGCTCCGCATTCGAACCTCCCTCGCAAAGACAGTCTCCGCCCCACAATGCACCGCGGCGGGCAGCCTTTGAAAAAGCGGCGCGGCTCGTTCAAGATGGCGGAGCTCGACCAGTTGCCTGATGAGAGTGAGTAGCACCTCAAAGCACCCCCACTCTTCCCGCCTGCCGCTTGCCCCCGGGTTGCATCGGCCGGGACGGGCGGCCGTGCCCTCTGCCGAGCAAGTGAGCTGACTGCCAGCCCCGCCGCGGTCCCCTAGTCCTTCCACCTCGGTGTTGCCGCCGCGTCGCCGCCTTTGTTATGGTGTCTGTGTGTTGGTTTCTGGGGTGTGTGAGCGCCAGGGCCGGAAACCGAAAGCCCAGGGGTCCAGCCCGTGCGAGGCAGAGGCAGTGGCAGCTCCCCTGGCCCTGCTTGGGCCCCGGGCCGCGGTGGGGGAAGAGCGGCCCCCGGCCGCGGGGGCTGTCCTCGCCGCCTGCACCATTCGCCTGGCGCGGAGAGACGCCTGACGGGGTTATGTAACTCGTTGTCCGGGGGCCGAGAAGGTCTCGGGCTGGGGAGAGGGTGGTCGCAGCCCTTCTTCTTGCCTGGGTCTCTGATCCTGTCCTGTCACAGTTTCTGCCGCTGCGGGCACTTCTGATCATCACTGCCCTTCCTATCTTCCTCCGGTGTGTCCACCCCGAGAAGCGTTTCCGTGTCAAAGGGCTGGCCCCTTCCCCTGGGACCACAGGTGGCTGTGGAGCTTTCCAGAGGTAATACAGACAGGGTCCACAAGGTTGAGGGAGCCCCCATCCGACTGACTTTCTTCTGTGCGTGTGTGTCTTAGGAATCCTGGGGGTACCTTTATGCAGGGATGTGACCATCACACCAGGCACATGCAGTACTCTTCCCTGACTCCCACCCTGTGCATTGCCTCCCTTAACCGTGTTTACTCATCTGGTATTCACTTGTGTTTAGTAAGTAAAAGCACTAATTCGTAGTTTAAGCACAATAGAACTTAATTTTGTAGTTTACAATGTTGTATAAAGTATACAGGATAAAGGCAGATATTTTAGTTAATCACAGAAGAGACCTGATTCACACTCACTATCCAGTTTATGTATCCGTGTTATTTATGAGAGTTTTAGTATAAAGAAAACAAAAGTGATTTAACAATCACTGTTAAATCTGTCTGTGCAAGACCCTTAAATTGAGGGCTGAAAACAGCCAATTCTGTTTTCCTTGTGTGGTCATATCATCTTAATGTGTTATAAAGTTGAAAGTTCAAGTTGCCAAACTGGTAAAAAGTTGTATTAAGAGAGTTTGTGTTTCAGATTTGCTCTAGACCAGTGCTGAATTCCAATGGAACTTTCTCAGCGATGGAGATTGTTCTGTTTTGCAACGTCCAGTAGGGTAGCCACTAGCCGTATTGGCTCTTGGAACTCTTCAGAAATGGCTACAGTGACTTTTAAATTTCATTTGATTTTTGTTAATTTAAGCCTAAATAATTACATATGGCTATTGACCACTGTATTGGACAAGGCACAACCATAGACCACCAACGAATATTATTATTTCTTGTATGGAGAATGCTTTTGTGATTTAGGATGCTCCTAAATAAAGGTAGGCCTACACAGTGCACTCATCATCTGGAAATCTTTGCTCTCTTTGTCATAATCTTTTATCACCTCTTAGAAGTCCCAGCCACTTGATAACTTTCATTTAGAATGACACACTAGGGTTCAAATTCCAGCTACACTGTATACTGTAGTCATTTATATTACTTTGTAACATCTCTGGTACACTAGGGTGTGTGTGGCGTGCACCTTAGCTTGTCCAGTATATGTCTTGTTTAGCTTGACCAGAGCTTGTTGAAAGCAGGGATTGATTTACCTGGTTTGTCACACAGTGCCACAAGTCAGGTGTGTGTGTGTGTGTGTGTGTATATATATATATATATATATGCTTAATTTAAATGGAATTGAATGTAGGGTAAGAGGCATGGTTAATGACTGGAGCAGAAGTTATTTCAGTTTGATACTAGAAGTAGCAATATGTTTCTTTGCCAGATTTGGTCAAGGGAGCTAGTTATAAGTTATCCAATAGTCTGTATAACATTATCAATGAAAAAGCTACCGTTTATTTAGTCCTAATTATGCATCAGGTGCTGTGCAAAGCATATTGGATACATTTGCTCATTTAATCCTCATTCCAGTTCAGGTAAGTACTCTTAATGAGGTAGTTGAGGCTGTCTTCAGCCCAGAACTTTCCAGTGAGCCTCTGTGCTAAACAGCTCCTGCTCATTTCACACATCGTCTTAGAGGCCCCTCAGGCTTTATGGGTTCAAGATCTACCTCATCATCCTACCCCAGTACAGAGAGACTTTCCCTGGTTCTGGTTGAATGAATGGCTCCACTGCCATCAGCCAAAACCTAGACTGAAGGTACCTTGCTCACTCCCCATATTTAAGCTTTTACTAAATACTGTAACTTTTACCTTTTAAATATCTCTCAGTTTTCCCTACTTTTTTTACCTTCATCCTCATCCAAGTTGTCACCATCTCTTCTGCATGATTCACTTCAGCCTCCCATTAATCCACCACCTTAACCCTCGCCTTCAGCCTACACACAGCCAGAGATCCTTTCGAAATATACGTATGTCATCCTATTGCTGAAAACTCGACTGACTACAAGACCCTTTGTGGTCTGGCCATTCCCCATCTCTCCAGCACTATTTTGAACTACTGTCCCTCTCATTCTGTCCCTTTGAGCTAAACTGGACCTTTTTCAATCCATATAATCACTTGGCTTTCTTTTTTGTAGGGTCTTTGCGCATGCTATTCTGTCTACATGGAACACTCTTCCTTCCCCTCACTTCCAGTTAACTTCTACTTTATCCGTTAGATCCCATTTTAGGCTTCTGTCCTCCCTGACAAATAATGCATCTTCTTATTAAATGTTTTCATACCACTGTGTAATTTCTTAGTGGCAGCTGTCACAATTGCAGCTTTGCGTTTGCTACCTTTGGTTAGAAGCCCTACCAGAGAAGGTGCCATTTCTGTTTTTCTTCATGCTTGCAGTTTCATGCTTGACAGCTGGTTTCTTTCTCCGCTCTTTTTTCATACCACCCTTCTCCTGCCAATGAGTCCCCAAGCATAATATTGCCCCTTACCCTTCCTTCGTATTCTAAGTGATCTACCTCAGGGCTTTTTTACTTGCTGTTTCTACCACCCTGACTTGTTGCTTTGACCTCCTGTTCTCTCATCACTAGTCTTTTTCATGAGTTACCTTCTCAGAGAAGCCTTCCGTAACTACCATATGTAAAGTTAGTTACTCTCCACACTGCGATCCCCTACTTATTTCCTTTACAGCGGCTACCACCATTGTCATTGTCATTTTATGTTCTTGTTTAAGGTATGCCTCCTTCTGCTACACTATAAGCTTCCTGAGAACAGAGGCTAGTGCTATACTATCTCTCAAGAAAGGAAGAAGCTTAAAGGTAGTAGGTCAGAATCTGCAAGATGCACTCCCTGCTTTTATGGAGCAGAAACGATATCCTTACAGCTCATATCTCTTCCTTTAGATCTCTGCTCAAATATTACCTTTCAGAGAAGCTAATCATGAGCACCTTTTATAGAAACAGTCTTCCCTCCACCAGCTCCCACCCATCTTTATTTTTTTTTTCCAGTGGTGCTTATCTTCCCTTGATATGTGTGTACGTGTTTATTTCCCCTCAGTAGGATGTAAATTCCCAGGGGAGCATCAGGAGCATGGACTTTGTCTGTTTTGCATGCTGTCCATGTCCCCAGTGCCTACAGCAGGGGCCAGGATGCAGTCATACTCTCTGAATGAGTGAATGGTTACTGCTTTTTCTCAGATGAACCCTGTTTTTCTTGGTAGCTACGTGGATATGTGTTGCTTCCCAGTTGTGTTGTATTGTTTGATCCTTCTTAGCAAGACCTTATGGCCCCTCTCCTCCACCTTTCCCTTTACAGCTTTACTGCCTTTGGTGGTTAAATTTCAGTTTGCCACGCAGAAGCTGTTAAGGTGCCCTTTTAGCCATTCTCCACATCTAGGCAAGGGAATAGGTGGAAAGCAAGAGTGGCTTTGATATTGGTGGGTTGTCTGTTCTATAAGCCTCTCGAGTACTGCCTCGAAGAGAAGTGAGTTGAAGTTTGGAGACCTGAGATGCATAAAAATGTTTCATAGGCAGAACCATGATACTTTATCTGTTACTTCGCATTTAAAGTCTGTTGTCCATTTGTATGAGTTATAAATAAATCATTGCTCCTTCTGTCTGATTTTTGTACTTAGTTCATGTTTTTCTATCTTCTACTTTATCCCCTGAGATCATTATTTATTTATTTATTTTTGTGTTTTGTGTAATATCATAATGGACTGGCTCTTTTTAGATGTTCAGTTCAGTTCAGTCTCTCAGTTGTGTCCGACTCTTTGCGACCCCATGAACCCAGTACACCAGGCCTCCCTGTCCATCACCAACTCCCAGAGCTTACCCAAACTCATGTCCATTGAGTTGGTGATGCCATCCAGCCATCGCAGTCGTCCCCTTCTCCTCCTGCCCCCAACCCCTCCCAGCATCAGGGTCTTTTCCAATGAGTCAGCTCTTCGCATGAGGTGGCCAAAGTATTGGAGTTTCAGCTTCAGCTTCAGTCCTTCCAGTGAACACCTGGACTGATCTCCTTTAGGATGGACTGGTTGGATCTCCTTGCAGTCCAAGGGACTCTCAAGAGTCTTCTCCAACACCACAGTTCAAAAGCATCAATTCTTCAGCACTCAGCTTTCTTCACAGTCCAACTCTCACATCCATACGTGACCACCGGAAAAACCATAGCCTTGACTAGACGGACCTTTGTTAGCAGAGTAATGTCTCTGCTTTTGAATATGCTATCTAGGTTGGTCATAACTTTCCTTAAAAGGAGCAAGCGTCTTTTAATTTCATGGCTGCAATCACCAACAGACATTTATAACAAACCACTTAGAAACCTACCTTTTCACAATATAAGTAAATGGCTAACCTTTCAAATAACATCACTACTGCCTGGTCTTACATTATATATTTTTTAAGCATAAATGGATGTCACAGTAACAGATGAAAAATAGTTGGTTCTAAAATAAAATAAATTTTAAAATGAGGAATGACTATAGTAAAAGAAAAGGTGTTCTAAACACTTTTTTAAATTTAAAAAGGGAGATTTTGCTCACTAATAATTCTATGAATAATTTCTATTTTGGACCACAGAAAGGTTTTTTCCTCCCTGTTACTTTCTTTTATTGTGATATAATTAACGTATAACATTGTATTAGTTTTAAGTATGAGTATGATGATTTGATATTTGTATATATTGCAAAACAGTTGCCACAGTAAGTTTAGTTAACACCCATCACCACACAGATACAATTTTTTTCTTGTGATGAAGACTTTTAAGATCTACTCTTTTAGCAGTTTTCAGAAATATAATACAGTATTGTTAACTTTAGTTACCATGCTGTATATTACATCCCCAGGACTTGTTTATCTTATAACTGGAAGTGTGTACCTTTTGACCCCCTTCACCTATTTTGCCTATCCTCCACCCCTGCCTCTGACAACCACCAATTTGTTCTCTGTATCTGTCAGTTTGGTAGGGTTTTTTTTTTTTTTTTTTTAATTAAAAAATTTTTATTACTCATTTTGGCCATGCAGGGTGGATTGCGGGATCTTAGTTCCCTGACCAGGGATTGAACCCCGGCCCTCAACAGTCAAAGTGCAGAGTTCTAACCACTGGTCCGCCAGAGAAGTCCCTTTTTTATTTTTCCTAGATGTCCCATATAAGTGAGAGAGATCATACTTTATTAATTTTCAAATGACTTGATCTTCTTTGCAGTATACATATCCAACTCTGAGATTTTCAGTTTAGTGCTCTCCCTCTCCCATAAAAGCTTCTTTGTCTATCAGTTTTCCTATAGCTCCTCACCCAAATATCCTGTATCCTTTATTTACACCAGAATCTTTAGTCCAGTGTTTCTCGTTATGGGCTTGAGAGTTACCTACAACAGAATCCCCTGAAGGCCTTTATTAATCCTTCAGTTTCCACGTGCAGGAGGAGCTTCCGGGTTATTCTGCTATACACTGTTTTAGTTAGTGAATCCCTCCAGCTTCACGCTAGTCCTTGGCTTCTCTGAATGCTCTAGTCAGACCTGTGTCTTTCAAGCGTACGTGCTCGCATTCATAGACTTCCATTCTAGGCTGTTAGGACAGTCCCTGGACCATTTCCATTTTCTCTTTTCTAAACCTCTATTACCACTTTTGATCTTTGCCTCAATAAATGTCGGTTCCTTTTTTCTTTTCCTTCTCCAGAACCAGCACACTTTTGGTTGAGGATCAAAAATTGCTTCTGTCCTTACTCCTCCTCTTTCCTCTCTTTCTGTGTTTTTCTATCTTACAAAGTTCACCAGTTCTCATAGTTTCAAACAAAACTCCCAGATGTCTCCAGTTCTTCCATATGTTGTCTGAGTTCTGGTTAATAGCTTGAACTGTTTATTAGTTATTTCTAATTGCATGTTCAACTGTGACTTCAACATTGCTAAAACTAAGTGGATCACCAAGTTCTTTTTCTCTCACTCTGATTATGAAGTAATACTGATTTGTTTTCATTGCAGGCTCTTCAGCAAAAGCACTTGTCAGTTTAAAAGGTAAGAATCAGAGCTTGATTCTTTAGATATGGCATAAACTAAGAATATAATTCATTAAATTAATTTGGTTATAGTATTGTCTTTTCTTTCTAGGTTATGATTCACTATAGCTTTTAAATACTGGTTTTCACTGATGATAACTTTAAATTCATATGGGAATTTGGCCCTTGGTTTTCTCCCTCTAGAATTATTGATTAAAGTACTTTGTAACTAAACATTCTGAACAGTTCTTACTGGATTTAAATAATGTATTAACAACTGGGCTAAGCTGTATTTTGAGGGCTTCCCAGTGGTTATTTTTAAAGAACTTTGTGAGCTAAGTAATAATGCAACTCTTGAAATAAAACAGTGATAGTGTTATTTTGAGAAAAAGTTAGACTTGTTCCTTGGTCTTGCTGTTTCTTTGTATGAGTAGATGAGACCAGTCCTTTTAATATAATTTTGAAATTTTATCTCTTGAGCAAAGATTCTACTGGGTAAGTACATTTGGAACCAATCTAAATCTTCTCATAGGCTCATTAGTACTTTTAGTTTTTAAAGCTACCATGTTGTACCTTGGATGGGTGATATTACCAGATCAAGTCCTTCTGGCTTGAGAACACGTTATCTTCCAGGATTACCTTCATTTATTTGCCTAGAAGGATCAACCCCATCTGATCTCTTTTGTGCTTATTAAAATATATGTCAGAAAAACGACTCCACTATTTTTTTCTCGAAATATTAAAGCCACGTCTCTTTTTAAATATATACAAGGAGCATAAAATTTTTATAGGAAAATTAGAAAATGCTATCAGGTAATTAAAAAGAAATAGAAATAACTATCCTGTGTATACTCATCTCAATTTTCTCTGTCTCTCTCTAAATAAACATATTTTTATAAAAATTAAACTCACCTTCTTTAATTTCACAGTTTTCATGTTTAATATATTTAATCAGTTGATCAGATTTTTTTCTGGTTGAATACAACTCTGAAGACGTTTCACAGAATTAAGGAAAAAAAATACCACATATGTCATTTTTAGATATCAAGGGTTTTACACGTTGAAGCAGAAAATGTTTAGAAATATGCTCTAAGTTCAAAGTTAAAACTTTTCTCATTTTTCCTTGCCTGCTTTCAGTCAGACTGTACTGAGACAGTTCTTGGCAAATTAGAATAGAGGAATTATTGAAAACCAAAATGAAATAACCCACACGTTTTAATATGAAAATGTAATAGTTTCAAGTAGAATCGGCTTGTCAAATTATTTAGAAAGTTTGATGAGAAAATACAGAAGAGATTTTTTTCATTTGTAATCAACTAAAATTATTATGGGCAGTATATTTTTTCCATATTGGTAAATATTTCAGATATATTGCTGTTATTAAAAGGCCATATTTATAGTATAAGTCCTTTGAATTGTTAAATATCATAAATAATAATTATTTATTACAGAGGGAAGCTTATCTAACACATGGAATGAAAAGTACAGTTCTTTACAAAAAACACCTGTTTGGAAAGGCAGAAATACAGGCTCTGCTGTGGAAATGGTAAGGAATTAGTTTTTTTTACTCTTTAGAATATGATAGCTAAATTGTCTGTATTATTGTCCTGTACACATTCTTATAGCACTATAAAACTTTTTCTAAGGTTTTTTCCCAGTTCCAACCATTTGTTTCTTTAAATGTCATTGAATAGTATTTGGTCATATCTAGATAAATAATCTGTGATATCTGCTCATCATTAAGCATTTGTAAGTAATTCTTGCTTTAAATAGGTAAACCAAAAAAACTCAACAACCCCAAATCTTACTTTTAATAGATTTTTAATGATTTAGTAGATTTTTTTTAAATTAAAAAAATGTGTGTGACTCCGGACCCTACAAAAAGATTTCTAGGTAAGTGGTAAGATATTTGAAATCTTGCGGAGGTCAAGGGTAAATGCATTTAAGTTGGGAAGTAGAGATGAGCACTAATTGGCATAACTAACAATTTTGGGGGCCTTTCTTCTCCTAGCCCCAGGAAATTTTAGGGGTCAATCATGAAACACAGAGCTGGGTTAGACAGTAGCTGTCTCAGTAGCCTGGACAGTTGGCCATACTCTTATCAATCCTGTTATCATCATTTTCTTCTTCCTCCCTACCCACGGTCAGGGGAGGGAAGCAGGGTAGAGGGGACTTCCTGTTAGGGCTATGCGTTGTTAAGGCTCTCAGTGGGTTTAATTTCAAGGGTCCATACCTCTAGTGTCATTTCAGCTGGTTGCTTCCCATATGTTGCTATCCCACTGCCCCTGCTTCAGTTCAAAATAGGCAAGGAACTGTCTTGAATGATGAAAGAAGGATTTGAAAAGGATGTGGGTGTTACTGGGATATTATTTCTGGTGTTCTTCTCTATTAATAAAGGCTCTGAACCTAGGATGGACTGTAAGTTTTTTCATATTACAGATCCTTAAGTTTGTAATATATTTTGGATACTTGAAAGTTTTTAGTTCATGTGCACTTACCAAGCATCTGTTATTATCTCTTCTTTTTATTAAATGGAAATTTGTCAACAATTTTTCATAGCAGATTTAGTATAATATTATATACCTTTTAGATTTACTCTCTAAAGTGAGTAAATGTACTCTCAAAGTCTAGTAAATTTGTCCCAACCCAGTCCTACACGGGAGACACATCATGTGAAACACCCAATTGGTTGGTATTAATCCAAGCACCAACATAATGAGAAGTGGAATTTCCAGAACTTAATTTTCAAGACTACCAGCATACTACATGAAGGCTTGGGTTCTAGTTTTAATTATCAGCTGGGTTTTTCATTTTTAAACAAGTTGTATAAATATGTATATTTCTACTTTATAAAATCTAAGATTATTTGTATGCTTTGTATTTTCCATTCTTCCTTCTTCAGTACTGATGATAATTCAGTTAGCTGTATTTTCCAAGTGTAGAATTGTGCTTTGGAACAAAAATGAGATATGTTTGGCCATTTCATTAAATAAAAAATTTGTATCGTAGCCTTTCAGAAACTCAAAACGAAGTCGGCTCTTTTCTGATGAAGATGACAGACAAATAAATACAAGGTCACCTAAAAGAAACCAGAGGGTAGCAATGGTTCCACAGGTATGTGTGTGCTAAAATTTTGTTTCATTGAAAGGAAATGAGCAATCACTCAGCATGATAAAGTTTATATTTTTCATTCTATCACATTTTGAGTGACAAATTCTTTTCTTTAAATCATTACTTTGGCTCAGCTCTGTTTTAGTTACCTGAAAAGGGGCATTATTTTATTGATGAACTTTAAACCAGAGTAGAAAGCCAATCCTCAGTCTTACAAATGCACACTCTTCTGTTTTGGGGGGGCAGGGGGCTCTGCCCCACAACATGCAGGATCTTAGTTCCCTGACCAAGGATCTAGCCTGTGCCTCCTGCAGTGGAAGTGCAGAATCCTAACCACTGGACCACCAGGGAAGTCCCATGTACACTCCTTTTAAGCATGGAGAGAGTAGACATTAAACAAATGAATTTGGCAAATTGGGATCAGCTTGGCATTTTGCATGGTATTCAGAGAGGAAAAATCATTTTACTTTTTCACTAAGGGAAGTATGTTGAAAACTTTCTTTGTCCAGAAGAGGAAAATGTATAGTGAAAAATCGTATTTCCTTTTTCATTTTTGACATCTTTTTTTTTTAAAAAGTGATAGTAGACATATAAGAATCAAAGGAATGAATGAAAATTAGAAAAGGAAATATTAACTTAAAAATAAAGTAATTTTCTTCTATGAAACTTAAAATTTTTGATAAAGTTATTCCCTACCTTCATTTTTTTTCAAAAGCATTCTAAGATTTTCTAGTAGGATATATTATAGTAGAGGTAATTTTCTTAACCAAAGATTTGGCATCAAATAAATTAGAAGTTTTACCAGCAGTACGCCGTACCAAAAAAATCCAAAGAGCTTTTACATACCTTTATGGTCATTTCAAATATTAAAATATATCGTTATCTATAAAATGAACAAAAATTATGATTTTTTTTAACATCAAGGACAAGTGTGTATAAGCATCTAAATTTCAACTTAAAAATTTGAACCAATTTAAACTAATACACAACATGCATAGCTTGGCTCAGTAGATGTTGGTACAGGTTCAGTGAATGTAAGAATAGTCAACAACTTGTCAGGAACTATTATTTTGGGGAAGAAATATAATGTTTCTTTATCACGTAGAGAATTCCATATAAACAGCAGGGGCAATAATCAGTGGCCTTGGGAATAAAATAATGTGGTATAACTTCTTTTCCACCCTGCCATCTAGTTCTTATTAGTATTATTATGGACATTGCTGTGGTTTTTAACCTTTGTAATACATCAGAATTCCTCCTGCTTTTTACCTTGTTAAGAGTTTACTGCTGCTGCTAAGTCACTTCAGCCGTGTCCGACTCTGTGTGACCCCATAGACAGCAGCCTATCAGGCTCCCCTGTCCCTGGGATTCTCCAGGCAAGAAGAGTTTATTTTTTATCAAAACTATGCACTATGTATAGTTTTGAAATAAAATGCTTATAACAACAACAACAAAAAGAATAGTCAACAACTATTTTTGTATTGACTTTGTTTTTTATTTATTTAAAAAAATTTTTGGCCACACCATGTGGCATGTGGGATCTTAGTTCTCCGGCCAGGGATTAAATCCACACCCCTGCGTTGGAAGTTCAGTCTTAACCAGTGTAATCTTGGGTGGCCTGAGCCTGCAGCATCTTGAAGTGAGGCTTTGGTTTCCCAGCCAGAGATTGAGGCTGGGTAGCACTGGTGAGAGCACTGAATGCCGACCACTAGACCAGTGGTCAGTGACAAGGGCCCTGGCCATTCAGCTTCGCAGAAAAAGGATTCCAACAAAGACGGGAAATAGTGAAACGAGTATTTATTAGGAGGATAAAAAAGAACAGTGGACAGACACATGGCCAGACTCAGAGAGAGAGTCATCCCCTCACAGCAGTTTGAATCACTTATCGGCTTTTCTTCCTTTGTCTTCCTTTGGCCAATCACTTTGATTTGCCTGGTTCAGAGTCCATATTTGGCATATTTCAGGATTCGCCCGAGTGTGTGCACTTATCTCTTAACCAAGATGGATTCTACCAAAGACACATTTGGGTAGAGTATCAGTTAGCACCACTCTGCTTTGACCTCCAAGGAGCCTTTCTGCACATACGTGGTCAGGAAGATCTCCTGACTTCAAGAATGAGAAATATGTGGTCTGGGCAGGGTCCATTTCTCCTCTCTTAATTGTTCTGCTGTTCTTATCTTGGAGTTTCAGTCCACAGGGAATGAATCTCCTATCGCTTTACCCTGGGCGGAAGTCCCATCTACCTCCTGCCTCAACTGGACTGCCAGGGAAGTCCCCTGTGTTGACCTTGGAAGAGCTGTATTATTACGATAATTTGGATGCCTTAATTCTATTTAGATTTTTAAAAAATTTCCAAACATAGGGAGTTAAATTTTGGTGGTGCAGAGGTTAAAGCGTCTGCCTGCAATATGAGAGAACTGGGTTCGATCCCTGGGTCAGGAAGATCCCCTGGAGAAGGAAATGGCAACCCACTCCAGTATTCTTGCCTGGAGAAGCCCATGGACGGAGGAGCTTGGTGGCCTACAGTCCATGGGTTGCAAAGAGTCGGACACGACTGAGTGACTTCACTTCACTTCAATCTCTCTTCAGCTATTTATTAGGAAAAATTTCAAACAGAGAGAGAACTCTGATCTTTGTGACTTGTGAAACCATCCTCCCCCAAGTCTATTCAAAGCCCTCCTCCCCAGGCACATTTCATTCCTTCTGGGACTGTTTACAAAGACCTTTCAACTTCTGAGCAATACAGAACAAATATAACATAGGACAGATATGATATGAGACTTATTCAAATATGTGAAAAAATTTTATATCCTCTGAGCTTTCTCTTCTTTAGTCTTACATGCCTAGTTCATTCAGTCTTCATTTATATGATATGTCTTATTTTCTTACCCTCCTAGTCACAGCCTCTAATCTGTTGTGTTCTTTTTGTTTAAAGAGTACCCCTCAGAGCTGAAAAATTACTAAAATCCAAATTTACTGAGTCCTTAGTATGTTCCAGATCCTGTTCTAAGCACTTCGTATGTAATACTTTGATTTAATCTTCAAATTCCTCATGAGTTAGGTTACTTATTTCACATTTTTCAGATGAGAAAGCAGACACAGAGAAGTTATCTTGTTTAAGATCATAAAGCTGGGAAGTGAAAGCTGATACTGAGTGGCAGACAGCCTGTCTTCAGAGCCTTTCTTTTTTTTGTTGTATCTTTATTGAGATGTAATTAAGAAAGCAGACAATTCAGTATGCTTTAAATATATGCATAGACGTGTGCAACAGTTACCACAGCCAATTTTAAGACATTTTCATCATCTCAAAAAAAGAAAAAGCAGTAGTAGTCACTCTCCATTTTCCGTTTATTGAATAAACCCTTAGAAGTGTAATTGCTGCAAGGGTATTTACACTTAAACTTTGGAAGATACTACTGAATAATCTATTTATAACAGTTGTAATAACTTATATTTCCACTAACAAATTGACTGTATTTCTTCATACTCAACAGAGGAATCTTCAATACAGCTTTATGTCCAATGAGCCACCAATAACTCAATAGAAATAAGAATAGCACTCTTTCTGATAGTAATATTTTATTATAATTTGGTTATTATTTATGCTAAATGATAATTTTTTTTTACATTAAAAAGTCAACTTTCTAAGTACCATGTGGTATCCTGAATTGGATTCTGGGCCAGAAAAAGGACGTTAATGGAAAAACTGAAAAAATCCAAATAAAGTCTGTGGTTTAATCGTATTATACCAGTGTTAATTTCTTAGTTTTGACAAACCATGTTTGTATAAGATGTTAACACTAGGGAAAGCTGGATGAAGGGCATATGGGAACTCTGTACTGTCTTTGCAACTTTTCTATAAATCTAGTCTTTCCAAAGTAAAGTTTTATGTTTAAAAATAAAAAGTTAATTTTAACCTTCATCTACCCTTCAGATCTGCTTCCCTCTTCCATTTGTAACCAACCAATTTTAGACCTCTTTAATACTTCTAAACCTTTCTATATGTATTCATAGAAAATATATAGTATTTTTTTGTGTATATAGTTTAAAAATTACATTTATAGTAGTATTTTCATATTGTATCAGTCATCATTCTGTAATTTACCTTTTCACTCAAAAGTCCGTTTTTTTTTTTTTTTTTTTTTCATTTTGTCTTGTGGCTTGTAGAGATCTTAGTTCCCTGACCAGGGATTGAAGCTAGGCCCCCTGCAGTGGAATCAAAAGTTTGTTTTTGAGATCTGGCCATGCTGACTGATTTAGACAGGCTTCAGTGTTTCATTTCTTTTTGCTATTTTGTAGTATTCAACCTGATACCATAATTTATTTATAAGTTCTCTATTTATGGGCATTCAAGTGGTTTCTGAATTTTCACTGTTGCACACAATGCTGTGGTGAACATCCCAAGCATGTTTTTATAAATTTGCAAGTGTTTTCTAGGACAGATGCCTAAAATGTGGATTTACTGGATCACAGGATATGCACATTTAAAGTTTTTAAAGTAGTGCCAGATTATTCTCCTAAGAAATTGTACTGGCTTATACTTTCAGCCAATAATATATCACAGTACCTATTTTATCTAATGCTTGTCAACCCAGTATATAACCAAACAGCTAGATTTTTGCTATTCTCCTAACAGCATCTCTTTTGTTTTAGTTGGTATGTCATCTATGAGTGATGGTGAGATACTTTTCATATACATTTATAAACTTTCTTTCCTTTGTTCTAAACTTTCTCCTGTTTTTTTTATTAAAATTTATTTATTTCTTTACTTTTTTTTGTCTGTGTTGGGTCTTTGTTGCTGCACACTGGCTTTCTCTAGTTGCAGCAAGCAAGGCCTACTCTTTGTTGTAGTGTGCGGGCTTCTCATTGCAGTGGCTTCTGCTGTTGCAGAACTCAGGCTCTAGAGTGTGGACTCAGTAGCTGTAGCTCATGGGCTTAGTTGCTCCACAACATTTGGAATCTTCCTGGACCAGGGATCAAATCTGTGTCCCCTGCATTGGCAGGTGGATTCTTATCCACTGTAACAGCAGGGAAGTCCTTCTCCCATTTTTAAAAATTAAATTGTTGGTCGTTTCTGATTAATTTGTAAGAACTTTGTATATATTAAGAATATTAGTCCTTTGGTTATTTATATTATAATTTTTTTCAGAGTTTGTATAATAGTTTGTCTTTTGCTTTGTTTCTATATTTTTTACCAACGAGGACTGAAAAAAATCCTATAGGTCAAATATACCTGTTTCCTTTTAATGAGTTTTTGATTATATGATCAGAAAAACCTTCCCTAGTCTAAAATTTATAGTTTTAGAATTCCCTATTTCTTATTTCATTTAAAAAAAAAAAGTTTAAATTTTCAACTGTCAAATTTATTTTGGAGTAAGGGATGAGGTAAGACTGCAACCAGATTTTTTTTCCAGAAGACTGTTTAGTTGTCCTGGTAACATTTACTGAATAATACATCTTTTTTACATTGGTTTATAATGCTACTGCATGACAAGCTAAATTCTGTATATATTTGGGTTTATTTCTAGACTACCTATCTCTTTACATCTAGTATATCTCTCTATGTGCTGGTATCAGATTATTTTAATGTGACTTTATATTGTGTTATAGCCTCTGATATAACATTACTTATTTTATTTTAAGATTTTCCTGAGTATTCTTTCACATTTATTTTTCCTTATGAACTTTAGAATCAACTTGACTAGGAAAAAGAGTCTGTTGGGATTTTCATTGATATTGCAATAACATTATAAATTAATTTGGGGAATATGACATGTAACATTGGGACTACCCATCCAAGAACTGGTTGTAGTTCCACTTATTCAAGCTTTTTTTGCCCCTTTTTTGTTGTTGTTTAGTTGCTAGGTCATGTTCAACTCCATGTACCGCAGCATATGGCTTCCTTGTCCTTCACTATCTCCGAGTTTGCTCAAACTCATGTCCATTGAATCAGTGATGCCATCCAACCATCTCATCCTCTGTCGCCCCTTTTACCTCTTCCTGCCTTCAGTCTCTCCCAGCATCAGGGTATTTTCCAAGGAATCAGTTTTTCACATCAGGTGGCCAAAGTATTGGAGTTTCAGCTTTAGCATCAGTCCTTTCAATGAATATTCAGTACTGATTTACTTTCAGATTGACTGGTTTGATCTCCTTGCAGTCCAAGGGATTTTCAAGAGTCTCCTCCAACATCACAGTTCAAAAGCATCAATTTTTCAGCGCTCAGCTCTTTATAGTCCAACTCTTACATCCATACATGACTACTGGAAAAACCATAGTTTTGCCTAGACAGACCTTTGTTGGCAAAGTAACATCTCTGCTTTTTAATACACTGTTTAGGTTGGTCATAGCTTTTCTTCCAAGGAGCAAGCGTCTTTTAACTTCATGGCTGCAGTCACCATCCACAGTGATTTTGGAGCTTTAGAAAATAAAATCTGCCAATGTTTCCATTTTTTCCCTATCTGTTTGCCATGAAATGATGGAACTGGATGCCATGATCTTAGTTTTTTGAATATTTGGTTTTTAAACCAACTTTTTCCACTCTCCTCTTTCATCTTCATCAAGAGGCTCTTTAGTTCCTCTTCGCCTTCTGCCATTAGGTTGGTGTCATCTGCCAATAGGTTGTTGATATTTCTCCTGGCAATCTTGATTCCAGACTTTAAATTTCTTTTCCATGTCAATCTTGCACATTTCTTAAGTGTATTCCTAGGTGTTTAATACTTTGTTCTCACCATTTTTGCTGTAATAAACAATATATTTCTTGTTTTATTGTCTAATCTGTTTTCATTTATATATAGAGAAGATAATATCTTTTAAAAATAGAGAATTTTGGATAACAGCTTTGTTATCTCCTGCTTTATTAAATTCTTATAGTTGATTTTTTTGAGTTTTCTGGGGAGGTCATGTCACCTGCAAATTTACAGTTTTATTCCTTTTCTTCAATTGGCTAATTCCACCATCAAATCAATGTCAAAAGTAGTATAATCAGCATCTTTATCATATTCCTTCCTTTAATGAGAAATGTTCACAATTTTAATGTTGAATATGATCCTGACTTTTGGATTTGTTTGGGGAGAAATGTGTTATTTATTTTTGGCTGTGCTAGATCTTCCTTGATGCATGGGCTTTTCTTCAGTTGTGGAGAGCAGAGGCTACTCTCTAGTTGCTGGGCACAAGCTTCTCATTGCGGTACCTTTTGTTATGGAGCATGGGCTCTAGGGTGCATGAACATCAGTAATTGTGGCATGTGAGCTCAGTAGTTGCGATTCCTGGGCTCTGAAGCACAGGCTCAATAGTTGTGGCACGTGGGTTTATTTGCTCTGTGGCATGTGGGATCTTCCCAGATCAGGAATCGAACTCATGTATCCTGAATTGGAAGGTGGATTCTTTACCACTGAGCCACTAGGGAAGCCTGAGAAATATGTTTTGAAGGTTAAGGAAGTTTCATCTATTTTTATTTTCTTGGTCAATATAACTAAAGGCTTATTAATTTTTGTTAATTTTTTTCTTCAAACAATTTTTGATTGTATTGAATTTTCTTCTATTGGTTTTGTTTTTTATTTCTATTATTTTTGCTCTGATATTTATTATTTTCTTCCTCTACCTGCTTTGAGTTTTCTTTGTTCTTTTTTTTTTCTAATTTCTTAAGGTGGAAGGATAAGTCATATTTGAAATTTTTCTTTTATTCTAGTACAAGCATTTACCCAACGAATTAAATTTTTCTTTCAGGTACTGCTTTAGCTGTATCACTTAACTTTTGGCATATTGTGTTTTTTTCAGTCATTTTGTCTATTTTTATTCCATTAAGATTTTTTTTAGTAGATACTGGATTTTATCAAGTGTTTTAGCATCAGTGGAAGTGATCATATGATTTTCATTATTTCACTTATTAATAATGGCATATTACACTAATAGTTTTCTAATACTGGCCCTTATATTCTTGACATGAATTTCACTTGGTTGTGTTGTTTTTTTTTGATATTCTGATGATGTTTTTTAAGCTTTTTTAAAAGTGAAATATAATTGATATATTACCTTTAGGTATACAATATGATAATTTCACTGTTTGTGTATATTGTGACTAGTCTAGTTAATATCCATCCCATAGTTACAATTTTTTTTCTTATGATGAGAACTTTAAAAATTTATTCTTTTAGCAACTTTCAGATATATGGTATGATATAGTCACCATGTTGTACATTATATACCCATAATGTACTTATTTTATTACTGGAAGTTTGTATCCTTTGACCATTTTTTATCCATTTCATCTGTCCCCCTACCCTCTCTGGCAACCACTAGTCTGTTCTCTGTTGAGTTGGGTTTTTTGAGGGGAGAGGAGTGATTTTTTTTTTAAGTTACACATATAAGTAAAAGTATATGGTGTTTATCTTTCTCTGACTTATTTCACTTAGCATGATGTCCTCAAGGCCTATCCACATTGTCACAAATGGCAAAATTTCCTTCTTTTTAATGACTGACTAATATTCCATCTGCATATATACCACATTTTCTTTATTTGTTCATTTGTCAGTGTGTGCAGCAGTTGTTTCCATGCCTTGGCTATTGTAAATAATTCTCCAGTGAACTTGGGGGTGCATGTATCTTTTGGAGATAGTGAGTTCATTTCCTTTGGATAAACACCCAGAATTAAAATTGCTGGATTATGTGGTACATCTATTTTTAATTTTCTGAGCAACCTCCATACTGTTTTGCCTTCTGGCCACACCAATTTACATTTCCACCAGCTGTTTACCCAGGGTTCTCTTTTTTCACATGCTCTCCAACACTTGTTATTTCTTGCGTTTTTGATAATAGTGATTCTTACAGATGTGAGGTAATATTCTTCCTGTGGCGTTTCCTTGATAGTGATGTTGGGCACCTTTTCATGTACCTTTTTGCCATTTGTGTTTCGTCTTTGGAAAAATGTCTATTCAACTCCTCTGCCCATTGTTAAATCAGATTGTCTTTTTGTCGTGGAGTTGTACGAGTTGCTTATATATTTTGGGTATTAACCTCTTGTCAGATATGATTTGGAAATATTTTCTCCCATTCTGTAGCCTGCCTTTTCATCTTGTTTATTGTTTCTTTTGTGGTACAGGAGCTTTTTAGTTTGATGTAGTCCTACTTGTTGATTGTTGCTTCTGTTGTCTTTGCTTTTGGTGTCATCTCCAAAAAAATTATCACCAAGACCAATGTCAAGATTTTCCCCTGTATTTTCTTCTAGAAATTTTATAGTTTCAGGCCTTATATTTACATTTAAGGCTTTAATCTGTTTGAGTTTATTTTTGTGATGTAAGACAGGTAGCCAGTTTTATTCTTTTCCTTGTGAAAACCATTCCCAACACCATTTATCAAAGAGACCATCTTTTTCCCCAATTAAATATTCTTGGTTACCTTGTCAAATATCAATTGACCATATTTGCATGCATTTATTTCTGGGCTCAGTTCTGTTCCATTGGCCTAACCTATCTGTTTTTATGCTAGTCCTATCACATTTTGATTACTATAGCTTTTTAATATAGTTTATAATCTATATTATTAGATTAGGGAGTGTGATGCCTCTGGCTTTGTCCTTTTTTCTCAAGATTACTTTGGCTATTCAGAGTTCTTTTGTGGTTTCATAACAGTTTTTGGATTGCTTTTTCTATTTCTGTGAAAAACGCCATTGAAATTTTAATAGAGATTGCATTGAATCTGTAGATTGCTTTGGGTATTATGGACATTTTAACAGTATTCTTCCAATCCATGAATATAAAACATCTTTGCCAGCATTTTTAAAATTCATAGAAATTAGTGATATTTTGTGCATGTTCTTTCTCTTAATCTCGCTCACAATTGTATCAGAGTCCTTACTGGTCTTTTCTAGGTCAAGAACTGCAGAAATAGTTTCCTAAGTATCTTCTTCCTACATACCTAAATTAAAATTGTACTGTAGAGCAAACATGGTTGGGGTCAAATATTTCACCCTCCTTGTCAAAATTTGTTGTGAAACTGGAGGCTTTAACTTTGTAAGAAATAATCAGAATGTGTATTTGTTAAATAATAAATTTATTTTGTATATTGTTGAATCTTTTTGGGTACTTAACCATAATCTTTACCTTTTTACAAATGTAGTCAGTATTATGGATGTTCACTTTTACTTAATGGGACTGTAATTAATCTCTTTTTTTTAATTGTATAGAAATTTACAGCAACAATGTCAACACCAGATAAGAAGGCCTCACAGAAGATTGGTTTTCGATTACGTAACTTACTCAAGCTTCCCAAAGCACATAAATGGTGCATATATGAGTGGTTCTACTCAAATATAGATAAGTAAGTATCATGGCTCATATCATGAATATCATTTGAATCAGAAGTTTAAGGTTTTCACATGTTAAAAGCCTCAACTTTTTCTAGAGGTCTATTTTGATTCTGTTTTTTCCTGAATTTCTTTTCCTATTCTTCATTCTTGTTTGATCTGTTTCTGTTTTTCATGCTTTTCTTGCTTCCTCTCTTTTGGGGAAGAAGTTGTTATAAGTTTTTGTGAAAAATCAAAATGACAGTATAATTTCTATATTATAATTTACAAAGACTATGCAGTGGAGATACCCTGAAAAGAAAGCACCATTATTTTGCAGTGAATGGGACTTGTTTTATAAATCTTTAGATTTTTTTTTTTCCTTTGTTGTTGTTGTTTTAATAGCTCAGTCGTGTCTTGACTCTTTTGAGACCCCTTGGACTGTAGCCTACCAGGCTGCTCTGTCCGTGGGATTTTCCAGGCAAGAATACTGGAGTGGGTTGCCATTTCCTTCTCCATATAAATCTTTAGATTTTAAATGCTAGTACAGTAGTAGAGAAACAGTTATGAATGGTAAAAGTGATTCAGGAAGATTTTTAAGAGTCTTTCTATTTAGGGGATGATATTCATGCACTTTTTCGTTATATGTTAAGTGTTTAAGTAGAACATAGTAAGAGATTTGGGTGAAATGCAGTTATTCAACAACAGAATTCGTTGAGGAAAGATTCTGATTTCTCATCCACTGCAGTCTATTCTTATCTAACCCATGCTTGTCAGTGGTACTTGTTTTGCTGGCTACTTATCTTTATTTCCTTTCTCTGTTATTACCAGTTGCCTACTCTGAACCTTGTTAATCTCATGAACATTCATATTTAAGCCCAAGACATTCATGTGTCATTACTGACTGATTCCTCGTTTCTCAAACTTATCAATAAAATTGTCTTATTTTTGTCCACAAATTTTTTCATTATCTTAATTAAGAGAGCTCTCAGGGTGTCCTAGTATAATCTGTGTTCTGCATTTCCTAAGAACTAATCTAACTCTTTAGAGTCCCCTAGTTTCCTAAAACTAATCTACTATCAAAGCAAACTCCTTGGTGATGGTATTTATTATCTTTGGGACAAAGATACTTTGTAGTTTACATTCTTTATCCTCACCAGATACGATAGTGCTAAAATAGCTTCCCAAAGGATAGGAGATTTAATGAAAATCAGTGTATCCTAGAATCTCAAGCACAGATAGTACCTCTTGAGTAACTTTTACACATTATTTGTTTTATAAATGTAAACGATTTAATTTAATTTTAACACTTGGAATTTGTGCCCATTTTGTATATATTTTGGGTAGAAGTGAAAGTTTGGTGTCTTGGGATTGATTGATGCTCAAAATTGGAATGCATATTTTGCATTTTATGTCTCAAGCTGTATATTAACTTAAAATACCATTTCTCTTTTACAGACCGCTTTTTGAAGGTGACAATGACTTCTGTGTGTGTCTAAAGGAATCTTTTCCTAATTTGAAAACGAGAAAATTAACAAGAGTGGAATGGGGAAAAATCAGGAGGCTTATGGGGAAACCACGGAGGTAAAAATAATGTTTTTGTTTAAAAGACTAGTACCAAAACATAACTTTCCAGAGTAGTTATATGTTAAATATATTCTATTGACCAGTGTTAATGTAGATGATTTTTATACTTAAGCAACTTGTAATTAAATACACAATTTCATTTTTCTTCAGATCACAACCAACCCTTGAACATAATTTTTTTATATTAGCTGTGCCCCACTAAGAGAAACCCAATAAGATGGTAGGCGCTGAGAGAGGGCATCAGAGGGCAGACAGACTGAAATCACAATCACAGAAACCTGGCCAATCTGATCACATGGACCACAGCCTTGTCTAACTCAATGAAACTAAGCCATGCCGTGTGGGGCCACTCAAGACAGATGGGTCATGGGGGAGAGGTCTGACAGAATGTGGTCCACTGGAGAAGGGAATGGCAAACCACTTAAGTATTCTTGCCTTGAGAACCCCATGTTCTGAATAGTATGAAAAGGCAAAAAGATAGGACACTAAAAGATGAACTCCCCAGGTCGGTAGGTACCCAATATGCTACTGGAGATCAGTGGAGAAATAACTGCAGAAAGAATGAAGGGATGCTGCTGCTAAGTCACTTCAGTCATGTCTGACCCTGTGCAACCCCAGAGACGGCAGCCCACCAGTATCCCCCGTCTTTGGGATTCTCCAGGCAAGAACACTGGAGTGGGTTGCCGTTTCCTTCTCCAGTGCATGAAAGTGAAAAGTGAAAGTGAAGTCGCTCAGTCGTGTCCGACTCTTTGCGACCCCATAGACTACAGCCTACCAGGCTCTTCTGTCCATGGGATTTTCCAGGCAAGAGTGCTGGATTGGGTTGCCATTGCCTTCTTTGAATGAAGGGATGGAGCCAAAGCAAAAACAACACCCAGTTGTGGATGCGACTGGTGATAGAAGCAAGGTCCGACGCTGTAAAGAGCAAAATTGCATAGGAACCTGGAATGTTAGGTCCATGAATCAAGGCAGATTGGAAGTGGTCAAACAGGAGGTGGCGAGAGTGAATGTCGACATTCTAGGAATCAGCAAACTAAAATGGACTGGAATGGGTGAATTTAACTCAGATGACCATTATATCTATTACTGCAGGCAGGAATCCCTTAGAAGAAATGGAGTAGCCATCATAGTCAGTGAAAGAGTCCGAAATGCAGTACTTGGATGCAATCTCAAAAACGACAGAATGATCTCTGTTCGTTTCCAAGGCAAACCATTCAGTATCATGGTAATCCAAATCTATGTCCCAACCAGTAACACTAAAGAAGCTGAAGTTGAACGGTTCTGTGAAGACCTACAAGACCTTTTAGAACTAACACTCAAAAAGATGTCCTTTTCATTATAAGGGATTGGAGTGCAAAAGTAGGAAGTCAAGAAACACCTGGAATAACAGGCAAATTTAGCCTTGGAGTACAGAATGAAGCAGGGCAAAGACTAATAGAGTTTTGCCAAGAGAATGCGCTGGTCATAGCAAACACCCTCTTCCAACAACACAAGAGAAGACTTTACACATGGACATCACCAGAAGGTCAACACCGAAGTCAGATTGATTATATTCTTTGCAGCCAAAGATGGAGAAACTATATACAGTCAGCAAAAACAAGACCAGGAGCTGACTGTGCCTCAGATCATGAACTCCTATTGCAAAATTCAGACTTAAATTAAAGAAAGTGGGGAAAACCACTAGACCATTCAGGTATGACCTAAATCAAATCCGTTATGATTATACAGTGGAAGTGAGAAATAGATTTAAGGGCCTAGATCTGATAGACAGAGTGCCTGATGAACTATGGACTGAGGTTCGTGACATTGTATAGGAGACAGGGATCAAAACCATCCCCAAGAAAAATGCAAAAAAGCAAAATGGCTGTCTGGGGAGGCCTTACAAATAGCTGTGAAAAGAAGAGAAGCGAAAAGCAAAGGAGAAAACGAAAGATATACCCATTTGAATGCAGAGTTCCAAAGAATAGCAAGGAGAGATAAGAAAACCTTCAGTGATCAGTGCAAAGAAATAGAGGAAAACAACAGAATGGGAAAGACTAGAGATCTCTTCAAGAAAATTAGAGATACCAAGGGAGCATTTCATACAAAGATGGGCACAATAAATGACAGAAATGGTATGGATGTAACAGAAGCAGAAGATATTAAGAAGAGGTGGCAAGAACACACAGAAGAAATGTACAAAAAAGATCTTGATGACCCAGATAATCACAATGGCGTGATCACTCACCTAGATCCAGACATCCTGGAATGTGAAGTCGAGTGGGCCTTAGAAAGCATCACTACGAACAAAGCTAGTGGAGGTGATGGAATTCCAGTTGAGCTATTGCAAATCCTGAAAGATGATGCTGTGAAAGTGCTGCACTCAATATGCCAGCAAATTTGGAAAACTCAGCAGTGGCCACAGGACTGGAAAAGGTCAGTTTTCATTTTAGTCCCAAAGAAAGGCAATGCCAAAGAATGCTCAAACTACCACACAATTGCACTCATCTCACACGCTAGCAAAGTAATGCTCAAAATTCTCCAAGCCAGGCTTCAATAGTACATGAACTGTAAACTTCCAGATGTTCAAGCTGGATTTAGAAAAGGCAGAGGAACCAGAGATCAAATTGCCAACATCCGCTGGATCATGGAAAAAGCGAGAGAGTTCCAGAAAAACATCTATTTCTGCTTTATTGACTATGCCAAAGCCTCTGACTGTGTGGATCACAATAAACTGTGGAAAATTCCGAAAGAGATGGGAATACCAGACCACCTGAAACCTGTATGCAGGTCAAGAAGCAATAGTTAGAACTGGACATGGAACAACAGACTGGTTCCAAATAGGAGGAGTACGTCAAGGCTGTATATTGTCACCCTGCTTATTTTACTTATATGCAGAGTACATCATGAGAAATGCTGGGCTGGAAGAAACACAAGCTGGAATCAAGATTGTAGGGAGAAATATCAGTAACCTCAGAAACGCAGATGACACCACCCTTATGGCAGAAAGTGAAGAACGAAAGAGCCTCTTGATGAAAGTGAAAGAGGAGAGTGAAAAAGTTGGCTTAAAGCTCAACATTGAGAAAACGAAGATCATGGCATCTGGTCCCATCACTTCATGGCAAATAGATGGGGAAACAGTGGAAAAAGTGGCTACCTTTATTTTTTTGGGCTCCAAAATCACTGCAGATGGTGATTACAGCTGTGAAATTAAAAGATGCTTACTCCTTGGAAGGAAAGTTATGACCAACCTAGACAGCATATTAAAAAGTAGTCGTTACTTTGCCAAGAAAGGTCCATCTAGTCAAACCTATGGTTTTTCCAGTAGTCATGTATGGATGTGAGAGTTGAACTATAAAGAAAGCTGAGCACCAAAGAATTGATGATTTTGAACTGTGGTGTTGGAGAAGACTCTTGAGAGTCCCTTGGACTGCAAGAAGATCCACCCAGTCCATCCTAAAGGAGATCAGTCCTGGGTGTTCGTTGGAAGGACTGATGTTGAAGCTGAAACTAATACTTTGGCTACCTGATGCAAAGGGCTGACTCATTTGAAAAGACCCTGATGCTGGGAAAGATTGAAGGCAGGAGAAGGGGACGACAGAGGATGAGATGATTGGATGGCATCATCAACTCAATGGACATGGGTTTGGGTTAACTCTGGGAGTTGGTGAGGGACAGGGAGGCCTGGCGTGCTGTGGTTCATGGGGTTGCAAGGAGTCGGACAAAACTGAGCAACTGAACTGAAACTGATGCCCCACTATGTCCCAGAAAATATTTAAGGATGCCCTCATAAGCATTTAATGAAGTTGTGAGATTATACATACATTATTATTACCTTTTTTAAAACGCTTATTATTACTTCAAGATAATAAGTGATCCACTTATTATCCTTTCCACAAATGCATGTTTTACTTTATATAAAAATGAATGAAGTGAATATATCCAGTATGTTACATCCTGAGAATTACTTTTCAAATTGCCTTTTATATGAAACTACCTTTCCTTTTCTAGTGTTATCTTCCTTTCTTAATATATCAGAAAATCTCATATTACTTTTGAGTGCAATGTTATACTGTGTATCATTAGTTCTCATGTTTGATCTGTCAGCCTAGTAAAAGCATATTTAAGAGTTTTTCACTTTAAATGGTAGGAAAATTTAGGGGAGACTTGAAATATAAAGTGACTTGAACAAATAGACCTGGAATTTAGTTTACGTGATTTCTGTAGACAATAATGAAATTCAAGGAGAACTTTTCATTGAACTGGTTTACATTTATTTTATCTATTGTATTAAAAACTGTCACTGCTGCTGTTGTTTTAAGTATTTCCCTTGTTTATAAGAACAAATTAAAATGTGATGTGTATCGTGTTTCACACAGGTAATTTATGGTCTTTGGTAATTAGGCCATTTGGGGGCTTTTTGCTGTAACTTTATATGTTTGAGTAAATTGAGCCACACTGTTTCTGATTATTGTCGGAATGAGGTATTAGTCACTATTTTATTGTTTAGTTATAATTTTGCAGTTTGATTGTCATTATTTCTCTTGTTAATTTATCCTCTGTTAATAGGGTTACCATAATATTGTTGAATCTTAGAGTTCTTTACTTCATCAAGATAAATTAACAGTTTAAATCAAGTCTTTATTATCAGCAAAAGTTTATAGTTTTTCTTTTTTTTGAGGAAGCTGATGTACAGTACAAATTATTGATATGATATACTTTTTTGAAATATCCTAAAAAAAAAAGAAGCCAGGAAAGAGCTTAGCAGGAAATGTACAAAATACTCAGCATTCTAAAATCAGTCCCAGTAAAAATATCAGTAACCGTTTAAAAGAAAAAAACAACTAGACCAACTCATTCTAAATTTCACATAGAGAGAAGAAATCAAGCAGGAAGAACTAGAAAAATACTGAAGAAAAAAGTAATGAGGGGAGATTATGTAGTATCATACATACGTTTGTAGTATGTATTATCTCATATTAATGTTCATATAACATGATCATAATCAAAATGATGTCATAGTGGTACTTGAATAAAAAGATGAATTGAAAAGGAGAGAAATTCCATGAAATTAACACAACACTGTAAATCAGCTATACGCCAGTAAAGTTAAAATATCTTTATTGAATCAAAGATGTCCACAGAATTTTAATACATAATAACACTGATTGCATCTCAGGCATACAGGGGAGAAGGAGATTAAATTATTTATTCAGTGGATATTGAGACCACTCTGAAGCAATCTAAGAAAACACAAGTTGATTTCATACCTCAGACCTTACACCAGGAAAGATTTAAAAGGATCAAAGATTCAGATTTTTTAAATGAAACAGTAAAACTCCTAGAGGAACCTGTAGAAGAGTTTGGCTTAATCTTGAATTGGGGAAGATCTTTTTAATCGTCCTCAGAGCTAGGAATCATAAAAGAAAAGATTGATAAATTTGATTTTGTAAAAAACAAAGAAAAAGCATTCCTTATCGCTCACCCCCCCAAAACCCCATAAAGTCAAAAGACAATGACAGAAATATTTATACTTCTTGCCACAAAGGACCAATGTCTAAATATGTGAAGAACTACGAATCAGTTCAGTTCAGTTCAGTCTCTCAGTCGTGTCCGACTCTTTGCAACCCCATGGACTGCGGCACGCCAGGTCTCCCTGTCCATCACCAACTCCCAGAGTTTACTCAAACTCATGTCCATTGAGTCAGTGATGCCATCCAACCATCTAATCCTCTGTCGTTCCCTTCTCCCGCCCTCGATCTTTCAGTTCAGTTCAGTTCAGTCGCTCAGTCATGTCCGACTCTTTGCGACCCCATGAATTGCAGCACGCCAGGCCTCCCTGTCCATCACCATCTCCGGGAGTTCACTCAGACTCACGTTCATCGAGTCAGTGATGCCATCCAGCCATCTCATCCTCTGTCATCCCCTTCTCCTCCTGCCCCCAATCCCTCCCAGCATCAGAGTCTTTTCCAATGAGTCAACTCATCGCATGAGGTGGCCAAAGTACTGGAGCTTCAGCTTTAGCATCATTCCTTCCAAAGAAATCCCAGGGCTGATCTCCTTCAGAATGGACTGGTTGGATCTCCTTGCAGTCCAAGGGACTCTCAAGAATATTCTCCAACACCACAGTTCAAAAGCATCAATTCTTCGGTGCTCAGCCTTCCTCACAGTCCAACTCTCACATCCATACATCTTTACGAATCAGTAAAAAATATCAAATAACCTGTAATAAAAATGTCTGTTTATACAAACAGTACCTAAGAAAGAAGAAGGAAGTGGCTCTTCTAAACAGATAAAAGAGTTCAATCTTACTTATAATGAGAAATACAAAATCAAAGTATGCCAAGATTCTGTTTTTTAGCTATCAGAACAGAGTTCCTAAAGTTTGAATATATTGGGTTGGCAGTGGCGTGGTGAAAAAGCCACTGGTGGTGAGAGAGTAAATTTATGTAACCTCTGTGGAGGGCAGTTTGGTAATATTTGCAAATTTACAAATTCCCATACTCTTTGACCTAGTACTTCTGTGAGTACTTATACATGGATGAAATGACATGTACAGTGCTATTTATAGAAGCAAAAGATTTTTAAAAACCTAAGTGTCCATAAATAGAGGAATGACTAATTAAAGTAGGGTACCTCAATATAGGAGAAAACTGAAATCATTTGATTTAAAATCAGAGAAAGTTTCTTATGTACTGCTAAGATACTTTAAGAAAGCGGAATACACAACAGAGCATATTGTAGCTATTTGATAAAAATAGGAAGGGAACATAAGTATTTCTTGCATGTGTATTTCTAAAGTTTAATATCAATAAAGGGCATGTACAAAATTTATTGTCATCATCTGGAAGACAGGATAGAAAACCGAGGGACAAAAATATTGGAGTTTTCTCTTTTTACTCTCATTTAATTAGTTATTTTTGGCTGTGCTGGGTCTTCATTGCTACACGGGCTTTCCCTAGTTGCAGTGAGCGAGGGCTGTTCTTCCTTGCAGTTTACAGGCTTCTCAGTTTTCTCTTGCTGAGGGCGCGGGCTGTAGAGTGTGGGCTCAGTAGTTGCAGTGCATGGGCCTTGTTTCTCTGTGGCATGTGGTATCTTCCTGGACCAGGGTCAAACTAGTGTCCCCTGTATTGCAAAACAGACACTTAACTGCTTGATCACAAGGGAAGCCCTAGAGTTTTCAATGCCTTTTGAACCTTTTAAATTAGAAGCCTGTGAATGTATTTATTATGCAAAAATGCTATTTAAATAAAATTTGATTGCCAAGTATGTATTATATCCAGAAGGTATGAAGGACTCTGAAAATTCAGTAGTAAAGCTCAGACAGGGAAATTGCCTGGTTGTCTGCTTGTTAGGGATCCACATTTTTCGCTGCAGAGGGCACACGTTTGATCCCTGGTTGGGGAACTTAAATTCTGTATGACGCGTGGTGCAACCCAAAAATAAAAAGAATCAAACATCCCATTTAACAAATTGGTAAAAAAAAATTTTAATAGATAATTCATCACTGATATAGCGATATCATATAAACCAATAAGAGGATATTAAACATAATTAATCATTAGGAAAATGCAAATTAAAACCACAGTGTTTAAAAATTTACACCACTAAGCAAGCCAAGTGTTGGTGAATCTGTGTCAAAACTTGAACTCATACACTGCTGATGGGAATATAAAATGGTATAACCACTTTGAAAAAACTGTTCGGCAGTTCCTGTCCCTTTATTTTTTTTTTAATAAGACTTTTTAAGAGCAGTTTTAGATTTGCAACAAAATTGAGAGGAAGGTACAGAGATTTTCCATTTACTGCCCCTCCCCCCACACAGGTGGCCTCCCTCATTGTTAGTATCCTCTATCAGAGCGGTCCATTTGTGACAGTTGATGAACCTGCATCAACACATGATACTCATCCGAAGTCCACAGTTTACATTAGAGTTCACTCTTGGTGGTGTGCGTTCTGTGGGTTTTGACAAATAGTGACATAGCCACCATTATAATATCAGTATTTTACAGAGTATTTTCACTGCCTTAAAAATCCTCCAAGTTCTACCAGGTCACCAACTGCTTGTAACCATGGATCTTTTCATTGTCTTCATAGCCCTGCATTTTCCGCAATGTCATAAATTGGGATCACACAAAGTGTAGCCTTTTCAGATTGGCTTTGTTTACTTGGTAGGATGCATTTCAGGCTCCTCCATGTCTTTTCATGGTTTTAGAGCTCATTCTTCTTTTCTTTTTTTTTTTTCAGCTTTTAATTTTGTCTTGGGGTATAACCAACTAACAATGTTGTGATAGTTTCAGGTGAACAGTGAGGGGACCCAGCCATACACATACATGTATCCATCTCCCCTAAATTCCTCTCCTGTCCAGTCTGATTGATATCTTCATATGTTCATTATCTTGACTGTAGTGATAGTTTTATGGATATATATTTTATGGCATGAAAGCTATGTTTAAATACCTTTGGTTCATCCTAGAATTTGAAAATAGAAATAAGATGGGCCCTAAGAATAAGAGTACATTCAGTATTCATACTTAAAGATAGAAAATATGATTAAAAGTTTACATGGCGGCAGGTCTCATCTTTAATCCCTGTATTGATATGCTCACTAGGTCACAGGGAAAGTATCATGTTCTTTTGAATAGAATATTGAAATTGAACTTTGTTCTTAAGAGAGGACCTGGGATCCAGATGCAGTTTTGTCAAAGGATGGTGAACAGTAGATCCACCTGCTTTGTAGGAAAAAGCAATCTAGACTCGCTTATATATCTTTCAATCTTGCAAGATCTTATTTTTAAAACAACATAAAGGTAATTTACTTTGAAGAGAAAATTATTATTTTTAAGAACCCGTTTTTAAATACAGTACTCAATGAAAGAAATAAAAGGATTAGTGATATGGATGGTGTGACTTGAAGTTTTTATATAGGACAGTTATCACTTTATATGATTTTTATAATTTATTCTAGATGTTCTTCTGCATTTTTTGAGGAAGAGAGATCAGCATTAAAACAGAAACGGCAGAAAATAAGGCTCTTACAACAAAGGAAAGTTGCAGATGTTTCACAATTCAAAGATCTCCCAGACGAGATTCCTTTGCCCCTGGTTATTGGAACCAAAGTTACTGGTAGGTAAAGATAAGCTTATTACTATTTTGACTTGTGGGTTTTCACCAAGATAAACCTTTATTAGACAAATGGCCTTTACATTTAGAAAGCTTAAACTATATTTCTGTAGCAATATTCTGTAGAGGTTACTGTTCTTCATCTGTGAAGTCTGTTTTTTAAAGTAGTTGCATAAAAGTGTACATCTTCAAAGCAGTGTCTTCCACAACGTAAACTGCCACAAAGATGAAATTTAAAATCAAGTGTAACGTTTAAATTGTTAAAATTTTGTTTGGTTTTTGCTTCTATATTATATTGATTTTCTTTTCTGACCAGTCTTACCTGGTTAGTTCACAAACACCATTGTTCTTGTGATCTTTGGGTTTATAAATACTCCATTTCTAATGACTAAACTACCTACTGAATAGTTTGCTCAAAATTTTGTAAAGATGTAAATTCTGTCAATTTGTAGGTAGTGATTCTATATGGTCACTTCAGTTACAACACTGAGGGAAAGTGCCACTAAAATCTCAAGTTTAGGTTAATCCTTAATAATTTGGTAATCTAAAATTACAATTTATGCAGTACAAGCAATAGCAAGGTGTTCAGTGAGTAGTTAGAGTTAAAGTTTGAAAAAAATCATTGGATTAATCAGAGAGTATTTTCTGGAGGAAAGGGAGCCTTGAATTACATATTTATATCATTTTTTCCTGGTTATAAAAGTGGTACATTTTTTCATTATATTGCAAAAATGGGTAGTGAAGAGGAAAAGTAGACAACAGGGAAAAGGCTATATCATGCATATGAAATGCAATTGGCAAAGAGAAGAATGCATTTAGTCATAACCCACCATGTATAGAAGTTATAGGTGATTGATATATATGATCTCTCCCTTAACAAAATTAGTCTGGGAGTGAGGATGGAGATAGAGTGAAAAAGAGATAGCTTTCCTGAAAAAATGGGTTAGTTCTAAAAACCCCATTAAAAAAAAAAAACCCATATAAATAAGTACACATATAAAGTCTACAATGTAGACTAATCAGAGAAATGCTGACGTGAATAGAGTGACTCAGACCCAATTAGGGAATCCTTAAAAGTTAATTGCTCCAAAATTTTAAGGACTAGTGGTATTATTTGATAAGAACAGAAAATTTTACAGAGGATCAATAAGTAGGTACTTTTTTACAGTACAGAATAGGGGGACTAGATGTATCAAGATATGAAAGAAGTTTGTAGGAATCAACAAACTTTTGAAAGTTTCAATTTGGTCTAGGGGAGGCATCAGCATACGATAAAAAATTGCTAAACCTATGAAGAAGCAGAAAACAGGTTCTATAGTTAAGACCAAAAGCAATCAACAGAATTAGATGCTAGGGTGACTCAGATATTGGAATTAGTTTCAAAATACATGTTATAAAACATGTTCAAGAACTTAAATGTAAATATCATCATAATTAATGGGGATATCACAGTAGAAAAATGGAAATTACTTATGTAAAACAAATAGAAAGTTACAAGTATAGTGTCTGAAAAGAAAATTTCTAAATGGGCTTAAAAGCATATTGAAAACAACAAAAAGTAAGAGTCAGTGAACTTCAGAATAAATCAGTATAAATGATCCATTGTGAAAACATGGAGGAAAAAAGTGGAAAAAACATTCATAGAGACTCAAAGACCTGTGGGACAATAATTAAGCAAATAAACATATAATTAGCGTTCTTAAAAAAAGAGAGGTACAATGGCATGTAAAAAGACAAAAGATTTGATTTTTTTTCTTCCAGTTTTATTGAGATATAATTGACATACAGTACTATAACTTTCCAGGTGGCACAATTGGTAAAGAATCCGCCTGCCATTGCAGGAAACACAAGAGATGTGGGTTGGATCCCTGGGTTAGGACGATCCCCTGGAGGAGGAAATGGCAACCTACTCTAGTATTCTTACCTGGAAAATTCCATGGACAGAGAAGCCTGGTGGGCTACAGTCCATGGGGTCTCAAAGAGTTGGACACAACTGGACACATGTGCATGCACACACATGCACACACACACAGACAAACACACAAGAGTCAAGTGTAGGTCATAAAGGTTTAACCTACATCCACAACATTTCCTGACCTCAGCAGCAGCTCACTTCCCTCTGGTCACCAGAGCTGTATTCTCTATGGGTGCCCCCTATGTGGGCTGCCTGGATCCTTCTGTTGTGGTGGACTATTTATGGGCAGTCTGGTAGGTATGGCTGACCCTCCTTCTGGTTGGTTGCTAGGCTCTGCCTTGTGGAAGGCTTCTGTGTGTGGGCTAGGTCATCAGGTGGCTGGTTGTGGAAAGGGGTGGGGAATCCTGGAACTGATGCTGGCTCACTGGTGGGTGGAGCTGGTTTTGGGGTGAGTGGTTGCAGATCTAGATCTGGGGTCCCAGATCTAGTGCTGGTGGGTGGGCCAGTTCCTGGCATGGCTGCCTGGGAGTGGGTTTGTGGTCTAGGATATCCCAAAGTTTGTGTCAAGGGATCTGGATCTTGGGGCTACTGGTTGAGGGGTCCAGAGCATCTAGTAGCAGCTATCAGCCTGCTGTTGGCAGACCAGAGCCCCTGGTATTCCCTGGCCTAGTGTCCCACCACTGGGGGACGGGGGCATTTCCACCATGCGCAGCTAGCTGAGGGGCCAGAGGTGTCCCAGAGCTGGTATTAGCCTGCTGGTGGCCAGCGCCAGGACTCAGTGGGTCTTGAGGCTGGTGCCAGCCTGCTGGTGTGTGAGCTGCATCCTGAAATAGCAGGCCTTAGGGCTGTGGTGGTCCTGGGGCTGGCGTCCACCCAGTGGAAGATGAGACAGGGTATCAGATCCCCTAGCTGGTGCCCACCCCTTGATAGGTGGAGCCGGATCCTGGATCCTCCATCTGCAGGACTGGGACAGTGGAGCTGGTTCCCACCTACGGGTGGGTGAGGCTCGGCCTTGGGGCTAGTGCCAGCTCACTGGTGAGCGGAACCAGTCCCAAAGTCCCTGGCTAGAGGGCCCTAGGGGTACATTGGTGTCAGTGGTCGGTCCTGGGCCCTCTGGTGGATAAGGCCAGGTCCTGAAGCGGCTCTGGGCTCAGGGACTCCCTGCTGGCCAGCTGGTGGGCGGGGCTGTGTTCCCGCCCAGATAGCTGCTTGGCCTGAGGTGTCCCAGCACTGGCGGACAGGCTGGGGCGGGGCCAGGCCTGAGCCTACTGCCTTAGAGTGAGGATTAAAAAATGGCGCTTGCCAGCGCCAGTGTCATGGTTGAACAAGCTTCCAGAAATGCCTGCCACAAGTGTCTTTTTCCCCTGGATGAGCTCCACTTGGCTCCTGCCTCGCAGGGAGGCTCTCCGAGATCAGCAGGTGGGTCTAACCAAGGCTCCTTTTGAATTACTGCTCTTGCACTGCGTCCCAGAACGTATGAGGTTTTGTGTGCACCCTTTAAGAATGGAGTTTCTTTCCCACAGCGCTCTGACTCTTCTGAATGTACGCTCTGCTGGCCTTCAAGGGCAAACGTTGTGGGGTTTGTTTTCCCAGTGCAGGACTTCCAGTTTGGAGAGCCACAACTGGAAGTTTGTGGAGTTCAGATCCCTTGCTCCTTGGGAAGAACTTCTGCAGTTGTGATTATCCTCCCCTTTGTGGGTCACCCTTGTGGAGGGATAGTTCTTAACTGTACTGCATCCCTGTCCCTCCTTCTTGTCTGGTTACGGTTCCTTTATGTCTTTAGTTGTAGAAGATCTTCTTTGCTTGCCTTCTGGTCTTTCTCATCAATACTTGCTCTGTAATAGTTATAATTTTGTTGTGCCACTGGGAAGAGGTGAGCTCAAGATCTTTCTACTCCGCCATTTTGGCCACTTTACTCAAATTTAATTAAAAAAAAAAAAGTACGGGTCTTTAATACTCTGGGCTTTCTGGGTTACTCAGTGGTAAAGAATCCACCTGCCAATGCAGGAGATGCAAGAGGTCAACCCTGGGTTGGGAAGATCGCCTGGAAAAGGGAATGGCAACCCGATCCAGTATTTCTGCCTGAAAAGATACTGTAGCCCGTCAGGCTCTTCTGTTCATGGGATCACAGAGTCGGACACAACTGAGTGACACACACACACATATGCCACACCTTAGTACTCTAAACCCCAAGTCATACAACCTACATGTATACAAAACCCCACAGTTAGAGCAAATCTTGAAAGCAATCTTAGGAAAACAATAGATATGAGGAACAGTGATACAGATAGCTGCTGACTTCTCATGGGAAAACACTAGATGTTATGCCAAATGAAAATTTCAGGTTGAGGGGAAATGATACCAAATGGAGCCTTGACTATAGAGTAAGAACTCCAGAAATGGTAAATACATGCGTAATATGTAACTGTTGTGTTTCAAGTTTCTTAAATTTGTTGTGAGGGCATGTGGTATTAATTATTATTAGAGTATAATAAGTGAAGAGTGCATATTATAAGCCTTAGGATATTAAGGTTCAAAAACCTTAGTGTATATCAGATTAGCTGGAGAGCTTTATAAAGGACAGATTGCTGGCCCCTGCCCTAGAGTTTTTGATTCAAGAGAGTCAGGGGTAGAGCCTGAGAATTTGCATTTTAAGAAGTTTCCAAGTATCAGGTGTTGATACTGCTGGAGTGGGCTATATTTTGAGAACTAGTAAAGAAATTACTTTCTCTTTTTTTTAATTTAATTTTTATTGAGGTAACTTTAGTTTATAACATAAGTTTCCTGTGTATATTTTTTCTTCTCCTTACACTGTAGCATGCTCACCACAAAAAATGTAGTTCTTATCTCTCACCATACAGGTAATCCTCTTTATCTGTTTTACCGCGCCCCCCCCCATCCCACTCCTTCCCCTCTGGTAATGACTACTCTGTTTTATGGCTGAGTGGTACCATTTATGGTAATCACTATTCTTTTTTTACAGTGAAGCTGTATTTAGTGTGTATGTGTGTCTGTGTGTGTAGCATATCTTTTTCCATTCATTCGTTGATAGACACTTAGGTTATTTCCATATCTTGGCTATTCTAAATAAAGCTGTGATGAACATAGAGGTGCATATATCTTTTTGAATTAGTATTTTTGTATTCTTTGGATAAATACATGGTGGATAGATATCAATAGATCATGTGATAGTTCTAATCTGAATTTGGAGGGGAGTGTTTCTCCATAGTGACTGCATCTGTTTACACAGTGTATGAGGGTTTCCTTTTCCCCACATCCTTGCCAACCCTGTTATTTCTTGCCTTTTTGATAATAGCCATTCTAACAGATGGGAGGTGATATCTCGTTGTGGTTTTTTTTTTCAATTGAAGTACAGTTAATAAACAATTTTGTGAATATAATTCCCTTTGCTATATAGTAAATCCTTGTTGCTTGTCTGTTTTATGTATAGTAGTTTGTTAATTCTGTACCCCTAATTTATACCTCCCTCTCACCTCCTTTTCCACTTTGGTAACTGTAAGTTTGTTTTCTATGTTTGTGAGTCTGTTTCTGTTTGGTGTATAAATTCATTTGTATTATTCTTTCGATTCCACATACAAGTGATATCATATAATTTGTCTTTGTCTGACTTACTTCGCTTACTGATATTCTCTCATCCATCCATGTTGTTGCAAATGTTTCATGCTTTTTTTATGGTTGAGTAATGTCCCATTGTGTGTGTGTGTGTGAGATATATGTGTGTGTGTGTATATATATATATATATATATATAGAGAGAGAGAGAGAGAGAGAGAGAGAGAGATTCATATCTTCTTAAACGAGTCATCTATTGCTGGGCATTTGAGTTGTTTCTGTCTTGGCTATTGCAAATAATACTGCTATTTGCAATGCTGATGAACATTGGGGTGCATGTATCTTTTCAGATTAGAGTTTTTCTCATTCCTGGATAAATACCCATGAGTGGGATTGATGGATCATGTGATAACTCTATTTTGTTTTTTAAGGAACTTACAGACTGTTTTCCATAGTGGCTACACCAATTTACATTCCCACCAATAGTGTATAAGAGTTCCCTTTTCTCCACACCCTCTCCAACATTTTTTATTTGTAGACTTTTTAATGATGGCCATTCTGACCAGTGTGATGTGGTACTTCATTCCAGTTTTGATTTGCACTTCTCTAATAATTAACAATTTTGAGCATCTTTTCATGTGCCTTTTGGCCATCTGGGTGTCTTCATTGGAGAAATGTCTATTTAGATCTTTTGCCCATTGATTAGGTTGTTTGGTGGGTTTTTGTGTTTTTTTTTAATCACGTCGTGGTTTTGATTTGCATTTCCCTAACAATTAGTGATGAATATCTTTTCATGTACCTGTTGGCTAGCTATATGTCTTCCTTGGAAAAATGTCTATTCAGCTTTTCTGCCCATTTTTTAATTGGGTTGTTTGTCTTTTTGTTATTGAGTTCTTTATATATTTGAGATATTAGCCAATTAATGTATATATGAATTGCAGATATTTTCTCCCATTTGGTATGTTGTCTTTTCATTTTGTTGATGGTTTCCTTTGCTGTGCAGAAACTTTTTATTTTGATATGATCCCATGTATTCAATTTTGCTTTTGTTTCCCTTGCCTGAGGAGACATATCCAGAAAGATATTGCTAAGATCAATGTCAAAGAGCATACAACATGTGTTTTCCTCTAGGAGTTTTATTGTTTGAGGTCTCGCATTCAAGTCTTTAATCCATTTTGAGTTGATTTTTCTGTATGATGTGACATAGTGGTTTAGTTTCATCTTTTGCGTCTGGCTGTCCAAGTTGAAGGAATTACTTTTTAAAGTGTTGAGAGATATACCTAAAAAGCCAATAAAGAAATTAAATTGACATACTAACAAATTCTCAGTTAAGTGAGAAGATGACAGGAAAGAAAGTACAGAGAAGTAGAAAATAACTAGCAAGATGGTAGACTTATATCTCACTCTTTTTAAATTATATTAAATCTCAATGAACTGAACACTAAAAATGTAGAGATTATCAAACTGAATTTTTTTTTTTTAAGTCACACTCAACTACAGTTGACTATTGAACAGCATGGATTTGACATGTTTGAATTGTGTGAATCCATTTATTTGTGGTTTTTTTTTTTCAATAAACATTGACAATTTGGGGGGAAATTTGACAGTGTGAAAGAACTTGCAGATGAATTGCTTAGCCTTGAAATATTGAAAAAAAATTTTAAAAGTTAATATGTCATGAATGCCGAAGATATATGTAGACATAGTCTATTTTATCATTTGCTTCCCATAAAATACAACAGTAAAGTTTATCAAAAATTACTCCCACAAACATAGTCTATACATTTACCGTTGAGATAAATGGAAGCAAACATAAGGATGCTGTATTAAACTGTAACTTCTCAAAATTAACTGTAGTACACACTGCACTGCTGTAAAAATTTCATAGTAACCTTCTGTTGCTATTGCAGTGAGCTCAGGTATTTCAAGCATCTGCTTAAAATGCTGTGTAATAGTGATCATCTCCATGTGATCAGTTTGTCTGCAGCAAAATGCGTGTGATTGCCTTAAAAAGTGATTTCTTATAGTTCTCAGATATTTTTCATTATGTTTAGTGCAACACCATAGACTATGAATAATTTCATAGGGCCCATGTGAAGTACCACAGTGATGCTGGAGTTGCTCCCAAGAAGCAGAGAAAGGTTATGACATTACAAGAAAAAGTTGAATTGCTTGATATGTATTGTAGATTGAGGTCTTCAGCTATGATTGCCCACTATTTCAAGATGAATGAATCCACATAAGGACCAGTGTAAAAAAAAAAAAGAAAAGGAAATTTGTGAAGCTATAGCTTCAGCTATGCCAGCAGGTATAAATACCATGCATTTTTTGAAATATCTTTTTATCTCATAATGAAAATGTAGCTCTTCTGTGAGTGCAGGATCAATATAAGGAAGACAGACCTATGGACAACAAAGCAAAAGGGATTGAAAGATCTAAAGCTAAAGAATTTAGCGCCAGCAAAAGATGATTTGATAATTTTAAAAAGAGGTTTGGTTTAATAAATATCAAGATGATAGGAGAAGCAGCTTCTGCCAACCAAGAGGCAACAGACAGGTTCCAAATGCCTTTAAGGAAATAATGGAAGAGAAAGGGTATCTGCCTGAACAGGTTTTTACTGCCAACAAGTGTCCTATTCTGGGTTTAAAAAAAAAAGCCTCATTAGTAAGGAAGAAAAGCAAGCACTGGGATTTAAAGCAGAAAGAGATAGGCTAACAACTGCAAATGCAGTTGGGTTTATGATCAAGACTGCCCTTATATATAAAACTGCTAACCTCGGAGCCTTGAAAGGGAAAAATAAACATGAGCTGCCAGTCTTTTGGTTGTACAGCAAGGAGTCCTGGATGACAAAATCCCTTTTTCTGGATCGGTTCCATTGATGTTTTGTCCCTGAAATCAGGAGGTACCGTACCAGTAAGGAACTGCCTTTTTAAGTTCTTTGATATTGAACAATGCCCCTGGCTACCCGGAATCCCATGAGTTCAGCCCTGAAGGCATTGAACACAGATACAACGTCTATAATTCAGCCTCTAGTCTTAAGGACCTTTAAGGCTCGTTACACATGGTACTCCAAGGAAAGGATTGTCAACACTGTGAAAGAGAATGCAAATAGAGAAAACATCACGAAAATCTGGAAGGATTCTATCATTGAAGATGTCATTGCTGTTATAGAAAAAGTCTGATAGAGCCAGTCAAGGAAATCATGAAAGAGATTGTAGCTATATGGGGTGAAGGGGGGAAAGGTTGGGGGTGAAGGGGTTTGAGATGCATATATTTTCAAGAACTAATAGACACCACACCAGAGGAATTAACAGTGCAACTTGATGGAGATGATTGCTTCCGAATTAGTGCCAGAAAAATAAGGAAGAAGACATAGAAGATGCAGTGCCAAAAAATAGATCAACATTAGACAACCATGCATCATCAGGGAAATGCAGATTAAATAGTGAAATAGGGATTGCATTGAATTTGTAAATTGCTTTGGGTAGTATACTCATTTTCACTATATTGATTCTTCCAATCCATGAACATGGTATATTTCTCCATCTATTAGTATCCTCTTTGATTTCTTTCATCAGTGTTTTATAGTTTTCTATATATAGGTCTTTAGTTTCTTTAGGTAGATATATTCCTAAGTATTTTATTCTTTTCGTTGCAATGGTGAATGGAATTGTTTCCTTAATTTCTTTTTCTACTTTCTCATTATTAGTGTATAGGAATGCAAGGGATTTCTGTGTGTTGATTTTATATCCTGCAGCTTTACTATATTCATTGATTGGCTCTAGTAATTTTCTGGTGGAGTCTTTAGGGTTTTCTATGTAGAGGATCATGTCATCTGCAAACAGTGAAAGTTTTACTTCTTCTTTTCCAATTTGGATTCCTTTTATTTCTTTTTCTGCTCTGATTGCTGAAAATATAAGCAAGGTGAAAAGACAGCCTTCTGAATGGGAGAAAATAATAGCAAATGAAGCAACTGACAAACAACTAATCTCAAAAATATGCAAGCAACTTATGCAGCTCAATTCCAGAAAAATAAACGACCCAATCAAAAAATGGGCCAAAGAACTAAATAGACATTTCTCCAAAGAAGACATACGGATGGCTAACAAACACATGAAAAGATGCTCAACATCACTCATTATTAGAGAAATGCAAATCAAAACCACAATGAGGTACCACTTCACACCAGTCAGAATGGCTGCGATCCAAAAATCTGCAAGCAATAAATGCTGGAGAGGGTGTGGAGAAAAGGGAGCCCTCCTACACTGTTGGTGGGAATGCAAACTAGTACAGCCACTATGGAGAACAGTGTGGAGATTCCTTTAAACATTGCAACTAGAACTACCTTATGACCCAGCAATCCCACTGCTGGGCATACACACTGAGGAAATCAGAATTGAAAGAGACACATGTACCCCAATGTTCATCGCAGCACTGTTTATAATAGACAGGACATGGAAACAACCTAGATGTCCATCAGCAGATGAATGGATAAGAAAGCTGTGGTACATATACACAATGGAGTATTACTCAGCCGTTAAAAAGAATTCATTTGAATCAGTTCTGATGAGATGGATGAAACTGGAGCCGATTATACAGAGTGAAGTAAGCCAGAAAGAAAAACACCAATACAGTATACTAACACATATATATGGAATTTAGAAAGATGGCAATGACGACCCTGTATGCAACACAGCAAAAAAGACACAGATGTGTATAACGGACTTCTTTTGGACTCAGAGGGAGAGGAAGAGGGTGGGATGATTTGGGAGAATGGCATTGTAACATGTATACTATCATGTAAGAATCGAATCGCCAGTCTGTGTCCGACGCAGGATACAGCAGGCTTGGGGCTGGTGCACAGGGATGACCCAGAGAGAGGTTATGGGGAGGGAGGTGGGAGGGGGGTTCATGTTTGGGAACGCATGTACACCCGTGGTGGATTCATGTCAATGTATGGCAAAACCAATACAGTATTAAAGTAAAAATAAAAATTAAAAAAAAAGAATAAAAAAATAATTATACAAATAAATAATGACTGATCAACTAGATATCTGTATGGAAATGAGCCTTGACCTTTCCCCATGCTATACAAAAAGCTTAATTTAAAATGGACCAAAGGGCTAAATGTAAAAGCTAAAACTATAAAACTTCAGTAAGCAGAGACAGTAAAATATCTCGTGACCTGTAAATAGGGAGAGATTTCTTGGATCTGACAAAAATAAAGGTGATTTTTACATTGAGCTTAAATTTAAAACTTCCTGCCCACTAAAAGCCAACACCAAGAAAACAAATAGGCAAGCCATATACTAGGAAAAAATATTTCCAGATCTTATATCTGAAAAGGGACTACATCTAGAAAACATAAATAACTCAATTATTTAGTGATAGAAATATAAATTATTCAGTTAAAAAAAAACTAGACAAAATACTTGTGTAGAGGCTTCCCAGAGAAAGATATATGAATGGCGAATAAGCACATGAAAAAACACTCAGCATCAGTTAATCATCATGGAAGTGCAAATTATAAGCATAATGAAATACCACTACACACACCAGAATGGCTAAAATCGAAACTCCTGATAATATCAAATGTTGACAAAGGTGTGGATCTACCGTAATTCATTGCTGATAGGATGGTGTACCGCTTCGGAGAAAAGCAGGACAGTTATTTCTAATTAATTAATTAATTAATTTTAATTGGAAGCTAATTACTTTACAATATTGTAGTGGTTTTTTCCATACATTGACATGAATCAGCCATGGGTGTACATGTGACTCCAATCCTGAACCCACCTCCCTCCCCATCCTGTCCCTCTGGGTCATCCCAGTGCACCAGCTCTGAGCATCCTGTCTCATGCATCGAACCTGGACTGGTGATCTATTTTACATATGGTAGACTCTCCCAGAGTCCAAAAGTTCTTTACATCTGCTTCTCTTTTGCTGTCTCATATATAGGGTCATCGTTACTCTTTCTAAATTCCATATATATGCATTAATATATTGTATGGTGTTTTTCTTTCTGACTTACTTCACTCTATATAATAGGTTCCAGTTTTATCTACCTCTTTAGAACTGATTCAAATGCATTCTTTTAAATAGCTAAGTAATATTCCATTGTGTATATGTACCATAGCTTTCTTATCCATTTGTCTGCCGATGGACAGCTAAGTAAAAGCATGACAATTTTTGATAAAATTAAATTTATTCCTGCCCTATGACCCACCGGTTCTGCTGCATTTTATTTAAGTAAGAGAAATGAAAAGTGCTATTCACAGAAGGAAATGTACAAGAATATTCATAGCATCTTTGTTCCAATTTTATAGCCAAAACCCAGATTCACATCATCAACAGGCAAATGGATAAACATTACATGGTATTTTCTTGCAGTGAAATATAAATTGACGATAAAAAGAAACTACTGACGTATAGATTAACTTCAGACAGTATGCTAAACAAAGAAACTGAAAACTAAAAAATGTGTATTATATGGTTCAATTTATGTGAAGTTGTAGAACAGACAAAATTAGTTTATGGTAGAAAAATATCGTCAGAAGAGTGGTCACTTCTGAAGAAAGGATTGCCTGGGAAGGGGGAACTTTCTGGGATAAGAATATTTCATGACTTGATAAGGATGGATGATATCGTTTGTCAAAACTTATAGAATTATATGCTTACATTTTCATTTTACTGTATGTAAATGTTACCCAGAAAGAAAAAGTATATAATCAAGCAAAATTTCACACTCCTTATTGGGAAGAAAATTTTTAGTAAAGAAGGTGTAGTAGACAGAATTTTCCTCAAAAACGACAACAAAAGGAATTTTTAAAGTAACTGATTTGAGATTGTGCAGTAAGTGGGAAGGCAACAGGTAAAAAGTGACTGTAGAGGATTCTTAGATACACAATTACGAACACAAGGGTTATGATAGACACCAAAATGATGGAAAATTTGAATAGTGGAGAAGTTTAGGGGCAATGTCTAGACATCATACTTTAGCCACATTGTATTAGTTTAAGAAGTTGTTCATCAGTTGTCCTTTTTGCTCTGAGTAGTTCTAAAACTCTGTGTAGTCAGAGAAGTCAGGGTTTAAGAAGAGATTTTTTAAATGATTGGCTTGTTAAGAAATTTTAAGAATTGGAACTGTCCTAAAAGTAATGTAGGTTATCTAAGTCTCTTTTTCTTGCATTGTGTATTTGACCCTATAAACAGTCAGAGGAGTAGAGTGGCCATGTAATTTATCACCCAAATAAGCATCTTCTGAGAATAGAGGAAGAGGTGCTGTTAATAACTGAGATAGGGTAACAAGTGTAAATGGACATTGTCTAGTATGATTTATGGATTAATGGGATTTACTCTACCTGATGTTTTTGAAATTTCTTATTGTAAAATATTCTCAAAACCTTAGGATAAAGGAAGTGCTGATAACAACAACAATATTTTTTTCTTACTTTCCTGACCAAGAGTCTGTTTTTTACCCCTGAGTTATCATGTGTAATATACCAACTTACATTACTTCTTTTGCTTCTGTTTTTTAGGTTTGCTTTGTCAACACAAGTAATCTAGCACAGAAATGGCTGTTAATGAGAGGGCTGCCTTAGAGATAAAGAAGTTTTAAATATTTTTAAAAATCTTTGAACCAGTTAAGTAAAACTGGTTAGAATTTAGTCATCACTCGAACTGATAGATACTCCTATAATAGTAGGGGAACCTGATTTCAAACATAGATCTGTGGTAGAGGGACATAAATGACATCCACATAAAAATTATGGAAATGTCTTCTTTTTGTTGATTTATAAAAGCAAACAAAATAAAACAAAAATACCTCAAAGTGTAGAAAGAGAGTTTTCTCTAAAGTTTTATAAATCTCCCCCTAAAGTTTGGTGTATCTAAGTATACAATATATGTCAGAACATAAGATGGTCCTCCGTCCAGAATATATTTGAGTTCTTACAGTATTCATGTTATAAGTATTCTCTCAGTTTATTTTATATAACAAAGTCTGCTTGAAGACTCAGTAATTTCTAATTTCTTTTTGTTTTGGCTGGAGAGAGTATTCTGTATAGTTTTACTTCTTTTAAAGTTGTTGAGACTTGTTTTATGGCCCGTCATTTGGTCTGCCTTGCAGAATGTCCCATGTGTATTTCAAAGGACTGTGTATTTTGCTGTTGGGTTGAGCATTCCATATATTAGGTCGAATTGGTTGCTAGTGTTATTCATATCTTCCATATTCTTACTGATTTTCTGTTTTATTGTTATATCAGTTACTGAGATGAATATTAAAATCTCTAACTTTATTTTGTCACATTTTGCTTCAGGTATTTTGGTGCTTTGTTAAGGTGCATCTTTATTTACATTTGTCATATTTTCCTGATACATTGACTCTCTTGTCATTATGAAGTGTTCCTCTTTGTTTCTGGTATTATCACTTACCTTTGTTTTGTTTACCATCTGAGCCACCAGGAAATGGCACCCCACTCCAGTACTCTTGCCTGGAGAATCCCACGGGTGGAGGAGCCTGGTCAGCTACAGTCCATGGAGTCGCAAAGAGTCAGACACGACTGAGCGACTTCACTTCCGCTTTGTTTTGTTTAGTGGCTAAGTCATGTCTGACTCTGTGTGTGTATGTGTATGTCCGACTGTTTTGCAACTCTGTGGACTGTAGCGCACCCAGCTCTTCTGTCCATAGGATTTTTCAGGCAAGAATAATGGAGTGGGTTGCCATTTTCTTCTCCGGGGGATCTTCCCGACCCAGGGGATCTTCCCCACCCAGGGATCAAACCCACATCTCCAGCATTGCAAACGGATTCTTTACCGCTGAGCCGCCAGGGAAGCTCGTGCCTTATCTTCAGTTTTTATTATATAGCCATCCCAGTATTCTGTTGTTACTGTGGTAAATGTTTTTCCATCCTTTCACTTTTAACCTGTTTGTATCTGTGAATCTGAAGTGTGTCTTATGCATACCCCAGTGTTGATTGCAGCACTGTTTATAATAGCTAGGACATGGAAGCAACTTAGATGTCCATCAGCAGACGAATGGATAAGAAGTTGTGGTACATATACACAATGGAATATTACTCAGCTATTAAAAAGAATCCATTTGAGTCAGTTCTAATGAGGTGGATGAAACTGGTGCCTATTATATAGAGTGAAGTAAGTCAGAAAGAAAAATACTAATACAGTATATTAGCGCATATATATATGGAATTTAGAAAGATGTAAGGACAATTCTATATATGAGACAGCAAAAGAGACAAAGATGTACAGAACAGACTTTTGGACTCTTATGGAGAAGGCGAGGGTGAGATGATTTGAGAGAATAGCACTGAAACATGTATTTACCATATGTGAAATAGATCGATGCATGAAACAGGGCTCTCAAAGCTGGTGCGCTGGGACAACCCAGAGGGATGGGATGGGGAGGGAGGTGGGAGGGGGTGTTCGGGGCAGGGGGGACACATGCATACCCGTGACTGATTCATGTCAATGTATGGCAAAAACCACCACAATATTGTAAAGTAATTAGCCTCCAATTAAAATTAATTAATTAATTTAAAAATTTAAAAACAATAAAATTTAGTGTGTCTCAGACACATGTAGAAACATATAGACAGCATATAGTTGAGTCTTGCTCTCTTGAAGCCAGTCTGTAAACCTCTGCCTTTTTAAAAATTTGAGAAATTTTTATCTAATTATATTTTTTATTGAGGTTTAATTGACATCTAACACTTAGTTTCAGGTGTACAATATAATGATTCAGTATTTGTATATATTATGATTATATAATATATAAAATTATCCATGGGATTTTCCAGGCAAGAGCTCTGGAGTGGATTACCATTTCCTTCTCCAGGGGATCTTCCCCACCCAGGAATCGAACCCGGCTCTCCTGCACTGCAGGCAGATGCATTACCATCTGAGCCATCAGGGAAGCATATATATTATGAAATGATCACCACAATAATTCTAGTTAATAACAATTACCATGCATAGTTTCAAAAAAGTTACAACTTTTTAAAGATTTACTTTTTTAACAACTTTCAGGTTTAAAATTCAGTATTAATTATAGTCACCATGTTGTACGTTTTGTACATGACTTTTTGTATGTTTACAATTTGAAAAAATTTTATGGAAATATAGTTGATTTACAGTGGTTGTTTCAGATGTATAGCAGAGTGATTCAGTTATATGTGTGTGTGTGTGTGTGTGTGTGTGTGGATGTGTCCGTGTGTAGATATATATTCTTTTTTAGATTCTTTTCCTTTATAAGTTATTACCAAATATTGAGTATGGTTCTCTCTGCTATACAGTAGGTCCTTGTTGGTTATCTATTTTATATAGACTTAACTTATTTTATACTCCTTCCCTGGTGGCTCAGACAGTAAAGAATCTGCTTGCAACGCAGGAGACCTGAGTTCGACCCCTGGGTGGGGGAAGATCCCCTGGAGAAGGGAATGGCAACCCACTCCAGTATTCTTGCCTGGGAAATCCAGGTATTTTATAATTGAAAGTTTGTAACTTTTGACCCGGCTCACCCTCTGCTTTTTAATCGGTGATTAGTCTGCTCACAGTTAAAGTAGTAGTTGATATGGTTGGGTTTATGCCTGTCATGCTGTTTGTTTACAGTGTCTCGTATCCTGCATGTTCCTTTATACCTCCTGTGCTGCCTTCCTTTGTGTTAAGTACTGTTTAGTATACCAGTTTTACTTAGTATAGTTACAAATCCTATAGTTAGGATTTGTGTATTAGTGTACAAATTTAGTATACAATTTTAATTTCTCTTGTTATTTTTAGATGTTTTTTAAGATTGTGTGTGTGTGTGTGTGTGTCTGTGGGAAATACAATATGAAGGTGTTTTTTTCCAGTATAAACTTTGAACATATCACAATCTAATTAATACTGAATTCATTCTGATAAAATATTGCAAATTTATTCCGATATAGCTCCATTTTCTCCCACTTTCTTATTACTGTCATCACCAAATGCATTAGATTATGTCTGTGATCATCTGAGAATATAGTATTACAATTATTGCTTTAAATAATCTTAGCTTTTTAAAAATGAAATGAAGAATATAGAAAAAGTGTTGTATTTTGTATACGCTGTTTTTTATATGCACCCACATATTTACCATTTCTGGTGTTTTTCTTTTCTTGCTGTGAATTTTAGTTACTGTCTGGTATTGTTTCCTTTTATTACAAAGGATGTGTTTTAGTATTTCTTCCTATCTTGTCTAGTAGCAGCAGATTCTGTTTATCTGAAAATGTTTCCATTTCTCTTGCATTTGTGAAAAATAGTTTCACAGGATATAGAATTCTTGACTGACAGTTTTTTCTTGTTAGCACCCTGAATATGTCACCCTGTTGCCTTCTGACTTTGATCGTTTCTAATGAGAAGTAAGAAATGTACCTGTTCATTGTGCTGCTATTTTCCTACATGTGATGAGTCATTTTTCTCTTGAAGCTTTCAGTATTCTTTCTTTGTCTATGGATTTTGGAAATCTCACTATGTTGTGTCTAGATTTGATGCTCTTTATTCTATTTGAGATTTATTGAGTTTCATTGATTAGTAGGATTTAATTTTAAAATGAAATATGGGAGATTTTTGGCCATAGTGTTTTTCTGCTGCTTTCTCTCCTTCCCTTTCCATTACAAATACACTGGTGCACTTGATATCTTTCTCTAGCTCTCTGAGGCTGTGTTCATTTTTCTTTAGTCTTTCGTTATCTGTGTTCTTCTGATTGGATAATCTCTATCTTGATCTCTCTTTAATAGAGCAGAATCCAAACTTATTACCATATATTATCTAAAATGTTCCCTGATGCTTTTTTTGGTATCTTCTTTTTAACTGTAGAGTTTCTGTTTGATTCTTTTGTTCAGTTTCTGTGAGATTCCTATTGAGTCATTGTCTTTAATTCTCTGAACATATTTATGAAACCTACTTTTGAAGACTCTGCTAATATATTATCTCTTCCAGTTTCTTCCTACTATACTTTTATTCTGGGTAAGAATCACTCTTTTTTACTTTATTACATGTCTAGTAACTTTTGGTTGAAAACTAGATGTTTTAGATAATGTATTATAGCAATCTGTTTTCTTTCTTTCTTTCTTTCTTTTTTTTTTTTTTTTTTTTTTTTGAGAATTGTTGTGTTTCCTTTAGTAACTTGCCCTGGAAGCTCAGATGGTAGAGGAATCTGCCTGTAATGCAGGAGATTCCAGGTTCAGTCCCTGGATCGGGAAGATCCCCTGGAGAAGGGATGGCAACCCACTCCAGTATTGTTACCTGGAGAATTCCATGGACACACATGGAGTCACAAAGAGTCAGACATGAATGAGCAACTGACACTTTCACTGTGCAACCACCAATATCTCTGCTCAGTTTTTGTTTGCTCTTTTATTTATTTTTAATAAATAAACTCAGGCAGACTTAGTGGTCAGCCAGTGACTTAGGCAGAGGTTGTACTCAAACATCTTAATCCAGATAGGCCTTAGACTAATCTGTGTGTGGAGTTGGGTAACACAAACAAAGTTGATGTCAGTTTCCAGGTCATCCTTTAGTTTTTGCTCTTTACCAGACTCTTGGGTCTTTCCCACCAAATCACAGTTTTCCATTTAGGCAAAAATTTACGGAGAGTTTATTTCAGTCTTTTTATGGCTCTCTATTTTACAGGATCTCCCTGTTAAACTCCTGCCTATTCTGCCACTCACCTCAGACAGGACTGCATCTTAGGCTTCCAGAGTTGTAGGGTTTTCTTATTCTTTCCTCATTGAGTTCACCATGCTTAGCTAACACAGTCACAGGTTTTTACTCACTGGTCCACAACCAGTCTGCCCCTCTGGCAACAAATAGCACTGTTTCCATGACCAACCATAAACTAGAAAAACTCATTTCACCAATCAGGCTGTTGGTGATGGTGGAGTGTGAATAGCCGTTTGCAAAAGGGCCACTGAGTTCACCAATCCTTACCTGAAGTTCTAGCAATTTTCCAATAGTGCTCATTTCTTAATTGTTTTCTGCATTTAGTCCATTTCCAGTACCTTGAAATGGTAGTCTTTGACAATCTTTTACAGGTTTATACAAGTCTTTTTGCAGAGAAGAATCACCAACCTCTTCATACTGCCATAACTAGAAATTCTAATTCTCTGTTTGTTTATTCAACTTTATTGCTCCTATCTTTTATATACCTGTTTAATTTTCCCTTAATTCTTTTCAGTCTTCTGCACGTGAGTTTTTAATCAGTTGATCATCTCAAGCAGTTTTGCAGTGAACATTTGTGTTCTATTAAAATAATATAATTTTTTCTGTGTATAAAAATAGAGAATCTCCATGGACAGAGGAGCCTGGCAGGCTATTCAGCCCAAGAGTTGGATACAACTAAGCAACTAAGCACAACACACAGCAAAATGTGTCATTTTGCCTAGTTTAACACCTTAAACATTCTTATTTTTTCACCCATGCTGGTTGTTTCCTTGGATTTTCCTGATGTTACTTCAGACTGAATTTAAATAATAGTGGCACAAGAATTCATCTATGTGAGGGATCCCCAAGACCACACCCAGGTTTGGTTTGGCGACTCACTAGAAAGACTCAAGTGTGTGTACAAATGTGACCAGTCACTCAGTTGTACCCGACTCTTTGCAACCCATGGACTGTAGCCCACCAGGCTCCTCTGTCCATGGGATTTTCCAGGCAAGAGTACTGAGTTGGGTTGCCCTTTCTTCCTCCAGGGCATCTTCCTATCCCAGATATCAAACCTGCATCTCCTGCATTGGCAGGTGGATTCTTTACCACTGAGCCACCTGGGAAGCCCCAGAAAAACTCAAGAGTACTTGGCAAATAGTTGTATTCATGGCCATGGCTTATCACAGAAAAAGATACGAAGCAAAATAAGCAAAGGGGAAAGTCAGTTCAGTTCATTCGCTCAGTTGTGTCCGACTCTTTGCGACCCCATGGACTGCAGCACACCAGGCCTCCCTGTCCATCACCAACTCCCGGAGTTTACTCAAACCCATGTCCATTGAGTTGGTGATGCCATCCAACTATCTCATCCTCTGTCGTCCCCTTCTCCTGCCTTCAATCTTTCCCAGCATCAGGGTCTTTTCAAATGAGTCAGTTCTTCACATCAGGTGGCCAAAGTATTGGAGTTTCAGCTTCATCATCGGTCCTTCCAGTGAATATTCAGGATTGATTTCCTCTAGGATGGACTGGTTGGATCTCCTTGCAGTCCAAGGGACTCTCAAGAGTCTTCTCCAACACCACAGTTCAAAAGCATCAATTCTTTGGCGCTCAGCCTTCTTTATCGTCCAACTCTCACATCCATACATGACTACTGGAAAAACCATAGCTTTGACTAGACAGACCTTTGTTGTCAAAGTAATGTCTCTGCTTTTTAATATGCTGTCTAGGTTGGTTATAACTTTTCTTCCAAAGAGCAAGTGTCTTTTAATGGTGGCTGCAGTCACCATCTGCAGTGATTTTGGAGCTGCCAAAAATAAAGTCTGTCACTGTTTCTCCTGTTTCCCTATTTGTCATGAAGTGATGGGACCGGATGCCATGATCTTCGTTTTCTGAATGTTGAGCTTTAAGCAAACCTTTTCACTCTCCTCTTTCACTCTCATCAAGAGGCTCTTTAGTTCCTCTTCACTTTCTGCCATAAGGGTGGTGTCATCTGCATATCTGAGGTTATTGATATTTCTTGATTCCAGCTTGTGCTTCATCCAGCCAGGCGTTTCTCATGATGTACTCTGCATATAAGTTAAATAAGCAGAGTGACAATATACAGCCTTGACATACTCCTTTCCCTATTTGGAACCAGTCTGTTGTTCCATGTCCAGTTCTAACTATTGCTTCCTGACCTGCATACAGGTTTCTCAAGAGGCAGGTCAGGTGGTCTGGTATTCCCATCTCTTTAAGAACTTTCCAGAGTTTATGGTGGTCCATACAGTCAAAGGCTTTGGTATAGTCAGTAAAGAAGAAGGTGTTTTTCTGGAACTCTCTTGCTTTTTCGATGATCCAAGGGAAAAGTACATGGGGCCAAAGTCTAAAGGAAAACAAGTGCAAGCTTCCAAGAGTCCCCTCCCTATGGTGTCACACAGGACTTGGAGAATTCCTTCAGCAGCAAGTTGTAATCGCATTTATGAAATGTTGTCTACCAGGGAAACTCATTACTCAAGGTTTTTATAGGGGTCTGGTTATGTAGGCACCTTTTGCCTGGCATATACAAGAATTGGAAAGCTGGTAACCACATTGTTTGCACAAACAATCTGGGCACAGTTAACCACCTTTCTTAGTATGGCAGCAGGTGGGAACACTCTCCCACTGTTCAGGCTCCCAGAAGTCAACCTTGTAGGCGACCCTTTCTAAGGATACCATTCTGAAGACTAGTAAATCTTTTCTGCTTAGCAACCTTGTCTTTTTTTCATTGGGATTATTCCTAGTGCTTCATTCATGAGCATAAAGACCAAGTTTCTTTTGTTGACTTTTTTAAAAAGTATTTTCCTTCTAGTTTGGTAGATATATGGTTTCATTCATTTATCAAATTAAGGATCACCATTCATAGTTTTGTTTTGTTTCAAAAGTTTTAAAATTGTTCTTCTAAACCTAAAATAAAGTATTAATACATAACTTTCTTGGAAACTTTATTAGACAGCAGTACTGTACTTTCTCCACTTTGAGGTACATGCTTGGAGCAGTTCTGTACGTGGGAGTTTTTTGTGTCCTAAGTACCATAATGCCTTTTTGTTTCTTTTTTCAGCTCGATTACGTGGTGTTCATGATGGTCTCTTCACTGGACAAATAGATGCTGTGGATACTCTTAATGCTACTTATAGAGTAACATTTGATAGGGCAGGGCTTGGAACTCATACTATCCCTGACTATGAAGTTCTTGTGAGTATTTATTTCCCAACACATATTTGGTTTATGCCTATAAAATATGTTTTGTAGAGTTTTCTTAGGGGCTGTATTTATGATAGAATGAAGATTTCAAGTCTCAAAGGAAGAGATCTTTAGGGGTTCCTAGCCCTGCCTCCTGAACTCCTGGAGCAGAACTCTAATTTTCTTCTACATTTTCCAGAATCTAGCGTCCCTCTGCCTTCCTTACACCAAGTTATAGTGTGACGCAACTGATCAGTCTTGACTAAATAGCTGCGCAACACTTGCGCCTGGGGAATAGCTACACAACACTTGGTTTCAGCTGTTTTTATAAAACAACTGAAACAAGTTGTTCCAGTTTATGTAAACAAGTTGTTTTGTAAAACAACTTTGAAAGTTGAAGTAACATCTTGTACTTTGAAATATATATATTTTTATATGTTCCTGTTTTATCCTTAGAATATATAAGGTGGATGTTAATAACCTCCACTTTTCGTAAGGTGAAACTGGAGACATAAGTACATTAGGTAATTTATTCAAGGCTTTCAAGATGGATTCTTGCCAGGTTGAGTCTTAAATCCAGATCTTTTGAACTTCTGATATAGTCCATTAAGCTATTGAACCATTATTTCATGATCATGCTTAATTTAGCAAGGTAATGGAGATTATATACTTTCCTAATAAGTTAAAATATAAAGAGTAAATATAACTGATAGTTTTTTTAATGAGTAAAAATTTTTTGAAAAAAAATTGTTTACCTCTAAGTATAATGGAAATTTAACTGTTTACATTAATTCCCCTGCCTCTTCATTCCTTTGTTATAAACTTGATTTTTAAGGATTCTGAACTTAAAAATCAAAATTTCTTTATCTCCTTAGTATAAAAATAGACTGTTTTTCTGCTTCGTACTTTTAAAAAAAACTGTGACTCTGCTTATTGTAAGAGTTTCCTTATCAAACATACTTTAGAGAGGAGTAAGAAAGACCGAAGAAGGCAATGGCACCCCACTCCAGTACTCTTGCCTGGAAAATCCTATGGATGGAGGAGCCTGGTAGGCTGCAGTCCATGGGGTCGCTAAGTCGGGCATGACTGAGTGACTTCACTTTCACTTTTCACTTTCATGCATTGGAGAAGGAAATGGCAACCCACTCCAGTATTCTTGCCTAGAGAATCTTAGGGACAGAGGAGCCTGGTGGGCTGCTGTCTATGGGATCGCACAGAGTTGGATACGACTCAAGTGACTTAGCAGCAGCAGGAGAGAAAGACAGTTTGGGCTAAATATAGAGCAAGGTATATCAATCTTTATTTTTTTCATTAAAGGATGAAATCTTTAAACCTCCATTTCAAAAGAGAAAAATTACTCTTCTGTTGCATTAATGTAATTTCCTTTATGAGATCACCAAAACATCTCTCCCTTTAGAGATAAGAATTGCCTTTAATTACAGTGGGTAATATTCAAATAGTCTTTAACACAGAGACAGCCAAGGGTGGCCATAGACCACTTTTCTCTTTCATAGACCACTTTCTTCTTTTTGTGGGTTCAACATCTTAGGAGCCAAGTAGTATTCATACTCTTGATTTAAGTTCTAGCCCTTTGATCTTTGTAGTTAATATATTTTATGATAAATCATAATAAACTAGTGTACATTTAATGCTAAAATAGAATTTTTATAAAGCTAGAATGATTGGTAAAGTTCTTCAAGTTTTGGGGCCTGTTCTCTTTTCCCAAAGAGTAATGAGCCTCATGAGACGATGCCAATTGCTGCCTTTGGACAAAAACAGCGGCCTTCTCGATTTTTTATGACTCCACCACGGTTACATTATACTCCTCCTCTCCAGTCACCGATTACAGTAAGTAATATTTTTTAAATATCACCAGTAATTTAAATGATTATTATGAATGTAAACTATGTCCTTACGAAATACACATTGATTGATTGTAGTAACTTTAGGTGGTGCCTGAATTATTTGGAGTTGTCAGATGTTAAATAAAAAGCTAATAAAGTAAATAAAGTAGTTGCTTCAGCTTGGAAATATTTTCCTTTTTATAGGATTTCTAATAGAATATTAATTATAATAGAATTTTCTCTTTATTCAAAATTTTATGATAGTTCCTACTGTGTAGCACAAAGAACTATATTCAATATCCTGTGATAAACCATAATGAAATAGAACATTTTTAAAATGTAACATATATGTAGAAAGGAATCACTTTGCTGTACAATAGAAGTTAGCACAACATTGTAAATCAACTATACTTCAATAAAATAAAGTTTTTAAAAATTAAAATGCTTCCTTTTGAAAGATCAGTAGTTAAATGGTTCCCTTTTATTCCCATAGGATAATGATCCCTTATTAGGACAGTCACCTTGGAGAAGTAAAATTTCTGGCTCTGACACTGAAACGTTAGGTGGTTTTCCAGTAGAGTTCCTTATCCAAGTGGTAAGAATTGCTCTAAATATTTTGCTCATTTGTTAAAAAAAAATTCAATATCTTTTGTGTTATTAAGGTTGAAAATTTTCCTAGGACCAAATATTTTTACACTTTTTAAAATCGTTGTGTTTTAAGAGCTCTGTTATTTCCAACAAAGCTTGAAATTAAGTTATAACAGCCAAAAAAGACTTAGAGGTCTATTTTTGTTGGGCTTTTCTTGGGTTTGGTTCTTATTATTTTGCTATGTTAAGGACTCTAGCATAAGTGTTCTAGCATACACTCTATGAAATTGAATGGTTAGCTGTTAATAAATTGTATAAATATAAAGGTTTTTATTTAGTAACCTCAGTAATGCTGCCATTATCAGTCACCTCAAAACTTACGGTGTGTTGGCCAGCTCTCTGGTTAGGAGGAACTTTAGTTTTTTTCTGAGACTACAAATAGCTATTCATTTGCTAAGTACTTAATGATTAGACACAAAGAAATCTGAAGCTAAAGCGAAACAAATAGCAATTATTATATACAACAGTTTTCCTGAATAGCCTAACTCTTAATATAATGAGCTGTTTGTTTTGAAAATTAGGTTGAATAAATTATTTAGTTTGACTCATAGTCTAATGATGTTTGATTTGTTTGTTTTCCTCTCCTCTTTCTTTTTTGAAAATAAAGCTGTTTGGCTTGGGATAGATAAAGTCTTTATAAATAAAAATGTTTATAACATAAGCCATTAAAATATTCAGTGTTACCTTTTACAATTAATGTCATTTTGAGGAAAAGTCTTGTCATTTGTATGGCATTTCTTATTCCTTAGTTATATGTTGTTAATTATCCTTGGACTACAGAATTACACCTTTTAACTTTCAAAGGTAGATTTTTTATATGAAAATTTTAAATATGAAAAGAGCCAAGGCTTATCGTTTCACAACCAGGACACTTGTTTTTTAAAGACATTCTTTCTTTTATTAAATACTGGGAGTAAAAACAAAGCTGATATGTCATATTCGGGCAAGGGATAGAGGGAGATGGGGAGGGAGGGTGAAGAGGCAGAGGAGTGGGGAGCAAGAGGTCCACCAGCAGAGGGAGTCAGAAGCCAAATACTAATACACTACTTCTAAAGGATTGATATTTTTATTGCTGCTTAGATGTTTTGATTGCAGTGCTTAATTTTAACTTCAAAATCTATGTGTAATGCCTAGATGAAACACTGCTTTCATTATTTTAAGCTTTCTAGCAGGTAAAAACAAAAGCCCGTTTATGTACTTGTCTTTTGTAATATCTAAAGTTTTATGAAACTCAGGTTTGCTTTTGTCAAGCTGTAAGATATGTTTTTGTCTTTGTCTGTTACTATTTTTTCTTATGACAAAATAAACATCATTTTTTGCTAGTTTCATAATTCATAGTTCGCAATCATTTTTTTTTCTTGGGGTTAGGGATTTTGAGGAATCTAAAAAGACTGACCAACCCTCTCTAAGAGAGGACTCAGTTTTGAAAAGAATGAGAAGGAAACAGCATGATTTTCTATCAGAAACTAACAAGAAACACAAAACTGAAAGAGAAACTAAAAATGGGAGAAAGATGTTGCCTTCATCCATTTTTTACTGTTCCTTACTCAGTAGAATCACACAGTTTTCCATAAAACCCAACAACTAAAGACAGGATACCAGTCCAGAGCTCTGGACCTAAACTAATAAGGGTCAGTGTGAGCAAGTATATGACATATCTTACCAGGCCCTCCCTCTACCTGTATCAACTTAGGTCAGTTTTTTTATTTTTATTTTTTTAATTATCAAAAATTTAGTACATATGAAAGCAGGCAGTTGTATAATGTATCTCTCTGAACCCATTTTCTAGCTATAGCAGTTATCAAAAACTCCTGGCCATTTCTATTTCATATATACTCCTACCCTTTTTCTTTCTTTTGAGACATTAAACATCATATCATTTATCTGTAAATATTTTGTTTATGTATCTTTAAGTGGTAAGGGCCCTTTTTTTTTTAAAGATACATAACTGTAATATTATTATTACATCTAAAAAGTTAATAAAAACATGTCTTAATATCATCACATATCCAGTCAGCATTCCAGTTGTCTAGTTGGCTCTTAAATATTGGCTCTTCTTTTCTCCCGTTAACCTCTTTGTTGAATAAACTGTATTATTTGTCCATGGAGTCTCCCACTGTCTGGATTTTGCTGACTGAGTCTTTGTAATAATATCCAGTATACTCTTCTGTCTTTGTACTTCATGTAAATTGCTCATTGAATATAAAGGTTTGATTTGATTTGGGTTTTTTATTTGATTGGTATAGTTGTTTTTATATGACTACTTCTATGCATACTTTTGTATTCTGATAGGATGTGTAGTAGTAGTGCTCCGCCATGTGCAACTCTTTGCGACTGTGGGCTATAGTCCACCAGGCTCCTCTGTCCATGGGATTTTCCAGGCAGGAATACTGGAGTGGGTTGTCATTTCCTACTCCAGGGGATCTTCCAAAACCGGAAATCAAACACACATCTCTTGTGTCTCCTGCATTGGCAGGCGGTTTCTTTACCACTAGCTCCACCTGGGAAGCCCTGATAGGATACCCCTATTTTTTATCTTTTTTTAAATATAATGTTAGCTGCTACAAATTATCAATGCCTAGATCCATTCATTCATTAGGATTGCAAAATGGTGCCATTCTTGTTCTTTGTGTATTAGCTGAAATCATTTTGTGAGGAAAAGCTTCCTCAAATCTATTATTTGGTTACCTAATAGCATAGTTTGTATAGGAAAGGCAGGATAAATGCTTGATTTGTTGGCTTTGTTTTCCATTTGATGAGTTTGGTTACTAGTGTTCTCCAACAGTGGTTAATTTTGTTTAAGTATCAGTCTGAATGCATGGATTTTAACCTGTTTGTGCTTCAATTAATTATAGTTATTATTCTGATTGGTCCACACATTGTTCCAGTGAAAGCTTATTCAGGTTGACTTCTTACTTGTTTTGATGTACCTGCTTACAGTGGATTTTAAAATATCTTCCTCTCAGCCAGTCAGATTTGTAAAATAGTGTCTGTGCTATATTTATATTGAAACACATCTGCTAAAATATCTTAGTGGAAACTTACAAGTTTGATGTCTACCTGGTATATTTAAGTGCCTCTCTTTATTCCAAAACATCTCTTTTTCATTGTCTGTAGACCAGACTATCAAAAATTCTCATGATTAAAAAGGAGCATATCAAGAAATTAAGGGAAATGAACACAGAAGCAGAAAAACTGGTAAGGATATTTTTTTGTTTACTTGTCTCATTTTCAAATGGTGGGGGCTTCTATATTTCAGGGTTGAAAATATTTTATGAAAGAAAACCTAGAGGTAACTGTTATTTTAAAATCCTGATTTACTCTCACTATGTTTTATTATACTGAACACATGCTTAATTAGCAATACAGTACAGTTCATTACCCTAGACCTCCTTATGTCATTGAATAGGATTAATGGATATATATTAGATTCTTAGACAGTTTACATGAGTGTAGAATTCCTAGCATTGGTGCTTCTAACTAAGGAAATCATATTAGCAGAGGTTATTCAAATGGCTCAGAATAAATAAATCAGGAAATATGTAGGCTGGTATCTTTAGGTTATCTTGACAAAGCTTATATCCTATTTTATCAATCTAATGAGTATAAAATATGAGAGTCAATTCATAGGAGAGAATTATCAGAATTTTTTAAGATGTAGAAAATATTCACTAAGAAAGTTTTTTAATCATACTGAAAGTCATAGTTATGACTTAGTTTTTATCTCAAATACCATCTCCAACTGATTAGAAATGATTGCTAGAAAATATGAAAGAAAAGGAGAGCTCAGTGACTAGACTTGGAGACAAAGGGCTTTAGCTAATTACCAGTGTCTGTCATGAGTACAAGAATAGGGAGTTGTCAATACTAATCACCTCTTGCATGGAATGGTGTGAGAGGTAGGTGTGAGTAAACAGCTGGACAAGTAGATACAGAACTGAATGAGGAATAGTCTTCTTGTAGGCGTTTTTTTAAATCTGAACATGACTTTGAATTGTCCAATTCAACCCTATCATTTTTATGGAATTGAAAACTGAAGACCAAAGATGTCAAGGGATTTTGACCTAAGATTTTGCTGCTATTTAGTAGATACCAAAACAGGCTTCTTGGTCCCAGTTTAACTCATGTAGGCATGTTATAAAATTAATATTGTCAGATACACAACTATCAAAGATCCAAAAAAATTAGGCATAACATATTGCTGTTGTTTATCCTAAACTTAATAATATTAATGAGCTTGCTTCTTTGCTACTAGACTCTCATTCTTATCTTGGTTTCCATTAGTTCTACTTCTGCCCTTTATTCTATGGTTTTTCAGTGTTCCCCCGCTGCATTTCCTCTGATCATATCATCTTTTCCATCTTGAAAAAAGTGTTTAAGTTCCTCAGTTGTGTCCAGCTCTTTGTGACCCCATGAACTGTAGCTCACCAGGCTCCTCTGTCCATAGAATTCTCTAGGCAAGAATACTGGGGTGGGTTGCCATTCCCTTCTCCAGGAGATCTTCCCAACCCAGGAATCGAACCTGGGTCTCCTGCATTACAGGAAGATTCTTTACCGTCTGAGCCACTAGGGAAGCCATTTCATCTTCATGCATAATCAAATTATTTTACTTTCATACCACTAGCTAGGACTTTTCCCTGTAGCTGGGTTTCACACCTTAAAGTATTAGATTTGACTCAGCCGAATTAATGTTACCTACTTTTAAAGAAAGGCCTATTTTGATGTCGGGCTTGGCTTCTTAGCATATGGGAACTCTACAGAAATCTAATTTTCTTGATAGACTTTATAATTTTATTTATGATTAGAAATCATTTCTATTATAAAAATTCAAATATTGTGAAACTAGTATATGGTATCAGAGAAGGCAATGGCACCCCACTCCAGTACTCTTGCCTGGAAAATCCCGTGGACGGAGGAGCCTAGTGGGCTGCAGTCCATGGGGTCGCAAAGAGTCAGACACAACTGAGCGACTTGACTTTAACTTTTCACTTTCATGCATTGGAGAAGGAAATGGCAACCCACTCCAGTGTTCTTGCCTGGAGAATTCTACGAACAGAGGAGCCTGGTGGGCTGCCGTCTATGGGGTCGCACACAGTCGGACACGACTGAAGTGACTTAGCAGCAGCAGCAGTGTATGGTACAAATATGGTTTTATGCTTAGCACAGGGATTTCTTCTTCCATGCATTTACTTGCACATTTTGTTTTGTTTTTCGAAGTGTGGTTGATTTATGGTATGGTCTTAGTTTCAGGTATAGAGCATACTGATTCAGTGCTTTTGTCAGATTTATATTCCGTGATAGGCTGTTATAAGGTGCTGGGTGCAATTCCCAGTGCTGTTCAGTATTGTCTTGTTGTCTGTCTATTTTGTATGTAATAGTTTATTTCTGTTAATCCTATCCCCCTAATTTATCCCTCCCTATTTTCCTCCCCTTTGGTAACCACTAGTTTGTTTTCTGTATCTGTGGGTCTATTTCTTTCTGCATACACATTTATTTGCATTGCTTTTTAGATTCCACGTATAAGTGATATCATGCAGTATTTTCCTTCCTCTGTCTGACTTATTTCACTAAGCATAACACACTCTAGGTCTGTCCACATTGCTGCTAATGGTTTTATTTCATTCTTTTTTATGACCAAGTAATACTTTTGTGTGTGTGTGTGTGTCTTCATAAACCAATCTGTTGCTGGGCACTTGGGTTGTTTCCATTGTCTTGGCTATTTTAAATTGTGCTGCTATGAATATTGGGGTGCATGTATCCTTTTGAATCAGTGTTTTCATTTTTTCCGGATATATACCCAGAAGTGAAATTGCTGGATGCTATATAGTTTTAGCTTTTTGAGGAACCTCCATACTGTTCTCAGTAGTGACTATACCAATTTACATTACCAGCCGTGTACAAGGGTTCCCTTTCTCCACATCCTGACATTTGTTTTCTGTAGACTTTTTGATTATAGCCATTTTGACTGGTGTGATGTGATACCTAATTGTGGTTTTCATTTGCATTTCACTAATAATTGCTGATGTTGAGCATCTTTTCATGTGCCTATTAGCCATCTGCATGTCCTTTTTGGAGAAGTGTCTATTCAAGTTTTTTGCCCATTTTTGGATTGAATTATTTGTTTGGTTTCTTAGAGTTGTATGAGCTATTTATGTATTTTGGATATGAACGCTTGTCAGCCTCATCATTTGCAAATATTTCCTTCCATTCCACAGTTGTTTTCTTTTGTTGATAGTTTCCTTAGCTATGTAAAAGTTTTAAGTTTAATTAGGCCCCATTTGTTTATTTTTGCTTTTATTTATTTTGCCTTAGGAGACTGATCCAAGAAAATATTGCTACCAATTTCTGTCAGAGTATTCTGCCTCTGTCCTATGAGTATTATGGTTTCAGGGCTTACATTTAGGTCTTTAAACCATTTTGATTTGGTTTGGTTTGGTTTTTGTGTAGAAAGTGGCAGGGTCAAAATGTATCAGCATTTTAAAGATTTAATTGTACACCTAACTTAAGATGGTAGGCTGGACATGTGTTTTCTTCTTGTTCCTTACAATTTCCACATAAAATAAGTATGAAAAAAAAGTAAATAGAATATATGGAAACAGATTGTTTAACAATGTATGAAAGGGTTTTTTTTGTTTGTTTTTTACATTTTCTGACGTGTTGGATGAAATTAAAACCTTGGCTAAAAGAGGCTGCATGTTGGAATCCTGAAGAGACTCCAGGCCAAGAGTTGCAAATATAATAGAGGAATGCAGAAGTGAGATGCTATACTTTAAAAGGAATTGATTTAATTTCTGTTTCCACATTTCCAATCTTCATCCGAGTGACAGAATGTAAATGTGGCTTTTACCCAAGTTAAAAGGAGAGAAAGAAACTGACACTCCTGTAAAGAATTTGAACATACTGCTTGGGAAAAGTTAATGTGCTTCTGCTTTTGGTAATGGTAGGCTAGATAATTTGGATTAGTCTTCCTAATCCAAATAGTTAAGAACAGCTACTTCCTCTGGAATAAAATGTAAAAACAAGCCAATGACACTGACGCATTAATAAGATATTTAAGAATTTTAGGGATAGGATCTAGGAAAAGAATTAAACTCAGAAGGAGGATTCTGTGTTAGGATTCCTTTTTCCTTAGGGCCTTATGCAAATTTCAGAAAAGATGGCTGAGAAACCGAGTGATGTTCTCAGAGGGCTTACAAGAGTGGGGAGGACAAAAATTAGAGTCCAGAGAACCAGCAAGGGTTGAGAGAAATTGGCAAATTCCTTCCATGTTCTGAATTGGACCCCAAAAAGGCTACATTGGCCCAGCTTCAGATTATTTTATCTCTGAAATTGAACTAGGTTGATTATGGAGTTTCCCAGGTGGTACTAGTGGTAAAGAATTCTCTTGCCAACGCAGGAGCCATAAGAGATGCGGGTTTGATCCCTGGGTGGGGAAGATCCCCTGGAGGAGGGCATGGCAACCCACTCCAGTATTCTTGCCTGGAGAATCCCATGGACAGAGGAGCCTGGCAGGCTACTGTCCACTGGGTCTCAAAGAGTCAGACGCAAGTAAAGCAACTTAACACACACAGGCCCCAAGCAGCCATCCAGAAGTAAGTAGTCCTCTTAGAGGAATATAATATCATACTAGACCTGAAATTATTTCTGTAGTTAGTAACATACATATCTAATACTCAATTTTAAATCCCAGAAACAGTAGGAGACATGATAACACTAACGAGAAACACAAGAAAATATGAACAGAGGGCAGATTAAGTAGAATGTTATTTTTAGACATAGATTTTGAATGCTTATTTTGTTTAATGAGATGAGACAAAACATAGTTTTAGGAGAGAACTAGGAACAACAACAAAAATGACCTAACGAAAACTCAGGAAATAAACTACAGTAATCAAAATTAAGAATTCAGTTGGTAGATATAACACAGCAAATTAGGAACAGCTGGAGAGAGAGCTAGTATTTGAGAACAGATCAGAATAAAATGTCCAGAATTAAGCATGGAAAGATGGATAGAAAGTACAGAAGAGAGGAATAAGAAATAAGGGATATAGTGAGGAGTCTAACATGTCTGATAGGGTAGCAGGAAAAGAGAAAGAAAAATGAGACAAAAGGAGAGAATTTTTGAGAGATAATAACAGAGTTTCTCAGAACTCTCAAAGTTCAACAGGCTACAAATTCAAGACCCCCATAAATCATAAGGTAAATAAAAAGCTAATGACTCTAAAACATATCATAGTAAAATCACTGAAAGCTAAACACAAAGTGGGAGGTATTTAAAGTACCCAGAGTAGGATGGAGATGGGGAAGTACTTTCAAAAAAAGTAACAGTTTGTTTGACAGCTCACTTCTCCACAGAAAACACAGAGGACATAAGAGAATGGAATGACATCTTTATAGGGCTGAAACAAAATTACTGCCAACCTAGATTTCTATATCCAGTGAAAATTTCGTAAGGGTAAAGTTAATACAAGGACATTTGCAGGCAAGTTATAGAATTTGTTATCAGAATACCTGTAAGTAAAGGAAATAATACAGGTTTTGTTGAAGCAGGGGTGGGGGGTGGGGCTTGTTTAAGGCACTTAGAGTTTCAAAAAGGAATGAAAAACAACAAAAAGAATGAATATGTACATTAGTCTAAGTGTCACCATATAAAATAATAAAATTGTATCTTGCGGCATTTAAAATATAAAGGTTTAAAAATAGAGTCCAACATTTGTTTGTTGGTTAGGGTAAGGAGTGTGTATTCCACATAGATTTTGAAAAATGAAGAATGTACATTTTATTCTCTAAGGTACCTATTCAGATAATGGTTAAAGATTAATAACTACCAAGCTTATCAGGGGGAGCTGCATGAGGGAATGGAACAATTAAGTGTTTACTCAGTCCAAGAGAAGGCAACAAAGGAGAGAAAACAATGACACCAAACAAGTGGGACACATAGAAGGAAAATAGTAAGATGGTAGATTTAAATCTAAACATTTTGATAAATAGCATTGAGTATAAGTGGACTAAATTTCTTAAATAAAAAACACAGATTGCCAGACTGGATGAAAAATAAAACCCAGTTCCTGCCGTATAATTCAGCAGTTCCTCTCCTGGGTATGTATTTAAAGAAAACAGAAATACTAATTCAAAAAGATACATGCATTTCAATGTTCATAGCAGCATTATTTACAGTAGCCAAGATATGGAAGCAACTTAAGTGCCCATCAACAGATGAATGGATAAAGAAGATGTAATCTGTATGTATGTGTGTACATGTGTATACACACATGTGTGCATACATGCTCACACACACACACAGTGGGATATTACTCATCCATAAAAACAGAAATGCTGCTGTTTGCAGTAACATGGATCTGCCTAGAGGGTATTATGCTTAGTGAAAGAAGTTAGAGAAAGATGAATACTACTCTGTGTTATTACTTAAATGTGGAATCTAGAAAATAAACATGGATATAACAAAATAGAAACAGACTCACAGATATAAAAAACTCGTGGTTACCAGTGGGAAAAAGGTAAGGGGATGGGCAAGATGGAGGTAAGGGATTTAGAGTTACAAAAAACTACTATGTATAAAACAAATAAGCAACAAGGATACTACACAAAGAAATTCTTTGTACTACACAAGGAAATTTAGCCATTATTTTGTAATAACTTTAAATGAAGTATAATCTATTAAAAAATACTGAATCACTGTGTTGTATACCTGAAACTAACATATCAGTTTAAATAGTTGTAAATCAACTACAACTTTTAAAAAAATCCAACTCTGTGATTCTTGAAAGAGACACATTTAATATAAGAGAATCCAGGATAAAATTGCTAATGTATGAAATGATAAACACTACAATTGTTTATTTATTTATTTGTGGCTATGCTGGGTCTTTGTTGCTTTGCGGACTTTTCTCTAGTTGTGGTGCATGGGCTTCTCATGCAGTGCCTTCTCTTGTTGCAGAGCAGGGCTCTAGGGTGGATGGGCTCAGTAGCTGTGGCACATGGGCCTAGTTGCTCAGTGGCAGGGATCATCCCAGATTAGGGGTCAGATCCACCATTGAGCCACCAGGGAAACCCCAGCAATACAAATTTTAAAATAACAACAGAAAAGCATGTAACTATATTAGTATCTGATAATTAAATGTAGGGCAACAGATATTACTGGTATTACTGGATATAGAGAGATATGCTTTCTAATGAAGAAAAGTTTAATTCACCGTATCTTACTGGATATAAAGAGGTGTGATTCTTAATGATGAAAGGTATAATTTCAAAATAATAACTTGAAATTTATATGTACTTAATAACATAGCATCCAAATATATAAAGCAAAAATTGGCAAAACTCAAAGGAAAAATACAAATCCACTGTTGTAGCAACACAGTTTCCATAGCCCTCTTAGTAACCAATAAAACAAATAGTCAAAAATCAGTTAGAGGGCTTCCCTGATGGCTCAGTGGTAAAGGATCCACCTGCCAATGCAGGAGACACGAGTTCAATCCCTAGTCCAAGAAGATCCCACATGCCTTAGAGCAACTAAGCCCGTGCACCACAACTACTGAGCCTCTGCTCTAGAGCCCAGGAGCTGCACCTACTGAAGCCTGCATGCCCTAGAGCCCATGTTCTGTAGCAAGAGAAGCCACCACAATGAGAGACCCGTGCACTGCACTTCTCTTTTACCACTAGAGAAAAAGCCTGTGTAGCATTGAAGACCCAGAGCAGTCAAAACTAAATTAGTTAATTAATTAAATTTTTTAAATCAGAATTTATACTTGAAAAACACAGTTAACAAGTGATTTCATTAGCATATGGAGACAGTTACACCTGCCAACTGTAGGATACCTATTATTTTCAAGCCTGCGTGGAATATTTACAAAAATTAGTTGTATACAGGTCTTAGATCAGATTTCAACAAATTGCAAAATGATTAAAATTCTCCAAAGTGAGTTCTCTGACCACAGTAGAGATAAATTTAGAAGTTAATAACTAAAGGATCCGTTTAGTTCAGTCACTCAGTTGTGTCTGACTCTTTGCAACCCCATGGACTGCAGCACACCAGGCTTCCCTGTCCATCACCAACTCCCAGAGCTTGCTCAGACTCATGTCCATTGAGTTGGTGATGCCATCAAATCATCTCATCCTCTGTCATCCCCTTCTCCTGCCTTCAGTCTTTCCCAACATCAGGGTCTTTTCCAATGAGTCAGTTCTTAACTAAAAGATACCAAGAATAAAACTCATGCTTGAAAATTAAAGAATACAGTGCTAAATAAACCATAAAGCAAAGAATGAGTTATCAGAGACCAGAAAATATTTTTAATTTAGTAGTATTGAAAATTATATACATCAAAATGTTGTTATGCAACCACGCCTATTTTAGAATAAAAGGCATATTTAAATTGAAGATGGACTGAAAAAAATTAGTGAGTTACATCTATCTCAGTAAGTTAGAATAAGAACAACAAATTAAATCCGAGAGAAAAGTAATGAAATAGAAAACAAATCTAAAATAGAGATGATCTACAGAGTAAAGGTTCAGCCCTTTGAAAGACCTAATAAAATTGATAATCCTGAAAATGCTAATCAGGAAAGATACAAATTACTGCTGTTAAGAAAGAGGATGGTCCAGTGGTGGGGAATCAGCCTGCCAAGGCAGGAGACATGAGTTCTGTCCCTGGCCTGTGTGCCACAACTGCAAAGCCTGCACTCTGGAGCCCGAGAGCAGCAACAAGAGAAGCCTGCACAGTGAGAAGCCAGGCACTGCAACACAGAGTAGCCCCAGCTAGGAAAAGCCACATGCAGCAATGAAGGTCCAGCGCAGCCGCAAAAAGAAAGAGAGGGACATCGCTATGAAACCTGCAGACATGAAAAAGGTCTTGAGAGGATACTGTGGGATTGAATTTTGTGTGCTTCAAATTCATAAATTGATGCCCTAAGCCACAGTGTAACTGTATTTAGAGATAGGGCCTTTAAGGAGATAATTTAGGTTAAATGAGGCAATAAGGTTAGGGCCCAAATCAGTAAGACTGGTGTCCTTACAAGAAGAGGAAGAGACCCCAAGAGATCTCTCCATGTATGCACAGAAGGAAGGCCATCTGAGGATACATGAGAAGGCAGCTTTCTGCAAGCCAGATGAAGTTCTGAAGTTCTGTTTAGAAACCGTCCCTGACAGCACCTTGATCTTGAACTTACAACCTTCATAACTACAAAAAAAATTTATTGCTATTTTTTAAGCCACCAGTCATGGTATCCTGTTATAGCATGCCAAGCAGACTAATACAGTTTATAAACAGCTTCCTGTAAATATTTTTGAAAATTGAAATGAAGGAGGCAAATTCTTAGAAAAATACTTGTAACACTGATATGGAAAAAAAATCTGAATAGTCCCATCACTGCCTTATAAATGAATCTATAATGTAAACTTGACCACAAAGAACCTACACCACTAGATGAATTCTTCCATACCAGGGAATTCAACTAAATATTTACCATTACCATCACCTTGCAAAAACTTTTTTTCGAGAATAGGAGAAAAACTAGGAACATTTTCCAATTCCTTTTTGTAATTCTTGAATAAATTGATATTAAAACCTAACAAAGATATTACAAAAGAGAATAACTGCTAGCCAATATCATTTACGAATATAGGTGAAAGAATCCTAAACAAAGTATTAACAAATGGGAATGTTTAAAAGGTACATCGTGCCAGCCAGTAGATTTATGCCAGGAATGCAAAGGTAGTTTAACATTCAGAAATAAACAAGTGGAGTCTTGAGCCACAGAAGATGATGATGGTCTCCACAGACAGATTACGAAAATAGAATGTAAAACATGTAAGCTAAAATGACCTAGCTATCCGGAAGCTCCTCCATTAGGTAGATTTACAAGAAAACTTAATATGAAGAGAGTCATTTCCAATGGAGTGGCAGATTCACAAAACATACTAATGTGAAGCAAAATGTCAGAATTCATATTAGCTTTAAAACATTACTTCAGATTCTTTTCCTGTTTAGGTTGTTGTATAATATTGAGCAGAGTTCACTGTGCTATACAATGGATCCTTATTGGTTAGCCATTTTAATTATAGCAGTGTATACATGTCAATCCAAAAGAATAGATACATGTATATGTATAATTGAACCTTTCCTTCACACATGAAACTATCACAACCAACTATATATATTGTTAACCAACTATACTACAATATAAGATAAAAGGTTAAAAAAAAAAAAGAACTAGGAAATCTAATGATATCCAAAGAAAATATGAAACTTCTGCAGGCATTTATATAAGAATAGTGGTTGATTTTAGGGGCTATCCAGCTTGGTTATTATGGTGCAAAAATCTCAAACATTTAATAAAGTTATTGCAGCTGGTAAACATAACACGTTCTTTTCATTGCTAATAAAATATTTAAAACATGTATACTCATGTTTTCAGACAACAGGAGGACAATGTGCCACTGTTTTTTTCTCATATCAAGGACTGTCATTTAAGCATAAACCTGGAATTCAGTTCTATAGGATAAGATCAAGGTATGAAGTATCAGACTGCTTTAGAATAAAACTGTTCCCCAAAGAAGAAAAAGCATAAATCACATACTTGCCTGGCGAAAGAGTTGAAATTTAAATTGTTCAGTTTAGCAAGTAAAAGGAATGCTATTGCAAATCCTGTTGCTTTTTGAAGAGTTGCTAACTGCTGCTGCTGCTGCTGCTGCTGCTGCTGCTGCTGCTGCTGCTAAGTCGCTTTAGTCGTGTCCGACCCTGTGCGACCCATAGACCGCAGCCCACCAGACTCTGCCGTCCCTGGGATTCTCCAGGCAAGAACACTGGGGTGGGTTGCCATTCCCTTCTCTAGTGCATGAAAGTGAAAAGTGAAAGTGAAGTCGCTCAGTCGTGTCCGACTGCCAGCGATAACTACTAGTAGTATAAAAAATATATTAAAAACAAATGGTGGAGAGAGATGGATTTCTGTTCACAGTAGGTGCTGTGTATAACATGTATTGTGCATGGTAATTGTTTGGTCTTTGTTTAATAAACCATACCCTTCAATTTAAGTGGAATCATCAAAAAGGAAATAGTATGGTATGTGACGGCTCAAGTGGTAAGGAATCTGCCTGCAATGCAGGAGACCCAGGTTTGATCCCTGGGCCGGGAAGATCCCCTGGAGAAGGGAATGGTAACCCACTCCATTTTTCTTGTCTGGAGAATCTTATGGACAGAGGAGCCTGGTGGGCTACAGTCCCTGGGGTTGCCAAGAGTCCGACATGACTGAGCGACTAACACTTACTTACGTGATTTGAGATTAGTTTTAAAAAGGAAATAAAATGTGAAAATTATCTTCAGAGACTGCCATTTCTATTATATTGATATGAGTACAGTGCCTTATAGAGGTAGTAAAAATCAAATTATATCCATTAATCGTAACAACCTATTATTTATTCTTTTTCATATATCACTTCTGAGTTGAAATTTTGTAGAATATTTCAGGGACAAATACAAATTATTCAATTAGTTTAATTCCTTCTTTACAGAAGGAAGAATCCTAAGTATTATAAGGAGATTTTATTTTTAATATATCCAGAACTGTTATTTTTAATACCTTCAGAGGTATAACAGTTCTTTCATTTTTATGGATTACAGATTTTCTTGGTATGCATTTTTTCCGAATTTTCTGTGATACATCAGGTTAGTGACATTGAACTAATTTAATGTTTATGTTAAACTCGAATGATTTTCTCACTGAGTGATTTTATGGAGAAAAGGAAAGATATACCTATTTGAATGCAGAGTTCCAAAGAATACCAAGGAGAGATAAAAAAGCCTTCCTCAGTGATCAGTGCAAAGAAATAGAGGAAAACAGTAGAATGGGGAAGACTAGAGACCTCTTCAAGAAAATTAGAGATACCAAGGGAACATTTCATGCAAAGACGGGCACAATAAAGGACAGAAATGATATGGACCTAACAGAAGCACAAGATACTAAGAAGAGGTGGCAAGAATACACAGGAGAACTGTACAAAAAAGATCTTCATGACCCAGATAAGCACGATGGTGTAATCACTCATCTAGAGCCAGACATCCTGGAATGTGAAGTCAAGTGGGCCTTAGGAAGCATTGCTGCTACTGCTGCTAAGCCACTTCAGTCCTGTCTGACCCTGTGCAACGCCATAGACGGCAGCCCACCAGGCCCCCCCCGCCCCCATCCCTGGGACTCTCCAGGCAAGAACACTGGAATGGGTTGCCATTTCCTTCTCCAATGCATGAAAGTGAAAAGTGAAAATGAAGTTGCTCAGTCATATCGACTCTTAGCCACCCCATGGACTGCAGCCTACCAGGCTCCTCCAGCCATGGGATTTTCCAGGCAAGAGTACTGGGGTGGGGTGCCATTGCCTTCTCCATAGGAAGCATGACTACAAACAAAACTAGTCGAGGTGATAGAATTCCAGTAGAGCTATTTCAAATCCTAAAAGATGATGCTGTGAAAGTGCTGCACTCAGTATGCCAGCAAATTTGGAAAATTCAGCAGTGCCCACAGGACTGGAAAAGGTCAGCTTTCATTCCAATCCCAAAGAAGGGCAATGCCAAATAATGTTCAGACTATTCCACAATTGCATTCATCTCACATGCTAGGAAAGTAATACTCAAAATTCTCCAAGCCAGGCTTCAATAGTACATGAACCGTCAACTTCCAGATGTTCAAGTTAAATATAGAAAAGGCAGAGGAACCAGAGATCAAATTGCCAACATCCGTTGGGTCATAGAAAAAGCAAGAGAATTCCAGGAAAACATCTGCTTTATTGACTATGCCAAAGCCTTTGATTGTGTAGATCAAAACAAACTGGAAAATTCTGAAAGAGATGGAAATATCAGACCACCTTACCTACCTTCTGAGAAATCTGTATGCAGGTCAAGAAGCAACAGTTACAACCAGACATGAAACAACAGGCCGCTTCCAAGTTGGGAAAGGAGTCTGTCAAGGCTATATATTGTCACTCTGCCTATTTAACTTCTATGCAGAGTACATCATGCGAAATGCTGGACTGGATGAAGCACAATCTGGAATCAAGATTGCCAGGAGAAGTATCAATAACCTCAGATATGCAGATGACACCACCCTTATGGCAGAAAGTAAAGAGGAACTAAAGAGCCTCTTGGTGAAAGTGAAAGAGGAGAGTGAAAAAGCTGGTTTAAAAGTCAACATTCAGAAAACTAAGATCATGGCATCTGGTCCCATCACTTCATGGCAAATAGATGGAGAAACAATGGAAGCAGTGACAGATTTTATTTTCTTGGGCTCCGAAATCACTGCAGATTTTCCAAGATTTCCACTCCTTGGAAGAAAAGTTATGACCAACCCTCTGGTATACAGTAGGGCCTTGTTAGTTATGCATTTTAAATATAGCAGTGTGTATATATCATTCCCAAACGGAGAAGGCAGTGGCACCCCACTCCAGTACTCTTGCCTGTAAAATCCCATGGATGTGGGAGCCTGGCAGGCTGCAGTCCATGCGGTGGCTAAGAGTCGGACACGACTAACACTTCACTTTCCCTTTTCACTTTCATTCATTGGAGAAGGAAATGGCAACCCACTCCAGTGTTCTTGCCTGGAGAATCCCAGGGACGGCGGAGCCTGATGGGCTGCCGTCTGTGGGGTTGCAGAGTCGGACACGGCTGAAGTGACTTAGCAGCAGCAAACTTCCTAACTATCCCTTACCCTCACCCTTCTCCTCTGGTAACCATAAGTTCAATTCTCTAAGTCTGTGAGTCTGTTTCTGTTTTGTAAATAAGTTCATTTGTAACATTTTTTTTTAGATTCCTCATATAAGCTATATCATACAATATTTCTGTTTCTCTGTATGATCATCTCTGGGTCCATCCATGTTGCTGCAAATGGCATTATTTTGTCCTTTTTAATGGCTGAGTGATATTCCATTGTATATACCATATTTTCTTTCTCCATTCTTTTGTTCATTGGTATTTAGGTTGCTGTCATGCCTTAGCTATAGTAAACAGTGCTGCACCAAATATTGGGGTGCAAGTATTCTTTCAGACTGTGTTTTTCTCTGAATATGTGTACAGGAGTGGGATTATAGGATTATATGGTTTAGTTTAGTTTTTTAAGGAACCTCCATACTGTTCTTCGTACTGCCATACCAATTTACATTCCTACCAACAGAAGTGTTCCCAAGTTCTCTCCACACCCTCTCCAGCATTTATTATTTTTGGATTTTTTTTTTTATGGAGACACAAATTTATTTCTTGATGGAATTTATTAAAAATTGGAACATTGGTCTGATAAAGACTTCTTTAATTTTGGAACACTTAAATGTTTATCTCACTCTTACTTTACCCAGCAAAAGCAAACTTGTCAAAATATGAAATTAAATGTTCAGACTTGAAATTTGCAAAGCAAAGGGAGGAAATTACTTTAAAATACTTTAGTCACTTTTATGATACAACAAGGAAAAAGTTTTCAGTCATACGTCTGAGGAATTTTTGTCTAGTTCTTTTAGATTTAAAGTTTTGAACTACCTTTTCTTGACCTAATTATATAGTATGTTAAAGTCAGTGAAGGTTTGTCCTAGCTTATTAACTTCAATATACCTTTTCAATTTTGGACTATCAAAACCTTCTTAAAATACATATACAGAACATCCACATACAAATTAATTAGTGTATAGAATTTACTAAAATAGATTTGAATTGCCTCAACACTGTATAAAAGTAGATACTACACTAGTAGTCTCAGTCAGTCTCTGATCATTGCTTTTCCACTTTGAAAATTTGTCTTGTCATACATGGACATTAATAATAATTCAGGAGTAGGAAAGGGGATTTATCCTAGACAGTTCTGTTTTAACCAGTTTTAAAACTGTGTATTAGTGGCTTTGGAAAACTCTGCTGCTGCTGCTAAGTTGCTTCAGTTGTGTCCGACTCTGTGCAACCCCACAGACGGCAGCCCCATAGACCAGGCTCCCCTGTGCCTGGGATTCTCCAGGCAAGAGTACTGGAGTGGGTTGCCATTTCCTTCTCCAATGCATGAAAGTGAAAAGTGAAAGTGAAGTCACTCAGTCGTGTCAGACTCTTTGCGACCCCATGGACTGCAGCCTACCAGGCTCCTCCGTCCATGGGATTTTCCAGGCAAGAGTATGGAGTGGGCTGCCATTGCCTTCTCCGTGGAAAACTCTAGATACTGTTTTCTCTGTACTTCCCTTTCTCCATCACTACTATGAAGGTTGTTGTTTTACAGATGTTCTCAGCATTGTCTTATCATGATTGTTAGTCCTCTTTTTATTTTTGAAATTATGAATCTCTGCAGAAATCTGCTTATTAATTTGAAAGTAGAATACATTTAAAAAAAAAAAGAGTCCATTTTGTGTGCCACACTCAACCTGTATGCGACAGCCTAAAAGCGCATTACTTGATTATATAGGAGGGATAGGAAACCATGCTTAATTATAATAACTTATTTAAAGGGATAGGTTTTTAAAATAACAGCCGTATTGAGATATTAGTCACATACCATACAATTCACCCATTTAAGTGGACAGTTTTGTGGTATTTAGTTTACGGTTCAATTCACAGATTGTGCAGGCATCATCAGAGTTGATTTTAGAACGTTTTCATTATCCCAAAAAGAAAACCTATATTTTTAGCAGCTACTCCTCATTTCCACCAAATCCGTTTCCACCCCAAACCTAGGCAACCAATAATCTAATTTCTCTCCAGCTGTTCTGGACATTTAATGTAAATGGAATCTTGTGATATGTAATCATTTGTGACTGTATTCTTTCAAGTAGCATAATGTTTTGAAGGTTCATTCATGTTGTAACATGTATCAGTACTTCTTATTGCCAAATAATATTCCATTGAATGGATATATCACATTTTATTTATCTGTTCATCAGAGGGACATTTGAGTTGTTTCCACTCTGGCTATTTCGAGTAAGACGACTATGAATGTTCATGTATGGATTTTGTGTAGATGTATATTTTCATTTCTATGAATATGTATCTAAAAGTGGAATTGCTGAGTCATGTTAACCCTCTCCTTAATCTTTTATGTAACTACCAGGCTATTTTCAAACCAATACAGTATTGTACAGTAAAATGAAATAAAATTTAAAAAAAGAAACAAAATGAGGTCCCTAATCCGAGAGAAAAAAAAAAAAGACAGGTCTGATGCAATTTTCCTTTTATGTGTTTTATAAAGTATCCAAGCTTGTAAAAGTGTGTGTTATTCACCTTTAAATGAACTATAAAACTGCCTTAGATACTTGTTTAAAAGACTAACAGGTAAGACTGTTAAAGCTAATCACTTACTAATTTAAAAAAAAATTTTTAAGTGTAATTTACAATGTAAGAAAGTAAAGAAGGGGATTTCCCTGATTGCCTAGTGGTTAGGATTCCAGACTTTCACTGCTATGACCCATGTTCAATCCCTGGTCAGGGAACAGAGACCTCACAAGCTGTGCAGCATGCCCCACCCCCCCCCGGCAAAAAAAGTTAAAAAAATCCACAAGATCATCGCAATGGATGCATAAAAACCATCTTATAAAATTAAACGTCTCTTCATGGTGGAAAAGCAAACATTCTTATCGAACTAGGAATAGAATGAAAAACCTGATAGAGAATATTTACCAAGAAAACTTATAGCATGTATCATACTTATTAGTGAAGTGTTAAAAACTTTCTCTTTAAGACTGGAAATAAGATAAGGGAGCCTACAATCACAGCTTTTATTTAATAGTACACTAGAGGGCCTAGTCAATGTAATAAAACAAGAAAATGAAGTAAGAGCTATAAAGATTGGAAAGGAAAAAATGAAACGTTTATTCACAGTTGATGTGGTTGTGTACCTAGAAGATGTAAAAGAATATGCAATTAAATTATTAGAATTAATATGTGAGTTTAGCAAAGTTGTAAGATTCAAGGTCAGTTTTTTAAGCAGTTGTTTTTCTATATATCAGCAATAAGCTGTTAAAAATGAAATTTCAAAAAATACCGTTTAAAACTGCATACCTTGATATAAATATAAGGTATATTAAAATTTTATATAGAAAACTATTAAATGTTGAGTGAAATTAAAGAAGACCTAAATAAAAAGAGATAGTCATGATTTCAAAAATTATTTTTTGAATAGAGTCATTTTCATCAAATTTATCCATAAATGAAATCTCAAGTGAACTTTGCGTGTGTGTATGTGTGTGCACATGTATGCTTAAGTGCATTCAAACTGACAAGCTGATTCTAAAATTTATATGGAACTGCAATAAAGTAGGACGATTTACTCTTGTATATCAAGACTTATTGCAAAGCTGGAGTTTCTGAAGACTGTGTGCTACTGGCCCAACATAGAGAAATAGACCATGCAACAGATAGAGAGCCCAGGAATAGATTTGCATGTGTGCACACTCTTGATCTACGAAAAGGTGGTCCTGCAGAGCAGTGAGGAAAGAAAGGTCTTTGAAATAATGGTGCTGGATTAACTGGATATCCGTGTGGGGAGGGAGATAAATCTCAAACATAGCCAGATGACTGCCATTTTAGATCTAAATGTGAAAGGCAAAACTATAAAGCTTCTAGAGGTGATTGCTGCTGCTGCTGCTAAGTCACTTCAGTCATGTCTGACTCTGTGCAGCCCACCAGGCTCCGCCGTCCCTGGGATTCTCCAGGCAAGAACACTGGAGTGGGTTGCCATTTCCTTCTCCAATGCATGAAAGTGAAAAGTGAAAGTGAAGTCTCTAAGTTGTGTCTGACTCTTAGCCACCCCATGGACTGCAGCCTACCAGGCTCCCCCATCCATGGGATTTTCCAGGCAAGAGTACTGGAGTGGGGTGCCATTGCCTTCTCCATTTGGAACTGATATATACACACTGCTATATTTAAAATGCATAACTAACAAGGCCCTACTATATACCAGAGGGAATTCTGCTCAATATTTATATAACAATCTAAATGAGAAAAGAATTTGAAGAGGTGATTAGGAGAGTAATTTTAAGATCTTGAGGTAAGAATTTTTTTAATGAAATAAATGTGAATAGATAGTTCATAGGAAAAAAAAATACAAATGACTCTTAAATATGTGAAAAGGGGTGTGTGTGTATGTGTGTGTGTGTTCAGTTGCTTAGTCATGTCTGACTCTTTGTGAACCTGTGGACTGTAGTCTGCCAGGCTCCTCTGTCCATGGGATTTCCCAGGCGAGAATACTGGAGTGGGTTGCCATTTCCTCCTCCAGGGGATGTTCCCGACCCAGGGATCAAACCAACATCTCTTATATCTCCAGTATTGACAAGCAGCTTCTTTACCATTAGCACCAGCTGAGAAGCCACATTTGAAAAGGTGGTCAAAGAAACAGTTTAAAAAGATTCTACTTTTTAGTGAAATTGGCAAAAATTAAAAGTTGTAACAAAACATTACAGTGATACTGAGCCTGCACATTCTAGAGCCCAGCCTCCAAAATGAGAGAAGCCACCGAGCACCACACAGCCAAAAATTTTTTTTTAATTATTGGTGAGACTATGGGGAAATAAGCGTTCTTAAAAGTGAATTAGTACATCTTCTGCGAAGGGCATTTTGTCAATATCTATTGAAATTTAAAATGCACAATGCACAAGCCCTTTGATTTAGCGGTTGCACTTCTAGGAACTTCTGCAGAGAGATTTCCTTTATTTATTCCCCCCAAACAAATAGCCATAGTCTCAATTTAATGATAGTTTATTTTTCCCCACTGATTTGAAAGGGCAACTTTATTGTATACTAAATTCCCATGTATGAATAAATACACAAGCATACATATATATATAGGAATTACCATATATTAAAGACTGCCCACTGTTCTGTTCCATTGGAAGATTTGTTACCCATGCCAGTTCCACAGTTTAATCTGCCATCTGCCAGTATAAGTTCCCTGTTTGTCCTTTTTCAAAATGACTTGGTCATTCTTGTACATTTATTATTCTATTTTCTGTGTTAGTACTTTATTATTTGACCATTTTAAAACATAAGGGAAATGCTTGTCTTCATTTAGGATATTCAGAAAGAAGTGCTGAAGACTTTGAGGGCAGTTTCAAAAGAGGGGACTCCAGCAGTATTTGAGAAGTTGGAGATAAAAGCAGATGATAATTTTGAAGAGGATGATATCTGTTTCATTTTAGGATTCTTTTTGAAAATGATTCATTTGTTATTTCACTGTAGATAAAGTCCTTGTATGTCTTTATTTAAATAACTCATTAATATGTTGAACACAAAAATTGAGGCTCAAGACTTTTGATATCCTCACCCTCTAATAATTTTGACTACTTCTGAGTCTGCCACAATACACACTTAACACTCAAAAAAATTTTGACCAAATTAAACTCAACACCGTGTTCCCAGTCCAGCCCAACAGGGAAATGGAGTTAAACTCACCATGTCCTGTTTATCCTTGCATAGGAAATACTAATTTTTTTGATAGTAGAGTGGGCTTAACTCCACAAAAACTAAAGCTTAGGAATGGGAATTCAGGAAGCACCAATGGATGTACTGGGTGTGACTCTGGGCCAGTATAAGAACTTGTGTGTGTGTGCTCAGTCGTGTTCAACTTTTTGCATTCCCATCAACTATAGCCCACCAGGCTCCTCTGTCCATGGGATTTTCCAGGCAAGAATACTGGAGCGGATTGCCATTTCCTCCTCTAGAGGAGCTTCCCCACCCAGGGATTGAACCCACCTCTCTTACATCTCCTGCACTGGCAGGCAGATTCCTTATCACTGCACCACCTGCGAAGCCCATTATAGAACTTACCTTTCCAACAAATAATGTATGCTCTCACTTAGATATCAAATCTAAAAACAAAAAACACAAGAAACCAAGCTCATGAGTACAGAGAGCAGATTGCTGGTTGCCAGAGCTTGGTGGAGGAGAAGGGCAGGTAGGGTGAAATGGGTAAAGGGGATCAAAAGGTACAAGCTTACAGTTATAAAATAACTGTAATAAGGATGTAATATACAGTATGGTGGCTATAGTTAATAATACTGTATTGCATATTTGAAAGTTGCCAAGTAGATCTTAAAAGTTCTCATCACAAGGAAAATTACGTATGGTGACAGATGCTAATTAGACTTGTAGTGATCGTTTTGCAGTATAGACAAATATAGAATCATTGTGTTGTACACCTGAAACGAATAGAATTTTGTATGTCAGTCTACCTCCGTTTAAAAACTAATTATGAAATAAATAATCTTTAAATGACTTATCCCTTCCCTTGTCTCCCTGTGACGTTGTTTCCCTTTCTCCTCTTTCACTGCATCAGATCCCATGGTGGAGGAATTCTGATGCAGTCCACCTTCAGATCCTGCATGCTTACCGCTTACTGGCTGTGGTACATGAACCTCAGATTCCTCCATATGTAATGTGGGGATAATTATAGTATCCTTCTTGGGATGGTTGTAAGGATTCTGTGAGATTCTCTTAAACACTTAGAACAGTACCTGGTACATTGTTAATAGTGTGTGCTGTTGAGCAAAATATTTAACTTTCCTGGGCCTCAGTTTTCTCATCTGTAAAATGACAAGGCTGAACAAGATGATCGCCAGGTTTCTGTTAGCTCAAACGACTAAAACACTGTGATTGGTTACTAGTGTAAGTAGTTTATCCCTACCGGTCTAGGCACACTTTTCTTTCTTAATTGTACTTGTTTCCCCAGTGCGTGATGATCTGCTTTCTCGGAAATCCTGTGAAAAACAGAAGTGTGGTTCAGTTTGGCTTGACTAAAGAAGTCTCATTGCAGCATTTGTAGCTGGAGTGGAACGGATAGTGTAATTTACTGGAGGTGTTATGAAGACAGGAAAGGAAATGGAATCAAAGTCCATTTACACTTACTGGTAGGAAGCAGATACGAAATGATGGCAATGGTGATAGCAGTTAATACTTACTGAATATTTTCTATGTGGAAGGCAATATGCTACACCATATATTATTTCATTTAATCTGTGCCATAATCTCATTAGATAGAAGTTCTTTTATCCCCAGTTTGCAGATGAGAAAACGGGCACAGAGAAATTAAGGAACTTGCTTAAAGTCACACAGCTAGTATGTAATAGTGTTGGGTTTTGAACATGTAATCTGATTCTAGCACCCATAACTGTTATCCATTATGCTGTACTGAATTGAGTCCAAATGGAGAATCAATTAAATAACTAGAACACTTCAAATGAATACATATAATTTTTTACCAACTTTTTATTTTTGAAAATGATAAAGTTACTAAAAAGTTGAAGGATTTCTATAAGAAACATACATAGGTTCAACAGTTTTGCTTCATTTAATCTGTCTTGTACACACGCACACTCTTTCTCTCTCTCTGTACAATCTCCATTTTTTAAAAAGTAAATGACGGACATCATGACACTCCTAAGAACAAAGACAATCACCTAAATAACAATAATACGATGATCACATATAAGTAGTATAACATTGAGCATAGTCTGTTTTAATAACCTGTTTGTTTTTAATAAGTCCAGTATCCTAGTAGATCATTGACATTGTATTGTTAAAAAAAAACCTTATCAAAATCTGACTTTTTTTCCTTCCCAGAAATCATATTCTATGCCCATTGGCATTGAATTTCAACGGAGATATGCAACGATTGTTTTAGAGCTTGAACAACTGAACAAGGACCTAAACAAAGTTTTGCATAAAGTTCAACAGTACTGCTATGAGGTAGGTAGTTTGTATAAAGTTGTGGGGGTGTGACCTTGAAGGATCATAGCTCTCTAAAATAATTTAGAGACATCCAGAAAAATAATTACTCTTAATTCTATCCCACAGGCTGTGAGGCACAGTCAAAAAAATAAATAGAAATTTTAAAAATAAACTTTACATTAGAACTATGGATTCTTGAACTGCAGTCGCATACATTGTAGGATTATTTGTGAATTATCATTATTGTTATGTACATAAAATTATATGTATGAAGGTGGTTCACCAGTTTCACCAAAAATTTAAGTTTCTTACAAGGAAGAATGAAATGATTGTGATGACTTTAGTATGCTCCAGCATTTGCATTCTTAGAGGTTGTATATTTCCAGTAAAGCCACTCTTTTTTTTTTTTTTTTTTTGAAGTAGAGTGTTTTGAATTAGCATTCAAAAAGTATCCTTTTGAATTAGAGTTTTTATCTTTTCTGTGAGTGGGATTACTTGATCATAATGGTAACTCTGTTTTTAGTTTTTAAGGAACATCCATACTGTTCTCCATACTGACTACCAGTTTACATTCCTACCATCAGTGTAGGAGGGTTCCTACCTTCCATACCTTCTCCAGCATTTATTATTTGTAGACCAGTTGATTTACAGTGTTTCAGGTATACACAAAGTAATTCAGAGACATATATTCTTTTTCACGTTCTTTCCCATTATAGATTATTACTGAATATAGTTGCCTATGCTATGCAGTAGGACCTTGTTTATCTGTTTTATATATGGTAGTGTATATCTTTTAATCCAGCCTTGCTAATTTATCCTTCCCCCATCCCTTTTCCACTGATAATCCTCTCTATGTCCTCTGTTCTATGTCTCAGAGCCCATTTTGGTTTCGTAAAAAATTTTATTTGTGTCACTCTTTGATCTTTTTTTTGGTACCATGTTTTTAGATTCTACAAGTAAGTGTTATCATAATGACATTTGCCTTTCTCTGTCTGACTTCCTTCACTTAGCATGATAATCTCTGGGTTCATCCATGTTGCTGTAAACGGCATTATTTCATTCTTTCTTCCCGCTGAGCAATATTCTATAGTATATATGGACCACATATTCCTGTGCTTTGTTTTTTTTTCCCTTATACCACATCTTTATCCATTCTTGTACTGATGGACATTTAGGTTGCTTCTGGGTCTTGGCTATTGTAAATAGTGTTGCTATGAACTTTGGGGTGCATGTTTCTTTCTTAATTAGAGTTTTCATCTTTTCCAAGAGTGCGATTACTACATCATAATGGTAACTGTTTTTACTTTTTAAGGAACTTCCATACTGTTCTCTGTACTGGCTATACCAATTTACACTCCTACCATCAGTGTAGGAGGGTTCCTTTCCTACGTACCCTCTCTAGCCTTTATTATCTGTAGACTTTTTGATGATGGCCATTCTCACTGATGTGAGATGATAACTTTTTGTAGTTTTGATTGCATTTCTCTTATAACTAGAGGTGTGGAGCATCGTTTCATATACCTGTTGGCCATCTGAATGTCTTCTTTGGAGAAATGTCTCTTTTGGTCTTTTGCCCATTTTTCGATTGGGTTCTTTAGGTTTTTTTGATATTAGGCTTATAAACTCATTGTTTATTTCAGAAATTAATCCCTTGCAGTCACATCATTTGCAAACATGTTGTCTCATTCTGTAGGTTGCCTTTTTATTTATGGTTTCCTTTGCTGTGCAAAGGCTTTTAAGTTTAATTAGGTCCCATTTGTTTTTTCTTGCTCTTGCTTTCATTACTGTAGAAGATGGATCCAAAAAAATATTGCTGTGATTTATGTCAAAGAGTGTTCTAGTATCTGGTCTTACATTTAGGTCTTTAATCCATTTTGAATTTATTTTTTATATGGTATTAGAGAATGTTCTTTGCATGAAATGTTCCTTGGTATCTCTAATTTTCTTGAAGAGATCTCTAGTCTTTCCCATTCTGTTGTTTTCCTCTACTTCTTTGCACTGATCACTGAGGAAAGCTTTCTTATCTCTCCTTGCTATTCTTTGAAACTCTGCATTCAGATGCTTATATCTTTCCTTTGCTCCTTTGCTTTTCGCGTCTCTTCTTTTCACAGCTATTTTTAAGGCCTCATGAGACAGCCATTTTGCTTTTTTGCATTTCTTTTCCATGGGGGTGTTCTTGATCCCTGTCTCCTGTACAATGTCACGAACCTCATTCCATAGTTCATCAGGCACTCTATCTATCAGATCTAGGCCCTTAAATCTATTCCTCACTTCCACGGTATAATCATAAGGAATTTGATTTAGGTCATACCTGAATGGTCTACTGGTTTTCCCTACTTACTTCAATTTAAGTCTGAATTTGGCAATAAGGAGTTCATGCTCTGAGCCACAGTCAGCTCCCAGTCTTGTTTTTGTTGACTGTGTAGAGCTTCTCCATCTTTGGCTACAAAGAATATAATCAGTCTGATTGCGGTGTTGACCATCTGATGATGTCCATGTGTAGAGTCTTCTCTTGTGTTGTTGGAAGAGGGTGTTTGCTATGACCAGTGTGTTCTCTTGGCAAAATTCTTATTAGCCTTTGCCCTGCTTCATTCTATATTCCAAGGCCAAATTTGCCTGTAGGTGTTTCTTGACTTCCTACTTTTGCATTCCAGTCTCTTATAATGAAAGGACATCTTTTGGGGTGTTAGTTCTAAAAGGTCTTGTAGGTCTTCATAGAACCATTCAATTTCAGCTTCTTCAGCGTTACTGGTTGAGGCATAGGCTTGGATTACTGTGATATTGAATGATTTGCCTTGGAAATGAACAGAGATCATTCTGTCGTTTTTGAGATTGAATCCAAGTACTGCATTTCGGACTCTTTTGTTGACCATGATGGCTACTCCATTTCTTCTGAGGGATTCCTGCCCACAGGATTAGATATAATGGTCATCTGAGTTAAATTCACCCATTCCAGTCCATTTTAGTTTGCTGATTTCTAGAATGTTGACGTTCACTCTTGCCATCTCCTATTTGACCACTTCCAATTTGCCTTGATTCATGGACCTAACTTTCCAGGTTCCTATGCAGTTTTGCTCTTTACAGCATTGGACCTTGCTTCTATCACCAGACACATCCACAACTGGGTATTGTTTTTGCTTTCGCTCCATCCCTTGATTCTTTCTGGAGTTATTTCTCCACTGATCTCCAGTAGCATATTGGGCACCTACTGATCTGGGGAGTTTCTCTTTCAGTATCCTATCATTTTACCTTTTCATACTGTTCATGGGGTTCTCAAGGCAAGAATACTGAAGTGGTTTGCCATTCCCTTCTCCAGTGGACCATATTCTGTCAGACCTCTCCACCATGACCCGCCCGTCTTGGGCGGCACTATGTGGCATGGCTTAGTTTCATTGAGTTAGACAAGGCTATGGTTCGTGTAGTTAGATTGACTAGAAATGGTAAGGACCTAACAGAAGCAGAAGATATTAAGAAGAGGTAGCGAGAATATACAGAAGAACTGTACAAAAAAGATCTTCACAACCAAGATAATCATGATGGTGTGATCAGTCACCTAGAGCCAGACATCCTGAAATGTGAAGTCGAGTGGGCCTTAGGAAGCATCACTATGAACAAAACTAGTGGAGGTGATGGAATTCCAGTTGAGCTATTTCAAATCCGAAAAGATGATGCTGTGAAAGTGCTACACTCAATATGCCAGCAAATTTGGAAAACTCAGCAGTGGCCACAGGACTGGAAAAGGTCAGCTTTCATTACAATCCCAAAGAAAGGCAATGCCAAAGAATGCTCAAAGTACTGCACAACTGCACTCATCTCACACACTAGCAAAGTAATGCTCAAAATTCTCCAAGCCAGGCTTCAGCAATACGTGAACCGTGAACTTCCAGATGTTCAAGCTGGTTTTAGAAAAGGTAGAGGAACCAGAGATCAAATTGCCAACATCCATTGGATCATCTAAAAAGCTAGAGAATTCCAGAAAAACATCTATTTCTACTTTATTGACTATGCCAAAGCCTTTGAATGTGTGGATCACAATAAACTGTGGAAAATTCCGAAAGAGATGGGAATACCAGACCATCTGACCTGCCTCCTGAGAAATCTGGATGCAGGTCAGGAAGCAACAGTTAGAACTGGACATGGAACAACAGACTGGTTCCAAATAGGAAAAGGAGTACGTCAAGGCTGTATATTGTCACCCTGCTTATTTAACTTCTATGCAGAGTACATCATGAGAAACGCTGGGCTGGAAGAAGCACAAGCTGGAATCAGGAATGCCGGGAGAAATTTCAGTCACCTCAGATACGCAGATGACACCACCCTTATGGCAGAAAGTGAAGAGGAACTAAAAAGCCTCTTGATGAAAGAGAAAGAGGAGAGTGAAAAAGTTGGCTTAAAGCTCAACATTCAGAAAACGAAGATCATGGCATCTGGTCCCATCACTTCATGGCAGATAGATGGGAAAACAGTGGAAACAGTGTCAGACTTTATTTTGGGGGGCTCCAAAATCACTGCAGATGGTGACTGCAGCCATGAAATTAAAAGACGCTTACTCCTTGGAAGGAAAGTTATGACCAACCTAGATAGCATATTCAAAAGCAGAGACATTACTTTACCAACAAAGTCTGTCTAGTCAAGGCTATGGTTTTTCCAGTGGTCATGTATGGATGTGAGAGTTGGACTGTGAAGAAAGCTGAGTGCCAAAGAATTGATGCTTTTGAACTGTGGTGTTGGAGAAGACTCTTGAGAGTCCCTTGGACTGCAAGGAGATCCAACCAGTCCATTCTAAAGGAGATCAGTCCTGGGTATTCTTTGGAAGGACTGATGCTGAAGCTGAAACTCCAGTGCTTTGGCCACCTCATGTGAAGAGTTAACTCATTGGAAAAGACTCGGATGCTGGGAGGGATTGGGGGCAGGAGGAGAAGGGGACAACAGAGGATGAGATGGCTGGATGGCATCACTGACTCGATGGACATGAGTCTGAGTGAACTCTGGGAGTTGGTGATGGACAAGCAGGCCTGGCGTGCTGCTTATTATGGGGTTGCAAAGAGTCGGACACGACTGAGCGACTGAACTGAGAGAATGTTCTATTTCATTATTTTACATATAGCTGTCCAGTTTTCCCAGCACCATTTACTGAAGAGACTACTACTTTTTTTCCATTGTATATTTATGCCTCTTTGTTGTAGATTGACCATAAGTGCATGGGTCTAGGACTTCCCTGATGGCTCAGACAGTAAAGAGTCCACCTGTAGTGTGAGAGGTTCTATCCCTGGATTGGGAAGCACCCCTGGAGGAGGGCATGGCAACCTACTCCAGTATTCTTGCCTAGAGAATCTCCATGGACAAAGGAGCCTGGTGGTCTACAGTCCATGGGCTCACAGAGTCAGACACGACCTAGCAACTAAGCACAGCATTGGTTATTTACAACCACATCTGTTTGTGATGTGAGATAAGCAGCTTTTTATGATACTAGCCTCTTCATTGAGTCCCAAAGATCTGCCATTTTTGTTGATATCAGAAATGAACTGCGATTACCTTTAACTAAATTCTGAGTATGTTTTGCTCATTCCTTTAGCCATCCATTATTATTTTTATTTTCCTGATAATTGTCATTTACCTACATAGCAATATGTGTCCTCCTAGCAAATAGAGTTCTCCCTCTGGACTAGCAACCATCCACAAGAGGTGCAAACCAAGCAGCCCAAGGTGGCATAAAACATGCAGAAGTGGATCTCCTTCTGTATCTGATTGCGTACACGAGGCCATATGTGATACTCATTTCCAAACGGAATAAATTTAATTTAATTTTCACAAAGCTCTTAGGAAGTACAATATTGGTTTTAAAATAAGAACAAGCAATTCCACTTCTGTGTATATATCAAAGATATATGAACATGTGTTTACCAAAAGATAGACACTAGAACATACCTAGCATCACTGTGCATTATAGCCAAAAATTAGAAATTACCCAAATACACATCAATACTAAAATGAATCAGTAAATTATCATATAATATACAATGGAATTCTTAGCAATAAGAATGAATGTGTGGACATATTTGTTCATATGAGAACATGCAAATATTGAACACATGAAGTCAGACACAAAAGAATATATCATGTATAATTTCATATTATGTAAGGCTCAAAAGCCAGCAAAAACTAATATATAGAATAAATAATATATAGCTCTGTATTGTGTTATAATATATATATATAAAAGTCAGGATGGTGGCTACCCTTGGAGTATTATATATTTATGTATACTTCAGTTTAAAAAAATGTTAAGTGTTAGAAGACAAGATTATTCATTGCAGTGTTACTGACAGTCACAAAACATTAAAGTAACCTAAGTGCCCATACATAGGGAATTGGCTGAATAACTTATGGCGCATCCCATAGTGGAGCGGTGTGCTGCTATAAGAATGATCAAGGAAGCTCTCTGTGCTAATGTAGGCACATAGCTTCCTTAACCGAGTGATCAAAGATAACATAAGCAGTAGTGGGACAGATAAACATCATACGCCTCCTAGTCACAATGAACTGAGAACAGCAACATCACTTTTGTGGTATTCCCGCCAAAGGCCTGTTACCTTAGTTTAATCAAGAGGAAACAGACAAACCCACATTAAGGGATACTATGCAAAATATTTGGCTGATATTCTTCAAAGCTATCAAGGTTATGAAAGACTGAGGAACTGTTCCAGAGTAAAGGAGTCTAGAGAGACAGGACAACCAGATGTATTCAGGGGGAAAAGTAGCTAGGTATTGGGACAGTTGATGAAATCTGAATATAGACTGTTAGAAAATGGTATTATGTCTGTGCTAAACTTCCTGATTGTGATCAGATCATTGCTGTGTGGTTATTAAGTATTTAGGAGTAAAGAGGCACAGTGTTTGCAACTTATTCTCAAATAGTTAAGAGAAAAAAAATTTATATACAAAGAAAGGTCAAATGTTAACTCAAACACAGTAAAACATAAGCAATTAGTGAATCGGGGTAAAAGGTTATCAAGAAATTTTTGTTCTATTCTTTTTTTAGAAGTACCTAAAAATTAAAAGGTATCCAAAATATAGAACAAATCAAAAAATAAATACTGTTAGAGGGAAAAAAAATTTCTGAAGTAAGAGTGAGATTGTTTTTGTTATATAAATGCTACTTTTATAAAAATCCTAATCTGAAAACAGGGCACAAACACACAGAAATCATCATGGCCTTATGAATGTATATCTTATGTTTTAATCATCTGTATTCAGCTTGCTCCAGACCAAGGGCTCCAGCCTGCAGATCAGCCAACAGACATGAGACGAAGGTGTGAGGAAGAAGCACAGGAAATAGTTCGGCATGCAAATTCTTCAACAGGACAGCCCTGTGTTGAAAATGAAAATCTGACAGACTTAATCTCCAGGCTTACAGCTATTTTGTTACAAATTAAGGTAAATTTCAGAGGACCTTTTGGAGAAAATATTAAGAATACTTTCTTCATTTTGACACCTAAACAAACTGTGCTAATTTGGTGCTAAAAAATTAAACTGTATATTAGAGCAGAGTTTTTGTCTGTATTCGAAGTACAATTAAATTTTGAAAAAAAATTTTTTTTTCTTTAGTGTCTAGCAGAAGGAGGAGACTTGAATTCCTTTGAATTTAAATCACTTACAGATTCACTAAATGATATCAAGAGTACAATAGATGCTTCTAATATCAGGTAATTCATTAGATGTACTCTATTTTTATATGAAATTCATAGTGATTTCCAGTATAAGTACTGTAAGAATTGTACATATTTATGAACTAGTCATGATTTTTATCCTTTAAGTAAATTGTAAATGAGCTTTCATTTTATATGCAGTCTATTGACAGAATTTTCAGATGGATTTTTTTATATAAAGGAATCAAAAGACATATAATATTTAGATTTGGGTTTGGCATAGAGGTTTAACTTTGAAGTAAGTCTTCCCCAAAGAGAGATTTGCCTATCCTCTCTTTCCAGCACTCCCGTGGCTTCTTTGCTTCTCTCAAGCATAGCTTCTCAGTTACTACTGGAGTAGAATTATGGCTAATGTAAAGGGAAGATGTATTACTTATGTGGGGTTGTTATCTTAGCTATTTCCTAACTGAAATTCAGCCTTTTCTTTTTAGAAAAACTGTTTTTCTTAATTTTGTGAGATAAAGTAGTTAACCATGTTTCTTCTTTCTTTAGTTGCTTTCAGAATAATGTAGAAATTCATGTTGCACATATTCAGAGCGGCCTGAGCCAGATGGGAAACTTACATGCCTTTGCAGCAAATAACACCAACAGAGACTGAATAGAAGATTTAATTATCCCAACTGCATAGGACATTGTTTTTGTGAAGTTCTCTTCCTTTATATAGGCTTCCAACACCAAATAACCTATCTGCTGGAAAACAAGGAAAATTTAAATCTCCAAATAAGGCATTTTAATATACTCTACTGCTTCTTGAACCAGCATTGCTGACCAGCATTATATTTATTTTTCTTTTATTACTCAGCTGCAGTAGCACTGCTTATGTTATATATGTTTATTAGCAAGTATTTTTAAACTGAAAATGTCTGAACATAACCTGATTTCATGGAAGAATATGTTGACCATTTTTTTAATGTGCATGAATTCAGCTCAACCCAGGCAGACAACTACTGCAGTGGAGAACATGAGGAAACATGGTCTTTTGCGCATTGTGCATGGCAGTGTGGAAACTCCATCTAGAAAATCACACCTCCAGTTCATTTAGTTGGTCACCACTTCAGTCTTCAAAAGATGACATCATGAGATGTGGGAAGTCCTCACTTTTAGGAAGCCACTGGAATATAGGTGGGAAATACGGACTTTACAAGTATATATGATATATACTTGCAATGTGACATGGTTCTATAGATCATTTTATAATAATAAATATTTTAATTTATCATAATTTATAAAAGAAACCTTTGTTGTTTGTCTGTTGAAAGAAAATGAAGGAGCAGGAAAGAAACATTACTGCAAGATGCTAAATTTCAGCAAATGGATTTGGCATGTCTTTTCCCATCAATTCAGGGCAAAAAGTGCTATTGTTATGGGATTTATTTTCAAAAGACTGATAACACACTATTTTCATATTTTTTTGTTTATTTGCACAATTTTTGAACCAGATTACTGGTTAAAATCCAACAGTTACACAATTTTTAAAGTAAAAAAATTTTATAAGGAAAACAAATATAATAGCCAGTGCTAGAAAATGGAGAGAAAAGGTTTGTATTTGGTTGTGGGCTTTTTTGGTTTTCGGTTTTTTAAGGAAAACCCTGCCTAAGATGTTAATCTTGTAAAAAGTGTGTATTTGGAATTTTCTCTGTTTTAATATAGAATATTATAAAGTCAAAATATAATAAATTGTTTTCAGATTTGGAGTTTAAGATATAGCTGTAGAAGTGGCTTTGATTCTTTTAGATGTCTCATAAAATGAGACTTTTTATATGTTAATGTATAATAAAACTGAAGATTATTTTCCATTTGAAATTTTTGTATAGTTTAAAAATGCTTCCATATTCTTTGTTGGTATTGTGCCACTGCAGAACTTTAGTGCAGAGTTTATATTTAGCTAAACTGTTACGTTTAATTAAGAAATGCATAAATCTTTTATTCTTAATATTTGTAATTCTAAATAAATTGATTTATGAAAATTAATGATCTTCATTTTCATTTAATTAATATAAGTTGATAAATATTTCTTCTATTTAAAATGTTTTTTAAAATTATCTTTTCCACTAAACTATATTTTTAGGAGGGACAGTACAAATTTATTACTAAATCATTTTGAATTAAAATACCATTAGGATTTTTTTTTTCCCCATAGCTAAGTAATCACTATGGAAAACACTGTGAGCATGTAAGTTACTTGGCTTACTATAGACCTAGAGAAAGGTTGATTTTTAATATATTCTGTCTAGACTCAGGTAAGCATTTTTTATATTTTTTCTTCTGCATTTAAGGCTGACTTGTCACACTTAAATTATACCTAGTTTTGTGCTTATGTAATTAAGCAGCATCTGTATCTTTCAGTGCCATCATGTGTTGATGACAAGAACTGTGCCTAAGAATATATTTGAATTTTATTTTTAAGGAAGAAGAAATCTATGTAATTCAAAGTAGACATTTAGGATTGGCTGTGCATTAATTTAAATGATGCTACCACTGCTTAACACCTTTATGGAACCCTAAAGAAAACTATCAAAGCCAGATTGAGCGAGCAAGCAAGTACATCATGCTTTATGTAGATTTGGTTCTGAATTTCTGTTAGTTCCAAAAATCAGATTCACTTGCTACCATTGAGAATCTACAAACAAACTTGCCTGTTAATTTTTTTTTCCTTGAATTCAAGCCCTTTCTCCATCTTCACTATCACCAATACTGTCCGCCCAGTGCCCTCATCCCTATTCTGGAACACAGCAGTCAGTTCCTAACTTGTCTGCCAGCATCCATTCAGCTCTCCGCAGAAGCAGCCAAAGCGATGCTCTTAAAATGAAGAACTGGTCAGGTTATCCCCAGCTAAAGTCTTGCGTCTCTCAGGACAAATTCAGAACTCTTCCTCAAGACCTACACAGCCATGCCTGATTGGGCCTCCCCTCGTTTCTCCACCCTGCTCCTTAAGTCTCCAGGGTCTTTGCACACTCAGTGCCCTCTGTGCTCCCTCTCCCTTTACTTTGGTAACTCCTGATGGTCCTGCAGATTTCACCTTCAGCATCCCTGTCTGAAGGTATCTTCAGAAAGGAAGATAATCTTTGACCACAACACGTCCTCATAGGCCTCCTCCATCCAGCACTTGGTCACATTTGCAATTTTGTATTTCTTCTGTCTCCATCCTGGGCTCTTGGGTCCATTAGGTGGGGAACTGTTGCTGGTTTTGCTCACCATTTTATTTCTAGGCCCTGCTAAAGTGCCTTTCATAGGCACCAAATATTTGTGGAATAAATGAACAAGAGTTTCAAAGGAGTTCTAAGCAACATTTGTGTCCCTGGAATAAAAGTAGGGTCCTTCATGATGATTGCTTTGAAAGATAAGACATACGCACTTGGATGTACAAATACTGATTAAGGAGTTGCCTTTAAACCTATCACATTATCATTAGTCCTAACTAAAAGGTCAGGCCAATATAACAGGCATTATATGGTGGTGAATAAATGGTGGACTGAGTCCTAGATTTGAGTCCTGGCCATTATTTATTAGCTATGTGACTTTCAACCACTGCTTAAATTTTGTAATTTTTAAAATAATAACAGTCCCTACCTTACATGGCAGTTGTAAGGATTAAACCTATAATGCCTGTAATACATTCAACAGTTAGGGTCTCTTAAGAGTTTCAGAGCAGTACAGACCACTCTTAGAGGATCGTATATTAAAAATTGTGACAGTACTTGAACATTTATAGATTTTTTTAACTGTTCACTGGGGAAAAGAGAATATAAATACAATAATAAAATTAATACTCTTATTACAAGATTTCCTTTAAATGTGATCCTTAATGGACTGTTAAGTTTAAATGATATGCCTCTCAGTTGTGAATGCATTTATATTATCTCATTTGGCCTTGTCACAAGTCTAAATGTGAAGGAAGCTGTGATAGTGAGACCTCCTGGCCAACCCCATAGTAGGCCCCAAGCATGATGTATAATAAAAAGCAAGTACTGAAAATAAGACCTAATGTTTATCATCCCATTTTTTATTTCAGACAGTTTTCAGAAGTCATCTGCTACTAAAGCCTGAACTATATCCTGGTTGCCTATAATAGTGGATTTGCTACTCGGAAAAGTACAGGCCACTCAACCCCTCTATGAAAATCAGGGTAACGGGCATGTGTAATCCCTGAGGTTTTCAGCGTAGTTCACAGTCTTTTGGTAATCAAGACCTGAGTCCTGTGGAATTCCCTGGTAGTCCAGTCCTGGGGAATTTCCTGGTGGGCCCTCGCTTTCACTGCCAATGGCCCAGGTTTGATCCCTGGTTTGGGAACTAATATCCATGCCAAGTCATGTGTGCTGAGTCACTTCAGTTGTGTCTGACTCTTGGCAACCCTATGGACTCTAAGCCCACCAGGCTCTGTCCATGGGGATTCTCCAGGCAAGAATACTGGAGTGGGTTGCCATGCCCTCCTCCAGGAAATCTTCCCAACCCAGGAATCTAACCCACGTGTCTTATCTCCTGCACTGCCACCTGGGAAGCCCCATGCCAAGGCACATTCAAATTTTAAAAAATTCCATTAAAAAAACAGAAACACCCGAGTCCTGGCCCCAGTCCTGGTTTCTCATGAGCTGCCTCCAAAATACAATTTACAAAAAAACCTCACCTGTGATTACCTCATATACAAAGAGTTTCCTTTTGCCTTTAGAAGTTTAAAAATCCTCAAACTAAGACAATAACTCAGAATAACTTGAAAACAATAATTTGCATACATCCTTATCATATAAATTGGGAACAAGAAATCTCCTGGAACCAAAAGATTCATGTTACTAAACTTTGAACAAGCTCGACAGACTTTTAACCAAGTTAAGCAATACAGTGGCCTCTGGATATAACAATGACTGGCTTTAGAAACTAAATTTGCAGAAACTTCTTGCAGAAATGTTTTTCATGGCCACAAAATGTGTGCTGAGCAGTTATGGAGTGAAGTGCTGTACTAAGCTGTCTAAAGAACAGAACTCATTTAAATAGAATTAACAGTGAAACATTTGTGGGAAACATTTAATAAACTAAAGTTGCACAGAAGTACAGTTAACAAGTGCTAAGGGTAATGCTGCAGTGACTGAAGTAACAGGTACAAAATCAGGATTAGAGAAAGTTATAGCCTTCAGCAAGAGGGAGGTCTAGAGTGTTTTGAAAGAGAGGTTATGCATTTGCTTCCAAAACTGAAAGAAATGGCTTTGAGACAGGCATATATTGTGGATGGGTGAAATTAAGATGTGCACAACTCTCCTATAGGCTATCTATGTCAGTTGCCTAGAAGAGTAACCAAAAGGTCTTTATAATTTGGTAGCAACTGAAAGCTACTACAGCTTTTAGAGAGTAGTTTCTTAAAAGTTGAGAAAATAGAGGCAGAGGTCTCTTGAATAATCTGGATGCAGAATCACTGGAACTATGAAGGCGCGTAAAAATGTGAGGCCCGATTTTAAAAGGAGTAAATCTTGACGATAGGAGGAGGGTTGAAGGAGCTGGGTTAACATAAGTTTAAGGTTATTAGCCTTTGGAGGAGCCAGATGAAGACAGCAGCTGTCAAGCACAAGGGGAAACTGAGTCAAACTGAGGAGTTCTTGTGAAAATAATGAGTTCTGAGAAACTAATTCAAAGAAATTACAACAGGGCTGGTAAGAAGGAACAGATAAGGAGACCAAAATGAATGTGCATATTTGGAGATGTGTTGGTAAAAATAAATGCCAGAACTCCTAGGTGGTGTGTACTATGAAGAAGGAACAGACCATGGGCAACAGGGGGGGAGGCTTCACAGGTGAGAGATGACTCAAGACCATTATCAAGGTTAACACGGATGAGTCCTTAACATGGAAGCCAGAAAGGACAGTATTCCGATGTGCGTCCCTGACTGTCAGTCATGGTTCCTCTGAGCTCACCCTGAATCCTCCCAGACTCAAGAGTTACCAAAGGCAGAAAAGATGTGTTCCTCCCATGAGTCCAGCTTTGAACCAATGTCTTCGGAGAGAGGAGAACAGGTTTCAAAGTTCTGACCCTGGGAGTTAGGGTCAGAGATGCCTCCTCCAACCTTGTTGGGATCGGGCAGGCAGTTCACATCTACCTCCAGAGGCGGCTGGGCCTTCAAATATTTTGCTTCAGTTTCACAAGCAGAGTGGTGGAGGAACAGCTCCGGCCTGGCTGAGGGTTGAAAGGGTTTCCCACTCTGACGACGTGACTTGGCACGCCTGTTCTGGAACCACACCTGGAATAGGGAAGAAAGAAACTGCTTCTGGTTGGAGTCCTCGTGCTACTTTTACCTTCATAGTTCACTGTAAGTTCCAGTTAACATGCCCTGGCTCCCTGCTCTGGAACCTTATGCTTTTCACAAAACACTCCACAAAATCAGAGCACCTGGCTTTCTCGACCTCATCATTCCCAGGTGTAAAACTGCAGTAATACCTAGTTCTTTATATAGGGACATCTTTATTACTTTATATAGGGACATCTGCAATGAAAAAATGAGGCCACAGCAACAGCAGCACTTAGAATTTTAAGGGGAAAAAATGCTGCTGCTAAGTCACTTCAGTCGTGTCCGACTCTGTGTGAGCCCATAGACGGCAGCCCATCAGGATCCCGTCCCTGGGATTCTCCAGGCAAGAACACTGGAGTGGGTTGCCATTTCCTTCTCCAATGCATGAAAGTGAAAGTGAAGTTGCTCAGTCGTGTCTGACTCTTGGCGACCCCATGGACTGCAGCCTACCAGGCTCCTCTGTCCATGGGATTTTCCAGGCAAGAGTACTGGAGTGGGTTGCCATTGCCTTCTCCCAGGGAAAAAATGCTACTAGGCCTTAAAAGAATCTGGAGAATCAATTTTCAAAAGTGTACTCCCTTGTCAAATTATTTAAGGAGACATTTTTCTCAGCGGATTCATTCACTTAGGTGAATAAAATTTTTGCTCACTATTCCCCAACAAATACCAGAGGACCTGTCCTGCTCAGGAAGCTTCTGTGCCAGCTGTTGAAACTGACAGATGCATTCCACCAAAGATGCAGAAAAACAAGTCCACTCTCTCCCAGTGTGAAAATCAGGGTTCCTACTTAGAACTGCTCTTAGGTACAGACCATGGTGCCACAGACCAGGCAAAAAAGGCAGCCTTCTTATGACCACCAAGCTCCAGGATTCTCATCTAAATTACTTCAGGCAATAAACACACCTTGCACTAAACTTTTCAAACCGTGACATGAAACTCCATATGCTTCAGGCTTTACCCCCCAAGACACATCCTTTACAACCCACATTCCAAATCCAACACCTGACAAGGAAGTGGCCTAGGGGCCCAGGGGGGCAACTTGGTGAGCCAGCAGGGGGAAACACCAACTGCACCTCATCTGCCCCTTCCTGGATAAGGAAAAAAGTGTGAAAATACTCCCTATTACCTTCCTGCTAAGGACTTATTTTTTGACCATTTTAAGAGACCAGCTAGCCTCGGGGGAGAAGCCCTTATACTCAGCAATGAGAGACAGAAGTCATTGAGCGTGAGCCTGAATTATTTCATTCAAGCCTCACGATCACCGTAGCCAATAGACACTGATTTTACAGCCTAGAACACTGAGCCTCAAGGGAAATAACTTGCCCAACGTCAAGTAGGTGGCACCGGCGAACTCGCCAGCCCGCCGCCGGCCGCTCACCTGGATCCTGGACTCGGGGAGCAAGGTGAGCGCGGCCAGGCGCTCACGCAGGTGGATGTCGGGGTACATGGTCCGGCGGAAGACGAGCTCCAGCAGCTGCAGCTGCTCGGGTCTGAACGACGTGCGCTTGCGGCGCTGCGATGCCGACGAGACGGCTGCGCCTTTAGGGGGAGCAGGCGGGCCCAGGCTGGCGGGGGGCGGCGCGGCGGGCCCGGGACCCCTCCCGAGAAAGCCGGCGAAGGCTACCGGGGCGCCGAGCTCCGGAGTGGAGCCCGAGGGGCGCGTGAGGAGCAGGCCAGCGGCGGGGTTCGGGGGCGGCAGGAACGCCCCGCCGGGGTGGGCGGGCAGGTAGGCGGGGGGCGCGGCGATCTCCTCGAACTGGAGCTGGCTGGACTCGGCTGCGGCCATCGCTGCCCGACCCCAGTGCACCGCCGGGAGGGGAACGGCTTTTAGTTATACTGGCCTCGGGGCCGAGGGCGGGGGCCCGGGGTGGCGGTGCGATCAAAGCGGTGGACGCGGGGAGGCCCGTGTCTCTTGGGGTGCGAGCCCGCCCCCAACCCCGCCAGACGCCGGTGGGGAATAATCGCTTCCGCTGCCCGTGGGATGGAGGGAGGGAGGCGTGAACTTGGGCCTGGGCCCCCTCCGCCCCCTCCCCCGTCCATCTGCTGGGCCAGCCCCACCACCACCGCCACCACAATCAACAACCCCCAGAGCAGGTCTGTCCCGGAGGGGAGTGCCTAGGAGCCCGAGTGCGTGGGCGGAGTGGGGCAGAACTGCCCTCCTCGAGGGCCAAGTCCCGCACGCAGGGCAGCGAGGGGCCAGCCGCCTATCTCTCCCATGGCCAGGCAGAGAGCCTTGCCCGCTGCCCTGTCTGTAGTCATCAAAGGTATTTATTTACGCCCCCTGCTATGTGCTAGACCCAGTACCAGGTTGGTCAAACAGCCCAGCCCCTGTCCTCCTCAGACCTCCGCAACAAATCCTGAATCAGAAGGAGGGGGTGCAGATAAAGGGACCTCAAAGAGAGGCAGTAAACTCACCTTGGAGGGGAGGAGAACTTTTGTCTGGAATGTCCCAGTGGGCCTAGGAATAAGGGTACCCTAGACACAGCAGAGTTAGGAATGTGCCTTTCTAGATTCAGGTATTGACCCCTGATCTGGCCTCTCTGGAGATACCCTGCAATGCTCAAGGCTTCTCTTAGCTGGAAGGGAGAAGTTGAAAGGGGCACCCTGAAGTTTTCACTCCCTCTTGCCTCTGCCCTCAGGGCCTCACTTAAGATTCCTATTTTATTCTTATTTGTACTGTGGTCATGGTTCCTGTACCTGCCTCCCCTCCTAGTTGTAAAGGCTTAGGGAGCAGGAGCCACTTCTCTTGATCAAGTCTGACGAGTGTCTGCTTTGTATGTCTAGTGCTATGTATGTATAAGGCACCATGCTAGGCTCTCAGTGAAGGTCTGTAGAAGTGGATGCCACTGAACTGATTTATCGAAACTCACAGTCCAGAACAGAAGCAGCTCCACCACAGTGCAGTCTTCAGGAGAGAGAGACTTGGCTCAGAGACTCGGCTCTTCCTGTTGCCAGAACCTGAGCCCTGATTTCACCAGGACCATGTACTGTCATTGGCTCCAAGGGGGCTCTGAGCTAGAAGGATCTTTTAGGCCACAGCCCCTGGCTGTCTCTATCCATCCTAGAATGCTTGGAGACAAGCTCAGGAAGAGCTGGATATTTTCGTCCTGAGCGGACCTTCCAGGTTTCAAAGCAGAAAGGATTTTTTTTTTTTTAATTTTTGGTTGCACCTGCGCAGCTTCTTACTTTCTCGACCAGGGATCAAACCCTCACCCCCTGCAATGGAAGCATGGAGTCTTAACCACTGGTCTGCCAGGGAAGTCCCCAGAAAGGATTATTGGGGCTGCTGCAAATAGGAGCCCTGTGCTTGATTCTCTCCCTGTGGGTGTGGGGGTGGAAGATGTGGTCTAGGACACAGTCCCAGAGGCTCTTGCAGGCAGTCTGACCATTCTCACAGCCTGCTTGCTCCTCCATCGACCCCACAGCACCCCTCTTTCTCTTCCCCCTCCTCCTTCCTTCTTATTCCTTAGCCGAGTCATTGGGGTTTTCAGACATAGGCTGTATGGGATGGGAGGTCAGACCCTTTTATTTTACTCTGTCCCTTCATTCTTTCATTAATTCAAAAACCACTTATAAAGTGTCACTATACTAGACTGTGCTTTGCATATGTACCTGTGAAGTCGATATTCCTATCCCAGTTTTCCAGATCAAGAAGTACTCCACAGTCTAGACGAGGCCCAGATGCCTCCAAAGCCACTGTGCTAAGCCAGTCTCCAGACATGACCCCTGGGCCCCCTGCTGATCTTCCCAGCCTCCCTCAGAGGGAGGTGAAGCCCCTGGCCCTCTCCCATCTCAGGGTGTTCTCTTCCAGGCACGATGGGCCCGCAGGGTTCCCAGGCACAGGCAGTGGAGGTGATGGAGCCAGATCCACTGCCTCCATTGCTTCGCTCTGGCACCGTTAGGCCAGCCAAGAGAGGAAAGCAGAGCTTGGCTTGGCTGCTGGCTGCCAGCTGAGGTCTAACAGCCAGATGGCCCAGCAACCCAGAAACTCTCCGCAGAGGTCGAGTCATCGGAATTCGCTAGCCTATGTGAAAATCCCCACTAGTCCAGTGCCCAGGCCTCGTTCCTCTGCTGCTGTCTGCTCACCTATGAGGGGCCCTCCCCCTTCCCCCAAGCCTGCCTGCTTTACAGTGGGCCAGGAAAATGGACCTGCAGAGACAAATGGAGTGTCTGGTGATGATCTGATGAAGGAATCTAAACCTATAAGACAGTCTTCTCTCTGTCTTTTAAACTAGTGGTAGGAAATTGCAGTGTTCAATCTGTGGCTTGCTAATCCTCCAAACTGACTAAACAAGCATTATCTACCTGTGACTTTTCCTGCGAATCTATGAGAGTCTGTGTGGAATTAGAATCCTCGATGTTGAAATAAGATTTCAGCCTTATCCCTTCTCTCCTCCTTTTGCTCTAAAATGAAGTTTTAATGGCATGTGCTTGTATATACCTACAAAATAACTTCAGTGAGGAGACTGTGCTGCACACCCAGGGTTGGAAATTGGAGTCAAATACTAGAGATGGAGACTTTATTGTATACCCTTTGGTGCTGGGGTTTTTTTTTTTTACTTTTTAAATCATGGCCTGTACTGTTGTTATAAGTATATTTTTAAAACTTAGTTTTTTGATGACTAAATGTCCTGTGGTATTCTGAGTTGGGTCGTTAGAAAAGAAAAAAGAACATTAGTGGAAAAACTGGTAAAAGCTGAATTTTTTTAACAAACTAACTTTTAAAAACTGAAGCAAAGAATGCAGGGAAATGTATCTGAAAAGAGATATTACACTTCCTGGTAGGAATGGATTTCCCAGTTCTCTTGGATTTTATTTGACTAAAATCAGTCAGCTATAAGTGTCTAGAGGGTCTCTGCAAAGCTCTGAGGTGTTCATTCACTTGAAAGTTATTTTCTGCTTCTCCTTTGTTTGACAAACACCTATAAAATCATGAGTGAGTGAAAGTCACTCAGTTGTGTCCAACTCCTTGCAACCCTGTGGACTGCACCCCACCAGGCTCCTCTGACCATGAAATTCTACAGGCAAGAATACTAGAACGGGTAGCCATTCCCCTCTCCTTCTCCAGAGGATCTTCCTGACTCAGGGATTGAACCCAGGTCTCCCACATTGCAGGCGGATTCTTTATCATCTGATCCACCAGAGAAGTCTTAAAATCATGAGTGGTTTTCACTAAATCCAAGTTTTAGATTCCTTACTCAGTTACCGTGCTGCAAGCACACAATGAATATTCGTTCTTTCTCCTTTACCTGTTTCTCCAAATGCAAAGTGGAAAGAGCTCGATCCTTGGCAATATCTTAAAAAACAATTATTCCAAGTGATTTTCCGAAAGTAGATGATCTGTGAAATTTAAGCACATTTTAAATAAGCTCTGTGAAGTATTTGTTTTCTATCAAAGGAAGTCAGTTTACCAGTTTCAGAATAGCAGATAAGTTCAGGGTTAGCTGAAGACGAGGATCACCGAGATCAGGGGTCTGATTCCCCCTCACCAATATCTGGGCTCTGCTCCTCACTACTTGGTGTGCTGAGAATTTGGAGCCATTATTTTATTTGGCCTGTCAGGAATGCCTGTTGAAATAGACACAAGGAAGGGCAAGGTGAAATAGCAGACAATTTTCAAGGTTGCTTCCTGTATTAAGAGGGAAGTCTGGTAAAATACAAGTAAAAATGCAATAGCAAAGTGATGCAGAGAGAAAACATTATTCTCCAGAGCCAGACTGGCTCTGAGGCAGCCGGGCTGGGGAGGATGGAGCCATTCGGGGTCACCGTCTGCTTGCTCCACGTTTCCTACCACGGTTCCTGTCACCGACTCCCCCAAACTTCACAGAAGCCTGCCTTTCCTCTCCAAGTGCTAAGTACTCTCTTCCCTTCTGCGCTGCCCTCAAACCTGGCCCTGGAGCCCCGGGTGTTTATTAAAAGAGAGCCAGGAAAAGGCAGCCCAGGGGAGTCAATGGCTCTGCTTTCACCTTGAGATCCCAGAGCTGTTGGCCCCTTTGATCCTGGCCTCGCTTTGATTTCATCTCCTCCGCTGCCCAGGCCTCTTCGGTTTCTGAAGTTTATTTCAGAACCAGTGGTTACAAGAGATCGAAAGACAACACCCACCCCACCCCCCCACCACAAAGGTATCAACGTGCCAGGAAAGTGATAAAATGTTAAGAAGCTTTTTTGTTGTTGAGTCAGCGTCATATAAATTCAAATAACAAACACAAAACAGATTTGGAACCTAGCCTGTTGAGCTTTTTGAAAGGATGATTCCTTTTCTTCTTTCAAGGATTTTTACCCAAAAGCCTCTGAGCAGGAAAAACTCTTCTGGATGTCTTTCACGATGCTGATTCCCATAGCTGAGAAATGTTAAAAGAAAGGAAACCATAAATTTTTAAGTTTATGTCTACACACTTGAAAAGAAAAACTGAAACAACTAGCAGAGTATTTTGTCCTTACATCCACATTTGTCTGACATTTCTTTCTACAACATACCTACTGAGCACTTTAAATAGGGCTGGTGCCACCAAGGAACTGGATTTTTAATTTTATTTCCATTCAATGATTTAAAATCAAGTGGACACATGTGGCTAGCAGCTGTTGTATTTAAGCTCTATATCATCCAGCAAAACACTCTTCTTTGATCTTTTTTTTCCTTATAAAGTCTTTTATTTGGTAAGTGCTAGGTTTTGTAGCTTAGGTTTTGAAAATTTTCATATTTGTCCACAATCTGTATGTCTGTGCTCCCCTTTGTTTTGATTCTATTTATTTTTAATTGAAATATAGTTGATATTTTTTATTCACATATAGTTGATTTATATTGTGTTAGTTTCAGGTGTACAGCAAAGTGATTCAGTTTTGTATGTTTAAATTTAGTTACATATGTAAATATATATATGCTTTTTCAGGTTCTTTTCCTTCAAGGCTATTATAAAATATTAAGTATAGTTCCCTGTATTAGACACCAGGACCTTGTTGGTTAACTATTTTATGTATATTAATGTGTACATGTTAATCTCAGATGTATCCCTCCCCACTCTTTCCCCTCTGGTAACCAGAAGTTTTTCTACGTCTGCGGATCTATTTCTGTTTTGTAAATAAGTTCATTTGTATAATTTGTTTAGATTCCACCTGTAAGCAATATCGTATGATATTTGTTTTTCTCTGACTTACTTCACTTAGTATGATAACCTCTAGATCCATGATAATTTTTTTTTTCGGTCGTGTCTTTCAGCTTGTGGGATCTCAGTTCCCCGACCAGGGATTGAACCTGGGCCGTGGCAGTGAAAGCCCAGAATCCTAAACACCTAACCAAGGAACTCCCCGGTGGTAATTTTTTATATTTAGATACAAAAAGGTATTCAACTGATGCAAAATCATATACTAGATTTGAATTCTAGAATCTCATTTTTATTGTTTAAACAGAACTCTGGATCCTCAAAATGATTACCACATTTTCCAGCCAGTCAGTCTCACACAGATTTAACTAAGCAGCATATGACATACTCCTGTAGCATTCATGAATGGTCTTTCTCCGAAGTGACAGCGTGAGAGAGCACTGCTGATTGAAGGCTTATGATACCATGAGTTTCTTCAATATTGTCATTTGAGTTAAACTCCATTTCATTTTGATCATTCTGTTCTCTTCTAACTAGGTAATGAAATTTAGCTTCAGAATTTCCTGATTCTCTGTGGGGTGTGGCATGGTATTGAATTAATGCATATCATGTGTCTTGTACAAAGTTAAACTGAACCAAGACAAGTAGAGAGGTATTAGGAGAATACAGAATCTGCCAATACCTGTCTTTGCTGCCCCCAAATAATTTATTTATGTGTTAGCAGATACCCAAAGTAATCTAAGATCATTTCTGGACTCTGTCCCAGCCAGCATGTACTGGGTCTGAATTTCCAATACAGTGTCTTTTACTGGATATATTATAAGCCTATAATAGATGGGGCTTCTTGGGTGGTTCTAGTGATAAAGAACCTGCCTGCCAATACAGGAGATGTAAGAGAGGCGGGTTCAATCCCTGGGTCGAGAAAATTCCCTAGTGGAGGGCACAGCAACCAATTCCAATATTCTTGCCTGGAGAATCCCCATGGACAGAGGAGCCTGGTGAGCTACAATCCATAGGGTTGCACAGAGTCAGACATGACTGACATGACTTAGCATACACACACGCTGTAACAGATGAGAGATTCTGTGCAAGTAAAATAAAATACCACCTATAGCTAGTCTAATCAATCACAGATTCTTGGTGGATATAGGATATAATAAAGCACTTTCAACCCAGTGCAGTATTTGGGTCCTGATGCCAACAAACCATCTGTAAAAATTCATTTCAAAAACAAGATAGGACATTTAAACAATAGATAGGAGATGATATTAGGGAATTGCTACTAACATCTTTTTCATTATGGTGATTTTGTGTCCTATTTTTTAAAGATTCATTGTCTTTTGGAGATATATGGAAACACTGGCAGATGAAATAAGATGTTGGGGGTCATCTATTTTGGGGGTTGGGAGAAGAGAGGGAAAATATAGCAGAAACAGAATTGGGTATGAATTGATAACAGTTGAAGTTATGTCATTGCTAGGGGAAGCACACTGACTGAAACCGCCCACCCTGGCCAGGCACCATTTGCATGAGTTGTCTTATGACAGAAGATCCTGATAAGGGATACGGAACTAATAAGCCACCAAGCATCACTATGAACAAAGCTAGTGGAGGTGATGGAATTCCAGTTGAGCTGTTTCAAATCCTGAAAGATGATGCTGTGAAAGTGCTGCACTCAATATGCCAGCAAATTTGGAAAACTCAGCAGTGGCCACAGGACTGGAAAACATCAGTTTTCATTCCAATTCCAAAGAAAGGCAATGCCAAAGAATGCTCAAACTACCGCACAATTGCACTCATCTCACATGCTAGTAAAGTAATGCTCAAAATTCTCCAAGCCAGGCTTCAGCAATACGTGAACCGTGAACTCCCTGATGTTCAAGCTGGTTTTAGAAAAGGCAGAGGAACCAGAGATCAAATTGCCAACATCCGCTGGATCATGGAAAAAGCAGGTGCGTTCTAGAAAAACATTTATTTCTGCTTTATTGACTATGCCAAAGCTTTTGACTGTGTGGATCACAATAAACTCTGGAAAATTCCGAAAGAGATGGGAATACCAGACCACCTGACCTGCCTCTTGAGAAATCTGGATGCAGGTCAGGAAGCAACAGTTAGAACTGGACATGAAACAACAGACTGGTTCCAAATAGGAAAAGGAGTACGTCAAGGCTGTATATTGTCACCCTGCTTATTTAACTTACATGCAGAGTACATCATGAGAAACGCTGGACTGGAAGAAACACAAGCTGGAATCAAGACTGCCAGGAGAATATCAATCACCTCAGATATGCAGATGACACCACCCTTATGGCAGAAAGTGAAGAGGAACTAAAAAGCCTCTTGATGAAAGTGAAAGAGGAGAGTGTAAAAGTTGGCTTAAAGCTCAACATTCAGAAAACGAAGATCATGGCATCCGGTCCCATCACTTCATGGGAAATAGATGGGAAAACAGTGGAAACAGTGTCAGACTTTATTTTTCTGGGCTCCAAAATCACTGCAGATGGTGACTGCAGCCATGAAATTAAAAGACGCTTACTCCTTGGAAGAAAAGTTATGACCAACCTAGATAGTATATTCAAAAGCAGAGACATTACTTTGCTGACTAAGGTCTGTCTAGTCAAGGCTATGGTTTTTCCAGTGGTCATGTATGGATGTGAGAGTTGGACTGTGAAGAAGGCTGAGCGCTGAATAATTGATGCTTTTGAACTGTGGTGTTGGAGAAGACTCTTGAGGGTCCCTTGGACTGCAAGGAGATCTAACCAGTCCATTGTGAAGGAGATCAACCCTGGGATTTCTTTGGAAGGAATGATGCTAAAGCTGAAACTCCAGTACTTTGGCCACCGAAGAGTTGACTCATTGGAAAAGACTCTGATGCTGGGAGGGATTGAGGGCAGGAGGAGAAGGGGACGACAGAGGATGAGATGGCTGGATGGCATCATGGACTTGATGGACGTAAGTCTGAGTGAACTCCGGGAGTTGGTGATGGACAGGGAGGCCTGGCGTGCTGCGTATCATGGGGTTGCAAAGAGTCGGACACGACTGAGCGACTGAACTGAACTGAACTGACCGGAAGAGTTAGGGAAAGGTCAAAATGAGACACCACGTGTCTGTCCACTTCCCAGAATCCCTCTTGCTAGCATCCGTCTTGGCTAAGTGATATGTGCGCCACCAGGAAAGACTCTGAATTAGAATGATTGGCTAAAGACCACCCGGAAACTAATCGCATCACCATAAAACCCGAGACTGCGAGCCACGTGGCAGAGCAGTTCTCCTGGGTTCCCTTACCCTGCTGCTCTCCACCCAGGTGCCCTTTCCCAATAAAATCTCTTGCTTTGTCAGCAGATGTGTCTCCTCGGACAATTCATTTCCGAGTGTGACAAGAGCCCAGTTTTGGGCCCTGAAAGGGGTCCCCCTTCCTGCAACATCACGATCATTTATGATGTTGTCTCTATTTTTGTAAACATTTGAGATTTTTCCAGAATGAAAGTTTCAAAATGCAATAGGCATTATTTTTGAAAGAAGTGGAAGACAGATGCTGAGCCTGAGGAAAAGAGTATCACTTTGGAGCATCAGGGTCTGCTGGCCTAGAGGTGGCACTTGCTTTATGAACCCGTAGGAGAGCAGAGTCACTGCTTGCAGAGGTGGGGCTGGAGATGAGCAGGGTCTGTAGCTGAGTCTTTCCTCTAGGGAATCTGCCACAAGCGAAGCTGTGCAAATCACAGCCAGCAATCAGTACCTACTGCACAACCATGATACTGCCACGCTACTGTGTCAAAGGAAGGGATGCTGGCTGGGGCATTGGAGGAGGAGAGTACGTGGGGGAGAGCTGAAGGCAGGCCTTGTGGGCTTAGCAGTGCAGAAACAGTTCCTGGGTGAAGAGTGGCTGGGCTGAGCCTCGCAGATGGTTGTCAGGCGTTAGGGAGGCTGTAAGAAGGACTTTGGGGGAAGAGGGTGTGAACCAGGTATGAATGCAGGAATAAGCAAGGGCCTTTCCGGGAGTTTGGATCCCCACCACCAAGCATCAGCCTAAGGACAGGGACCTGGAAGAAGAGCTAATTCACCAGAGGGAAGAAAATCAAGCTTCTTCCACCGCTCTTGAGGAATTTTTTCTTCTTCTGCAAACAGTTCTTCACCCAGAAGGCCCCTTTTTCTTCCCCATCATCCTGTGCAAGTTTCTGGGGCCTCTGAGTTGAGTTCTGGGGCATCCCCCGGAATTTGTTTCATCTGTTGTTAAGTCTTCACCAGAGGAGAAGTTGCTGGAAGTCATGCCCACCGTTGTGGCAGAGAGCCAATGTGAGGGCAGTTTGGGACTGATCCATTTAAGTCTGCAAAGAGACTCCTCAGCTGCAGCCACAGCCCTAAGATGTCTTTGAGTAGGGCTTAAGAAAACAGCCCAGTATGGGATGGCCCCTCTCCGATCTCGGGCCCTGGGGGTTGGTGTGCCTTGGGGTGAACGCTGCTTGGGGACCCTCACCTTCCTGTGCTCCTGGGCCTGGGCCCAAGGGCAGGAACAGGGGTACGGGTGATGGGGAACCTCTCCCAGAGGTGCCGAGCTCAGGAGCCCACCCTGGGAACTTTCTAGAACAGGAAAGACCGCCTCAGCCTGTTGCCAGTTCTCCACGTTGTCCCTGTGGGCCTAGCGGAGGGCTTATCAGAGGCGGCCCGGCCTGGAGCTCCCTGTGCAGAGGCCGTGCAAACCTGATCTCATGGAGCCTTGGCTCCCTGGGGTGCAGGGTGATCCAAGAAGGGGACAGGCCCAGGAGGACCCGGGGGGTTGGAATCAGAGCCCGGCTGACCCAGTCCAGAACCTGTGCCACCTGCTCCCCCTCAGGCCATCCCCTCACCCCACAGCCTCTCAGATCTGCTCATCTGTTCCTCCTCCTTCTCTGGAGTAACTTGGTTCCTCCTCCTGATACTTGTTCCAGATCCCACCCCCACCCACTGCCAGACTGGGTGCCAGTCCTCCTCCCCCAGGCCTGCCGCAGCAGCCACTGTTTCTTGGTTGTGTATGTGGGGCTCTCCAGCCAATTCCTGTGAATCCTGGTTTCTGCAGAAGTCAAATGTAAACCACAGAAAAAAGAAAAGACCCAGAAATAAATCTATCAGAGGTCAGCCGTGATCAACTCATTCATATAAAACCTTTTCTTTGTAGCCATGTGTGTGGGTGTGTGTATTTATACATATATAATTTTATGTATAGTTTTATGTAGTTGAATATTGTTTCCTTAGCCAGACCATAATTGCTTCGTTTGATATTACTGTGCCCTCTCCATGTGCTTAGCACCCTGTAAAAATCTGTCATGGGCTGGAAAGTCACAATCTAAAATCTGTGCATGTGCCCATTTGTGCAGGGAGGGGACCTGGGTGGGAGAGAGCGGTTTTCACGCTTTACCTTACAGACTTTAGCGGTTGTATCTGTACTTATTGTACAGCTGCTGCTGCTAAGTCGCTTCAGTCGTGTCCGACTCTGTGCGACCCCATAGACGGCAGCCTACCAGGCTCCCCTGTCCCTGGGATTCTTCAGGCAAGAACACTGGAGTGGGTTGCCATTTCCTTCTCCAATGCATGAAAGTGAAAAGGGAAAGAGAAGTCGCTCAGTTGTGTCCGACTCTTGGAGACCGCAAGGATGGCAGCCTACTAGGCTCCTCCGTCCATGGGATTTTCCAGGCAAGAGTACTGGGGTGGGGTGCCATTGCTATTGTATAGCAATCAATCTCAAACTCTTGTAATCTTATGTTTTCTAGGTTTGGAAGGACTCAAGCAATGCCCAAGGGTGGATGCCCCCAGGGAAGTCCCTAGATTCCCAGTTCTGGGACTAGTCCACTTTACTGGAGTCAGTCCTGCTTTGGAAGCATCTGATCCTGACTCTGCATGAGCCTCTTGATGAGGGTGAAAGAGGAGAATGAAAAAGCTGACTTAAAACTCAACATTAAAGAAACTAAGATTGTGGCATTGGTCCCATCACTTCATGGCAAATAGAAGGGGGAAAAGTGGAAACAGTGACAGATTTTATTTTCTTGGGCTCCTAAATCCCTGTAGGTAGTGACTGTAGCCAAGAACTTAAAAGACAAAAGGAAATGGCAACCCACTGCAGTATTCTTGCCTAGAGAATCCTGTGGACAGAGGAACCTGGTGGGCTGCCATCTATGGGGTTGCACAGTCAGACACGACTGAAGCAACTTAGCATGCATGCACGCATTGAGAAAGGAAATGGCAACCCATTCTAGTATTCTTGCCTGGAGAATCCCAGGGACAGAGGAGCCTGGTGGACTGCCATCTATGGGGTTGCAGAGTTGGACATGACTGAAGCGACTTAGCAGTAGCAGCTTGTAAGAAAAGCTATGACCAACCTAGACAGTGTATTAAAAAGCAGAGACATCACTTTGCCAACAAAGGTCCATATCGTCATAGCTATGGTTTTCCCAGTAGTCATGTATCAATGTGAGAGTGGGACCATAAGGAAGGCTGAGCACCAAAGAACTGATGCTTTCAAATTGTGGTGCTGGAGAAGACTCTTGAGAGTCCCTTGGACAGCAAAGATATCAAACCAATCAATACTAAAGAAGATCAACCCTGAATATTCATTGGAAGGACTAATGCTGAAGCTGAAGCTCCAATACTTTGGCCACCTGATGCAAAGAGCTGACTTAAAAAAAGACCTTGACACTGAGAAAGATTGTGCGCAAGAGGAGAAGCAGGCGACAGAGGATGAGATGGTTGAATGGCATCACTGACTCAATGGACGTGAGTTTGAGCAAGCTCTGGGAGACAGTGAAAGACAGGGAAACCTGGCGTGCTGCAGTTAATGGGGTCGTAAAAGGTCCACAGGGCTTAGCAACTAAACAACAACAACAAAGATGTTCTGCAAACCTTTAAATTAGGAGAGCGTCAGAAACTTGAGCACGCCTCTCCTTCTTCTGTGACCAGAAAGGAATGAGGGTGAGTAGAGAGCGTGGCTGAGTGTGTATCTCTTACTTGGGGTCCATGAGCCACCTTAAGTCTGTGGGCTGAAGAGGTGGAGTCTGCAGGGACTTGGATGAGGAGGGGCTGACTGAACTGTTTGTGGAGCACCATCTTAGACTCTCAAAGGTCACTCCCTGTGTTAGCCCCAGCTTTTCCTCAAAGCAAGAGTCAGTTCAGGAATATTACTGTCTGTGTTTGAGTGTATTTGACATCCTGGAGCCAGATAGGGATGACACTCTGGCATGCAGTCCATCTTCATGACTGCTCCCTCCTTCCCACGGAGTCACTAAATTTCCTAATCTGAGCTGGATGGCCTTGGGTTCTGTTCCAGGTAGAAGTGTGGTGTGAACACCCAAAAGGAGAGATGAGCCCAAGACCAAAGCCCCTGTTCCCAGCCCTCCTGTCTGCATGTTGCCTGGGATGCCTGAGTAAACATCCACCTGCCTTGGGAGACTAGCAGAGCTGAATCTGACTTATTCTCCACTCCCTCAGTGCACTTTTCATTGTGATAAACACCTAGCAGGTCAGGGCACCTTGGGGGCTGGCACACTGCACAAGCTTAGGGGTCCTGCCTGCTCTGGGTCAGGTTACCAAACCCAGGAAGGGTGCAGATTCTTGCGTTTAGTCTTGATTAGTCATTGGACCTTGGGCAAGGGCTTTAATGTCTCCAGGCTTTGGTTTTCTCCTCTGCAAAATGTGCCCACGGAGCCTTGCAGGCTGTGCCCCCTTACTTTTGTACCCTCAGGAGCCGAAGGCCCCAGCCTCGTACAACCACTGCCCGTGCAGCCACACTGGAGCTAGCCCCGGAGCTCAGCGGACACCAGGGGACCTGCCCTCCGGGAGCTCATAGGCCAGATGGGAGCCGAGATGAGCCCTTCCCTCCCCGCCATCCCCTCCCCACCTCCCCAAAAGGCTTTTTTTTAAAAATATTTATTTATTTGGCTGCACCGAGGTCATAGTTGCAACGTGTGGGATCTAGTTCCCTGACCAGGGATTGAACCTAGGTTCCCTGCACTGGGAGCCTGGAGTCTTGACCACTGAACTACCAGGGAAGTCCCCTGAGAAGGCTTTTTAAGCTGGGTAGCCCAGGCCTGTGCACGCCTCGGCTGACATGGCAACGAACACTCTAAGACTGCCCATGGAGCCTCTGGCTGGTCCTTAGGACATTACTGGTGGTGCTGCAGAGTGGGTGAGGCAGAGGGACCCTGTGCACTCACTTTGGCTCTGCCCACACACCCTCCCACCACCCATGACCTCCACTGCTGGGTCCCTCACATCTCACATGCTGCTTTGCAGTGTTTCTTCAGGTGTTCTCATCTCGGCTCCCATCTGGCCTGTGAGCTCCCGGAGGGCAGGTCCCCCGGTGTCCGCTGAGCTCCGGGGCTAGCTCCAATGTGGCTGCACGGGCAGTGGTTGTATGAAGCTGGGGACTTCGGCTCCTGAGGGTACAAAAGTAAGGGGGCGCAGCACCCACCCCAGTTGCCGAGACACAAGATGACACGGGAGGCTGTCCAAGCTAAAGCCGCTATCTGGTCCACCAGCTCTTTCTGGAAGACTCAGTGGGGTTTCTTTCAGCTCCTGCAGGTTTCTGTCAAATGATTTATCTCAAGAGGAACTAGAGGGCTGGGGGACAAGGAGAGGGCAGCAACTGACAGCTTCTTCCAGAGCCTCAGTTTTGCCAGCAGTGAAATGGGGAAAATGGTACCTGCCTCCTACCTTCTTCCTGGGGGTTCTTTGATAGATGCAACTTTTCACTTTTAAAAGGCTCAGATGAAAGGCTCTGATGGGATGAAAGGATCTTAGGGCCATATTAAGTTTCTCCACAGTTTTTGAAGCCTGAGAGAAGCTGCTGGAGGAAGTGGTCAGCTGACAGGTACTTGTGAAGCCGCCCAGAAGGTGATGCTGGGCAGAATTAGCATGCCAATCAGCCACACCTAGGGCGTGAGGGCAGCGGGGAGCGGAGTCCTTATCTGGGGCAAAACCTGTCATTTCCCTGAAGAGGGGGGTTGGGGCAATGTTCTGAGGGAGATGGACAAAGCCCAGACAGGCAAAGCCTCGGACAAGCCCTCCCCTCCCTGGGCCTCAGTTTCCTAAGGTACAAAAGGAGGAAACTGAGGAGAGAAGTTGTCCCCAAACTGGGCCGTATTCACACTGTGATGTCATCTCCTGCGGACAGCTTTAAAACCCTGTCTCCAGATTGTACTTCAGATGGAATAAACCTGAGCCTCTGGGGTGGAACCCTGGCATCATAAGTTTTTAAAGCTACCGGGTGATTCCAGCGTGCAGCCCAGTTCAAGCTCTGGAATAAAGGATTTCCAGGATTCTAAGGTTTGCTGAGCATAACTCCCCCACTCAAGGAGTCTCTGAGGGATTCTGTGAGGGATTTATTTAACTCACATATCTGAGTCTTTCGGAGCTCTCTCTGTGTGCAGAACTCAGTTATTAATTTATTTCAAACCACTTCTCAAATATAAAATTTTTCTAGTGTTCTTTTTAGTCAGGTTTAGTTTTCTTCCTCCAAATTATTTTTTATTTTTTTCTCCAAATTATTTTTTTTTTAAAAAAGAGGATCTCCCTGGTGGTCCGTTGGTTAAGACTCTGTGCTTCCAATGCAAGGGAGCATGGATTTGATCCCTGGTGGGGAGCTAAGATCCCCCATGCCTTGTGGTGTAACCAAAAAAATTTTTAATTTAAATAAAAAAAAAAAGAGTAGTTGCAAGGGGGGAGGAGCAATATAGGGGTACAGGAATGAGAAATACAAACAGGTGTAAAATATGCTACAAAGTAGATAACCAATGGGCTTCCCTGGTAGCTTAGCTGGTAAAGAATCTGCCTGCAATGCAGGAGACCCCACTTCAATTCCTGGGTTGAGAAGATCCACTGGAGAAGGTTTAGGCTAGCCACTCCAGTATTCTTGCCTGAAGAATTCCATAGACAAAGGAGCCTGGCAGGCTACAGTCCACGGGGGTGCAAAGAATCAGACATGATTGAGCAACTAAGCACAGCACAGCACAGATCACTAATAAGAACCTACTGTGCGGCCCAGGGAACTCTACTCAGTACTCTGTAGTGACCTATATATATATAGGAATAGAATCTGAAAAAGAGTGGATCTATGTAAACATATAACTGATTCACTCTGCTGTACAGCAGAAACTAACACAACATTATAAATCAACTATACTGAATAAAAATTAATTTTAAAAATAAAGTGGAGTGACCTACTTTGAACCTTGAAAAAAAATAAACATAAGCTACAAGGTTATATTATACAACATGGGGAATAGAGCCAATATTTTATAGTAATTAAATGGAGTATAACCTTTTAAAAATTGTAAATCATTCTATTGTACTTCTTTAAAATATAATATTATACAACTATACTTCAATTTAAAAGAAAAAGTTTAATCATTAATTAATTTTAAAAACCAGAGTTGCAACCCCACTAGACTATTTGAGTTTTCAGTCTCCTGTCATTTTTCCTGACCCTCTTTGGCGGAAACCTCAGTGAGCAGTGAGATGGGCTCCAAAAGTCAGCAGCCAGGAGAGGGGGCGCAAGAATGACAGGCTCTCCAGGCATCACCAGTAGGAGGGCTTTCCTCCTGATGCCAGCTCCTCTCCCTCTCTCTGCCACAGGGACTCCATCCCCACCCAGCAGAAACTTGCCGTGGCAGGGACTGGTTTCAGGGTCTCACTGAGTCCCTTGGCTCTGGACCTGCGCCAGGGTCGTAGGTACAGAGAGTGAAACTGTAGTACCTGAAGGTGATGAGGATCCTTTGGCCTAACTTTAGTCTGGTTCCTGAAACTTCTGGGCTCATCTGTGCACTTGAATCGAATTTTAGCAAGAACCCTGGGCTTCCCTTGTAGCTTAGTCAGTAAAGAATCTGCCTGCAGCACCGGAGACCCGGGTTTGATCCCTGGGTTGGGAAGATCCCCTGGAAAAGGAAATGGCAACCCACTCCAGTATTCTTGCCTGGAAAAATCTCATGGACACAGGAGTCTGGTGGGTTGCAGTCCATGGGGTCACAAAGAATCGGGCATGACTGGGCAACATACTTACTTAGCAGGAACCCCCCACCCTCCATGTCTGGTCAGGTTCCTCATCCTTCACTAGCCCCAGGTGATGTCTGGTCACCCTGGCCTGTCTTCAGCAAGAATCTTGTTAGCTTGATTAGCCAGAATACCCCTTTCCCCTGATGTAATTTTAGCAATTACCTCTTAGTAATTTTCTGTCCACTGATTCCCATCCTGTTCCTTGCCTAAGCTGTATTTGGAGCTGAGACCAATCTCTCTCCCTCCCTTGCAAAATTCGGTCATTGTGGTCCCTATATCTATCAAGATGTTCCTGAATAGAGTTGACTCTAGCATCTTTAACAAGTAGCATGAAGACATTTTTTTTTTCTTTAACATACAGGCTGTTCAGAGGGGTAAGGACCTTGGAGATGTGCCCATGACTGCACACTGTGCAGGGACCTCCAGACTTACAGCAGCCGCAGGCTGTCACCCCAGACATCACGGGAAACGAACAAAGAGCTAGTGCTGTGTTTGGAGTTGCAGGGACCAGAGGGGACAGACAGAGGTGGCCAAATATCCAGTGGATTTTTCATCTGTACCAAGTTCTCTGGCCCTTGGTCCCTCGTATGCTAGGATCACTGCCCGCCCCCTCTGCTGACCCAGACACTCCCCCACCCCGCTGTCTGCAGCTCTGCAGCAGTCCCTGAGTCTCATCCTGGTTGTGCATCATGTCCACCACAAGGCCTGGCAGAGAGGCGGCAGCAGCCCTCAGCCCCACCCTTCTGTTGGGAGATGCAGCCGTGGTTTTATTAGACTGCTGAGAACAACCTATGGGACACAGTATGTTGTTGTTGTTTAGTTGCTAAGTCGTATCCAACTCTTTGCAACCCCATGGACTATAGTCTGCCAGGCTCCTCTGTCCTTGGATTCTCCAGGCAAGAATACTGGGGTGGGTTGCATGCCCTCCTCCAGAGGATCTTCGCGATCCAGGGACTGAATCCACGTCTCTTACGTACTCCAGGTAGACCCACATTAAACCCTCTTATGAGACTTCGCTCTCATACATATCTACTTAGAAACAGAGACTCAGCACAATCCAGTTAGGCCCTCTTCAGCCCCACTGAAAGGAGAAAGGAGTGAGTATCCATGCTAGGCCAGCACCTTTTCTAGCTGCCATGCACCTATTACCTATTCCTCAATAATCCACTCTTCTTGTGCCTTTTCTCCCATTTTTCTTTTCTTTTTCTTTTCCTGTTGCCTTTTCTCTCATTTTACAAGTGAGGAAACCGAGGCCCCAAGAATGTAGATGACCATCCCAAGATCCCACAGCTTGTATGTGGTGGGGATGGATCTACCTACACCTCCAAGCCCCATGCAGTTCCCACTACCATTCTGCAGCTGGTACTTCCCTGGAGACGATGGGAAAGCCAGCGCCTTCTTCCTCAGCTGCCCTGCCCTCTTTCATCCATCCAGGAACAGCTAGGTGTCAAGCAGTTCTCTCGCAGGAACTCGAAAGGGACTGAGGCTTGAGATGACAGCCTTGTCTTTTGGACAACCAGTCAGGACAAAACAGATGTTCCCTGACTTTTCTGGAGCCTGTCCTCCGCTCGGTGTGCTCTCGCTCCAGTTCTTTCTCAGCACACTCACCTCAGAAGTTTAGGATTTCTGAACCCCCGACGTCCCTCATGAACCTCAGATACTTTCTGGCCCTGAGCCCCCAACCCTGACACAAATTCCAGGGGAGGCACGCTGGCCTCCTGCCCTGACTCATTCGGAAGTGTTCCAGGGGTACCTGCCATCAGCCCAGCACTGTCCCAGGCACTGGGACCACAGCAGTGCACCAAAGAGCAAAACTCCTGGCCCCCATGGGGTTCTAACTGAGAGAGACAGACAATGAGCAAAAGAAGAGATTGATAAGATATGACTTTGGGATGGTGTAACTACATAGTTTGGTAGAATTGGTATAAAGAGTAGGGAAGGAAAATCGGGTGGGCTATCTCTGGTGGTCCAGTGGCTAAGGCTCCATGCTCCCCATGCAGGGGGCCCAGGTTCGATCCGTGGTCAGGGAACTAGATCCCACATGCTGCAACTAAGACCTGGTGCAGCCAAACAAATAATTTTTTTTTTTTTTTAAGAAGGAAGACACTGTGAAGCAGACTAATCAGGGAAGTCTGAAACAAACACTGAAGGTGATGGCTCTAGGTGTCTGGAAGGTAAACGCTAATGCAAAGGCCCTAGGGAGGCAGTGTGGCTGGTGGGTTGCAGGAACCTCAAGTCCAGTGTATGCAGTAGGGGAAGAAGTAGGAAACAGGCCAGGGAGGGGATGGGCCCACATTAGGTCGTAGATGGAGTAATGACTTTGGCTTTTCCTGGGAATCCAAGCCCTGGAGGCTTTGTTCAAAAGAGGGGCTTTGTAACCATAGCTGACACTGAGTTTTCTGTGCTGAATTCTGCACTCAATGCTTTCTATTCTTTATCTCACTTCACTTTCACAGCCTCCCTATGTGGTAAGTACAGTTACTGTGTCCATTTATTTTAAGCAGTGAAATTCACATAACCTAAAATTAACCACTTCAAAGTATACAGTACAGTGGCATTTAGTATATATACAATATTGTACAACTATTGCTTCTATTTCCAAGGGATTTCATCACTCCTCGGGGGAGATGTTGTGTCCACTAAGCAGTTACTTCTCCTCCTCTCCTCCCCCAGCCTCTGGTAGCCATCAGTCTACTTTCTTTCTCTATGCGTTTGGTTATTCTGGATATTTTATAAAAGCCAAATCATTCAGTATGTGGTCTTTTGAATCTGACTTCTTTCACTTCACTGTAATACTTTAGAGGTTTGTCTAATGTTGTGGCGTGTATCAGCACTACATTCCTTTCTCATGCCTGGAAAATATCCCATTGTATGGTTATCACTAGTTATTTCATAGATGAAGAGACTGAGGTTTGGGCACAGGACCAAATAACTTACTCAAGACCTCCTTACCCAAGCTGCTTAAGTGGTCCGGCCTGACCCAAGCCCAGGTCTGCCCGACACCACAGTCTAACCTCCTCACCATGGCAACGCTCCATCACTCCCTTCTCTCAACTCGGGCACATTTATAACCTCCAGCAAAACGATGCATGGTCTCCGGTCATTCTCCCCACCCCACACACCACCCCTGCCAGCCACACAGTGCAGCATTCAGGATCTTAGTTCCCCCACCAGGGATGGAGCCCACGCTTGCAGAGTCTTAACTGCTGGACTGCCGGGGAAGAGCCTCCTCTCATTCTTGATCAGAGTTTGCGGATGTCTGGCTTCCGGAGGACAGGAGCTGTGACCAGCATTCTGCCCTTCCCTCAGCACATGCTGGACTCAGGTGCAGGAAATATGGACTGGGTGATAACTTAACCCCTTTACAATTGATCTGATTACAAACCAGCACTAGCAGAAGGTTGGCTGGATAAATTATGGTACATTCATAATATAGAACATGATGTAACCATTGAAAACTGTGTTGTGATATAACATTTGTTATCATGAGAAAATGATATATAGCCCCCTCCACCACAAAGGGGAAAAAGCAAGCTGTGTGACAAAACTTTGGAAAATATATCATTTTCTGAAGATAAAAAGCACACATACACATATAAATTCACAGAAAAATTTCTGGTGGGGCATCTTTGAAAATATTAATGCTGCTTCTTTTAAGATAATGAGATCATAGGTTGTATTCACTTATTAAATATGGGGGGAAATACTCCAATAAATCCATTATTTTAAAAAAACATCAGTCAGATGGATTCACTCCCCAAAGAAGCTACATCAAAAGCCGCTTGCTGCCCTGACCCCTAGTTCTTGGTAAGGCACAGAAAGGCCCCTCTCAGCAGTTTGCAAAGCTCTTCCCAGACCGAGAGGAAGAAGAGGCCAGGGTGCTGGAATGTGAGGGCAGGGGGATTGAGTCCATAGGGAGGAGTGGTGGGTCAGCTGCACTGGGGGCCTTTGGGTCAAGTACAGGCTTCCCTGGTAGCTCAGCTGGTAAAGAATCTACATGCAATGCAGGAGACACCAATTTGATTCCTGCGTCGGGAAGATCCGCTGGCTACCCACTTCAGTATTCTTGGGCTTCCCTGGTGGCTCAGCTGGTAAAGAATCTGCCTACAATGCAGAGACCTTGGTTTGATCCCTGGGTTGGGAAGATCCTCTGGAGAAGGAAAAGGCTACTCCGTCCAGTATTCTGGTCTGGAGAATTCCATGGACTATACAGTCCGTGGGGTGGCAAAGAGTCAGACATGACTCAGCAACTTTGCGACTTTCACTTTTACTTCTCAGGCTCCTCCACCAGCTGGTGGTGACCTGGGTCAATACAACCCCTCAAGTTTCTCATCCATATGGTCTGTGCACTGGACTCTTTGTTGTTGATGTTTAGTTGCCAAGTCACGTCCAACTGTTTTGTGACCCCATGGACTGTAGCCCACCAGGCTCCTATGAAATCCCACCAGGATTTCATATGCAAGAATGGAGTGGGTTGCCATTTTCTTCTCCAGGGGAACTGGAGTCTAAGGTCCCTTGCAATTCCAGGACTCAAACCTTTCCCCGGCCTGCAATGGGAGAAGAGATAACGACACACAACAGCCACCTTCTAGGCGGCCCCTCCGCCCCACCCTTCCCCAGGTGTGCCTGAGAGGCTGCAGGGCTGAGTGCATCTTGTCAGGTTTGCTGTGCTCTCCACCCCTCAAGTTTTCAGATGGTGCCCATACTCCCTGCTTAAATAAACTGGGGTACATTGGTTCAAAGGCGATCTAGACCCAAGAATAAAGAATTTGTATTGAGTTGGCCAAAAAGGTTGTTCAGGTTTTCCCATAAGATGGTTTGGAAAAACCCAAATGAACTTTTTGGTCAACCCAGTAGCTCTAAATTTACTGTCTGGAAAGAACTGTGAAATGAAAAAAAAAGAAATTGCCAAAGAAGACTATATGTGCTGTGTGTGCTGTGCTGAGTTACTCAGTCGTGTCCGACTCTTTGAGACCCCATGGACTGTAGCCCACCATGCTCCTCTGTCCATGAGCATTCTCCAAGCAAGAATGTTGGAGTGAGTTGCCATGTCCTCCTCCAGGGGATCTTCCCAACCCAGGGATCCAACCCAGGTCTCCCACATTGCAGGAGGATTCTTTGCCGTTTAAGCCACCAGGGAAGCCCAATGCCACTTTAAGCACATGTGTGTGTTTCTAAAGAGGTTCTAGACTGTATATACATGAATATATTTGCATATGCATAGAAAAAGTTTCAGGGAAGGACACTGGAGAAACTCTAACCTCTAGAAGGTGGGACTGGGGAATTTAGGGGTAGGAGAAGGGAATTTAACTTTTCACTTCATATCCTGCAGTGTTGTGTGAATATATTTTACCACAAATCTGTGTTATTTTGTGATGAATTTAAAAGTAAATATATTAGAAAGAAGTCAAGAGAAATAATATTTCTCTAAGAATTAATTACTATTGGTATTTATATAATTATTTTAATGATAATATTATAGCAATAGGATGTATTTGGGCTTCCCTGGTGGCTCAGTGGTAAAGAATCTGCTTGCAATGCAGGAGACGCAGGAGACGCAGGAGATGCAGGTTTGATCCCTGGGTCGTGAAGATCCCCTGGAGGAAGGTATAACAACCCACTCCAGTATTCTTGCCTGGGAAATCCCATGGACAGAGGAGCCTGATGGACTACAGTCCATGGGGTCGCAAAGAGTTGGCCACGACTGAAGTGACTGAATTGCACAAATGCACATGATGTATTTATCTTTTTTTAAAAAATGCACCACATATTAAAGTTTATAAATTAGAATTAAGTATTAATACATAAACCTCATAAGAAATAAAAATAATAAGAATATTGCCTGATACCACTGTCTGTTTTTTGACCACTGGAATGTTCTCTAGGGCTCTCAAGAGCTGCCATCATCACTCTGCTTCTCAGGCAACTTAAAAAAGTTTGCTTTTTTAAATAAGTAGATGTAGGCTGGCACACAACCCTGTGCCATGGGGGAGGGCGTACGTATTCGTAGCTGGCATACTCCTGGTACTTATTTTAAAGCCCTTTGTGGTGGGGGTTTTATTTGATTATCACCTTTACATCTGCCTCAGCCAGAATCCTGCTGTCTGGCACCTGGAAAGCCTACACCGGGTCCTAGCACTGGGGCTTGCACACCACATTTCTCCTGGGTGTCGGGACTTCCTGCAGTTTGAAGATATGCAGTGTGACTGGGCTGGTTCTCTGCACCCTCCCATGGCAGCCTCTGGACCGGCTGCTTTTAGTGTCTTCCCTCGAGCATTTCTGCTTTTGTCACCCAAGCAGACAATGAACCCGGCAACTGGTGGGCAGGGCGGGGACACTCCATGTCCTTCAACTCTCAGGTCAGGTCACTCAACTCCCACGTCCCACTGGGTGGTCATGGAGACAAAAAGCCAGTCTGCATTTATCCAAGCACAGACCCTGACTTTCACAAAGAAACACCGTGAATTTTTGCACCAAAATTTCCAGGGTAGTATCTATGCATAATTTCTTTTCAAGAGTCGTTCATAATTTCAAAAAGCTTATTGCCAACAGCAACAACGTCATCCATCTGTATTTATAGCAGATTGTTATAGCACCTTGTTTTCAAGGTGGTACTATGTATGCATGCAAGTATCTGACCACTTCATTACTGTTCTGGAAGTCATGCTTAAACAAACAGCAACACTTTTATTATTAATCGCTTTCCCTGCATTTCTCCTTTATATTAAATTTAGGACACAAAAAATGACTTTATAGATACGCCATTTTATCAACGGATTTTCTCCAGATAGGAAGAGTGATACTAAAAATGATTTGTTTTAAGAAGAGGCGTGGGGTCTGATAGAGTTGAGATTCATGGCCTTTGACCTCCAGGTCCTTTAGCGCAGAAACCACGTCTGTTTTGCCCCTGCGTCTGGAATACATGATAGATCCTCAGTAAATATTTGTTGACTAAATAATAAATTATCAAAGTAATTGGGGGAAACTAACACCAGCCCCTTCCTCTGCCTTGTACATACAATAAGTGACCAATAAATAGTTCCTAAATGAAGGTGTGAAAATGTACTTTTGGGTAGAACACCAAGGCTGCAAAGGTTACATTTAAGATAACTTGCTCTGGGACTTCCCCAGTGGCCCAGTGGTTAAGACTCCATGCTTCCAATGCAGAGGGTATGGGTTCGATTCCTGGCTGGGAAACTAACATCCCATTCACTGAGAGAAATGCACTCCCCGCCAAAAAAAATGAATAAAATAAAAAAGATAACCTGCTCTTCAGAGACTATGGGAGAGCTTGAGGGGCTGAGCTCCATAAGTGCAGGAATTTAACCCAGGAAATGTTCTCTGAAGGTAAACAAAAGTCAGAAAGATACGCCTCAAACCTATTCATGAAAGTATTCATCCGAATAGTCTACTCAGCAATTACTATGCGCCAAGCACGAGGAGGGGTGGTAGTCGTGCCAGCAATAATGGCAATCACTTCAAAAATTCCTAAAATAGTCTTTGAATAAATGTTAATTTTTATGAATTTTATTTTATTGAAGTATAGTTGACTTACAATGTTGTGTTAATTTCTGCTGTACAGCAAAGTGATTCAGTCAAACATATATGTATGTAAAAATGTTAATTTTTAATATACAAGACTAGATTATTTGTAAGAGTAGAAGAGCCATGTATTTTAACACAAGAATACACAACAGATAGGTTTTAAAAATAAGCCATTATTTTCCTTCCCAGATAATCCTCAGTGGTATTTTAAAGTAAAGCCCATAAAAGATTAGAACATTTAAACAGTACAGAAAGGTAGAAAATGAAAGGTTAAAAACCTCCCTCATATATCCCATATATATCAATTTCTTTAGCCACATAAATATTTTAACCTAAAAGAACCATGCTATAAACATGGCTCTTAACACAGTAATATATTTTTGAGAGCTTTCCATATTGGAACATTTTTTTTAATAGTTACTAGAACTCTACTGAATGGATGTACCCTTGTTGCTTGTCCCTTATTGCTGGACACTTTGGCTGCTGTTAATTTTATTCTACTATAAACGCTGTTGTAATAAACACTCCTGTGTCTGTGATTTGGTACTCTTTCAAGGGACTCTGCACCTCTTGTCAAGAGGCCAGACTCACCCTGTATTCAAACAACCTTAACTGTACCTTATGTCTTCTAATATTGAAAGATAAGGAAGGTTGAACCTGGTTAATACCTGCATGGGAAGCCAGCTTCAAATCTTGTCTCGCTTGGCCTGCCCCAAGCAAAATAAGGGCACGGGGAACGGGATTTTTGCCCTGGAGGGAGGATGTGCCAAAAAACTTTGCTGCTTCCTTTTTTGAAAAATAAGTTATTTTTATGGAGGTAGGGTTTCCCAGTGGCTCAGCGGATGTGAGTTCATTCCCCGGATCTGGAAGATCCCCTGGGGGAGGACATGGCAAACCACTCCAGTATTCTTGCCTGGAAAATCCCATGGACAGAGGAGCTTGGAGGGCTACAGTCCGTGGAGTCGCAAAGAGCTGGACACAACTAAGCACTTAGCCATCCATAGGTGATTTACAATATTATACTAGTTTAAAGTGTACAACACAGTGATCCAAAATTTGTATAGATTATACTCTATTTAAAATCACTATATTCCCTATGCTGTACAGTATATCCTTGTAGCTTAGCTATTTTATACACCGTAGTTTGTATCTCTTAACACCCTACCCCTATCTTGCCCTTCCTTGCTTTCCTCTCCCCTCTCTACTGGTAATAAACCACTAGTTTATTCTCCACATCTGTGAGTCTGTTTTGTTATATTCATCATCTGTTTTATTTTTTAGATTCCACATGTAAGTGACGACATACAGTATTTGTCTTTCTCTATATGGCATTTCACTAAGCCTAATATCCTCTAGATCCATCTGTTTTGTTGCAAAACTTTTTATTCTTTATGTTTGAGTAGTATTTGTGTGTGTGTGTGCACGCACATTTGTATCTTCTTTATCCATTCATCTGGTGACGGACACTTAAATTGCTTCCATATCTTGGCTATTGTAACTAATCCTGCTATGAGCATTGGGGTGCATACATCTTTCTGAATTAGTGTTTTCATTTTTTAAACACATACCTAGCAGTAGAATTGCTGGCTCATATGGCAGTTCTATTTTTAAGTTTTTAAGGACCCTCCACGCTGTTTTCTTTGGTGTTTGCACCAATGTACATGTCCACCAACAGTGCACAAGGATTTTCTTTTCTCCACATCCTCACCAACGTGTTCCTTTTTATTTATTTTTATTTTGGCCATGAGGCTCGGGTGGCAGGATCTCACTTCCCTGACCAGAGACTGAACCCAGGCCAGGATAGTAAAGTGCTGAATCCTAACCAGTAGACCACCGGGAAATCCCCAACATTTGTTATTTCTTGACTTTTTGATGATAGTCATTCTTGCAGGTGTGAGGTGGTACCTTGTCGCGGTTTTGATTTGCAAAACCCTGATAATTAGTGATGTTGAGCACCTTTTCCTGTACCTTGTTGGTAGATCTTACCAGACAGAGCCTCTTCAGGGGAAAGGCTGTGCATATTCTGCATATGAAATGCAAGAGCCAATGGGCCAGCAAGATGCGGGAGATACTGGCAAACAGGGCCGGAGGAACTGGCAAACCTCCAGGCTGGGTCGGCTGTGGCTTTGGTGTCAGACAGCTTTGGTGCAAATCAAGGCTCCTCCACTTGCTCTGAACAAGGGTTTGTGACCCTATGCACGTGGCTTAACCTCTGCGAATTCGTTTCCTCGTTTTAAAATGAGGACAATGATGCCTATTTCAAACAGCTACTGTAAGGCTTCAATGGGAAATGTACATCAAAAGTTTAGCTTAGTCCACAGCACATACAACATGTTCAGTAGCTATTATTGGTGTTCTTCAGCTGTCAGTTCTAATTTTTAGCAAGTCCTTCCTCTTACTGAGCTGAAATTGGTCTCCTGTAACTTCCTTGCATTGCCATGAAATCTGTAAGTATGCCCTTTCTTTTTTTAAAAAATTTATTTATAATGTTTTTTATTGTGGTATGTTCTTTCAGTCATTCAGCAAACATGGATTGGATGTTTCTTGCCTGCCAGGGACTGGGCCAGGCCTGGGAGCACAAATGAGAAAAAGGACGGGTCCCTGTATGTGGGAGAAGTACCCCTCCTCCACATGAGAGTCATTGGAATATGTAAGGAGAACCATCACTTTTTCCTTGACATACCTTTTTCCCAGACTCAGCCCCTCTCTCCCACATCTATTTAGCTGTACTTCTTGCCCTTGTTGCTTGCTGACTTCAATCAAGGCTCAAAATCATCGCTTCTCCAGGAAGTCTTCCCAAACCGCACTCAGCGCTCAGCAACCATATCCTCCTGCCCCAGTTATCCTATCAGCACGTGAGGACCCAGTTTCCATTCTCCCTGTTTGTTTGCACTTGCCAATTTCCTGGTGGATTCCCACTTCTTTGGAGAGCAAGCCAAGGCTCGCAGGCACTGTGAAAGGAAAGGGAAGACAGCAGTCCCAAGTCACAGCCAGTGCCCCTCAGGAAACCTCAGGTCAGTCTCCGGCTTGGCCACCAGGGAGCTGAAGCGCATGTGCAGGTAAAGTAAGTTTTCGCTGCACCGAGTGTGTTGTGAAGCTGGACGGAAGCACAGGCTGTATCCGAGATACAGGACAAGTGACCAAACCATCCCGGAAGGTGTGTCTCCAGCTTCAGTTCTATGCTCTTTGGAGAGCAGCCCTCCAGCGCAACCAAGCAAGGGCACATCCTGGCCTGAACCTTATTCAACTTTGGGGGGACAGGGAACTCTTAAAGAAAAAAGATAAACAATTAGGTACAAAAATGAATGCTTAATTAAACTGAGAAATGAAATCACAATGAATCATGAATTTAAAAAGCTGACTAGCAATGACAAAATTCAAAGGACACACCTACAACAACAGTCAACAACAGCTATTACTATTATTACTACTAATACTGTTATTTGATTCCCTGACACATCCTACATTTTTTTGGCTGCATACTCCTTGTCCTCCATTTGATAACAGTTTCATAATTTAATTTTTTACTGAGAGCACAGAAAGATAATTTAGTCTTTTCCTCTAGCATGGCTGATCAAATTTTAGGTTTTACATTCATCATTTTGAAGTGTCATCATCTAGGCAAACCTGCCCAGGGCCCCAGGCTTCATCCTGGCTCTGCAGCTCCCAGGTGGGGCCCTAGCAGCTGCTCCCCTGTGTGTGTTAGTCGCTCAGTCGTGTCTGACTCTTTGTGACCTCATGGTCTGTCCATGGAATTCTCCAGGCAAGAATACTGGAGTGCGTGGCCATTCCCTTTTCCAGGGGATCTTCCTGACACAGGGATTGAACCCGCATCTCCTGCATTGCAGGCAGATTCTTTGCCGTCTGAGGTACAAGGGAAGCCCAGCCCCTCCCCATGGCTGCCCGCATCTCTCTCCCAACCCAGGAGATGGTTACAGGGCGGCGGCTGAGGAGCCAAGCCTGGCAATCCCAAGAACACCAGTGAGCCCTGCTCAGGCAGCGCTACCTCCTCCCGCCAGCAGGTGGGGCTGAGGGGCCCCGAAGCTTAAGCATTAGTCTCGCATTTTTTGAATAGATCCCTTGCAATCAGGGCATCTCTCTTCCTGAAAGTTTCACCTCTTCTTACTATAAGTGGAGAATATTACTTTATAATCATCATCATTATTATATGAATACTATTATTTTCAAGACAATGAAATAATGTACCCTACATTGCTAATACTGGTTAGATCTCAGTAATGGGATTATGGAAGAGGTATATTTTTTGATACAAATATCTATGTCTTTGACTTTTTTTTAACATAATGAAGCAAAAAATACTCTTTTATTAATCTGATGTCCATTGAATATCTTTGCAGCTGTTCATGAACATTAGGTATCTGGCACATAAATATATACACACTTCCACAATTGAAAGATTTGTGCTGTACACCAGTCATCCCTGTCTTTGACTTCTTTTATTAGACTCACTTTTACTTTTGAATCTGAAGAAATATACATAATTTCATACTGGAAAGTGGCCTTAAAGTGTTTTGGATGTGGAGGCCTGGGAGGAATGGTAACAGCAGCCATGCTAATCATATCTTATCTGTTCAGGAATTTTACAGTTTCTAAAGCACTTTCACAGTATAATTGAGGCCTTTTCACATCTTGATGGATTTTGAAAGGCCAGGGCAGAAACAATTTATACTTTATATAGATAAAGAGACGGACATCCAGAAAATGGCCGTAAGTTCACAACACCTAAAAAAGGATTCAGTCCCTTGCCCTTACTGACTCTGGCTGGCTCTGTTGTACATCTCTTTGGAATCTGTCTCTTCCTTGTCATCTCCTTAAGCTGCTCCTCTTCAGGATCGCCTGGTCTTCACCTGGGCTAACAGCAGCTTCTTTCTGAGCTCCCTACAGCCTGCCTCCCCTCCAGGTTCTCCTTCCACCACTGCCTAAGTTATTTGTGAAACTCCCTTGCATAAAATCCTTCAGTGACCCCCCCACCAGCTTCAAGACTGCCTCTGACCTACCTTTCTAGGCTCTGCACATCTGACCCCTCCTATCTGTTCAGGCTTTTCTCCTTCACTTCTCTAAGGCTAACCAAACCTGCCAGCTCTCTTAACCCTCAGGAAGTTAGCAAATGGTATCCCCTCTGCCTAGAAAGTTGTTTCTACTTTCCTCTAATGTAAGCATGCACAATGATCATACTTATCTCCTCTCTGAGGCCATCTCTAAACCCTCCTGGCAATATGCCATTCTCTTCCTTCTGCATTAGGAAGTTCCAAACACAAATGCCTACAACAGCCAGGCAAGTAGCAGTATAGACAGAGTCAATATAAAATGGGCACTAGCCCGAGCTGCAGGCCCACGCTAAACACCAAGAACGGTGTCTGTCCCAGTGGGCTGGGGGGATTGTTGCAAACTTGAGAGCTTGTGTCCCTTCTTAACAAGGCAGCCTCTACAAAGTTCTAGCTCATGGTTGTCTGGCACCAGTGCCAGGCCAGTGCCGCCAATTTCTTAATTTTTTAAGGTAACTCAGATATCTGAATTTTTAATTTAAAATTCCAGATTTTTAGGGGGAACTCTCTGACAGGCCAATAGTTGGACTCAGCTCTTTCACTGTCGTGGGCCCAGGCTCGATCCCTGGTTGGGGAACTAAGATCCCATAAGCAGTGCACCGAGGCCCAAAAATAAATAAATAAAGTAAAAATTCTGTCTAAAAAATTCCAAATTTTTAAATGCTGGCAACTGATTCAGATTTAAAGCACTGCAGGGACTAACTTTTGCAAGCCAGGTAGAAGACGTTAGTGGGCAGGCTTCATTTGATGGGCCTCCAGTGTGCAATATTTCTTATACCTTTTTTGTCTGCATGGCCTGTAGCATCTTAGTTCCCCACCAGGGACTGAACCTGTGCCCATGGTAGTGAAAACACAGAGTCCTAACCGGTGGACCACCAGGGAACTCCTCTCTTCTACATTTTAATAAAACATTCTACGTAATAGTGGCCAAATTTACTACACGCTCACTAGATGCCTGAGAGGTCCTTTTCTAAGTGCTTTACACATATTCACGCATGCAGTCTTCCCAACAGTCTGAGAGATGGATACTATTATCATCCCGATTTTATAAAAAGCCACCGAATTACTGAGTTCATTCCAGTACTGGCAGCCTGATCGTAATATAAGCGCTTCTTTCATGTTCTTAACTACTGGACTGTGATCCTTTTGTTACAGACACCAGAACCTCTCATCTGTGTATTTCCTACAATAGCATATGGGGCACTCCTTAAATGTATGCTGAGCTGAACTGCATGTATCAGATGCAATTATACCTTCATTCATTCACTCGGTAAAACATCTGGAGTGACTGCCATGTTTCCTGTCCTGTGTTACGGGCTATGGGACATAGTTTTTGGTCTCCAGGTGGTTCCAATCAAGGAGAACAAAATAATTATCACTGGTGGCTCAGATGGTAAAGAATCTGCCTGCAATGTGGGAGACTCAGGTTCAATCCTTGGGCCAGGAAGATCCCTTGGAAAAGGGAATAGCAACCCGCTCCAGTATTCTTGCCTGGAGAATCCCATGGACAGTGGAGTCTGGTGGGCTATAGTCCATGAGGTTGCAAAGAGCTGGACACAACTGAGCGACTCAGCAGCAGCACAAAAGAATAGTACTGATCATTAACAATTTGTTATTATTTTTATTTTTTTTGCACTGGGTCTTTGTTGCTGCTTGCGGGCTCTCTCTAGCTGTGGCGAGCAGGTGCTATTCTTCATTACAGTGTGCAAGACTGTCTCTGACCTATGGGAGACAGGATTCTCATTGCAGTGGCTTCTTTTGTTACAGAGCCCAGGCTCTAGGCACATGGGCTTCAGCAGGTGCAGCATTGGGCCCTGTAGTTGCAAGCGTGCAGCTCTGAGGCATGCGGCCTTCCGTACTTGCAGCTCTTAGTCCCTAGAGCACAGGCTCAGTAGCTGTGGTGCACAGGCTTATTTGCTGTGGAATCTTCCCAGACCAGGGATCGAACCCATGTGCCCTGGATTGGCAGGTGGATTCTTACCCACAGGGCCACCAGGGAAGTCCATAATTATCATTACTAAACAAGACTAACTGCAAAATTTTACCAAGGACCAACAATGAATTCACCAGATGAAGCAGGAAACATACAATTCAACCTAGTCTCTGTCTGGTGATCTAATTAGTCTACAGAGAAGATGAAAATATGTGGAGAGAACAAAGGGAAAGGTTGATTTTAGGGAAGATATTTCAAAAGCATTTGAAATTTTTGGTAAATTTCAGATGGTAATACTTCATCTGAATGTGATGATGCTTAACTGAAATCCACACAACAGAGTTGTTTGGTTAAAAACGCTCTTTTGTATAGACACAGACTTAGGGAAGATATTCGAAAGGTTTCAGAAAATATACCTTTTTGCTAACTCTGTGTCTCCTCACATATAAAAGACAGGAGTGTGGTAATAGAGGTGGTTTCCCTGAACTTTTTATAGAGATCAGATTCTACTGTGACAAGCACATTCCAACAACTATTTACTGAGATGTCTTGGGGGAGGGAGGCATTAAAGAAAGGGTGATGGACATGTTTGTCATCTTCATTGTGGTAATGGGTCTGACAGGTATTTGCGTATGTTGAAACTCATCAAATTGTGAACTTGGAATATTTGCAGTTTATTTGGTGTTAATTATACCTCAATAAAGCTATGAGAAAAAGTTTCCTAAACACTTGAAATGTAGTCTGTAGACAGCAGCCATCAGCCCAGAAAGCTTATGAGAAATGCACTCTCGGGCCTCCCTCCTAAGTCAGAATCTGCAGTTTAACATGACCCGTGTGTGATTCTCATACACGTTAACTTTGACCTCTTATAATGAATGAAAGGAACTCATTTCCCACCATGAGTTGTTAACGGAAAATTATATTCCCTACTCTGTTTTAGTCACTAAGAGCAACTCCCTACTGAGCATTCTTTGATGGTTACATTAGAAAGAGGTTTACATGTTTGCTCTAGAGGATGAGCAGATTTTCAAGAATTTTCAATATGTTAAAGTCCAAACCAATTTTAAAAAGTCAATAATTACTAGTGTATCATATTTTACCTGTCCATCTTTCTAGGTGTGTTCTTTAGGCTTTAATATTTACAGTGCTTTGGAAAAAATTATTTTCTGATTACAAAAGGAATGCTTATTATAGTGAACTTGGGAAACAGAATCTGTAATTCTAGGAAGTAGAATTGTATTTAACCATCTCATTATCACCCCCAAAAGTTACTAAATACTAAAGGTAGACCACAAAAAGGTAATGTATACATGACTTCTTGGAGGCAGCGCCTTGTATTCTAACATGCATATTTTATAAATAATTAAAGCTAAATCTGAAGATCCCAGCTAAGTGGAAAAACTCACTGGGCTTGGAATAGCAGAATCCATTTTGAGACATGGGTTTACCATAGATTAATGAAACTTAAGCTTCAGGGTGCCTCACTTGCCCGGGTCACTTCCAAAGCCCTTGGAGAGACCCTGGCAATATATTCACCAGGTCAAATGTTTCCATAAAAGTTTCTAAATTAAGGTTTTTAAGACCACCATCACATTGTATTCAAACTTCCATCATTTCTCTTCTGCAGTAAATGGGGCAGGAATAGCTACTGGCTTTTTTGAGACCTGACTAAGGGAACAATGATTGACTTAGGGATACATTTCATTTGGGTTTAGTGGCATGCATTTATGGTTTGCAGTCATTTCCGTCTACTGTTAAATTATTATTCACTGTGGGTGTAGGAATGGCTTTCTGGAATTCACCTACTGCCCATTATGCCAACTCAGCCAGCACCATGTCACAGAGGTACAGGGCTAGAGGCAAAAGCGTTCTGTGATGCCGGGTACAGGAAATACATGGGCGACAGAGAAACAAGGTTTGAAAGAAAAGGAGAAACTAGCCCATTAAAAAATCCTTCTCACTCTCAAAAGTAAAAAACTCTTAAGTGGAGGGATCAATTTTCTCAATGCCTAACCTAAAATGAAGGTTCTCTTTCATCAGGAATCTAAGTAATGTCATATATTCAATTGTAAGTGCACCGTACTTATTTTTGTTTTTGTGTGAAGCATACAAAATAGAATATATTGGATTTCTTATATCTATAGAAAACAAACTTGCAGTTGTTTTACCGAAAGGTATGCGTGGGGAGTCCAGCTGCTCGCCACTCAGAAGCCAGTAAATAGGCCAGGTTGGTAGAAAAGAAAGTTCGCCTTATTTCAGATGCTGGCGACTGGCGGGGGCGGGGGGAGGGTGGCAGACATCTGTCCAAAGACTGACTCCCCCGCTGACAAGCAGGGGGTGAGAGCATTACAGACAGAGTAGGGTGGGGCAGGGGCTGGAGGGCTGCATGAAGAAACAGCACAGTCATCTTAAAATTGGTCATCAGTGGTCTGACTAGCATCATCTTGGTTTTAGGTACAGTTAATCTTCAGTTCTGGGGTGCACTTGTTCCCATTTCTTTGGGGTCAATTCTCAGAATTGTGGCAGCTCAAGCCCTAGGTACAGTCTGGTCATCACGTAGTTAATGTCTCCTCCTGGTTTTTTAGTATCTATAAGACAGCTCACAGGCTATGGCTCAGAATATTATCTATAGCCCTTGAGAAAGAACTAAAGGTCCTTGAGTGTGCCTGATGACTGCATTATTAGTCTCCTTATACTGTTTTCCTTTGTTTCAGCATTTCTCACTTCTCAGATTAAACTTACTCTTTGACTAGTTTTCCACAGACAATAATAGGCAGGCATATTGCCCTGCTCCACTGCAGCTGTACTACAGTAAGTCTGTATGTGAAGTCACGTGTTTTATTCATCTTGATTAATGAGACCCTGTCTTAACATAGATAAATCTTGCCCTGAAGAGTACTAGAGATCCAAGAAAAACTAAGCAATAAATTGCCATTGAAACAGCCAAACAGTCCTGAAATATTATAGCTCATATGAGAGAAGCTTCACACATGTTTTCCCAAATTTGACAATAATCCTAAAAAAGTGGTAAGTTGTGAAGCTAAAATTTATAAACAATAATAACGAGTTGTGATCAACATGTTAAAAAGATAATACTGATTTTTCTATTTTCTTCATAGAAAACATTAAAAAATAACTGTCATAGGAAAGTGATCAAAAGTATACAAAAACGGGGGGCGGAGAATGACCGTAAATGGTGCCCCAACAGTCTAGAGACAGAGATAAATAAATATATATAGTTGTCAAGAGCATTATTAATCTTAAAAGAAACATTACGTTTCTGGATTTTTTGACACTCTGTAGAAGTGCGTCAGGCAGTTACTAAAATTTTTAGTTTATCTGTGTGACGTTTGTGAATTTTGCTAACCTTTCAAATGTCATTTGTAAATTCTTTCTCATTTTATATATTCACTTCCCTAACTCTCTGCTTCTAACTTTTTGCTTTTTAACTAAATAGGGACCCCACAAATTGTATGCGCTTCAGTTCCCGAAAAACCAGGATGTGCTCTTCTACGAGTCTCAGAAACCGCGGGATTTCTCTGCAGCCTCAGTTTCTTTCTCAGAAAAAAAAAAAGGCATTTGCTCGGCATCTCCTTAAGAGTTACCAACAGTTACTCCAACCACACAACTCTCTACACCTGGGGAGGGCCTGACCAGAAGGGTAGGGCGCCCGGCAGGAGTCACCCTCTCCGCACAGACTGTACGCGGGTCCCGCCCGACCCCGCCCCTGCCGGACACCGAGAGTTGCGGGAAAAAACTGCAGGGCCAGGGCCGCTGGGCGTAGCACCCCTCCGGGAGGAACAAGGGCCGGAAGGGAACCGGGTGAGGGTGGGGGTGGGGCGTTCGAAAGCCGCCGGGGTGGTGGGCGGGGCGGGTGGCGGAGGGGCGGAGCCCACCGACGACCCCCGGGGTGGGGGCGGGGCACCAGGCCGCAGCCCCTCTCCGGGAACTCTAGCGCCTACTCAGCGGCGGAAGTTCCGGTGTTGGTGAGCGGAGGTCAGAGGTCAGCAGGAAGTCGATACGTGGCCGCCGCCTGTCCCCGCCGAGGAGGCGCAGCAGGCGGAGATGGCGGCGGTGTTAAGCGCAGAGCGACTCGAGGTCTCTGTCGACGGCCTCACGCTAAGCCCGGACCCAGAGGAACGACCCGGCGCGGAGGGCGCCCCGCTGCTGCCGCCGCCGCTGCCGCCGCCCTCGCCTCCAGGGTCCGTCAGGGGCCCGGGCACCGCAGGGGAGCAGCCGGAGCCTGGGGAGGCGGTGGCTGGGGGTGCGGCGGAGGAGGCGCGGCGGCTGGAGCAGCGGTGGGGCTTCGGCCTGGAGGAGCTATACGGCCTGGCGCTGCGCTTCTTCAAAGGTGAGCCTGACAGGCCCCACCCCCGCCGCCTCTGCCGGGCCTTGGGGAGACTGGACCCGAGTAGCCCTGACCTACCCGTGCGGGACCGCGGCGACTGGAGCTGGGCTCTGTCCTTGGGGGTACTCGAAGTTTGTCACTATCCGCTTGGTCACTAGGTCACACCCCTAGGGGCCTGGAACCTTGGTTTAGCTTTCCGGGTCCGGCCTCCCGGAGGTTACCAGGCATCTTACCTAGATTTAGCTTCTCGGTTTTCCAGGATCCTGGATGGAAGAATGAGTTCTCTTTCCCAGAGGTTCCCAATCTGGGATTTTTTGTTTTTTAACATCGCGTTCTTTTTCTTGTTTCTTGTGATTGGCACTTAAGAACCACCGATTTTTGCCCTTCTGTAGTGAAAGAAATTTTTTCATGGGTTCCATTCTTACGCTTTCCATTCATTCTGGGGATCCATAAACTCGAATAGGGCTTAATCACCTGACAGTATTGATATGGCAGAGAGAAAGAAGTTAAGTATTAAGCTAATCCCTTCTAGCTTGTCAAACTCTAAATAAGAGAAGGGATAGCTGCTGTGTTCTAGCGACTTCTAGATGGTTAAAATTTTTCCAGTGTCCAAGAGTGGATTCTCAGATAAAGGCCTAAAAGTAGCCTCTGTATTTCTCACAGAATTAGTTGTAGTAAATCTTGTCATAGAGCAAAATTGTGGTCTTGGATTTGTTTTTTTTTTAAATTAGGTGATTCACTTAGTCAAATGGTGAGTCACATGACCTTGTCAATGGGAAAAACTGATGAGCTATTTAGATCTCGTGGGGCAGAAGAACAGAGAGAGACATCGCAAATGAAACTTTAAAAGTGGTTACTAGGTTCTGTATACATTCCAAAACAGCATATTTATGACCTTTCCCCAGAGGGAGTACCTTTTGGAGTACATATTTTACTAGCTGAAGTTGAGTCGTTGAAACTACTGATAACATTCAAAAGTTACTTGTTTTCTCTGAAAATAATTGTGCAAACTGATGATAGCCTTTCTTGTATAAATTTTACAGAAAATTTAGTCATTCTCCATTCATTGCACTAAAAAAACCTTTTTTTTATTGGAGTGAAAGATTGTTTTACGATGTTGTATTAGTTTCTCCTGCACAGCAAAGTGAATCAGCTGTTCATATGCGTATGCCCCCCGTTTTTTGGATTTCCTTCCCATTTAGGTCACTGCAGAGCATTGAGTAGAGTTCCCTGGGCTCTACAGTAGGTTCTCATTAGTTATTTTATATGTGAAAGTGAAGTCGCTCAGTCATGTCCGACTCTTTGTGACCCCATGGACCCTAACCTACCAGGCTCTTCTGCCCATGGGATTTTCCAGGCAAGAGTACTGGAGTGGATTGCCATTTCCTTCTCCAGAGGATCTTCCTGACCCAGTAATGGAACCCAGGTCTCCCACATTGCAGGCAGACGCTTTACCATCTGAGCCACCAGGGAAGCATTTTATATATAGTAGTGTGTGTATGTCAGTCCCATTCTCCTAATTCATCCCACCCCCTAGTTCCCCTTCTGGTTGGTATCTCTACTCACTGCATTTTCTATTAAAAGTTTATCCTTGAAATATTCATGGTCATTCCACTATGAGTTAAGCCCTCTGCTAGTTTGGGGAACTGGTAATGGCTAATGAGTTTTGGCGGAGAAGGCAATGGCACCCTACTCCAGTACTGTTGTCTGGGAAATTGCATGGACGGAGGAGCCTGGTGGGCTGTGGTCCATGGGGTCGCACAGAGTCTGACATGACTGAAGCGACTTAGCAGCAGCAGCAATGAGTTTTGGAACACTTGACACTTAGATCACTGGCTTGAATTTAGAGTTTCCTGAGGTGATGATATACTACTGCTTATGTAAAAACCTGGTGGTTTTTGTGAAATTTGTATGACTATATTTTACTTTAAATTTTTATTCTTGGAACTTATTTTTCTAGCGTATGATAAGATTAAAGTGTATCTTAGCAGAACAATGTGTAAGAATAGAGAAGAATGAACTTCTAGTCCTAACTTTTGCCATATGACTAACAAATAAATGGATAATTTTATCTTCTGAATCTGTATTATTTGAAGATAGTAGTAGTATCTTCTTTGAAAAATTAAAACACTGTTAATGTGCAATAAATTTAGCATTGCTTGGGAGTCAAGAAGCTTTGGACTCTTTTTTTTTTAAGTCATTCAGTCATGTCAGACTCTTTGTGACCCCATGGACTATACAGCCCATGGAATTCTTCAGGCCAGAATACTAGAGTGGGTAGCTTTTCCCTTCTCCAGAGGACTTTTTTTTTTTTTAATATGCTAAGCAGCCTGTATGATCCCAATTCCCCAGCCAAGAATTGAACCTAGGCCACAGCAGTGAAAGTACCAAGTCCTAACCACTGGACTGCCAGGGAAATCGCTCTCGATTCTATTAACCTACTCCTAGCCAATTAACTTTTCTTTGAGACTCAATTTGTTTATATATATAGATATATATGACTGGATTAAATGAATTTTGACATCTCACATTCACGATTTAGTGCTCTAAACCTCCCATTATTTTAACATGTTTGTCCAATGTAAGACTCTTAGGGGAACCAGTAATTTGGGAACTTAGTTATAGTCACCTTAGAGGGGAGAAGCTACATTGATAGGTATGGTTCAGGAAGTTCCAAAGATAAGCTCTCAAAGTGGTATCCAAGTACTTAGAAATATCAGCCTGGCAATTAAAAGGTACATTTTTGCATGGGTCATTACATAGTTAGCAGTGAAGAAGCTATTAGTATATGAGGTTCCTGATTTAGGTTGGGGGAAGGGAGGAAGGCTCTAAAAGCAGTCAGAAGGGTTATGGAAATGGGGTGAGTGAAGGGTTGCTGCTTTTGAATTGTGTGAAAACCCTTTTTCCTGCATAATACTTGACATTTTTATCAGTCTTGTGAGGACTTTAATAAATCACTATTTTGTGGTTTTATATCTCACATGAATTAGAAATAACATTACATTTTATCTTTTGCTGTGGAATAAATATGAATCTTGAAAACATGAGCATCTTTTTTGATTGAAAATAACGTGAATTAACAATCAGGAACCCTATTTGTTATTCTGTCTCTATCACAGCGATCATAGGCCAGTGACTGAACCCATTGTGTCAACTGCCTATCCTCTTAGTTTTCGGTGGTAAAAGTGAAATAATAGATGAAAATATTGGCAAATGTAAGTTAGCATTTTATCATCCAAGCCGAGTTGTTGAATCCTTATTATGGATAAAGTTTTATATTAGGCTAGCACTGTAAATGAATAGTATATTCCCTTTTGCTTGAAACTTATAGTCCAGGGAGTTAAAGCCTCAGTGGCAACTGCAGCACAGTGTGGAGGATCCAGAGAGCAGGTGCCCTTCCAGAGAAGGGAAAGTTCTGTGTGTCTGGGAAATGGCAAGCAGGGATTAGGTAGTTAGCTGGAGAGAACTGGGAAGCTCAGTTAGTGTCATATCCATGTAAGGACTTGAATGGCATTGTAAATAGCAAGATTAAGCTGATTTTCTTATCTCTTTGGGTTAAGGACTAAATCGGTTGCCTTTACTGGAGCCTTATACTTCTTGGATATAGTTAACCTGGGAAGTTGTGTTTTGGTTTTTAGAGTTCTTAGAAGTGAGGTTTTCCTTCTCTAATAACTTTACTACCTCGCTCCATTAGCTGGTAGGTGGTTGCATTCATTTAAAATTCTAGGCTAATAATTGCCACCAGTTATTGAGCAGATGTTCGCTAAATATCAGGTACTGTTTTGAGAGCTCTTATGATTGATGCTCAAATTGTACCATCTTTAGCAAGTGGTAGGTCTCTTCAGATTGGTTCCTAAGTTCCTTTGACATGACTAGTAGTCTTCCATAGCTTCTTTGCTCTCTGGTATGATGAAATAGTCCAGATTCATCATATGCATTTCCTGCCTCCATTGGAATCAGCCATTTCTCCAAAGAGAATTGATTCCTTTAGTGGAAAGTGGCATTTGAGAGCCATAATCAGGATGTTAGCAGTGGGCACTCACTGCTACTAGATTGGTCATTATTTCAGTAGACAGATCTAGGGGTGTGTGTGGGTAATGTGTGTGTGGAGTGATAAGTTTTTGAGAGTATGATATGTAAAAGGAAGCTGTAGTCGAATTTGGAGAGAACTAAAGTTTTAGACTCAGTTTTTCTATGAAATTGTTAATGCATTTCCACTAACATTGCTATCTATTACATGGTGTTATGTTGCTGATAACATAGAGGCAATTATATGGACATACTGAATGGTTCCATTTTTCTCTGTCTTCTTTAAACATATGCACTTCCAAGAACTTTTATGAATGGCTCCATTAATGTTTTAAAATACTGTAAAGCTGTAATTTACTCTTTGGTGACACATATAATTAGTGTGTGCCTCCTGGACTTAAGTGGATTAGCCTCAGATAATTTCAGGTTTAATTGTTACTACTGAATGTCTGTTAAATTTTGAGTTTATTTTCCTCTTCTTTATTGTCTTTAGGTATAAGTGTATAGCATAGAAGGATGTATAGACCTGAGACAAAGAAAGAAAATTATAACCACCAGGAATATAATGCCTTTTAAACATCTCTTCTTATTTGCTATTTCGTATTAGATTTGAACTGAACTAAAATTTTCCTTTGAATATGGGGTATTCAAGGATATATATACATATATGTGTTTATATTTATGGATGTTTTATTTTGATTTTAATATTTACCTGAGGCCTCCCCTTTGTTTACTACCCCTGCAGAAAAGTACAAATCATAAGTAATACTTGATGAATTTTTGCAAATGAGTACACTTTGGTAACCAACCCCAACCCCCAGAAGGAGATAATGTTTACTTTTATCAGTTAGCTAAAATGAGAGCTTCTCTGCTTCAGTATTTAGGAAGTTGAGCTCTGGAGTGAATACTCCCTGGGGTACTGCTTCCTAGTTGTCACTCAGTTGTTTAAATTCTGCCTTCCTTTACTCAGATTATTTATAAACTCTTAGCAGAGTACCTAGCAGTTGGTATCCTGTGACTGCCTATGTTGAAGAGGAGAGATTACCAAGAATTTATTATGGAATGTGATCAACTTTTATTAAGCACTTCAAGCAGGCTAGGCAGTTTACAGGGTTGCATATTCATTAACTCAGAAATACTGCGTTTATTATACTTTCTTATAAGTAGTATAAGAATAAATCAGATACAGAAAAAATATATCACTTTTTTTCTTAATTGAACGTGGGGAAAATGTGGTTTTAATTTTAATATTTCTAAAAGATGGATTTTATTCGATGTGTATTCTCTGCCAGGCAACAGTGATAGGGCCACAAAAGAACAGATTTGAGCTTCGGCTGCTTTGGTGGAAATACAGTATCTGGAATGAGAGAAGAGAGAGATGGTCCTGCTCTCATGTACGCAGTTCAGACCATCGCTGGATCCTGCTTTCAGTTGAGGGATCATTCATAGAGTTAAAGACAAAATGGAGCTAATTCAGAAGAAAGCAGCTTGTGTATTGTGGGGATTTGAATCCCCGCCATCACCATAATAGCTGCTGCCTAGTGAATGTCTGCTTTATGCAGGCACTGTGTCAAGACTTTGGAGCACATTATTTCTACCCCTCACAAGAAAGAGAAGTTATATTCTCCATTTTTTGATAGCAACACTGAGACTCAGAAAGGTTATCTGTATTTTGTCTCAGTAAATAACAGAACTGAGATTTAAACACAAGTCTTTAGAAGGTAAGTATGAGTGAATAAGCTGAAAATATTTTGCCTAAAGAATAGAGAACTCAGGGCAAGTATGATGTGTGGTATTTTGTGGAATTTGTTTTTTTGTTTTTGAGGTCTGATCTGTTAGATGTGTTTTATTTAATGCCCAGGACTAGAAATAGACCCTGTGGCTAAAACTGAGAAGAATCTAATCAGGATAAAGAGCTAAAAATTACAGCTATCCATCCAAACATGGAATAGACTGTTTGAGACAATGAATTCTCATCACCAGGAAGTGTTCAAGCATACGTTAACAATTACTAGGTGGCTATGCTTTTGATTTCCTTATCATAATCTTTTATGTATCAACATCAGATTTTTTTCTTTGCTTTTACTGTGAGGCATATATAAAATATTTTATAGTTACATTGTCTAAGCTGATAACTTCCATAGCATACAGAAACTCTATACTTTCATTTCTCCCTTCCTCACATAAGTTGTATAATGTGTCCAGTAACAAATTATTGTAGACCTAGTGGTTATGTAGAGAGGATTTGAACTTTGATTTTGCAATTCAGTCATCTATCTTTAATATCCTTTCCCACCCATAGATTTTATTAGCTTTCATTTCATAAGATAAAGGCTAGAAGGACCATTGAAATAATTTGTCATATTTCTCTGTCTTTCCCTCCAGAGAGATGATAAAAATATTTCTCAGTAAACATACTGTAACAATTGATGTGTGAGACTAATATCCTTTTGTATAATTAATTTCGGGTGGAAGGGTAATCATTCAGTGCTTTGGGCTTGGTTGCTGTGATTGTAACACTATTATCAAAATTATGCTGTCTTATTAGAGCTGTAAAGTTAAATACTTAAAATTTAATAGGAATGTAATCTAGAAGCCTTTTCATACTGTCATGGGGTTCTTTTGATGAGGGTGAAAAAGCTGGTTTGAAACTCAACATTCAAAAAACTGACGTCATGGCATCTGATCCCATCACTTCATGACAAATAGAAGCGGGGAAGATGAAAGCACATTTTTATTTTATTTTCTTGGGCTCTGAAATCACTGTGGACGGTGACTGCAGCCATGAAATTAGAAGATGTTTGCTCCTTGTAAGAAAAACTATGAGAAACCTAGACAGTGTATTAAAAAGCAAAGACATCACTTTGCTGACAAAGGTCCATGTAGTTAAAGCTATGATTTCTCCAGTAGTCATGTGGGTGAGAGTAGGACTGTAAAAGAAGGCTGAGAGCCAAATAATTGATACTTTCAAATTGTGCTGTAGGAGACTCTTGAGAGTCCCTTGGATTGCCGTCAAACCTAAAGGAAATCAACTCTGAATACTTGTTGGAAGAACTGAAGCTCCAATACTTTGGCCACCTGATGTGAAGAGCCGACTCATTGGAAAAGACCCTGATGCTGGAAAAGATTTTGGGCAGGAGGAGAGGAGGGTGGCAGAGGATGAGATGGTTAGGTAGCATCACTGATGCAATTAAAATGAATGAGCAAATTCCAGTAGATAGTGGAGGACAGAGGAGCCTGGCATGCTGCAGTCCATGGGGTCACAAAGAGTCAGAAACAACTTAGCAGCTGAACAACAACAAATCTAGAAGCCATTTCTGTCCTTATTAACTTGGGAAAATGTGTTACCACAAATGTAGTGGCTTGAAACAACACATACTGTTTTATAGTCCTGGAGGGTTAGTAGTTCAGAATGGGTCTCACTGGCTTAGGATCACAGTGTCAGCTGGGCTGTGTTCCTTCTGGAGACTCTAGGGGAGAATCTGTTGCCTTGCCTTTTTCCACCTTCAGGAGACCAGCTCTGTGCTTTCACATGTGACCCCCTTCTTCCATCAGAGCTAGCAGCATAACACCTTCATACCTCCCTCTGTTCTTTCTCTTCTTCCATTTATAAGGACTCTTGTGATTACTTTATGCCCATATGGGTAGTCTAGGCTAAGGTCAGCTACAACCTTAATTCCCCCTTTTCATGTAACCTAATATATTCACAGGAATATACTATGGATTGTGGGAATTAGGATGTGGATGTCTTTTAAGGGGAGTAGTATTATGCCTGCCACACGTTGTAATCTCTTATGAACTGATTACTGAAATGGAGCAAATGTGTTCATTCATTTTACCTTTTTATCAAAGTGGAAACCAAGGCAATTAGACCAAGTTGTAATATAAAATTTATAATGAAAAATAGCCATCCCCCTGTTTCTTTCCCCATCTCCAAGACCTTCTCCCCTAAGGCAGCCACTTTCCAGTATTTTAACTGTCTCCTGGTATTTGTCTTCACTTTCCTGCTGCTGCTTTATTTTTAAAAAGCAACTTATATATATGTGCCTCTCTCTTCCTCCTTCCCAAACTCCCAATTTTATGATACCACATTTGTGATTAACTCACTCAGTTGTTTCTATTTGTGTTATTTACAGCCGAGACAGATCATGCACTTTGATTATATTTTTGTTCTTATGCAAACTCTTTGTCTTTTGTGTGGTTAGAAGTAATTATCATTTGTTTTCTTTGTTCCCAGGTAAACTGCTTTTTTAAAAAACATCTCTCCTAGATGTTCTTAAATTTTTGATCCAGTCTTAGCTTTCTCCTTTGTTGAGTCTCTGCTTACTGTCATCCTGAAAATTTCTTTCACCTCTCTGTGATGTTGAAATTTCTGGAATTTGTTTTCTTTTAGACTTTTTTTTTTCCTATTGGAAAATTTCTTTTACACTCCCCTTCGCCCCCAACCATGTTGGGAGCTTTCTCAAATGTTGGGTGATCCTTGGGCATTCATTCTTTAAGGGTAAGGCATTGGAGAGCCAACTATAACCTTGAGTACAGCTTTTATTGTAGGTGATGAGGCAGAAGTTTCATTGAGGATCTCTAAATATCAGTACCTTTCAAGCCAGTATGTACTGGTCTTTTAGGCCAGTTTTTTTTCATGAAAATATTTTTCTCCTGCCTGCAGTGTATGAATCTTGCTGCCAGTATTTTGGCATTAAACAGGAGAAGGGAGCATGGGTGGAAGTCATTTACCATTTACTAGGGTAACGTTCATTTCATTTCTCTTTTTAGTCCTGCAGCTTAGTCTTAGACTGATGTCCTCCCACCTGAGTATATGTGATTTGTGTTCTCGAGTATACCCATCTGTTAATATATACTGCCTCTGCTAAACTAGGGGCAAGGTAGCCATCTGTGTGCTTGGGGTTGGGTGGGTAAGGGTACCTGCTCTTTAGATAGGTTTTAAGCCAAAACCCCTGTTTTTATCTAGACTCCAGCTTTTAATGAACCTGGTATCTTCAATTCCTGAGCCTTTTCAGTGTTCTCTAGATTAGCTTCCTTATTCCTTTCAGTGGGGTATCATCGAAGATCAGATGTAATTGTGTATATTCAGTTCACCAGGTTTAACGGAAGTTTGTGCTCAGTTGCTAAGTTGTGTCCGACTCTTTGAGACCCCATGGACTGTTGCCCACCAGGCCTAGACTTTGTCTATGGGATTTCCTAGGCAAGAATGCTGGCGTGGAAGTTTAACTGTATGTTTTCTATCCTTTGTTTGAATTTTTTAAATTCAGTATTTAAAATATTGAAGTTAGTTTGGCTTTTGCATTTCTTCCTTTAGTCAGCAAACATTTTCAGTAAGTCAGTTCAGTTTAGTCGCTCAGTCGTGTCCGACTCTTTGCGACCCCACGGACCGCAGCGCCTCAGGCCTCCCTGTCCCACCACCAACTCCTGGAGTCCACCCAAACCCATGTCCACCGAGTCGATGATGCCATCCAACCATCTCATCCTCTGTCGTCCCCTTCTCCTCCTGCCCTTAATCATTCCCAGCATCAGGGTCTATTCCAGTGAGCCAGCTCTTCGCATCAGATGGCCAAAGTATTGGAGTTTCAGCTTTAACATCATTCCTTCCAAAGAACACCCAGGACTGATCTCCTTTAGAATGGACTGGTTGAATCTCCTTGCAGTCCAAGGGACTCTCAAGAGTCTTCTCTAAACCACAGTTCAAAAGCATCAGTTCTTCAGCACTTAGCTTTTTTTATAGTCCAACTTACATCCATACATGACCACTGGAAAAACCATAGCCTTGACTAGACAGACCTTTGTTGACAAAGTGATGTCTCTGGTTTTTAATATGCTATCTAGGTTGGTCATAACTTTCCTTCCAAGGAGTAAGCGTCTTTTAATTTCATGGCTGCAATCACCATCTTCAGTGATTTTGGAGCCCAGAAGAATGAAGTCAGCCATTGATTCCACTGTTTCCCCATCTATCTGCCATGAAGTGATGGGACCAGATGCCATGATCTTAGTTTTCTGAATGTTGAGCTTTAAGCCAACTTTTTCACTCTCCACTTCCACTTTCATCAAAAGGCTCTTTAGTTCTTCTTCACTTTCTGCCATAAGGGTGGTGTCATCTGCATATCTGAGGTTATTGATGTTTCTCCTGACACTCTTGATTCCAGCTTATGCTTCCTCCAGCCCAGCGTTTCTCATGATGTACTCTGCATATAAATTAAATAAGCAGGGTGACAATATGCAGCCTTGATGTACTCTTTTTCCTATTTGGAACCAGCCTGTTGTTCCATGTCCAGTTCTAATTGTTGCTTCCTGACCTGCATATAGGTTTCTCAAGAGGCAGGTCAGGTGGTCTAGTATTCCAATCTCTTTCAGAATTTTCCACAGTGATCCACACAGTCAAAGGCTTTGGCATAGTCAGGAAAGCAGAAATAGATGTTTTTCTGAAACTCTCTTGCTTTTTTGATGATCCATCAGATGTTGGCAATTTGATCTCTGGTTCCTCTGCCTTTTCTAAAACCAGCTTGAGCATCTGGAAGTTCACAGTTAACATATTGCTGAAGCCTGACTTGGAGAATTTTAAGCGTTACTTTACTAGCATGTGAGATGAGTGCAATTGTGCGGTAGTTTGAGCATTCTTTGGCATTGCCTTTCTTTGGGATTGGAATGAAAACTGACGTTTTCCAGTCCTGTGGCCACTGCTGAGTTTTCCAAATTTGCTGGCATATTGAGTGCAGGACGTTCACACTGTCATCTTTCAGGATTTGCAATAGCTCAACTGGAATTCCATCACCTCCACTAGCTTTGTTCGTAGTGATGCTTTCTAAGGCCCGCTCGACTTCACATTCCAGGATGTCTGGCTCTAGGTGAGTGATCACACCATCGTGATTATCTGCGTTGTGAAGATCTTTTTTGTACAGTTCTTCTGTGTATTTTTACCACCTCTTCTTAATATCTTCTGCTTCTGTTAGGTCACTACCATTTCTGTCCTTTATTTAGCCCATCTTTGCATGAAATGTTCCCTTGGTATCTCTTATTTTCTTGAAGCGATCTTTAGTCTTTCCTTTTCTATTGTTTTCCTCTATTTCTTTGCATTGATCGCTGAAGAAGGCTTTCTTATCTCTTCTTGCTATTCTTTGGAACTCTGCATTCAAATGGGTATATCTTTCCTTTTCTCCTTTGCTTTTTGCTTCCCTTCTTTTCACAGCTATTTGTAAGGCCTCCCCAGACAGCCATTTTGCTTTTTTTGCATTTCTTTTTCTTGGGGATGGTCTTTATTCCTGTCTCTTATATAGTGTCACGAACCTCCATCCGTAGTTCATAAGGCACTCTGTCTATCAGATCTAGTCCCTTAAATCTATTTCTCACTTCCACTGTATAGTCATAACGGATTTTCAGTAAAGGGTCAGATATAAATATTTTAGACCTTAAGGACCGTATGTGGTCTGTCTTCATATTCTTTGTTTTTTTATTTGTCTGTTTCTGCTTGTTTTTAAAAGATTTCTTTTAAAAGATTAAAAAAAATTCTTAGTTCACAGGTCTTAAAAAAACAGTTGTGCGGGGGGTGGGGGTGCAGGGAGAACGATGGCTGAGTATGACTAACTGCTAAAGTGGATGTTACCCAAACCAATGGGAAAAAGTTAAAGATAAATTAATATAAACAACAGCTGTGGGCAGAGTTGGTCCGGTTTGCCGATCCCTGCTTTAGTTTGTATCCTTTAGGTAAAATAAAATTTTAACCTGACTTTTGGTCTTCAATTTTATTGAAAATAAACTTTTTTTAATATAATTATCACTGGACAGATGCTAACCGGTGATCCCTTTTAGTCCATTTGATTGAAAATGGCCAGCTTTGTATTCAACTTCTCCAGGTAGTAGAAGTAGTCATTTTCTGCTTTTCATTGGTGTGTTTTCACACGCTTGCATCTGAACAATAGCTCTGCAGCTTCTTTCCAGCATAATTTATATTTGTTTTTTTGGTTGCCATAGAAGGCGGTTTTCCAAATTGATTGGATTAATTAACTCTATAAATGCAGGGACCAAGGGTAATGGCTGTCTTCCTGAATGGCAGGACTGAAACAGCTTTCCTTTAGGGTTGTGGCCCTGGCTAAAGATTGAGTTTCAGCAAGACTTTTTCTGTCTATGCAGTTACTGTGGTAACTTCTTTTCTGCTATGTTTAATGCTTTTGGAACCAAAAATAATTTAGGAAAGAGAATTCCCTGGTGGTCCAATGGTTAGGATGTGGCGTTTTCACTGGTCAGGGAACTAAGATTTCACAAGCCTCAGGGCACAGACAAATTTAAAATAAAAGTAATAATATAGTTAAAAAGTAATTCAAGAGAAAATTATTTTCATCTAATGCAGAAAAACTAAATAAACCCTCCTAGTGTGCGAACTTGAGCCATCTGAAGAGTGAAAGAGAAGTAATTTTTTGTAACACTATAATAGTCTCTCCAGTGACACTGATCTGGCTGGGGGCGGGGGTTACTTTCTGTTCTCTCTGAGGTTTAGAATGTCAACATGATGTAGGTTGTCCTATACTAAAGGTGGTTGGGATTCTTGGTTTATCCTCCTGGGTTTTGTACGGTTCTCAGGAGAAAATAAATGCTCTGTTACTCTCATCCTAAAGGCTGAAAGATTAAGTTCCCTTCACTTTTTAAAACTGTTTGCTATAAAAGGAAAAAAGCATATATGTATTTGATATAAAAGTACATATGCATATTGGAAATCAGAAAATAAAAGTGAGAGAAGAAAAAAAAATCTGTAATCCGATCTCTTAGGAATAAGTATTAACTTTTGGTATGTTTCCCCTGTGGCTAGGCTTCGCTGGGGCTTAGCATTAAAAAAAAAAAAAAATCTGCCTGCAATGCAGGAGCCACAGGATACACAGGTTTGAGCCCTGGTCAGGAAGGTCCCCTGGAGAAGGGCATGGCAACCTACTCTGCCCAGGAGCATCCCATGGGCAGAGGAGCCTGGCAGGATACAGTCCATAGGGTCTCTAAGAGTTGGACACGACTGAAGCAACTTTGTAAATTTTGGAGACTAATCCCTTATCGGTCATATAGTTGCTTATGGTAGTCTCTTAGGAGCCTTGGTATTTCTGTGGAGGCAGTTGTAACGTCTCCTTTTTCATTTCTAATTTTATTGATTTGCGTTCTCTCCCTTTTTTTCTTGATGAGTCTAGCTAAAGGTTTATCAATTTTTTTTGTCATTTCAGAGAATCAAATAAGAGGGGGAAAAAAAGAAAAATTAGCAAATGTATAAAGATTCTGTGGAAATGCCAGTAAAATACAAAAGAATGGATGTACTGTTTTATTCTCACAGAGATTGACCTTTGCAGTCAGTTTTTTCTTTAGAGAGATTTCTTGGGCATGGTTTTGGTGTGGTGAGTGCCTAATTAACAAAGCTTGTGCTTAGCACTGGCGTTCATGGTGGTGAGCAAATTTGAGTGCTTGACCAGAACTTACACTTAAAAACATATTCTCTTTTGAAAAATCCTTTATGGATTGGCAGTATATTCTTAATCCTGTCTGGCATATAAAGGGCAGATATTAAAATGACATCTAAATATCCTGAAACCCCCCTCCCTCTGTTGAGTCATCTTTTAGGGTCACGGTTAGACTAACACCCTGCTGAAAAATGGGTACAGTTTCCTTGTTGACTCACCCTCTCCTGTGGTCTGCTAATTCTGGTTTGCACTGCCTAATATTTGAAGTAAAGGAGCAGATTTATCACCTGGTAAGAAATCGACCCTCCCTCCTTTAAAGTAACTTTAGAGTAGTAATCTTTTTAAAAAATATGTGCTTTTAATTTTGGTTTTATTTTTGCCTATGCTGGGTCTGCGTTGCTTTTCTCTGTTGACAGAGAGTGAGAGCCACTCTCCAGTTGCTGTGCTCGAGCTTCTTGTCGCAGTGGCTGCTGTTGTTGCAGAGCAGGGGCCCTAGGGCACAAGGAGGCCTAGGGCACAGGGCTTCGGGAGCTGAGGCTGCTGGGCTGTAGAGCATGGGCTCTTAATAGGGAGGCACATTCACTTAGTTGCTTTGCAGCGTTTGGGATCTTCCCAGATCAGGGGTTGAACCCATGTCTCCTGCATTGGCGGGCAAATTCTTTACCACTGAGCCACCAGGGAAGCCCTAAAATATTTTTTTCGTACCTACTAGTCTTACCTGTTAGCTTCAAATCATCTCCCTGAAGCAAATAAGAATTCGTGTGTGTTTGTATTTGAAAATTGCTATATTACATGACTGATAAGAAAAGTGGTCTTCCAGTGAATAAAGTTCCCATTTGATGTTATCTTTATTGATTTTTATCTTTATCTTTATTGAAGGGGTCAAAGCAACCACTTTAATAGAATTTAGGTTTTTTTTTTTTTTTGAGGAGAAACAAAATCCCAGGGGTCCTGATGGAACAAAGCAGAGAGTCTACCCTTGAGGGTATGCTGTCTACCCTTACTGTTTCTCAGGCTTACTGTATCTTCTTTTTCTTTATCTCAAATCACCAGCAGCATATTTTTCTTTTATAAGGCTCAAGATAACATGAACAGTTAAGTTGGCACCTGTTTGGTTTACCTTTCATCTCATAAGCTAAGATCAAGGTTGGAGCTGTTTTTCAAATCATCACTTTGGGGAATGTGAGAAGAAAGTTGTCTCTGAGACGTAATTACCATAAGAAAACTTTTGGTGACTAATATGTACAAAGTTAAGGTAGATGCTAAAAGAAGCTTATGAACATCTTGAAAATTGAAAAAGGCTTTTTGGTAAAAAGTTGCCACTATTTCACATTTTTTAACACTATTATCTTAGAATACAGAGTTCTGGCAGGCTAATTTTGTTAAAAAGAAAGATGTATATGTATAATCACCCATTTTTACATAGTTGTAAACATAAAATTATTTTTTAATATCTGTTTTTATTCTGCTTGTTTTCATTAATACATTATAAGTATTCTCTGAAATGATATATAGCCCTTATTTTGTCATTTTAAATAGCTGTATAATCAGCAGATTACTGTAATTTAAGTATTGTGTTATTGTTGAATAATTAAATTTTAAATAACTCAGCAGTTAACAGGTGTAACACCGTTTTTAAGATAATTTTTCAAGGCAGTATTTAGAAAAGAATTCATTAGGCTTGTTGGTTTTTACATGAGAGACAATGTAAAGATGTATTTTGGTTTTCTAAACTCATCTATTTTGCTCTATTTTTGTTATATATTACATTGAAATTAAATGTAACTACTGGTCCAACTTAAACAGTTGGAACAAGTCATGTTATTACCTTTTTGACATATTTTTTCCTAAACTCTAAAATAATTGTTCCTTTATCTCAGTATCAGTTCAGTTGAGTTCAGTAGCTCAGTCGTGTCCGACTCTTTGTGACCCCATGAATCACAGCACGCCAGGCCTCCCTGTCCATCACCAACTCCAGAGATCACTCAAACTCAAGTCCATTGAGTCAGTGATGCCATCCAACCATCTCATCCTCTGTCGTCCCCTTCTCCTCCTGCCCCAATCCCTCCCAGCATCAGAGTCTTTTCCAATGAGTCAACTCTTCGCATGAGGTGGCCAAAGTATTGGAGTTTCAGCTTCAACATCATTCCTTCCAAAGAACACCCAGGGCTAATCTCCTTTAGAATGGACTGGTTGGATCTCTGCAGTCCAAGGGACTCTCAAGAGTCTTCTCCAGTACCATAGTTCAAAAGCATCAATTCTTTGGCGCTCAGCTTTCTTCACAGTCCAACTCTCACATCCATACATGACCACAGGAAAAACCATAGCCTTGACTAGACGGACCTTTGTTGGCAAAGTAATATCTCTGCTTTTCAATATGCTATGTAGGTTGGTCATAACTTTCCTTCCAAGGAGTGAGCGTCTTTTAATTTCTTGGCTGCAATCACCATCTGCAGTGATTTTAGAGCCCCCCAAAATAAAGTCTGATACTGTTTCCACTCTTTCCCCATCTATTTCCCATGAAGTGCTGGGACCAGGTGCCATGATCTTCGTTTTCTGAATTTTTAATAATTTGTTTGTGGTGTATTTATACCTAAAATACACACCTAGACACAATTATATACTGGATTGCCAAGTTACACATTTTTAATTGAGCTCAGTGGTTTGTAAACTCCAAGAGGGTGATGAATCCTGGTGTCTCAGTCAGTTCAGTTGCTCAGTCATGTCCGACTCATTGCGACCCCATGAATCACAGCACGCCAGGCCTCCCTGTCCATACCAACTCCAGAGTTCCCTCAAACTCACGTCCATCGAGTCAGTGATGCCATCCTGCCATCTCATCCTCTGTCGTCCCCTTCTCCTGCCCCAATCCCTCCCAGCATCAGGGTCTTCTCCAGTGAGTCAACTCTTTGCATGAGGTGGCCAGAGTATTGGAGTTTCAGCTTTAGCATCATTCCTTCCAAAGAAATCCCAGGGCTGATCTCCTTCAGAATGGACTGGTTGGATCTCCTTGCAGTCCAAGGGACTCTCAAGAGTCTTCTCCAACATCACAGTTCAAAAGCATCAATTCTTTGGCACTCAGCTTTCTTCACAGTCCAACTTTCACATCCATACATGATCACTGGAAAAACCATAGCCTTGACTAGACGGACCTTTGTTGGCAAAGTAATGTCTCTGCTTTTGAATATGCTATCTAGGTTGGTCATAACTTTCCTTCCAAGGAGTAAACATCTTTTAATTTCATGGCTGCAATCACCATCTGCAGTGATTTTGGAGCCCCCAAAAATAAAATCTGACATTGTTTCCACCGTTTCCCCATCTATTTCCGTTTCCTATGATTTGCACACAAGGGCTCAATAAATATTTACTAAGTTGAATGAATGAATATACAAAAGGTCTTACAGTGTTCATAATTGAAACAGACTTCTAAGAGTTAAATTTTAAAATGGGAACTGCCTTTTAGTTGGTATATATAGACCTATGCATAATCCTGTTCTAAAAGCTTTAGAGGAAGTTCCTACTTGGTACTAATTGTTTAGTGATACTGTTTGCTCAGTAACAAAGACAGATGGCAGGTCCACAGGTTTCTGAGTTGTTACAATTTTTATTAAATATAAATAAAGTCAGTGCCACAGTTTTGTCTTTTTTCAAGTGTTGAGTTCTTATTGAAAAAAATTCAGATTGAAGTATATGTATATATAATTATATAGAAGTACATAGATATAATTCTTTTCAGTCCCCACTCTCTTTAACAGTTTGGTTTGTTCTTCCAAATATTTTCCTTTGAAAGATTAAAATATTCTTAGTTTTAAGACCTCTGATCACTACTCCTCATCTTAGCCCTTTCCCGCTTTCTCATTCTCATCTTTTTAGTGTGACTCCATCTAGATCTTTTTCTTTGCATTTACATGCATGTAAAGGTACCCATATAATATATATGTGGGTGTGCTACAGGCTGGATTTCATCAATTCTAAGACTTAGTATTACGTACTGTAAAGAAAGAAAAACTGCCAGTTAAAACTATAAAATATAATAGATGTAAAAACTAATCTGATTTTAGAGATGTTAAAGTGTAGGTTGGGGGAGTACTTAGAATTGAAGATACTATATTTTGTGCTGTATGATTGTATATAGTTTTCTGCAGCTTGCTTTTTTCATTTAACTGTATTTCTTTGTGCTTAATCACTCAACTGTCTGACTCTGTGGCCCCCCGGGCTCTAGCCCACCAGACTCCTCTATCCTGGGGTTCTCTAGGCAAGAATACTGGAGTGGGTTGCCATTTCCCACTCTAGATATTTCCTTTACTTACTTCATTTATTCCTTAGACTGACTGTGCCACATTATTTAGCTGTTTCCTTATTGATGAACTTTTAAGTTGTTTACAGTAATAAGAAAAGAGTGCTGCAATGAAAATATTCCTGTGTCCACCTCCTGTGTGTTTGGGAATGCTTATCAAGAGTAGATGATGAGAATTGGAATTACTGGACCATAATGGCACCCCACTCCCGTACTCTTGCCTGGAAAATCCCATGGACAGAGGAGCCTGGTGGGCTGCAGTCCATGGGGTCGCTAAGAGCCAGGCACGACTGAGCGACTTCACTTTCACTTTTCACTTTCATGCATCGGAGAAGGAAATAGCAACCCACTCCAGTATTCTTGCCTGGAGAATCCCATAGACAGAGGAGCCTGGTGGGCTGCTGTCTATGGGGTCGCACAGAGTCGGACACGACTGAAGCGACTTAGCAGCAGCAGCAGCAGCAGGACATCTATATTTACAATTTTGGAATATATTGCCTGATTTCCCTCTAAGATAACTAACAATTTATACTTTGAACATTAGTGTATTGAGAATGGGTACCTGTTTGTCCTGTTCTTACCAACTCTTGATGACCTAACTTTTTTGACCTATCTGATGGTAGACAGCATCCTTAGTATCTAATGGTTTCGGTTTCCATTTCCTTGACTAGTGAAATTGGATGTTTTGGGATGCTTATTGACAGCTTGTATTTTTTTTTCCCCTAAGATTCCTTGAACAGGATATGAACTGTTGTGTAAACCATCTTCTTCTCTTATCATGAGTAATTTTCTTTTGGTGATTGCTCTGTACATGGATAAAATTTGTAGGCAATAGACGCTACTTTTAACCTTTTTTGTTTTAAAATTTGGTAGTCTCTTATCATTAGAACCAACCAGTAACTAACACTTGCATTTATCAAAGAAGTAGGATTCCCTATTTTGTCAGCACCCAGTTTCATGATACTTTTAAGTGTTGCTAGTGGTGGTGAAGTCTCTGTGGGTCATACTGGCTTCACTGTAATTGCCCATTGGCAACCTGCCAGAGCAGAGGAAAGACCCAACAGTTATTACCATTAATACAGTCCTGTTACCTCTGAAGTAGAAAAGACTCTTTATTGATAAACAGACTTAAGAGTTTAAATGGTCCTATAGCTAGGAAGTGTCTGAGATAAGATCTAAATCTAGGATGTCTGATTCCAAAGTCCTTTCCACCGCATCGTACTGTTTCAGTGGGATGGATACATTTTGAATATAGCCTTTCAAATTATATGTACTCTCCTATGCATATATCTCTTATTTAAAATGCTCAATATAAAAATTTTTGAACTTATTTTAAAAAACGATTGCTGAACATTTTTAATATTTGAAAAAGATATTAAGTGGTACACTAGTGTGTGTGTGCCTTACTGTTGCTTGACATTGGTTTCTCTTTAGTAGGTTTTTTTTTTTGATTGATTTACTCTTTGTAGTAATTTTAACATAAATATTAGTATTTAACTTTATTTTAAAAAATTAACTCAGCCTGAAGTTTTTTTTTATCTTGGCTATAATTATTAAAATTTAGTAGTTGAAATAAAAATATTCCTACAGTGGTTTTTATAGGCAATATAAATTTCACAGGCAATTTGTGATATACATTATACCAGAATTTCAACATACAGTGTTGAAAATGTTGTATTTTGTCAGTGCTAATTGTTTTTGTGTTTATTTTTGTTATAGAAAAAGATGGCAAAGCATTTCATCCAACTTACGAAGAAAAACTGAAACTTGTGGCACTGCATAAGCAGGTTCTTATGGGCCCGTATAATCCAGACACTTGTCCTGAGGTTGGATTCTTTGATGTGTTGGGGAATGACAGGAGGTAACAGTGTTTTATTGTGTAATGTATTTAATGAGTGAGTGCATGCTAAGTTGCTTCAGTTGTGTCTGACTCTTTATGATCCTATAGCCTGCCAAGCTCCTCTGTCCATGGAATTCTCCAACCAAGAATATTGGAGTGGTGAGAAGGGTACAGAGTAAATCGGTTCAGATGTAAATAGCTGGCTCATTAGCTTTAGAGTAAGAGCTAAGCAAACATTTTTGCTTGCAGCTTCTGGAGTCGTCAGATGTTTATCTGTTTTTGGTTTGGAGATGTTTATGGCTAAATATCGTGAAAGATGTTTACTCATTGATTATGAAATAAGACAGCTTCATTTGATTCTTCCAAAATAATATTACAACAGCAATTTGCAGTATACTAGTTGATTCTTTTGTTGGGACACGTACAGAGTTGTGACAGGAAAGAATATATTAAGCATTTTATTCAATTAAGGCTAAACTATAAGAAAAGTAGAACTCTGATACCCTTTTACTAGTATGGAAATTATCAGCAGTGCAGTTAAATTATGGTGTAAGTTTGGTTTGTATGTAGGCTATTTAGTTTAGTAAAGCAGTCCATGCATGTTGAAGTTTTGAATCTGTATAGTCAAGTCATTCTTCATTTTAGTTATAATTGAGACTTGTTTATATTTAGGTTTAAATGAAATCAAAGTTTTACTCTTTTAGGAGTAGCAAGTAACTTTCTTATTGTTCTTTACAGGAGAGAATGGGCAGCCCTGGGAAACATGTCTAAAGAGGATGCCATGGTAGAGTTCGTCAAGCTCCTGAATAGGTGTTGCCATCTCTTTTCCACATATGTTGCATCCCACAAAATAGAGAAGGAAGAGCAAGAAAAAAAAAGGTGAAGTTTGAGAGCACAGAATACTAGATCCTTGTGCAGCCTGTCTACTGCGTAGTATCCTGATGCTTCTGCTTTATGGAGTGTCTGTTCTCAGGCAGCTGTCTTAACTTCCACTGGATCCCTACTTCCTATGGCAGTTGCTCAAAACTTTCTGATGTGAGCAGGTGCTTTTATTATGAGTTTTGAAGGGAGAGGGTTTACTGCTTCCGTCTGGCTATACCTTTAAAAGGAACCACCCATTCATCACGGCAGCATTCCTTTTGTAAATTTCTGAGCAAACGCAGTAAGCTCAGCCACCCCTCCTCCTTACCCTCTGGTCTCACACACCCTTCGCTGCTGCCTCTCTTTTTTTTTTCTAGAATATTCATACTCTATATCATGGTTATCAGCTATGCTACATGGTATGCCTTATGTAGGCATTACATATTGGCTGTGGCTTCCAGGTAGCTCATTAATTACTTCCAGAGGTTACAGGGGGTGCTATTGAATGCACTGTTTATGCTTATGGGATTTTCTGTCATTATTGTGAATTTAGCAGAATTATAGTTACCACTTTATTTATCTAGAGATTATATTTCCAAGAACAATCTGAAATTTCTAGGTAATGAAAATAATGTTATAAAGGCATCTGAAACAGTTCTTTGCTCAAAAAGAATTTTGAAAAGGTGAAATTATGAAGTTTCCTGGAAAATGGCAGAAAGTCATAGAATAAAATGACGAATACGTTGTTCCAGAAATTCGTGATTAAAAGGAAAAAATGAGGTGCCATTTTATAGCAGTCACTGTGAGAACATCCTGAAATGAACATTTTCACATACTGTTGTTTGTAGTGAGTATATTTAAAAATAATTACAAACTTTTTAGGAGACAATTTGTAGAATTTATTAAAAGTTCAAATGCTACCCGGCAATCCCACTTAAACCCATTCTACAGAAATACCAGAATATGTTTGCAGAGACTTACCTTCAAGGGCTTCCCTGGTGGCTCAGACGGTGAAGACTCTGCCTGCAGTGCAGGAAACTTGGGTTCGATCCCTGGGTTGGGAAGAGTCCCCTGAAGAAGGAAATGACAATCCCCTCCGGTAGTCTTGCCTGGAAAATCCCATGGTCAGAGGAGCCTGGCGGACTACAGTCCACGGGATTGCAGAGAGTCAGACACAGCTGAGCCACTAACAGTTTCACTTCATTTTCGAGAATGTTCCTTGTAATTCTATGGATAACAACAGCAAAAAACAAAAAATGCTACCAGTTAGCATCTATAGTGACAGAATGGTTAGATAAACTAAGTTACTTTAAAGAAAAATTCTGTAAAGCTGATTTTCCCTCGAATTATGTTTTACTTACTTTAGAAACAGTCGGTTCCCTGATTTCCCCCCTAATCCTGGAAATAACATATTAGAAGGGGAAATAGCCTGACAGTGAAGGAAAAGACAGAAACCATGAAAAATAATTGTAAGAATTATAAAAACATGGCAGTCAGGGGTCATTTAATGTGAAAGTAAACTATCCTTGTATTATAACATGTACTGTATTTATGTTTGGAGTTATAACTCCTGAGTTTTCAATAGACAGAGCACTGGGTATAGTTTGTCTTTAAAAGGATAGAACATATCCTAATATATTTCCAGAAAATATTTATCCAAAGGAATATAGTTGTTATCCAAAAACGTTTTCTTATTAGAATGGAAGGAGATTCCTTTACTGGAGACTTGATCTATGTGCTGCAATCCATTGTGTAGTGATTTTGGATCATTGAGGTGTAGCTGTGTCTTTGAAAGGAGTATCCATTGCTTTTTAAGTTCTTTTGTAATGATAAATTGAATATTTAAGTTACTACTAAACATATAAAACTGTGTTTTTCCTTTTAAAAATATACTCTTGTCATGAGATGAGGTCCATGTCGAATTCTTTTAAAGCATTTAAGACAAGACTTCCTCTATCCTGAAGCTTACGCTTTGGCTTTTGGAACATCTTGCCCTGTGTACTGTCACATGTTGAAATTAGGTCATGTTACTGCTATATTTTGAGTCTTGGTTGGTTGTGACTCAGGTGTGTTAATCACTTACAGGAGTTTGGGGAGGTAAGTGGGGCAACCCAGACACTTCTCATGGCAGGACCATGAAACGGTGTCTTGTCTGAGAACCTCGGGAGTCTGCTCTTTCGTCATGTCTTCAGCCTCCCTGTCGTCCTCCTCACTCTGAGACCTGTGTGGCTTTCATTCCTAGTGCATCTTGTCTCTCTTGAGAAAGGGGTTGCAGGAGTGGGCGAGAGCTGGGTAAAAATCTAGCTGTACCCAGATGTCCAACTGTTCCTTTTTTTTTTTTAATTTAAAACTTTAATTTTTTTTTTAATTTCAGAAATTATACATGAACATATAAACCCTGAGACTACAGTTGTGTGAGACAGGCAGTCTCTGCTCTTATGTAGCATGTACTTCAATGAGTAAGGCAGATATATGCTACATTTATCACATACATTTATTTGCAACGACAGCAGGTAGTGTGAGGGAAAAGCTTGTGATGCTGTGCGCATATCTTAGACAGGAGCCTTCGAGATACTGTAATGGTTTAAGTGGTACCTTACCGATAGACTCCTTTTTCTGCTGCCGTGTAGCAGTCTCGTTCTTGTTGTGATCTGTATAGTTAGAGATTGATTCCGTATGATTAATTTCTCCTCTTGGAAATGTTCGTTTCAAATTGTGATAAAACTATCACGTTTCTCCCAAGAAACCTGGGTTAGTCTTCACTGGGAAAGAGTCTTAAATTATTTTTAAATAGGATTCTTTGTTTAGGGTTCATTCTCTCTGTCCTTTACTTAGGAAGGAGGAGGAGGAGCGAAGGCGGCGTGAAGAGGAAGAACGGGAACGTCTGCAAAAGGAGGAAGAGAAACGTAGGAGAGAAGAAGAAGAAAGGCTCAGACGGGAGGAAGAGGAGAGGAGGCGGCTGGAAGAAGAGAGACTCCGGCTGGAGCAGCAAAAGTACGCTTGTCGGGTATCGTCTAAAAATGCCAGATGGGCCACCACACTGTTGCGTTGACGGTTCACCTTGTGTGCCTTGGAATATTTCTCTGTTTTGTTCGACTGGGAGGTAGATCAGCATTAGGTATTGCCATTTGTACCAGTGATATGTTACCAAGGTGAGAGCCTCATCTTAAGCATCATTTGGTTGCGAAAAGAAGAAAGATGTGGGATTTGCTCCCAGAACCCAGACACTAGAAGAGGAGCTGAGGTGGTTTGCTTGCTGTCTGTCTCTGGGTCCATAATGATCTCCTGTCCTTGCTTCTCTCGGCTGTGTCTCTGATGCGTTCTTCCTCTTCTCTACGAATTGTCTCTGTGCTTTGCCACACGCAAGGCTGTCTCAGCCTGGATTTACGTGGTCTTTCTTTTCATGCATCTGACAGAGACTGGCTAGAGTACAGAAACCCGGTTAAAAATTCCCAGGCCAGAGGATCTCTTGGTTCAGCCTATGTCAGATGTCTATTCCTAGTCCCCTAGAACAGGACCTGGGGGCTGAACCCATTTCTTATTCAGTAAGGGCTGTGAGAGCCACTGTCTCAGAAGGGGTTAGTTCAAGAGGGAGCTGTGGGAATGAGGAGGAAGGGATTAATGGCCATAAAACAAAGAGAAGGCCTGTGGTTCTAGAGGTGGCATAACATGTAGATTAAACCAGACAACATGCGAGTCCTTTGTTTTCTCCCCATTGTTTGTGAATACTTCCTTAGAAAAGCTTCAAACTGACTCAGGGTCTGTGTCTACCTTGGAGAGAAGCTATGAATACTACTCTGTTTTGGGGAGAGGGGTACCCTAGTTGGACCCAGTGTCATGTTCTGTTTAGGACTTTGTGAGATTTAGCTTTGTTATTACCTATTAACAGATGGCTTAGAGGACATTGCTGTTGATCACGTGACTGAGTTAAGCACGTGGTTCCTGTATGTGGGGAAAAAAGGAATAGTAATAGTTCACAGAAATCAGTATCTCTAGACCAAGTGTACCCAGATATTGTCTTCAGTGTTCCTGTTTAAGACTTGCTTTACATTAAATGCCAAGGTGCTCAGATTTCCACTGGCCTTATTTGTACTTGCCAGAGCCACCTGTACCATCTTTTAGCTATTATTCAGCCTTTTACTACTTTATATATATTTATGTAGAAAAACCATGGCCAGCAGTTAAATATCTCATCTCTGTAATAAATGACAATCCATTTTTCTTACAGCAAAATCTGTAGGCTGGAGCCAGACTGCCTAGACTTGAGTCCTGGCTCTGGCGTCTACTCACAGTGTCATCTTGGGCAAGTCACTGAAATCTTCCATTTTCTGCTTTGTGGAAACCCCACCTCACAGGGTAGTTGTGAGAACTAGGTGGGTTAGTACATAGAAGTGCCCTGAAACAACTGCATGGCACATTGTAAGGGCACAATAAATGGTGATGATGATGATGGCAGTGACAGTGATATGCTTATTATTCTCCTTTTCCATCTCAAGTTGGCCTTGAAAAACCTAAGTGAAAAATTAAAAGCCAGGTTTATTTTCTTAAATCTTTTTCTGGACCTTGGATACATGCTGCTTGGTATACATTACTACCTTAATCGTTTTTAAGAGGTATTCGTTATAAAATGAAATAACAAAGAGATTTTATTTGGTCATGAACAATCAATCTCCTGTAGTCAGACTAGTGTCTATTTTTTAATGTTTTTAGGCAGCAGATAATGGCAGCTTTAAACTCCCAGACTGCCGTGCAGTTCCAGCAGTATGCAGCCCAACAGTATCCAGGGAACTACGAACAGCAGCAGATTCTCATCCGCCAGTTGCAGGAGCAACACTATCAGCAGTATATGCAGCAGCTGTATCAAGTCCAGCTTGCACAGCAACAGGTACGATAGCTAACACCCAGATTCAGCCTTAGAAAGGGTTTTTAGTTTCACTGAAACAAAAGTTCTTTTTTTAACAGTTGCTGATGACTTTTGCATTAGTTAGCCTCTCAGATATCAAGTAACTTTTAGGTGACCTTTATTAAAAGAGATTTTTAACATTGCAGTGGCAGTTATGAAAGAAAGTATATAATTTCGAAACAACAGATGATGTGGCCTCTATTATATTGTCATAAGTGTATTTGGAATGGACCTAGTGTTATCCCAGTGAGTTTGACATAGCTCTAAATGTGGTCCCAGAACCATGGAGACTTGGGTGATCAGTGTTAGTTCAAGGACAGCTTTCAGGCCAGCTGCTGCCATAGTCCTGGCCAGCTTCTAATCGGAGGACCCGCAGTCCCTAAGGCAGAACTTGGTTGGGTCTGTCTTGCCCTTTTGTTGTGTGCAGTAGCTGCGCTGCCTGCCTGCAGCACAGTGGCAGTCCTCCTTGGCTTCCTGCCCCCGCAGTCTTGCCTCCACACAGGAGCAGGTGGTTGAGGGGAAGGACACAGCACTGGAGGTCACATACCACCTGGATTCTGCCCTAGCTTTGCCGTTATCTTGTTTGATCTCAGTCTAGTTACCTACTGCTCTGATATTTCTGCCTTTTCTCCAAACCAGCAAGAATGGGATATGAAATCCTGTTACATAGTCTTATTAACCTCACAGGACTATCAGAGGAATGAAATAAGAAAATAGTTCTGTGAAAGTATTTGATACATAGGGAAGATAGCTGATTAACGTTAATTTTTTTACATCTTGCAGAGGCATAAAATGCCTCCTTAAAGTTAACCTTTAAGTTTTACTTTAAGGTAAGTTTTCTTATTTAATTTTCAGTTACAAAACAGGTACTACTTGTCAAAATATCTGAGTGAAGAAAAGTGTTGTGAGGTGATTCCCTGGTGATCCAGTGGTTAGAACTCGGCACTTTCACTGCTAGCGGCCTGGGTTCCATCTCTAGTCAGGGAACAGATTCCCGCAAGTCGCCTACCTTGGCAGCGAGGCCAGAGTAAAAACCAAAACACAAACTGTGTTTCTCTATAAATTTAATAAAATGTCTTAAAATTTAAAAAAAGGAAAAGAGTTGTGTTTTAGTTGCCGCACATTTCTTGTTAGGTGAAGTGATCTTTGTTATGTTGCCACACTCTTTAAAATTTCTTGAAAATTCATATCCTTACCTAAAGTATGTTTTTCCCTGAGTCTTTAGCATTAGTGAAGCAGTTTAAGAGGCACTGCAGATTTTGTATAATCCATGAGAAGAGGAAAAGGATGTCAAACCAGAGTTACAAGATAATAAGTGGTATTTTTGAGGAATTTCTGTCCTCCAGAGACTGTTTATACTTGAGTATATCACTCCCTTTTCCTACTTCTTTGATGGGTATTGAGATAATTTATTAACAGGCTAGCTCATTCACACTGTCCTGCTTACAGGTTGCTATCAGTTAGTGAGAACAAAGTCAGTCAAATAGGGTAAAACCAAAAATCTTTGAAATAGAGTTGGAAAGCCATAATTTAGATTGCAGTGATCAGACTCAGTTTATCAGATTGATTGGCTGTCTCTGCCAAGAGAGAATGAGAGGAACTGGGGAAGGAACAGAGGGAGCCTCAGCCCCGTGAAGTATTAGCTTTTATATAAATACTGAGCAAAATGACAAAAAATGGGAACGCTTGTTTAATTTGGAGTGTGGTGACACAAGTGTTTTATTGCTCCTGTGCCTTTCTGTGCTTTTAAAAACTTCCTGGAGTATAGAAGAGAGATCATATAAATAAATAATTGTGATCTGTTATGTATAATAGATGTATAATCATATTCAGTGGGATCACAGGGTAGAGAGTTGTTCATTCTGCTAGAGAGTTTCAGCAAAAGCCTAAAGTGAAGAGGGACCATTTGAGCTGACCAATTGATCATCAACAGAAATTCCTTTTTATTTTTTGCTTTCCTGTCATGCAGTGAAATGTTGTGAGTGTGCTGACTTGTTTTGGTTCTGTGCCTATTTTCTGGAAGCTGGTGCTCTTAGAAAACTGATGGGGAAATGACTGAGAATCTAGGCTTTGGAAGAAGGTATTTTAAAATCTTAAGTGTTTTGCTAACCAGCACTAGCAGCAGAGAGAGGTGTTGCTGCTTAAGCAACTGATTTGTAGATGATTAGTAATGTAATGATTTCATTAAATGAAATCTGTTTTCAGATAGGCCAAAATGTATCATTATCCCTAACCCATGAAATTATGCAGGCTTTTTTTCCCTATTTTCTTTAAACTGTTGTAAAAATATGCTCACTTACTATATAACTTAATATTTTAGTTTAAAGTTACTTAAATGCCCTAATATGCATAACAATACATTGGGTAAATTTCCTATTTTTACAATAGCAATACCAATGCAAACAAAATACAGTTATATACTTGTGATTTTATAGATAAACCTCTCAAACAAATGTTGAATAAAAGAAGCCAGACACAAAAAAGAGCATATAATATACAATTTCATTTCTGTTAAAGTTTGAAGACAGGCAGAGCCAAACCTGTAATTTTACAGGTTAGTTTCATCATTACCCTTGAAGGACTTTCTGGAAAGGGGCACCAGGAAGGGTTCTGGGATGCAGATAATGTCTTGATCTGGATGTTGGTTTTATGTGTATGTTCGTCTAACGAAAATTGAGCAAGCCATACATTTGTGATTTGTATATTTTTCTATATGTTTGTTACAGTTAATTTTATTTAAAGTTTCCCCAAAAGTTATGTAATACTTAGGCATTTCTCATAATGTTAATACTAATATTTGTTCATTTTAATATGAGAGGAATGTCCTAAAGTAGTTGTCCTTTGGATTTAAGCTGTTTTTATTTTCCATTTTTCAAAGGACTTTTAAATTTTACATTTATGAAAATACATACTTTAATCATAATTATGTAAAGTGATGCATTTTTTTAAAGAAATTATTTTGACCTCAAACTCCATTTTATAAGCCTATTTAATTTTTAGGTCAGTATTTTTTTTTACTTGATTAGCAGTCTTTAGTTTGTGATAATTTTTCTATCTATCAGTTTTAAGAACAGATGTTTCCATGTTCAGTTTTTACCTATAATAATTTTATTTGGGATGATTATTTCTACCTACTTTAATTTTTCCTAGTTTTTCTAGTGACCTTTAGGACACAAGAATGTGGTCCTCAGAATATTATTATACTAGTATTCGTTATAGATAGGATAAAAACTGATAAAGTGTATTGAATTTCTTGGAGCTACTTGATGAGGCAAAAATTCTGATGGGATCAGAATGCATCTCAGGGTAAATGTCCCTTTTTTAGCCTTCCTGGTCAGTGTGTCTTCACTTTTTCTTGACTTACAGGCAGCATTACAGAAACCACAGGAAGTATCAGTAGCTGGGGCTTCCTCTCCTACATCATCAAAAGTGAATGCAACTACACCAAGTGATATGATGTCAATTAATGGACAGGCCAAAACCCACACTGACAACACTGAAAAAGAGATTGAACCAGAAGCCGCCGAAGAAGCCCTGGAGAATGGACCAAAAGGTATGGTTGTGTATGTGCACTTCCATCCAGATACTATAATTCAGACTCATGAAAAGCAAAAATCAGAAAGTCAGATTAATTAGCTTTTGAGAGCAGTTACATATTTGTGAGAGTTGAATGCTTTTTCATTCTTTTTAATCTGACTGATGCTTCTGGTGACTCTTGGAATAGTTTAGAAGAGTAAATCAGATGTCCTTTGGGTTGTCTTATTTTATATACTGGTTATTTGTTGCTGTGTAACACATTGTACCCAAATTTAGCAGCTTAAAATACTAATTAAACATTTATTATCTCTCACAGTTTCTGTGGGTTAGGGATTGCAGAACTGCTTAGCTGAGTGGTGGGCTTCCCTGGTAGCTCAAATGGTAAAGAATCTGTCTACAATGCAGGAGACTTGGCGTTCGATTCCTGGGTCAGGAGGATTCCCTGGAGAAGGAAGTGGCAGCCCACTCCAATATTCTTGCCTGGAGAATCCCATGGACAGAGGAGCCTGGCAGGCTACAGTCCATGGGGTCGCAGAGTCAGACACGACCGAGAGACTCACACACACACACACACACACACACACACACACACACACACTGAGTGATGGTGGTTCTGGTCTCTTATGAGGTTATGGTGTTGACCTCTTATGAGGTCAAGCCTCATGTGAAGGCTTGACTAGGACTAGAGACTGCTTCCAAAGTGATTCCCTCACATGACTGGCAAGTTCATGCTGGCCATTTGCAGGAGGACCTCAATTCCTTGCCCCATGGAGCCTCTCTAAAGGGCTTCTTGAGTGTTCTCAACACAGTGGCTGGCTTCCTCTAGAGAACATGATGCAGAGGGAAACAGAGCAAGAGTGGCAGTGTCCTTCCTGCCCTGGCTTTGGAAGGAATACGTCAGTACTGCTGCCGTATTCTGTTGGTCCTGGTGAATTTTTAGTGGTGACTTTACAAGTACATGAATACCTATGGTGAGGATCACTGGGTGCCATCTTGTAGGCTCTTTACCATATGTTCACAGTATATTTTTTGAGACAGAAGTACCATGTTACCGGTAAGATAATTTAGATTTTCAAAGGTCTACTTACCTTTTCACGGGCAGCTCATTCATTCATTCAACAATTGGTTCAAGATTTTCTGGGTGTTGGGCTACAGGGGTGAAGCAAAATAACACACATAGAATGCAAATTGTGGCTTTGGTAAGTACTGTGTGGAGAGAAAAGTCCATTACAGTGTGAAAGCACATAATATGGAGATACAAGCTAGTTAAGATTACCAGAGGTTTTCCTGGGGAAGGGACACTTAAGCTGAGAGGTCTGAATCAAGAGTACCAGTTTCCAAGTAAGAAGGAATAAGAGACCATTTCAGTGACTGATCAGAGATGATGGTAGTATAGTTCATAAGAAAGTTGGTTTCCTTGTCTTTTTAAAACAAGTAATAGAATAGTTGCAGAAAAGACCTTGAAATACCTTGATTAATTCCTCTCTTCCCTTTTTTTCCTATTAAGAGTTTGCCAGTATTTTCAAATAAATCTTTTGTCAAAGGCTCTGAATAACTCTGGAAAACCTGTTGAGTGCACATAGATATTTCTCAGTAACAAGACATTACCCATTTTTCCTCAGTTGCCAGCAGTTCCATTCCTATCCAAGTTTTTCTCTGAGTTTCCTTAGAGTAACCCCTCCCTTAGAGCTTTGGTTTACTCCAAGGTCAAGACTTTTTTTTCTGACAGAGTCTGAAGTCAAAGCCCAGCCTTTGTTCATATCCAAAAATGAATTTATTTCAAGTCCAGATCTCTCTCTGTTTGAATGTTTCCCTGTTTCCAGCTAGGAAGTTTCCAAGGTCATTCTTCCATGCCCACATGCAGTTAGAGTACTGGAAAAAAATCCTTCTTAAGAATATGGTTTGCATTTGTTACTTAAAACGGGACGTTGACTTCTGAATACCTGTGGTGTTATTAAATATAGGCATTTGGGGGGAGAATTCCATGGGGAGGCTTTTAAAGTCCTCAATCTAAGGTAGACCAGACTGCACTTGGTACCTGCACGTGGCTGGGCAGGTGGTCCTATGTAGGTATTGTTGCCTACAAGTGAAGGCTCATCCTTTTTATCCTTTGTAATTCCTGTTGCCTTTAGAATCTCTTCCAGTAATCGCAGCTCCATCCATGTGGACACGACCCCAGATCAAAGACTTTAAAGAGAAGATTCGGCAGGATGCGGATTCCGTGATTACAGTGGGCCGAGGAGAAGTAGTCACTGTTCGAGTACCCACCCATGAAGAGGGATCGTATCTCTTTTGGGAATTTGCTACAGACAATTATGACATTGGGTTTGGGGTATATTTTGAATGGACAGACTCTCCGAACACTGCTGTCAGCGTGCATGTCAGTGAGTCCAGCGATGACGACGAGGAGGAGGAAGGTAGAGCCATTGGTCCATGTTCAGTAGCTGGGTTGTGCATTTGCAGAAATGGTAGCAGTTCTGATGTCAGCCAACCTCATGCTTCCTGATTAACTTCCTGGACAGGGATCAAACGTTTCAGTGGTGGGACGTTAGGCTGAAAAGATTGTGAGAGAAGCTAGCCTCCTGAGTGATTGAGGCCTGAATTGTTACGAATGCCAGGGAAGTCTGTTTGACAGTTTATGTTACTGCTTTCTGAATGCTGTTACACTTTTCAGCCGTGTGTGTTGAAAAGCCAAATATGCAAGGTCATTTTGAAAAATTATAAAAGAGCAAGCAAGAAATTCTCCCAACTCTGGAATTTATATTTCTGATATCAGCTTTTTAGGTTGTTATTCTAAGATGTATTTTCTCTGACTAGACAAAATCAAATGTTTCCAGTGACCGTCTCAGCTGTCTTGATGTTGGGACTTCCCTGGTGATTCAGGCTTCCAAGGCAAGGGGCACAGGTTGAATACTTGGTTGGGGAACTAAGATCCCACATGTCTTGTGTAACCAAAAACAACTATCTTGGTCTAGGAAGTAGGTTGTAAAATGTATTGCTTACTGATTGAGAGAGTAGTCTTCTTAATTTTGTTATTATCCAGAAAAGTTAGAACACAGAGCTTTTGTATCCACCTAATAAGTACTTAAATATTTATTGACTTGATTGAGTAATATGGAAGGAGTGCCCTGACTGGGAGAATGGGAAAGCACCTTCAGTTCTTGACCGTAACTAACCTTTCAGGTGACTTATAAATGAACTGCATATTGAAGAGTGTAGGTAATCACAGAGACTACACTGGGATACGTTTAAAGAGGTAGTTGTTGAAGGTACATGGAGGGAGGCTAAAAGTTCAGTCCGCTTTTGATAGACAAGCTGAATCTTGGTGATTCGGTTATATCACCAAGATACTCTGAGCCCCTTCAGGTCGTGTCTGGCAACACACACACATGGGCCAGTGTCATTTAGGAGCTGCTTTCTCTTTTAGCATTTTGTTTTCAGCAGTCTTTGTCTGAGTACCACCAGCAAGGGAGAGCATTGCACGTGAATACTGCTGACTGAACCAGACCAAAAAAATGTCAAAGTAGGGAGAAAAAAGAAACCAGAGAGACCTGAGTGTGCAGGGCAGGCGCCACTTCTGTTGTCTCAGGTGCCCCTCAGCAGCATCAGGATAGGACTAAGCCCTTTACTAGTCTTTCTGATGCACACGGGGACTCCTTACAATCAGGTGATTTGCACATGCTTGGGAAGGGAAGCTTTTAGTATATGCAAATTACTGTATTTTTAAAGAGCTTTGTGAATAATAAGAGAATTCTCTATTAAGTGGGTTGACGTAATCTATTTCTCCTGGTTTGTAAGCTTGAGAGCTTTTAAAGCAGGATACTTCGTAGTCTGACCCCTCAGCTGATTATCATTGTGTTATTGCTGTTGGGAAGAGCACTGATCAAAATGGCTAGGGTTCAGTGCCTCACTCAAGGTGAGAAGCTAGACATCTTTGACCTTTGCACTAATATATGATAGCCTCAAATGGAAAGTGGCATTACCCGTCATGATTACTTGTAACGTGATTTGCAACTAAAACTGACCCATTGAAGCCTCTGCACTCGTAACAACGGTGAGGGGAGTTCCTCAGTGGCCTAGTAGTTAGGAGTCTGGGCTTTCACTGCCATGGTTCAGGTTCAGGCCAGGGAACTGAGAATCCCACAAGCCACATGCCAGAGCCACGTCCCCCCCCCCAAAAAAAAGTAACAGCAGTGAAGATTTAACTCAAAATGGTTCTGTTTGCCACGTGCCTCCTTATGGAGGCTGCTGTGCTGCCAGGTCTTATCCACATTTTGTATTTTGTTTTATGTGGGGTCCTTTCAGCTTGGTTTAAGATGGAAGCAAAGTCCAGTTTTTTGTTTATTGTTTTAGTTTTCTTCATTTGGTCTTGAAAGATGGAGGAGTTTGTTTTCTCTGAGGAAAACATGATGGGTAATCCACCCTTCTGCTATAATTCTCCACTTGAGTGTTTCTAGGTCCCAAGTCTTTGCTTAGATTGAAGAAAGATACATCTTTCATCTGTCCTAATAACCTTTAATTTTGTAGATTTTTGAGCAAAATTTGGATCCTGAATTAATGGGCCCAGTAATCTATTTCATGGATATCCTTATGGGCAATAGTGTGTACTTAGAATGACTTGTATCTCTCATTTGCAAATGAAGGACATTTAATTTAAGTAGTATTGCTATGATAAAATACAATTGGGCCTATTTGTCATCTACTATTGTTGAATAAACTTATTTTAGAATAGCCTTAAATTTACAGAAATATTGCAAGAGATGGTACAAAGAGTTCTGAAACCCAGTTTTTCCCTATTGTTAACATCTTACCTTGTCCCATGCTATATTCATCTTAGCTAATGAACCAGTGTTGATATGTTATTAACTAAAGTCCATATTTCTTCAGATTTCCTTAGTTTTTCTGAATGTTCCAGGATCCCATCCAGGATGCCGCATTGTAGTAAAAAGTCTCCTTAAGCTCCTCTCGGCTGAGAGTTTCTTAGACCTTCCTGGTTTAAATTCCTAATAGTGACCATTGACAGTCATCATATAATTGACTCATGTGCCTGTAATTCATTCTGCCATATTGCAAACCTGAAAGTCTTTAAAAATCTATGCTAAATATTCCCTTGATATGTTTTCCTTGAGGGGCTTCCCTGGTGGCTCAGTAGTAACAAATCTGCCTGTCAGTACAGGAGATGCAGGCTCAACCCTGGGTCAGGAAGATCCCCTGGAGGAGAAAATGGCAACCCACTCCAGTAGTCCGGCCTGGGAAATCCTATGGACAGAGGAGTGTGGCAGGCTATAGTCCATGGGGTCTCAAAAGAGACTAAAAACAACAACAGTTTTCCTTGAGGCTGTTTATATGACTATGTTAAACTAAGACTTTCAGCTGGTTCATAAGTTCTCATTCCTACAGGTTTCTGCAGGTCTTTTTTTCCTAACCTCATATCATTACAATTCAAAAAACTGTTAACCTGGGGCAAACCTAGAATCAAAGCCTATTTTTTTGCCACTGGGATCATCCTTGGGTTAGACAGGCCTAGTGAAAGTGATTGAATTTTCTCTGAATGTTTACCTCTTTTCTGTCTTTCTCATTTTATTTAAGAAAATAACATCCTCTCTCTTTGTATTTAAGATCAGTAGAAAATAATAGTCCTCATAAGCTCCCTTCTCCCCATTCCCAAAACAAGAGAGGACTTCCATATTGTTGGGAAGAAGAGGGTCACAGCAGCATTTTCCATGGTCTTACTCAGATGAATGATGCCCTACCTGTTGGGAGGAGTTAGGAACTGAGTGGATGTGGAAGGGGAACAGTGAGGGGGATGTGGAAGGGGAACAGTGGTTCAAGTACAGAGGGAGGGAGGCTGCTGACTGCTGCCGCCACCAGATGCTTGCCACTGGGCTCCCAGGGCCCAGAAAGTGCTGTGCTTGGTACATAGCAGCTGCTCAGATACAAGAAGGAATCAGTACACATTCACATGCCCATAAGTTGTAGAATGGATTGAGAGAATTCCTAATGAGCAATTTCTCAAAGAAAGGATGGAGCTTAAAATGCCTGAGGCAGACGTGTGTTTTTCCTGAATCTCTTCACTCTGACGTGTCTCTGTTTTCTTTCACAGAGAACATCAGTCCTGAAGAGAAGGCCAAAAAGAATGCCAACAAGCCCGTGCTGGATGAGATTGTGCCTGTGTACCGGCGGGACTGTCATGAGGAGGTGTACGCCGGCAGCCACCAGTATCCAGGGAGAGGAGTCTACCTCCTCAAGTTTGACAACTCCTACTCTTTGTGGAGGTCAAAGTCAGTCTACTACAGAGTCTATTATACTAGATAAAGTTGTTACAGAGTCTGGAGTCTAGGGTTGAGCAGAAGATGGCATTTAATTTGGAAATTTCTTTGACTTTTGTGGAGCATTGCAGTCAGTGTTTACCGTGTTGATTTTGGTCTCATGCGTTGGGACTCTTGCTGGGAATCAGGATTTCCTTGAAACTCTTGAGCGTTAGTACTTTGGGGTTAAAGGGACTCCTCAGACTCATCCAGCCCTTCGGTGCTGACCAGCAGAGTAACGAGTGGATGCTGATGTTACATGAGCTACGTGTTAAATCTTTCAAAGTCTCCAAAATAAAACAGCTCAACATTGACCCCACCTGGCTGATGGCTAGTCCATTGCTGCCTGCTCTGTGTTTTCTGAGAGCCCATAGTTCTTTACAGTGCCCTCTGATTTGAAGTCCTGTAATAGTCTACATGAGGTACATCTCACTTTCATCCAAGGTCACCATTTTTGAAACTTAAGGTGTCACAGATGATAATAGAAAAGAAATTGCCTCAATTTGATCTTATTCTGAGTGACCCAGATTGTTTTGCTTTGGGTACTGCTGTTTAGTTCAGAGCTATGTTACAGATAATTATTTTCTGAATAATCTTAATATAGAATGTTCAAACCTAATTGATAATTGAAGTATCAAGACACATAGAACACTGAAAACATCCATCTTAGCAAATTAGCAAGCCTCCACAAACCCTTGGCCCTTTTCTCCTCATCTGGTATGTATGCTACCAGTAGCAAAGCAAAAAAAGGAATTCATTTTTGTCTTGATTTACCTTTATTTAGCTTTTTTTTGAGCATCTCAAGTTGAAACTGTTTTCTACACAAGCATATAGTTAGGGATTTTGTAAACAAATTGACACCTACTGAATTAAAATATATAAGCTCATTTAAATATAATTCAGTGTATGGTGAATAACATTGCACTAATATGGAAATCACTGCCAGAGTTAGTCCATTTTCTTTTGATTTGATACTACTTAGGCACATATCCTACATGATCCCAGTTGGGAATTACTTAATAGAAAGAATTGGAAATGCATATGGCCATGCTTAAATTTTTTTATAGCTTTAATCTGTATTATGTCTTCATTGATGGAAGGAGGTACATCTTTGTTTTCCTTACTAGAAACAAATATGGATTAATTGCCTCAAATTTGTGTAAGTGATTGACTATAGTCTAGAGATTCTTGTTTTCAGAAGGATGGTATAGATAGAAAATTACAAAGATGGCAATATACACGTAATGTTGTTATTATATGTTGTTACTGAAATACTTAGACTTTTAAAATTTTTGATCATAAATCACTTCTTGTAGGAGGGTTTCCTTGCTGCGGTATACACAGTTCACTACATAAGGGGCTGTTTGTTTTTTTTGTGTGCTGCATTTTTTTGTTGTTGTTTTTTAATACCTGGTTTTGTACATATCTAACTCTGTTCTCTTTTGGTTATTCGGAAACTGGATTATTTTCTCCTAAGCAGTGCTTAATTTGTGTTTTTTAATTTGAATTCGGTAGTCCCAGTTTATAGGTGTTCATTTTGTTACACTCAGAAGGTTTGTCCCATTGTCCATCAGCTCTTGTGTATATGGTATAGAAACCATGGGGTTAGGTACCTCCTGGCTTTTTTTTTTTTTTAATGAGAAAATATTGTATTTAAAATGTAAAATAAACTTTTAAAAAGCAGGCACTAATATATATTTCTTCCAGCCTTTGATTACAGATTTGTCCTTGCACATGTTAAGATGAATTATTCTCTAAAAATATTGTTCCTGGGAGCAGTGTATGTTACTTCACATAGCAGCAATTCCTGTCACATGTTCATGTCAGAACATTTTTGGTTTTAAACTTTTTTTATTGCCTTTGGCTGTCGAATAGAATATTACAAGTGCGATTTCCAAAAGATCTTAAAAATAATATATTTAATCAATTAAAATGTTTATCTGTAACTTGTTGATGTTTCATTAATATAGTTATTCTTTGAAGCTTCAGTTCTGTATTTCATCATTTGGGTAGAAGGAAAAGAAATGTTTTAAATGGTCTGTTTTAAAAAGGTAAACAATAACAAACTATTGTTGGCTGATTATTTTGTTTCTGCTGTGGATTACCCTAGTTTGTTAAAATAGGTTAACAGTTTTTCAGACTTTTGTTTCGAAAGTGTCCTGTAGCTTGTGAAAGTGTTAGTTGCTTAGTCGTATCCGACTCTTTGTGACTCCATGGACTGTAACCCATGAGGCTTCTCTGTCCATGGTTTTCTCCAGGCAAGAACTCTGGAGCAGGTGGCATCCCATCCCAGGATCGAACCCAGGTCTCCTGCACTGCCTGCAGAATGCTCACCATCTGAACCACTAGGGAACCCCTAGATTTCTTGATGGAAGGGAAGACAACCGACTTGTAATTTAAATGACTTACTGTATTTCCCCTGTCAAACTGTTGGTATAGCATACTCCTGGAAGACGGAACATGCTACTTTAAAGTCTCCTTAGGTGCAGCGCCTGGGGAAGCAGCAGTGCGAGGCATGCCGCAGTCAGTGTGATGTGAAATGCCACAGGCTGTTCTTAAAATGACCCCACTGAAATGTCAGGAGACTTGGACATTAAGTTTTTTTTCCGCTTTGGAAATTTGGAGACGCTCACTGAGGTTACCACCTTTTTTTTCCCCCCTGTGTCGTTTGTTGCTACCATGAAGGCAGATCATGGAACAGTTAAAGAGAGTTGTTGATTATGTGAGCACATCTTGGAAACCATGCTACAGAGAGCCTTGACCGTAAAAACGTCTATGAACCCGTATTGGACTGGCTTCTCCATACATTTGCCTAGGGTTCTTCAGCTTTCTTACTGAGAGTCTTTTAAGACCAAGTTAATCATTACTTCAACACCTTTGAGTAGGTTACACTTTTCAGATGCTTACTATGTTACCTGATTTGTTTTATAATTAAAGATGGAGGCACTGACTCTATTTTTGTTAGTTGACATGCCACTTGTAAGGTGTGAATTGATTAGGGTACTTAATTTTGTACCAGAAAACTAAGTGGATGGCATTTCCAGAACTGACATTGGCATTTGGACTCAGGCAGTCCAAACGTAGGTAAAGTATAAACAGCAGTTACTCATCTGTGCTGAAAGCTTGTGTGTGGTGGCTCAGGTCAGCCCTGCAGTGAACTGGTGACTTACCTGTTTCTGAAAAGAGCAAGTACAAATTCGGTCACAGTTGCTGATTTTTTTTAAACCTTTCTGGCATATCTGTACAATTATAACAATTTTTACCCTTTTCTAAGATCATTAATATGACAGATAACATGACTTTTTTGAAAGGGGAGCATGGCAAAATACAGAAATGTAAACATGTTTCCAAAAGGTCTACACTTTGCAGCTTATTTTTTCAGGTTGTGTTTGGAGAGTGTTTCCTGTTGTTTAGTATGGGTCTCCTGTGTTCTCTCAGCCTGCTGTGTGTGCTATGGAGTGACTCTGGCTGTTTTTTGTTAGTGAATGTTTTTCAGTTACTTCCAACTTTTTATTATAAATGATGTTCCAGTGAACACTCTTTTATATGTCTCTGCAAATGTGCATCACTTTTTCAAGAGTAGATACCAAGTAGTGGAATTGCTGGATAAATTCTGTGCATTTTTAATTTTAATAGACCCTACCAATGGTGCTTCCAAGTGGTTGACTACTTTCCCCTCTAATACACTAAGGTTGGTAATGTATGAGAATACTGCTTTTTTCTCTTTTATCAGACTTAATTTTGGTTAATCTGATGGGGAAAAATGAAATTTTGTGTATTTCCCAGTTAACTAGTAGGATTAAGCATCTGTTTTTATTGCTTATATGTATTTCCTCTTATATAAATTGCCTGTTTATATCCTTTACCCATTTTCAACTGGGTAATTTTATATTGATTTATTAGCATTTAAAAATACAGTTTATATACTGATCATACATTATATCTAAGTGTTTTCTCTCAGTTTATTGCTGGTTTGTTAATTTTGTTTATGGTGGTTTTTTTTGTGTGTATGTGTCTGTTTGGTCGTAGATGTCATAAACTATGTTGTCAGTTTTATTGAGTTTTTTCCTTTATGTTTTGGTTATTTCCATATATATATATGAGTTTGTTTCTGAATTCTGTTCCATTTATCTATTTGGCCATTTGTGTGCTAATACTATACTTTACTGTAGTTTTAAAATACATTTTGATACATGGTAAATCTCCTCTGTTCTTTTGATACTTTTTCTTGGCTATTTTTGCACCTTTCTTCCATATGAATTTAATCTTTAGGTGGTTGTATTTCATGGAAAAGTCTTATTGGGGATTTACATTGGAATACTTCATTAATTTCTAGATTAATTGGTAGAGATTCAGCCACTGATTTGTTAATGTAGGTTTTAGATGGCCTTTCTAAAAGACAGTTCTTTGTTCTTAAATGGTAACTTAAAGAGAAGAAATGGAAGGTACAACCTTTAAGTTGTCTTTCCTGCCATTATTAATTAGAATACTGGCTAATCTGGGGCAACAGAGACTCAAAAATAAAGTAGTTCAAGAAAGATAGTTTGCTATCTCAAACAGGCCAGAGAAGGCAGATGTTGCCGGGCAGGTGGGCTCCAGCATTCCCAGAGCCCCAGATTCTTAATGTTAGTGCTCCGTTGTCCTGAGGGACGGTCTTGTTTCTGTGTGCATGGCTGACTCAGGCTTGCAGGGATCACATTCCTGACTCAGCCAGGGGAGGGGGATGGGACTCATGCCTAATTTGAAGGGCAAAACCCTTATTTCCTGGATCATTTTCCATTAGCAAGTACTTAGTTACATGGCCTCCTCTAGCTGCAGTGTCTCTTGCTGGGCACTCTTGTCTGTGGTTATTAGGAAAAAGAAATGGATTCTAGTGGACACTTAGCAGTCTTGAATTTACCAGGTGAGTTTTAAAGTATATAACTTTTGTTGATTTTTTTTTTCCATTATAAATGCCATACTCATTTATTATAGAAGATTTAGACAGTATGCATAGGGGAAAAGAATAAAACTATAAACCTACAACCAGGAAATAATAGTTATCATTTGGGAATCTTCCTTCTGATCTTTTTTTCTCATTTTCAATTATGATACAATTCTAGTGTACATTAAAGTATAGAACATAATATGAGTACTCATATAGCTACAACCCCCTTTGGTCACATGTGCCCTTTTACCTTATTTGCTTCAGATCTTGCCAAAGTAATAAAACATGAATGAAAGAGTTGAGCCCTGTGTACCTTCCCTGATTACCATTCCTCTTTCTTGCTCCCAAAGATAATTATAATTCTAATTTTGGTGTATCATTCTATATGACTTTTATAATTGTTGTGTGTTGCCAGAAAAGTTTGGTTGCCAAAATAGTTTGCTTTTGCAGAATGCTTTTGATTTTATATAAAATGATATCATTGGATAGTTTATTTTTTCTGATCTGCATTTTATTTTAGTGATTAGCTTCATATAGCTCTATGCTGAGAGAAATTCGTCATGTGGATACTATATAACACCATGGAGTCATTCTCCTACTTTTGGATATTTAGGGTTGTTCTCAGGTTTCCACTACTATAAATATTCTTGTATGTGTCTGTTTATACTCATATGCAACAGTTTCTTGTGTATATATCAAGAAATAGAATTAAGTCTTAAGCTGCATGAATCTGCAACTATTCTAGATGATGTGAAATTATTCTTCAAATGATTGTGTCAATTTAAATTCCCAAAAGCAATATACAAAGGTGCCTTTGTTCCACATGTTTAGTGACAATTGTCAGATTTTGGTATTTTACCAATTGGATGGAGGTAAAACTAAAACCTTATGTGTGGTTTAACTGCATGTCCTTAATAACCAGTGAGGATAAGCATCTCTTTATGTTACTGGCCATTTATGAAGTGCATATTTATATCCTTTATCTTGTGCTTTTACTATTTAGAAATTTTTACTTTAAATTTATTAAACTTTCATGGTTTGTGTTTTCTATATCCACTTTAAGAAGTTTTCCTCACCCCAGAGGCTATAAAGATTCTCTTTAAAATGTGTTTTGTGTCTCAAGTACACATGAAATTTATTTTTGGTGTGAGGCAGGAGTTACTCGGAGAAGGCAATGGCACCCCACTCCAGTACTCTTGCCTGGCAAATCCCATGGATGGAGGAGCCTGATGGGATGCAGTCCATGGGGTCGCTAGGAGTCGGACACGACTGAGTGACTTCACTTTTCACTCTCATGCATTGGAGAAGGAAATGGCAACCCACTCCAGTGTTCTTGCCTGGAGAATCCCAGGGACGGGGGAGTCTGGTGGGGTGCCGTCTCTGGGGTCTCAGAGTCGGCCACAACTGAAGCGACTTAGCAGCAGCAGCAGCAGGAGTTACTGCTTTATTTTTCTATAGGGATAACTAAGATTATTCTACCATCTTTCATAGACTAGTTACCCTGTGTGAATTTTTATATTTATTTGTTTATATAAGTCTGATACATAGAGACAAAACATATGTATGTATTCATACTGTGAGTGTATTTGTCTGTTTGGGGACCTTTCTCTATTCTTTGTTTTTTGGTCTAGTCTTACACAGTCTAAATATCTGAGAGAGTGAAGGTCCCATCTCCCCTTAATTTTCAAAATTGTTTTGATTAGCTTTGTACTTCGCTTTTCCATGTTAACTTTATTTTTCTTAGTTTTTTTTTTAATATTAATGTATTTACATGGTTCACAATACAAAAGGTACAACAATATATAGGTACAAGCTTATATAAAAAATACTTCTACCTTGTTGCCAGCCACTCACCTTGCTCTCTGACGGCAAGCAATATTACAAGTTTCATTTGTGTTCTGTAAAGCCAAGTAAATAAGTACATATTTATAAATTCTCCCCTACTGTATATACTCGACAGCTTTTTCAACTTAAAAATTTACTTTCATAATCTATCAATACATAATAGCCTGGCTGCTTCACGCTTCTTAGTCTCCACTGAGCCATAGGCAGAGCTCAGAATGCTGTTTTAAAATGTAATTAAAAGCACTGGTTGTCAACAACAAAAAAATACACAATAGCTTTACTCTTTTTTATAAATATATATGTCGTTGTAAAGTATACAATTCAGTGACATTTAATCATTTTAAAATGTGTGATTCAGTGATGCTTAGAGTGTGCAGCCAGTGCCTCTAAAATTTTTCCATCTGCCCAGAAGAACGCACATAGCTGTTAAAAAATGAGCCCATTCTCTGCTCCTCCCATCCCTTTAGCTTGACAACCACTAATCCATTCTGTCTCTATGGATTTGCCTGGTAGATATTTCATATATAAGGAATCATACAATATGTGATGCTTTGTGTCTTTCACAAAGCGTGTTTTCAAGGTTCATCCGAGTTATATATGGGATATATCAAGTACTTCAGTGTTTTTTATGGCTGAATGCTAATCCATTGTATGGATATACCACCGTTTATCTCTTCACTTGTTGATGGACCTTTTGGCTGTTGTGAATAATGTTGTTATGAACATTTGTGAACGAGTATCTATTTGAATATTTTTGGTTCTTTTGGGTATATAGGAGGAGAATGGCTGCATCGCATGAGAATTTTAACTTCTTAAGGAACTGCCACGTTTGTTTCCTGCAGTGGCGGTACCATTTTACATTCCCGCCAACAACACGTGAGAGTTCCTGTTTCTCCACAACCTCTCTTCTTTTTTCTTTAAGGCCATCGTAGTGGATGTGAAGTAGTATTTCACGGTGGTTTTGAAATTTGTATTCTATTAATGACCAGTGATGTTGATTATCTCTTTTAAGTACTTGTTAGCCATTTCTGTATCTTCTTTGGAGAAAGGTGTATTCAGGTCCATTGCCCTCTTTTTTTTTTTTTTTTTTTTTAAAGTCTTTATTGAATTTGTTACAGTATTGCTTCTACTTTCTGTTTTTGGTTTTTGGCCGTGAGGCATGTGCAGTCTTAGCTCCCTGACTGGGGATGGAGCCCACAGCCCCTGCATTAGAAGGCGAAATCTTAACCACTGGACCACCAGGGAAGTCCCTCCATTGCCCATTTTTAAACTGAGTTGTTTGTCTTTTGTGTCTGAGTTTTAAGAGTTTGTTCTGAATCCTGGATATTAAACCCTTATCCGATTTTGAAATATTTTCCCCTATTCTCGAAGTTGTCTTTTCACATTCTTGTTAATGTCCCTTGGACACACAAACTTCTGTCACTTTTTATGAAGTCTGGTTTATCTTATTCTTTTGTTGCTTGTGCTTTTGGTATCAAATACAGGGATCTACTTCCAGATCCAAGGTCATGAAATTTATCTATATGTTTGCTTCTGATGTGCTGTGCTTAGTCACTCAGTCGTGTCTGACTCTTTGTGACCCCCATAGACTGTAGCCCACCAGGCTTCTCTGTCCATGGGATTTTCCAGGCAAGAATACTGGAGTGGGTTACCATGCCCTCCTCCAGGGGATCTTCCCAACCCAGGGATCGAACCCAGGTCTCCCACATTGCAGGTGGGTTTTTAACCGTCTGAGCCACCAGGGAAGCCCTTGCTTCTAATAGTTTGATAGTTTTATATTTAAGACCTGTTTTTTTAAGTTACGTGGCTGTATCAAGTCTCAGTTGCGACACACAGTGTCTTCGTTGCAGTGTGCTGGCTAGTTGCAGGCTTAGTAGACTTAGTCCCCCGACCAGGGATTGAACCTCCGTCCCCTGCATTGGAACTACTGGACAGACCACCAGGGGAGCTCCTGAGTTAATTTTTACATATGAAGTTAGATAAGGGCGTGTCCAGCTTCGTTCTTTAGTATGTGGCTGTCCCAGCACCATTTCTTGAAGAGACTGTGCTTTCTCCATTGAATAGCTTTGGAATCCTTGTTGAAAATCCTTGTTGAAGTCATAGATGTTTCAGTTTATTTTTGGCCTCTCCATTAATGGGTTGTGTTACTTCACCAGTATAAGATATTTAGGTTTCTAGTCTTTGCCATTAGAATTTGTCGGTTTTAACAAAACTACCAGACTGCTTTTCACAGTAGCTTTACCATTTTGCATTCCCACCAACACTGAGATTTCTAGTAGCTTCACATCCTCACCAGCACTTTGTCAGTTTAAAACACTTTGGCCATTTAATAGGTAGTATCTCATTGTGGTTTTCATTTGCAGTTAAGTATATGTTGAGCATCTGTTCATATGCTTATTTGCCATCCATGGCCATCATTTGATGAAGTATTAGCTCACACTTTTTGCCCCTTTTCTGGCTTGTAAGAGTTCCTTATATTTCAGGATGCAACCCTTTTACAGGAATGCCTTGTCTTTTCATTTTCTTAACAGTGCCTTTTGATGAGCAGGCATTTTAATGTAATGAAGTTCAGTTATCAACTTTTTTCATTTATGGTTTCTGGCCTAACTCAAGGTTTTCCTGGTATATTTTCTTCAGAAGTTTTATAGTTTAGGTTTTACATTTTAACTTTATGATCAGTTTCAAGTTGGCTTTTGTACATAATGGAGGTTATTGGTTTTGTTTTGTTTTTGAACATAAATGTCCACTTATTGTTTCCTCTTTTGAATTGTTTTGGAATCTTTGTCAAAAATCAGTTGTCCCCCCCCCCCAAAAAAAAAAAAAGTTGACCATATCCGGGTTTCTTCACTGAAGGTAGAGCATTCCTCTGAGACATTTCATAAGCTGAAGTGCATAAAAGTAAAGAAGCAGTTACATTGGGACATACCTTGCTAACAGCTGTACAAAATAAATCAAGATAAAGCTGAGATGCTCAGCTATGATAGCTTGATGCTGAGATGCTGAGTGTAGTTCCCAGGGAAGAGGTCAGCAGTTCCACCCTGACTGCTCGGGGTGCACACTGTCTAAACAGCTCAACATCCTGCAAAACACTCCTTTTAAAAGGAGCGGTTAAGAGTGAGGCATCTTTCTTGACTCCGTCTTAAAAGACGTTTAGTCTTTAGCCATTTAAGATTATGATAGCCATAGGTTTTTCTTTATCAAGTTGAGAAAGTCCTCTTCTGTTGGTTTGCTGAGAGCTTATATGTTGAATATTGCCACATGTGTTTCTTCATCTATGGAGATGAGCTGTACATGACTTTTCTTTATTGGCCTGTTGATACAGTGAATTATATTGATTGCTTTTTGAATATTGAACCAACTCTGCTGCATTTTCAAGATAAACTCCACTTGGTAATGATCTTTTTAATATGTTGCTGGATTCAATTTGCTAAAATTATTTCTATGTTTATGAGGAATATTGAAAAGTAGCTTTGTTTTCTGATGATGCTGTTGTCTGGTTTTGGTATCAAGAGTAATGGAGGTCTCCTAAAATGAGTTGGGAAGTATACGCTCATCTCTTTTCTGGAAGAGTGTGTGAGGGTTGTTGTTATTTCTTCCTTAAATGTTAGTGGAATTCTCCAGAGAAGCTATCCTGGCCTTGAATTTTCTTTTTTCTTTTTTTCAAGTGTGAACTTAATTCCTTTGATTATGAGAGCTATTCAGGTTCTCCTTCTTTTTGAGTGAGCTTTAGCTTTCAGGCTTCCCTAGTGGCTGCTTCCAAGCAGGAGATGTGGGTTTGATCCCTGGTTCAAGAAGATCGTCTAGAGAAAACGGCAGCCCACTCCAGTATTCCTGCCTATTAAATCCCATGGGCAGAGGAGCATGGCGGGTCACAGTCTATGGAATCTGAAAAGTCTGACACGACATAGCAGCTAAACAACAGCAACGAGTTTTAGTAGTTTGATACTTTCAAGGAATTTGCCCCATTTTACCAAACTGGCATTGATTGGCATAAATTTATGCATAATACTTCCTACTGTTCACTTAATGTCTCAGGATCTATCTTTTCAAAGAATCAGCTATTGGTTTCTTGATTTTTTTTGTTTACTGTAATTGATTTTACCTCTTATTATTTCTTTCCTTTGGCTTGTTTTGGGTTTAATTTGTTTCCGCACACAACCCCTCAATTTCTTAAGGTAGCTTAGTTTTGTTTTTTAAAAGCTTAGGTTTTTCAGTTGGAGACCTTCTTTATCTAATCATTTGAAGCTATGAGCTTTCCTCTAAATGTTGCTTTATCTATTCTATAAATTCGATATATTGAAAGAATTTTTTGCATTTACTTAAAATATTTTCTCATTCCCTTTGTGATGTCTTCTTTGATACATAAGTCATTAATATATATTTTAAAGTGCATTGTTTAATTTCCTGATATTTGGGAATTTCCCAGATGTTTTCTATTGCTGATTTCTAATTTAATTCCATGTAGCCAAAGAACGTATTTTGTATATTTCAGTCCTTTTTATTGAGACTTGTTTTAGAACCCAGAATAATCTCTCTGGGTAGATGTTCCGTGTTCACTTAAATAGAATGTGTCGTCTACTGTTGTCAGGTAGAATGTTTTGTAAATGTCAAGCAGGTCAAGTAGCTTGGTAGTGGTGGCAAAGTTTAGTCGCTAAGTCGTATCCGACTCTTTTGCGACCCCATGGACTGTAGCCCTCCAGGCTCCTCCATCCATGGAATTTCCCAGGCAAGAATACTGGAGTGGGTTGACATTTCCTTCTCCATGATAGTGTTGTTAAGGTCTTCTCTATCCTGACTGATTTTGTGTACACTTGATCTATCAATTACCAACAAAGGAGTGTTGAAGCCTTTAAATTCTGAGTTTGTCTATTTTGAATTCTTTTTTTTTTTAATCAATTTTTAGATTATGTATTTTGAAGCTCTATTTTAAGATATCCACATTTATAATTATGTCTGGATAGATTTAGGTTGATTGACCTCTTTTTAAATTATGCATGTCTTCATGCCTAAGTTACATTCCTTGTCCTAAAGTCTGTTTCATCTGGTATTGGTACTACCACTTACGCTCTCTTTTAATGTGTACAGGATATATCTTACTCCATGTTTTTACTTTCAGTCTGTCTATGTCTTTATATTTAAAATGGGTTTCTTGTTGATAGCATATAGATGGATTTTTTTAATCCAGTCTGATCATTTGCTCTTAATGGGAGTGTTTAGGCAATTTATGTTTAATTGTTGTTGGTAGAGTTGTATTTACATCTATAATCTTGCTGTTTTGTCTTTGTTGGGTCTGTTCTTTGGATGATTTTCCCTCTCTTTTACTGCCTTTTTGGGAATTCTTATGTTGACTCACTCATTCATATTTAGCTTTTTTGGTTTGTTTAGTGTTTGTGCTAGGGTTCATATCATGTGTCTTTAATATATCACAGTCTACTTTCAGATATATTATACACTGCATGTACAGTGTGAAAACATTAGAGCAGTATACTTCAGGTCCTCCCTAGTGGCTTTGGAATAGCTTTCTGCCTGGGCTGTGGAGGAAAGGTTTCCTTCAAAGGAGGCGGGTTTCCGCATCTGTTCGCCCCAGAGCTGTCGATCCTTAATGGCGTGCATGTGCCGCCAGGGGTGGCTCTCTCTTGCTCTGTACTTTTGGAGACCCAGCCTAGAAAAGAGTTTGCACGTGAGTGTGAGTTCTTTTCTGGTCCTCGCTGCTGTCATAATTGATACACTCGCCCACACTTGGCTTTTAAAATCTTGTTAAATTTTAGTTTTTCTTCCTTTTCTCCAGTGGCATCACCTTTTTCTCCCATGCTCAGCATAACATGGCATGCTCAGTACAGCCCTTCTCTGCTTGGATGGGTCTCTTACCCCTTCGAATTCAGTTTATTCAGGTGCTTTATAATAGCTCTGAGATGGGCTCAAGGAAAGTTACTGTTTTTCTCAAGTCTAATGCATTTCTGCATCTTAAGAATGGTGAATTGGTACTTCCCTGCTGGTCCAGTGGGTTAAGGCTCTGCACTGCCAGTGCATGGTCAGGGAACTAAGATCCCACACGTTCGCTCATGGCCAAAAAAAACGGAATGGTAAAACTAGGAAATATATGGAATCTCCCCAGACCAGGGATTGAACTGTGTCTCCTGCATTGATTCGTATCAACTGCACCACCAGCTAAGTCCCATATTAACCATTCTTAAGTGTGCATTTCAGTGGCATTGCGTATATTCATGGGTTGTGAAACCATCACCAATGTCCATCTCTAGAAATTTTCATTATTCCGAACTGAAACTCCATTCCCATTAAACAGTAACTCCCATTTCTTCTCTGCCCCAGCCCCTGGTAATCACTGTTTCACATTCTCTGTGAATTTGACTCCTCTGTGTACTTCATGCAAGTAGAATCATGCAAGATTTGTTCTTATTGTTTATGGTTTACTTCAGTTAGCATAATGTCTTCAAGGTTTACCCACGTATGTCTTCTTTGGATAAACATCTGTTCATGTCTCTTGCCCACTTTTTAAATTGGGTTGTTTGATCTTTTTTGTTCCTGTGATATAGACATTCTTTATAATATATATTCTGGGTATCAGTCCTTTCGCAGATAAAATGATATGCAAATATTTTATCCAATTCTTTCGATTGGACAGATGGATTTTTTTTTCCAGTTGAAGGAGCCACTTGGAAAGGCAGCGCCTCCTCCTGTGTTTTTGTGTTGTTCTGTTTAATAATTCATTTGGCTCCATAGGGCCTTCCTTGGCGTCATGTGGCTCTTTCATTGCAGCACCAGGGACTCTAGTTGTGACACACAGGCTCCAGAGCGCGCGAGCGCGTGGCCATGGCATGTGGGCCTGGTTGCCCTGAGGCATGTGGGATCTTAGTTCCCCAACCAGGGATGGAACCCACATCCCCTGTATTGCAAGGCAGATTGTTAACCACTAGACCACCAGGGAAGTCCCCAGATTGATTTTCTGAAGGCTTTTGCTTTCTTGCAGCATAAGCAGAATTGCTGAACCTTTTAAATAGTACAGAGGGAATAGAGAGCAATGATGTTCCCACATCCATCCACTGGGCTTCCGGATTATAATGAGAACTAGCTTCAGAGCCCAAGGTCTGGTGAGGACAAAAATTTGTCACAGCCAGTCGGTGATTATACATGTGCATTCCGTAAGCTTCTTGTCTGTAGTCTCAAAGACCTTTATTTGACTACCTACCTTCCCAGCATCTTCTGTCTGCCTTTTTTTTTTTTTTAAGGTCCTTTTCTCAACAATCTGTGAGTTTCCTGCCTGTGTTGTCCCCTACCGTGATTGTCAGGGACTCCTCAGAGTTCAGCCTTTTTGAATAAGGCAACCACAACAATAGCCGGAAGCCTCAGTTAATTGTCTCTGAGGACAGCTACCTGTCCTGGGAAACCTTTCACCATGAAACTGGCTGTGAAAGGGGAATGGAATCTTTTTTGGAACAGATTCATTTAGCTCTTTAATATAATTAGATCCCTTAAAGAATTAAAAATCCTGTGGCAAACACTGCCTTTATGTTTCATGTATTAGTATCCTGTGAATACTGTTTCTGCCTGAGGGATCATGTGCCTCTATAGCATCTTTGGGAAATCTTCGTATTATACAACAAAGCACTCAGTACACCTGTAGACCATCTACCCGTGGAGATCACAAAAAATCAAAGGGAAGATTCTGTTTCTTCTGGCCCCAAAATGGGTGTGCCACAGATCTCTGTAATACATTCTGGCTCCATGTACTAATTGCTAGTATCTGAACAGGCTGCCTCCCTCTTTCTTCAGTTTCCCAGTCTTTCCAAGACAGCCCTGTCTACCCATCTACCCTGTCCCGTGTGTAGGGCGCACACGTGCTAACACCATCTGTGAAGTTTACAAAACACAGCTTTTGGGGGGTGACTTGTGTGTATCAACCTGTGAAATGGGAAGCTTGGACCAGATGAACTGATCTCGGAGATGTTTTATGACAGAACCTCTTCCCTCCCGGCAGTTCTTTCATTCTAAGACGGGACATAGTTCCCTTCTGGTGTCCGTAATACGAAGATCTCTATCCTGGCCAGAAAGGGCCCCAAATTCTGGAGACAAATTTAAAGGAAAAATGAGTGGCTAAGGCAAGCTCCAGACTCACAACAACCTCAGGGAGAAGGTGGCCACACTGCTGGTGATCTGATGTGGGCTGGGGGCAGAGCCACCAGTCTGAGCCCCTGAGGCTGTTCCCATGGTTGCTGACTCATGGAAATTTCTCAGGCTGGAAGCCTCTGAGCCCAAGGAGTCTGCAGCTGTCTAGTTCCACTGCCTTTTAACAATGCGTTAAAAACAAAAGGAAACAGTTTACCTACCTAAAAGCATATAATCATTTGTAGTAGAACCAAAATTAGATTTGGAGCTAACCATTCATTCACACAAGACCTGTTTTGATACCTCGGTTTTCTCCAGTCATTTTGCAAGACGCCTTCCTGTTATTTCACCATAAATGTAGACCTGTTGACACTGCCCCCGCCTCTTTCTGGCTTGTGCTTCAGTCACTTCAGTCATGGCTCTTTGGGACCCTGTGGACTGTAGCCTGGCTCCTCCATCGTGGGGATTTTTCTAGCTAGAATACTAGAGTGGAATGCCATGCTCTCCTCTATGGGCGGTCTTTCTTACCCAGGGGTCTAACCCGAGTCTCCTTTGTCTCGTGCATTGACAGGCAGACTGTACTGCTGGGCCACCAGGGAAGCTTTTTTTTTTTTTTTTTGGCTAGTTTTGCTGTTGCTGGCTTTTATGGAGAATTTTCTTCTATCCAGCTGGTTTTACTGTTAACACTCGCTCTGGAGGAACCGCGCTGCTACCAAAGTACAGACAAGACTGCTACCTCCATAAAATGATGGTTTGGAAGAGGAGGAGAAAAAACCCTTGATTTGTTTCTACACTTGGGCTGGCAGGTGCTTCTGGAGAGAAAGTCCTTCATCTCTGCTCTACATCACCTCACCTCTCTGCCTTGCTTCCACCCGTCCCATTCCATCCCCATCCCCCAGGTCCTCCCTGCATCGCTGAGGTTCTCTTTGCTCCCAGCTGCCTTTCCCTTCCATGTAAGCATGTTCACGTTCCATCCTATGTGTGTGTATATATATATGTTTGTTTGTTTGGCTCCAATGCAGGATCTTCGATCTTCGGTTCAGCATCGTTAGTTGTGGCACACGGAATCTAGCTATGGCATGTGGGATCTAGTTCCCTGACCAGGGATCTGCCTGGGCCCCCTGCGTTGGGAGCACGGAGTCTTAGCCACTGGACTGTCCCCCTCACGGAAGTCCCGCTCACTTTCCATCTTAAAAAAGGCTAATGTCTCCTGAGTCCTGTTAACTTTTGCCCCATTTCCTTTCCATCACACACACATGGGCTACTCAGGAAGTCCCAGACTTCTTGCCGTTGCAGTGCCAGGCTGGCTTCTGCCCTCACCAAAGATTACCAAGTCTCTGTGGTTAACCGTTGGCACACGCATCCTGGACTGCTTTACCATACTGATCCTGTTTGCAGCTTCCTTAAAATCCTCTGCTGCACTGGCCTCCAGCATCCTCTCCCGACTTCCTTCTGAGCCTTTAGGTACTTCTATCTTCTCCTTAACCTCCGCTTCTTCCCGTTTGTCACCTAAAGGCCAGTGTTCCCGGGACTCTGGCTGCACCCCTCTTCTGCACCGGGGAGGCACCTACATGATTTAGGGGCCGCCTCTTCTGTAGTCCAGGAAACAGGAGCTCCTCTGTAGTAAACAGTGGTTTAGAGAATCAGAGGAAGGGAGCCTCCTGATTGGTCTTCAGACCCCATGGAGAGGCTGTGAGGGCACAGGGGCCCTGGAAACCTGCATGGGAGATGTGGACTCAGGGCTTTGCTCTCAGCTCTCCGATCTCACAGGACTCAGCAGTTAGTGCTGCTGCTCTGCTCTGCTCTGCCTGGCCCATGCCCCTCCCCTAGCTTCCGCCAGCTCCTGGCTTCACTGCCCAAGTACAGTAGGGGTGGGGGGCTCCGGAAAAGGGGTATCATCACTGAGCAGGACTCGAAGCAGACTTAGTCCGTAGGAGAGGAGAGGTGCTGGAGGGCCCACGGGGAGGGAGGGCCGTGCCAGAGGAAACTGCCAGAGAGCAGGGTGGGAACATCTCCCTCAACCTGCCCCTAACCCAGGCTGCTCAAATGCCAGGGCTTGGAGGCAGTTTGGACCAGTGCCCCAACAGCACAGACCCTCCTTGAGCACCTACCCCCACCCCCTGCACCCCCTCGCCAGATGCCGGTGATACTGGGGCATCAAGCCTAGCAAGGACCCTGCTGTCAGACAGCCAACATCCTGCTGGATGCTGGACGGACAGACCAAGGAAGCAAGAAAAATGTCAGACAACGAAAGCGTGATGAAGAAAGTAAAGATAATGGCGGGGGGTGGAGGGGGTAGGCAATGGGATAATGAGCAGGGGGCCACTAATCTGGCTTGGACAGGGGTGATCAAGAAGGTTTCTCTCGGGGGTGGTTTTGTCAGGCCTGAGTGGGAAGACAGCCTGTGCAGACAGGTTAAACCAAAGTGTGACATGGCCTGCTGTGTGTGTGTTTGGCTGCACCGGCTCTTAACCACAGCACACAAGATCTTCCTTCTTCCTTGTGACACGGAGGATCTTCAGTTGCTGCATGTGGGGTTTAGTTCCCTGTTGTCCAGTCGCTCAGTCATGTCTAACTCTTTGCAACCCCATGGACTGTAGCCCACCAGGCTCCTCTGTCCATGGGATTTCCCAGGCAAGAGTACTGGAGTGGGTGCCATTTCCTCCTCCAGGGGGTCTTCCCAACCCAGGGATCAGATCTGCATTGGCAGGCAGATTGTTCTCTGCTGAGCCATCTGGGAAGCTACAGAGTATCCACCCCTTGAACTGAGTAGGTTTGCGGTCTTAGTCACATGGGAGGAGGGGGAGGGAAGGTAAGTCTTCCAGAGGCTTGCCTTATCACGGTTGGGGGAGGAGGGTTGAATGACATCCTTACAATGGGGCAGCTGCTCCTGCTCCTAAGGAGAGATGCCCCAGTTTCACAGTGCTCTCCAGATAGCTTCTGGATTCTCCTGTGGATGTTGGAAACTTTCCCCAGAGCTGCCCTCTTCCTCAATCACCCATGTCAGTGAACTGTCTCCTTTTTTTTTTTTTTTGGCCTTGTACCTTGTGGGATCTTGGTTCCCTGACCAGAGATTGAACCTGGCCCCTCAGCAGTGAGAGCTTTGAGTCCTCACCTCTGGACCATCAGGGAATCCTCAGACTGTCCTCTTTAGGTTCTCTCCTCATCAGCCCCCAAGTCCTGTGGATTCCCTCCTCCCAAGCACTCTCCGGCCAGCAGGCTCTCCCCAGGGCCAGCCCCCATTCTCCATTCACCTCCCCACCCACCCATGCATTCTCTGCAGGCAGCCAGAGAGCTTTCCAATAAGCAGATCTAATCATGTCCCAGAGGATTCTAGGTAAAAGCCAGGCTAATTACAAAGCTCACACCATCGCTGCTTCCACCTCCCCATTCGCCTCCAGGACACACCCCTAGAGCTCCTCCCGTTGTTCTGTGGGGCCTTTCCTTTGGGGACGCATCTACTCCCTCCTGAGCTTCGAGACTCCAGAACCCTCTGTTGCCCCTGTCCTCACATGGCTGCCTACCACAGCCCAGGCACGGGTACCAAATCGGCCCTTCCTCGCCCCTCCTCTGCAGACCGGAACCCAGAATCCCTCGAGCACCCTTTATCCCGATGTCTCAGGGTTCCTCCCAGAACCAGGCCTGCATCATCACGGGAAGAACGCCATCCCTTCCCAGGAGGGGAGGAGGCAGGATGCTAAGAAGAGAAGGGAGTGAGTCTTTTCGGAAGAACTGACAGACTTGGGAAGTTGTGATGGGATTGCTGGGTGGCCTGGCTGGGGGAGTGGCACCAGCAGGCGCCACCGGGCACGGCTCACTGCCACCAGCACTCCAGTGCCCGCACAGTCGCTAGTCCTCAGCCCGTGTCCACAAGCCACTTTATGAGCATGAATTGGGGAGGGGGTGACAGGGAAGGAAGGGCAGAGGTGGCTCTGCCATCTCCCTGCAGCTCTCCCAGCTGCGAGGCCTCTGGAGTCTGCCCTGGTGGCGGCAGGGTGGGGAGAAGACGGGTTAGTCTGTGTTCACGTGTATCTGCTCAGAAAGGTCTCCTTCCGGGTCAGGGCGGGGCCAGGGCACCCTGGGCAAGCTGGCTCGCTTGAGGCCCTGAGGGCTCCCCTAGCTAGGGGTGCTTCCTGCCCCCAGGGCCCTATTCTCCCTGCCTGAGTCACCTCTCGTCCCTCTCTCCCCACCCACCAGTCTCTCCCCAGCTTCCCATAGCTATTTTCGGATTTTCTGAGCTTCACTGCGTGAGGGGTAGGTGAGGAGTACGTACAATCCCACCAGAGGCAAGGGGTCCCTGCTGAGTGAAGTAGGACAGTTACTCAAGCCAGTAAAAGAAGTGGAAGAGGACTTCCCTGGTGGTCCAGCGGTGAGGATTCAGCGCTTACCTTGCCAAGGGCCTGGATTCAATCCCTGGTCGGGCAACTGAGATCCCACAAGCAGATCAGTGTGGCCAAAAAAAAAAAAAAAGTGGAGGGAAAGACTAGGGGGAGACTGTTCATGAATAGAGGCTACCATCTGAAGTTCACGTCCGCCTGACGGAAGAATAATAATGGCTGAAGCTGATGTTCATGGTGTCGCCCTAACCGTGGTGCTAAGTGCCATAAGCCTGCTCTCCCCATTGTACAGAGGTGAACACTGAGCCTAAAGAAGTGAAGTAGTTTTCCCAATATAGAGACCAAATCTCAGCTCTTCCCAGAGCTGAGACTCAGATTCAGCCAAATGTAATGAAGATTGTGGCCTCTAGAGTAGACTGCCTGAGGTCAAACCCCAACACCAACCACTCTCTGTAAACTTGGGGGAGCTACTTAAGTCTCCGTATTTCCATTCCCTCATTTGTAAAATGGTAATTAGGACAGAACGTACCTCAGGTCCCCACTGAGGAGAGAAGTTAACACCTGAAAAGGGCTTGGCAGGGGGCCTGGTGCACGGTCAGCAATCCACAAACGCGGCTAGTACTATTCACTGTTGTGACCAGGCTGCAGACCAGGAATTGGCCAGCTGCTGTTCTGCTGGGCCATGCGGACCTCTGGTTCAGTCACCCTAGCCCGGACTCAGAAGGCCCTGCCAGATCTGCCGTCTTCCTGGAGCTGGAAGATGATACACATGACGCCTAAGTCTTATCCAGTCAGCTGCTGGGGGGTATGAGTGGATGTCACTAGCTCCTCAGCTCCTGCACTAAGACTCCCCACTCTCCTGGCGGGCTGCAGAATTGCTATTTGGACTAGTATTACTGATTTTCCCTTTTGCTTGGAGTTCCAATATGGTTCAGACAGTTCTGAGCCTGACTTTATGTAGAAATTTGATACTTTGTTCATCATGGATTTTTTTTGCTTGAGGAAATTTCTTTTTTTTTTTTGGCCGCCACATCTTTGTTTCCCGACTAGGGATTGAACCCAAGCCCCCTGTGGTGGAAGCAAGGAGTCCTAACCACTGAACCACCAGAGAAGTCCCCCATGAGTTTTCACTTTTTCTGTTACATTAAAATATTTATCTTGTTTACTGACTTTGCTGGCACCTCCTTAAGTTGTTTGGTTTTTTTTTTTGATATGTGTGTGACTCTGCTGGGTCTTCATCACTGTGAACAGACTTTCTGTAGTTGTGACAAGCGGGAGCTACTTTCTAGGTGTGGTACACGAGCTTCTCATTGTGGCGGCTTCTCTTGTCACGGCCTGTGGACTCCAGGGTGTGCAGTCTTCAGGAGTCGTGGCTCATAGGCTCGGTAGTTGTAGCACGTGGTCCTTGCTGCCCCGTGGCATTTGGAATCTTCCCAGACCAGCACATGGGATCTTAGTTCCCCAACCAGGAATCGAACCTGCGCCCCTGTCGTGGAAGCACACTCTTAACCACTAAACCACCAGGGAAGCCCCCACACCCTTAAATTTTGAGCCTGGGAATTTCTTGGCATTCTAGTGATTAAAACTCTGCGCTTCCATGGCAGAGGGCACAGGTTCAATTCCGGGCCAGGGAACTAAGATCCCATGTGCTACACGGTGTGGCTAAGAAAAAAATAAGGGTGGGGGGCAGTTTAGCCTGAGGCAAGTGCCTCACTCACCCTGGTCCCAGCCCTGCTCCATAGGGCCGACTGATGTCCTTACAGTATGGCAGAGGGCTTCCCAGGGCCCGTGATCAAGGAAGAAGCTGCAAAGCCTGCTACGGCATAACCTTGGGAGACACTCCATCACTTCTGCCACGTCCTGTTTGTCACACAGGTCAGCCCTGTTGAGTATGGGAAGGACTGCACAGGCCCAGGAATACCAGGATACGAAAATCACGGGGCCATCCTGGAGGCTAGCTGCCATACCAGTTTCCTCCCAGAGACCCAGGGGTTGAGGGAAGCCTTCACAGGCTGGAACCAAGTTTTCCCTTCTTTCCTTATTTCCCTCCATTACGCCCTGAGTGGTATGACCAGGCTGGGCTACCAGGGCCCATGCAGGCCCCACTCACGTGATCACAGTTCATGGGAGAAGCACCTGACCCAATCAACCCTCCCCGCAGAGTTTAATTTGGGAGTCAGTCCCCATGGTGGCAGGTGTGACCCGTGGGTGATTATTTCCAGCTGGATGGAAACATGAGCCATGAGAATTGAGAGAACTTATCCCAGGCCTCCCTCAGCTCCCACTGTCCATGAGGCCAAATGACATCCTTGCTCTGCTTTGTCCATTGTCTGGGGTTTAGAACCAGTAATAAACTCCCACTTCCTCCCAAGTGTATTTGAGTTTCTGTCACTTCATCATCTCTTTGTCGGTGGCCTGCTGTGAAGATGCTGCGGGATGGCTTCTCAGAGTCAGGCCAATGCTACCTGCATCCAAATCATGTAGAGCTCCTGTTGAAAATGTCGGTGCCCCGGACCCCACTGCAGACTCGGGGGAGGGTCCGGGAACCCACGGTCTTCACGCAGCAGCCTGGGGCCTGGCTGGGACAAGGCAGCAGCCTCTTTCTACTTTTCCATTGTTCCGGCCTGTGGCTCCCCAGGTGCTCACGTGGATGGGGATGCTCATGGCATGGAGGGCCCACGAGGGGGGTGTGGGCTTACAGAGTGAGACCAAGTAGGGTGAGGGCCTGTGAGCGTCCAGGCTGAGCTGCAGCCAGAATCTGAGAGGAGGGAGAGCTATCCCAGATGGTAGCTGGGAGAGGCTTCTGACTGCACCTTGTTCTTGATGGGTGGTCTTGACATGTCAACTCACAGCCTGTCTTCCCGGCTCCCCCTAAGCCCATGTCCCCCACCTCCACCCCGTTAAAAAGAAAAGGTTGACCCAATGATTGCAGAGACCCCCTCTAGCTCTAAAACTATTGACTCTGGGACTTGGGTGGTTTACTTTGCACAGGCTTGCTTGCCTTCAGGTTGCTCTCTCTGGGTTGCTTCCTGAAGGGTGGGGACCTGCACGCACCCTCCCTAGCCAAGGGCCGATCTCTACATTTGTTTGTTCACTTCGCTCCTCCGCCAGGGGCTGAGGTTCCTTCTAGGAAGCAGGTGCCGAGGAGGCTGGGCACTTCTGGGCGTAGCCTTGTTTCCATAGCACCTGGCCACCCTGCCAGGCGGATGTGGGTTCCTCCTGGCCGACACTCAGAGGAACTTGGGCTCCCCCATTTCCTGCCACACTGCTGGATCACACAGAGAAATTACGGGACATGCAGTAAGCTGGGATTTGCAGGTACTGAACTCAGTCTTTCATTCAGGCGAGTCCTTCTGGAAGGTGCCAACCAGCAATAGCAATGTACCTGGGAACTTGATAGAAATACAAATTATTGGACCCCACTCTATACCCACTAATTCTAGGGGTAGGACCCAGCCATCTGTGAGTTAGTGAATCTCTAGCTGTTTCAGATGCACATGAAAGTCTGAGAACCACTGCTTTATCCATGTGCCTGGACTCCCTCAGTGTCAGCACTGAACATCTTGAGTCCCCAGAAACCTTTTAGTCCCCACCACACTGGGATGGTTGGTCACCCCTACTTTAGGCTTTATGTTTCATTTCCCAGTGCTGTGAAACAACACTGCCCCCCAGAAGGCAGTGACCTAAAACAATATGACTTTGTTAATGAATCTGCTATTTGGGGGTCAAGAAGCAACAGAACCTTGTATGGAACAATCGACTGATTCAGGATTGAGAAAGGAGTACAAACAACAAGGCTATTTATCGGCACCCTGTGTATTTAACCAGGGAAGCCCTCCAAGGTGTTTAAGTGAGGCACCTGACGCTTTGGGAGAATCTTCACCAGTGAGATGAAGGGGTCAGGAACTGGAACCCTTGCTACGAGGCCTCCAACGCCCAGGCCTCATCTTACCGGCTTTGGCGCCTTCTAGTGGACACAAGTGGGCCGACCTGGCCCGCAGCTTTTTCTGAAGCCGGAAGCTAACCCAGCGATTTACCTAGTCACTCGGTTGCCTTTGGACTTTTTAGTCCCAAATCCACAGGCCAGCCAGTCTCCCACTAGACTTGGCAGGCAGTGGGGTGCCTGCTGGATGCCAAGTCAACAAACACTCCTCCTGAGATGGGCAGGGACTCACACCAAGACTCTCCCCTTTAAGTCCCACCCAGCACTGTACTCAAACGTGTGCACAAAGTGGGCATAATCAGAGCAGAATGACATGACCCAAATGTCCATCGAGACCGGGAACACTGTAGGAAAACGAAATCCGAGGGGCAGAGGGAAAGGTGGGCAGCTGGCCAGAAAGCAGCATCCTGTGAATCAAGGCTCACATTCTCCTGTTCCAGAAGCTGCCTCATGGAGAGAAAAGGAAAGCGGGAACAAAACTGACTTTCCTTTCAAAATATTTAGAAAGGGAAAATATTTTTTAATGAGATTAGTGCAAGTAAGAGAATATGCCCTGCAGTGTGAAATGCTGAAGTGAGAAACCAATCAGATGCTCCTTTAACCCCGCAGCCATCAGGAACCCACTGTTGCAGCCACAGTAATGGGAAGTTCACAGCTTTTTAATTTCCTTCTTCCAGAGTGACAGAAAAACTGAATGAGGATGCTCATACCTCCCCCAGTCGGAACTTCCCCTCCTTCATCACCTTCTCCCTTTCTAGCTTCCCATCCAAGTGTTTTTAATAATTAGAAGGAAAGTTAACCAACCACCTTTCAAAGATATCGTCACAGGTACACTCAGGAATTGGAAATAAGTGGTGCAAACTGGCGGTGGCCCAGCAGGCGCTGGAGGGAGTCCCCGAATGCTTTTGCAAAAGTCAATGAACCCCTTTGATCGAAACTTTGGCTTTTGTTTTTGTTTTGGCCCCGCCACGAGGCTTATGGGATCTCAGTTCCCTGAACATGGACCACAGCAGTGAAAGGGCCAAATTCTAACCACTGTCCCAGGGACGCGGGAATCTGGTGGGCTTCCGTCTATGGGGTCACATAGAGTTGGACACGACTGAAGTGACTTAGCAGCAGCAGCAGCAGCAGACCACCAGGAAACTCCCGATCAAGACCTGGTTTTAACTATAAAAGGAAAATACTGATATTTCATCCTCCCAACTCACAGGGACTTTACAGGGATTCAACTTGAGAGGAACTGAAACATGTTCAAAGGCGGGGGAATTCCCCAGCGGTCCAGTGGTTAGGATACTGCACTTTCACTACCAAGGGTATGATTCAGTCCCTGGTCAGAGAACTAAAATCCCATAAGCTATGTGGCACAGCCAAAAAAAAAAAAAAAAACTAAACATTTTCAAAGGTGGAACAGGACTGCAAGAAATAAATGACCCAAACAGGGACAGGGGGACGTCCCTCCTTCCAGAGTGTGTGGTCCTAGGATGGCTGTGAGGATTGGTGCGTGGGTCTGGAGCCAGTGATTATCAGCAGCATGTTAAGCAAGGCACTATCAATTCACTGGTTACGTTTTCTGAAAAGTGAAAGTCGCTCAGTCATGTCCGACTCTGCAACCCATGGACTATACAGTCCATGGAATTCTCTAGGCCAGAATGTTGGAATGGGTAGCCTTTTCCTTACTCCAGGGGATCTTCCCAACCCAAGGATCAAACCCAGGTCTCCCACACTGCAGGCAGATTCTTTACCATCTGAGCCACCAGGGAAGCCCAAGAATACTGGAGTGGGCAGCCTATCCCTTCTCCAGCAGATCTTCCCGACCCAGAAATCGAACTGGGATCTCCTGCACTGCAGGCAGATTCTTTACCAACTAAGCTATCGATCTTTCAATAAAATCATCTGGTTAGACTAGGGGAAAAAAAAAGATCAAACACTGATTCTATGGAATGTTATGTAGTAGCTAAAAGGAGTATGCAGGACTGGAAACATTTCCAACAAGCATATCACAGAATGACATGCACAGTATGATTCCAGTTACTGAAAAAAACCAACCCAAACCCGACCTATGGCTTACACATCAGTTTAAAATGTATAAGAGGGGAGTGAGGACACACACCCTGGTTGGGGGGGGTGGGAAGAGTGAAGGAGGCCTTTCGTTTTACACAACTTTACTGTTTATCTTTTCAGTTTGTGTGAGTGTGTGTTTCCTTTTGCGTATTTGGCTGATCAGGTCTTAGCTGCGGCATGGGGATCTAGTTCCCTGACCAGGGATCCAGCCCCGGCCCCCTGCACTGGGAGCTCGAGTCTTTCCCTGGACCACTGGGGAAGTCCTCTTTTTCAGTTTTTAAGAGGTAAGAAAACAAACAAAAACCTAACCTGACTTCCTGCTTCTCTCCCGGGAAACAGCCCCCCTCCCAGCCCCACCTCCTGGGCCATCAGACTCCCCAGTGGCTCTGCTGCCCTGCCCTCAGGATGGCCTTCTCAGCCTCACACCAGGCAGTTTAAACTCCGCTCAGGCCTTGGCTAGTGGTGCCTGCCTACAGCATCATCCCCAGTGGGGGCGGAGGGGTATTTCAGAGCCTAATGTGATCCAGCCCCTCCTGCTGGAGACCCCTGAAGCTCTCAGCATCAAACACTTGGTGGGCTGTCAGCATTCACGCTGCCCTCCCACTGAGGGCAACGTGTGAGCCATCCTAGGAGGCAGGGCCTTTCCTCCCACTTCAGAGGCTGTAAGGCACCCCCTCTCCTGGGCAATGGGGTGCAAGTGCAGACCCGAGCTTGGGCAGTGGGAGCTCCCCCAGGAGCAGAGCTTAGAGCTGAGTGATGGCAGGTGAGGGGCTGCGTGTAGCCGAAATAATGGCAGCAGCCTAGACTCCGTTGGTCCCTCTTTGTCTTCTGAGCCCTCGGAGTCCCTCTCAGGTGTCATAGCTACTACTTGTGTGAGGGACCCTGATAAGTGCAATAACCCGTGACCCGTGCATCCAGCGGCTGCTGCTGGTGCAAGCCGTTCCCTCCGGTGGTTTCCCTCAGTAGTTCCTCCCAGATGTTTAGAGTGGAGCCTGTGACTGACAGGCTGCCTTTTCCGGGATGTAAGAGGCTTGGTGAGCTCCCACTTGCACCTTTCCTGGCCTGACAGGGCCTCACCTGGCTGGGCAGGCTGCCCATGGCCACCACCACTGAGCACTCCTCAGGGAGGAGCTGTAGAGAGGCTTGGGCTGGGGAAACTTTTGCTGGTGATGAATCCTCTGCGTGTACTGCTGTCGAGTGTCACTTTTACAAGCAGTCAGCTCCAGCCCTCAGTAGGGCCGCTTCCCGGGTGCCCTCACCACCCCCTACCAGCCCTCAGACCCTCTTCAACTTCATCCCCGCTGGGCCCATCTTCTCCAACCCAGACAGAGCCCCGAGCCTCTCTCTTCCAGGCGGCTTCTCACTGCCCTCCAAAGCCCCTGGGCTGCCAGGCTCCAAACAGTCCGCTCAGATCTTTCCTCTGCTCAGCTGGACACCTTCACCTGACACTAGACGTATTTACTGAACCTCTGCCGCGTGCCAGGTTCCAGAGCCTGGAGGCAGACAGAGGCCCTGGTGGTGGGCTCTCTACTCGTCCCCCAGATGCCTCTGACTCTTCCGGCAGCAACCACTCCCCGCCCTGCGCCCGCCGACTTCCTCACCATCTCCCCCTGCTCCCCACGTCCGTCCTGCTTCAGTCCTGCACAGGAAGGCAAGGCCGGAGCCCTGTGCTCGCGGAACGCTCCCCTCGCCTGTCTGGGCTGCAGCCGCCCGTCAAGTAAGAGCCTGTCTTCTCCGGGCAGCACCCAGGAGCCGGGACCAAATCAAATCCTCGGCAGCAGCAGCAGCAACTCCCTCGCCCCGTTCTGACTTCACAGTCCAGGAAGCGGCGCCTCTTGACTGGGCTCTGCAAATAAAGGGCGACTTCTGAAAAGCAGAGGGTGCCGGGGACTTAGGCAGCTAACTGCCTCCCTCACAGGGACGGGGGCGGCCTTTTCCCCGCCTCTGCGCCTCGGCACCCCCGGGGGACTGCCGGGGAGGGGTGCGGGTCCCTCGTCCGCCAGAGGCTCACGCTGGCCCCGGAGACCTGGGTTCGGGTCCGGGCGGTGCCGTGTGACTCAGAGCGTCACCTGCCCTCCCGGAGAAGGTGTTCTCGGCGGCAGAGACGGGCGATCACCGCCGCCTGCTCGTCTCACCCGCGAGGGGCGAGGCCCGGGGGACGGCGGGCACCGGGCCTGGCGAGGCCGCGGGTGCGGAGGGGCGGGGCTCGCGGCGGACAAAGGGCGGCGGGGGGCTGGCGGGGGTCCCTGCGGGGCTCCTCCTCGCTCACCGCCACCCCCGCCGCCTCCCCGCCCGGGGGCCCCGCGGGCGCGCCCCTCGGCCGGTGGCCCGAGCGGAGCCGCGCGCCGCCGCGACAATAGGCACCATTTCCGCTCGGCGCGGCTCCCCCTGGCTCCTCCCCGCGGGTCCCGAGCGCGAAGGCGTCTCTCCCGTTTTATAGACCAGGTGTTCCTGTCGACTTCATTGATTTTTTTTACAGAAGTTCAGTTCCATCCAAAAGTGCTTCCTCCTCGGAGAAAAGGGGGCGCGCGGGCGCGAGGCCCGGACACCCTCGCGCGCGGGGGGGAATCCCAGGCTGCCGTCGCCCCCGCCCGGCGGCGTCGCGGGGGGAACCCGCGCTCCCGCTCCTTGCCCGCGGCGGCCACCAGAGGGCGCCCGGCGCCGGCCCCCTCGGTCCTCCCGCGCCCCTGCGGCCCAGACCTGTACGAGCGCGCGACCTGGGCTCGGGCAAGGGGTGGCCCCGGGCGAGGTCCGCGGAGGCGGGCTACCCTGCTTCGGCGCTGGCGGGGACCTTCTGCCTGCAGAGCAGCCGGCCTGGGCTGGCCGGGAGGGATCGGGGAGGGGGGTGTGTGCCTTGGGAGACAATCGCGCGGACCCTGTCCCGGCCCGAACCTCCGGAGGCCACCAGTCAGAGAACCGAGCCGGGTCGCTGTGTGACCTCGGGGCAGGTATTGACCGTCCTGGGGGTCTCGGTTTTCGGCCTGAGGACGGAGAATGAGCACTGCCCCTCAGCCTGCGGGGCGCGATCCCGAGGCTCCCCAAGCTCACCCGCGGAGGCCCGGCGGTGGAGGTGGGCTTTCCCAGCGCGGCATGAAATGGTATCAACTGCCTCCTTATGTATTTATTGAAATCAAACGTGGGTGAGGGTGGGAGCCAGATCCTCTCATTTCCAGGTGCAGCAAGCCCAAACTCTGTGATGTCGCGACTGGCTACCAGCCTGGGCCATCCAGAGCAGCTCTTTTGAACACACTCTGTACAGGGAAATCTGGCATCCGCTTAACAAAAGGATTCCTCCCTTTACCAAATCGTTTGCAATGGGATTTCTCTCAATGAATAAACTGTAGGAAAGTGATCCTTGTTAACAGAACATTCATATCAGGTCAGGGGACTTGAAAATTAGTCCTTTTCTAAAATAAATACTTCCAGATACAAGGGCTTCCCAGGTGGTGCAGTGGTAAAGAATCCACCTGCCAGTGTGGGTGTGGGTTGGATACCTGGGTTGGGAAGATCTCCTGGAGATGGGAATGGCAACCTACTCCAGTATTCTTGCCTTGGAAATCTCATGGACAGAGTAGCCTGGTGATCTACAGTCCATGGGGTTGCAAAAGAGTCCAACAGGACTGGGCATACACAAGAGATACAGAGCCAAGGGTAGGCATGTGATGGGGGAGCTGACTAAAGGCTCAGCCCCTAGATGCCTTGTTTAGTTCTTTCCCATTCACTCTATAGCCTACCCGGCAGGGAGCTGGGATGTCAGGATTCTGTCCCCCATGGCTTGGGGATACTAAAGCTGGGCCCCCTCCTGACCTTTTCCCTCATCCCTGCTCCATATGCCTCTGCTGGAAAAGACCTGGAGTCCACCCAGGGAGCAACCTCACTAGCTAGCCCACTCTTACATGCTGGCCAGGGCCTCCCACCCTGCCTGCAGGGGGTGCTCCAGGTGGGAACTCTGGCTTGGGGGCACCCGCGGATTCCCTACACCCACCCACGCACGCCCACACATTCTTCAAGTCAGTGGGACACCTCTCTGGTTGCTGGCAGATGAAGGAGTTGGCATCTTGGGCTCCAGTGTGAAGTGTGGGCCCCATCTTGGTCCACCAGCCTCAGGCCACCCTGCCACAAGGAAAGACTCAACCACCCAACTTGGGCAAGGAGGTCACACAAACCCTGCCTTTCCCTTGGCCATTTGGTGCTGAGAGAGACCTGCCATTAGCAGATACCACTGCTCACTCACTGTTTTGAAATCCTCTGATTTTTGTGAGTTTTTCATTAAGTCCAAAGAGCCAAGGGAACACACAGGTGCTCTCGTGCCTTGGCTGAGGGGAGACTGACCCAGTGAATGTCAGGGTTTGCCAGGGCCCTCGTCACTCCCGTTTAGGTTGGAAAGCCTCCCCACTCCACAACCCCAGCAGCCCTGGGCCTCCCTGGCCAGAGGGCAGGGGCCAAGCCTGGGAAGCCTGTGGGGAGGGGCACACGACCTGGGGCTTCAGGTGGAAACCACCCTCTGCCTTCACCACAGCTGCCCACTTCCTCTCCCCAGCATCTGGGGAGAGCCTAGAGTCTGTTCAGCAGAGACGGGCTCCATCCTCTGGGCAGCGTGTGCAGAAGGCACCTCAGGAGGCAGATTTCATTCATCGTTTCCTATTGAGTCTTCGCTTACTTGCTCTACACATAGTTCCTGACACCTATTTTGAATCAGGCTCTCCAGGAGAGGTGGGAGTGGAGACCTGAAACATTTTTATAGGATCCATGAAGAGTGCTTCTTACTTCCTGATACTGAGGCAAAGAATTCTGACTTCACCACTTACCAGCTGTGTGACCTGGGGCAAGTCACTCAACCTCTCTGAGATTCAGTTTCTTCATCTGTAAAGTGAGATCAAGGGTACCTTATTCTGAGACCTCCCCCATGATTCTTGGCCATAAGGCTGTGAGTAGTTCTTGTGGAACTTTCTTTAGTCAGTGGAAAGACAGCCTGAGGCTCTGGGGGTGGAGATAGCCCAGACCCTCCTCCCCAAAGGCCCTGGGTCGCCCTCTGTTTTCCCTCACATGTCCGGGCTCCTCCAGCACCCCCAGGCCTGATCATCATTCCTCCTTATTGTCTGGAGGCAGCCAAGCATGTACTGCCTGCGTGGTTGGTAACTGATTGCCTGAATGTCAAGGAAGGACCACTGCCCAGGACAGGTGCAGACATCCCATGAGCAAAGAAAGGGCTCCCCCAGATTCCCCAAGTCAGGAGCCCCCGCCATGTCCCACCTCCGCCTCTGGTGGCTGTGTGCCCGCTCCCCGGGTCTCACCCCATCCCAGGAGGGCCTGCTCCTCACACCTCCCTGAACTCAGCCACCAGTCGCGAGAATTCTTCTGGACCTCTCATCTCCTTCCTCATTGAAATACACCCCCCACCCAGGAAAATGTCCTTTCACAGATCTACTCCTCCTCCCCACCAAGAAGCTCCCCCAGCAGCCAGGGTTCCTGGCCCTTAAGAGAAGTTGGTGCCTCCTGTCCCTGCCCCTGCCTGTCCCCTTCTGCTTTCCTCCTGGCAGTGGGCAGCAGCCCAAGGTCAGAGGGGAGACAGACACTGCCGGCACCACCCCTCCCCCACAGCAATCCTGATTTCCGTGATGAGCCTAGACAGAGGCTGCCAGAGGCGAGGAGCCTTGCGTGGGGCTGGCACCGTTGAGAAGATGCACGGTTCAGCTCACCCACGTTCATCATCATTATTCTTCATCTCCTCTCCGTTACTGTCAGGGGCTTCTTTAATGAACCTTCTAGCAGACAGTTGATGCTACCCCTCCAGGAAGCGACAGTCTCCTGCAGGAATGATCATCTGATGAAGGAGAATTCCCTCCTCTCCCCACTTCTGACCTAGTTCCCCAAACACTAAAAGTCATCCGGAGTACAACTGGCATTGACCTCCCCCGGTCAAAGGGTGAGAAAGGACCCCCTTTCCCCAGGGACAGGGTCTGTCCTCAGGAGCTCCATGGTGGAGGGAGTCGGGGGACCCAGTGTAGTGAGATTTCCCACTACTCAGGATCCCTGACCAGTGGAGCAGAAGGGGAATGGGGCTTTGGGGACACACCAGGAGGATGACACCAGGCCTAAGAAAGGAAACAAGAGGCATGCGAGGCCCCCAGCACCTGCCCTCCCTGGAGTGGTCAGAGCCACCAGACCCCAGGGAAATTGGGAGCAGGCACATGCTGTCGGTTTGGGCTCACTTAAGCACCACCAGTGCCTTGAGAAAGCCAGGAGGAGCTTGATGGTGGGGCCCAGACAGCCAAGATTCATACTGTTCCAAAAGACTTACATCCCCGGCCCTGGGTCAGCAGTGACCAACATACAACTCCCTCATACCTGGTCAGGGTTTTCCCGTCATTTCAGGGGTCCTCTCAAGTAGCCCCCAGGCTCCTAGCCCACCCCAGTCTCTCCTGTGCACCTTCCCAGCCAGCCCCCCCTTTGCTCCCAGCCTCTCCCAGGCCCTCAGAGCCACTCGGGCCCCGCCCTCTGCTGGCTTTGGCTATAACTGCCATCCACACCATCAGGTCAGAGCCCGTGTTGCCCTGTGGGGTCTTTTCCTCATGACACATCCAGATGGGGGCATCCTGAGGGCAGAGAACTTACATGTCCATCCAGTGCTTCCTATTTGAGAGCTTGACATCATGGACCCATAGGGGACTGAATGAAACAAATGGGCTTGGGGGACTAAAGTTAAAATTCTGGATCAGCCCTGTCATGGATTTAAAAGGTGTTCACAAATGTTTTGGCATATCTCCCTTCCAAACACGGAGCAAAATCCCTTCCTCCTTGAGTGTGAGCTGGACTTGACCTAATGACTGGCTTATAATGAACAGGAAGTGACATGGGGCTTCTGAGACGAGGTCATAAAGGGTATTGCAGCTTCCATGTGGCACCCTCTCTCTTGGATCACTGGCTCTGGGGGAGGCCAGCCTGCATGCTGTGAGGCCACTGGAGCAGCTTCAGAGAGGTCCTGAAGGGGAGCTGAGGCCTCCCACCACCAGTGGCACTAACTTGCCAGGCACGTGAGTCAGCAGCCTTGGAAGCAAACCCACCAGCCCTACTCAAGCCTTCAGATGACTGCAGCCCTTGCAAGACATCTGGGCTCTAATCTCACTAGAGACCCTGGGCCAGAATGAAGCCATTCTTGAATTCCTGGCCTACATAAAATGTGAGAGATAATAAATGTGCTTTGTTTCAAAGCCACTGAGCTTTAGGGTCCCCAGCAGTATATAACCAAAAAGGGCCTCCCAGGTGGCTCAATGGGTCAAGAATCTGCCTAAAATGCGATGCAGGATCGATCCTTGGCTTGGGAAGATTCCCTGGAGGATGGCATGGCAACTCACTCCAGTATTCTTGCCTGGAGAATCCCATGGACAGAGGAGCCCGGCAGGCTACAGTCCATAGGGCTGCAGAGAGCTGGGCATGACTGAAGCGACTGAGTACTCTCACACGCATATAACCAATGAAGCTACTTAGAAGCTGAGTGTCCTTGAGTTTTCTGAGCTTCAGTTCCCTTAACTGTAAAATAAAGATCAGGTACCTCACAGAGTTATTAAAAGGATTAGAAATAAGACACGTTAACACTCTGCAGCGGGCTCCTAATATGTGATGGCTGAATATTAATCAAATAAAGATGCTCCCTTGTCAGCCCATCCTTTCCACCAACATTCCCTGGGTTCTTGACAGACAAGGCTTCAAGTTTTGCTATAGTCGAGATAGTCCTGCCTCCAACGCTGGTACTGCAGGTGGTCCCAACAGGTGGTCCCAGAGTCCCGCTGGCCGGAAAATTTTGCAGTGTAGCTAGGAGCGGAAACTTTTCAGCTGGGACACAGAACTGAGTCTGCTTTTACAGAGGAGAGCAGAGTTTCAGGGGCCTGGGAAGAAGGAAGTGTGAATACCACTTTGTGTTTTTTGAATATTGGACAATGTGAATGTATCAGCTACCTGACAAGTTCTTTACCTTCTGAGCCACCAGGGAAGCCCAGTAAGTAAGTCATACTTATGCCTTACAAAAGTGAGGCATAACAATAAATAAATAAGCACAACAGAGTAACATTGTGGGGGAAAAAACAAGGCAACAGGCCCAAAATGGAGTTACTTATGCTAAGCCCTATGTTACCAGTGCAAGACTTAATTACAGTTTCCACAGTCCCAGAAATGTAATCTAAAACCAATCCATCAGGAAACAAACCCAGTCAGCACTAGTGAGCTTATCCACCTGACGCACCCCTGCCATCCCTTAAAGAAAAGTGACCTTGTGATAACCCACCTGCTTTCAGCCTCGTATTAACTGTTCCTTCTCCTTTCTGCCTATAAAAGTCTTTCCTTTTGTACAGCTCTGTTAGATTGGATGCTGCCCAATTTGAACTGATTTTTGATCAAATAAACTTAAAAAAGATTTTTAATCTTTTTTAACAATACAAATCTTAGAAAACCCACCCATCAAAGGACCAAAGTGTGATGATCCACTTTGGAAGTGGAATGAGGCCAGGGGGCTGGGGGCACACCGAGAGCCAGGAGGGGCAAGAAGAGGAGACAGAAGCAGGGGAAGCCGGGAGCTCCCTCGTCCATCAGGGCCCAGCGTCTGCCCACCCACACTCCCACCCTGTCCCCAGTCAACCTCCCGCCCCACCTCAGTTAGGGCACCTAGGGGATTGTCCTAGAGCTAGTCACTTATCTGGCTCTCTTCCCACCTGAGCCCTGAGTTTCTGGTGCCTGAGAACCTGTGGTCTCCTTGCCCCAGGCCTGACCTGCTCTCTGCTGAAGGGGAGAAGTGGGAAGGCTGTGTAGAATTAGCGTGGAGCAGAAGTCTTCATTTTTCTGTGAGAGCAGGAGGACCCCAGCTCTCTCTTCAGCAGAGGAGCTCAGGCCTCTGGGCTGTGCCTGAGGTCCTATTACAGACATCCTCTTGGTCATGACATTAAGGGGCCGAACACTGGTGACCAATGTCCTCTGGAGGGGGAGAAGAAGGGGGGCCCTTCTCCTAGGCATCCAGTCCATATCCTGGGTGGTTTGGAAAGGTGCACGCGTGGGCCCAAGGCTGCATCACTCAGGAGACCAGAGAGGGCCCTGGTTCTCCACACATCCTTGGCCTGAATGCATGCCTTGCACGCATACGGAAGACACACAAAAGCGCCTGGCAGAAAGTAAAGGCAGGGTCACTTTCACACAACTGCCTGAGCTTTGAATGCATTTCCCTGACCTACACACAGATCTACTGGCGAAGGGCAGAAGCCTTACTGGCTCAAACGTGTGGGCACAAACCTCTGACCCATCGCTGGCTCACAGGGATAGCCTCTAGAAAGGCCAGATTAAAAATCACAACGAGAAGAAAAAATGTAGCAGAGAGAGCAGGAGTGGCACATTATGGGGAGACAGACTCTGCAGAATTGGTCTGAGCCACTCGATAAACAAATCCACCGAATGGTAGACTTGGGGGGTTGTGGGGAGCGGGGAAATGTGTCCAAGTCCAGAACCGCTATAATGCCTAACCTAAAATGCCCACTTATTGATTAAAAAAAAAAGAGAGAGACATGCAAAGAAATAGAAAAGTGTGTCCTGTAAGCAGAAAAAAAAAAAAAAGGCACTAAAAACTCTCTGAGGAGGCCTAGATGTTGGGCTTCATTGTCTCTCTCCTTCCCTCCCTTTCTCCTCTGTTCCAAAATTCCAGGGAAGAGCCTGGTAGGGTTAAGGCTCCACCCCGATCCTATCAACTGTGAGAAAGGTGCGGGTCAGGGGAGGGAGAGAATATCTGTAATGTCTCAGCAGGGAGAAACTGCCTCCTTGGATGAGGATCAGTTCCCAGAGAAAAGAGGGGTCACTGATTCCAACACTGTATCAACTGAGACATATTCAAAATTCTAAGAGTTTGAGCAAAAACCCACTTAAAGAGGGCAGGGCTAAACTGGAAGCGGGTAGGAGCACTTCTCCAGGGAGCTGGAGAAGACAGAGAGACTTATTTGCGGAAGCAAAGAAAGGAAATTATTTCTTGGCCATAGCTTACAGGCTAGCTGGCTGTTTGTGATTTATCTTTACAGGTCTGATTTCATAACCTTGAAGCATTTACAGGCTTAGATTTTAGTCTGCCTAGGTAGCCCCCAATGCATTAGAGCCACAGGCAGTCTAAAGGCCTCCTTGTTTAAGTAATTTAACAGTAGACGCCCTGGCTTCCCTTCTGAAAAGGTAAGCAGCGATGAGGCACTCGGATTTGTTTCCTCCCAGGAGAGGAAGGCAGCTAGCTATTTCTCAGCCAGGTGCTTTGCAAATATCCATTCTCCCCAAGGTGGGGCTGTGTTGGACAGGGGAGAGGCAGTGGAAAGAGGGCTCATCACCCCTAAGCTCCTTTGTAGTTATCTCAGAAGTTGTGCCATCGTTCTATTTAACAATATAAATTGCACTCAGATAAATGACTGTGGAGTACTTTCCCTTTTGTTCCCTCTATTCCCTCTGCTACTCCTGCCAGTGATCAAGATTGGGCGGCACGTCCGTCCCTCCTTCGGCAGGACATGGAGCCCTGACAACACTCGGGGTGGGCCCTGTGTGAAACACAACTTCCAAGTTGCAAGGGAAGACAAAAGAACCAGGGACAAGAAAAATAAAAGGTATTAAAATAGGCTTAGCTACTTTGGGGTTTTCCTTTGTATTTATTTTTAGCAAGGATTGTGTGCCTAACTCTGCATTAAAATAGCTGATGCTACCAGTCATTGTTCCAGGCCCTTGCACACTGCAGCCTGGCAGGCTTTCTGCAGCCAAAAGTGAAGGCAGCTGGCAGGGCTGGCCCACCCAAGCTGGGGAGAGGGCATGTGTTTCACCGACAGCACCCCCAGCCCCCACGGAAACCTCAGCGGTGGGAATGCAAACAGAAGCAGGGTGCTTTGGGTATGGACCAGAGCTGGGGGAGAAAGCTCTCTGAAGCCTCCTCCACAAAGCACTCCCTGCCGGCAGAGGGATGGAATTCCTCCACCGGATCACCAAGGCTGGCATCATCGTGAGACAGATGCGGCAGCCAGTTCTCCATTCGGGGGTTTTCTATGAGTATTTTTCCTAGGAGACCTGGTCAGGAAAGATTTTCCAGTCAGCAAGCTCTACTTTAAAATGCTTGAATCTCTCACATCCTCCCCTCTGGTCCATAGGCCAGCGGGGCTCTGGCGATCTGGAGGAAACACAAGAGGCTAGGGACAGGGACGGGGCAAGGGGGAGGATTTCCTGGACACTAGAGTGAGAAGATGCAGGAGCCCAACTGCTCCTTGCCCAAGGGTTTTTAAGTCTTGGCCCTGGAGCGAGTGACCTCCGTGCGGGGCTGGCCAGAGTCCCTGAAGAGACTGGGGCTGAGCAAAAAGGCTGCCATGGTGTCTACCACCGACTTTGCAATACTGGGGCCGAGACAGCGTCCTGCTGCTGTGTGAGACGACTTCAGTTTTTACCCTGGGGCTGTTGGCACTTGAAGGAACCTTTTCAGGAGCCCGGCTCCAGAGATGCCGACGTCAACCACTGCAAATCTCTTTATCTACACATCCAGGGGAGGAACGTTACAAATAAGTTTCTTTGGCAAAATGATCGGTGTTCCAGTCGTGTGATTGGCTAGAAAGCCTAAGCCCGCACTTCTGCGGTGAATGAAGGGGATTCTGAAAAGCTGACAAGTCTTGGTGCTGTGGTTCTAGAGTTCTCGTTGCCATGGTTCCCCTTAGAGGGTGATTCTGTGTGTGTCGGGGCAGGGGGGACTATAGGAAGCACAGCGATCAGCGATGCATTTGCTACCAAGGGACGCTTTCTTGCAAGATAAGTCCAAAAGGGGGACCTCGCTGTGTAGCAGGTTATTTAACTTCTCCGAGCTCCATTTTCTGAAGACTGGAGATAATGATAACCTTGCAGGGCGGTTGCAAGGAGTATCCGAGGTTTATAAGGTCAGTTTCTGCTGCAGCGCCCTCCCATTCTGTGACCGGACCAAGGTCAGAAAGGGCGTCTGGACCTTGTCGGAGCTCTGGCCCTCATCGTCGTCGGTTCCCCGCGAACGCTGGCTGCGGTTTGAGCTGCAGAGACCCGGCTAGCTGACCCTCGCTCGAGGGGATGCGCCCTCCGAAACTGGGTGCTCCCGGCTCCGCCTTTCCTTCCTCCCCGCTCCCTCCGACGTCCCCTCTCCGGTGGCAGACTCGGGGTCCGCTTCTCCCCGCAGGAACCCCGAGCGCGACGCCCCCAAGAGCACCCGCCGCCGTCGTGCCCGTGGCCCACGGGGGTCCGGGCAGCTCCTGGATGCGGCGAAAGGAACGCGTCCGGGAGACGCAGGCCTGCCCCTCTGCCCCACCGCCTCAGGCCTATCGAGAACACTCGGCCTGGCTCCGCAGCTCCCTCTCCTGCCGCATTGAACTTGGCCCTTCCCCCACGCACCGGCACTTAAAGCCGCTGCCAGGAACTGAAATATTAATAGGTACAAACTTCCTGGAAAGATTTTCTGCTCCAAGATAGATGACCCCCGCCTTCCTTCACCAAAATAAATAAATGAAGGGCAGCTCCGGGGCAGGCGGCCGGGGAGCCTGCGGGCCGGGAGCCGCTCGCGGGCGATCACCCCCCGCCCCGCGCTGGGCCGGGGCCGCGGCAGCGCGGGCGCCGGGGAAAGGCTCTCCTTTGTACGCACGGCCCGCGTGCGCGCCGGCGGCGCAGACGTACCGGCGGCGGGAGAGGGGGGCTCCGGGCGCGCGCCCGCACCGAGTGGCCCCGGGCACCGGAGGTCGCGCGCCCGGCTCGGAGCGGTGGCTCGGGCTTGCACCGTCCCGGCGGCACGGAGGACAGGGACTGTTTGACAGCCGCGATGCGTCCTCAGCTGCCCTCCCAGGCTTCACGGCCCACAGCCCGCCTCCAGCTCCTTTTCCCCGAGCGCGGGTCCTGCGGGTTTGGAGCGGGGAGGTGCCCGCGGGCAGCCACGTGACCCGCGCGGTCTCCGAGCCCTCAGCTCCTCCCCCCGGGACAAAGCCCGGCCCGCCCTCCGCGCTCCTCCGCGGGGGCAGCTGTCATTTAGGATCCTCCGCACAAATCCCCTGCTTGCACTTAAAGACACGTTTCGCTTTTTCAGAGTTCTTCGACATTCGGATCTCCCGGGCTTCCCTGGGCCGGGAGGCGGTTGTAGCGGAGGAAGCCAACCCGCCTCTGCCTTTCTGCCAGCCTCTCGGAAGCAGATCACAGACCCGCCGCTCTCCCCAGACTGAGCTGCCTGCGCCCGCTCCCATCTTGCGGATAGCAAGATTCCAGTGCAGGGAGGTTTCCGTGACCGCCCCTGACCCAGTCCCAACCCGGGGAGCCGTCTGGGCCCCCTGTCAGTTTCAGCTTCAGGCTTCTCAAGACAGCAACTGCCCCTGGATTTGCTCCAGTTTTTCTGTCTTCCTGGAAGTCATTCACTTAAAATTTTTCTTGAGCCCCTGATAGGTTCCAGGTACTATTCTAGGCACCCAGTAAAGAGCAGCAAAAACAAACACATACAAAAGTCCCTCCTGGAGCTTATATTATAATGGAAGAGACAGAAGAGCATAAGTGAAATACATAACGTGCCAGTAATTAAGGCAAAAGGCAAAAAATGCAGGGAAAGAGGGTATGAAATGTACATGGAGGGAAATAGGAGATTTGAGTTTGCCTACAGTATTCCAGGAGCAGCCAGGAGGCCAGTGTGGCTGAAGCAGGGTGGGGGAGCAGAGCTGGGGCTGAAGGGGTCCGCTGGGGAGGGGTGGGGTCGGGTGGAGGGCAGGGGGAGATCAGATGAGGGAAGGCCTTGTGGGGCCATTGTAAGTATCAGTTTAAAAAATGTTAATTAAAATTAAACATCTGGGCTTCTCTCCTGGGTGAGTTGGGAGCCCTGCAGGGTTCTGAGCAGAAGAAGGGCGCATCTGACTTCTTTTAAAAGCATCATTCTGCATAAGGACAGACTGCAGGGGGCAGGGTCAGAAGCCAGGAGGCCCTTTAGTAATCTAGGAGCCATGAGGGACATGTCCAATGGTGTTGGGAGCTAAAATGACCGGAAATGGAATTTTGGAAATACTTTAATGGGAAAACTGACAAGATTTATTGCCAGGCCAGATACGAGGTAAGAGAGAAAGGACAGACAAGGAGAGTGCCAAGGCTTTGTCTTGAGCAACAGGAAGAAAGAGGTGGCCATTAACTAAGATGGAGAAAACTGGCCCTGCTCGTTCGGTGGGTGGGAGTGGGCCTCTCTGGGGTGCAGTTTTGAACAGGTGAGGTTAGGAGGTGTGCATGAGACATCCAAGGGCAGAGCTGAGTAGACACCGGTTAGACAGGTCTGCAGGGCCAGAGGAAATGTACAGGCTGGAGATAAACATGGGAAGTCATCAGCAAGACCTGCTGGTATTTAGAACCACAGTTTTCTGAGAGGATCTACCTCTGTGCTGTTGGATGTAGCAGCCACTGGCCACATGTGGCTACCGAGCACTTGAAATTAGTGGAAATCGTGCAGCTGAAGTTCTAAATGTTTAATTTTAATTAACATTTTTTAAACTGATACTGGATTGAGTTACTGGTAAAAAAAAAGGTTAGTATGTTTGGAGCAACTTGGGTATATACATCTACTTTTTCAACTATAGAGTTCATGAAATCTAAATACAGATCAAGAATTTCCAATGAAAATTTGGTGTCCACATTTACATATGCTGTGTCATATATACACAGTGTTTTGAAGATTTAGTACAAGAAGTTGTATCTCAATAATTTTTATGTTGATTATGTTTAATGGTATTATTTTGGATATATGAAGTTCATGAGATGTTATTAAAGTTAGTTTTACCTGTTAATATTTTTACTTTTTAAAAAATGGCTACTAGAACAAATTTAATTGCATGTGTGGTTGATATTAAACTTCTGTTGAATAGTGTCAATCTAGGGAGGGAGTGTGGTTATAGGATGGAAGGGGTCCGGATTAATTGAACTCAAGAGCACTTCATTACATAAAAGACAGTAAGATGGGGAGGAACTGGCAGAAAACTGGCCAGGAGCAAAGAAACAGGAGGAGAACTAGGCAGGTGTGGCATCCCAGAAGCCCCAAGAGGAGGGTGGCACCAGGAGGAGGGACTGAGCATCTGGTGAAATGTTGCTCCAAGGTCAAGTGATGAGGACAGAGCGTGGACGCTGGGTCCAAACCAGAGGTCACTGGTGATGGAGGCAAGAGCAGTTTTGGAGGAGCGGGGGGGGGGGGGGGGGGGTCAAAGGCTGATCAGAGTGGCTCCAAGAGAGAAGGGGAGGAGAGGGATGGACAACTCTTGGCAGAGTTTGGCTGTAAAGAGAAGGGAGGGACTCCGCCTGCCAATGCAGGAGACATGGTCTGGGAAGATCTCACATGCTGAGAGGCAACTAAGCCCATGGGCCACAGCTACTGAGCACTCTCGGCAGCATGTGTTCCTGCTGATGGGGATTACCCAGTGGGGACCAGCTGGGAGCACTGTCCTTGAGTGGACAAGGAGAGCAGAGGTCTTTGCTGGGGGCAGGAAGGCTCCATACATACCAGGGAGAAGGCAGCGTCCTTGAGCACAGAGGCAGGGAGGTGGGTGAGGTGTTGGGAGCTTATGGAAATTCTATTCAAGTTGCTGCAGTTGAGTCCATTTAATTTGCCTCTAAACAGGCAGGCCTGCTTTGCAGTCATCTACTTGCGCATCCCTTTATCAGAGCTCTTCTTTTTGGTCAAGACTCAAAGAAACAGCACCCAGAGAAGGAATATGCCATCGCCTTTGCTTCCTGTACATCCCGGGGCCCCAGCACTGCTGGCTCTTCTCCTTCTACATCTGGGATCGCTCTTGCCTCCCTCCACAGGGCCCAGCCCTTCTCAGGACACAGGTCACCTCCTGCCACCCTCCCTCCTGGGGAGTGTGTGGTGGGGAGGAGATGCAGGTTGACTGCTCCCAGGGAAGGCATCTGTGTTCTAATCAGCCCTGCCCTTGCCTTTCTAGCTGGTGCTCATGAGGATTTGGGCTTCCCTCATAGCTTAGTTGGTAAAGAATCCACCTGCAATGCAAGAGACCCTGGTTCAATTCCTGGGTTGGGAAGATCTCCTGGAGAAGGGCTAGGCTACCCACTCCAGTATTCTGGCCTAGACAATTCCATGGACTTTTTAGTCCATGGAGTCGCAAAGAGTTGGACACGACTGAGCAGTTTTCATGTTCATGAGGATTTGGGTTTGTTTGTGTTTTTGTCCTTTGCTATCCTCTTCCTAAAACTAGATTTTAGCCTTCTGAAACAAAAGCTGCTTCCTGCCTTTCCTCCGGAGCCTGGTGCCGTGCCTCTTGGTCTGTAATGAAAAAGAGCGAGGTCTTGGGAAGAGCAGATGCTTTAACTTAGTGTTTCTTGAGTGTGTTTAGCAGATGCTGGTTCAGCAGATGAAATGAGAGTACCCTGCACGTGTGCTCACTCAAGACCTTAACTACAGAAACTGGTCTTGGGCAGGACCTAGAGCAGTGAGATCTGTGTAGACACTTTTCCTAAATGGATTTGACCCTGAACGCTTTTAGAATCAGAATGCTTATAAACAATACCTAAGGCCATAAAGACACTTGGAAAGATCAGTCTCTTGTCTCTGGGGAGAAATTCCCTCAAGCAGGGAGTCATTTGGACCAGCAAACACTGCCCTGGATGCACCCTAGATTAGAAATGTAGACTTTTAGCACTGTCTCTCACCAACGATACAACTGTCAGTTACCAAGGAAGAAGGGATAAATGGACACTAGGGAGGCGGCCAGCAACCTCCACCACAGTGTCGGAGGTGGATTCGCTGTGCGATGTCTCAGGAGCCTGGAGGGAAATGTTTCTACACTTGACTTCAGCCCTGAGATGCCCTGTGCCAACCTGGCAGCCAGACACGGAACTGAGTGGTCACTGGGGTCTGGAGCCTGAAGATGGGGCCACTTCTGGAGGTGAGATGACCATGACAAGGAGCAGAAACTAAAATGGAAAGTGATCAGGGTGAGACAGCGTGTGCCTGCCTGGGTCAGGTGCCGTGGGAATAGAAGGGCTCAGAGACGTTACGAGATGCCTGGGCAAGTCTTCACTGTTGGCCTCAGCTCTGCCTTGGTCACAGGAGAGACCATCTACTTGGCCTCCATCATCATGTCTTGAAAACATGGAAGGCAACAAAAAGACATAGGGGCAGTCTTCCCATGTAAAAGCACTGGATCTCCATGACAACCCCATATCCTGTGGACAGACAGCTATTTTTATCCCATTTTACAGATGTGAAAACTTGCTCAGTGATACTGAATGTCCAAGAGGCAGTGCCAGGAGATAAAGTCCAGGTCCTGGGGTTCTCACTGCAGTGAGGGAATTTCAGGTGTGAGGCAGTGGTCGGGACGTCCTCTGGGACCACTCTGACTGGGCAAGCTGTCCTTCCCTGTCTTTTGTTTCTGGGTGTCTGGGGCCTGAGGAGTGAGGAGGCAGTGGCAGGGCAGAGCAGCGTGCTGGGGAGCAGGCAGTGTTGGATCACACTCTGCTCAGCAGGCCTGCACCCTGGATTTGCTTTAGAGTCAGCTTTTCCACACGAACCGGGCTCCCTGGTGGTTCAGATGATAAAGAATTTGCCTGCAATGTGAGAGATCTGGGTTCGATCCCTGGGTCGGGAAAACCCCCTGAAGAAGGGCAAGGGTACCTACCCACTCCAGTATTCTTGCCTGGAGAATCCCATGGATAGAGAAGCCTGACAGGCTACAGTCCATAGGGGTCACAAAGAGTCAGACACGACTGAGCAATAACACTTCCAAATGAACCGGCTTCTGCAGTCATTTCTTGGGAATGGTCCACAGCCAGCTTCAATGCACCTCCCTTGGGTGACCTGCCGTGACAGGTGCTTTGAAGCCTCTCCTGAGTGCCTGCCTCTTCCTCCACTCCCGGACCTATGCCCTCTCTCCTCCACAAACTGGGGCTTTGTCACTCCCAGCTCTGCCTTTTTCGTTGTCCTCATGACTCTGCTTCTTCAGTCTCCGCTTGTGGGGCCCCCACTCACCCATCTCTGGGTTATGGCGCCGCCATGCCTTCCTCCAGCTCTTTTTCCTGCCATTGTTGCCCATCCCCAGTTAAAAGTCTCCGGAGAGGATCTGATTGGCCCAGCTCATCCTTGCAGGCAAACTCCACCTCATAGGCTGCTGCCAGGCAGCATATTGGCCATTTCGAGCCAATCAGCTGGTGTCGGGGAGGGGGTGTGGTCACATGATTGGCTTGGACCTGCCCATGGGCTCTGCGCTGGGCAGTTTCGCTCGCAGGAGACCGTGGAGATGAACTGTGAGAGAAACCTACATGTCTGATGCACAGGTGCTATGCTGTGGAAGAATCTGGAAGCCTTTATGGGAGAGCTGATACTTGAGCTAGGCTTGGAAGAATGGGTGAGATTCCAGTGAGCAGAGATGAGGCCGAGTGTTCCAGGAGGGGTAAAGCAAATAAAGCAGATGTGCACAGAACAGAAGCGAGCCTTGTGTGGCCCGAGAGGGACTCGTGGTGGGGGTCAGGGAGTGAAGGAAAATGAGGCAAAGAGCTGGGCTGAGTCCAGACTGGACCAGGATTGTGTTCTGCAAGAGTGGGGAGAAGCAAGGCTGACATTACAGAGCTGTGGTCTAGGAAACAGGGAGCAGGTGGATGGTGGAGGGAACTGGGAGGGAGCCCACACTTCCCCCTGCATCCTTTGTCATCCATCTTTCTGTGTCTGGGCAGGAGCCAACCTGCTCTTCACCCTGGCACTCACTAGGCTGAAAAGACACTGGGCACTGAGTGCCTGCATGGGCTTTCCACCGTCCCAAAGTCCTGGCTGCTGGTCAGTGGTCCATCATAGCAGTGACCTATGTCAGTTTGAGGTCAGAGTTCTCTATGCCCTCTCTTCTCATGCCCCAGTGACTGGGGATTGTCCAGCTGTGGTTCTTCTAGTAGCCTGGATCCCTGAAACACTAGGTGAAGCAGAGCCCTGCCCTCACCCTCTCCCCCTGTGCTGAGCGTATAATGTGACTGAGTGAGAAACTTCCTGCAAAGTCATTGAAGTTTGGAGGCTGATTTACTGCAATAGAGCCAAGCCTAACCTGACTAATAGACCAATTGAGGGGACCTCCCCTCTCAGGAGCACAGAGATGGGCTGGCGGTGGGCAGATTGGGGGAGATGTCAGGAGTTAGTGCCCTGGGGAGGGTTTGGCTGGAAGGTCTCCAAGCACAAGTGCTCACTGCCACTGTGGGGCCGCCACCGGGCTGAGCCTGCGTTGCCTGGGCACAGACACCAACGCTGTGGAAGTGGGGGAGGGCACCTAGAGAAGATACAGGGAGCCTGCCTGTAGAGGGTCAGCCACGGGTGGTGAATGAAGGGGGAGTGTGTCGGATTCACCAGCTACTCAGCTCAGCAAGAACCCTGTCCTGGGGAGGAATGAGGCTGGAGACTAGACTCTGCCTTCAAGGCAACAGCTTCCCCCGTCTTCAGCACCGTGGCCCTTGGCCGGGAGCTCTGACCAAGGTAAGCTTGACCATATTTCTTCCTCACTTAAAAACCAAGAGAAGGTTCATGCGTGTTAGTGCAAGTTTGTTTCAAGGTCATCTACAGCCTGGACCCTTCCTTCTGCTTGGCCCCTTCACATCCAGCCAGTCCCCAGACTCTTGTCTCCTTCAAACTCCATGAGAGGTTCGCCCCTCCAGCCTGTGGCCTGTCATTCCCTCCGCCAGAGTGCCCCACGCCTGCCCTCCCCCACCTCCACAGCGTTGGTGTCTGTGCCCAGGCAACGCAGGCTCAGCCCGGTGGCGGCCCCACAGTGGCAGTGAGCGCTTGTGCTTGGAGACCTTCCAGCCAAACCCTCCCCAGGGCACTAACTCCTGACGTCTCCCCCAATCTGCCCACCTGACCTGCTCTGGCTCTGCCCCACGCTGACCCTGGTTCCTGTCTCTGCTGGAGGCAGGGCCCTGCTGGTGTGGCCTGGGGGTCCCTGCCCACAGTCTCAGTCACCTCTCTGAGGTGCAGACAAGGTATGGTTCTCTCCACCTGTGCAGGCCCAGTGCTGGGTGCTGGTTCAGAAGTGACCAAGATAAACGTGGCCTTGCCCTCCTAGAACTGACCATCCTGGGGGTGGATGGATGTTAAACACATGGTCAGAAAAATATACCTATACATCCTGCCTGGAAGTGGGGTGGGGGAAAGGTGGGGGCAATCTCCTTTGGTGTAGATTGGGGGTTTTGAGGGAAGGTCTCTCTGAGGAGGTGGTTTTTAAAGCTGAGGCTGAATGGGAAGGAGGCCTCTCCAGGCAGGGGCGTGAAGGGTACAGTGAGGGGATGAGCAGTGCCACGAAAGCCTGAACTGTGGGCCCTGCAAAACCCAAGGTTCTCTCTGGCTTCTCTTTCTCTCCTTGCTGTTCTTCCTACCAGCCCCATCTCTCCTGACCGGATTCTAATATGTACCTCAGGGCACCAGGCGCTGTACACAGGCCTTTGCACACATTCATTTCCCAGCAACCCTGGGAGAGAGCTGCAGTGGTGCCCATTTTATAGACAAAGTAACTGGGGCTCAGGGAGATTAAGAGGCCTGCCGAGGACACTGGTCAGCAAGTGCTGAAGTGCATATTCAAACTCAGGCCAGGTGCTTGTGGTGCCTTCTCTGTCCCGCAGAGCTCTGGAGCTTGATTTCTGCCCCAGGACCCTGCTCAGCAGAGGCGAGATGCCCCCCTGCCCCACCTCCTCTCTTCATGCTACGAGGAGGGGGCTGTGGGAGTGCAGGAGGCAGTGACCCCAGGGCCAAGACCCCTGGGGCCCCACAGCCAGGCATTGGTAAGGCAAGGCCCTGAAGTTGCAGGCTATGAATGGTTAAATGGTTACAGCCCCAAACCACTCAGCGGGCATTGTTTTTTGCTGCCAGGCCCGATTGTGTCTACCAGAGTCTCAAAGAAAGTAAAAGTGTCACTATAAATCAAGGGGGCAGACTCTCATTCAGGCCTGATGACTTGCTGACAACATAATTTCTAGGATTAAGGTGGAGCCCAGGTGAAGACAAAGCAGCCAGGTCCAATTGCAGTCCACACAGAAAGGGGGAGGAGACAGAGGTCTGCCCTGCTGGTACCCCTATCCAGGTTCAGCCACCCCCAACATTCCATCCATCCACTGCAGTCCCTGGGGAGGTGCAGTGAACCAAGATGACTGCGGTGCCTAAAGTCACATGACCGGTGCACTTGAAGCTGGGATTGGAACGCTGGGCTCTCTGACCCAACCCGAAGCTCATATTTCTTTCCAGCAGGCCTGGCAGCCCCAGGGAAAGGAGCCCTGGGCCCCCAGGGGCCACTCGTGGGAACTGAGCCAAGCCCCATGCTGGAGGCCCTCTTAGAAGTGTCTTTCTGGGTTGCGTATTACCACCAGTGTCTGAGCATCTCAACATGACAAGGGTCACTGTGCTGATGTCAGGGTCTCCGGGCTGGTGACCTCCCAAAGGTGAGGATGAGGAGGACATGGGTAGGGCTGCACAGGAGACTCTTGGGGATGAAAGCAGCTTTCCAGGAGGTGAAAGCAGCCTTGATTCTGTTTCTGAGATCTTTAACTGACTCCAGGACCAACCTAGAAAACTCTAGGTAACTGACCTCTTAGTTTGTATGTATAATGGTGGCAGTGGAGGGGTGGAGGGGAGAGCAGGTTGAGGTTTCTAGTCTCCTAAAGTCCTGTCAGTCTGCTCTGTATAGACAGGGACCTTCTCCCACTCTTTCCTGTAGGATTCTGCACAGCTTAACTAACCAGAGTAGTTTTTAGAAGCAATGCTTCCTAGTACTTTCCTAGCTACCTAGCTAAGTCACTTCAGTCTTGTCTGACTCTTTGCAACCCCATGGAGTATAGCCCACCAGCCTCCTCAGTCCATGGGATTCTTCAGGCAAGAATACTGGAGTGAGTTGCCATTTCCTCCTCCAGGGGATCTTCCTGACCCAGGGATTAAACCCAGGTCTCCTGCATTGCAGGCAGATTCTTTACCTTTTGACCCTCCTCTGTCCATGGGATTTTTTCAAGCAAGAATACTGGAGTGGGTCGCTGTTTCCTACTCTAGGTACATTTTTTAAAATAACTTTATTGTGTTGTGTTTTACATTTTGTATAATTCATTCATTTTGAGTGTTCAATTCAATTAATTTTTCATTAAATTTACCAAGTTGTACAACTGTCACCATAAATCAGTTGTAGAACATTTCCATCACCCCAATGAGATCCGTTCACTGTTTTTTTTTTTCTTAATTAAAAAAAATTTTGGCCATATGCCATAGCATGTGGGACCTTACTTCCCTGACTAGGGACTGAACCCACGTCCCTTGGCATTGGAAGGTAGAGTCTTAACCACGGGACCAACAGGGAATTCCCCCCATTCACTGTTAATTCCTGTTTTCTCCCTGCCCTGGGCAACCACTAATCTATTTTCTGTCTCTATATAGATTTTCTTTTTTTGGATAATTTTTAAAAATTGAAATATAGTTGATTTACAATGTTGTGTTAGTGTCAAGTACACAGCAAAGTGATTCAGTGAATAGATATATATTTTCAGATTCTTTTCCATTAAAGATATTACAAATATTGAATATAGTTCTATGTGCTATACAGCAAGTCCTTGTTGCTTCTTTATTTTATATATAGTAGTGTACATCTGGAGAAGGCAATGGCACCCGACTCCAGTACTCTTGCCTGGAAGTTCCCATGGACGGAGGAGCCTAGTAGGCTGCAGTTCATGGGATCGCGAAGAGTCAGACATGACTGAGCGACTTCACTTTCATGCATTGGAGAAGGAAATGGCAACCCACTCCAGTGTTCTTGCCTGGAGAATCCCAGAGGTGGCAGAGCCTGGTGGGCTGCCGTTTATGGGGTCGCATAGAATCGGACACGACTGAAGTGATTTAGCAGCAGCAGCAGCAGCGTGCATCTGTTAGGGGCTTCCCAGATGGTGCTAGTGGTAAAGAATCTGCCTGCCAATGCAAGAGAACTAAGAGACTAGGGTTTGATCCCTGGGTCTGGAAGATCCCCTGGAGGAGGGCATGGTAACCCACTCCAGTCTTCTTGTCTGGAAAATCCCATGGACAGAGGACCCTGGCAGGCCACGGTCCATAGGGTTGCAAAGAGTAGGACGCAACTGGGCACGCATGCCTAGCCAGTTAACAAACAATGTTGTGACAGTTTCACGTGAACAGAGAAGGGACTCAGCCCTCCATATACATGTATCCATTTTCCCCCAAACTCCCCTCCCATCTAGGCTGCCGAACAACACTGAGCGGAGTTCCATGTGCTTTACAGTAGTTTCTTGTGGGTTATCCACTTTAAATATAGCAGTGTGAAAGGGTCTTTTAGAAAGAATATCTGAAGTTTATGATTCGTTCATTTTGTTGTGAGGTAATGTTCTAAAGAGGTTAATTATACCTCCAAGAACTATGTTGTTTGAAGGATTTAATAAAGCAATGAAATATGCATGTAGTATACTAGACATAATTATGTTTAAACTTCTCATCAGGTAAAGATTTGTTTGCAGACAGCTCTCTAATAGAAACAGGAAAGAATCTTTCAGGATACTAAACCTGTGAATTCACCATGTTGAACTGAAGCCCCAAAATATTGACTTACATTTAGTTCTACTTTTAAACTGTGTACTATCTCTTCTCCACCTCCCCCCAAAGATCTGGAATCTTCCTGTCTCCATCTTTTAGCTCACTTTCCCTCTATCTGAACTTCCCTTACCCCATTTCCATCTATCCATATCCCACCTTCAATTTAATGCTGCTCTCTCTGTAGGTGTCTTCCCTATTAACTCCTCCCGAAGGCAATTTCTCCCTCTTCTAGGTTCCCATAGACCCCTTGCTGAGACCAGTTATATGGCACTCCTCAGAGAAGACCTTAGAGCAGGATAATTTCCTGAGCCTTGGTTGCAGTTTTCCTCTTTGTGTTTTAATTTCCATTTTAGGAAAGAATACAGGAACTTCTGTGCGCTTTTATTGGGGAAGATTAGGTCACAGGGCTAGAGACACTTCCAATATTATTTGGGTATCACTTGGGTCGAGGCTTCAGTGACAAAGAGAACCCAAAATATAGTCATTCAAACAAGACAGAAGTTTACTTCTCTCTCATGTGCCAATGCAGAGGAAGCCAGCCGAGGTTGAGGATGGATAAGCTGGACTTCCCTGGTGGTTCAGTGGTAAGAACCCACCTGCCAATGCAGGGGACACAGGTTTGATCCCTGGCCTAGGAAGATTCCACATGCCACAGGGCAACTAAGCCCATATTCTGCAACTACTGAAGCCTTCGTGCTGCAACAAGAGAAGCCGCAGCAAGGAGAAGCACTCACACTGCCGCTGGAGAGCATCCCCGACTCGCCACAACTAGAGAAAGACTGCCCGCAGCAACAAAGACCCAACATAGCCCTAAATAGATAGGGTTTTTAAAAATGGATAAGCTGTTCTGCTGCTCGGCCTCATGGACTGTAGCCCACCAGGCTCCTCTGTCCGTGGGATTCTCCAGGCAAGAATACTGGAATAGGTTGCCATGCCCTCCTCCAGGGGATCTTCCTGACCCAGGGATTGAACCCAGGTCTCCTGCATCACAGGCAGATTCTTTACCATCTGAGCCACCAGGGAAGAGCCCAAGCTGCTCTGTTTCACAACATTTTTCAGGGCCTTAGGCTTCCTCTAAGCGGTTGTTCCTCCATCTCCTAGACTCTTATCCTCATCTGTATGGGTCCAGCTGGGACATCATCCCATCTATGTTCCAACCCATGGAAAGGGGAGATTATATAAAAGCACATGCCCAAAGCTTAGAAGTAGCACACGTCACCCACTTACATTTCATTGTCTGAAATTAAATTGAGCAGATACATCCAGCTGCAAGGATGGCTGAGAAATGGCATCTCTAGCTGGAGCAACATGTGCTAACCTAACTCGATTACTCTAGAGAAAGGGGAGAAGATCTTGTGAGGCATAACTAGCAAGTTGACACCTTCTCCTTTCTAACTTTAGCTTTCCCAAAGCTAGTGACATTGACGAGATCGTGCTGGGGGCTCTAGGGCTGGGGAGTGGTGACAAACAGTAAGGCCCAAAGGAGAGCGTCTGGGGGAAGAAGTGATCTACTGCTCCAGTTACCTGCTGCTGCATAATAAAATCCCCCCAAATTCAGTGTTACACAAGGACACCATTTATTTGGCTCACAAATAAATGAGAAGTATTTGATGAGGACTGCTTGTCTCTGCTCTGCTCAGCATCAGCTTAGATCTGGACTCTACACCTGGGGCCTGGAGTCACTGAGGCCTCAATCACGTCTGGCTGTTGACTGGGACCTCAGCTGGACTTGTGGCCAAAACACCTACACGGTCTTTCTATGTGGCCGCTGGGATTTCTCACAGCATGGGGCTTGGGTTCTAAGAGCAAGCATCCTGGGAAAGAGCCATGCGGAAGCATACTGCCTTTTCTAGTCTAGACTCGGAAGCTTTGCGGCATCAATTCTGTCACATTCTATTCACTAGAAGCAAGTTGCCAAGGGTGGCCCATGTTCCAGTGGAAGGGAATTAGATTCTTTTTGATGGAAAGAGTGTCAAAGAATGTGTGAAGCATGTTTTGGAATCAACACAGGTCCCATGGAGTCTACTTGCTGTCAGCTGCAGTGAGAGAGGCAGTGTTTCTGAGGGCTGGCTGCTCATAACACCAAGGAAGGCAGGTCCTAGATGCAGGAGGACCAGCTTCACCCTGGAACCCCAACTGCATAAGTGACATGGAAGCAGTGGTACCTCCAGACCTGCAGGGACCTTGTAAGCTGGGCTCATGGGAGTCTCTGCTGATATCACCTATGACCAAAGTTTGGAGCCACGTGGCGCCTAGGCACTGCACACTACTCTGCGACCCTGCGGGGTGTACTTGCTAAGATGCTTTCCATCTTCAGTAACAGCCAGTTCAATTTAAACTGACCTGAAAAAGAAAGGGACCCACTCCTAGGTATTTACCCTAGAGAAATGCAAACTTATATTCACCTCAAAACTTCTACACAAATGTTTACAGCAACTAGAATAAGTTATCAAACTGGAAACAAAAGTTCTTCAGTGAGCAAATGCGTAGACAAATGGTTCATCCAGTCCATGGGACACTGCTCAGTAAAAGGAACAATGGCACATGCTAGGATATGAATGAATCTCAGAGGCATTGTGCCGAGTGAAAGAAGCTGGTGTTGGAAGATTACATAGTGTCTGAGTCCGTTGATATGGCATTGTGAAAAAGGCAGAACTATAGGGATGAACAGATCAGTGATCACTAGTAGTCAGAGGCTGGGAAGCCAGTTCAATTACAAAGAGAGAGCCTGAGGGGATCTTGGAGGGTGATGGAGCTGCTCTGTATCCTGGTTGCGGTGATGGTTACATGAATCTATATATATGTTAAAACGCAAAAGTGTACACACACACCCTGTGCAAAAGGTCCATTTTTACTGTATGTAAATTCAAAAAATAAAATTATGCTTTTCAACAAATGGTGCTGAAACAATAGGACCTGCAAAAGAGTGAATATGGTATAGTCCTTATACCCTTCACAAAAACTACCTCTAACTGGATCACCTAAACATAAAGCATAAAACTGTAAAACTCCTAGATTGGGGAAAATCTAGGCGACCTTGGGTATGATGATGGCATTTTCGATACAACACTCAACTCTGGCTTGTGCTATGGAATGACACCTGAGAGGCTGGGCTTCAGTGGATTCAGAAGACACATGTAGGTGGTGTGAGCATGTGGCTAAGATGCCTGTAACAGAGATTCTTTCTTCATCGTCTCTCCTCCCTTATTCATTTGTTTATTTATGTATGGCAGTGCTGGGTCTTTGTTGCTGCACGCAGGCTTTCTCTAGTTCCCATGAGCAGAGGCTACTCTGTTGCGGTGCGTGGGCTTCTCATTGTGGTGGCTTCTTTTGTCGCAGAGCACAGGCTCAGTAATTATGGTGCATAGCTTAGTTGCCCCGCAGCATGTCGAATCTTCCTGGATCAGCGATGGAATCCATGTCACTTTCACTGGTGGATTCTTAACCACCAGACTACCAGGGAAGTTCCTGCCTCTCTTCCCTTAATCCTAGGGCTTCACAGAAAGTTCCTTGTGATCAGAAGGCTTAGAAGAGAAAAAAAAAAATCAGGTCTGGTTTGCAGAAGTTTCTGTACCATCTACTAGTACCAACAATAACACTACAGCCCCCCGCAAGGGTGGCCCTGAAGGACAATGAAAGGAACTTCTCTGAGCAGGCAGGACTCTGAGAGACACTTTGCCTACTTTGTCTGGACTGAGAGATGGCCATAAGTCTGGGTCTACACAATTCATTGACAGGGTGTGGAAGGAATATGTTGGCGGGTTGGTGACAAGGAGGTCTGGGGAAGAGTTATTGGGTTGGCCAAAAAGTTCGTTTGGGTTTCCATACGATATTAAAAAAAAAAAATCCAAACAAACTTTTTGGCCAGCCTACTCTATGGCTGATCTCTCCAAATGGGCATGGAATGTGAGGATATTTGTGCCCCATGTGACTGCTCACTAAAGGGTATTCACTGCAAAGGAGGCTCCTGTCAATCAGGTGAACAAAACATGTTCTAAAGATGTCAACCAGCCTCTTTTCCCAGACACATCAGTGCTAGCTCAATCAGCCCATGTAACCAAGCGGCCATAGTGGCGGGGTTTGAGTCCAAGGCACATGGACTTCTCCTCACCAACACTGACTTGGCCATCTAATCAGCCCACAGCAGAGACCAACATTGAGTCCCCAGTATAGGCCCATGGGGACCCAACCAGCCACCTAGTGGCAGGTGGGTTACATTGGACTCTTTCCATATTGGAAGAGGCCGAGATTTGTCCCCAGTGGACTATATACATGTTCTGGATATGCATGTGCCTTTCCTGTTAATAATGTTTCTGCAAGCAACACCATTCACGGATTTGTGGAGTACATTCCTCACGGTCCTGCTGTTCTACACAATATTGCTTTGGATCAAAGAAGTCACCTCACGTCCAAAGAGCAGCAGAGGGCAGATGCCCATGGGATTAACCAGTTTAACCACATACACTATCACTCAGAAGCAGCTGACCTAATAGAAAGGTGGAATGGCCAACTGATGAGCTAGTTATGGTGCTTGTTGGGAGTCATCACTTTGAAGGGATGGGGTTCTGTTTACAGGCTACAATGGATGCTCTGAACCAGAGAACATTGCATGGTGCCATCTGTCCCTGGGCCTGGGAATCAGGGTGAGAGTGGCTCCTCTAACACTCCACTCATGGTGCCGATTTCTATACCAGTCAGGAGCCCCAGGAGACAGAAGCCACAGTAGCTCACAGAGAAAATTTAAGATAAATAACGGTTCTCTAACACAACATTGTAAATCAACTGCTGCTGCTGCTAAGTCACTTCAGTCGTGTCCGACTCTGTGCGACCCCATAGACGGCAGCCCACCAGGCTCCCCCTTCCCTGGGAGTCTCCAGGCAAGAACACTGGAGTGGGTTGCCATTTCCTTCTCTAATGCATGAAAGTGAAAAGTGAAAGTGAAGTCGCTCAGTTGTGTCTGACCCTCAGCAACCTCATGGACTGCAGCCTTCCAGGCTCCTCCATCCATGGGACCTTCCAGGCAAGAGTACTGGAGTAGGGTGCCATTGCCTTCTCCGGTAAATCAACTATACTTCAATAAAATAACTTTTTTTCAAAAAGAACTGTTGGGACTTCCTTGGTGGTCCAGGGGCTAAGACTCTGCTAAGACCCAATGCAGAGGGCCAGGTTTGATCGCTGGTGGGGGAACTAGATCCCACATGCCACAACTAAGACCCAGCACAGCCAAATAAATAAATTAATTAAATATTTTAAAACTTTTTAAAAGATTTTTTTAAAAAAAGATCTAAGCAGTTACACATTTAACTAGTAAGTGAAAGAGTAAAAGAAAGCTTTGTGGGTGCTAAGGTGCTTCAGTCATGTTGGACTCTGTACGACCCTATGGACTGTAGCCCGCCAGGCCCCTCAGTCCATGGGTGCCGGGGTCTAGCCCCGGTGGATCCAGGGAATTCGAAGGTGGGGACAGTGTCGACGTCCTTGGAAAAATACATATTTAATTACAGATATAGAGAGAGATTAGAAACGGATAGTGTAGTAGGAAGATTAGTGGAGAAAAAGAGGCTGAATAACTTGGATTACGTGGAATAGCATCCATGCTCCAGATGGGAATTCAGCCAGAAAAACAGACAGCAAGAAAGAAACGACATGGGGGAATCAGTCTTTCTGGAAACTGATCCCATTTCTTTATTTTTGGGTTTGCTTATATACCTTTTGTTACATATAGGGATGAATGCAGAGTCACGCGGGGGTCAGCAGTCCTGACCTTTATCAAAATCAGGTGCTTCACATAAAAAGGTCTTAGGGATTTTATGATCCTTTCTTTCTGATAATCAAAAACTTATTTTTTTCCAAGGGTGTTTTTTCTTAAACCAGGCACCACCCTCCAAATAAAGTTACATTCCTATAGGGTGAGGGTGTAGTGAGTTACAATCAAGAAAGGAATTTATTTAACCCAAGGTTAACATGATTAATCTTAAAGGTTAATACTTATTTCTCCTATATGCTTAAAGGTTAATACTTATTTCTCCTATATGTTAGTTATATTGTTATAAGGGAAGGGAACATGGAGATTTAGCAGCAAACATCAGCCCAACAAATGAAAATCCTTTCACCAATGTTCCCCTTAAGATCTATTTAGTCTTAAGATAGTGATAAAGTTACATTTTTAAATAGCAAGGACACAGTGATTTATAACAAAGCACAGTGACCTATTACAAAAGAGAAAATCCATTAACTCAAAAAGTCTAGTATTGCTAACATCAAAAACTACTATATTTCCTTTTCTATAGTCCAAATACATTGATTAATATATTCCCAGGTGCCTAAGGATATGGAGGCCTGGCGGCAATCCTTGACTCAACAATGAGAAAAGCCCTATGCTAATTAAGACTTTCAAAATACTCCAAAACTCTCTGTGCTGTTTATGGTTAAGAGGTAGTAAACAATCATGTGGCAGGAGTATGGATAATCCTGTCACACAAGCTAGTCTGTCAGCAGAGAGGTTTGACCTGAGACACCCTTGTCCCACTCAGAGCAGGGAATTAGCAGCAATTATTGACATAACAAATGAAAAAACCCTTCACCAATATAATTCCTAACCAACCCACTATACTAATAATTTCTAACTCCCCAAAAGAATTTGCCTTTAGTAAGTCTAAAACATCTCGTGCCTCTCAGGTTGGGAGGCTGTAAACAATCACATGTGGCCGGACGAACCTATACAGGTGGGCTAGATAACCTTCAGAGGAGTCCGTAAGCTGAAACACTCTTGTCACGCCCAGGAATTTTTATTGACTTGGAGCTGCACGTTTACTCCTTCTCCAAGAGAAATGGTGATGGGGGAGAGCCCCCTGTAAAGTCAGAGGTGTAGGTGAGAGCATAAAACAGACTCTGGTTTTGGGGTTAGATGCTCGGGAACAGGGGGTTTCCTGAGGCTTGATCACGCCTTTGCGTATGCCAAGCCTCCTTCCTCATGACCTTTGCCATGGGCGGAGTTCCTCACGCTGGCCCCCAGCACATGGGATTGTCCAGGCAAGAATATTGGAGTGGGTTGCCATGTCCTCCTCCAGGGCATCTTCCCAACCTGCATCTGTTACTTTTCTGGCATTGGCAGGTGGTTTCTTTACCACTAGAGCCACCTGGGAAGCCCAAAGAAAGCTTTAAGGTATCACAAAGGTAGCAACTGCAGGAAGCAGCCCCTACTCTAGAGCTGGGAGAATGAATGCGATTGGAATGAGGGAAATAAATTCACAGGAGAGGCCTGGAGCTGACACACAGACCTTGGAGGAGGGGGCACTGCTTGGCTGGTGCTAGTGTCTCTGAGCAGGGAAGAGGTCCTGTGGGTCTGGAACCCAAACTTTTGAGGAGAGGACATAGTCCAAATAGGGCTAGGATCTCCAGTAGATGGCGGGAGGTACATGATGAAGGTTTACTTGAGGACTAGATTTAGCTGATGCTGCTGGATTGAAGCACTGAGATGCAGGTATGCTCCCACAAACCGGAACCAGATGGAAAGCCCCCAGGAAGCTTCCAGGAAGAAGCCCTTTGCTCTCTCCTGGCTGGCAGCCTCCTGCTCTGCTCTCCCAGTGGAGCCAGTGGGAAAACAGAGGCACCACCCAACACCGCAAAGCAGAAATGAATCAGGGCAACCCACCGGTAGGGCACAGACCATGACAGGGGACCCTGGTCATTCCCATGTGGAAGATACTGCTTACTAAACCTGTGGGTGGGTTCACGTTTATCCTTATATGCTTCACAAAACCTAACATAGGTTTCATCCATTTCTAAATTATCTATTTTTTTTCCTTCTACCAAGATTGAAGTCAAGGCCTATCTTTTAATTCTGACTCTGCCCTTCAATAGTTGTGTGATTGGTGCCTGTCATTTCATAACTCTGAGTTTCAGTTTCCATATCTCTATAACAGGGAAAACAACACCTATTCCTCACAGGGTTGCTGTGTGACATGAGAATGAAAGCTTAGTGTGGTGCCTGGCACATGGTGAAGAAGATATTCAAAAACATCTGTTCATTCCGAATATGAAGCCAAATGTGTGCGTGCTAAGTTGCTTCAGTCATGTCTGACTCTGTGCGACCCTATGGACTGCAGCCCAACAGGCTCCTCTGTCCAGGGGATTCTTCAGGCAAGAAGACTAGAGTGAGTTGCCATGCCTTTCTCCAGGGGATCTTCCCAAGCCAGGGACTGAACCCATGTCTCTTACCTCTTACGTCTCCTGCATTGGCAGACAGGTTCTTTACCACTAGCGCTACCTGGAAAGCCCCACGAAGCCAAATATCTCCCTTAAAATTGTTTGTCAACCATTTTCAACATTAAGTTCCAGGATCCTAGAACTCTTCGGTTAAGTCTTTGTTCTTTTCTTCCTAAGAGTGGACCATGGGAGACTTCCACATTGTCACCAGCCCTCAACCAGCAGAGGGAAGGGAGGGAGGCTCTCAAGAGACCCCTGGTGGCACGTGGAAATCCCTGGGAGTGGAGGTGGCACTCTATCTCTGAGTGTGCCTTTTCCTTAGGAAAATAGCCCCCCTGCTTGGCTGAGAACTGTTTTAACCTGTTCTTCCTCTTGGACTCATTGCCAAGTGCTTGAGTCTGGGAGAATGCAGGAAATGGTTCTGTTAAAACATCTGGCTGGGGTGGTACCCAGACTTGGGCAAACAGCACTGAAAGTGATGTTGGTGCTGGGGTCCTCTCCCCGGCCAGTGGGAGAAGCTCAGCTGGACCTTTAAGGCACCCTTGGGAGAGCTCCTCCATCCCCTTCCACATTTGGTGTCCCCAAGACCTGACTCCTCCAGGACTTGGGATTCCCTCTTCCCCAGAGGCAGCTCCTCAGGTCTTGCCCTGACCTCATAATTGATCCCTTTGCGACATCCCCACACGACTGGCTTCTCAGTATTAATAAAATCCCATCCTAAAGCCTTACCAGGTGTCTCTGGTCCTGATCCGTTTAAATCCTGCTCATCCTCCAGAACATCAGGAACACCAACCTAGCCGAGAGCTCCCACGTCTAGCCCCTTGCCTCAGTGCTGGCCCCGCTCCCTTCAGTGTTCCTAAGGACTCGCCTTCTTGGGACTGCAGACCGGCTGGTCACCCTTTCTCCTAGTTCCCAGCGGGGCGGCTGAATCAAAGACGGAAGCCTGGGGTAATCAAGCTTAACGCGGAGCACTGGAAATCGGGCCGGTCAGGGACCAGCCAGGGACGTCACAGGGGAGGCTGGGACTCAGTGACTGTGGTTCGGAAGCCTGCGGCGTCCTGAGGTTTCCTCTGACAGCCCTGCTTCCTGATCAGTTTCAGGTCCAGCTCCAGGTGGGTTCGCAGCTGAAGCCCGCCTTTACTCGGCAGAAGGACGCGGCTGCGGAAGACAACTCTGGGCGAGGCTGGACGGATAACTACTGCTCCCCCGGAGACGCGGCAAGAATAAACGCAGTGTTTACACGCTAAGGTTTCTCCGTTCATAAATGTTACGTTTTCATCCACCTACTCCGAGGCAGCTGAGCACTTAAAAATCAGCTTTGTTTTCCAAAGGGCCACGTGTAACCCCTTGGCGGAACGTGTGGCGTGTTCAGCTCTGGAGAAGGTCGTGGGGGCAGGCCGGGGGCGGGGAAGCCCTTAGCTGAAAGCCTTGCGGACAGGCGACCCCTTGTCGGGGAGTGGGGGGGGGGGCGGGGAAGGGGCCCTGAATCTGAGGGCCAAGAGAAGCTGCGGTGATAGTCTCGGCCCTGCCCCCGGCGAGCCTGAGGACTGGGACGCAGGCCTCATCAAGGGCGCCTGCGGCTCGGGCAGGGACGGCAGGGGGCGTCCAAGGTCATCCCCCGCAGCGGAGCGTGCGGCGAGTGCGAGGCTAAGCCCGGAATCGCTGCAAGGGCGCCGGATTTCGAGTCCGCGGAGAGATACTACCCTGGAGGGGCGTGGTCTCGAGGGGGCGTGTCGGGATGTCGAGGGGCGTGGTCTGGTGGGGCCGCCTCCGGTGACAACCTAGAAGGCGGTGGTGCTGCCAGCCCGCCTGGTGTTAGGCGAGATGAGGCTGGAAAAGATCAGCTTGGCGTTTTAGGCGGGTCCCTCTGGCGCTGGACGGTGGGTGGGGAGGGAGAGATCTCGAAGAGAGAGCCCAGATCAGGAGGCGATTTCAGAAAGGCGCGGATAAAGAAAAGCCCTCATTAGAGCGACCACAGTGGCAAGGAGCAAAGAGGTGGCTCAAGAGGAGAAAGGCGTGGAGGACAGGCCTCCCGACCTGAGGTCGACGGGGTGCGGGCGGCGACGAGCAGGGAGGAGCCTGAGCGCTCGGTTCTCGAGGCGGCTTCTCCGGAGGGCGGGCTGGCAGCCGCATCCTTTCCCGCACCCGATCCCCGAGACTAGGCAGCGCTCCTCCGGAATTCGTCCTTGGCCGGCGCCACTGCGGGCGCTAAGAGCCGCGAGTCGCGCAGGACATGAAGGGAGGACCCGATGCGTGGCCATCTGCTGACCAGTCTGGAGCCAGTTAGAGCCACCGAGCTCTCCAGCACGCCGTCTGGCCCCAGCGGTCCCTCACCAGACTAAGCCCGCGCCTGGGACGCCTTCAGGATGCCTTGAGTCTGGAGGCAGAAATCCTGGTCACCCCTCTCTCTCCCCACTCCGCCTCCCTCCCCTACACTCGGAACCAGAACTGCTTATTTCTAGTCCACATATGATGGTGATAATCTATCAAATCTGCTGTGAACTGAGCACTCAATGTGTGTGTGTGTGTTCTAGCTCTGTGGGAAGCAATTTTTCATGTGTTTCCTCATAAATTCCCCTACTTTCCTACCACTTTCATCATTTTGGCCAGTACCACCTGAATTATTATTTACTTATAATTTTTAAGCCACTCAAAATTTAAAGAAGTCCTACCTGAAATCACAGGTTTGATGCACCATGTTTATTTTTACTAGTTCATATACTATACATATGAACTAAATATTCACTCATGGGACTTCCCCGGCTGTCCAGTGGTTAAGACTGTGCGCTTCCACTGCAAGAAGTGAGGGTTCAACCCTTGGTCAGGGAAGTAAGGTCCCCGCGGCCAAAACAAGAAAAGAAAGTTCACTGATGAGCCACATGAAATCATCTCATGTTCCACCAGTGGTCTCTGATTTTTGGACCGGTAAACTGAGGCTCAGGGAGATTATGTCCCTCCCACAATTCTGGCATAGGGCCAAGCTAGTGCCCTGCTTAACTTCTGAAATTGCCAGCAACCCTGACACAGGATACTACAAAAGGAGGCAGCCTGGAGGGGTCCTAACAGAAGGGGAGCAACAACACAGGGATGTGTCCAAGACACTTAGGCTGGGCAGGAATGGGATACTCTGAGCCTCAGTTTTTTCATCTTTGAAACAGAGGTAGTAACAATCTCCTTCCTGAGATCCTTGTGAGAACTGAGATAAAGCAGTGTTTCTCAAAATTCTCCAAGCCAGGCTTCAGCAATATGTGAACCATGAACGTCCAGATGTTCAAGCTGGTTTTAAAAAAGGCAGAGGAACCAGAGATCAAATTGTCAACATCCGCTGGATCATTGAAAAAGCAAGAGAGTTCCAGAAAAACATCTATTTCTGCTTTATTGACTATGCCAAAGCCTTTGACTGTGTGGATCACAATAAACTGTGGAAAATTCTGAAAGAGATGGGAATACCAAACCACCTGACCTGCCTCTTGAGAAACTTGTATGCAGGTCAGGAAGCAAAAATTAGAACTGGACATGGAACAACAGGCTGGTTCCAAATAGGAAAAGGAGTACGTCAAGGCTGCGTGTTGTCACCCTGCTTATTAAACTTATATGCAGAGTACATCATGAGAAACGCTGGGCTGGAAGAAGCACAAGCTAGAATCAAGATTGCCAGGAGAAATATCAATCACCTCAGATATGCAGACGACACCACCCTTATGGCAGAAAGTGAAGAGCAACTAAAAAGCCTCTTGATGAAAGTGAAAGAGGAGAGTGAAAAAGTTGGCTTAAAACTCAACATTCAGAAAACTAAGATCATGGCATCCGGTCCCATCGCTTCATGGGAAATAGATGGGGAAAGAGTGGAAACAGTGTCAGACTTTATTTTGGGGGGCTCCAAAATCACTGCAGATGGTGACTGCAGCCATGAAATTAAAAGACACTCCTTGGAAGGAAAGTTATAACCAACCTAGATAGCATATTGAAAAGCAGAGACATTACTTTGCCGACTAAGGTCCGTCTAGTCAAGGCTATGGTTTTTCCAGTGGTCATGTATGGATGTGAGAGTTGGACTGTGAAGAAAGCTGAGCACCGAAGAATTGATGCTTTTGAACTGTGGTGTTGGAGAAGACTCTTGAGAGTCCCTTGGACTGCAAGGAGATCCAACCAGTCCATTCTAAAGGAGATCAGTCCTGGGTGTTCTTTGGAAGGACTGATGCTAAAGCTGAAACTCCAGTACTTTGGCCACCTCATGCAGAGAGCTGACTCATTGAAAAAGACCCTAATGCTGGGAGGGATTGGGGGCAGGAGGAGGAGGGGACGACAGAGGATGAGATGGCAGAATGGCATCACCTACTCTATGGACATGAGTCTGAGTGAACTCCGGGAGTTGGTGATGGACAGGGAGGCCTGGCGTGCTGCAATTCATGGGGTCGTAAAGAGCAGATTGAACTGAACTGAACTGGCTTGGCGCATAGCAAGCCCTCAATAAATCTATACTGTTGTTACACAAAGTAGAGTAGGGAGTTCTGAGGCCATGCTTGTGAGTGAGTGGCTCCTCTGCCAAATTATCTGAGATTTCACAAACTCTGTTCCCCTTAGGCTACCACTGTTAGCAGTTTGGTGTGTATCCTTCCAGACCTTTGCTATGCATGTGCAAATAGTCTCTGTGTATGTATGCTGTGTATATCCACACATGATTTACAAATGATTTGGGGTTTTATTACCGTTTTTGTTGTTAGACTCGTAGACAAAAATGCTATACTTACCCCACAGCTTGCTTTTATTTTATTTAACAGTATAGCTTGGAAATCTTTCCACATCAGCATGTATAGGTCTCTCTGCTTCATTCTTTTTTAATGACTACATAGTATTTCTTAATATCACTCTATAACATTTTATTTAGCCATTCTTCTACTGCTGGACATCTAGGATGTTCAAATTTTTCAGTTTTACAAACAGTACTGTGAAATATATGTTTATCCTTGGTTTTGCATTTCTAGGAAACAAGTTTATAGACATGGAGATTTTGAGGAAGAATATTAAAACATTCTATACTATTTCCTTTCAGTTCTCTATTAATTTTCTGGTTGATATTTAATCATTTAATTAGTCTGAAATAAGTTTTGGGGGTATGAAATAGTAATATAATGCTGCCTCATGAATAGAGCAATTATCTTACTATTTAAAAATTAAATAGCTTCACCCTTACCCAATGGGTTTTTTAAAATTCTTTTTATTTATTTAAGTAATTTATTTAACTGTTCCAGGTCTTAGCTGCAGCATGTGGGATCTAGCTCCTGACCAGGGATTGAACTCCGGGACCCTGAATTGGGAGCATAACGTCATAGCCGTTAGACTGCCAGGGAAGTCGCACCCAATAGTTTTTAATACTATCTTTATCTTATCTTGGATTCCTTGGTTCTGTTTCTTGATCATTTACTTAGTTCCATGTATCTATTTATTTATCTTATGCAAATATTTTTTAAATATTGTGGTTTGTAATACACTGATATCTGCTTAAAGCAAGTATTTTCTCTTTTCTGTAAAATTTCTTAAGTTTTCTTACATTGTCTCTCTTCCAAATGAACTTTAGAATTAATAAGTAGTTTCATTAAGAATCCTGTTAGAATTTTTATTGAGATTGTCTTAATGTATAGATTCATGTGGTAAGAACTAAAATCTTAACAGTATTGAGTCTTTCCATTCAGGATCATATATCTTTCTTAATTTACTCAGATCTTTGTTATGGCCTTCAACAAAGATTTGGGTTTTCTTTAAATAATTCTCACACTCTTCCTAGGTTTATTTTTTGATGTGTTATAGCTTAGTGAACATTGTAGATAGTATTTTTCATATCACACATGTATATGTTAATCTTATAACCAGAAATTAGTTTTATTATGAATTTTAAGTAGTTATTGTTAATGTGTAGAAATTCTGTTGACTTTTTAAAAATTGGAGTATAAATTGGCATGCAATATAGATTAGTTTCAGGTGTATAACATAGTGATTCAATATTTTTATACGTTAAAAGTTATCATGACTATTGATTTTGAGTATTTTATTACCTACCATCTTATTGAGATCTCATTAAAACCAGTAATTTTATATTGAGACTCTTGGACTTTGTGTTAACAATAACAATTTTACAATAAAACTAGCAGTGAATATTTATTGAGCATTTACTATGTGCCAGGATCAGTTCCAAGTGGTTGACATATTTTAATTAATATAATCCTCACAACACCAACAGCATAAACATGTAAAACACAAGAGCAAGCATTCTGTTTCCCTCATCTTACAGGAAAAAACAAAAACCCTCCTGAGCTCCACTTTCCTCTTCAGTTACTTTTCATTTCTCTTTATTTTAACTAAAACTCGTGGAGGTATCAATTCATTTCCTCAAATTCTTTTAAAAAACATTTCCAACTGATTCAAAAATTTTAAGTCTACAGAAAAGTTGAAACAATAACACAATGAATACTCTTCAGGTAAATTTAACAATTACTGTTCCACCATATTTATTTTTATCTTTTACTCTATATACTTTTTCTTTAAAATAAAATTAAAGTATAGTTGATTTGCAATGTTGTGTTAATTTCTACTGTACAAGTGCAATTATACATGCTCATATATATATATATATGCATACATGCATTCTTTTCATGTTCTTATTATGGTTTATCCCAAGACACTGAATATAGTTCCCTGTGCTACACAGTAAGACCTAGTTGTTCATCCATTCTATATGTATTTAGTTTGCACATATTAACCCCAAACTCCCAGTCAACCCCTCCCCCACCCCGTCTATATATTTTAGATTAAGCCACAGCCATTATGACTCTTCACTCCTTCAGGTTTCATCTCCTAAGAACAAGTATATTCTCCTCTATAACCATGATTCCATTATCATACATCCAAGTAATTTGAAATTGGTACATTATTTAGTATACAGTCCATACTGAAGTTTGCCCAACTGTCCCTAAAATTTCTTTATAACTTTTTTTAATCCAGGACCCAATGAAGGATTAACATGCAATTAGTTATCATGTCTCTCAAGTCAGCTTTAATCCAAAGCAGTTCCCCTGCCTTGTTCTGTTTTGTGAAGTTGATGTTTTTCTTTTCAGTTGAGCTGGGTCTTTGTCGCTCTGCACAGGCTTTCTCTCGTGGCGCGCAGGGGCTCCTCTATAGCCGTGCTGCACCGGTTTCTGCTTAGGGTGGCTTCCCTCGTGGAGCGCAGGCTCTCGGTGCACAGCTGCAGTAGCTGTGGTGTGTGGACTTGGTTGCTCCATGGCGTGCGGGATCTTCCCAGACCAGGGGTCGAACCCATGTCTCCTGCACTGGCATGTGGATTCTTATCCACTGTGCCACCAGGGAAGTCCCGAAATTGATATTTTTGAAGAGTCTAAGGCCAAGGTTTTTTCTTGGTTTGTTTTGTTTTAATCTGGCTGCACCGTGTTTTAGTTGCGGCACACCAGATCTTTAGTTGTGACATGTGAACGCTTAGTTGCAGCATGTGGGATCTAGTTCCCTGACCAGGGATAAAAACCCAGGCGCCCCGCACTGCGAGCGAGGAGTTTCACAGGCCATTGGTTTTGTAGGACGTCTCACTTTGGACTTATCTGATTGTTTCCTCATGATTATACGCAGGTTAAACCCTTTGGGTAAACATTTGGGTAATACTTCCTCATGTTTCACATCAGGGGGTTATATCAGTTCATCTCATTATTGACAATGTGCAGTGTGAGCATTTGGACTAAAGACCCGATTTCTCATGAATCCACTCTAATCAGGTTTTGTTCCGTCAGTGTCACCAACATGGTCCTTAAAAAGATCACCAATTACCTCCGCATTTGCCATATTTAACTGTCAGTTCTCAGACCTCTCTCTCCTTGATGGATCGGTAGTATTTGTCACGGAGACCACTTCTCTTCCTTGGAGTGTTTGCTTCTTTGGATTTCCAGACATCCCAAACGTCTGGCTTTTTCCTGGTCTGCCCACTCATCTCGGTCTCCTTCGGAATGCTCCCTGGCTCCCTAAACTCTCAATGTTGAGTGCCTGAGTGCTTGGACCTCTTCTCTAATTTCTGTCTACACTCACTCCCTTGGTGACCTCATCCAGCTTTTTGGCTTTCACACCATGCATTTACTGATGACTTCTAAATTTCCGTCTCTAGCCCAAACCTCTCTCCTAAATGCCAGGCTTGTATCCAACAATCTACTTGAAATCTCCACTAAAGTCTAATTAAGCACCTCAATCTTAACATGCCCATAACTAAGCTCCTTTATCCCCCTCCATCCTGCCCTCTTGGGTTCCCTTTTCTCAAGCAATAGCAACTTCATTCTTGCAGTTGTTTAGGCCAAAAACCTTGGCGCCATAAACTCTTCTCTTTCTCGTGCCCACACCTGTCAGCAAGTCCCAGCGAGCCTACCTGTTAAAAATATCCAGAATGCCACTTCTCACCACCTCTACTGCTACCCCCTGAAATCCAGACCACCATACCATGTCACATTCGCCTTACTGCCATAGCTTCCTAAGGGGTTCTCCTTCCTGCTCTACCCTTATTCTCCTCATTTTCCACACAGCAATTGGAGTAATTTTGTTAAAACTTAAGTCATACAGTTTTATCCTTCTGCTTAGAACTCTCTCCAGAGGCTCCTCCTCTCAGGGTTTTTACTGGGACCTCTAAGTCCTGCAGGATCTGGTTCCCATTGCATCTCTGATTTTCCTCCTACTCTGCCTCCCTGTGGTTCCTGAACACACCAGGCTCACTGCCCCCTCAACAGGGCTCCTAGTAGGGTGTGGATACTCTTCTCTCACATCTGTATGGCTTGCTCTCTCATTTTCTTTAGGTCTTTTTTTTTTTTTTTTTTCTTTAGGTTTTTACTCAAAAGACACCTCTTTTGAGGTTTATGCCTTCCTGGCCTAACTCCCAGGACCCACTCCCCTTGTATCACAACACTTTTTACCCATGTTACATTTTTCTCTTTAGCACCTACCACTATCTAATAAATGACATATAATCATCCTTTGGTGTCTGTAGGGGATTGGTTCCAGGATCTTTTTCCCATACCAAAATCTGCTGATGCTGAAGTCCCACAGTGGGGATTCTGTATCTGTGGAACCCAGGCATATGGTGCGTTTATTGTATATGTATTGAACGACAACAACAACAAAATTCCAAGGGCTTCTCGGGTGGTCCAGTGGCTAAGACTCCACCCTCCCAATGCAGGGGGCCTGGGTTCATTCCCTGGTTGGGAAACTAGATCCCACACGCTGCAACTAAGAGTTTGCATGCCACAACTAAAGATCCCGGATGCCACAGTGCAGACTGAAGATTCCAGGTGCTGCAACTAAGACCCGACACAGCAAAAACATTTTGTAAAAAATGTGCCTATACGTGGGCCTGCAAAGTTCAAGCCTGTGTTGTTAAAAGGCATGAGCTTAAACTGTGTGGGTTCACTGATATGTGGATATTTTTCACTAAACACACTCCCCAGTATCATCATCAGCAGTGGCTGATTTCCTGGATGTGGAACCATGACTGTGGAAGGTCAGCTATGGGGCTAGAGCATCTGAGATTTTGGTATCCACAGTCAATCCTGGATCCAATCCCCAGGGATTCAGGGGGTCGATGGTATTTTACTTCTTCATCCTCTAAGGATTATCCTTGTTGTCTATTTCCCTCACTAGAATGTAGCTCTAAAATATCTATGAGGACAGAGAACTTTGTTTTGTCCACTTCAGTATTCCATCAGTAGTGCCTGGCACACAGTATGTGCTCCATAAATATAAACTTTCTGAATGAACAAGGCATTGGGCCTGAACTTTTATTTTTTTTGCTGCTGCACTCTACAGCTTGTGGGATCTTAGTTCTCCCACCAGGGGAGAACCCAGGCCGTAGGCAGTGAAAGCACTGAGTCCTACCCACGGGACCTTCAGGGAACTGCCAGAGCCTGAACTCTTAACTATGAAGCCATGCTGCAAATAATTATTTCCTTAAAAAATATATTTTCTGATTGACTAAAACTTTATGAAGAATGTTTAGAGATAGTGTTGGAAAAAATACTCATAATGAAATTCAGGAGAGAATGTGGAGAAAAGGAAACCCTCTTGTACTGTTGGTAGGGAGAACAGTATGGAGATCCCTTAAAAAGCTAGGAATAAAAACACCAAATGGATCCACCAATCCCATAAAAGGGCATATACACTGAGAAAAATCATAATTTGAAAGACATATGTACCCATGTTCACTGTAGCACTATTTACAATAGCCAGGACATGGAAGCAATTATTAATAGATGTCATAGACAGATGAATGGATAAAGAAGCTGTGGTACATATATACAATGGAATATTATTCAGCCATTAAAAGGAATGAATTCAGTCAGTTCTAGTGAGGTGGATGAACTTACACTGTCACAGAGAGGGAAGTAAGTCACAAAGAGAAAAACAAATATTGTATATTAATGCATATATGGAATCTAAAACTGGTCCTGATGAATCTATTTGCAGGGCAGTAATAGAGACACTGGAGGTGGAGTAATAGAGACAGTGAAAGTGATGGAATTCCAGTTGAGCTGTTTCAAATCCTGAAAGATGATGCTGTGAAAGTGCTGCACTCTATATGCCAGCAAATTTGGAAAACTCAGCAGTGGTCACAGGACTGGAAAAGGTCAGTTTTCATTCCACTCCCAAAGAAAGGCAATGCCAAAGAACGCTCAAACTACCGCACAATTGCACTCATCTCACACGCTAGTAAAGTAATGCTCAAAATTCTCCAAGCAAGGCTTCAGCAATACATGAACTGTGAGCTTCCAGATGTTCAAGCTGGTTTTAGAAAAGGCAGAGGAACCAGAGATCAAATTGCCAACGTCCGCTGGATCATTGAAAAAGCAAGAGAGTTCCAGAAAAACATCTATTTCTGCTTTCCTGACTATGCCAAAGCCTTTGACTGTGTGGATCACTGTGGAAAATTCTGAAAGAGATGAGAATACCAGACCACCTGACCTGCCTCTTGAGAAACCTGTATGCAGGTCAGGAAGCAACAGAACTGGACACAAAACAACAGACTGGTTCCAAATAGGAAAAGGAGTACGTCAAGGCTGCATATTGTCACCCTGCTTATTTAACTTATATGCAGAGTACGTCATGAGAAACGCTGGGCTGGAAGAAGCACAAGCTGGAATCAAGGTTGCCAGGAGAAATATCAATCACCTCAGATATGCAGATGACACCACCCTTATGGCAGAAAGTGAAGAGCAACTAAAAAGCCTCTTGATGAAAGTGAAAGAGGAGAGTGAAAAAGTTGGCTTAAAGCTCAACATTCAGAATACTAAGATCATGGCATCTGGTCCCATCGCTTCATGGAATATAGATGGGGAAAGAGTAGAAACAGTGTCAGACTTTATTTTCTGGGGCTCCAAAATCACTGCAGATGGTGATTGCAGCCATGAAATTAAAAGACGCTTACTCCTTGGAAGGAAAGTTATGACCAACCTAGACAGCATATTAAAAAGCAGAGATGTTACTTTTCGACTAAGGTCCGTCTAGTCAAGGCTATGGTTTTTCCAGTGGTCATGTATGGATGTGAGAGTTGGACTGTGAAGAAAGCTGAGCGCCAAAGAATTGATGCTTTTGAACTGTGGTGTTGAAGACTTTTAAGACTCTTGATTCATGGGGTCGCAAAGAGTTGGACACGACTAAGCGACTGAACTGAACTGAACTGAATAGAGACACAGACATAGAGAACAGGCTTGTGGACACAGTGGGGGAAGGAGAGTGAGACGAATTGACAGTTTAGTTAGCTAAACTAACTTTAGCTAGTGGGAAGTTGTATTAATATAACACAGGGAGCTTAACCTGGTGCTCTGTGACAACCTAGAGGAGTGGGATGGGTAGGGGGCTGGAAGGGAGGTTCAAGAGGAAGGGGACATTTGCATCAGTCAGTCAGTTCAGTCGCTCAGTCAGGTACGACTTTTGGCGACCCCATGAATTGCAGCACGCCAGGCCTCCCTGTCCATCACCAACTCCTGGAGTTTACTCAAACTCATGTCCATCGAGTTGGTGATGCCATCCAGCCATCTCATCCTCTGTTGTGCCCTCCTCCTCCTGCCCCCCAATCCCTCCCAACATCAGGGTCTTTTCCAATGAGTCAACTCTTCGCATTAGGTGGCCAAAGTACTGGAGTTTCAGCTTTAGCAACATTCCTCCCAAAGAACACCCAGGACTGATCTCCTTTAGAATGGACTGGTTGGATCTCCTTGCAGTCCAAGGGACTCTCAAGAGTCTTCTCCAACACCACAGTTCAAAAGCATCAATTCTTCGGTGCTCAGCTTTCTTCACAGTCCAACTCTCACATCCATACATGACCACTGGAAAAACGATATAGCCTTGACTAGACGGACCTTTGTTGACAAAGTAGTCTCTGCTTTTTAATATGCTATCTAGGTTGGTCGTAACTTTCCTTCCAAGGAGTAAGCGTCTTTTAATTTCATGGCTGCAATCACCATCTGCAGTGATTTTGGAGCCCAGAAAAATAAAGTCTGACACTGTGTCCACTCTTTCCCCATCTATATCCCATGAAGCGATGGGACCAGATGCCATGATCTTAGTATTCTGAATGTTGAGCTTTAAGCCAACTTTTTCACTCTCCTCTTTCACTTTCATCAAGAGGCTTTTTAGTTGCTCTTCACTTTCTGCCATAAGGGTGGTGTCATCTGCATATCTGAGGTTATTGATATTTCTCCCGGCAACCTTGATTCCAGCTTGTGCTTCTTCCAGCCCAGCGTTTCTCATGATGTGCTCTGCATATAAGTTAAATAAGCAGGGTGACAATATGCAGCCTTGACGTACTCCTTTTCCTATTTGGAACCAGCCTGTTGTTCCATGTCCAGTTCTAATTGTTGCTTCCTGACCTGCATATAGGTTTCTCAAGAGGCAGGTCAAGTGGTCTAGTATTCCAATCTCTTTCAGAATTTTCCACAGTGATCCACACAGTCAAAGGCTTTGGCATAGTCAGGAAAGCAGAAATAGATGTTTTTCTGGAACTCTCTTGCTTTTTCCATGATCCAGCGGACGTTGGCAATTTGATCTCTGGTTCCTCTGCCTTTTCTAAAACCAGCTTGAACATCTAGAAATTCATGGTTCACATATTGCTGAAGCCTTGCTTGGAGAATTTTGAGCATTACTTTACCAGCGTGTGAGATGAGTGCAATTGTGCGGTAGTTTGAGCATTCTTTGGCATTGCCTTTCTTTGGGAGTGGAATGAAAACTGACCTTTTCCAGTCCTGTGACCACTGCTGAGTTTTCCAAATTTGCTGGCATATTGAGTGCAGCACCTTCACAGTACCTATGGCTTATTCACGTTTCTGTATGGCAGAAACCAACAGAACACTGTAAGGAAATTATTCTCGAATTAAAAAAACAGCACTGGTCAGACCACCAATGACGAATTTCAAGATGAAAAATAAAAGGATTCATAATGACTTAAAGAGAATGCTTCTCACCTAGTTTCACCATTCGTTATTAATGTTCTTACTGACTCAGCTGACTTGATCATGTTACCTAAATCCTATTTCATTTAGAGACCAATGCTTAATGGCATAAGAATGACAGCTATTTGGCAGGAATTTAATAGAAAATGCATACTACCTAGAAAGATGGGAAATTGAAGGCATTTTTCTCTACGACTTTGCAAGAAATAGAATGTATGCTTATTAGCTTTATCAGAATTTAAAATTCTACCCCAGCATTTATTATTATGTGCCCAGCCTCGTGTTTTCACATTTTCACTTAATCTTCAAAATAATAAATCAGTTACTCTATTTTAAGGTTTTGGAAATTTATGTTAAAATCTGAAGGACAGGAGAAACATTCATTTAGTTTAAATCCAGTCATGTCCAACTCTTTGGGTTGTAGTTCGCCAGGTTCCTCTGTCCGTGGGATTTTTCAAGCAAGAGTATTGGAATGGTTGCCATTTTCCTCTCCAGGGGATCTTCCTGACCCAGGGATGGAACCCATGGCTTCGATGTCTCCTATATTGGAGGCGGATTCTTTACCTGCTGAGTCATCACGGAAGCCCGTATTTTAAGGTTATAGAAGCTTAACTTTACGATCTGAAGGATAGGAGAAACATTCTAGTATGAATCCAACCGATTTTTATTCAGTTTTTCCATGTACCAGTACTGGGGCTACAACAGAAAGGACACTGAACCGCTTTTATAGCTCATTCTAGTAGGGGTAAAAAAGGAATGTAATTTCAGATTTGGATAAATAAGGAAATAAAACCAAGGGACGTGACAGTGTGTGGGCAGAGGCTTTGGCTGCAGCTTAGTAGGCAAGTGGTGGAAAGATTGGTAAGGCCAGACCAAGAAGGCCTGCCTCATGAGCCAGTTTAGATGTTACGCTGTGTATAAGGGGAAGCCACTAGAAATGTTTAAGTGGGGAAATGATCTGATATGATTTATGTTTTAGAAGCATTCTCGGGGGGCTGTTGAGGCCAGGGGGAATGAGTGAATGAATGCAGACTGACTTATCGTAATAGTTATGGTAATAGTCCCGGTGAGAGGATAGCAGCTCGAACTAGGATGATAGAAGGGGAAGTGGAAAGTTTTGGGCACTCTTTTAGAGGAAGTCAACAGGATTTAATGGAGGAAGGAAGGTGATGGCTCGACTGAGCAGGTTGTGAGCAGCATGTCTTCAAATACAATTTTAATTTCTTGGCTACGCTGGGTCTTCGATGCTGCACGTGAGCTTTGTGTGCATGGGCTTTCTCTAGTCGCGAAGTGAAGGCTCATCTCTGGTTTCAACCAGCGACTTTCATTTCGGAGCACAGGTTCTAGGGCTCATGGGCTCAGTAGTTTGTGGTACACAGGCTGTTGTTTCACAGCATGTGGGATCTTTCCAGACCAGAGATTGAACCCATGCGCCCTGCATTGGCAGGCAGGTTCCCAACCACTGGACCGCCAGAGAAGGCCCCTTCTTGTAATTTCTATTATCTGTCCCTCTCATTCCGTTTTGTCTCCCCTGCCTGTTTCTGTCAAGACTTCTTCCTAGAGGCCTTGCCAAATTAACTGCTTTTGTGTATCTCACACTCGGGCATGGGAATGAGAGCATTGCCTTGGGTTTAGACTACTGGGGAATAGATCCTATCTCTTCTATTTACTATGTGACCTTGGGCAAGTTTCTTCACCTCTAAAATACACAGTACCCATTTCATAGCCAAGGATTTAGTCGTTGAGCAGTTTATACGTTTACTCTGTCTTCAGCAGATTGACATGTTCAAATTTGCAGTTTATTTCCTCTCAAATTCTAGGCTGTCAAGATCAGTTTTAGTGTTTTAGCCAAGGGATTCCTCATTCATCTAAGACAAATGACATTTCCAAATTCCTTCCTCCAAGCTCTTCCCATTCCCTGATCTTGCTTTAGGAAGATTTTAATCTTTTCTCTTCCCATGATTTTATAGGGTTTTTCATCTATAAAGTTGACTTGGTTTTTGAAATGTTTTCTGGAAACTTTCAGCTATTAATCCGCTATTTTCATAAGATACTTTATATTCAAAAGTTAGTTACTACTTTTTAGATGCTAAAAACTGCACAAGAATGGCAAGTTTAACTATGGTCCCCACACATCACTTTGTGCCCAACTCTAATTCACTTTTCCTAGGTCAAGTTCTCATGTAGTCAACTCCGAAGGATAGCAGGTAAAAGGATTTTCAGCCCAAGTTAATAAGCATTAACTCAGGGATCAAAGGGAGTGGCAAATCATACTTATATCTATTCAAAGAATAACTCTGACCTCAAAACTATGCATTGTTTAGACCCTAGTGAACTAAGAATCCTCCCAAACTCCACTACCTCTTTTAAGTAGGAATGAACTCCTTACCTTATAGGAATAAAGACCATGGTATGAGATAAGCTCCGTAAGATATACATATCTATGTACACACTTTGGAGTAATAAAAGTTAAAAAAAAGTAAAAAAAGTTCCATCTATTTTCCATCATAATCAGAAACATGTTGTAGAAGTTTTGTTTCCTGAATTTTAGGATTTTATAATGACTTACTATCTAAAAATGAGGTTACTGCTAAAAAGGAGCTTAAGGGGACTTCCCTGTGGTCCAGTGGCTAAGACTCCATGTTCCCAATGTAGAGGGTCCTGGTTCCATCCCTGGTCAGGGAACTAGATCCCACATGCTGCAAGTAAGAGTTATGCTGTATGAAGATTCAACATGCCGAGTGCTGCAGCTGTGACCTGGTGCAGCCAAATAAATAAACAAAATAATTTAAAAAAATAAAATAAAAAGGAGCTTAAGAACAGTGTGTTCATAAGCCCAATGTGTGTGTTCATAAGCCCAATGTTATTTATACCTTATTGATGTAAATTTGTTTTTAGTTCATCTCACTTCAGTTTCAGAGCACCTTCGTTCATGTTACTAGTGTCAGTACACTAGGGATGTTAGGTCCACCTTCATTTCACATTCCCAATGCTAAATAAAATGCCGTTTAAGAATGAACTATAGGTGATTGATTAATACAGGGTTAATATACAGTATCTTAAAATAGCCAGCTCTTCAATGCACTAAGTTTTTGAGCTGAAGACTGTTCTACTTGCAGTTAAATTACCATTAAATATTCAAAGTTTAATAGCACATTATTTATAAACGTACTTTCACGACTTATACAGATTTAACTATTTTCATGGGATTCTGCTGGCCAGTTAGGTTTGGGAATTGTTAAAAATACCCATATCCACAGAGTTAAAATTAGGAGGAAAGCCAGTAGCTCTAGCTTCCTTCCCATATAAAGTTTACATTTACCTCTCCCCAATAGTTTCAAATAAAATGTAACAACACTTCATACTAAAATTATTCGGAATATGGAACTTTCAAGGAATTAACTGCATGGTTAACGCTGATAGTAAAGACCAAAAGCGGGTATAGTTTAATGTATTTTAATAGCAAACTTACAGGAACAGCACAGAAGACAGACAACATTAAAAACATGTGCTTGCATGTAGGACAACTCAGTTAGAAAAGTATAGTGAATGGATGGAATCTACTGCATGATAAAAATGCTACAAACACCATTTAGTTGCAGTCAATAAGAAATTTACTTGTTTTAAAAAAATCCAAATGCTGGCATTGTCCAGAAAAATTTAACAGGTTTATTTATAATTGTTATAAAGTTGAACTGCTGAAACTTGTTCACTGAAACATTTTGACTTTCATTAATGCTTTATGTCCCCGCATTTATATTAAAAATTCACACACAAATGAAAATGGAAAAACTGCCAATACCTGATTTCTGTCCCCTATTTTCCACTTGCAATCATATACTTAGGTACCTTTTGACCCCATGGAAAAAAAATATCTAACGTTCAGAACTACCAATAACAGGAAGAAGAGATTTTTTTTTTTTTTAAAAGAATGAAATGTTTCCCATCATAGTGGATTCTTAAGCACGTTCTCCACGTATGCGGCGTGCTAGCTGGATGTCTTTTGGCATAATTGTTACACGTTTGGCATGGATAGCACACAGGTTGGTGTCTTCAAAAAGGCCAACCAGATAGGCCTCACTTGCCTCCTACAAAAGGAACAGAGAAAAAAAATATTATCAACAGTTAAAGATACATCTATACTAGTTAAAAAGATGTTTTTGAGTCCTTTAAAAACCTACTTCAGAAGATGTTGACCACTTACCAAATGCTTAGTTTAAAATCTGGGATGAAGCTGAAAGGCAGCTTATGAAAGTGAAAAACTCAAGACTGTAAATCTTTGTAAAATACAAAAGTCAATTTCACTACCAAATAGTTTACCTTTTTTAATGTTATATGTGATTTTTAAGCAAACTGAAATGTGTCTTGAGTAAAGCAAAAATCAAACTTCAACTCTAACATTTATTTTTATCCTCACAAAGATAAATAGAATCACGTGTATCTATTCCAAGTAGTACTCTCCTACCTCGGGATGTCCTTTTTCTGAATCTTACTCCCAATTCATTATATCTGTTTGCCTACTGATTTCCATCATATGGGCCTCATCTATCTTTCCTTTTAACACCTCAGAGTTTGACTACCAGGTCCTACTTACATACAATGATCTATTTTGCACCCCTATTAACTACACTTTCCTCTATGCACCCCTATCTGTAATGGCATGTTACCCCCTCAACATTAACACTGACCTGTTTTTTTTCCCATTCCATCATTAAGCTTTTGAAGGTATCGTCCTATTCCTAATTTCACTCTAAACTGCTAGGTATACGAATTATTCAATACTTGCAGAGAAGGAAGAAAAAAGGAGAGCTCCTACTTATAATTAACTCTTAAAACTGTTAGTACACCTTACAGTTGTCTGAAAAGTTGAAGAATTCTTTGGTCTAGGTTAAAACAACTGCTTATGTATTTTGAAATGAACCAGTCATCAGTCCAACTGTTCTAGTGGATTAGGAACACTAAATTAAAGACACTATTTGGCTTCTCTATAAGCAAGTTATTTCTCGGTTTAAGATCTATTTAGGGAAAAAAACCAAAACAGATTTTTAGAGTTGATTTTTGTCCTAATTAAAAAACTATTTCCATTTTGGAACTCTTTAGGCAATAAGACTCAAAGAGAAATACACAAAGTACTTGAGCAATTCAAGCCCAGCCCCATAACGCTTCATAACACACAAGATAGAGATGGGAGGGACCAGATTTGTTTTATAAACACTGACTTTGCTAATAACACTCGAGATTCTGCTTTTAAAAGTGCTAACAACTCCTCAAATGGTTTGTACTATTCTGTCTTATGAAAATATTTTTCTACATTTATACCTTCATTCTTTTTAGCCTCTTCTATAAAAATGTTTCATTCAAATTTTACTATCTATCTTTCTGAAGTATGTTATCAACAGGTAAGTCTTATTTGCCTATCCTTTATGGCTTACCTCAAGATTATTCCATGAAGGAGAAAGCAAACATTCCTCTCACCCCTGCTTTCCAGGTGCAGGTAATTTTGAAATCCTAATTTCCATGGCACTCACATGGGCCTTGTACACTAGCCATTTTTTAATACCCTTACTTAATAAAATACTTACTTTACGCTCACAATGCCTAGCCCTTGAAGGAACAGAAGTTCAAGAAGTTTTTGCTGGCTTGGTTTTTCATATCTAACCTTAACTGAAACGTGCATCTTTTTTTTTTTTTCCCCTTGGAAGCACCTTGTGGCTTGGGGGACTGTTCTCCAACCAGGGAACTGTACTTGGGTCCTTAGTCATGAAAGTGCAGAGTCCTGACTACTGGACTGCCAGGGAATTCCCGAAATTTGCACCTTTTCTACACTAGTAGTTCCCTGTATCTTACCTTTTCCAAAGAATACATTAAAAGCAAAAGTCCTTAATATTCAGAGATTCATCCTTGGGATATTCTAGAAATGGTAAAAAGTTTAGAAAACATAGTATACTGTAGACCCTACTCTTATGAGTTTCACAGTGCATGTTAGATAGCATAACTTAAATTCCTCAAGAAAGAAAACAGTTGTTTCTTTTTTTGGTTTCACCCAGCATGTCTCAGGATTATGCAAATTTAGAAAGCTTCTGCAAAATACAGCAGTATGAGCTGCTATATGGACAAGCCAACAAGTCCTGAAATTCAAACACCCATTTAAGAGTGGAATGAGTTTGGCTCCCCTAGTACTATTCAAATGTGATATGTGGCAGCTGGGGCTCTCACTGCTATCTTAGAACCTGCTCTAGATATCATAGGTTGTATCTGTCAGCTCTGGGAGAAGAGTCAATACAGGGAATTTGACCAATGACCCATGTATTTCTAATTCTATTACCAATGTCCAAAGTTTCCTAAACATTAAGACTATGATGGGATTTAAAGAGGGACACATTATAGCCCAATTAACAAAATTTTGAGGTAATAGCGAAAAAGTGTCGTTAGGGGCAAAAGCTAAATTTTAAGTTAGTTAAGTCTTGATAATCTATGGCAAACCAAGTCTGATTTCTCCACCATCCTCCCTAGACTTACCCACCCTCCATCTCTTTCAGTTGTGTTAGAGAAGTTAGTTGTAAATTATGTAACTCTAAAGTCAAAAATGGCTTTCTTCTACCCTATTCGCATTAGCAAATTCTCCATCTCTATATCCTTAAGAGAATTAAATATTTTCCAATAAACAGCTACCAATGCCAGAGTACTACAGGCAGCAGAGTTGAACATTTTGCTCAAAACCAATGCAATTACTAACAAGTATAAAACACAAACCTTAGTAACAGCAATGAATTTTTAAAAGACAAGTCTTTTAGCCAGACTGTTAAGTAATCAATTTACAAAGCTCTATCATTGACACTTAGGCTTGACAATGTTGGACTTCCAAGTATAATGTGTAGGTCAAGTAGAGCCCTCCTAACTGCAACTACAAAACAAAATTAGCATCTTTAGGTCAACACTTGAGAATACTTCTGTATTTAAAATTAGTGCAGAAAACATGACTAACATTTGTAACAAATGAAATGGGATCTAGAAACAGTCAAAGATTAAACCAGAAAATAAAGGTCTTAAATAACAGCACTGTAAGATTTTACTAGTTTGAAATTTCAGTAATTTCAATTCATTGAGAATTTAATGGATGCCTACTCCTGGAATTCACCAATCAAATGAAGTTCAGACTAACCATAGAAACAGCTCAACCAATTACACTTCAGGACAGAATCCACCTATCAAATCTTCCTCATACGTAAAGGAAGAGCTTGGCAACAGCAGCCTTGAAAAATCCTCCAATGGAATGTATGTCGGTTCTGGACCCTCCCCTAAGACAGATTCTGATGCAGGTCTGTGGAAGTGCCTAGTAATCTGCATTTTAAATCACCTCTCACCCTATGCTGACAGAGGTGGCAGTCTTGCCATACTCCGAGTTACAACGATCTAATGAATGCCAAACACACTTAACATTATAGGTTACTTAAGTGACTGATGTTAATTGTACCCACATACCTAATCAAGTATCTTAGGTGTGGGCATCTCAAGTTGTTTAATCTGGCACAAACCACCAGTATTTCAAATACATGTGTGTGCTCAGTCACCTGTGACTCTGTGACTCTTTGTACTGTAGTTTGCCAGGCTCCTCTGTCCATGGGATTTTTCAGGCCAAAATACTGGAGTGGGTTGCCATTTCCTCCTCTAGATCTTCCCAACCCAGGTATCAAACCGGAGTCTCCTGCATTGCAGGCATATTCTTTACCTCTGAGCCATTGGGGAATCCCATTTCAAATACATAACCACAGCTAAAACTGTATTTCTCGAAATTCTGACACACTGGAGCTAAGATTAAACTCACTGTTTCCCATTTAAATGAAAATCCATATATAATCCCCTTAAACAAACTTCATGTCTTCAAACTTCTCTCTTTACAAGGCCAGTAAATCTTTTTCTCCCTGTTGTCAATCCAATCCTAACTACCACTCAAGTTTCTTTTACCTCAATGCACAATTCTTTAATGTTGCCTAGTCCTATCCCAGATATCATGTTCTCTCCACTTGCAACTGCCTCTTCAGGTCCAGGAGGCCATTTATTCTAACTTTCCTTTTGTATCAGTCCCTGTTTGAAACTAATTACCAATACAGACCTTTGGCCCCATGACTTCCTAATATCCAGCAGCAACTGTAAGTCAAACCAGAGGATTTTTTTTTCCTTTAAACACTACAATGTTTAAAATTTTAAAATCACATCTGTTTGTATAACCTCAAGCAACTTAACCTTTCTGACATCTCAACAGTGAAATATAAAGACCTATCTCACTGGCTGGTGATATATAAGCATATATAAAGATTTAGAGATATTCTTGGTACAAAGCAGAACCAGCCAACTCTCAGAGCCTTTCCCACCCGCCATTTTACCTGCAAAGCACCAATAGCTGCACTCTGGAAGCGCAGATCTGTTTTGAAGTCCTGAGCAATTTCCCGCACCAGACGCTGGAAGGGAAGTTTGCGAATCAGAAGTTCAGTGGACTTCTGATAACGTCTAATTTCACGGAGTGCCACAGTACCAGGCCTTTAAAACAAAAACATTAAAGACATGGTTACCAAATACATAAAGAACTTAAAAGAGTGGTCATCAGCTTCAAAGAGATGGAGTCACTTTTCAAAAAATAAATCAAACCATTCTTTTGTATCAAATTCCACTTATTAATTTATGACCTAAATAGTCAAATCTGTTAGAAGTGACACAATACTTTTAAAACAAAAAAGCTTGATATTAAAGCAGACTTCTGGCAGGGGGTTTGATAATCACAGTCCCTTAATTTTCTTCATCTTTAACATAAACATCACTAACTTCTGTTATAATTACAACTTGGGAAGGTACTAGGCCACTAATAAAGAAGTCAAAGTTTTTCAGACTTTTAATTTGACACCACACTCATTCTTCCCACTGGCACCCCCCATTCTTCTGAAAAGATCTACCAGCACAACCCAATGAGCTTCACTTAAAAAAACACACACTATTTAAGTTCAATTTCCCAGAATACCTTTGACACTGCACATCCCTCATGAATGATTAAATTGATGAACACTCTTTTGTGTTGTATCTTCCATATGGAAATTTTTTTTCTTTAAGTAATTTTAAGCAAGAAATTTACCTCAATCCTGACTTATTTCTTACACTTTTATTTTAGGCTAATCATTTGCAGAGGGTAAATACAGACAACTTCTGCCCTCTAATGGCAGATGCACTCAATAACACTGCTCAGGGTAGTTCAAAACTAAATATGCCAATAGGAGGAAAAACCAATTCAAGTAAACGAAGGACTTATGTAAAACACAACGTCCCCATCATGATTAAATTATTTTACCAGATGCCAGAGTATCCTCAAAAATGTATTTTAAAACAACACTTTTCTATTTAAAACATATATATTACACATAACAGCTAAGTAAAATGTTAGTCTATCCTATTAACGTTATTAGAAATAGAACGTCTTCTTTGGGCTATGGACACGATTACAGCTTCAAAATTAAGCATATTCCCAATAAAACCTAACACTAAATAAATTATACGCAGATTTTAAAGTAGTAAATATTTAACAAAGGGAAAAACAGATTCTCTAAAGGAGAAAGTATGCTTATATATCTTTTTATTAGATTATATACTTCTGGAGATAAGACTTTGTTTCATTTTTCCTCTTTTAAAATACCTGTAACGATGAGGTTTCTTCACCCCTCCAGTAGAGGGCGCACTCTTGCGAGCGGCTTTTGTAGCGAGTTGCTTCCTCGGTGCTTTACCACCGGTCGATTTGCGGGCAGTCTGCTTTGTACGAGCCATGGTATAGAGACCTCCTTACTTACCTACCAGCATCGGAAAAACCAAAAATCACCATATGCAACTACCAAACACACAAGTTTTCCTGTCACTACCCCCCCAATCTGGAAATTATGATTAGTATTAAAAAAAAAAAACCTCCATAATGTTATATAATTTGAAAGGGTGCAGATTACATCTACCACCCAAATATGACTTTTTGAAACAAACTAGTACTAGAAAATTGTTAGCCTTAACACCAGTCATCTTTCAAAATGCCCAATCTGAGCGATAAACGGCAAAACAAAAAGACCCCCCCCAACAGCCTTCGCTTCAATTTCTTTAAATAAAGTAGAAATTAGAAATGTCTGTAAACATTCCATCCACTAACAAGTCAAAAGAACGAAGCCACAAACCACAGAAAGGTCGAGTCAAATTACAGCAAAAAAGGTTTTCCTCACCCCCCCCGCCGCCGCCCCCCCTTTACGTCTGGCAGTTGATACATTGCTGTAAATATCTGAAAACATTCCTGGTTTTGCATCTCTACAGTTCTGTTGACAAAAAGGCGTCTCAAAAAACAAGAGGAACAACAGCTACCAACAGCGAGCACTCTACAAAGCACCGCCCTCGAGTCCAGTCCTCAGAGGATTCGCAATGAAATAATAATAAAAAAAAAACTGCCCCGCACCCAGGCGTTAATTAACGCACTAGACTGGCCGACTGGTCCACCCCAAGCACCACATAAACTTTTGGTTTAGCCTCCTCCGGCCCCTCGGCACAGGGTCCCCCAGCCTGCCCGCCTCGCTCCTAGCGTCTCGCGCAGGCACAAACTCGGCTCCCAGACCAGAACAAAATGGAAACAATCGCAAAACGTATCCGATTCCTTTCCAAAGAGACAAAACACCAAATCGCTCGAAAATACTCCATCCCCTGCCACGTGCCGCCCTCCAAAATGCAAAAGTTTTTTTTGCATTTCAAATGCATCAAGTTTCCGCTTCTCTAAAAAGGAGAAAAAAATGTTTCTCTTTAAAATTTTTTCCTCCTTTTTTGAAATGGGGAAGAGAGAAACGGGGGAAAAAATATGGTCGGTGACCAGAGAAGAGAGACAAGATGGTGAAGCTTAGCAACAACTGTGGGGAGGCAGCAAAAAGCGAGTTACCCCAGGGTGGGAAGCAGCGGCGATTTCTACCCTTTTCCCGCCCGAAAACTGGGGTCCGGGGTCCGGGGTCGGTAGTTAAGAGGCCCGCGCGGGTCGTGGTGAAGGTCTGGGGTCCCGGGAAGGGGCGGCGGGCGGGATTTCACCGAAGAAAAAGGAGCCAGGGGCGCGGGGAGGGAGAGCAGGCTCGGCGACGCGGCGGTTGCTGCTGTTGGGCTGAGGCGACGAGAGACTGGGGAGCCGCCGGAGCCGCCGCTGCCTGAGGGGAGAGGGAAACTCGCTCCTCACCTCCATTTCTGGGCCAAAAAGTTTTGGGGCCAAGCCGGAGGGACCCTGGGTCCCCTCCCGGCACCGCCAGGGCCCGGCCCGGGGCTGACGGCAAGCGGGGCTCGGTTCCGGGGAAGCGGGCAGACGGGGAAACTTACCCCCCTTCTCCTTCGGCTGGAGCTCGGCGAGCTAGAGGCGGCGCTGGCGTTGGAGAGCGACGGCGGCGCGGCGGCGGCTGCGAACACAATTGAAAGATGGCTGACACCGAGGCTATCCCCCAACACAAGCCGCCCCGCCCCCGCGCCGCGCGCCAACCAATCACACACAATGGAGGGAAGGCTCGGCCCCGCCCCCGCCCCCTCGCTCGCGCCCCGCCTCCCCCCTCCCCCCGCGCGCCCGTTCGCTGGCGCGCGCTCGCCCCTCCCCCGCGCGCCGCCCGCTCCCTCCTCCCGGCTGCCTCGCGCAGTGTGTGTACAAACACAAAAGACACGCTGAAGGGCCGCCGGCTCCTGCCGAGACGGCCGCCCGCCCGCCCCCGTTTTAACTCCGGCTCCCCGGCCCCGCACTCCCACCCAGCTCCGTGGCACACGTCATGGAACTCAGGAAGCCCGGGTTTGGGGCGCCGAGGGGGAAGTTGGGGGGAGGGGCGGGCGGGAGGAGGCGCGGCGGGTGAACGCCCGGCCTGCGGGCGTCTCGGGCAGCGGCGGGGAGGGTGAGGGAGGGGGCGCCCAGCTCCGGCGCGCGTCCCCGAGGCGCCCCGGACGGCGTGGGGGCGGGGAGGAGGACAGCGCCGGCCCAGTCTCCGCGCCCCAGTTGCAAACACTACCCGACAGGAAGCTTGCAAATAGAAACCTCGCACCCCGCGCCCACATTCGGTTGGGGCTGCTCTAGCTCTGGAAGGGCTGCCGGAGGCCGTTGTCCTGCTTTCACTACGGGCCAGGTGCGGCCGGGCAGCCCGCAGACAACTTTATTCACTCAAGACACCGGCTCGGGCCGTGGCGGCCCCGCGGTGCAGGCTGCAGGCTGCAGGCGGTCCGCGAGAACTCTGCCACCTGGGACGCCTGGTTCCGCGCAGGTGGCATCTCCAGGCCGACGGAGACGGCCAGGGACGGGGCTCGCCTTCTTCCTGGGTCGGGATGCTTGATGCAAGATGGCTGTATTTTGTAAGCTTCTAAAACAATATATGGAATACACAGCTAACTGCACCAGGGCCTGAATACCAGCCTTGGCAGCTGTTCTACCAGCCAGTTCGGCTTTTTAACCATTTCAGTTTTAGGTAGAATTGCCAAATGCTGTGTAGTCAAATGTCAGCAGCTTCTGAATAGTTTGGATGCGGCGGTAAGCGGCAGAAGTAAGGAAAACGTCGTTGGGGATCATCACATTTATCCATTTTCCAATTCTCAGTAGCATAGGAAACATTTCAGGTTCAAGTTACCCACGTTGTCATTTCATTGGCCTTAGAATATATGCACCGTCCCTAGATGGCTTTGACAACACTTGAAACTACGTGCGAAGGTATTCAATAGAAGTGTCGTGCAGACATCCCATAGGATAGTGAAGGAGATAAATTTCATAGATGGAGAGCATAACTACTATTGATAGTCTGAAGCTCTTATAAGGCATCTTAGTCATAAACATTACCCTGAAATCAGATATGAGAGAGGGAATAGATTTGTCCAAGGTCACTTAAGTGAGGAACAGACCCAGGAGAAACAAACAAAATCCAGTCCTCCTGTTTCATTATTATTTAATGAATGTTAAGTGTCTGTGGTTGCTGTGCAGAACACATGCAATTTGCAAGCCTGTCCTAAAAGCACATATGCAAAAAAGCTTAGGCTGAGCTGCCAGCGAAGAGTTCCTATAATTTGGGCCAAGAAAAGGGTTGGGGTTTTTTTTTGCTTATTTTTTGTTTTGAGTAAACCAAAATATTTGTTGGCTTTTTTCCAGGAAGGCTGATTCCACATCAGTTAAATTCATCATCTCTTCAAAAAATATTGAATGACATAGGTAATGTTCTCTTTATCTGCTAGATTTTTCTGTAACTTCCATTTTTTGGTTTAAAAATATTCCTAAGGACCGGGAAAACTTTTAGATATAATTCTAATCTTGGATTATCTGAACCTACTTAGCTGTCCATCTGTAAAATGGAAGTGATATTTATGCGTGAAGATAGGCCACAAGTTTTTTCTAGTTGTAGGATCAAGTATGTTTTACAGTTGGGTAGGTGTCTGGTTGGGCTTCCCAGATGGCTCAGTGATAAAGAGTCCACCTACTAATGCAGGAGATGCAGGTTCAATCCCTGGGTGGAGGAGATCCGTGAAGAAGAGAATGGCTACCCACTCCAGTATTCTTGCCTGAAAAATACTATGGACAGAGGAGCTTGGCGGGCTACAGTCCATGGGATCGCAGAGTCAGACGCGACTGAGCAACTAACACTACTATGTCCATTAAATCTCTTATCATCTATGATTCTCTCTAGTTGCACTTTGCTGAAGCATATGTCTTGAGGCTTTGGATCCCAGTCCTCTTTCCTTAACTGTCCCTCCTTCAGTCTTGCCCAGTAAATGGCATTATGATTTACTTAACTGTTCAAACCAAAAGCCTCAGGCATCCTACTTAGCCTCCCTTATTTTCGTCCCCATAGTCCTATTGGTCCTATCTCTGAAAAACTTCTCAGAATGACCTGCTCCTCTCCTCCTCTCCTCTTGCTGGTCCCCTCAGTCACTTTCTATATGACCTTTCTCTTTCCACTCTTGCACCTCTGTATTCCATTCTCTACATTGCATGCAGAGATTCGATTTATAGAATAAATTGGATTAAGTCACACCCTTTCATAAATCTATTTGGAGGCTTCCCACTGCTCTTGGTTAAAATGTAGGGCCTGGCATCACCCCTGCCCTCCCTAGTGACATTCTGCTGCAACCCAACTACCTTATCTTTCAAGGTCTTCACTCCTGAGGATCATTACACTGTTTTACAGGTTAAATGCCCTCACCAAGGTTTACACAGGAGTCCAAGTGGCTCACTGGTAAAAGAATGCACCTGCCAAGGCAGGAGATGCAGGAGACACTGGTTCAATCCCTGGGAGGAGGAAATGGCAACCTATTCCACTATTCTCGCCTGGAAAATTCCATGGATAGAGGAGCCAGGCAGGGTTGCAAAGAGTCGGACACAACCAAGTGACTGAGCACTTAAGTGTAAGGTTTACACAGAGCTGGCTCCCTCATCGTCTAAGGCAACATTTTGCGCTTTCCCATATCTCTTAGAAAAAGATCCTTTTTGTAAGGTCCACAAGAAAAAAGGGGATTGGGAGCCATTCATATGGAACTTGATTAAAACTTTCATTATATGTTTTTATATTATAAACCATATAAGAGAAAATAATTGCATTTTAAAGAAAATCAGTATCAAACTTGTGTAAAACTCTCAAATAAAATGTTTTCAAAGTTTTTAATGAGAAATGGTGAGGTTTTAAACTTGAAATGGCCACATACTATTCCTGATCAAGACTTTAGAATGAAGATCTCTTCAGATTCTTGATGATCTTATCATTGAAAAACTTTAAAATATAATTTTCAGCTCTTTCTCATCTTGCAAGATGGCGGGTGAAAAGCCTCAGAAGCCAGATACTAAGGAGAAAAAACCTGAAGCCAAGAAGGCCGATGCTGGCAACAAGGCTAAAAAGGTGGAAAAGGTGAAGAAGGTTAAGAAGGGGAAGCCCCACTGCAGCCGAAATCCTGTCCTGGTCAGAGGAATTGGCAGATATTCCCGAGCAGCATGTACTCCAGAAAGGCCTTGTACAAGAGAAAATATTCAGCAGCCAAATCCAAGGTCGAAAAGAAAAAGGAGGTTCGTGTTCTTGCTACTGTCACAAAACCAGTTGGTGGCGACAAGAATGGTGGTACCCGAGTGGTCAAACTTTGCAAAATGCCTAGGTATTACCCTACTGAAGATGTGCCTTGGAAACTGTTGAGTCATGGCAAAAAACCCTTCAGTAAGCATGTGAGGAAGCTGCATGCCAGCATCACTTGTGGGACCATTCTGATCATCCTCACTGGGCGCCACAGGGGCAAGAGGGTCGTTTTCCTGAAGCAGCTGGCCAGTGGCTTGCTACTTGTGACTGGGCCTCTATCCCTCAATCGAGTTCCTCTGCGTAGAACACACCAGAAATGTGTCATTGCCACCTCCACCAAAATCGATATCAGTGGTGTGAAAATTCCAGAATATCTCACTGACACTTCAAGAAGAAGAAGCTGCGTAAACCCAGACGCCAGGAGGGTGAGATCTTCGACACAGAGAGAAATACGAGATCACAGAGCAGTGCAAGGTTGATCAGAAAGCTGCGGACTCCTAAATTCTGTGAAGAATCAAAACTGTTCCTCAGCTCCAGGGCTACCTCTGCTCTGTGTTTGCTCTCACAAATGGAATTTATCCTCACAAAATAGTATTCTGAACTTCTTGCAAAGAACCTAATTGAATAACTTGTCGTTTCAAAAAAATAATAATTTTCAGTCATTCAAAAAAGTGTAACAGTTAGAGTTATATATTTAAAATTCTGCCTTTCTTTCATTGACAAGTGTAGTCTTGGAATTTCTTGTGAATGGATTTTGAATCCAGCTAAGCTTTTTGAAAATCAAGTATTTTTAAATTATACCTCCAATTTTCAAAATACACATGTGTTGCTAAGCAGTCATCCTGTAGGTGCCTTGGTCACCACCTAAAAGTCTAAAATAGCAAGAAATACCTTGTAGGAGGACAGAAATTCAAATCTGCACCAGCAGCTCTATTCAGCTTCTTTGTCCTCAACTCTGGTTGCATTTTGGGCCACACCAGTACTTCTTGGGCACTTGGCACAGTAGTCCTCAGGTTCCTGGTCCATGATGCTCCCTGCCTTGTGGGACTAAAGCCGGGGTCTGGGGTCTAGAGCTCCTCTTGGACCGTGCTCAACACATCCCATGGAGCAGTGAGTCGTACTCATTTATCTGCTCGCCTCTGTGCCAACCAAGGGGCACAGATCTGACCCAGACTGCTCAGGTTGCCCTTCAAGGAGCCTCGGAAGAGGCTGCTCACAGGAGCTCTGGGGTGTAGGACTGAGAGGACCTATTTTCTGGCACCTCCGTAGCCCAGAGTGAAGGCCCCTGGATGGGTCTGAGGTCTCAGTTCCAATGTCACCCCTCAGAGAGCCACATTGAGTCCCTGTCTTCCTTCCCCCACCCCTCGTGTTATATTCAGTCACATTTCCATGCTTATTGCTTTCACAGCAATTCTCACAAGCTGATGTTTTGATTCTTTTACTGATTAGTGGTCTCAGCTAGACTGTAGACTTAGTGAGAGCAGGGGCCTTGATATTTTAAACACTGTTCTGTCTGCATCAACCTGTATAGTACCCAGCCCACATCAGACACTTATGGCATTTTATATTATAAATGTATTTTGTTTGTAGGATATTCACATCTGAAAACACGTATCTTTAAGAGTTAATGAGGGGCTTCTTGTGGATGTGACTGGTGATGGAAGCAAGGTCCAATGCTGTAAAGAGCAATATTGCATAGGAACCTGGAATGTCAGGTTCATGAATCAAGGCAAATTGGAAGTTGTCAGACAGGAGATGGCAAGAGTGAATGTCGACATTCTAGGAATCAGCGAACTAAAATGGACTGGAATGGGTGAATTTAACTCAGATGACCATTACATCTACTACTGCAGGCAGGAATCCCTTAGAAGAAATGGAGTAGCCATCATGGTCAACAAAAGAGTCTGAAATGCAGTACTTGGATGCAATCTCAAAAACGACAGAATGATCTCTGTTCATCTCCAAGGCAAACCATTCAATATCACAGTAATCCAAGTCTATGCCCCAATCAGTAATGCTGAAGAAGCTGAAGTTGAATGGTTCTATGAAGACCTACAAGACCTTTTAGAACTAACACCCCAAAAGATGTCCTTTTCATTATAGGGGACTGGAATGCAAAAGTAGGAAGCCAAGAAACACCTGGAGTAACAGGCAAATTTGGCCTTGGAATACGGAATGAAGCAGGGCAAAGACTAATGAGTTTTGCCAAGAAAATGCACTGGTCATAGCAAACACCCTCTTCCAACAACACAAGAGAAGACTCTGCACATGGACATCGCCAGATGGTCAACAGCGAAATCAGATTGATTATGTTCTTTGTAGCCAAAGATGGAGAAGCTCTATACAGTCAACAAAAATAAGACCGGGTGCTGACTGTGGCTCAGATCATGAACTCCTTATTACCAAATTCAGACTTAAATTGAAGAAAGTAGGGAAAACCACTAGACCATTCAGGTATGACCTAAATCAAATCCCTTATGATTATACAGTGGAAGTGAGAAATAGATTCAAAGGACTAGATCTGATAAAGTGCCTGATGAACTATGGACTGAGGTTCGTGACATTGTACAGGAGACAGGGATCAAGAGCATCCCCATGGAAAAGAAATGCAAAAAAAGCAAAATGTCTGTCTGAGGAGGCCTTAAATAGCTGTGAAAAGAAGAGAAGTGAAAAGCAAAGGAGAAAAGGAAAGATAAAATCATCTGAATGCAAAATTCCAAAGAATAGCAAGAAGAGATAAGAAAGCCTTCCTCAGCGATCAATGCAAAGAAATAGAGGAAAACAACAGAATGGGAAAGACTAAAGCTCTCTTCAAGAAAATTAGAGACACCAAGGGAACATTTCATGGAAAGATGGGCTCGATAAAGGACAGAAATGGTATGGACCAACAGAAGCAGAAGATATTAAGAAGAGGTGGCAAGAATACACAGAAGAACTGTACAAAAATCTTCAAAACCAAGATAATCACAATGGTGTGATCACTCACCTACAGCCAGACGTCCTAGATTGTGAAGTCAAGTGGGCCTTAGAAAGCATCACTATGAACAAAGCTAGTGGAGGTGATGGAATTCCACTTGAGCTAGTTCAAATCCTGAAAGATGATGCTGTGAAAGTGCTGCATCTGATATGCCAGCAAATTTAGAAAACTCAGCAGTGGCCACAGGACTGGAAAAGGTCAGTTTTCATTCTAATCCCAAAGAAAGGCAATGCCAAAGAATGCTCAAATTCCGCACAATTGCACTCATCTCACATGCTAGTAAGGTAATGCTCAAAATTCTTCAAGCCAGACTTCAGCAATACGCGAACCGTGAACTTACAGATGTTCAAGCTGGATTTAGAAAAGACAGAGGAACCAGAGATCAAATTGCCAACATCCACTGGATCATCGAAAAAGCAAGAGAGTTCCAGAAAAACATCTATTTCTGAATTACTGACTATGCCAAAGCCTTTGACTGTGTGGATCACAATAAACTGTGGAAAATTCTGAAAGAGATGGGAATACCAGACCACCTGACCTGCCTCTTAAGAAACCTATATGCAGGTCAGGAAGCAACAGTTAGAACTGGACATGGACCAACAGACTGGTTCCAAATAGGAAAAGGAGTACGTCAAGGCTGTATATTATCACCCTGCATCTCGTGATGCAGAGTGCATCATGAGAAATGCTGGGCTGGAAGAAGCACAAGCTGGAATCAAGATTGCCAGGAGAAATATCAATCACCTCAGATATGCAGATGACACCATCCTTATGGCAGAAGGTGAAGAGCAACTAAAAAGCCTCTTGAGGAAAGTGAAAGAGGAGAATGAAAAAGTTGGCTTAATGTTCAACATTCAGAAAACTAAGATCACGGCATCTGGTCCCATCACTTCATGGGAATAGATGGGGAAAGAGTGGAAACAGTATCAGACTTTATTATTTTAGGCTCCAAAATCACTGCAGATGGTGATTGCAGCCATGAAATTAAAAGACACTTACTCCTTGGAAGGAAAGTTATGACCAACCTAGATAGCATATTGAAAAGCAGAGACATTACTTTGCCAACAAAGGTCCGTCTAGTCAAAGCTATGGTTTTTCCAGCGGTCATGTATGGATGTGAGAGTTGGACTGTGAAAAAAGCTGAGCACCGAAGAACTGATGCTTTTGAACTGTGGTGTTGGAGAAGACTCTTGAGAGTCCCTTGGACTGCAAGGAGATCCAACCAGTCCATTCTGAAGGAGATCAGCCCAGGGTGTTCTTTGGGAGAAATGATACTAAAGCTGAAACTCCAGTACTTTGGCCACCTGATGTGAAGAGTTGGCTCATTGGAAAAGACTCTGATGTTGGGAGGGATTGGGGGCAGGAGGAGAAGGGGACGACAGAGGATGAGATGGCTGGATGGCATCACGGACTCAATGGACGTGGGTCTGAGTGAACTCCGGGAGTTGGTGATGGACAGGGAGGCCTGGTGTGCTGCGATTCATGGGGTTGCAAAGAGTCAGACACGACTGAGCGACTGAACTGAACTGAACTCTCTGGTGATTCAGTGGTTAAGAATCTCCCTGCCAATGCTGGACATACGTCTTCAATCCCTGATCTGGGAAGATCCCACATGCTGCAGAGCAGTTAAGCCTGTGGGCCACAACTACTGAACCTGTGCTCTAGAGCTTGTGCTTTGCAGCAAAAGAAACTACCACAGTGAGAAGCCCACACACCACAACACAGAGTAGCCCGTGCTTGTGGCAACTAGAGAAAAGTCCTCAAAATGCAAAGACCTAGCACAGCCAAAAATAAAGTTATTTTTAAAAGTTTTGCTTTAAAAAAGAATGAGCTATGACATCTTTTTTCAGTATTGTCATCAGTTTAACAGAGAAGACAATGGCAACCCACTCAGTACTCTTGCCTGGAAAATCCCATTGCCAGAGGAGCCTGGTAGGCAGCAGTCCATGGGGTCGCTAAGAGTCGGTCACAACTGAGCGACTTCACTCTCACTTTTCACTTTCATGCATTGGAGAAGGAAATGGCAACCCAGTCCAGTGTTCTTGCCTGGAGAATCCCAGGGCTGCCGTCTATGGGGTCGCACAGAGTCGGACACGACTGAAGTGACTTAGCAGCAGCAGCATCAGTTTAAGAAAGATAAATATTTTTCTCATGATGAGGTTGTAAGGATGAAAACTGCCCATTTGAATGGGGCTAACTGTCAGTATTAATGTTTTATAAGTTTTGAACACTCATTAAATGACCAGTGGCATCTGTTATCGTTATTCTCTGCTCATCAAGCAGCCTTGGGCTTGCAGTTGGGGGTCTCTATGTATATCCTCAGTATCCAGGAGATTGTCACATCTCTTTGTAAATGAATGGGTGTCCCAGTTCTATATCTGTCTTGGTGAGTGAGTTAGTGTAGGTCTCCCCTGAAGGAGAGCCAAGAAATTAAGTGGTTTTTGAGAGTGCAAGGCCCAAAGCCATGCCTTTGAGCCATAGTGAATTTATACATGTATATGGCACCTGGGGAAGCTTCTTGGACATTATACAGCCTTTGAGACACTCCTCAACCCTTCCTTCAAACTCCAACATTCTAATATAGTGATCTTGACACTTGCTAAGTATTAAAAAACAGGTGAAAAAACTCTGTTTCATAAAAAAGCCTTTAAAAAAGGATTCTCTCTTTTAAACAAACAAACAAACAAAATATTCCCTCTTCTCCAAGAACTGGATCAATTGACCAAGTTCAAGAAAAGACAGTTTCAAGAAGTACTACCTTCTCCTCTGGAGAAAAAAGGAGTATGCTTCCTTTGGTAGACTGAGAATATTCTACTGTGCAGAGGTAGCCTGTCAGAAGGACAGGACTTGAGTTACCAGGGAGCCAGGAACTGCCTTGTATGGTTTTTTAATGACCCAAGCAATGGTGTTTCCCTTTTCTAGTATAAAAGTAATGAAGTAAATTCTTTCTTCTATAACCCCCTTTATCAAATACTTATAATACCTCAAATACCAGATAGGTTAACTTAGCCCTATTAAGAATTTTTCTTTTTAATTATGTTTTTCACATTATATTAAGAAATTAAATTGTAAAACATATGTTATCAAACTAAGTACAAAGCCTTTACCTGGAAATGAAAACTTCTAAAGTCCCCTAAAATTCCATAGACTCCCCTGTATTCTCAGATGGCTTGTTTGCCCCCTAGGCTGGAATGAGAGGGCTTGGGGCTCATATGGTTCCCTGTTGAGATAATTAGCTTCCCTAGGACCACCTCTGACACTGATATCCATTCACAGCAAGACAGCTCTTGGACACACTACCCAGGCCTCACAGAAGGAGCTCTCTGTACCCCTGTCAATCCTCAAACAGTGTGGCTGAGGTCACCAGATAAAATGGTGCCTGGGATGTATATATCCAAGGATGAATTTATACTAATAAATGTTTTGTTGAAATTTTGTTGTTTACCTGACATTCAAATTTACCCTGGCATCCTATATTTTTATTTTTTAAGCTTAGCAACCCTTCTACCTACTAAGGGGCTATTTCTTTCAACTCTCCATGACCCCAGCTCCCCACTGCTCAAGCCTCTCTGAGCCTGGTTTAGCAGCCAAGCCTGGGCCTAGAAGGCTGGTGTTCACCTTGCATTTTTTACCACTTCTGTCCTTCCCTTTCTAGAAAGCAAACTGCTCCATAGGAGATCTCCACACTCAAAGTAAGGGGTTTGCAGACACTCTCAGGTCTCTTTTGGAACCTTTAGACCCATCCACAGTTGTGGCAAAGTGCCGTAATAGCTGACATTATTACTCTGTTCTCCCTCCTAAGTATTTTGCCAAGAAACTACCCCAGTCTGGGGCCCTTGCCACAACGTACCAGTGTTGTAAGGGTTGACAGTGCTATCTGAATTCTATTCTCATTTAGTCCTCCCTCCAGCAGAACCCGCCCAACGATGACACCCAAGCATAGCCAGACCAAAGGAAACCAAGTGGGAAGGGAAGGAAATCTGTAGGCAAACAAGACTGAGTGTGAATCCTAGCCCTTCCACTTATCACCAACTGAGTGTTAACCTCTCTGGACCTGAGTTCCTCATCTGTAAAATGGACAGAATTACCTTAAAGTATAATAATAATCCTATCTTGCCAGGTCACCGTAAGGATTAGAAAGAATAAATACAGAGCACCTGATAAAGAGAATGGGCTCCATGAATGATCTATTGTGTCTAACCTGTCTTTACTGCTTTCCATAGCTATGATATTCTATGTATCATTGCAATTTAAAGTAGCTGTATTGGACTTACCTGGTGGCTCAGTGGTTAAGAATCTGCCTGCCAATGCAGGACACACAGAGGCCAGTGCAGGCCTCCTGATCTGGGAGGGTCTCACAGGCCAAGGAGTAACTAAGCCTGTGTGCCGCAACTGCTGAGCCTGTACTCTAGAGCCTGTTCTCTGCAACAAAAGAAGCCACCACCACGAGAAGCCCATGAACCACAATACAGAGTAACCCCTGCTCGCCGAGAAAGCCTGTGCGCAGCAATGAAGACTCAATGAAGCCCCCAAATAATTTTTTTTAAGTATACTTTATTAAAAAAATAATAAAGTGACTATATTAATAGTTCTCAAACACATGGGCAAATTGTGACCTTTTCAGAAGATCCTGGTTATCTTTAGAGAATTTGTCATGCTTTAATTTGCTTCAGGCCCCTGCTAGGTAGCTATTCAATGTCCCCCAGGACATAGCATGGGCCCAGTACTTCTAAATAAGATTTAGGAAGAAGCTTAATTAAGCAATCGCCACATTATTGGAAGCCCCACAGTGTCTTCCAATCTCTCAGGTAGACCAGTAATTGCAGAATCTGGAGGAAGATCTTTCCATGCTGAATCCGTAGAAGTGTTAACATCCCAGACAGGGAGTGACCAACACAGAGGGAGCAACTGACTCTGCCTAGGCGATCTTTTAGTTTATAAGTAGAGTTCTTCTCTGGATATACATACTATCTGATGACCCTTGGGGGTCATCAAGGACACCCTGCTGCCACTCAAAACCAACAGGGAAAGCCCTTTGTTCTATGGAGAAGACTCTCCCTGACTTTGGATATGACTAAGTTATCTTGGAATGATATCTGTGCATTTCCTCCAAAAGTGATTAGCTTTTCTTTGTTTCTGGGTTATCTTGAATCTAGAGAAGGAAATGGCAACCCACTCCAGTATTCTTGCCTGGAGAATCCTATGGACAGAACATGGGGTCACAGAGTCGGACAAGACTGAGCGACTAACACTATCTTGAATGCCATAAGTAGCTTCTTCACACCTAGTTACCAGGAGTCGCTGATGAAAAAGAGATCTATTGTCATTTCAAAAACCAAGGGTCCCTTAAACTTATTAGGAGACAAAGAGATGCCAACACATTAAGCATGAGTTATACAGAGATTATTAAAAGTCTTTTATTTGCACTATTGCCCCCTACAAATTTTCATTTGTGTATATAGACTCCTTCCACTTCCTAATCAGCCCAGTTCTTGAAAATTTAGAATTTAATATATGTGCCAGGAAATGGGAAAACAAAATTGAAAAACATTGATCTAAATAATTCTGGTTAAATAATAGTAGGTATTTGGACTGACTAGATCTTTTTTTTTCTTACTGTATTGCAGTCTATGCTTTCCAAATTTTTATTTTTACAGTGAGACTATATTACTTCTATAATTAGAAAAAAGTTGAAGTGCAAAAACTGGGAAAAGGCACCCTCGGCTCCTGACAGACTGACTTGGAATGGCAGACACAGAAAACTGGCTCTGCTTGGGGTTTGCCTCTTACAAACGTGAGGCCAGGATCAGCCCACAGGTCTAAACAGGATCTGCTAGCAGCTCACTAGGTGTGAACACCTGGAGAGGGAAATGGCAGCCCACTCCAGTACTCTTGCCTGGAAAATCCCGTGGCCAGAGGAGCCTGGCAGGCTACAGTCCATGGGGTTGCAAAGAGTCAGACACGACTGAGCGACTGACTTCACAAGGTGTGAACAAGGGCAGTTCAGATCAGTTCAACAAGCATCTACTGAGTGCTCACTGTGTGCCTGGCACTATGCTAGGCACTTGCTACAAAGGCGGAAATATCGACAGCCCTAGTCCTGTTGAGAATGGGGTAATCTCCACACGGCACGATGCATTCTCCATTACAGGCATTTCAGGAGTTCTGTGGGAGCACCAAGGAGACCTCGGGTCAGGGAGCATTTGGGAAGAGATGACACCTGAACTTTATTGAAAATAATTATTTGTTTTTTCCACATACCGTTGCATGCAGAATCTCAGCTCCCTGATCGGGGTCAAACCCTATGCCCCCAGCAGTGGAAGCACAGAGTTTTAACCACTGGACCACCAGGGAGGTCCCATAAAAATATTTTAAAGTCTTTTAAATAGTTAAAATCTTTTCTTATTATAAGAAAATGATTACAGATAACTACTACTAATGCTTTTGTATTTTCAGATATTTTGACTTCTTTCCAATGTGACTTTCATACATTAAGATGCATGTATGAATATGATATGACAAACGTGTGGTGTTTTTTTACAAAAACTAGGCATTTGCATTAGCCTTGAACAATGAGTAGGAATAGAGGGAGTAAAGAAGAGATGAAAGGGTGTTGCAAGCAGAGGGGACAGTATGAGTTAAGATGGTGAGACAATCATTTTCATAAAATCAGGACACATATATTAAGACAGAAGTCTCAGAAGAGGAGGTTGGAGAATGACCCAGGACTCGGTCCTAGATGGCCTTGTCGGTCACCCTAAGACACTTGGGCTGTGGGGAGGGTAAGGAGGGAAAAGACATGATCAGGTTTTCTTGCATGAATATCACATTGGCAACTAGGTGAGTGGTTAGTTTGAGGCGGTTAATACTAAAGGCAAAGTATTTGTGACAACACGGCTGGACTTGGAGGGTGTAATGCTAAGTGAAGTAAGTCAGACAGAGAAAAACAAATACTGTACGACCTCACATATGTAGAATCTAAAATATAATCCCCAAACCCCAAAACCAAGCTCATATGTACAGAGAAGAGGTTGGTGGTTGTCAGAGGTGAGACATGGGTTGCAGAGTGGTGGGGTTGGGGGGGTTGGTAAAATGGGTGAAAGGGGGTCACAATTTCTGGTTGTAAAATAAATACGTTTTGGGAATATAGTATATAACATGGTGACTATAGTTAAAATGTTGTATTGCACATTGAAGCTTGCTAAGAGAGTAAATCTTAAAAGTTCTCATCACAAGAAAAAAGAATTTTAACTATGTATGGTGACAGATATTAAGTAGACATTGCGATGATCAATTTGCAATGTGCAGCTGACCCTTGAATTAGAGTTGAGCTGTGCGAGTCTACTTACATATGGAATTTTTTCAGTAGTAAATACTACAGTAGGGCTTCCTGGTCCCTCACACAGTAAAGAATCTGCCTGTAATGCAGAAGACTTGCAGGAGATGTGCGTTCAACCCCTGGGTTGGGAAGATCCCTTGGAGAAGGTAATGGCTATCCACTCCAGTATTCTTACCTGGAGAGTTCCATGGACAGAGGAGCCTGGCGGACTACAGTTCATGGGGTCTCAGAGAGTCGGACACAACTGAGCAACTAATACTTTGACTTTCACTTCAAATACTACAGTACTACAACAACTGTGGCTGGTTGAATCTGAGGATGTGGAACTGCGGATATGCAGGGCTGAATGTAAAATTATACACCCATTTGTGACTGCCAGAGTTTGTTACCCCAACCCCTGAGTTTTTCAAGGATCAACTGGATACAAATATTGAATCATTATTCTGTATACCTAAAAGTAATAAGGTCATGTGTAAATTATACCTCAATTAAAAAAATTTATCTCTATTCAACAAGTATAACTGAGCATCTACTAAGTACCTGACATACATACAAAGAGACTGAAGGTAAAGAAACCCATAAGGAGATCTCAGAAATGTGTATTTATTATTACTATTGGCTGTGCCACGCTCCTTGCAAGATCTTAGTTCGCTGACCACAGATTAAACCTGAGTCTTTGGCAGTGAAGGCTTGGAGACCTAAAAACTGGACCGCCAGGGAATTACCAGGAATTAGTATTTTTTATGCTTAGAGATAGTCAATTTCAACTGCCTAATCAAGAGGAATTTAACTTTTTAGCGAAAATAGTTTAATGATTTGATTATATCAAAGTCCAAGGGATTAAACATCCCTGTTTATTTGCTTTCATCTGATGGACTCCATCTTCATCATCATGTAATATAATAGTTACAATGAACATAGCTAATATTTATTGAGCCTTTATGGTATGCCAAGCACTGTGCTGAGTATGTTAGACTTGTTTTCTCAAGTAATAGTAAATATGTATTATATTGTCCCATTCACAGATGAGGAAACAGGCTAAGGAAGGCCAGAGTAGCAAGCAGCAGACCTGGAGTCCATGCTCTGTCATCCACCTGATTAACAAACTTTTATTTGACTAAGATTAGTCACAGTTGGGCTTCCCAGGTGGCCCTAGTGGTAAAGAACTTGTCTGCCATTGCAGGAGACATAAGAGACTCAGGTTCAATCCCTGAAGATCCTCTGGAGGAGGACATGGCAGCCCAATCCAGTGTTTTTGCCTGGAGAATCCCATGGACAGATGAGCCTGGCTGACTACAATCCATGGGGTTGCAAACAGTTGGGCTAGACTTAGCATGCACACACGCAGTCACAGTTATCAGGAATTTATCTTGAAAATCTTTAAAATTTCATAGTATTTTTATCTACTAAGAATTGGTCATTTTCTAGGATGTCATACAAATACACCCTTACTGTTTTTAAACCTCACAGAAGTTGCCGAAATCCAGAATGTGAACTAATAATTACTATTAAAGGCTGCAGTAATTTTCAGAAAGATCAGCATCTAAATGCAAGAGTCATCCAGTAAGGAGAGTGAATATCAACCATTTTGCCATGTATCATCAGTTAGCCTATTAGCCTGTGTGTGTGTTAGTCACTCAGAAGTGCCCAACTCTTTGCGACCCCATGGACTGTATACTGGAGTGGGTGACCATTCCCTTCTCCAGGGGATCTTCCCGATCCATGGATTGAACCCGAGCCTCCTGGACTGTGGGCAGATTCTTTACCGTCTGAGGCACCAGGGAAGCCTAGTACTTAGTAAATGCCTTTTTTTTTTTTGGCCACACCGCAAGGCACATGCGATCTTAGTTCCCCAAACAAGAATTGAACCTGTGCCCCGTGCAGGGGAAGCTGGGAGTCTTAACCACTGGACTGCAAGGGAAGTCCCCCCTTTCTATCATTTTAGAGGTGCAGTGTCTGAGCCTGGGGAGCTCCAACCAAAACGCCCAAGCTCAGTCACTCTGCACCCCTGAAACATGGTTTTCAGAGCTGCCAAGTAAGGCTAAAGGGCCAGCACATTTGATCCAAGCCCACTAAATGGACAAAACCTATAAATGCCGTTTTCCCCTCTTTGTCAGTGAATAGCTATTTAGTTGTACTTAGCCACTACTTATTGTTATATTAGAAAATAATAGAGTCATTCCCATATATTGCATCTGAGTAGAGTTGAAAAGACCAGTGTGGGGCAACAACACTTTCCAAGGTATTTACATAGAGATCAAACCCGTGGTATGGGGTAGTGCGCCTGGAGTTGTTTGGAGTTTTGCTTCAGACTCAAATCTGCCAAAAAGGCTTTTCTTCTGAGAAAGCTTTCCTAATTGGGACTGCTGCAGGCCATTTATTTGCCTGCCATAGTTTTGTTTCCTAGAAGTCTTCAGATACATCATTGGAAATTGGAGTTTAAAGCATCATTTATGTGCTTTTTCTCCCCCCTACTCATCTGGCTTAAAAGACATCCTTTGTCAGTTTACCATCATCAGTATATCATCCATGTCATACCTGTACTTTCCCTTCTAAAATATGGGGGCGTTGCTCAGCAAAACTGTCACGAGAATCATTTCAAAACTTCATCTCAGCACATTGGTTTGTTGGTGGTGCTGACGTGGAACAGACACCCGCAGACATTGCTGATGGTTGTGTTTGTTAGCACAACTTTTTTGGGAAGCAATTTGCAATATATATCATGAGTCATTAGCATATTCATACTCCAAGCCTGTAATTCAGCTTGTAAAAACTAAATTAAAGAAAAATGAAAAATCTAGAAAAATATATTACAATGGTATATATTGTGGATTTATAAATACCAGTGAAAATTATAAACAAATATAAGTATAATTAATATATTTTAGTAATCTCCTGAAAGAAGTATTATCCTTTCATTAAAATGCATTCTTTAAAAATGTTTATTAGCAATGTTTTTCTAAAAATATAATGTTGGTTGGAGAAAGTAGAATATAAAATAGTGCATTTATTTTGATGATATGCTGGGAAAATTATACATTTGTATATACCTATACAGCAGGATGGTGGTATTAGGGGTGCTATGTTTTTCTTCCTAATTTTCCAGAATTTTAATAATATGACTATATTATTTTTACAGTAGAAAGATTTTTAATAAAAAAACTCTTATAAGTACATTAGAACCATATGACATTATGATGAGAGTTTTTAGAACTAAAAACACCAGAACACATGGCCTGACTTATGGTCTGGCAATAGGACCCAGGATTTGAAATTGGAATTATTCCTGAAGATCCAGGGCATGTAGGTACTTGTAACTTGGCAGTGTTGGCTGTAAGCCAAAAGTGAATCAGGTGACAAGGTTTTATTGGCGGGAAGCCCTCCAGGCACTATGTTGTCAGTGACTCAAGGCCACCCATGATGCCTTAGTCCCAGGGCGGTGCAAGGGACCAAATAAAATCGATACCCTCCTGTGGCTAAAACAATGAATCTTTTGAGTAAGTGTCCCCTTCCAGAAACTCTGTTGGTAGTGTCATCATTCTCTACAGAGGCAAGTCCTAACTAACATAAATGCTAGAACAGAGGCATTACAATGTCTTATCCATAATTTAGAAGCTTTTTGATGGAACTCAGATGCTGATATTCTGCTACTTTGCCCCTCTCTCCGTGCATTCTCTGAGTTTATCCTGGAAGAAGAGCCTTCCCCTCAGCCCCTGCTTTTGGCAGCCCATCCAGGATGGTGCCTGGAGATTCACTGCCATTGCCATTGCTGCTTTCTGGCCTCTTGTCTCTTTCTCTCTCTCCTTCTTTCTCTCTGCTATTATATAGACTTCAAATTAAGTTTTCATAAAAAGGGATTGCTGAATGTTCTAAGACTGATTCAGTCATTTGTTCAGTCATTAAATGATTAAATAGGCATAATTTATTACATACCAGATTAAAGAGCACAGGAAAACATCCCCTGCCTTGCCCTTCAGTTTATAGGTTAAAGCAGAGTCACAAAAATTGCTGGGGGGAGCGGGAGTTGGGGAGGTCTGTGTGCTTAGGATCTGATCATCCCCAAGAGCTGGTGTAGATAGGGCTCAGATGGGGAACACCCTGCAGAGAGTAGGCTGTGCCCCAAGGAGGCCTTCAGAGGGCTGGTGACTTACTCCTCATGCTGAAATTAGCTGGAAATTTAGATGGGGATTCTGAAAGGCAACAGAGAAGACACGGAGGACAAGTGTCACAAATTGCTTGAGGCCTAAGTGAGAGGAGTAGGACTTTTGCTTTTTCTTCCTTGCTCCATCTCTGGACTTCTCCTTTGGGTGCTTCTGCTAATAGAAAAGTGTTCATAGGCACCTGCCTAGGAGGCTTTCTAGAAATTTATCCACCAGATTTCTTTGATACTTGAGATTTGATGCCTAGAGCCAGACATCCTGGAATGTGAAGTTAAGTGGGCCTTAGAAAGCATCATTATGAACAAAGCTAGTGGAGGTGATGGAAGTCCACTTGAGCCAGTTCAAATCCTGAAAGATGATGCTGTGAAAGTGCTGCACTCAATATGCCAGCAAATTTGGAAAACTCAGCAGTGGTCACAGGACTGGAAAATGTCAGTTTTCATTCCAATCCCAAAGAAAGGCAATGCCAAAGAATGCTCAAATTACCGCACAATTGCACTCATCTCACATGCTAGTAAAGTAATGCTCAAAATTCTCCAAGCCAGACTTCAGCAATACGTGAACCGTGAACTTCCAGATGTTTAAGCTGGTTTTAGAAAAGGCAGAAGAACCAGAGATCAAATTGCCAACATCTGCTGGATCATCAAAAAAGCAAGAGTGTTCCAGAAAAACATCTATTTCTGCTTTATTGACTACACCAAAGCCTTTGACTGTGTGGATCACAATAAACTGTGGAAAATTCTGAAAGAGATGGGAATACCAGACCACCTGACCTGCCTCTTGAGAAACCTATATGCAGGTCAGGAAGCGACAATTAGAACTGGACATGGAACAACAGGCTGGTTCCAAATAGGAAAAGGAGTACGTCAAGGCTGTATATTATCACCCTGCATCTCATGATACAGAGTACATCATGAGAAACGCTGGGCTGGAAGAATCACAAGCTGGAATCAAGATTGCCGGGAGAAATATCAATAACCTCAGATATGCAGATGACACCACCCTTATGGCAGAAAGTGAAGAAAAACTAAAAAGCCTCTTGATGAAAGTGAAAGAGGAGAGTGAAAAAGTTGGCTTAAAGCTCAACCTTCAGAAAACGAAGATCATGGCATCCGGTCCCATCACTTCATGGGAAATAGATGGGGAAAGAGTGGAAACAGTGTCAGACTTTATTTTCTGGGGCTCCAAAATCACTGCAGATGGTGATTGCAGCCATGAAATTAAAAGACACTTACTCCTTGGAAGAAAAGTTATGACTAACTTACATAGCATATTGAAAAGCAGAGACATTACTTTGCCAACAAAGGTCCATCTAGTCAAAGCTATGGTTTTTCCAGTAGTCATGTATGGATATGAGAGTTGGACTGTGAAGAAAGCTGAGTGCCAAATAATTGATGCTTTTGAACTGTGGTGTTGGAGAAGACTCTTGAGAGTCCCTTGGACTGCAAGGAGATCCAACCAGTCCATTCTAAAGATCAGCCCTGGGTGTTCTTTGGGAGGAATGATGGTAAAGCTGAAACTCCAGTACTTTGGCCACCTCATGTGAAGAGTTGACTCATTGGAAAAGACTCTGATGCTGGGAGGGATTGGGGGCAGGAGGAGAAGGGGATGACAGAGGATGAGATGGCTGGATGGCATCACTGACTTCTGGGAGTTGGTGATGGACAGGGAGACCTGGTGTGCTGCGATTCATGGGGTCACAAAGAGCTGGACACGACTGAGCGACTAAACTGAACTGAAGAGTCAGTCTGAACAAATTCCTAAATATTAGTCCTGTCCACACCTTGATTTCATTCTGGCCTCCAGAATTGTGAGACAGTATCTCCTTCTTATATGAGGTACTTTTATTCATTCATGGTTGGTTCCAGGGAGGAACTTCCTGGAGATGGTAGGCAGGTCAGCGAGAGCTCAGCCTCTCTCATGGGACAGTTGACTTCTAGGTTGCCAAGGCCCATCCAGCATCCGAGAAAGTTGGTAATGTCCATGTAAGGCCTGGGATTTTTGAAACACAGTTTCTCTCCATCTCTGGCACAGACTGATCCCAGTCTAGAATAACCTATGTTACCTTCATTCTCTTGACCTCGATGTGTCTGCTGTTTCTGAGACAACAAACGCAGGCGTCGTCCTTTCTTGAGATTTTTGCTTCAGAACCTCCTCTGGCTAGAGACAAGCCAGCTGTGAACCATTAATTACACAAACCTGCAAACTAGAGACTCTAAAGAGGGTGATCAAGGATGCCCAATGTGGACAAAGCTTCAAAAAATTAAAAAATGAATTGAAAAATGGACCGGGTTTTCCTTTCCCAAGTCAGAACATTGGGAGGTACAGCTAGGCCATCTTACCCACAGTCCTTTGGCCATTTCTTGTGGCTAACCTAGCGTTCCTTGGTTTCTGCCAAGGGAATTTTCACTATGAAGGAGAGGGCAGCTGGGTTAAGCATCAGAATGTAACGTGGAGGTGGGAAGATTTAGGAGTACAAACAGCTAGGGCCGACAATCGGGGAACTTAAATATGGACAGCATATGAGATGATATGGAATTGCTGTTAATTTTACCGGGTTTAATAATGGTATTGGAGTTATATAGGAGATAGTTCTTATTCTCTACAAGGAGAGGGAGAAAGGGAGAGAGACAGAGAAGAAAGCAAATGTGGCAAAGATGAATTGTTGAATCTAGATGTAACTTTTCTGATTGTTTATATTTTAATTAAAATGTTAGGGGTAGGGAAGGAAAAAGAATAAAAAAATCCAGGGCAAAGACATGAGAGAAACCAAGAGAGAATTCAGAAGAATGACATAAAAACAGATAATCAACAAGGACCTACTATATAGCACCGGGAACTATACTCAATTGTAATAACCTATAAAGCAAAGAATCTGAAAATAAATATATATATATATATATACACACATGTGTATATATATATGTGTATATATATATATATACACGTGTTTGTATGTGTGCGTGTATCTGAATCTTTTTGCTATACATGTGAAATTACCACAACATTGTAAATGAGTTGCATTTCAATAAAACCATAATGTGATATTAATATTTCCAAATTTTTAAAAAAAGAATGATCTAAGTGGGGAAAAGTCTCTGGAAAGAGGAAGAACTTGGGAGACAGAGAAAGTGGAGGGAAAATCTTGGGGCATCATTTCCATCCTTATTCAGTTCCTCTGTGACAAGAGGAAGTTCTGATGAAGCACAAGAAACCTCAACAAAATTACCCAAAATTTCTATTTTCATGGGACACTGCAACATGAGAACGGACAGGCAAACTTTCTTTACAGGACCACTCACTTTACAGGAATACTAATGGCCTAATGAGATTGCTGAGAAGAAAGGATAACCTGCCGACTGCTGACAGACCAGCTTGGGTATCTAATATTGAGGCCAGCTGATCCACCTGCTATAGTGTGAACTGGCTGAGATCACTTTGTAGATAAGTGTAACCATCAGAAAATTAAGCAGAAGACACTGGTCAAGAGAGAGGTGAGTAGAGCAACCAGGAGAGGTGAAGCTAAAGAAACCAGAAGCCCTGGGAGAGCAGAGGAGCTTCCCTTCTGGTCCATCTGGTCCCCTAAGGTTCCTTCCAGTCTCCTAAGGTTTCCTGCCCTTGAATCTAAGAACCTGCGGTTGCTGCTGTGTCCCCGCAACACCTCCTACCCTTCCACCCACTTTGGGCTGAGCAACTCCAGGGGGTACCTGTCTCTCATGGCCCAAGCCACCTGGCCTGGAGCAGCATCTCTTCCTCATTTGTGGGGCTACCCAGCCACCCCTTCTCCGGGCTGCCAGAAGCCTGGACCCACCCACGCTTATTATAACCCCACCTGTACTGATTGAAATTGTGTGGTTCACAGCTGCAGTGCCAGCTCCTACCAATCCCCGGCAGATGGTAAACATTCAATGACTGTCTTGGAAAGAACGAGACTCATCAACATCAAGCTCAGTTGGGCTTTCTTTGTCTCAGCAACTTTTCACTGCTCAGGGCTGTCTCCTTCTTTGCCCAGGCTATTTTAATTTCTCCATTCACTTACCTTCCCCACCTCTCCCGGAAGTAAGAACAGCTGATGTGTGCTGAGTGCACAAGATGGGCAGGCATTGGGTTGACTGCTTTCCATGTGTTGAGTCCTTTAATCTTCCTGAAACCTAGGAGGCAAATCCTATTATTAACATCCCCATTTTACAGATGAGAAAGCTGAGGCCTGGAGACTAGGTTACTTGTTCAACATCACAGAACAGTGATCATGGGGATTTGGAAACTAGGCAATCTGGTTCCAGAGTCAACCCCCTTAAGTGCTTATTAATTTTGTGATAATAAAACCCAGCTGTGCTCAGCAGCCTAAGGTAAGAGCAGAGAAAATACTTTCTTCTTCAGAAAAGAACAAGACTCTTTTTCTGGAAGCTTGGTTGTGCAAAGGAGTGATCGGTCTCTAGCTCTAGTGTCTGGCACAGTCACTGCCTCCTCCTTCACAGGAAAGTTGAGGGAATCGGATGTGAATTTCACTGACTCCTACCTGCAGACATCTCCATTGGCCCACCTTCTCCTGGTTTCCTCAGGCTCAGAGAAGTGAGTATCCTCTCACTTGAGCTGACCTGGGTCCCTCTGACCAGCTCTGTGGGCTGGCCTCATTGGATGCGGCAGCCAGGGCCCTGGCAGAGGGAGCTGGCTGCTGAGCATTGCTAGGGCTTGATGGAAAGACTGTCCCCAGGGGTGTGGGCAGGGTAGGATGGAACCACCTGGGCACAAGCAATAGCAGGGAGCTGCGGCTTCCTGTATAGACTGAGGGGTCAGGGAGGTAACAGCAATTCTAGGGGCCAGGGGAGAGCTCTTACTGAGAAGTGACTGCCTGAGAGAAGGGGGCCTTAAAGTCATGTGGAGCTGAGTATTGTGTGTGATCACACAGCAGGACAGAGGAGGGAGGGTCTTGGATAAACAGAGAAGTTCCTTCACTCCTCTATTATCAATCCCTCCCCTTTCTATGGGCTTCCCTTGTGGCTCAGCTGGTAAAGAATCCGCCTGCAATACGGGAGACCTGGGTTCGATCCCTGCGTCAGGCAGATCCCCTGGAGAAGGAAAAGGCTGCCCACTCCAGTATTCTGGCCTGGAGAATTCCATGGACTACACAGTCCATGCTGTCACAAAGAGTTGGACACGACCGAGCGACTTTCACTTTCACTTTCAAGGGGCAGCTAAGAGTTCGAATGCTGCAACTAAAGATTCCACATGCCTCAGTTGAAGGTCAAGGATCCCACGTGCGGCAACTAAGATCCAGTGCAACCAAATAAATTAATTTTAAAAATTTCTACTTGAGTTTTAGATTCCAAACATGTATTACCTTATGCAAAATTTGAATACTACAAAAATATATAACAACAAAAAATATATACATGTAACACTCCAGATATAACTGTTGTTAAAAAGTTTTGGTGCATATTAGTCTAATTTTTAAAAAACAGATGTATAATCAGAATGGCTAAAATGAAAATCATGACAACACTAAATGTCCGCGAGAATACAGAGAAACTGGATCTTTAGACTTTGCTGGTGGGAATGTAAAATGGAGCAGCCACTCTAGAAAATAGTATGGCTGTTTCTTACATTATTAAATATGCACTTACTGTATCACTCAGCATTTGCACTTCTGGGCCTCTGTCTTAGAGAAATGAAAACTTAGGTTTACACAAAAACCTGTACATGAATGTTCACAATAGCTCTATTTGTAGTTGCTAAAAACAGGAAACAACCCAAATATCCAGACAGCTGAAAGGTTAAATCAACTGTGGTACATCCATACCATAGAATACTACTTGGCAACAAAAAGGAAGAAACTATTAATATGGGCAACAACCTGGATGGACCTCCAGAGAATTCTGCTGGGTGAAAAAAGTCAATATCAAAAGGTTAAACAGTGTGTGATTCCCTTTATGTAACCTTCTTGAAATGACAAAGTTATAGAGATGAAAAACAGATTAGTGTTTCAAGGGTCAGGGAGATGGGAAGAGTGAGTATGGCTACGGTCATAAAGGAAGTGGTACAAAGGATGTGTATGTAATGGAACTGTTCTTGACTGATAGTGGTCACATCAATTGACTGTGTGATATGGTTTGATCCTTGGGTTGGGAAGATCCCCTGGAGAAAGGAATGGTTGCCTACTCCAGTATTCTTACCTGGAGAATTCCATGGACAGAGGAGCCTGGTGGGCTATAGTTCATGGGGCTGCGAAGAGTTGGATACAACTGAGCCACTAACAATTTTACTTTTTTCAGAGCACTCAAGACACACTGTGTCTTCTCTACGTGCATGGGTCTTCTCTACTAGATCCGAGCTCCTGGAGCATAGGCTGCCTCTTGCTCACATGCTTGGTCATCCATCACAGTGCTCAGCACATGTGTTCAGTCCGTAAATCGTGTCAGACTCTTGCAACTCCATGGACCATAGCCCACCAGGGTCCTCTGTCCATGGGATTTCCCAGACAAGAACACTAGGGTGTGTTGCCATTCCCTTCTCCAGGGGATGTTCCCAACCATACCCACATCTGCTGCATTCACAGGTGGATTCTTTACCACTGAGCCACCAGGGAAGCCCTGTTCAGCACACAGTAGTCACTTAAGGAGTGTTTGTTAGATACATGCATGGGCGAACTTCCCTTAAAAGGGATCACTAGCCAAGTAGAAAGATAAGGAGCATCACCTAATGGCAGGTGATCTCACTGAGGTGACATCGAGGCAGAATGGAAAGTGCTTTGTGAATGGCAGAAAGAGGGACAGTTGCAGAGGAAGAAGGAAACTCCTTGGCGCTACCACCTGGGGCCTCAGAGCCTCCCGGCCTGCAGTGAGCCTTCCTCTACTGCTGCCCAGGTGAAGAAGGAAAGGAAAAGAAAAGGCAGACACACAGAACTGTCTGCCTCTGCTGTGCCTTCTTTTCAAACTCAGCACCTAAATTCTAAATTTGGAAGCCCTTTATTTACTGAAAAGATGTTCGGGAACAACAGCCTCAGACACTTGGCACTTTCTTTTCTCCCTGGGCGGAATGAGGCTCCCTCTGAGCAAAGATTGGACAATGGCTTTGCTGTGTCCGTGGAAACTTTTCCCTTTGGGGATAATGCCTTTTCCCAACTATATTGGTATTTTGAGAGTACTCCTTTTTGGAAAAGTTCAAGAACAATCCATATAAATGCAGTCTTTTCTAATTCTAAATTTATATTTGGGTAAAGGTTCAACCATAGCAGAGCTGAAAAAGAATAAATTACAGGACTCAAAGACGGAAAACTCCCTGGAAGAAAGTTTGAATTTACCTAAAAAAAAAAAAAAAAAAAAAAAAGCTGAATGAAATTCATTAGTTTCTTTTTGCTTGTAAGTATTTTATAAATGTTTTAGAATGAATGTGGCTTATTTTTATAGTAAGAAAAAAAATCGGTACTTTTTTTTCAACTAAAAGAATTGCTGGGGACTTCTCTGGTGTCCAGTGGTTAAGAATCTCCCTTCCAATGCAGGGGATATGGGTTCGAACCTTGGTCAGGAAACTAAGATCCCACAAACCTGCACGCCTCAAATAGAGAGCTGTTGTGCTGGAGCCTGCATGCTCTGGAGACCGTACTCTGTAACGAGAGAAGCCTGCACACCAAACCCAAGAGCCTCTGCGGTGCAACAAAGATCCAACACAAGCAAAAAAAGAATTGCTAATCAGTGTACATGGAGTAAAGGTGACAAGCGAGGCAGGGCAGCTGAGACCACCCTACCCAGATTGGGGGTTACAGGAGAAGGGCGTGCGTCCGTTTTCCATACTGTATAACAAATGACCACAACCTTATGGTGGTGGGAAACAGCTCCCATTTATTACCTCATAGGTAATAAGGAGTCTGGGTGGGCATGGTATAGATCTGACCTTCTGCAAGGCTGTCATCATGGTGTCAGCGAGGCATCTGACGATTAACTGGCAGTGAATCTACTTTTAAGTTCACTCACCGTTAGCAGAATTTAGCTCATTGCTGCTATGTTTAAATGTTAGTTGCTCAGTCATGTCTGACTCTTTTGCGACCCCATGGGCTGTAGCCCACCAGGTCCCTCTGTCCATGGGATTCTCCAGGCAAGACTACTGGAGTGGGTAGCTATTCCCTCCTCCAGGGGATCTTCCCGACCCAGGAATCGAACCTGGGTCTCCTGCGTTACAGGCAGATTCTTTACCACCTGAGCCACCTGGGAGGGCTAACTGTAGACTGGAGGCCTTGCTCATCTCCAAGAGGCTGCTCACAGTTCCTTGCCATGTGGGCTTCTCCACAGGGCCTCTTAGGACACAGCAGCTCACTTCTGCAAAGGCAGCAAGGGAGACAGAGAACTAGCGAGAATGGAATCTTACATGACAGAACCTGATCCCAGACGAACACCCCATCAGCATCATATTCTAGTGGTTAGAATCATCTCACTCAGGAAAGGGGATTATACAGAGTGCGAGTACCAGCAACTGAAAACCATAGGGATGACCTCAGAGTCTGTTTGCTACATGAAGCTCAAAAATTCTTGTGGGAAACACATCCTTTCGTCACCCAGCATTCTGGTACATTCCAAAGGCTGTTCCACTGCAGGCACCCGTGATTCTCCACCTGAAAGACCTTTCCTTCTACACTACAAACAGACCTCCTGAGGAGTTAACATCACTAGGAGCAGGCCTTAGCCAGTGATGGATGGAAAGTGGAGGCTCCCCCTCTTTCTCACCCCTGGGGTAGGAAAACTCACAGGCATGTTACTGTCTCCTACAGTCTCCAGCAGGACTGAGCCCCAGTTCCAGTTGCCACAGCGCTAATATGCTTAATAATATTCCTTTCCTTGGCTCCCTTCTCTTCCCTGCCTCACTTCCCTACTCCCAGTCTTGCTGGGATCACTTGTTAAGTAAACTAGTTGCACTGAAATCCTGCCTCAGGGTCCCCTTCTAGGACTACCCAATCCAAGATGATGGGAGTCAATATTTAAGTGGGTGCTGCTGCTGCTGCTAAGTCGCTTCAGTCGTGTCCGACTTTGTGCGACCCCATAGACAGCAGCCCAACAGGCTCCCCCGTCCCTGGGATTCTCCAGGCAAGAACACTGCAGCGGGTTGCCATTTCCTTCTCCAATGCATGAAAGTGGAAAGTGAAAAGTGAAACTGAAGTCGCTCAGTCATGTCCAACCCTTAGCGACCCCATGGACTGCAGCCTACCAGGCTCCTCTGTCCATGGGATTTTCCAGGCAAGAGTACTGGAGTGAGTTGCCATTGCTTTCTCTGATTTAGCACCCATGGATGGAGGAGCTGGTGGGCTGCCGTCTATGGGGTCACACAGAGTTAGACACGACTGAAGTGACTTAGCAGCAGCAGTCTTAGGACTAAGACTACTGAAATAAAATCCACAGACAAAGTAGCTCATAAACTACAGAAATTTATTTCTCACAGTCCTTCAGTTCAGTTCAGTTGCTCAGTCATGTCCGACTTTTTGTGACCCCCTTGGATTACAGCACACCAGGCTTCCCTGTCCACCATCAACTCCTGGAGCTTGCTCAAACTTGTGTCTATCAAGTCGGTGATGCCATTCAACCATCTCACCCTCTGTCATCCCCTTCTCCTCCTGCCTTCAATCTTTCCCAGCATCAGGGTCTTTTCCAGTGAGTCAGTTCTTCGCATCAGGTGGTCAAAGTATTGGAGCTTCAGCTTCAGCATCAGTCTTTCCAATGAATATTCAGGACTGATTTCCTTTGGGATTGATTAGTTTGATATCCTTGCTCCAAGGGACTCTCCAGAGTCTTCTCCAACACCACAGTTCAAAAGCATCAATTCTTTGGTGCTCAGCTTTCTTCACAGTCCAACTCTCATATGCATGCATGACTACTGGAAAAGCCATAGCTTTGACTAGACAGAACTTTGTTGGCAAAGTAATGTCTCTGCTTTTTAATATGCTATCCAGATTTGTCATAGCTTTTCTTCCAAGGAGTAAGTGTCTTTTAATTTCATGGCTGCAGTCACCATCTGCAGTAATTTTGGAGCCCCCCAAAATAAAGTCTGTCCCTGTTTCCATTGTTTTCCCATCTATTTCCCATGAAGTGATGGGACCAGATGCCATGATCTTCATTTTGTGAATTTGAGTTTTAAACCAGCTTTTCACTCTCCTCTTTCACTTTCATCAAGAGGCTCTGTAGTTCCTCTTCGTTTTCTGCCATAAGGGTGGTGTCATCTGCATATCTAGGTTATTGATATTTCTCCTGGCAATCTTGATTCCAACTTGTGCTTCATCCAGCCGGGCATTTCACATGATGTACTCTGTATAGAAGTTACATAAGCAGGGCGACAATATACATCCTTGATGATACTCCTTTCCCAATTTGAAACTAAACTGTTGCTCCATGTCCAGTTCTAGCTGTTGCTTCCTGACCTGCATACAGATTTCTCAGGAGGCAGGTCATGCGGTCTGGTATTCCCATCTCTTTAAGAATTTTCCAGAGTTTGTTGTGATCCACACAGTCAAAGACTTTGGTGTAGTCAATAAAGCAAAAGATGTTTTTCTGGAGCTCTCTTGCTTTTTCAATAATCTAGCAGATATTGGCAATTTGATCTCTGGTTCCTCTGCCTTTTCTAAATCCAGCTTGAATATCTGGAAGTTCACAGTTCACATACTGTTGAAGCCTGCCTTGGAGTTGAGCATTATTTTGCTAGTGTGTAAGATGAGTACAATTGTGTGGTAGTTTGAACATTCTTTGGCATTGGAATGAAAAGTGACATTTTCCAGTCCTGTGGCCACTGCTGAGTTTTCCAAATTTGCTGGCATATTGAGAGCAGCACTTTCACAGCATCATCTTTCAGGATTTGAAATAGCTCAACTGGCATTCCATCACCTCCACTAGCTTTGTTCATTGTGATTCTTCCTAAGGTCTACCTGACTTTGCACTCCAGGATGTCTCACTCTAGGTAAGTGACCATACCATTGTGGTTACCTGGGTCATGAAGATCTTTTTTGTATAGTTCTTCTGTGTATTCTTGCTACTTCTTAATATCTTCTGCTTCTGTTAGATCCATACTGTTTCTGTCCTTTATTGTGCTCATCTTTGCATGAAATGTTCCCTTGGTATCTCTGACTTTCTTGAAGAGATCTTTAGTCTTTCCCATTCTATTGTTTCCCTCTATTTCTTTGCATTGATCACTTAGGAAGGCTATCTTATCTCTCCTTGATATTTGTTGGAACTCTGCATTCTGATGGATATATCTTTTTCTCATTTGCCTTTCACTTCTCTTCTTTTCTCAGCTATATGTAAGGCCTCCTCAGACAACCATCTTGCCTTTTTGCATTTCTTTTTCTTGGGGATGGTTTTGATCATGGCCTCCTGTACAATGTTGTGAACCTCCATCCATAGTTCTTCAGGCACTCTGTTTATCAGATCTAATCCCTGGAATATATTTGTCCCTTCCACTGTATAATCATAAAGGATTTTATTTAGGTCATACCTGAATGGTCTAGTTGTTTTCTATACTTTCTTCAATTTAAGTCTGAATTTTGCAATAAGGAGTTCATGATCTTAGCCACACTCAGCTCCCAGTCTTGTTTTTGCTGACTTCTCCAGCTTATAGAGCTTCTCCATCTTTGGCTCATAAACATCAGAAGCTTATTTCTTACAGACCTCGAGGCTGAGAAGTCCAAGATCATGGCATGCAGAGTTTTGGTTCTGCTGGAGAACTGCTTCTGGGTTGCACATTGCTGACTTCAGGCTGAGTTCTCAGATGATAGAAGGGGTGAGCTAGCTGTCTGGAGTCTCTTTTTATAAGAAAACTAATTCCATTTATGAGGGTTTCATCTCCATGACCTTATCACCTCCCAAAGATCCCACCTCTTAATACCATCACCTTGGGCATTGAGTGTGAGCATATGAATTTGGGGGAGGGGGGAGACAAACATTCAGACCATGGCAGAGTCCGGCAAAGTGAAAGTGAAGTTGCTCAGTCGTGCCACTCTTTGCGACCCCATGGACAGTAGCCTGCACCAAGCTCCTCCGTCCATGAGATTTTCAAGGCAAGAGTACTGGAGTAGGTTGCCATTTCCTTCTCCAGGGAATCTTCCCAACCCAGGGGTTGAACCCAGGTCTCTTGCATTATAGACAGACACTTTACCGTCTGAGCCACCATCAGCAAGGACTCAGAATTAGAAAACGACCCTAGCAGGTTTGAGGGCAGAAAGGAGGAAACCGAAAACTCAGACACACTCCTCAATAAGTTAGAACAAACAGAACCAAGCTGGGCATGGTTACCTTTCCCATCACTGTGAGATTCATCACAGCGTAATAAAGCAGGTTTGTGCCCCCTGAGCTCCTGACTGGGACAATCTGGACACATCACAGAGGAAGGGCACAGGAGAGCCAGGGATCAGTCCTCCAGCAGTGAGCAAAGTATTGCTACTTCCTTGTTAACTGTACCCTGCTTTTCCTTGAATGTCTTAAAGATACCTCAAGATCAGTAAGTCCCAAATCAAATCTATAATTCACCTGTTATACTGTTGCCTTTTTTTTTTTTTTTTTGCCCCTGCATAGCTTGTGGGATTCCATTTCCCCAGGCAGGGGTCCAACCCTGGTCCTTGGTAGTGAGAACACAGACTCCTAATCACTGGACCGACAGGAAATGCTCATCTCCTTCTGCCAGTATTCCATAGCACCATCCACCTGTGGTGTGAGCTTAACACTCAGGCGGCAGTCTGGTTCCCTCTTCTCACGATCCATCACCAAGTGCTGTCCTCTTACCTTCCCAATTTCTGTTGAGTCCATTCATTTCTCTCCATATCCACCACTCCGGCTGCCCTATTCCAGCCCTGCCATCTCTGGACTCCCACACTGTATCACTGGGTAACAGACAGTCCCTCTAAGTGGAAGGCCCCCGCAACTCTCTGCCTTAGGCCCCCACCCCATGTACCCTGCTCCAAGATGCACATACTCTTAGCGTTTAATCACAGTCCTAATAGAAAATATTTATACATATATTTTATTATGAAAAAATGGAACAGAGAAACACAGAGCCCATATGAAGCACCTGTGTAGTCACAACCCAGAATTAACAACGTGTGTTAGTTGCTCAGTTGTGTCCGACTCTTTGCGACCCCATTGACTGTATCCCACTAGGCGCCTTTGTCCATGGAATTCACCAGGCAAGAATACTGGAGTGGGTAGCCATTCCCTTCTTCAGGGGATCTTCCCAAACCTTCGGTGGGACCTGAATCTCCTGTAATGCAGGCAGATTCTTTACCGTTTGAGCCAGTAGGGAAGCCCAAGAATTAGCAATGGTAGCATGTTAACTTGCAGCTAAACTTGTTACAAGTCTTTTTCTTCCCCTTTAAAATAAATCAAACATAAAACAGATGTGGTTAAAATTCTTCTGAACATCTCCCCTCCCCTCACTTCTATTCTCTTTCTCTTGTCAAAGGACCTACTAACAAGAATTTCATTGTGTTTCTTTCCCAATCACGATTTTATGCTTTTAATATGTAATGTGTGTTTAAAGAAAATCAGTGGTTAGGTTCCTTTTGTTTTTGAAATTATGTAAATAACACTGTATTGATGCTAGAGGTGAACACGTGACGATTTGGAGGATCAACATGCCCCTGAGTTGTTACCACGGAATTAACTGGGTGCCCAAATGCCTTCTGTGGGCACTTCCGCCTCCACCTTCAGTCTGTCATAGATAAGAGGATATGGCGAAATCAACTTCTGATTAGTTGCTTCCAGATACCAAGAGAGGACATAAAAAGGAAACCAACTCAAAAAAAAAAAAAAGGAAACAAACACTTTTCCAAGTGGTAATGCCATCTATTATCTATCTACTCCAGGCTAAGAATTATACCTTGCATGACAAAATGTCCAAAGAACATTGTCAACTCAGCGTCTTCAGCCAAGTATGAACCTTAAGAGGCAAGGGATCTTAATGGCCTCGTGTTACTAACATCCTTGTTACCTCTACCTAGAACTGGTATGGCCCAGTGAACTCCAACACAATGAAATCTGGGCTTCCCTGGTAGCTCAGCTGGTAAAGATTCTGCCTGCAATGCAGGACCCAAGTTCGATCCCTGGGTTGGGAAGAACACCTGGAGAAGGGAACAGCTACCCACTCCAGTATTCTGGCCTGGAGAATTCCATGGACAGAGGAGCCTGGCAGGCTACCGTCCATGGGGTCCCAAAAAGTTGGCCCAATGAGCTCCATCACAGTGAAATTTAGAAGCTACTTATCCAACAATGGGATGGACAGCAGCATTTGTTTAATCTAGAGAATCTATACTTTGGGGTGGGGGAGGGGTGGAAAATGAGGAAGTGGAAAGAACGTGACCTTTGGAGTCAGACAGACCTGAGTTCCCCTCCTGGGGTTGCTTCTTCCTGCGTGTTGCTTAAGCTTTAGTTTCCTCTTCCACAGCAGAGGAGAAAAATCCCCATTTACCAAGCAGCAGAGGGAATTCTGGGAAATCACTGAGTGCTCTAGGACATGACTGGGTCCAATTTATCTGAGCTGTGTGCATGTGCTCAGCCGTGGTCAGCTCTTTGAGACGCTGTGGACTGTAGCCCGCAGGCTCCTCTGTCCATGGTATTTCCCAGGCAAGAAATACTGTAATGGGTTGCCATTTCCTATTCCAGAAGATCTTCCCGACCCAGGGATTGAACCTGTGTCTCTTGTGTCTTCTGCATTGGCAGGCGGATTCTTTACCACTGAGCCACCTGGGAAGTCAGATTATCTGAATTTGGAGAGGGTAAAAGTTCTGGTTCTGGGTTGTGCCTAGGAAAGGCCACGTATGATGTGAGGATCAAATTTGGGCCACCGTTTGCTCAACGTGGTTAGCTGGCCTCCACTGTCATCTTGTCACCTCATGGGGTCTAATGAACAGAACTCGTTCGTATGAGGGGATTTACTATATCCTATACCGCTAGGCACCCTGTTGTGTGAGCTTAACACTCAGGCAGCAGTCTGATTCTCTTCTCTCACAACCAGTCAGTAAATCCGGTCCTTTTACCTTTTCAAGGAGGGAGCTGGCTTTGTTTTCATCCTATGCAGTAACCACAATGATGGTTAAGTGTCTGGGAGCGGCCTCCTTCCGTCCTTATCACCTTGATTGGCTCCAGTCCCATCCCACAGGGTGTTATTCACATCTGGAAAGGAGAGCAGTTTTCATTTTCAGAGGACCACGAATACCATGGCCTCCAGGTGACTGTTCAGCTCTGAAATGCCTAAGGTAGCCTATTAAACCCTGTCTGGAGTGAAAGGCTTCAGACACTACTATCAGACATGTCAGGGATCTCTTTCCCCATACGAACTAGATTGGACAATCAGAATCTCTTCTCCCTCTCTGCCTCTGAAAGAGCAGTTCTGTCTACTGGTCTTCAGAGCTTGTCATCAGGCTATGATTTGGCTTTTCATCTTAGGAAGGTCAAAATGAGTAGAACAGCTGGGTTCTGTAATTCCACCTCCTGCTCCAGCTCCACCCATGTGTAACTTTAGGCTAGATAAACATTGGCAGAGGAAACATACATTATGCAGGGAATGTGAGCTTGTAGGTCTCATGCCCACGGCATTATCAGACACTCCCCAAAGAGGAGTGTTCCTGATCATGAGTGGGCCATCTTGTTTCAAAGAATAAGAAGCTAACAATTATCAGAGGAAGATGCCCAAAGAGTTTTCCATGGATTATTCTCCTCCTAGGAAAACACAAAGGCACATCAGTGGACAGAGTTCAAGGTGATACTTCTCTACCTAACCTATTCTTCAAGTCCTTTCAAGCTGGTTTCACAAGATTTTCAGTAAGTCACCCAGTCGTAGGTGTAGCATTATCTTCTGGGAACTACTCCCAGGTACCTGAAATACCATTTGAGAGTGAGTAAGACACGTTCCCAAACCCCAAGGGCTTCTTTGGGGCTACAATTTCACTTTGTTATGTGTTGATGACACAAGGATTTTGGGGTTGACTTGTAAACCTTAACAGGTTGTTGGTTAGTAAATTAAAAATATGTGAAATCATGAACTGTAAGATATTTATCTTGCCTTTTTTGGTTACTACTGTTACCCTGGAGCTAAGGTGGGGGATATCAGAAATGTTTGATATACAGTTGATGTCTGTGTTGCGTGCTTACTCTCAGATTCAGGTTTTGGCATGGATTTGCTAAACACACAGATGCCAATTAGGAAACTAAAATCCAGTCATTACTCAGAGATTAAATATTTCAACATAGTGTCTCAAACTATAATTAAAGGCAGTGAGCCTCATTATTGGGAGAACAAAAACACAGGGAGGCAGACAACTATTTTTGGAATTGTTCTTATCTTCAATGCCATCTACATTTTTTCAACTTGTTTACAGTATTTCGAACCTTACAAATCAGTCTAAACAAAGTGCCATAAAATGACACATTTGTGAAATGGCCTAGGGAGAAGCAGAGGAGGAGTAGGCAGAAGAGGTGACGAGACCAAGAGAACAAAACAGGGGTAGACTTTCCCGCTGAAAAAGGTTAAGAAAGAAAATGAAATAACTAAAATCTATCATCTGAATTGAATTTCAGGGGGTGGTACAATTCAATTTTGACCCAAATTTAGTCTTTGTGTTTTGTTGCCTCGTCCAATTTAAATTATAGTTGCAAGAGTATAAAGTATACATATAAAGTACTGTATACCCATGTCTTGGGCATATGCTAATTAAATTACTTTATAAATATCAAGATTTGATAAATGGTGGGCCTTATATAACAGAATATGCATATATGTATATGTCTATATCATCAGAAAAAAATGACTTGAGAGAATTAAAAATTTGATTTCTCTGGACTTGCCTGCTAGTCCGGTACCTAAGACTCTCTGATCCCAATACAGAGGGCTCAGTTTCGATCCCTGGTCAGGGAACTAGATCCCATGTGCTGAGACTAAGAGCCAGCACAGCCAAATTCATTACTTAATTTAAAAAAATTACACTTCTCATTACTTAAACATCTGGTCAACTATCTTCTTATGATTTCGTCTCTTTTTTATCCTGTTTTGGCATTTGAGCACTTCTTTAATGGCTTTTTTTGTTTTTTTAATTAAGAGTTAATATGCCAAGTGCTTAGAAGCACTGTGTAATTGTGCACAATTATTATTACATCTAACTCTAGAAATTCAGAGAACTAAGAATATTTTGAAGGTATGAGAATATTTTACTATATATTTCAATATTCAAACAACACATGTATTTCCAAAACAGTGTCAGGAAACACCACACACTTCAATAACACTTCATACTTCTGACTACACAGAGAGTGGGGCAGGAAGTTGTACTTAAGCCAACTAAGATTCATCTTGGTTAATTACATTTTCTGACTCTAGTTAGAATTACATCATAGCATCCAAAATGGAAAGTCATTACACACGTACTGTAATAATACCCACTCCACAGATAATAAGAAACTTCCCTCAAATATAAAAATCTAAACCTAAAATAAATATGTATTCTTAGAGATATTTTAAAAAGAAAAGATGTCTAAAATATTTTCCCTCTGAGTCAGTATCCCTCTAAAGTTTATTGTGGTGTGTGGGTAGCATAACATAGAAGATAGCCAGTTACAACAAAATTAAATAGACTCTACTTCAACAACCAGAGAAATCTGATTATAGTCTGGGTATCAGGAGAAACCAAGGAAGTACTGTCCTTTCTGTAAGGTGTGATATTGACATCATGGTCATGTGAGAGCATATATATATATTTTAAGAGAGGCTTAAATATGTATGAGTGAGTTGAAATAACTTCTAGGGTTAAAAAAATAAAAATTCAGAGAAAAAGTGAGAAGGGATAGTGCAGCCAAATCTTGCTAATTGTTAAATCTGAGCGATAGAAATATGAAAGTTTACTGTTCTACTCTGTCCACTTTTGTGTGTTAGAAGCTTTACATAATAAAAAGTTGTTTTAAAGAACATTAAAATATTTGGTTTAGCGGTTTATTTTTTGCATATGCAGAGCATGATTAGATGAGAGAGTTCTGCCATATTTGAGACTACCTGTTAAAGGATTCTTTCTAGCTTACTAGTTCTCAAACTTGAGGATGCATTAGAGTTCCCTGGAAGACTGGATATGGCTCACATTGCTGAGTCCCCCCACCCCCACCCCCCGGACTCCAGAGTTTCTGATTCAATAGGTCTTTGCAGGGGCCCAAGAATTTGCATTCAAACAAGTTCCCATTTGACCCTGATGTTGCTGGTCCATGGACCACACTTTGAGAAACACCACTCTAGCTAAACTGTCTCTCCTAAATCACCCTGTTTAAGTAGTGATGTAGATGGACCTGGAGTCTGTTATATAGAGTGAAGTAAGTCAGAAAGAGAAAAACAAATATCGTATATTAACACATATATATGGAATTGAGAAAAATAGTACAGATAGACCTATTTGCAGGGCAGGAACAGAGATGCAGATGTAGAATGGATGTGCGGACACGGTGGGCCAAGGAAGAAGGGATGGGTGGGATGAATTGGGCGAATAGGGTTGACATAAATGACACTACCACTTGTAAAGTAGACAGCTAGTGGGAAGTTGCTACACAACACAGGGAGCTCAGCTTGGTGCTCTGTGATGACCTGGAGCAGCGGGATGGGGAGGTGGCGGGGAGGTTCCAGAGGAAGGGGATAAATGTATATATTGCTGATTCACTCCATTGTACAACAGAAACACAACATTGTAAAGCAATTATACTCCAATAATGGAAAATAAATAGAAATAAACTACCCTGTCACCAATTCCATTCCTTTTTTATTTAATGTCAAGTATGAGCTTTAACTGTTCACTTTGGCCAGCTTCTGAGCCTATTTAATTGATTCTAGAATATGCTGAGAGTCAAATCTTAAGACTTTAGTATTAAGATTTTTCACTATTTGATCTTAATCTACTCAGCTTCCCAATCTTATCATTCACTCTTCTCCCAACTCCAACAATATCAGGCTACCTGACTTCTAAACAAGTTAGTCAAATTCCTACCTCAGTCCCCTTTGCCCATGCCATCATCCCCTCCTGGAATGTGCTTGTGCACTTAACACACACAGACTCACACACTGCGTCCAGTCCAAGTACCTCCTCTTCCATGAAGCTCTCCTGGGCTACCAGCATCCACGGTGACGTCTCCTGCTGAAAACCTCTCGTTTTAAACTAATCAAATCCTGCCTTGTAATAATTCTTATATTATTATTTGTTATATACTTGAATCTTGTCTCTTCAATATAGTACCAACTTTGCAAGGGCAGAGGCCATGCTTTATACAGAACTTCTTTGTACAGGCCACAGACTTCAGCCTAGAACTATAGGCAAGGTCATTTACCCTACAAAATGGAGGAGGAATTTCCTTTTTTTCCAAAGTAAATAATGGGATGGAACCTGAAATCTGCAGATGCAGAAGACTTATCAGTAAGAGGCAATAGAAATCTAATATCTGTTTACTTCCAAGCAGTGTTCTGAGACTAATTAATGTGTACATAGGTCTTTGAGATGTTCAGATGGAAGGGGTTTAAAATAGTTGGAATGATGATGATGATCCCTGGGACTCTCAAAATTTCATACCAAATTTCACAGCACCCCTCAGATTTACCCAGGCTGGGAAGAGGGTCGAGGGCTACTCCTCTGCTGGTGGCTGAAAGGTGACTTTCCAACAGCGCTTGAGATTTTCAGGGAAAACAAACTTTAAAATAAGGCTGATGGTGCTGAAAATCCCAACATAACAAACCCTTGGCTTCCTGAGCAAAACTGAAACCAGAACGCTCCTTTTTATCCTCCTGCAGGGATGCTGAACTCTAGAACTGACTTTCTGCTTCACTTCTGCAATCATGGGCTGTCTGGTGTCAGGATTGTGCCTGCAGCTACCTGGATTATGTTTGTATTATGGCAGCTCAAAGGCATTTTTGGCCTGAGTTTATATATATATATATATACACACATATATATATGCTTTATTATATATATTAATATATAATATATTATAAATATATAACACATATAAAGTTTATATATATATAAAATATATATGTGTGTGTATGCTCAGTTACTAAGTCGTGTCTCACTCTTTGTGATCCCATGGGTGATGTGATGGTAAAGAATCCATCTGCCAAGGCTGGAAACACAGGAGAAACTTTAAATCTCTGAGTCGGGAAGATCCCTTGGAGAAGGGAATGGCAACCCACTCCAGTACTCTTGCCTGGAGAATTCTGTGGACAGGGGAGCTTGGCTGGCTACAGGCCATGGAGTCATAAAGAGCTGGACAGGACTGAGTGACTGAGCGCGCATGTATAATATACACACATAAATGTATCTATATGGTGGTTTAGTTGCTAAGTCGTGTCTGTATGTATGTATATGCTAACTTGAGTTCTGCTCTTCAGGAGGCATCCTTTCTTTCTCTCTTAAAAAATACCTCAAGAGGTCTCTTGATTATCAATTGAAAATCTGTTTGTGACTCAAGCTGGAGAATGTTGCATCAGCATCTCAACTTAGATTTTCTTTAGCCCTCATTTTCTTTTCTTTTCTTTTTTTTAAATATTTATTTGACTGAGTCAGGTCTTAGTTGCAGTACTTGGGTTCTCTAGTTGTGGCATGTGGGCTATTTTACTTGCAGTATTTGGGATCTAGTTCCCTGACCAGGGATTGAACCTGGACTTCCTGCATTGGGAGCTCAGAGTCCTAGCCACTGGACCACCAGGGAAATCCTCTAGCCCTTATTTTCCTTGGTAACAACTCTCCTTTCTCTTTTTTCTTTGCTTTATTCATGCATCCTTGTTTAGGTTGACTTGGCTTGGTACTACTTTGGTTTTATGGTTAATAATTCATTAACCATTAAAAAAAAAAATCTCTGAATCCATAACCATGACTGCCTATGTTAGATGAAAAGAAAAGAGCTCCAATACCTTTACAGGCCCAGGCAGACATAAGTACAGTTATAATTAAATAGTAAATCACAACAAGATACCATCAGAGGCATGCCTCAGATGTGCTGGGAAAAGTCAAACGTTCTCACCTGCCAGCAGGAAAGAAAGAAAAGTAGAATAGCCCAGTCAAGCTTGACCAGACAAGGTTTATACCTGGTATGATCATAAAGCCACTCCTGGCCTGTATTTCCAGGAATAAAAAAGCCAGTGTACAAACAGCCAGGGTCATATTCCACACCAGATGCTAATTCCTTTCTTAGCTGCAAGATCAGATCAAACTATTTCCTGGTTGGCAACGGGCAACTTTGGTTAGCCTAATGCATGAGATTAGAAGTCCTCAGACTGCTGTGACTCGTATGCCAAGAAAGTCTGCAATTTAATTAAGACAAAAATGACAACAACAAATCACATAAAAAGTCTCCACTTCAGGGCCTGAATTAGAAGGAACCTGAACCTGGATCTGCCATCAGTTAACCAAGATCTCAGGGCTCCTTCCTTTGGCCTTCAAGACTCATTGTTGACATTGTCCTTGCACAAGGACATCAGGATGGGTGGTCCTTTATTCCTGACTCAGACTTTAGGAAAACAAACAAATAAGCAGTGGAGGAGGCCCAGATTCTCAGGCTCTAACTGCCCTTTGAGCCCAATTCAGGATATGCTCCTGGGAAAGAAGTGTGTCTCTCTCCTGGGCGAATGTGAATGGATGAAAACTTAATGATGCCTCCTCCCCACATTATTTTTATAGGAAAATGTTTCCTGAGGTGTACACGACTGGCTTATTACCTTTGGGACACAAATCTCCCAGTAAGATGATGACTTTGTGTCCTCATCATAAGGATCTGACTCTGGAAGAGACTTTACAGATAACACAGTCCAGACTTTTCCTCTGCCTTCTTTTATTAGGCTCCAAGGTAAAGGGATCAAAGGACTTGCCACAGTTATAGAGCCATGGTCTGTAACGTGTTCTCTCAGTGTGGCTCCCAACCATCTGACAGACACAGCCTCACCTGGGAACACACTAGAAGGGGAACTTCTCAGGCCCTGTCCCAGACTTTCAGAATGAGAAACCCCAGGGATGGGGCCCAGAAATCTGTTTTAACCACCTGACCAGATGTTGTAAAGTTTGAGAACCACTGGTTTGTAGGAAAAACATATATTTACAGGGGCAGAAAATTGGAGTGAGCAGGCAGACTTTATTATCTACCTTGAAAGAAAAGCGAAAATGAAAGTCGCTCAGTCATGTCCCACTCTTTATGACCCCATGAAATTCTCCAGGCCAGAATACTGGAGTGGGTAGCCTTTCCCTTCTCCAGGGGATCTTCCCAACCCAGGGATCAAGCCCAGGTCTCATGCACTGCAGGCGGATTCTTTACCAGCTGAGCCACAAGGAAAGCCCAAGAAAATTGGAGTGGGTAGCCTATCGCCTCTCCAGCAGATCTTCCTGAGTCAGGAATGGAACCAGGGTCTCCTGCATTGCAGGCGGATTCTTTACCAACTGAGCTATGAGGGCAGCCTGTGTGCCATGAGTGTGTGTATAAATGGCCTTTGTTTTTCTCCTTTCTTTGCAACACAATTACTTCATGTGAAAATATAAGGGTATCTTATTTTGCCCCCTTAGCCAAGAGAGAGCTGACGATGTAATGCAAGAGCATTCTCTTTCTACTTGCCTTTCATCTCATGATGGAGCCAAGATTCTGCTCAGAGAGAGGTACTGCCCCTGCCAGTGCCTGCCCTGGAGGCTGCCAGGCAAGGAGCTTTCCTATATAATTCACAAGCAGCCTGGGCAAGCTGAGGAAGAAATCTTCCTGGTCAGGAAGCACCTGGTAGGGAAGTCCACACGTGGTCACAGGAGCTGAGGGCCTGGGGCCTCTGAAACAAGGACAAATGTCCCCAATAACCTTCCATGCGCTGTTCCCAGAATAAAGGATGGAAAGGTGGGGTGTGCCCAAAGGGTTCTGAATCCAGTCAGAGAAAGGCATACGATGAGGACTATTCATAGAAATCTGTATTTATCACATGTGGCTGGCATTTTCCTGTTTATCTTCTGCCTTGACAAATTCAGCTGGGACTTTTTTTTTTGGCTTCCCCCCATGGCTTGTGGGATCTTAGTTCCCTAACCAGCGATAGAATCTGGGCCCTCAGCAGTGGAAGTGAGGAGTCCTAACCACTGGACTACCAGTGAATTTCTTCTTGAGGAAAGGGCCATTACCTGGACTTCATAGCCCTGCCACTGGATACCTAGTGAAGTCATTCAGCACTGTGTGTGGAGACAAGTTAGCTGGTTATTGAACTTGGGGAGGCAATATAGGATAACCGTTAGGTGTAGGAATCAGACTGCTTGGCTTTTGCATTAGCTAGCTGCTTGAATTTGGGAGAGTTATATGACCTCTTTGTGCCCCAGGATTTCTACAGGAAAAAAAAAAATCAGTAATAATATCAGTGTCTATGTAGTGAGACTTGAAAGAGATAATCCATATAAGTGCCTGGTATGTCAGTGTGAACAAAATCAAAGTCCCCAAACCCATCCTGACCCTGCTTGCACCCGCATCTTTGTTTCTGCCATTCTGCTCTTTGGGGATTCCCTGGGCCCAGTCCCCACCAGTCACAGAGGTTAACCTGTGCCTCCTGTTTCTCCAGAATTCACCTCAAACACCACTTCCTCGCGGAGTGCCTCTTGCTTGATCGCTTGTCCCATCAGCCACTCAAAACTGTGTTTTTATATTTTTGTGGTATTCATCACATTTTCCCTCCGACTGTATAGTGTACAAAGGACCTCAGGTTACTCGCTCTGTTTCATCTCTGTTTCCCTCTGAAGTGCCAAGTGAGAGGCGGCCTGAAAGTGAAAGTGAAAGAGTCGTGTCCAACTCTGCAACCTCATGGACTATATAGTCCATGAAATTTTCCAGGCCAGAATACTAAAGTGGGCAGCCTTTCCCTTCTCCAGGGGATCTTCCCGACCCAAAGATCGAACCCAGGTCTCCCGCATTGCAGGCGGGTTCTTTACCAGCTGACCACAAGGGGAGTGCCAAGTGAGAGGAGGCCTAGACTGAACATATTGGTGTTTCAATGTTTTCCTGTTACAGGATTCAAAAACCCAGTTCAATTCAACTTACAAGGTGGAAGGATTTTTCTTCCTTCCACATTTTTCTTCCTTTCCATGAAATGGAAAATTCCTGAGGAAATACATTCAGGCTTCACGTGTGGTGCCATCAGGGCTCGGGCTCTGTATCCTGGAACCCCCTCAGCTCTGGTTTCTGAGGTGTCATCTCTGTTCTCAGTACAGCCAGTAGCAACAGGCTGGGCTACAAACTTCTCAGTTCAAGTCTGCTGCTGCTGCTGCTGCTAAGTCGCTTCAGTCATGTCTGACTCTGTGTGACCCCATAGACGGCAGCCCACCAGGCTCCCCCGTCCCTGGGATTCTCCAGGCAAGAACACTGGAGTGGGTTGCCATTTCCTTCTCCAATACATGAAAGTGAAGAGTGAAAGTGAAGTCGCTCAGTCGTGTCCGACTCTTAGCGACCCCACGGACTGCAGCCTACCAGGCTCCTCTGTCCATGGGATTTTCCAGGCAAGAGTACTGGAGTGGGTGCCATTGCCTTCAAGTCTAGGGAGAGAATGTATTTCTCTAAATAGCAAATGAAAGTCTTTAACTTCACTCTGGTCAGGCCAGTTTACGTCAGGTACTCATCCCTTAACCCATGAGAGACAACTGAGGCAGGAGGGTGGGATCCCCCTGCTCAGTCAGTTTGCCCACAAATGAGGCGACATTCAACTCCTCTCAAACTCCTGCCACTCCACAGTGGGGACACCAAACACAAGTTAGGGGGTGCTGAAGAAGGAAAAGATACTGGGCAGAAAACCCTTTATTACCCACAGAGTACTCAATTCATGCAGATTAAATAAAAGAGCATGGAATTAATAGCAGTATATCTATATATATCTATATATAGAGAGATATATATATATGGACTTCCCTGGTGGCTCAGACGGTAAAGCGTCTGTCTACAATGTGGGAGACCTGGGTTCAATCCCTGGGTTGGGAAGATCCTCTAGAGAAGGAAATGGCAATCCACTCCTATTTTCCTGTTGCCTGGAAAATCCCATGGACAGAGGAGCCTGGTAGGCTACAGTCCATGGGGTCGTAAAGAGTTGGACACGAATGTATATATATATTTATCACACTCGTCTGCTAGTCTTTACAGTATCTTTGTCAGACAGTTTCTGGGTAACTTTTTAGATAACACTGAAGTGCAGCAACAACAGTCATTGGCCTTGGAACATTTAGAACTCAACATACCTTCTTAAAGTCCATTTCTGTATCTTATTTTATTTCACCTTTCAAACTTCAGAAGTAAACATATCCTCATTATTCAAGCAAGTCTCTCCTTTATTTAGTTATTTTAAATCATGTAACAGCACCTATATAGCCACCCCCGAGAGACACCTGCCTTTCTCCATCTCAAGGAAATTCATCCTGAATCCTGTGTTCTCGCTTATTTGCTTGTCTTTTCATATCACTTTATTTCATCTCTATGAATTTCTACAAAGTACATTTTTATTCTAGTCATTTTTAACTGCGTCAAAAGGGTCTCATCGTGCATGTAATTGTTTGGAATTTATTTTTCATATATTGCTAAGATCCAACCATATTGTTACATGAGGCTGTAGTTCATGTTTTTGTAACTTCTGAATCACATTCCATTGTGGTAATAAAACAGAGCTTATCCATCTACTCGCCTTTTGATTGGCATTTGAGTTGTTTCGGGGCTTTTTTGTCAGAGTGAAGAGAACGGATACTTGTAAAAGAAGATCAACAAGGAGAAACTTACTCTGTAGACAACAAAACCTATCATGAAGCTATAGTAGTGAAGCTGTGTCGTGCTGGCTCAAGGACAGACAAACTGACCAATGGAATAGAATGGGATGGTATGAAACTTTGCTGTGTGTCAGAGGTGGTATTTAAGACTAGTGGGGAAAGGAGAGACTACTCAATAAGTAGAGCTGGATAAAATTATTATCCCATGTGAAAAAGGATGAAGTCAAATTCCTACCTCAGAGTATAAGCAAATGTAGACATCAAATGGATCAAGATCTTAAATATATAAAAAAAGAAATACAATATTTATTTTCCGCTTTCTGACTTACTTCACTCTGTATGGCAGATTCTAAGTCCATGTCTCTACTGCTGCTGCTGCTAAGTCGTTTCAGTTGTGTCCGACTCTGTGCGACCCCATAGACGGCAGCCCACCAGGTTCCCCCGTCCCTGGGATTCTCCAGGCAAGAACACTGGAGTGGGTTGCCATTTCCTTCTCCAACGCATGAAAGTAAAAAGTGAAAGTGAAGTCGCTCAGTCGTGTCCGACTCTTAGCGACCCCGTGGACTGCAGCCCACCAGGCTTCTCCGTCCATGGATTTTCCAGGCAAGAGTACTGGAGTGGGGGGCCATCGCCTTCTCCGCATGTCTCTACAAATAACCCTATTTCTTTCCTTTAAGTGGCTGAGGAACATTCCATCGTATATATGCACCACATCTTCTTTATCCATTCATCTGTCATTGGACATTAGGTTGTTCCCATGTCTTTCCTGTTGTAAATAGTGATGCAGTGAAAAATGGCACAGATGAACCTATTTGTAGGGTAGGAATAGAGACACAGACATACAGAATGGACATGTGGACACAGAGGGGAAAAGGGAGGGTGGGACAAACTGGGAGATTAGGATCAACATATGTACACTATGAACAAAGCTAGTGGAGGTGATAGAATTCCAACTGAGCTATTTGGATGATGCTGTTAAAGCACTGCACTCAATATGCCAGCAAATTTGGAAAACTCAGCAGTGGTCACAGGACTGGAAAAGGTCCGTTTTCATTCCAATCCCAAAGAAAGGCAATGCCAAAGAATGCTCAAACTACCGCACAATTGCACTCATCTCACACGCTAGTAAAGTAACGCTCAAAATTCTCCAAGGCAGGCTTCAGCAATACATGAACCGTGAACTTCCAGATGTTCAAGCTGGTTTTAGAAAAGGCAGAGGAAGCACAGACCAAATTGCCAACATCTGCTGGATCATCAAAAAGCAAAAGAGTTCCAGAAAAACATCTACTTCGGCTTTGTTAACTATGCCAAAGCCTTTGACTGTGTGGACCACAACAAATTGTGGAAAATTCTTAAAGAGATGGGACTACCAGACCACCTGACCTGCCTCCTGAGAAATCTGGATGCGGGTCAGGAAGCAACAGTTAGAACTGGACATGGAACAAAGGACTGGTTCAAAATTGGGAAAGGAGTACATCAAGGCCATATATTGTCACCCTGCTTATCTAACTTATATGCAGAGAACATCATGAGAAACGCTGGGCTTGATGAAGCACAAGCTGGAATCAAGATTGCCAGGAGAAATATCAATAACCTCAGGTAGGCAGATAACACCACACTTACGGCAGAAAGTGAAGAGGAACTAAAAAGCCTCTTGATGAAAGTGAAAGAGGAGAGAGAAAAGGTTTCCTTAAAACTCAACATTCAGAAAACTAAGATCACGGCATCTGGTCCCATCACTTCATGGGAAATAGATGGGGAAACAGTGGAAACAGTGTCAGACTTTATTTTTTGGGCTCCAAAATCAATGCAGATGATGACTGCAGCTATGAAATTAAAAGACGCTTACTCCTTGGAAGAAAATTATGACCAACCTAGACAGCATATTAAAAAGCAGAGACATTACTTTGCCAATAAAGGTCCATCTAGTCAAAGCTATGATTTTTCCAGTGGTCATGTATGGATGTGAGTGTTGAACTATAAAGAAAGCTGAACATTGAAGAATTGATGCTTTTGAACTGTGGTGTTGGAGAAGACTCTTGAGAGTCCTTTGGACTGCAAGGAGATCCAACCAGTCCATCCTAAAGGAAATCAGTCCTGAATATTCATTGGAAGGACTGATGCTGAAGCTGAAACTCCAATATTTTGGCCACCTGACGGGAAGAACTAACTCATTTGAAAAGACCCTGATGCTGGGAAAGATGAAAGCAGGAGGAGAAGGGGATGACAGAGGATGAGATGGTTGGATGGCGTCACCGATTCGATGGACATGAGTTTGAGTAAACTCTGGGAGTTGGTGATGGACAGGGAGGCCTGGCGTGCTGCAGTCCACAGGGTTGCAAAGAGTCGGACACGACTGAGCAACTGAACTGAACTGATGTACACTGCTGCTGCTGCTGCTAAGTCACTTCAGTCGTGTCCGACTCTGTGCGACCCCATGGACTACAGCCTACCAGGCTCCTCCATCCATGGGATTTTCCAGGCAAGAGTACTGGAGTGGGGTGCCATTGCCTTCTCCAGATGTACACTAACATGTGTGAAATAGATAGCTAGTGAGAACCTGCTATAAAGCATAGAAGCTCAGCTTGGTGCTCTGTGATAGCCTAGATGAGTATAATGTGGGGGTGGGAGGGAGGTCCAAGAGGAGGGATGGCGATATATGTGTGCCAAAGAATTGATGCTTTTGAACTGTGGTGTTGGAGAAGACTCTTGAGAGTCCCTTGGACTGCAAGGAGATCCAACCGGTCCATCCTAAAGGAGATTAGTCCTGGGTGTTCATAGGAGGGACTGATGTTGAAGGCGAAACTCCAATACTTTGGCCACCTGATGTGAAGAGCTGACTCATTTGAAAAGATCCTGATGCTGGAAAAGATTGATGGCAGGAGGAGAAGGGGACAACAGAGGATGAGATGGTTGGATGGCATCACCAACTCAGTGGACACAGGTTTGGGTGGACTCCGGGAGTTGGTGATGGACAGGGAGACCTGGCGTGCTGTGGTTCATGGGGTCGCAAAGAGTCAGACATGACTGAGCAACTGAACTGACTGACTGAAATATATGTGTGTATGTATATATATATATATATATGTACATGCATGTTGCTGATTTACCTTGTGGTACAGCAGAAACTTGGAGAAGGCAATGGCACCCCACTCCAGTGTTCTTGCCTGGAGAATCCCAGGGATGGCGGAGCCTGGTGGGCTGCCGTCTATGGGGTCGCACAGAGTTGGACATGACTGAAGCGACTTAGCAGCAGCAGCAGCACAGCAGAAACTAACACAACTTTGTAAAGTAACTATATTCCAATTTTAAAAAGTACATAAAAACTCTAATTAGAAAATGAGAGTGAATCTTTCAGAACTTAGAGTTGGAAAAGACTTAAGACACAAAAAGCTTTTAACTAAAAAGGAGAAGCTGATAAATTTGACTACATTCAAGGTAAGAGCATTTGTTTGCCATAGATTTTAGGCAAACAATTGCCAGGACTAAAGATTATTCTGCTGCTTTAAACCACACCCCCATGATAAACCTTTCATAACCTGAGATTAGATTTGAATATACATAAAATTGTAGCTGACTTCATCATCTTAAAGAGAACCATTGTTTCCTTCAAACAGTAAATAATAGTCTTATTGGAGCCAAATGACCCTCTTCAGTGGATGTGGCTCCCCTCAACCAGGCGTCCCCCTCTTGCATCCTGATTGCTCTCTCACTCCCACTTGAGTGTGAACATCAGAGCCCTTACAGGCTTGAAATAGGATTGGGAGAAAAAAAGATTAAAATCTGCAATATTAAAACAAATGGGACATTATTTCTATCCCAAAGTAAAAATTTGAAGTTCCTAAAAATAAAGTTACTAGGACTTTGCTGGTGGTCCAGTGGTTAAGAATGTGTCTTCCAATGCAGGGGATGTGGGTTCGATCTCTAATCAAGCAACTAAGATCTCACGTGCCATGGGGGCAACTAAGCCCTCATGCCACAGTGAAGACCCAGCAGTCCCAAAATGAAATAAATAAATAAATAAATAATGTTTCCAAAGAAGGTAACAAAAATTAATAAACTTTCCTTCTTCAAATATTTGTTGAGCACCAATGGTCTGTCAGACACTGTGCTAGAAGCTACAAGTACAAAAGTAAATTAGACGCAGCCCTAACCTTAAGGAGACTACAATCTGTCACAGTAAGACAAGGCGACAACAGGGCAATAAGCATCCTTGGCACTGTTAGAATTGTCGTAGGGTCCAGTAGCGCACCAAGGAAGAGATGGCCCATCCTACTAGAAGGGGCAGGCAACGTGGAGGAAAAGTAACCATAGGAGAAGCTTGAAAGACGAAATTTAAACAAAGACATGAAGGTACGAATAATAGAGTAATTTAACTGGGCTGCTGCTAAGTCGCTTCAGTTGTGTCTGATTCTCTGCAACCCTATGGACTGCAGCCCACCAGACTCTTCTGTCCATGGGATTCTCCAGACAAGAATCCTAGAGTGGGTTGCCATTTTTCACTCCAGGGGATCTTCCTGACCCAGGTATCAAATCCTTGTCTCTAAATTGTCTCCTGCATTGGCAGGCAGATTCTTTACCACTAGTGCCACCTGGGAAACCCAAAATAATTATAGAGAAACAAAAGTAGCCAGTATGGCTGAAAGTAAAGTAAAGTAAAGTCACTCAGTCGCGTTTGACTCTTTGCGACCCCATAGACTGTAGCCTACCAGGCTCCTCTGCCCATGGGATTTTCTAGACAGGAGTACTGGAGTGGGTTGCCATTTCCTTCTCCAAGTATGGCTGAAGTGGAGTCCATAGGAAGAAGTTAGATGAGACCACCGTACAGTGTTAGGCAGAGGCCAGTGGGTGCGTGAAATTTCCCCTAGAAGCCCCAGGTTGCCACGGAAGAGTTTTGAACAGGGAGTGACATCGTTATATTTGGTTTCAGGGAGATAACCCTGGAGTGTGGGTGGAGGAACTGAGAATGGTGGCAAAGACTTTCCCCAGGACAGAGACCATAATGGCTGAAACAAGGCATCTGGAGAGGAAGGGCTGGGACTGGTGTGAAGAATTTGGACATTGATTTGATTTCAAAGAAAAAGTAGAGCTACTTCCAGGAGGCCACTTTTACCCTAAAATAAGTCCTCAATGGTGTCAAAATTACATTGCCCCTCTTGCCTAATAGACAGCAAACAACAATTTCAATGCACAGCAAAGTATATATCCAATATTACAACAATCACACAAAGGGATGTACCTTAGGGTGACAGGTTCAGGCCCAACATCTTTATCTGTATTCCATGAATGTCCTAGGGATCCAGCATATTCCTTTTCATTGGGGTTTTCTTTTTATGTGGATGTATGATGCATTGGAGAAGGAAATGGCAACCCACTCCAGTGTTCTTGCCTGGAGAATCCCAGGGACAGGGGAGCCTGGTGGGCTGCCGTCTATGGGGTTGCACAAAGTCGGACACGACTGAAGCGACTTAGCAGCATGTTGCAGACACAAGCCTTTTTCAGATTCATGCAAATACTAAGAGAATATCATTATGAATTCATAACACAAACATTGATGTGCTGCACATGGAACCCAGATTTGTAAAAGGAAAGGCAAAGACAAGGAATCTGGCCAGAAATCTATCAAAGATAGAGACACAACAGAAATGAGTCCCTGAGTTTCCCTGCTCAGCACTCAACAGTGATCTTGAGGCAGGAAGAAGATGCTCAAGATTGACCAAATGTCTACCTGTTTCTTCCCCTACCATCAGTTCTCTTCTAGACGGTGGTTTCTCTGAGATTATTCTGTGAGCACGCCAGGTCATGGTAAACAAGCAGGGAACCAGCTATCCATTCTGCTTCCTCAGCGTCTCCCACCTGTTCTCTCCTTTTTGCTGTCATACTACCTGCAGGTCATCATTCCCTTTGACCTTGGCAAGAGCCTAACGTAGGACCTACTAGTAGGTCTTGATGCTCTGGAATCAGTGTCAGTAGGGAGACCTTCTCAATAAAGGGTGGCTCTTCTGATTGTTTATGCCTCTGATCTCTCTCCAGATTTATTTTTTCTGAAATACAGTTCTGATCATGTTGCTTCTGTTCAAAACCTGCTGTGGTCTCTCCTTCCTTGTAGACTGAGGTCTAGAAGTCACAGTCTGCAGTTAAAAACCCTATCAATCCCTCCAGACTTCCTCTTCTACAGTTTCTACCATTTTCCCCAGCCTCACGTGCTCTTGCCGTAACTCAGACTTCTTGCCTTCCCTGAACCCTGAGCTCTCCTCCTCTGTGCCTTTCTATCAAGTGTGTATGTGTGTGTGTACATGCCTGTGTATTTATCTAATCAGCCTATACAAAGCATGGCCATTTAAAATCCCAAATCCTTTGCTTTTTTTCTCTCTCTTGCCTGAATGCCTATAAGATGTAGTTTATGTCTGTCTGTTAGAATGCCAATTGTAGCATCTATTGGTCTGAAATGTTTTAAAGATGATTTTTCATTTATTATGGTTTTAGGGCCTCAGGAAAATAGGCAGTCAACATTTTTTTTTTTTTTTGGTATCTCTCTGTCCAGTCTTTCTTGCACTTAGAAGGTAAGAAATGGCTGTTAAGTTGAATTGAACAATTCACTCACACTGCAGGTCTCTAAATCAAGTATGAGCTACGATGATACAGAGGCTCATCTTGACACAGTAAATTCCTTTGAGTTTATTGACTCTGCACGTGGGCATGAATAGGACAAGGAATGTCATTGTGTTCACTTATTACCTTATCCCCCAAGAGGCAAAAAAAGGACTTAGCTCACCAGCATTGGTCCTAACAACTTAGAAAAAAATATATGGTGAAGCAGACTTTGATAGTATGTGGAGAGAAGAAAAATATGTTTGTTTTTTATGAAAGAAAATGAACTTAGCTCCATAATATCCTGAGGAATTGCCTTTGTGTTCAGCGTTTCTGGTTGTTTATTTTGAATCCCCCACATTAATATCCAAGAACTCATACAATTCAATAGCAAAAAAAAAAAAAAAAAAAACCCTAAATAATCAGATTTGAAAATGGGCAAAGGATCTGAATAAACATTTTTTTTCAAAGATGATAAATGAATGGCCAGTAGGTACACAAGGATTCATTACACAATCATCAGGGAAATGTAAATCAAAACCACAATGAAATATCACCTCACACCTATTAGAATGACTGTAAACAAAAAGACAAGGGAAAATAAATGTGGTGAGGATGCGGTAAAAAGGGAAACTTGGTGCATTGTTGGTTGGATTATAAACTGGTACAGCCATCGTGGAAAACCGTATGAAGGGTCCTCAAAAAATTAAAAATAGAATGACCATATGATCCAGTAATTCTACTTCTGGAAGTATATCTGAAGGAAATGAAAATACCATGTTGAAGAGATAGCTGCACCCCATGTTCATAGCAGCATTACTTACAATAGCCAAGACATGGGAACAACCTAGGTGTCCATCAGCGGATGGATAAAAAAAGATGTGGTGTATTTACAAGGGAATATTATTCAGCCACAAAAAAGAAGGAAATCCTGCCATTTGCAACAAAATGATTGGACCTTGGGGGCTAAGTAAAGTAAGTCAGACCGAGAAAGATAAATACTGTATGATCTCACTTATATGTAGAATTAAAAAAAAAAACTCAGAAAAAGAGATCAGATTTGTGGGCAGCAGAAGGGTGGGGTGGAGTGAATTAGATGAAGGTTGTCAGCTGGTCAAATCTTGAGTTTAAGGTAGATAAGTATTAGGGACGTAATGTACACAACATGATGAGTAGAGTTCTCACTTCTGTGTGGTATATTTGAAAGCTGTTAAGAGAGCAGTTCCTTACTAAGAGTTCTCATCACAAGGGAAAAAAATTTTTTTTTGGTATCTATATGAGTTGATGGATGTTAATTATACTTACTGTGGTAACTGTTTCACAGTATATGTGAGACAAATCGTTCTGTACACCTTAAACTTACATAGTTGCTGCTAAGTCGCTCCAGTCGTGTCCGACTCTGTGCGACCCCATAGACAGCAGCCCACCAGGCTCCCCCATCTCTGGGATTCTCCAGGCAAGAACACTGGGGTGGGTTGCCATTTCCTTCTCCAAAAACTTACATAGTGCCAAGTGCTAAGTCACTTCAGTCGTGTCCAACTCTGGGTGACCCCATTGACTGAAGCCCACCAGGCTCCTCTGTCCACGGGATTCTCCAGGGAAGAATACTAGAGTGGGTTGCCATGCCCTCCTCTGGGTGATCTTCCCCACATAGTGCCATAGGTTAATTATATCTTAATAAAACTGGGTGGAGGGAGTTAGAAATCTCATAATTAACCATATTTTAGTCTCAGCCTTTTTAAATACTAATCATAGGGCATGCTAATAGGTGAATCTAGAAAAGAAGTTCCATAGTCAAATAAGTTTGTGAGATACTGGATTAAACAAAGACAACAGAATTGCTCAGGGCTTTTATCATGTTAATGAACTTTGAATCTCTAGGAGCCAGCATATGATATTCGAGTATTCTTAACTTTATTTGAAAATGGAATTCTTTTATAATAGTGCACTGTAGTAACCTAATATTTCATGGAACACATTTTGGGAAGCACTACTCTAATTTAACATTAATATCTGAAGACTGTATATGAGGATAAATATTTATTCATATATTTATTTATTTATGGCTGGATCTGTCTTAGTTGTGGCATGCAGGCTCAGCAGTTGCAGCTCGAAGGCTTAGTTGTTCCATGGCCTGTGGGATCTTAGTTCCCTAAACAGAGATCAAATCCATGTCCCCTGCATTGGAAGGCAGATTCTTAACCATTGGACCACCAGGGAAGTCCCTGTATATGAGGTTTTGCGTCTCCTATTACTCTTCTTCTAAGGTTCAGAGGATTTCAACAGTGATTACAGGCGAAATATACATTTTATAACTTTTATGGATCCTTTATTTAACCCAGATAGATGGACTGTAGATTTTTTGTAAATATTCAGAGGAAAGCTCTCTAGTAATTTATGGAAAATGAGAGAATTTTTGTATCATTTCCAACCTTTTTATCCAGAATGGCACAGATTGTCTGTCTTTCAAGGCTCTGGGTAATTAAAAGAGAAGTTATGTTTTGAAATCAATGTCATATTATAGTAACAAGGAGGAAGTTGTTTATTTGTACACAAAGCAGTCTGTCTTACCCTCTATTTGAAATATGTTAGAATACAAAAGTTGTTTGGGAAGTGAGACTAAACAGCCAAGATTTTGACTATGTCTGGAGCTTCCAGGAAACATGCCATTCTGGATAGCTGAGTTTTCTTAATTCCTAGTATTTAATTCATATTCTCATGCGTGTTAAAAATTCTACCTTTTCAGTAGATCTTTTCTAAAATGTGTATCATGCCACCTTGTCATCCTGACAACAGTACACTCCACATAAGGCTTTCACTCTGCTGTGACATCGGAAGATCTTGGTCTACAGTGATGTGTTACCTTGCTTGACCCATCACAAACTCTTCCTTGGTGTTAGCTTTGTCTTTTTATTTTACTCGGGCCGGCAACTACTACTTCTTGGTTCTTGTCCCCACACCAGCCTCTTGCGGCCCCCATTCTTGTCTCCTTACTTTATAGAATTTGTTGTTGGTAAGTCACTAAGTCATGTCAGACTCTTTTGCAACCCCCATGGACTCTAGCCCACCAGCCTCCCCTGTCCATGAGATTTCCTAGGCAAGAATACTGGAGGGGGGGAATCTTCCTGACCCACGGATTGAACTCCAGTCTCCTGCATTGGCAGGCAGATTCTTTAACATGAGCCACCAGGAAAGCCCCTCATACAATTTGTTTTATGTTAACTTACTAATTTTCCATAGCAGACTATTACCCTTCTTAGAATCCTTTTCATTTTTTATAAGATGAAATTTATTTTCTAAAAATTTTATTATTTTTATCTGCACTGGGTCTTCATTGTGGTACACAGGCTCTCCGGTTGTGGTGCAGGCTTAGTAGCCCCTTGGTATGTAGGATGTTAATTTCCTAATCAGGGATGTAACCCGCATCCCCTGCTTTGGAAGGTGGATTCTTAACCACTGGACTGTCAAGTGCAGTGGCATTCCCTTAGAATCCTTTCTAAAACTAAAAGAGTCTAAGGTTCTATAAGAAAAATTTAGTCTTTAGCTGTGTAGAGACTTTGGGGCTTATTTTATTTTTTATTTTTAAAAAGTGTGTTCTCAGACCGCCTGACCTGCCCCTTGAGAAATCTGTATGCAGGCCAGGAAGCAACAGCTAGAGCTGGACATGGAACGACAGACTGGTTCCAAATAGGAAAAGGAGTACATCAAGGCTGTCTATTGTCACCCTGCTTATTTAACTTATATGCAGAGTACATCATGAGAAACACTAGACTGGAAGAAACACAAGCTGGAATCAAGATTGTTGGGAGAAATATCAGTAACCTCAGATATGCAGATGACACCACCCTTATGGCAGAAAGTGAAGAGGAACTAAAAAGCCTCTTGATGAAAGTAAAAGAGGAGAGTGAAAAAGTTGGCTTAAAGCTCAACATTCAGAAAACGAAGATCATGGCATCCAGTCCCAACACTTCATAGCAAATAGATGGGGAAACAGTGGAAACAGTGTCAGACTTTATTTTGGGGGCTCCAAAATCACTGCAGATGGTGATTGCAGCCATGAAATTAAAAGACACTTACTCCTTGGAAGAAAAGTTATGACCAACCTAGATAGTATATTCAAAAGCAGAGACATTACTTTGCCGACCAAGATCCGTCTAGTCAAGGTTATGGTCTTTCCAGTGGTCATGTATGGATGTGAGAGTTGGACTGTGAAGAAGGCTGAGCGCCAAAGAATTGATGCTTTTGAACTGTGGTGTTGGAGAAGACTCTTGAGAGTCCTTTGGACTGCAAGGAGATCCAACCAGTCCATTCTGAAGGAGATCAGCCCTGGGATTTCTTTGGAAGGAATGATGCTAAAGCTGAAACTCCAGTACTTTGGCCACCTCATGTGAAGAGTTGACTCATTGGAAAAGACTTTGATGCTGGGAGGGATTGGGGGCAGGAGAAGAAGGGGACGACAGAGGATGAGATGGCTGGATGGCATCACGGACTCGATGGACGTGGGTCTGAGTGAACTCCGGGAGTTGGTGATGGACAGGGAGGACTGGCGTGCTGTGATTCATGGGGTCGCAAAGAGTCAGACACGACTGAGTGACTGAACTGAACTGAGGTAGGCGAGTTAGCCAGACAGCTGATTTATTAAGGAAAATCTAGTTAATTTATTTAACTTAGAAGTTTAATTCAGTTGATCAATGACCCCTGCATTTTAATTAATAAGGTACAACACCTTTCATTCAAAAACTCTCAAAGGATTTCACCATATGAACTTTGACCACACCCTGTGGTACAAAGGCGTGCTTCCTTGGGGACCCGGGTTCAATCCCTGGGTTGGGAAGATGGCCTGGAGAAGGAAATGGCAACCCACTCCAGTACTCTTGCCTGGAAAATTCCATGGACTGAGAAGCCTGGTAGGCTATAGTCCATGGGGCCACAAAAGAGTGGACTCAACTGAGCGACTTCACTTTCACTTTGTGGTACAAAGATACATTCTAACAACAGTTACTGGGTAGCTCTTCAGCCATTTAGAAGCAGATACAGGAAGCAGTCAAATGTGTTTCCTGACTTCACACAGCAAAACCTCTGGGGAGTAAGAAATATCCGACTTTTTCTCAGTCCATTTGCCAAATAACATTTCCTCTTAAGGTGCAAAATAAAATTAAATTAGTGAAGTTTATTTCTTTACTAAAGGTAACTCTAGTTAATGGATATGATGGTTAATGTTATGTGCCATTTTGACTGGGTCATGAGATGCCCAGACATTTGGTCAGAAGTTATTCTGGGTGTTATTTGAACCAGTTGACTGAGCAAAGCAGCCTGCCCTCCCTTAATGTGGGTGGGCCCCATCCAATCAGTTGAAGGCCTGAATAGAGTAAAAAGCCTGACTGATGCTCCTCCCGGTAAAGGAAGGTTCCTTTTACCTGGACTGCCTTCAAATCAGAACATCAGCTTTTTCCTGCCTTTAGATTAGAACCAAAACCTTGGCTCACCTGCTGACCTTCAGTTGAGAACTACACCAGGCTCTCCTGGGTCTCCAGCTTGCCCACCCATCCTGCAGATCTTGTGACTTGTTGGCCTCCTTAATTGTACGAGGTGTGAGCCAGTTCTTAACAATAAGTCTTTGTCTATCTTATATAGTTGCTCTCTGTCTTTCTCTCTCTCTCTCTCTATATATATATATTCTATTCATTTTGTTTCTCTGGAGAATCCTAACACAGTGGACATACACTAATGTCAATTAATTAAAGGAAAAAATACTTCTAAAGGGTTATCACTTCTTCAGCAGAAAAATCTCCCTTTGAAAGGCTTGGCTATGCAAAATTCATAAGGATTGCAGATTTCTGTTGACTAGAGAGAAATTACGGAGAAGGCAATGGCACCCCACTCCAGTACTCTTGCCTGGAAAATCCCATGGACGGAGGAGCCTGGTGGGCTGCAGTCCATGGGGTCGCTAAGAGTTGGACATGACTGAGCGACTTCACTTTCACCTTTCACTTTCATGCACTGGAGAAGGAAATGGCAACCCACTCCAGTGTTCTTGCCTGGAGAATCTCAGGGACGGGGAAGCCTGGTGGGCTGCTGTCTATGGGGTCGCACAGAGTCAGACACGACTGAAGCGACTTAGCAGCAGCAGCGGAGAGAAATTAAATCTCAATGTTGAAAAAATCCCAGTGTTGAGATACTAAATTTCTAAAAGATAGGTGCTGTGTCAGTTTTGCTCTATAGTTCTAGCACTGTAAACAGCATGAAAGAAATTCAGCCTTTTTAATATAACAACATTATTTGATGGTGATGATACCAAATAAGCCTTCGGAAGCTACTGTTGGCATGATAATGCAAACAAGGTAACATCTAGGGCAATCAGGGGTGATAGAATTTACTGATCTAAGTCCACCTGAGTGAAGATGCTTTCTTCTTGCTGATATTACAGAGCTAGGCTTCTACATTCAGCACTGACTGTGAGTCCAGCTTTTTATCTCTTCGCTGCGTCTCTACCATACTCTCCTCTTCTGCCCTCTCCAGATCCTTCCCAGCATCAGAGCTAAACACAAACCTCTTCTACCTCTCAACTCCACCTCATCCTTGACGTGTCCTGTTTTCTTCTGTCCAATAAAGGAAGGAGGGTGGAGCTGTGCCTTCACTGGCAGCCAAACATCTTGGGTCCTTGCTTCAGGCTCCACCTCCCACATCAACCACCACCCAGTATGGACTACACAGCTCTTACCCAGAAGCTGTTTTTCCATCCTAGGAGCTGACCTCATTGTTTCTGGGGTTGGAGCCATCTACAAGGCGACACTTGCCAACTGGGGAGTTTATAGCAGTTTTGCATTTGTGGCACGGGAAGTCGGCCTGTACCATTGTCTTTTGTCTTAAGGACAGCATTAACAACCTCCATTCACCTCCTCTGAGCATAAACATGGCTGAAAACACAGAAGGGCAACTTGCATGTCACACGTGGATGTAGTCTGTGATTCACTAGTTCAGGAGCTTTGCTGTCATTTATGAAAATTGCCAGAGTGTACAGCTCTGCTTCCTGTTCTTACAGACCAGCATGACATTCTGGCTCGGTTGAGCCTCTGTCATGGGTTGCCACACAAGCATTGTCTGGTGCTGTCATTTCCTGGCAGTGAACAATTATTCCACATTGCCTCAGGATGCTCTCACAGTGTCCTTCTCGTGGTGGCTGAACCAGTCTTCAAAAAGCAAATGTATAGCTAGAGTCAATCATTTGCAGAAGATGGGCAGAAACAAAGCCCGTGTGGTTTGTTGGAAAGAACACCAAATAGAGTTCTAAGAGCACAGCTACACACTCTTAATAGTAGAGGAACTGGCCCCCACCCACTCACCATTTAGTGTCATAACCCCCCATGTGTCATCCTGTCCCTTTCCTCCCTACAATGAGGTTGGAAAGGTGGCAGCATTTGTCTCTATTTTTCCACAACCAGCCTGGCACGTAACACCGTCTACTGGACACCACCACACACTCTCAACCATCCAGCCAATCAGCTGTCTTTCTAGACTTTTTTCCCCACTGATGTGCAGTTTTCTTGGCCATAGCCCTAACTTTGGGTACCTTAATTTTCTCATTATTTAAATGTATTCAGTAATTTAATCCAAGTTGAAGCTGCATCTTCAGGAGAGAAAGTGTTCCGTTAGTGCTAACTATGGTGGCACAGTGGTAAAAAATCCACCTTCAAGTGCAAGAGATACAGGAAACGTGGGTTTGATTCCTGGGCCAGGAAGATCCCCTGGAGGACTTAGCAACCCACTCCAGAATTCTTGCCTGGAAAATTCCATTGACAGAGGAGCCAGGTGGGCTGGTCCATGGGGTCACAAAGAGTCGGACATGACTGAGCACACACGCAGGCAGGCATGTTTCTTCAGATATGGGTTGGGAATAATTGGACGGTCTACCTTAGCAATTCATCAAATATCCAGCTAATATTTATTTAATGCCTACTTTGTGTGTGCCATGGTGCCCCATGCTAAGTGCTTATTGGGAAGATTTAACAACAGATTATATATTACTCAGGAGATTTGTCTTTGAAAAGTTCATAAGAGTTACTGCATATTTTAAATGACAAATGCCTTTTCAATACTTTTTTTTTTTAATACTTGGGATTTTTAACAATAGGAATTTAAATGCAAGAAAGGGATAAAGAAGGAACAATTTCATTTAAACTTGAGGTTTTGGAAGGACTAGATATAATGTTAGTAACAAACAACGTGGACTTCCCTTGTTAGAAGATAATACTTGGTGAGACACTTACTGAATCTGCAGTCACCATGTCACCCACTTTGCAAAACACTGGTCTCTAGGCACAGTATTTTTATTATTTTGTGTAATTTTTCTTTATCTCCTGGCATTCCCATGAAGGCCCTTTCTCATTTTTCTTCCTGTGAAAGTGAAATAAAGACAACGGAGTCTATAACTTCAGAGGTCTTGAAATTCTGTTGTTCATACCGCCAGTTAAAATGATTTCTGAATTTTTCGTTGCTTTCCCTTCAGCAGAGTTTCATTTGCTAAAGATCTGAGACGCAGAGAATTCGATTCTGTGGGCTGATACAATCGTGCTTAATAGGTACAGATATCTCCTAAGAACCCTCCTATCTCGTGGCTTTTAAATGTTCAGGATTCTATAAATACCATAACTTCAGCATATTAAAACATTAAGGGATTTCTTCAGATTCCCAGAGCCTTAAATTTAAGACTAGGCAAATATGTGCGAGTGTGTTTCTATAGTGCGGAATAAAAGTTATGGCAGGGGTTTTCAGAGCAGCATCACTATAAGCGTCGCTCCTGCCACTGCCTTTCACAAGGGCCCACTTGCTGTGAAATATTTTGAAAACCGAGCTGAAGTGAAGATAACGCAGAGCGCAAACAGGCGGAAATACGAATAAACTGAGCGTGGCTGGCAGAAACAGTGAGGTTGGCAGTTTCCGCAAAGGAAGAGAAGGCTTGGTAAACCTGGAGGAAAAACCCGCCCAGAGCTGTTGTTTAGAAACCTCCCCACCTCCGTTTCCCTTGCCCCTAGAGTGGGGGAGCTCCCCAGAACCGAGGAAGCAGCCCCCCAAAACCGCTTCCGCAACTGCAGCTTCCCTTCTCAAGCCCCCAGGGATTAGCGCCTTCTGAGGCCACGATTCCCTGTGACCCAAAAATAACTACACAGATAGGAGAGAAAGGTCCAAAGATTGAGGCACAAGGAAGTACTCAGTTACCTCCTTATCGCTTATAGCCAGAACGCTGGAAACCTAACCCCGCGCCAGCCTTTTATAGAGAGTCCCTCGAGCCCCGCCCTAGCAACTTCTCTTAGCAACGCCTCGCCCCGGTGCGCTGCCTTCTTATCGGCCTCTGCCAGGCCCTTCCTGTTCCCCTCCCCCAGTCAGCTTTGCTCGGCTGCTTCAGGTCACGTGACTGTCCCCAGGGGAGGGGCGGGGCGGGCAAACGCGTGAGGGGCGGGGCGCTGGGTGAACGAGCTTACGTCATCAAGATACGCCGGGTGGGTGGCGGTTCTTAGCGCTCCTGGGAGTGTCGAGGTTCCGCGACTGGGTGAGATGGCGGAGACGGCGGCAATGGTGTGGCTGCGGGGCCCTGGCTTCGGGTGCAAGGCGGTGTGGTGTAGTTCGGCCCCGTGCTCCGTACGAGATTTTATCTGTCGACACTGCAAAGATCAGGTGAGGTTTGTGGTTCCTGGAAAAGAAGAGGACAGAGGAGGTCAGGGGCAGGAATAGGTGCGGTGAGGGTGTGTCGGGGGGGGTGTCTATTTTGGGGGTTTTTCAATTTTTGAGGCTGAGGGTTCCTCAGTTTCAAACTGATAATGAGGGCTTCCGTCGCTTTTGTTTTGTGATGGTTTTGTCCCAGAGAAGGGAGAAAAACTCTTCTGCTCACAGGCGCTATAGTCCGGCCCTCAGTCTGGACTAACAGACCCTTTGGTATTATTCTCTTCATCCGTAAAGGAGGCATTTGGCCCAGATGATTTTTAAGGCTCACTTCCTTACGTTCACTCTACGGTTATGTGACGTGCATTTTTGTCCATTGATAACACAGCCGTTAGCTCCACCCTAGAGAAGTATGTCATATCCAAAGGATGATTGGGAACGAAGTGGATCCTTCTGGTCACTGGTCGTGGCCAAGCACTCATAGGCCCTGTCGAGAGCATGATCTTAGGGCCTGTCATTTAGACGATTTCATTAATCATACGATGCTCTTACTTGTCCAGGCATATTTTTCAAAACCTTATAAAGTTACACATGTGTAGTTTACTTAATTATGACGTAAGCAAGCTTTTACCAACTAAAAGATATTAAACCTGTTGTGTTATTTAAAGAATTAGATGCTCTCCTTGAATCTAATTTTAATTTTGACATTTGACTTCTTACTCTATTTTTCTTTATAAGCACACCTCCTCCGTGTTTCCCTAGACTTTCTCTGGTTGTAATTTATGAGCTTAACACATGTTAACACTGCAGTCTAAACCACATCTTTACTTGGACTGGTTCCATGAAGAAGCAGTGTCTATTTGCCAATCGTGTAGTTTTTCAGTTTCCTGTTTTCTTCCTATACTTCAGTCCAGTTTAACTGCTGTCAGAACTGACAGTTTCCATCAGTTTGCCATCTGAATGGGGAAATCTTTTCCAAAATAGGTGGATTTTAATATCTTTGAAAATAACTCTTATCTCATGAGTACAATTTTCAATCTCATTGACAGTTCATCCAAAGTGGGACCAGAAAAATGTAGACCTTAATTATGAGGAGTCTTGGAAAAAATTTAAAATAAGAAGTAAGAAATATGAATGAATGAATTCAGTCATATACTTAAGAAGCATGGCCATAATAAGTATGAACAAAACCACAAAACTTATAAAAGGGCATTTGATGAGATACTGGAATAAATAAAAATACCGCAGTTTCACACCTGTGCCTTTTAAAATAAAACTAATCTGACACATGATAAAGTTGGTGTTAGTTCTCCCTGAAGAAGTGAAAAATCAGCCCAGCGGTTCATTAGGCTGGGATAGCAGACATAGATAGAGCCAGCTGCAAAGTCAATATAAAGTGTTTCTCTTAAGGACATGTTGCAGTGGTGAAATGTCAAAAATCATTTCCTTGAAAGTCGACTTCTTTTTCATTCTTTTCGAAACCTTCCCTTGAAAATCATAGATTATAAGAATAAACTGCTGTTTGAAGTTGTATCAGTAAGAAGCATCCCACTCTTGCCTTGAGAATCTAAGTTTCTTTGATGTAGAGAAGCACTCTTGATTTCCAGGTGCAGAGCCTCGAATTAAGGGGTTTCTAGACACAACATTGCACATTTATTTTAGCCGTGTAGTTTCCGAGGAAACAGGAGCCGGAATCTCCTTCACAGTCTAGACCTGGTATTGTCCCTGATACACACAGCCCTGCTTTATTGTGAGCCTCTGGAGACATTGTTTCATTTAAATTTCACCTAAATTCCATCCTAGCCCCCAATCCTATAACTGTATGCTTTCATTTGTTGGTGAGACACCTCATGATTCCTCTGGTGTGCAGTCCCTCTCTTGTAGTGAGTCAAGAAATTTGACTTTGTTTTTCTCTGGTCGCCTTGGCTGATTGGCCCAAGACGCATGTAATACTTCGTGTTCGATATGCCTTATGAAGGTTAAAAACAGTTAAATTGATTCTAAATTTTCTTTGTTTTTGTTTTTTTTTCTACTAGAAAATTGACAAGAATCTTAAGTAGAAAAATACAATTTTGGTAATCAGTTGTCTGACTAAATAAGCGGTTCTGTTCAGAAATGAAGTATGATGTGTAATCTTTCTGCCTTCATATTAAAGTTTTTTGAAGTTATTTAGGATTTTAGAAATACCATACTCATTGGATATACAAAATATTAAAGTGGCTCTTAATTTATAAACATTAAATATATAGAAGGTATATTACTTGTCTCATTTAATTTTGCAGCTTTTTAAAGTAAACAGGATTTTATAGACAAGAATCATCCTTCATGTTAATCACATCATTGTATATGGCCTGAGTTCCCTTCCTCTCTCCTGGTACTATATTTGCCTGGGAAAATGCCAGTCAGTCTAAATCCAGCTCTCCACCTATTTTGAGTGGCATCTAGGCAGTGACCCTGGTAGGGGAACTAATCAGTCTCATGACAAATTCACATACACCAGCCTTAGTGCTGCTTGGCAATTCTACTGTAATTGCATTTGGATTAGAGAAATCCGCTGGATTGCAGGACTGCTGAGAATATTGATCCTGCTAGCCCTTGGGCAGCTGGGCAGAGCCTGGGTGTGCCCAGAATCTCAACCCATCCTTAGTAACTTTGCTCACACTCCCCAGGGTGTCATCCAGATATTATTTGTGTTTACCGTGGTATGAAAATGATTGAGAGGCACAGCTCAGTTCATCACTTTTTCACTGTCCTGGATTACTCTCTCACATCCTCTCTCTTTAAATCTCCAAGACTTATTCCATCTCAAGGACAAACTCTGTATTCAAGCAGTAAGGACAGAATTTTCCTCTCCCCACAGCAGTGCTCTGGTAGGTACCTCCTGTATATTCAGCCTTCTTGTGTGTTACTGGGGATGAACTGTCATTATTTTACAAGTAATTTGCAGTTATCTTCTACTTTGTAGAGTAACCCCTCGTTCTCACCTACTGAAAGACTTATTCGGCATTAGTGCTTCCTCCCCTGTATTTTCCAGTGTTTTCCCTTTTTCCTGGATCATTCCTACCAGTGGATCATTCCTACCAGTGTGCAAACATGAGCCCACATCCCTTCCAGCTATTGCTTTATTTTCTCTGATTTTCTTGATTTAAAAAAATATGCTTGAACATAATTTTTTCTCCTTTAGAACCCACTCTAGTTCAGCTTTTCTGTTCCCATCACTTCACCAGCTCTGTGTCATGCTGGTCAGTATCTTCTGTGTGGCAGTATCCAGCGATCAGTTTTCATCTTGCTTGGCCTCTCAGCCTCAGTTTGCACAGTTGACCATTCCCCCCTTAATACACTTCTCTCACTTGTGCATATGACACCCTCGGTTCTCTTCCATCTCGCTGGCCTCTCCTTTCCAGTCTCTCTTGCTGCTTCGTCCTCATCACCCTGAGCTCTCATGTTGGAGGAGCCCCTTCCTCATCCCAGTGGTTTCGTCCATACTCACAGCTTTCAGTACCATCAGTGTGCTGATAGCTTTCAAGTGTTAATCTTCAGCACAGACTTCTTCCCCAAACTCCAGACTTGTATAACACCTGGTCTGCTTGGCATCTCCATCTGCTTGTGTAATAAACATCTCACACTAAAATATCCGAAACGAGACTGATTTTCTCTTTCAAATTTCCTTTTCCCTCTTAAGAGGTGCCAACTCTATTTTTCCATTTGTCAAACCAAACTTTTGGAATCTTAATTTCTCTATTGAGCACACTCCCTTCACTAGAGCATTAGCATTTTCATTCAGAGTGTCCTCAGAATCTCACATTTCTCTTCTACTCTGCCACTACTGCCCTGGTACACATAGAAATGTCTCACCTGGATTATCCCAATGATCTCTCTGCTTCTGTAGTCTTATTTTTACAGTTTAACAGAGTGATCCTTTAAAAGCATGACTGATCTCAGTTTGTTTAAAACTCTACAGTAGTTTTATTCAGAGTGCCATCCAGAACCCTTACAGTGGTTTTGAAGGCCTTATCACTCACTCCCCTTTGTGTACTTCATTCCAGCCATGTCGGCTATGTTGCTCTTCCTTGAATACTCTAAGCTCATCTGTGTTGCAGTCTTTGCATTTGCTGTTCCCCCAGACAACCATATGGCTTATTCTCTCACTTTCTTAAATTCTCTGCTTTCTCTGACTGACCATATATATTAACTAGATTAGCACCACACCTATCCACATATCTTAATCCCCTTTACCCTGCATTTCACCCCTTGACATAATATATAATTTGTCAATTACATAATTATATCAAACGTAATATATGTTTGTTCATAATTTGTCTTCCCCCACTAGAATATAAGCATCATGAGGCAGGATTTGCGTTCACTATGGTATTCATGGTAGTATTCCAACACTTGAAAAGTGCCATGCTCATAGCAGGCAGCTGAGTGAAGGAATGGGTCCCGTTAAAATAGCTGTGTGGTGTGCCTCAGAATGAATGTTCAGAGTTTCCACTTCAGGAAGATGCCAGAAATGCTTTTTTCCTTTCTGTTTGTATTTAGATCTCTTTATTCTTCATGTTGCAGATTTAATTGTCAACCTCCGATATAACCTCCTATAAGTTCCATATAACTTTGGAGAATACTCCTCCGTTGTGTTATTTTATGGCATCAGAAACTTGTGTAGGGGCTTCCCTGGCAGTCCGGTGGTTAAGACTCTGAGCTCCCACTGCAGAGGGTGTGGGTTTGATCTCTGGTTGAGAGCCAAGATCCTGCATGCCAAGTGTTGAGGCTAAAAAAAAGAAGCTTGTTTAGAAAACCTTACGGTATTTATATTTTCTTTTCATCACTTCATCTGAGAATTTTTTTGAAATACATAGAGTGGGTTTGGGGGGTATGTGGGCTTCTTCAGAGATTGGCTGGAACTCAGGGAGAGGCTGGCAGAAGAGATTAATTACCAACTGCCAGCTGATTCTAAAACTGTTAAAGCTTATGTAAGAGTATTAAAAACCATATTTTTGTCTCCTCTTCTCCCCTCTTCTTATCCCTATCTACACTTTTCAAGATGTCACTTTTAAATTTGGGACCACTCAATGTTCAACTTGGTATTATTTTTAAGTCAGAGGAAATGGGACCATCAGAGTTACTAGATCTGAGCCCCTGTAATCTTCCACCTTGACTCCTATTTCCTGTTAGAGAGCGAAAAAGAGCAGTTTTAATTTTCACCCAAGAGGCAAAAAGTTCTTTATATCATGATTAGGTAGGTATTAGGAAAAAGTTGTACCTAGAATACATCATATAAAATGACTTTTTTCTTTTAGTGGTTTTCATTTTTTTTCAATTCAGCAGATATTAATTTATCATATCTACTAACTCCTTGTAACTGAAATAATAAAAAATAAGCTAGGTCCCTTCCTGCAAAAACACTTGTCTCGTAAACAGCATTGAAAGAACCCTTCATTTGTCTCTAGGTTGTTCCAGTGGAATGCTTCTTTGTGAAGTGCAATGGATCACTTGTTAACACCAGTGACACAGTGCAGCATGGAGCTGTTTATAGTTTGGAACCAAGACTTCGTGGTGGAAAAGGAGGTAGGACGTGAATGTTGACGGCTTAGTAGTAATATATCTGCATTCTGTTGCCAGATGTATTAAATTAACAAACTCCTTGGAATCTGTAGTATACCAGCCTTGATTTGTCTTATGAAGTCCTTTGTTAATTTACCTAGTTTTGAATATTTTCTCTTTTATTCTTTTTGGGGAAGATACAGTATGATAAAATTCCCACCTTCTCTAGCCCAGCCAGATCACTCTTAGGCACCCTAGGCTCTCAGTCTTTGGGGAGAATTAGATGGAGAGGTGATGGCTGTTCTGTCCAGTTTGCTGATGAGTGTTAGAACAATCAAATCTCCTTTTGCCGTTCTCAGCATTTTGTTTGGTTATTCTAGTTCCACGGGAAGTCTGACGTCACTTTATGAAATACAGCTGTTTACAGATTGAGGTAGATTAAGGTCATGGTTGTAGTAACTCATTTTAGAGAGAAAACAAACTAAAAGAGCAAAAACTGAGTATGAACAATTCTTGGTATTTCTTCTGATGGACTAACATAATTTTTAGGCTTTCTCAAAATCTGTGGTGACTTGGTTTGGTTTTCAAAGAGCTAACATCTCAGATTACAGTCATCCTGCTGTTTGAAATTCTGTCAATATGAAGCTTTTTGTGTCAGCTAGTGACAGATGAAAATTGCTTTATTGCAAAATCTCATCATGTAGTTTGTAAAATTCTTAATTGTGGAATTTGGGGATTTCTGTACTAGGTATAGCCCTCTAAAATAAGAGCAAGTGTGAAAAGCACAAGATTGAATCACGTTTATCAGTATTCTTGCCTTTGCTACCTGGGTTAGAATCTTGATGTGCATTTCCTTTAAAACTGAAAAGAAAGTAGAGATCACCTTTACTCTTATGATAATCTTATAATATAATAGTACTCTTTTCACAAGTTCGGCTTTTATCCATCCTTGAATACTTAAAAAAAATTATTTATTTATTTTAATTGGAGGCTAATTACTTGACAGTATTGTGGTGGTTTTTGCCACACCTTGACATGAATCAGCCACGGGTGTACATGTGTCCCCCTCTCCTGATCCCATCCGGCTGGGCTGTCCCAGTGCACCGGCTTTGAGTGCCCTCTTTCATGCATCGAACTTGGATTGGTCACCTATTTCACATATGCTAATATACATGTTTCAGTACTATTCTCTCAAATCACCCCACCCTCACCTTCTCCCACAGAGTCCAAAAGTCTGTTCTATCTGTGTCTTTTTTGCTGTCTTGTATATAGGGTCATCATTACCATCTTTCTAAATTCCATATATATGTGTTAATATACTGTATTGGTGTTTTTCTTTCTGACTTACTTCACTCTATATAATAGGCTCCAGTTTCATCCACCTCATTAGAACTGACCATCTTTGAATACTTTTTAACCTGCTTTCTTCAAATACATTTGTTTAGGTTTTGGCTCAATGCTCCGAGCACTCGGTGCTCAGATTGAAAAGACAACCAATCGAGAGGCTTGCCGGGATCTCAGTGGAAGGAGATTACGAGATGTCAATCATGAAAAAGCGTAAGATGCCCACCTGTTTTGTTTTTTAAAGAGACGTAGTTTTTTGTTTTTTAAAGAGACATTAGTGATGGCACACACACCACGCATATCAGAAATGTAAACTTAAAATACTTATGCTCTAATTTGTTGTTACCAGACTTAACCTTTTCCATGACTGAATAATTATCTTTGGGTTTTAGTCAAGTCCATAACAGTATACTAGTAAGCATGGCACACCTTTCTGAGGGACTATCACAGGGTGAATAAGAGTGCAATAATTTGTATAGGTGGGGTGCTACCTATATAAAAGTATGTGTATATAATTTAGCCATTTAGTTACGTCTCCTCTTTCCCATCCCCAGAATGGCTGAATGGGTAAAACAACAAGCCGAGCGAGAAGCTGAAAAGGAGCAAAAGCGCCTGGAACGACTGCAGCGGAAGCTTGCAGAACCCAGGCACTGCTTCTCCAGCCCCGACTACCAGCAGCAGTGCCATGAGATGGCCGAGCGCCTGGAGGATTCCGTCCTCAAAGGTGAGGAGGAGGGTTCCTTTGTGCCATCCGCAGGCATCCTGGAAGCCAGCCATTCCACACCAAGGGCAATTCTTGACCTTTCTTAGGTTATAGACTTATGAGAATCTGATGAAGCTATGAAATTTCTCCACTCGGTAATGAACACAGTATGCCTTACTACATGGAGGGGAAAAACCCACATATCCACACAACATTTGACATAGTTGATCCCTGAGCTCTGGGGGCTCATGGGCCCCAGGTAAGAATGCTTTTTGTGCTTCCTGGGAATAAGCTAAGTCTTCAGGAGGTACCAAGACTCCCACATATTTGCTTTCAGTTTTAGGTCCCCTTTTTATTAAATGGTTTTTATTGGGAATGATTATTCTTAGCTTTTATGTTTTAGCATCAAAAGCATTATGCTAGGACTCAGTGCATTCAGTTGGATAAGGAGGAGTCTTTTCCATCAAAAGGGTTATAACATAATAGGGGAAAGATAGCTGTATACAAATAAGGGGATGCATAAGGGGCATAAGGGGGTCGATTGTTAGGTTTGAGGAGTGTTAGGAATGGATCTGTAAGCTTCAAAGTTACAAATTGGACATAGTGCTTTAAAAATCTGGTTTAAGAGCCAAAATGGTTATTTTAAATCTGTAAATTTAAGATTAGTCTCATTTTAACTGGATTAAATTTTGGTATGCTGAGAAATTTAAATCTAGAGCTTTAGATTGCAGCTCTTTTTGCAATCCAGATTATTTTTAAATTCTTTAATTAAACTTAGTCCTGATAGTAGAAACTGAGTTGTTAAAATTTGTGGCTAGGCATGCAGGCTGCCTCTAGCAAGATGGTATCAGCAGAAATTGGTGAGAGTCGGAAACGGCCAAACAAATCAAAAACAGACGGAGGAGCCAGTACAGGGAAAAGGAAATGCTTTTGGTAAGTACGTTCATTTTCATTCCAAATAGATCTTTGAGGACTGAATAAAAATATTTTTTTCTTTCTGTTTATCCCTCTAGAATATCTTGTTCTGAAACTTACCTACTATATTTCTTCCTTGTCTTATCTGGTATAAACACACTTTTAAGTAAAGTCTAATGGAAGCTCAGAAATTTTCCAGAGTATTTCAGATCAGGTTTCAGTGATTCTGACATTATACACATTAGTAATGGTTTCTGCCATAAGTGCCATTAATAGAATCTAAGGGACAGTTTGTTTGCCTTCAGTGAAAAATCACACAAAAAATAGCTTTATACTTGACTATTAGACGTTGAAAGAGGTAACTTTCAGAATTCCAGGGGGAAGCCATGACTTTAGTTTCCAAGTTGTCCTGTTTTCTCTGTTTTTTCATAGTCATCACTGAGGTCTTCGGTCACCCTTCCAGACCTCTCTTCATCACTTTTGCTCTTGTGGGTGAAAAGCACAGCAGTACTTTTTCTTAACCCTTTTACTCTTAGTTCCTCCTCCCTTCCCAGTTGGTCCTCTGGTTACCAGCTTAGTTCTCTTGGGCCAGATTCTAGATGATGATAAGTTGAGTTGGATCTTGGCTTGTTTGTTGGCTTCCCGAAAGGTAATTGTTAACTAAACAATATTTAACTCGGTCCAGCATAGAATTTTTTGTGTTCTTCCTGAAATGGAAATTAAATGTTCCTGAGAGAAAATGTAATGGTATTTCCTGTGGGTCTCTTTTTTTAAGCCAGGTTTATTGATATATAATTTATATACAGTAAAATTCACCCTTTTTGAACAGTTCTTCAAGTTTTGAAAAGTTTATAATACATAATTATGTAGGCATCACCAAAATCAGGCTGTAGAATATTTTTGTCAGCCTCAGAAGTTCCTTTGTGTCCTTTCGCAGTTAATTTTCCTCCCCCCATCTCCACCCCTGTCAACCACTGATCACTAGCCTGATGTTTGTTCCTATGGTTTCTTTTTTTCTAGAATGTCATATAGCTTTTTGCGTCTCTTTCTGTTTTTTTTTTTTTTAATGCTTCTAAGAGCATTCGTTATCAGATCTAAACTATTAAAGTATTAGCAAGGAGGTATGTTTCCATGGAATTACTTAACAATGCATTCCTGTATTACAGCCAAGAGATGCACACACATCAATCAGTTCAGTACAGTCGCTCAGTCATGTCTGACTCTTTGTGACACCATGGGCTGCAGCACACCAGGTTTCCTTGTCGATCACCAACTCCTGGAGCCTACTCAAACTCATATCCATTGAATCGGTGATGCCATCCAACCACCTCATCCTCTGTCGTCCCCTTCTCCTCCTGCCTTCATCTTTCCCAGCATCAGGGTCTTTTCAGATGAGTCAGTTCTTCGCATCAGGTGGCCAAAGTATTGGAGTTTCAGCTTCAGCATCAGTCCTTCCACTGAATATTCAGGACTGATTTCCTTTAGGATGGACTGGTTGGATCTCCTTGTAGTCCAAGGGACTCTCAAGAGTCTTCTCCAACACCACAGTTCAAAAGCATCAATTGTTCGGCGCTCAGCTTTCTTTATAGTCCAACTCTCACATCCATACCTGACTACTGGAAAAACCATAGCCAGATGGACCTTTGTTGGCAAAGTAATGTCTCTGCTTTTAAATACGCTGTCTAGGTTGGTCATAACTTTTGTTCCAAGGAGTAAGTGTCTTTTAATTTCATGGCTGTAGTCACCATCTGCAGTGATTTTGGAGCCCCCAAAAATAAAGTCTATCACAGTTTCCATTATTTCCCCATCTATTTGCCATGAAGTGATGGGACCAGATGCCATGATCTATCTTAGTTTTCTGAATGTTGAGCTTTAAGCCAACTTTTTCACTCTCCTGTTTCACTTTCATCAAGAGGCTCTTTAGTTCTTCGCTTTCTGCCATAAGGGTGATATCATCTGCATATCTGAGGTTATTGATATTTCTCCTGGCAATCTTGATTCCAGCTTGTGCTCCACACATCAATGGTTATCATCAAAATATAAATATGAATACATCCACGTACATTCCTCCCTTCCTTCTGTTCCTGTGCTGCCATCCTAAATGAACAAGTCCTGGCATATATTCCTCTGAGACGGTTTAATCCATGTTCAAGGTGTTTTTTGTTTTGTTTGTTTAATCAATTACAACAAAAATATTTACAGATTGGTTAATTCCGCAGCTCTGCTTTTTATCGAACATTGTCACCTCTGGCCATCTAGAAAGTCTCGATGTTGTAAAATAGTGTACCTTGTCTACAATAAACATAGGTACCTTATAAAAATGCACATACAGACCCATGGTTATAACTTAAAACTGTCTTCTAGATAATGGAAATATTAGCCAAGAGCCCTTCCCGTCACCCTGCCTCTTACTCCTGTCTTCAGCGTTTCAGTGACTACGTAGCAGATTACATTTAGTTCCAAGAGGTGGATTAACATACATAGTCCCAGAAGACACAGCCCTTCATTGTTATAGGAAGGGCTGGGCCTTCTCTTTTCACTCAGCATAGTGCTTTTGAGACCCAGATGTGTTGTTATATGTATCGATAGTTCCTTTTGTTGTTGCCTGGTATGGCTGTACCACAACCTGTTTATCCATTCTTTAGTTGTTCGGCATTTGGGTAGTTTCCAATTTGGGGCGATTATGAATAAAACTGGATTTTCTTTTAACTATTTGTTATTTTATCTAATTTCCAACAGTTAAAATTCATACAATATTAGGAAAAAGGCTTTAAGCAAAATCAATTAAAGAGAGTCACATGTTTTAAAGAGAGATCCCTAGGATCTTTGGAATGTTGCTCTCAGTCTCCCGGAAATTTTTTTTTCGTTCTGTTTATACCTTTGGGATATCTTGTTCTGAAACTTACCTACTGTCCACCTCCATCTCAAGCTAGCAGATATCCTTATTCAGAGTCTGTTTCCTGGACTAACTGCAGCTCTATTTTCTTTTTTAAGTTGAAGCTGTAAATGGCATTAAATCTTTCTGTTACTTTCTGATAGGATGGGCATGGAAGGACTAGGGACTGCAGAGGGGTCCAGCTCTGAGAACTCTGATGACGACAGTGAAGAAGCACCGAGTACTTCTGGAATGAGCTTTCATGTTTCTCAAAATGGCTGTGGTGGTGTTGACAGGGCAGCTGAAATTCCTAGTAGTTCTCAGCAGGCAAGAGTATTGAGTACAGACTGTAGATCACCAGAAGAACCACAGAGCCCTTTGACTGACTCTGGGAACAGTATTTCAGAAGACTTGTGTGCTGAGCTGGGGGAGACACCTACCCAGGAGTACATGGAAAGGAAGAGGGCTGTAGAAACAGAGAACACCCAGGAGAAAAAGGAGGCAGAGGGTAAAGAACCCTTAGAAAAGGAAGCAGCTGGAGTTGGACAGAATACGGAGCAAGAAACAAAAGAAATGGCTGATGGGGAAAGAGCTGCCAAGGGAGCACCTGGAGAAGATAGGCAAAACATTGCCGTTGCCAAGCTGGAGGCCAGCCAGTCAGGAAACATGGTGAGTAAATTTTAAGAGTCGATGTCTAAAGCCAAGTCAGTTTTTTTTCCTTAAACCTTTTATTTTGTATTGGGGTATACTTGATTAACAGTTTTGATAAATTCAGGAGAGCAACAAAGGGACTCAACCATCCGTATACATGTATGCATTCCCCCGCTAACTCCCCTCTCATCCAGGCTGCCACATAACACTGAGCAGAGTTCCGTGTTAAAGCCAAGTCAATTTAATCTCTGCAGTAGGTCATTAAAATGAAAACATGTGCTTTTCCCCATCAGCTGCTTAGTGGAAAGGCTTGTTTAATAATCAGAAGTCGATGATAGTGAAGCTTGTCGTATCTCCCCCCACTCCACCCCCCAAAAGAAAAATCCTTGGATTTTTTTGTTTTTAAGCTGTGGAATTGGTATTATTTTGCCACTAGGTGGTGTCCTTGGTTCTATAGTTCATCAATTCTAGGATGCACATTTTTCACATTTTAATATCTCTGAGTTTGGATATATATATCATGTTACCGTTTACTTGATATGATTTATTCTTTCTTAATAATACAGGCAGTAGTAAGGCACATTATGATAGCTGGCACTTTTAGATTTGATGAAATGTGCTCATTTTCCTGTCACTACATTTCTTGTTAGTTTTTCTTTCTCAGGTGAGTTACTGTTTGAACACAGTTGTCCGTTGAATGTGAAGACCTTTCCTGCAGAAGAGGAGCAGTTCCTTTTAAATTTATCATTAAATCTTAAGCCTTACACTCAGCTTTTTAAAAACTTATTTTCATTATGCATGCTTTCCCTTAAATAATTATTTGCCATCTTCAATGGACTGACTTCCAGCAAAAATCTTTAACGTTTATTTTTCAGTCTAATGATTTCCTTTTTAGGACAGATGAAACCTGACTTGGCTTCCTTTGATAAACAAAAGCTACCATTATTTATTTAAAGCACCTTCCCTATTCCCAGGAAATAAGCAGAAATGCATATATTGCTCTTTCTAGGGGAGATAGTGAAATTTTTTGAGCTAAGGGCTTTAAATTGACCCTCACACCATCTCTGGAGTTGTAAGAATGGTCAGCTTTTACGTAACTCATATGTGCTAGGAGTTTATCCTGAGCAAAGTCTTAGAAAAATGAAAAATGAAAATAGAATAAAACCTGATTTGACTTTTAATCTTTGAGCTTTTAACTGTGGAAATTTTGTTCTTGATGTAGTTGTAGCTGTTGTATTCATGGTAACTCTGCAGCCATGTGCGATTCTTGAAAAACACATAGTGGGTTAGGATTTGGCCATGTATAAAGAAGTCAAAATTCACTCTAGAAATCTAACAAAATAACCTTAAAAAAAAGAGATCAACTAGAAAGATAAAGAATTTATCTATAGAGTTGTTCAGTATTTTTGAACAACTTAACTTTGAGAGAATTATTATCCTTTGAATATGCGGACAACGGTTTGTCTGGTCAAAGCTGTGCTTTTTCCAGTGGTCATGTATGGATGTGAGAGTTGGATCATAAAGAAAGCTGAGCACCAAAGAATTGATGCTTTTGAACTGTGGTGTTGGAGAAGACTCTTGAGAATTCCTTGGACTGCAAAGAGATCCAACCAGTCAATCCTAAAGGAAATCAGTCCTGAATATTCACTGGAAGGACTGATGCTGAAGCTGAAGTTCCAATACTTTGGCCACCTGATGGAAAGAACTGACTCATTTGAAAAAACCCTGATGCTGGGAAAGATTGAAGGCAGGAGAAGGGGACGACAGAGGATGAGATGGTTGGATGGCATCACCGATTTGATGGATATGAGTTTGAGCAAGCTCTGGGAGTTGGTGATGGACAGGGAAGCCTGGCATGCTGTAGTCCATGGGGTCGCAAATAGTCAGACATGACTGAGCGACTGAACTGAACTGAATATGTTTTTTAAAAAACTCCTAAATAAAAAAACCTCCTAGGTGAGGGACTTCCCGGTGGTCCAGTGGTTAAGAATCTCCCTTCCAATGCAGGGGACATGGGTTCAGTCCCTGGTTGGGGAACTAAGAACCCACATGCCTGAGGGCAACTAAGCCTTTGGCACCACAACTAGAGAAAGCGGATGTGCTGCAACAAAGACCCAGTGCAGCAAAAAAAAAAAACAAAAACCCAAAATCCCTAGATGAACACTTTCATTCTTGGCAGAGCATCCGTCATTAAGAGTATTTAATTTTGTGTAAGTCTATAAAGTTACTTGGTTGATAGAACATTTGCAGGTCTTTTGAACAGCATTTAAATTTGTCAAGTTATTTAAGTGAGAACTTTAACAATCATAATTATTTGATTAGAATAGAAAGCTTAAGATAATGGGGTTAGGGAACTTCCCCTGGTGGTTCAGTGCCTAAAACTCCACGCTTCCAGGGCAGGGGCCTGGATTCCATCCCTGGTCAGGGAACTAGATCCCTCACGCCATGATGATGATGATCCCATATGTGACAACTAAGACATGATGCAGCCAAATAAATATTTTTTAAAAAGATGATGGGATTAATATCAGTAGATTCTTAGGCATAGGATTCTCATTAAAATGAACCTTTATAGGATGCTGCTTTTTTCTCCGGTCATAGTGGGAAGGGTAGGTGAGGTAAATGAAGTATGTTTTACTGTTTGAATTTTTATTGGATAAGTCAAAAAAGAAAAGTTATGTTCATACATATTAAGATTTATCTGTTTTGGAATCTTATAACTTAAGTTGTTGTTCTGAATACCTGTTTCTAAATATATAGATAAAAAAATGAATGTTTACTTGAATTGAGAACATGTATAGAATAACATGATTATTAGCATTCAGCAGTAAGATATGGCATATTAAATGAAAATTTCTTGAAAAATAGGATGTCAGTGACAGTTGAAGAAAGTTTTAATTAGAGACAAAGGAATGGACTGACTTAAAAATTTCTCTTTTTTTTTCTTTTTCTCAGGATATCAGTCAGGAAACTTTAGATTTACTGGCAATCAGTTCTGTTGCAGAAATGGAGTTGCTGGGCTTGGAGAAGCTCAAGTGTGAACTCCTGGCCCGGGGACTGAAGTGTGGGGGCACTCTCCAGGAGCGGGCAGCGAGGCTCTTCTCTGTCAGAGGACTGGCAAAGGAGCAGATAGATCCAGCTTTATTTGCCAAGCCTTCAAAAGGGAAGAAGAAGTGAATTTCGTCAGAGCTGATTTTCTGTTTCTTTATAGTCTAGGGCTTATAACCTGTATAATGTTGACTCTTGAACGTTATTCCTTTTGCTATTAAAGGTGACTTTTTAATAATCCGGTTCTAACTACCCTCTTTTTCATTATTAGATTTATGGAATTAATTGTGAAACCATCTGAGTGTGAAGATTTTTTGTGGGAAGCTTTTTTATAGCTTATTTTAAAAATAAATATAGGGCTATTCAGAGTTTGGGTTTCATTTTGTGTCTTTTAGATAAGTTGTACTTTCAAAGATTTGTGGACATAAGATTATTCATAATACAGTCTTTTCTGTCTTTTAATATCTGTAGGCGCTGTAGTGGTAATTTCTCTCTCATTCTCATACTGGTAATTTCTGTTTTTCCTGATGAGTCTAGGTAGGAGTTTATTGTTTGTTGATCTGTTCTCAAAAAACTGCCTTTTGGCTTTGTTGCTTTTTCTTAATTGTTTTTAATTTCACTTATTTCTGCTCTTTATTCTTTCTTCTACTTTGCTTGGGTTTACTTTGGTCTTTTTAGTTTTTCTTCTTAAGGTACGTACCAAGTCACTGACTAGACTTCGTCTAGTGTAAATATTTAAAGCTGTGAGTTTTTCTTTAAGCACTATTTCGACTCCATCTCAGAATTTTTGATATATTTTCATTTTCATTCAATTTTAAATACTTTCTAACTTTCTTGTGAAGTCTTCTTTGACCCACGGATTACCTAGAAGTATGTTGTCTAATTAGCAAATTTTAAAAGTTCAATTTATTTAAACTAAAAAAAAATAGTTTACCTATTTCTCCCACCCTGTACTCCCTGCCTCTGACAACCATCAGTCATTTCTCTGTATCTATGAAGTTGGGGTTTTTAAAAAAAAAAAAAATTTTTTTTTTTTTTAGATTCCACATGTAAGAGAGGTCATATAGTATTTGTCTGTATCTTGCTTAATTCACTGAGCAAAGTGCCTTCAGGATCCATTCATATTCTGAAAATGGCAAAATTTAATTCTTTGTTAGTGGCTGAATAATATTGCATCGCATATATTGTTCATTAGTCATCCATTTATGGGTACTTAGGTTGTTTTCATATCTTGGCTGTTATAAATAATGCAGCAATTAACATGGGAGTGTACATAGCTTTGCACGTTTTTGTTTTCCGTTTTTAATCTTTATTTATTTATTTTTGGCTGTGCCTCATGGTTTGTAGGATCTTAGTTCCCAGACCAGGGACTCAAACCCAGGCCCTCAGCAGTGAAAGTGCAGAATCCAGATCATGGGACTGCCAGGGAACTGCCTTTTTTATTTTTCAGGAAAGAGTGGGTGGATGGTGCACTTTCTGAACCCTCACATATCTGGCAGTGTTTTTCTGTTACTTTTGCATGTGATAACCTTGACTGGATATCAAATCCTAGTTTACAGTCTTCTTTAAAAACAATAGATATTTGCTATTGTTTTCTGGGATATAATATTGCAGTAGAGAAGCCTTTGATTCTGATTTTGCGTTTCTTAATGTGAATTTTTTTCCTTGAATAGATACTGCTTTTTATTTATGCTTTAAATTTTAAAATGTCACCATGTTATTTCTAGGTATGGTCTCTTCCTTAATATTTCTTAGTATTAGGTAACTTTTTTGCAGTCTAAAGACTGGCCTTTTAATTTTACACCATTATTTTCCTATTATTTGATTATTGCCTGTATTCTGTGTTTCCATGGAACCTGATTTTTGCTATATCCAATCTGCTGTTTACCACTCTTGTATTTGTAAACTGTTAGGCTTTTCCCTTAGAAAATCTTTCTTTCTTTCAGATTAGTCCATGCTTACTTGCTTCTGTTTTTAAATATGTTCTCTTGAAACTTGGTATGCGTATGCTGTGGGGTCTTCTACGTTTTCTGTTTCTCTTTCATAAGGGCACCTTTCTTCCAATTCCTCAAGTTGATTTCCTTATACTTTCTCAGTGTTTTAGTGTGTCTGCGTGTGCATACATTTAGATCTTCTAGGACAGGATTAGCTATACAGGAGATCTACTGGGGGCTGGGAACTGGTGTAGGAGAAGGCAGGGGAGAAGCTTCAGGTGTCGGTTTGATTACCATAGAAGGAGAGGGAACAAAGGAGGGTTAGGTAGGAAGAATCTCGGACTACAGTCCAAGGAAGGTTGGGCCAAACACATGGAGAGTTCTCAAGCCACAGTCATCTGTGGAATCCAGCATCTTGCTGAACAGGCCTGCCTTACTCTCCCACTGCACCCGTCGGCCAGAAAGAGTCCCCTGGAAGTGAAGGTTGGGGTGGATCTATGGATCCAGAGGGGCAGCCAATGGGACCATCGGTCAATGATGTTCTTCACCAGGGGATCTGAAGGGTATTTATTCGTGGTGGTTTTTTTGGCTCAGGTAGTTGAAATCATTTTTCTTCAAATTACATGGGTACCTGTGCAAATATATATTTTTAATATTTATCTGACTGTGACCAGTTCTTAGTTGTGACAGTTTGATCTTTGTTGTGGTATGCAGGATCTTTAGTTGTGGCATGTGGGATCTAGTTACCTGACCAAGGACCCAACTCGGGCCTCCTGCATTGGGAATGCGGATTCTTAGCCACCGGACCACCAGGGAAGTCCCCTGTGCAAATCTTAAAAAGCACATTCAAAAGGGAAAGGGGAGAGTTTAGATTTAGTGGAAGATTTACTTTGTCAGATTAGAGGTTCTTGCATGTGTGTGAGATTTGGCCAGCCGTGTCCAGAGACTTTCAGTTCTGTTGTGGCAACATGAAGTTGGCTGCTCAGTGCCCCTTTCCTGATTGGCATGGTTATGCCCTTCAGTTGCCAGTTCAAGCTGTGCTCTGCTTCATTTAGGGTGGAAGTGTGAGCAGCTCTCACCCTGTTCCCCACAGCATGTACACCTTCACTGGCAAAGTGAAAAAAAAAACACATAATTCTGAAATTGTCCCTTGAAGCACTGAAGGAAGTAAGGAGGTTCACAACGCACAGAGACGGACTGTCCTGAGAGATTTGTGGCTGTGGTTTGTCCAGCTTTTACTGGTGCACGTGTGGGATGGTAATGGGCTTCTGTTAGGGTTCATTTCAATGGCTTAATCTTTATCCCCCCTGCTTGATTGAGAGAGAATTGACATACATCACTGTTTAAGTTGAAGACATACAGCATGATTTGATTTACATATTTTGTGAAATGATGACCATGATAGTTTTAACTAACATCTGTCTTCTCAAATATACCCAATAAAAAGAAAAAAGGAAAAATACTCTCGTGATGAGAACTCTTAGGATTTACTCTCTTAACTTTCCTATGTACCACTTGATTTAAATGTGTTTCGTGTGTACAGCAGAGATTCAGTTATACATACACATATATTCTTTTTTTTTAGATTCTTTTCTTACATAGTTTATCACAGCCTAGTACTTTTTAATCCTAAAAGTATATACATTTTAACTATCTTCCTCCAGTTCTCCCTTCCACACCCTCCACCTCTGGTAACCTCTCTTTTTTAATGAGTTTGATTTTCTTTGTAGGGTTCCACATATAAGTCAGATTATGAATTTGCCTTTCTCTGACTCAGTTTTACTTACTTGCTCACAGTTTGATTTTGAGGTACTAACCTTTCCCCTCATTTCTCGTACTACAGAGCTTCCTTGTATTCCTTTAATCACTTCCGTGGGGATTGGCAAGAAGAGGTTCAGTGTGTGTCCTCAGTTGACCACCCTGAACCAGTCCCTGTTAGTGGATTTTCTAAACCAAAAGTGCCTCCCAGAAAGTTCAATGATTTAATAGCAGATGTTAACAACTCTAGGCTGCCTCTGATCAAAATCAGTAAGGTGCCAACTGTTCAACTTGATGACGCTCCTTGTGTGTCTGAACTAGCACGTGGAGGAGGTGGCTCTGTGTCACTTAGGCCCTCGCTCTCAACCATCTGTCGACCTGTTTCTGGGGAGAAGTCTGATTCAGGTCTCCTTTCCTTCACAAGTAGTAAGGAAAAGAAGTGAGGAATTGGGAGTGTAGACAAGTAATGAAAACGGGCATTCAGTACTGAGAAGGCCCCCAGGGGTTGGATATCTCAGTTTACAGCTAGATCACTTGCTACACTTCCAGGATAGGAATGAGTCTAGGGAGGCCTGCCAGGTCTCTGCCTGTTGAAGTTCTCATCTTTCCAGACAGCTCACATTACCTCCTGCAACTGTGGGCCTCTGTGAAAGGAAACAGTGGGCTCATCTTAAGGGTTTCTTCTGCACACCTACAGTTTCTGAACATTGTTAATTGTGCGCATCTATCAGTAAAATATTTGGGGGTGTGCACCCCAAATGATGCCACTCATTTATTTAGAGCTCCATCGGCCTCTGACTAAAAAGCCCAAGGGCTTACTTAACAATCCCTGGCAACCCCTTCACAGTCTACGCCCTCACCCGGCTCTGACCTTGTCTACTCCTGCCTCGCTCCATCTCAGCCAAGGCAGCCTCCTTGCTATTGCTTGGAGAAACTGAATCCACCAAAGACACTGCTTCCACAGTTCAGCACTCACTTCTTTCTCTCTGGAACATTCTATCTCTGGTTGTCCACAGGTGTGCCTCTCACTTCTCTAATTTAAAATAGCAGCTATTCCTCCCCCCACAGACATCCCTATCTTTCTTTCCTGCCTGTTCTTTTCCATAGTACCAATTTCATGCTATATATTTTGCTTGTTTATTACATGTCGTCCCCCCCCCCCGCCCCCCACAACCACTTACCATAGAGATAAGCTCCATCAGGGTAGAAATATTTGTTTTGCTAAAGCCTGGTACATAGATGCTGCTCAAAAAATATTTACCGAATGAATGAATGTACTACTTTCCTAATATGATGTGTTCTATGAAACAAACAGAATTCCAAGTATATTTGCCATCCGTCAGTGTATTGCATGGCATATCCTTTGAAACCTTTGCTTGTAGACTTGGGGTTCCTTTGAAGGTTGTTGTGGAAAATGACTGGAACTGAATATTTTATCAAAATAAAATACTTTTATATATTATCAAATATTTTGAATAGTTGAAGTCAGGGCAGGCAGGGCAACCCTACAGAAAGGGATTCTGTTGCTCAGCACCTGCCAAGCAACAAAACGCTGCCAATTTGTGGAGGAAGAAAGACTTTTCCTGTTGCCAGTAGAGGGCGCTGGTCACCAACGAATGTGAGCAAGAGCAAGGGCAGGGAGGGAACCCGCTCGGAGGTGAGGTGACGCAGATAAATGGCAAATAGAAGGCAGCTGGCCTGATTTGACCAGGCTCTGTCCTTTCTGATCTGGGATTCCCATATTTCACTTCAGCTTACACTCTACCAGGTGTGAATAAATCATGTATAGGCTTGCTGAATGAGGGCTTCGCCAGTGACTCAGTGGTAAAAAATCCGCCTGCCAAAGGAGACACGAGTTCAGTCCCTGGGTGGGGAAGAGCCGCTGGCGAAGGAAATGGCAACCCACTCCAGTATTCTTGCCTGGAGAATTCCGTGGACAGAGGAGCCTGGCAGGTTACAGTCTAAGGCATCGCAACGAGTTGAACACGAGTGAGTGATCAATCACTCGTGCACACAGGCTTGCCGAATATCCCAGAAAACTGCTACTTTTCAACAATTAGCTCTTTGCTAATCACTTGCTGCTGTTTTCTGATGGAGGAATTTGAGTATCCAATTTGAGTAACAACTGCTTTGTTTTTGTGTTAAAAAAAATTAGGGGGACTTTGCTGAAGATCCGGTGGTTGAGACCGCACCCCCGATGCAAGGGCACGGTTTGATCCCTGGTGGGGAAACTAAGATCCTGCATGCTAAATGGCGGAGCCTAAAATAAAAATAAAAAATAGGAGAGGCAGGCACAGCTGTATTTTGTACACCTCTGCCATATTTATTTCTGCCGGCGTCCTCAGGTCACTTTAGTGGAAACTGTGCTCTGCCCTTACGCCAGCCGGCAAGAGGCCTCTGCCCATAGCCCGTCTCCTCCCCAAACACAGAGACACGGGGAAATATACCATCTTCTCTTCCTTCTCTCTGCAGAAAGGTTGCAGGGAGATTTGACCACAGACTAAGAGCAGACAGCACAATGGGGACAACAGGGAGACCTCAGGCTGTGAGTTGGGGGGACAAAAACCCCTCCTCTGCCCTGGAAAATCAGAGATAAGTGGCTACTTCTGTTTAAAGTCAGTCCCCCAAGTCACCCTAAGTAGTGTCGAGGCAGACGGGGGTCCCTTAGAGAGGCAGATGGGGTCCCTTAGAGATGCCACTTCCCTCGGCTCACTTGATGGAATTAGGGAAGCTCCTTGGAGAAGGAAATGGCAACCCACTCCAGTATTCTTGCCTGGAGAATCCCACGGTCAGAAAATCCTGGCAGGCTATAGTCCATGGGGTTGCAAGAGTCGGACACGACTTAGCGACTATGCCACCACCACCTGGGACTGCCTGGAAATCCGCAGTGGGCACAGCTGGGCATGGGGAGGGAAACCTAACAGGCAGGCTCCTGGGGAACTGGCCGGTCCGCCTCCTTCTCTGTGGAGCCACCACAGGATGCCTGGATGATCAGGGTTCTGTGATTCTGTGGCTCCTCAGGGGCTGTAATACATCCCTAGGCTCCAATTTTGTCTTTATCTAAATAGACTTAGTGTGCATGTCAACTGATGTTATCAAAAACAAATACCAGGCCTTTGATAAAAGCGATTTTATTTGAATAAAATACTATCTCTTCGAATATTGAAGTTCTACATAAGATTCAGTTTATAAAAACAGGGTTTCTTGATAAAGCAATTTTGAAAGCTTTGAGACATTAATTCTTTATATTGGTATTTTGGAAATATGATTTTTGGAAAAATGGATAGTTCAGAACAGAGTAAAGGGGGGGAAAAAACAATGAAAAATGACCTTGCAATGTAAGAATGAAATATTGTAACTGTTATAATGTTGAAAGAGACCAGACATAAAAATAGCATTTACAGATTACAAAATTATTATGTAATTTGTGATTTTATAATAATGTAAAGACAGCTTATCCAGGAAAAAAATGACTGGAAGGAAATACAGGTTAATGTTTACCAACATGATCACTGGAGGCTGTGAAAACAGATTACTCCCTGCTTCTCCCCAGTCTCATATATTTCCTAAATATTCTGTGATCTATGATCAGGTTACTTTTGGTGGGGGGACTACCCATCTGTTCTCTATATCTATGAGTCATTATTTTGTTTTGTTAAATTCCATGTATAAGAGAGATCATACAGTACTTGTATTTCTCTGATTTATTTCACTTAGCACAATGCCGTCAAGGTCCATCCATGTTGTCAAAAATGGCAGGATTTCCTTCTTTTTATGGTTGAAGAATATTCCATTGTGTGTATATGTATATACTTTTTATAATAATGAAACATGTTATGACTCTTTGCTGGAATATGTCACTGTCTTGATTTTGTTCCAAAAGTACTGGTTGAGCACCTGCCTTGCACTCTGCTCTTGGGGATGCCTTTCTCATAGAACCTAAATCCAGCAGCCACAGTGAATGTTTACAATGTGGTTATAGCAGTTTTCTCTGGAGAACGTGCAATAATAAAGCATATTCATGAGCGACGTGGCATGAAAAAGGAGGAATCATTCCATCTGGCAGAGTGAGTCAGGGTCACTGAGGAGGCAACTGGGAGCCTGGGCTTTAAAAGATAATCCTCTATCCCAGACCAAAAAATGGATATAAACTGAGGGAATTCTTAATAAGAAGTAGTATTTGCAGGCCACACATGATTCAAAAAGTCCTTCCCAGTCCCTTGGCAGTGCCAAGGCTGGTGGTGGTGGGGAAGCTTAGCTGTTCCCTTTTGCCCCCCATAATAGAGCCTCCCAGGCCTTCCCAAATAAACAGACAAATCTACGTTGAAAACAATGTTCAAATACTTTATCTAATTTGCTCCTCATCACAACCCTTCCAAGTAGATGTTGTTATCATCCTCTTTGCACACAGGAACCTAGAGCTTACAAATAGGAAATGACCAGCCCCAGAGCACACAGCTTTGGAGGGCTGAGCTGGGGATGAAGCTGAGGACTTTGAGCCTACACGCTTTCCATCCACCTTTGGGCCTTGTCCACTGACCTTCCCCGAGCCCACCTCGTAGGGGGATGCCCTGGAGGGCCCCTGAGGCCAGGGCGGCACAGCTTTTCCAGACACACCCATCAGAGGAGACCCAGGCCCTCAGGACCCCTGATTCCTGTCTTTCCCCATTGGGCCCAGAGCATTTCAGGATGAGACCCCTTTCACACCTCTTTCCTCCTTTGCTGTGAGGTAGCTCAGTGTCCATCCCCTCTGCCTTGCCTTCAGAATCCACTGGGAATTCCCTGGCAGTCCAGGGGCTGGGACTCTGCCCCTCCCATGCAGAGGACCCGACTTCAATCCCTAGTCTGGGAACTGGGTCCCACAGGCCACAACTAGGAGTTCACAACTGAAGACCCTGCAAGCCTCAACTAAAACTAAAAAAGGATTCCTCATGCTTCAACTAAAGTGATCCTGCATGTGGCAACTAAGACCCACCTAGCCAAACAAATAAGTAAATAAATGTTAAAATGAAAAAGAATCCACCTTGGGCTACTGGGAGATAGTTGCTTTTGCCTGGTGGGCAGGACCCATTCTGCTAGCTGTAGGTGGCAGAGATTCACAGCTTAATCAACCTCTGAAAGGCTCACCATGTCTCTTATTTGTAAAATAGGGACCGTAGTCCATGCCCCATACAGTGATCTCCAGAATTCAATGAGATTACTTTCCTAAAGCACCTGCCAGGGTGCCTAATGTTTTCCAGGGCTCAGAACAGGACTTATTCCCCTCTACTGTCAGGTGAGAGTGGGCAGTCAGCTCCTGAATCAAACCCACTGGAACACAGCCCTGTGGACAGGAGTCTGATGCACCGTCCTGCGAGCTCAGATAGGCTGGGCTTGTAAGTGCCTGGAGCTGTAAGTGGCCTTCTGTGTGGGTTTTAAGACCTTGCTGAAAAAAGATGTATTGTATAAATACAACAATGTTCAAGACAATTCTGAAAATGAAAACGTGGAATACTACCCTAGCACAGCTTATTTTGCGATGCTTTCTAGTTACTCCATTTCGTATTCTGTTACTGTCACTTGTTAGGTCTCAAACATACTGACCTGTCCCTCCCCTTCTCCCCAGTCCAATCCACGGCCAAGTCCTGAATGATCGGCTGCCCTCAATACTTCAGTCTTCCAAGGTCTCTGAGCTTCCTCTCTGAAGCCCCAACCCTGCTGTTCATCCTCTTCACAGCAGGCAGAATTATCTTTAAAATGTTTTTCTTTTATTGTGGTAAAGTATATACAACATAATATTTACTATTTTTAACATTTTAAGTGTACACTTCAGTGGCCTTAATTCCACGCACATTATTGTGAAACCATCAACACAGTCTGTCTCCAGAACTTTTTCATCTTCCCAAACGGGAACTCAAAACACTTTGAAGAATAACTCCCCATCTCCCTCCCTTTACAGCCCCTGGCAACCACCAATCTATTTTCTGTCTCTACTAACTTGAGTACTCTGGGTACCTCCGGTAAGTGGATTCATACAGTAGTTGTCCTCTTGTGACTGGCTTATTACATTTAGCATAATATCCTCAAGGTTATAGCTTGTGTCAGAATTTCCACTTTTTTAAGGCTGAATAATATCCCATTGTACGTGCATGCCACACTTGGTTTATCTGTTAGAATTATCTTTTAAAATACAAATCAGATCATGTCCCTTTTTTGGTTAAAACCCCTCAGTGGCTTCCTGTGGCTCTCAGTCAGAGCCTTCTCATGGCCTCTTCCAGCCCTGCCCCCTTTGCTCTGGCCACCTGGCCCCTTCCTGATCCCAGAAGAAGCCCTTGCCTGCCCCACACTCGCGTCGCCCTCTGCCTGGAGCCACCTTCCCGGCTCCCTCTCGCACCGGTGTATTCTCACTCCAGATGATGCCTCCTTGGTGGGGCCTCCGCAGCCACTCTCTCTTCCCTCACCCTGTTTACTTCCTTCACACTGTCTGGCCTCTTTGGTGGCTTTTTATTGTCTGTCTCCTCTCTTTGGAAAGGAGCTTCACAAGCTGCAGACCCGGCTGTCCGGGGCGCTACCGTGGCCTCAGTAAAGGTGCTCTGAGGAGTGCCTCATTAAATGGGGACTGGGGGGCTGTCTGCAGGGGGTGTGGCCTGCTGTGATGTAGTGTCACTTGTTCTAAATACTCGTTTATAAAAATATCGTACTGATGTTAGGAGGTGGTTATGACCTTGGAAGGGGCTGAGCTGGATTGTTAGGTATCCAGGTTTTCTCCCTCTCTTCCATGAGGAGTATCCAAACCCCTCGATAATGTAGCTGGACTGAAGGCCTCAATTTTTTCTTAAATCAAACCATGGAGGGGGATGCGGACAGCAGGATCTCCTGGGTTACCAGCATGTGATAATGTAAAGAGACAGAGAAGTAAAGAATATTGGGTAAACATAAAGAGTTTTTAAAAGAAATATATCAAATCCTTCAACCGGAGGAAAAAAGAAACCAAGAGGAACATAAATAATTTGAAAAATTTCCCCAGAGAAAGAGCAGAATTTCCACTCATTTGCATTAAAAAGTTTGTAATGAGGGAAAATCTGTTCAATAAATACAAAAAGTAATTTATTTTCAAATTATACATATCTATAGAAACACATAAAAATGCATAGTTAGAGGAGGATGAAGAGACTTTAAAAGGCAAAGCCCTTAATTTAGCATGCAGGCAAAGAGCTAAGTGATTTATGTACTGGCATATTTTTTCTCTGTTGCAAATATCTCCTCCTACTCTCAGCTTGCCTTTTCATTAATGGTGTCTTAAATATATTACTGAATATAGCATGCATACATACAGAAGAGTGGCTACATCGTACAGTACAATGTGAATGTTTCTTACACATGAACTGTGTGACCAGCATCCAGACTGAGGATTCGTATCACCAGCATCCCAAAGCCCCTTTATGCCTCCTCTGGCCACCATGCTCCAAGGTCACCACTGTCCTGACTCACATACATGGGAGATGAAGTATGCTCTCTTTGGTGTGTGTTTGCATGTAGGATTCAGCACACTGATTTGGGCAGTTGCCACTCACTCATGTTTGTTGCATTATAGCTGTCTATTATATGGCAGTTTATCCATTGTATGACTGATGGACATTTGGATAGTTTCCAGTTCAGAGGCACTACAGATAGTGCTGCTGTGAACGTTCTTGTTCATTTGATGAGCACATATACATGTTTCTATTGGGTATACGCCTATGCTGGTCATATATATATTGTATATATAATATAGGTGTCTGTAATCTGCTTTAGGGGACATTGAGGGAAATGTGCCAACACCCGGTTCTTTTTGTCTTTCCATGATATTGATTCTTGTTCATTACCGTTGGAGGATGCTCGTATTGTATTATGTTTTATTTTGCATTTCTCTGATGCTGAATTGAGCATCTCTTCATATGTTTATTGGCCATCTGGATAGCCTCTTCTGTGACACATTTGTTCTAGTTTATTGCCCATTTTTCTGTTAGATTGTCTGTTCTTGTCTCATTGTCCTTTTTTATTGACTTTTGGGAAATCTTTATATATCCTGAATACAAGTCCTTTGTTAAAGTATATCTTCTTCCAATCTCTGGCTTAAGTTTACACTCTTTTTTTCAAAAATTTTTTAAAAAAATTTCACTCTTAATGGTGCCTTTTGAGGAACAGAAATCTTAAATTTATCACTTTTCTCCCTTTGTGGTTACCATTTCTATTTCTGTTCAATCAAAGTATCTTTGGTAAGTAGATATCTCCAATTTTAATATAGTCAAATTGAGCAGTCTTTTATGACAGTTTTTTTTAATTAAAAAATGTATTTTCTTATTTTATTTTGGCCACGCTGGGTCTTTGTCATGGTGCATAGTCCCTAGAGCGCCTGTGCTCAGTAGCTGTGGCACGCAGGCTCTCTAGCTGTGGTGCATGGGCTGAGATGCCCTGCCCAGCGCGTGGGATGCCAGTCCCTGACCAGGGCTCAGAGCCGAGTCCCCTGCACTGGAAGGCAGATTCCTAATCACTGAGCCTCCGGGGAAGTCCCTATGACAGTTCTTTTAGTGTCTTATGTGTCCAGGGAATCTTGCCCTACCCTTTGTTCATTAAGACAGAAACCCTCTGTTCCCTCCTAAAGTTTTTTTAGCTGTGCCTCACACATTTAGGTCCATAATCCACCAAGAATTTATTTGAGGGTGAGGGGAGGGATGGACTGGGAATTGGGGATTAGCAGACCCAAACTATTACATATAGAATTACAACAAGGTCCTACTATATGGCGCAGGGAACTATATTCAATATCCTGAGATAAACCATCATGGAAAGAAATATAAAGAAAGAATGTGTATATATACACACACACACATACACACACACATATATGTATATATACATATACAAATAAAGAATGTACATATATACACACATATATATACATATATATATCTGAATCTGCTGTACAGCAGAAATTAACACAACATGGTAATTCAATTATACTTTAATTTAAAAAAAGAATTGATTTGTATGATGTGAGATAGGAGTCCGATTTTATTTTTTTCCATATAGATACTTCAAAGAGCACTATTTGTTGAAAAGAGCATTCTTTCTTTATTACAGTTTTGTACATTTAAAAAATGCACACATAAAATACATAGATAAATACATAAAAATAAATGTACAAATGCTGTACATTTGTGATAAATCAAGTATTCATACATCCATGGGTCTGTTTCTGACTCTCTCTTTTGTTCTGCTGGTGTACCTGTCTTCCCTACCAACACCACATTGTCTTAATTCCATGAACCCTTGCCCCCTGCACTGGAAGCATGATGACATAACCACTGGACCACCAGGGAAGTTCATGCTGTTTTTGTTACTATAGGTTTATGGTGTGGTCTGAGGTCAGGGAGTCTGATTCTTCTAGCTCCATTTTTCTTTCTCAGGATGGATATTTTCTGCAGTTGATGTCTAAAATTACCCTTTTTCAACATAAGCGAGTTTAGAAGAAATAAAACCCTAAATATGAAAACTAAAATTACACGGCAGGGCAACTTAAACAATGGTGAGGTGCTAGATTTATCAATAGCTACTCAAGAAATCTAGTTTGAAAATTCCCAAAATTTGGGGAAACAGATGCAGTCATTTCATTGCTAGAGACTTAGAAAATGTGAATATTCCTTTTGCAATGCAAATAGAGTAGCAAAAGGGCCAGTACCACCTGTAAATCTACCCCTGCCTCCTGTAGGTCAGCAGAAGAAAGGCGCTGCATGCATAGAGAGGTTTATAACAGCAGTGCTTCCAGTAGTGAAAACGAAACAAACTGTGGCGTCCCATCAACAAACATGATGAGAACACAGAGCAATCAAAATGAGGTGTATAGTAACTGTGTAAAACAGGGAAGAGTGTGGAATTCTTCTAAGTTAAAAACAAAATCCATCAAAAGGTATGGATGATCTACTAAAATTTGTGAGGGAAAAAGTACTAAAAGTTGTAAGGGAATAAAAGGAGTAATGAAAACTGTAGGATTATAGGTACCGCACCCCATCTTTAAAGTTTCAAAATGATCATGAAAAATCTGGCTATTTGGGTGTTTTCAACTTAAAAGTAAGAGCAGGGAGCAGTGAGTCACCAGCCTGGTGCAGTTCACCTCTCTTTCTACCACTCTGCCTGGCTGAATCCAACTCATTCTCCACATATTATATTGAATGTTAGCTCATCACAGAGACCTGACATCTCCCTAAAGGAGAACCCAGATATGTACTTTCGTTTTCTCTTAGTGTGCTCTATAATTCACACTTTGCGCACTTCCTTCCGTCCAGATGGCTTGAGTTTAAACCTCAAACCCCAAATTAATAACAAGCTACCTCTCTGTGCCGCAGGTTCCTCATCTGCGAAATGGGGGCAATGACAGCCCTTCCTGGTGAGGAGCTGGGGAACTGCTGCTTGTAAAATTCACTGTGATCTGGGTTCACAGTAAGTGCAGCTGTGGGGGTCTTTAGGGATTAATTGGGTTTAGATGAGATAATGAAGATGAGGCCCTCACAGTGGAATTAATGCCCTTATAAAAGAGGAAGCTGCAACAGGACTCTCTCTGCCACGTGAGCACACAGCAAGACGACAGCCACCTGCAAGCCAGGAAGTGTGCTCTCACCAGAGACCGAATCAGCTGCCACCTTGACCCTGAGCCTCCCAACCTCCAGAAGTGTGAGGTGATAAATGTCTGTGGTTTCCACCAGCTAGTCTGTGGTATTTTGTTATGGAAACCTGAGTTAACAAAACCACGTTATAAAAGTGTTGGCTATGATTAGTGTTTAACTGTGTCGTCATTAAAAATCATGTTTTTGAAGACTTTTATTTCATGCTATAACAACACCAAGTGGAGAACAGGATAAAAATCTACGAACACCAACACCTTAAATTTTGAAATAGCATGGAGGAAAACATACCACTATGTGGTAACAGAGGTTAATATCTAGGAGGTATGTTTATAGATTACTTCAATTTTCTTTTTGGTAGTTTTCTGTATTTTCAAATGTTTTCTACGTGAGCAATAGAAAGAGTTAGAAAAAGCAATGAATTCTTGTAAAATGTTTTTTACGCATTTGACGAGCTCATGTGCTACCCTTTCCTCTCTTACCTTGGGCCTCGTGGCCGCTGCCTGAATCCTGCTTGGCCTGAAGGTACAGCCACAGGGTTCTCCCCTTGGTGACCCTGGGCGAGTCCTGTGACCTCTCTGGTCTTGGTTTCTTCATTTGGGAGGACTCTGTGATCTCGCGGGGGTTTGGAGAAGAGAAGACGACCACTGAACCAAAGTACCTTGGAGATGCTTTGGATGGGCAGGGTAACACTGTGATTCCCATAACATCAGGTATTCCGCGTCCCTCCGCTACCTGCCAGCAGCCAGCCCAGTCTCAGTGGCAGGGTCAGAGTCAGGAAAAGCTCCCACCACTCCCCTACCTTTGTACTGCCCAGGAGGGCACTGCTCAGAGCCGGGTCAGGGGCTGGTGGGGGTGGGGGGTGAGTGGGAAATACAGAAAAATCATAAAGATGACACCAAAAATCACCCAGATTTCTTCAACTCTGTAATAATCAGTGTTGACACATTTGTAAATTTGCTTTTCTTCCCCCTTTAGTGTGTTGACTGAAATCATACATTTTATTTTTTCATATATTTTCCATTATGGTTTATTATATGATATTGAATATAATTCCCTATGCTATACATTAGGGTCTTGGCATTTATCCATTCTATGTTTAATGGTTTGCATTTGCTAATCCCAAACTCCCAGTCCAACCCTTCTCTGTCCCCGCCCCCTGCTGCTGCTTCTGCTAAGTCACATCAGTCATGTCCGACTCTGTGCGACCCCTTAGACAGAAGCCCACCAGGCTCCTCTGTCCCTGGGATTCTCCAGGCAAGAATACTGGAGTGGGTTGGGTCCCTGCCCCCTAGGCAACCATAAGTCTGTTCTCTATGTCTATGAGTCTGTTTCTATTTCTGTTTTATAGATAAGTTCATTTGTGTTATGTTTTAGATTCCACATGTAAGTGATATTATATGATATTTGTCTTTCTGATTTACTTCACTTAGTATAATAATCACTAAGTCTATCCATGTTGCTGCAAATGGCATTATTTTATTCTTTTTGGTGGCTGAATAATATTCCATTGTGTATATATATATCAGTTCAGTTCAGTCACTCAGTCGTGTCTGACTCTTTGTGACCCCATGAATAGCAGCACGCCAGGCCTCTCTGTCCATCACCAACTCCCGGAGTTCACTCAAATGAGTCGGTGATGCCATCCAGCCATCTCATCCTCTGTCGTCTCCTTCTCCTCCTGCCCCCAATCCCTCCCAGCATCAAAGTCTTTTCCAATGAGTCAACTCTTCGCATAAGGTGGCCAAAGTACTGGAACTTCAGCTTTAGCATCATTCCTTCCAAAGAAATCCCAGGGCTGATCTCCTTCAGAATGGACTGGTTGGATCTTGCAGTCCAAGGGACTCTCAAGAGTCTTCTCCAACACCACAGTTCAAAAGCATCAATTCTTTGGCGCTCAGCTTTCTTCGCAGTCCAACTTTCACATCCATACATGACCACTGGAAAAACCATAGCCTTGACTAGATGGACCTTTGCTGGCAAAGTAATGTCTCTGCTTTTGAATATACTATCTAGGTTGGTCATAACTTTCCTTCCAAGGAGTAAGCGTCTTTTAGGTTCATATATATATATATATGTACCACATCTTTATCCATTCATCTGTCAATGGACATTTAGTTTGTTTCCATGTCCTGGCTATTGTGAATAGTGCTGCTATGAATATTGGGGTGCATGTGTCTTTTTGAATTATAGTTTTCTCCGGATTATATACCCAGGAGTGGAATTTCAGGATCACATGGTAGCTCTATTTTTATTTTTTGAGGAACCTCCATACTGTTTTTCTCAGTGGTTGTACCAATTTACATTCCCAACAATAGTGCTACCTTTCTGTTATTTCCCCTGTCCTCTTTCAACTGCTCCATGGATGGGATCCTGGGTGAAGGCAGGGGAACCAGTTAAATAGCTTCTTGAATCCTTTCTCTACTTTTTAAAAAAAAGGTCTTCCATAGTGTTTTCCTAGTCCTGAAAACTGTTTAAGTGCTTAATAAATAGTGATTCAAACGACCCTACAATGAAAGCTCTATTATCATTCTCCTCATTTGGTAAATGTGGACATTAAATCATGGAGAGCAGCCCAAGGCCACTCAACTTTGACAAGGTGGAGCTGGACTTGGGCCAAGAGCAGGTCCTAGGCCCTCTCAGATGCAGGGAGGGGTTCCTGCTGCATGAAGAAGCCAGCATCTCCTATTTGGGTCTTAGCCACACATTTCCTGACTCATCACGCTTCTTTCTTTTAGGTCTCATCTTGTTTCTTCAGGTGCCCTGAGCACTGGTAACAGGCAGACTGGCCAGGGTCCTTGGGGCGCCAAGGATGACACTTTCTTTACAGTCAAAGTTGTGGCACAAGAAAGTTTGGAAGGGATCACAGGTATGAATCACCGTGCCCGGGGCCTTCTCTAACCCTAAAGCTCAGGGCTGCCTCTGCTAGTCAGCACAGAAGGGTCACACCAGAGAAATTTGACATGGACTGCTCCCTGGGAAGCTAGTGAGAATCCACATCAGCCTCTCTTCAGCCCAGCCACACTTATCACCCCGAGCAGCTGTCTGTTTACTAAGGATGGGCTTCCTACTGGTTGGGACTCTGTCTTTGTTTCCCCAGCTCTGAGGTGTCTGGTGATTGATCGGTGCTCAGTGAATGTTGATTGAATGAATGAACTGCGGATGGGATTAGCTGGCTGCCCAGAGGTAGCCCATCTACTGAGATTGGGAGATTGTTTACCCATGAGATTAAGGTGCTTTGGGTGCAGCCTACACTGGTCAAGGGGCCTATGTTCAAATCCCAGTGGGGCCCCTGACATTCAGGCTCATGGCCTTGGATGATATTGTGTTTCGTGAATGGTGTTGTGTGTTTCGGCCTTGATTTTCCTTCTCAAGGTCCCCCATTGTTGTGGGGGTACAAATGGAATGTATGTGACTGCAAGGAGCCCCAGGTACGCAGAATGATGGGTGCTGAGCCTTCGGACTTGGGTCATGGAGCCATGATCTGCTCTTACCTTACTCCTTCTCAGCAAAGGCAACACACTCAGGGATCCAGGGTTGCCTTCCTGTTGTTCAGTCACTAAGTCATGCCTGACTCTATGCGACCCCATGGACTGCAGCAGTCCAGGCTTCTCTGTCCTCCACTACCTCCCGTAGTTTGCTCAAATTCATGTCCAGTGAGTTGGTGATGTTATCTAACCATCTCATCCTCTGACTTTCCTGCCCTCTTTGAAAATGCTTTTCCTGAAGAGAGGGCTCTGCACTCCTGACAGGACTTCAGCCTCTGGGAGGCAGGAAGCTGATGTGCAAAGATGTCTGGAGTCTGGTTGGGCACTTCTCACACTGGCTCAGGCTGGACTCCAGGAAGTTCTAAACCTTCCTCCCATCGTTAACATTTAAGAAGCAACCGGGTGATGTGGGGAAGGCAGAGGAAGAGGGTGTCAGAGAAGCAAGGGCCCATCTCCCAGGCGTCCTTCCTGGCGCTCCTCTCTCTACCCTTCCCCTTTCTCTTTCTGGTCATTCATTCTTCCACAGAGCCCCGAGGGGGTGGCGGGGGCTTAGCCTCCCTCCTCTGGCCTCCATCAGGGGGAGATGGCTCCTCGTTCTGGGACAGAGCAAACAAGTTCTCGGGACTGTGAGACCCACCTGAGAGCCTTTGCCTCAAGATCCTGTCCCCAGACCATCTTGCAGATGGAGCTAGAGCTCTCCAGCTAGAGCTCTCCTTGTTTTTTTTGTTTTAAATTATTTATTTATTTTTGGCTGTGCTGGGTCTTCGTTGCTTTTTGCAGGCTTTCTCTAGTTGCGGAGAGTGGGGGCTATGCTTGGTCGCAGAGCCCGGGCTCTAGAGCGCAGGCTCAGTAGTTGTGGCTTCACTGCTCCACTGCATGTGGGATTCCTGTGGATCAGGAATCGAACTCATGCCTCCTGCATTGGCAGGCAGATTCTTATCCACTGTACCACCAGGGAAGTCCTATAGCCTTCCTTCTTGTAAGGACACTGTTTTGAAAAAAAGTAATATTCTATTAAAAGCATATGTAGGCAGAAACATAATATTGATAAGTGGTTGCATTACTGGGGCCGGTTGCAATCTGAACATGTTTGAAGTCATCCCTGAGGACACAGTGACCTATGGTGCAGACTGGCTTTGTCAGGTGCAGATCAAATAGCCACAGCCTCAGACACCGCAGCTGGATTTCCTGATGAACGTCTTGCCAAACTACCATCACCTAAAGAAGGCTATGAAAGGAAGCTCAGCTAAGAAAACATATGACATCAAGATAACACTTGTCTTCTGAAAGAGCCACAGCGTTTATATTCTTTTGTGGCATATTTGTATCGTATGTATTTATATTGTTACATATTTATATACAATAGCATTTACCAAACTAAATAAAAATGTTGATGACAGGACTTTTAGTAAATATAACTTAATCATTTTTTCTACTTGCATTGACTTTCTCAAAATAACTCTTTTAACTGTGCACTAGCTATATATTAAAAGTAATGGGTTTACCTTTTCCTTTTGCAGATTTGTAGCTGTTTAAAATTTCAAAGCTGTTGAATTAATTGCAACTTCATTTTGTTCCCAAGATTTCTTTTTTTTCTTTTAGTAAAATAGAAGTAAACAGGGAAAGATGGATTCAGTAGCATACAAAGTCAAAAGGAATGATATCTAATGAAAAGGACAAGTAAATGACTGTTGAGTGGTATTCTTAGGTTTCTGAGGACAATGAAAGTAGAAGAGATTTCAATATATTTATAAATATGTGAAATTATTTTGGCATATTGCTAGGCACTAATTGTTGACTTTGTTATAATTCTATTTACCTAAGTACATAATGGGCAAAATACTAACAATTTTATTATAATTTCAAGTTTTAAAAAATAATTCAGATGCATAAATTTAATGGGACATACTTTTTAACTTTTGAATCAATAGATGTTGATTAATACTAAGACATTAAAATGCTAAAATATTTTCTCTTAAAACTTAACTTTTAAAAATTGAAGTGTAATTGATTTACAGTGTTGTGTCAGTTTGGGGTATACAGCAAAATGATTCAGTTATAAGTATACATTTTAATTTTCAGATTCTTTTCCATTAGAAGTTATTACAAGATTAATTTTTAACTTTGGATAGTAAAAGACTACTTTTGAATTTGTGAAACTGATGGGTGGGTACAAACTAGCCTTTGTTCCAAAGGTGAATGACTTGATTTGGTAAGACTATTCATGACTCAAGTTAGAAAACTGTACTACTACATATGGGTTTTTCCAGGTGGTTCAGTGGGTAAAGAATCTGCCTGCAATGCTGGAGATACAGGAGATGTGGGTTCGATCTTTGAGTCAGCAAGATCCCCTGGAGGAGGACATGACAACTCAATCCAGTTCTTGCCTGGAGAATCCCAGGGACAGAGAAGCGTGGCTACAGTCGTAGGGTTGCAAAGGTTACAACTAAAGCTACTGAGCACCCACGCGCTACTACACACAGTGGTTTGAAAAAGAACATCACATAAATGTCCTATTTTTGATAGCTGCTTTCTATTCATTTTTCAACACCTGGTGATCAACTTCGGATTTTATTGATCATGAAAATTTCTAGATGAAAAGGCAGAAATTACAAAACTGCCCTTGAAATGCTGTGCTGGTTCTGAATATCATCTCTGAACAACCTCTGATATGCTAATAAATGCCCTGTGCTCTAAACCAAAAAAAAAAAAAAAAAAGTATTATTCTGTTTAGAGATACCCTGTAACAGGCAATGTTAACATACAGCAATAGCAACGTCTTCCTCTCAGAGGCTGCCCGCTGCAGGTGCTTGCGTGAGAGTTAAAGTGTAGGGGCTGTGCTGCCTGGTTCTTTATTTTGCAAATAGCATGTCAGTTTCAGCTCAGATATCATTGCTTCGTAGGCTTCTGTGGGGCATGATGTTTGCTTTCCTTCTTCAAGCTTTTGGGCAAATTGTTGGTCTCCTGCATTCTAGTCCCTCAATTTATCTTCCTCAGAGGCTTCTCTGGGCTCTGGGGACAGGGGTGGTGGTGGTGGGGCTCCTTTTCTTGGAGAAGTCTTCCTTAGGAAAGAGAGGAGAGGCTGCACGGTTCTGTGGTTAGTGCCTCTGGGGGAGCCTAGAAGATGCCCTTGGACAAGGGATTTGGGTGACGTCCAGGGATATCTCTTTCATTCACAGAACCCAGGTCAGCCTCCCATTGCAGATGAGGCTGAAATGCACGCATCCTCCTACAAGGAGCAAGCTGACCTTTTATTCACAATGGGGAGACATGGTCTCAGGTCTTTGCCAAAGAAGAGGTTTTGATAATGAAGACTCACAGTCCTATTTTCTCCAAAGAAATAAGTGAGTCTCTTTGAAGGATTGACTCTAGAGCAAATGAGTATTATTTGGGAACATTAAATGCTCAAAAATTACAATTAGAATTCTCAGAATGATATTTTAATTGAAGTATATAGTTGATTTGCAATATTGTATTAGTTTCAGCTGTAAAGAAAAGTGATTCAGATATATATATTTATTTTTCCCAGTTCTTTTTCATCATAGATTATTATAAAGTATTGAATATATTTCCCTATGCTGTAGATAGGTCCTTGTTTAATTATTTTATATATAGTGGTGCATATCTATTAATTCCATACTCCTAATTTATCCCTCCCCCTGTATGTAGGTTGCTTTTAGTTTTGTTTACAGTTTCCTTTGCTGTTCTAAAATAAACTTTTTATTTAAAATAACAAACAACAACAGAAGGGCTAGGCTATAAAGTCATGAATGTTTCAGAATGTGAAGCCATGGGCACAAACAATAAATATCAGTACACATAAACAGATGAAATGTGCAATGTAGAGGTTCAACCAGGTCTAGATAGAGAAAACAGAGACCTTGGAGAGAGGGTGGACAGGGTTGGGAGGATGAAATTTTATTAAAACAACAATGAATAGGAAGAGAGATGAGAATCAGAACAGATGAGAAGGGCCCACAGATCTTACAGTGAAGAAGGCATTCTTTTATTATTATTATTTTTATTAAAGTATAGTTGTGGTGTGTACCACTATATATAAAATAGTTAGACAAGGACCTATCTATCAGTATATATAAGGGCTTCCCTGGTGGCTCAGATGGTATAGAAGCTGCCTGCAATGTGGGAGACCCGAGTTCAATCCCTGGGTTGGAAAGATTCCCTGGAGGAGGGCATGGCAACCCGCTCCAGTATTCTTGCCTGGAGAATCCCCATGGACTTCATCTCCAGGCCATGGGATGGCAGAGTCGGACACAGCTGAGCGACTACTATATACGCATAACATATATATATATACATATATGTTTCCATTATGGTTTATTACAGGATGTTGAATACAGTTCCCTGTGCTATAAATAGGACCTTGTTTAAATATAATATAGCATAGTGTGCATCTGCCAGTCCCAAACTCCCAATCCAGTCCTCTCCTGCCCCCGGTTCCCCCTGGCAACTACAAGTCTGTTCTCCATCTGTGAGTCTGTTTCTGTTTCGTGGATAAACTCATTTGTGTCATATTTTAGATTCTGCATATAGGTGATAGCGTATGGTATTTGTCTTTTTCTGACTTACTTTGCTTAGTATGAGTGGTCCAGGGTTTATTTTGGACTCAGTGCTATTTATTGGCCCTACAATAAAGAATATTTACATAATAATGGTAACATAATTGTCACTTATTGGTTTTCAGCATTTAAAATAAACTTTTAAACAAAGGACTAAATAGAATATTATGGTTTCCAACCTTGATATTAAAAACACCAGGGTGTAACTGGTACAGGGTTAGGAGACCACAGTGGGTGAGGAGGTGGAAGACACGGCCGCTTCATAGTCTTATTTTATGTGAAGCAATATTAAAACACTGTCTGCAGCTCAAGGAGTAAGAAATAGAGGTTTTTGTACATTGTTGAAATTTGCAAAAGTGTTGAGAAGAACTAAAATTACCAACACATTTATTAAAAATCTGAGAGGAGGATGGAATCCAGAGTGAGGAGGAAAGGAGCTAAATCCTTGTGTTTTGTAGCAAAGAGTCAACAGATACAGCAAAGTTAAGGAGTTGAGCATACTGTTTATGGTTTGGGAGGTAAACTGTCAGAAGTGCTGTTTGAGGACGGGGGAAGAAAGCAGTGGGAGGCTATGACTTTTCATTCTAAATCTTTCTTTGCTATTTGATGTAGCACCACAGATATATCTTTGAACACACACACACACACACACACACACACACACACAAAAGGCTCTTCAGAAAACTCATCAGCTCCCACCAGGAACCCCTCAGAGCTCCAAGAGCAAGCAGCAGGCCAAATGCTCTAAGGACAGCTTAGAGCTGCATAGAAGAGGAAGCAAAAAGTGTTTCCAGGAGGTGTGGGGGCTGCCTGGTGGCTGGAGTATCACATCCCCTAATGAACATGCAGGAAGTGGGTGAAACACGCCAGAGTGGATGGCAAAAGCTCGTTTCCTTTCCATGATAGACGCGGTGCTGAGCTACTGACAAAATGCTGAAGTGTGTGGGAAAAGGATCTGGCCCAACAGGACGGTGCTAATCCTAGGGATTTCCCAAATGACGCTATGCTCGTTGTTATGTATTTTGTTTACTCAGGCCACCTTTCCAATTACCTGTCAGAGGGGCAAATCCTTCCTCCCTGCTTTATCAGGTGTGAGAGGTAAACAACCGGGTAAAGAAGAGGGTAATGAGAGCAACACCATAATAATGATTCTGATACCACATATCAGTTAATGATAACAAATATCAATACCACTGCCCTCCATTAACTTTTCCCCTGGATTGGGTAGAACTCTGGCTCCACAAGAATGAATTTAGTACTGTCAGCCTAGAAAAATATGCCCTGATACAGACCTTCCAGAATTTTCCATCTAGAACAAGTTTATCCTAAAGAAAAAGTCAAGGGAGCTGGCCTGCACCCCTTGGCCTTGCCACTCTTCTCTGCTTCCTCTGCCCATTCAAGCTGGGTAGGGGGCACAAACAGGCCTAACAGCAGTGGCGAGTGAGGTGGCTGAAGCCAGCTTCTGCTCCTCCTCCAACCCCTCTGCGGGAACACTGGTTGTGGCCAGCATATCTGCTGCAAATCCTGAGAATCCAAACTCAACCATCTCCAGAGGCCAGCACCCAATTCTTCATCAGCTATGACCCGTCAAGTCTATGTTTTACCAGAGGGTAATGTATATTGTTAAAGCTGAAACTCCAGTACTTTGGCCACCTCATGTGAAGAGTTAACTCATTGGAAAAGACTCTGATGCTGGGAGGGATTGGGGGCAGGAGGAGAAGGGGACGACAGAGGATGAGATGGCTGGATGGCATCACCAACTCGATGGACGTGAGTTTGAGTAAACTCCGAGAGTTGGTAATGGACAGGGAGGCCTAGTGTGCTGTGATCCATGGGGTCGCAAAGAGTCGGACACGGCTGAGCGACTGAACTGAACTGAACTGAAAGTCATGCCAAATACCCTTGTTTTTGCTGGTGGAATTGATGTTAGGATGGACGAAACCGAAATTAGAGGTTTCTTTACTAGGTATTCGGGTTCCATCCCTGGGTTGGGAAGATCTCCTGGAGAAGGAAATGGCAACCCACTCCAGTATTCTTGCCTGGAGAATCCCATGGACAGAAGAGCCTCGCAGGCTATAGTCCATGAGGTCACAAAGAGTCGGACGTGGCTGAGCGATGAACACTTTTGCTTTACTAGGTATGTTTCAGTAAAAGAAATGAAGATAATCACAGACTGAAGTGGTGTGTCCAAAGGCTATGGATTGTTGCATTTTACAATGATGTGAATGGGCAGAAGATGGTAGAATCACAGATAAATTTCCCTGATAAAAAGCTGAAATTGAGCTCTGCACTCAGGAAACAAAATTTACATGCTTATCATGTATAGCTTCGTCCTTTGGTTTTTAATCTTCCTCCTCTCCCACAGTTTCAGAGTGTCTGGAGTAACTCAAACTCTGAAACTTACAGGCAGCCTCTAACCACGATGAATCCTATAACTCAGTATGTTCAGGCTTATCCTCCATATCCAACTTCACTGGTGCAGAATATCACTGGATATCAGCTGCCTGTTTATAATTATCAGATGCTACCGCTGTGGCCTGCTGAGGAACAAAGGAGTTACGTTATTTCTCTGGCTTATACAGCTATTAACTGCCACTCTGATGAAGTTGATCCAAGAGCTGAAGTTTTGCCAAGTGAATGCTCAGTCCATGAAGCTACGTCATCCTCTGGAAATGGCCCACAAAAGAAATCTGTGAATGTTGCATACAGACAGTGGTATCTTGACTATTTAATCCAGAGAACAGACTGAGAAATTCCCTGGTTAATCAAGGTGACTACTGCAAGGATAAAAGAGTTCATTGCTTTAGAAGTCAGGCAGTGCTTAAGTCTGTTTGATACTCTTTGCTAACTTTCTAGTCTCATAGGAAGTTGCACGTTTTGAATAATAAGAGAATGAAAGTTTTCCCACTATTATAGAAATTTAATTCTGAATTTTGATAAATTGTACTCAGAGTTTCTATGCAAGTCATATTGGATTGCTTAGTTTTATTTTACATTGAAATTGTTTTTATTAGACATTTACTTAGAAAATGATTCTGTGTTGAATATAGTTAAAAGTGAAAAAATAATTGAGACTGAAAGGAATAACTTTTTATTTATCTGTATTTATCTATAACTTTTTATTTATCTATAACTTCTCATTTATCTGTAAGGACTTTTTAATTGACATTTTATGCATTTGAAAGCAAATGCTGATTTTCTCTAAAAAAACTATTGTATTAGAAAACCTATTTTGAAAGGTCAGAATTTTTTTAACATAATCTCAATAGTAAAATATGTATATCAGTTTTCAAAATCAGTTGCCAGACAAAAAATAAAAGACAGTTACAATTGCAAGCCATAATGGGAACATGATTAACCTAACAATATGAAATCATTACATACAGTTTGGGGGAGGTCAAGCAGAGTGATGTGGTAAGTGGAAGTGCATTTATGGATATGTTTCTGAAAGGTCAGAATTTTGATAGTTTAAACACAAGCACTTTACTTCCCCAACAAGTACCTAAGAACAGTACAATATCTATAAAATTATGCTTTTATAATTTGTCTAGAAATTTGCCACAAAAGCAGAGCTTTTAAAATGGCATTTTCAATCAGTGAACCTCAGTATAAAGTTGGCTTTACTGAAGTTTTCCTTATCCAAACCCAGCAAAACAGATTCTAAATAAACAGTCCAGTCAGTGGGTTTTACATTTATTATGTGCGTATATGCTCAGCCCCTCAGGAGACTCATGGCGTGTCTGACTCTTTGCGACCCCATGGACTATTGCTCACCAAGCTCCTCTGTCCATGGAATTTTCCAGGCAAGAATACTGGAGCAGGTTGCCATTTCCTACTCCGGGGGATCTTCCTGACACAGTGATCGAACCCGAGTCTCTTGCATCTCCTGCATTGGCAGGCAGACCCTTTACCACCAGCGCCACCTGGGAAGCCTGCAAAATATTTCATCTTTTATCTAGAATCCACACATTGAGATATCCAACTGGAATGGTAATTAGGATAACTAAAATTCCAGGCCTAATTTTTTTAAAGTATCCAAAACAAACTGACTCATAAGCTTCCCAGTGAGTTACTATTCTCCTTTTTTTCCATTTACTTTTTTTTCCTTGAAATGTTAACCTCAATGGCTGTATTTTAAATTATGCAAAATATTAAAGTATTAAAGAAGATATTGAAGAGGCCAAAACTTTTTTATGTCACTTAAGAGTATCTGAAAGAAATTGCATTTTACAAAAAAATTAAAATGTTAGTTATTTGTTATAGAACAGATAGATTTTTTTTTTTTTTTGCGTATTGTATCTCCTTTTTAAAAGTAAAATATGTCCAGGAGAGTCAAGTAGCTTTTGCGGTTCTAAACCACAAAAGTTGTTTAATAATATCCTCAAAATACACAAGTCAGCATTAACAATTCATTTTAAACTTTAAGTTTAAGATTAATTCTTAAAACAGATTTTCTGTTTTACTAGATTCCTCATTAGACATTGCAAATCGTGACAAACAGCTAGAAATCCAGAGCCCCTTTGCTGTACCCATGGTCTGACTTTTCCAGTCTGTACCACCATGCGTTCAGGGGGTCTGCTCCTAGAACAGGTGATGGAAAGAAGAGAAGTAGAGGTGTAAGCAGTCAGAGGGCTAAGCCTTGGAAAGGTAACAATGGGGTAATAGTCTTTCTAAGGGAAACGCTTGTATCAGCATCATTTGACCTGCCATGGACATGAGTTTAAAGTGACTTCCTGGCTTTTGTTTCATTCACCAGCCTCTTCATTAAAACATGCTGCTGCTGCTGCTAAGTCACTTCAGTCGTTTCCGACTCTGTGTGACCCCCCCCAGGCTCCCCTGTCCCTGGGATTCTCCAGGTAAGAACACTGGAGTGGGTTGCCATTTCCTTCTCCAATACATGAAAGTGAAAAGTGAAAGGGAAGTCGCTCAGTTGTGTCCGACCCTTAGCATGGACTGCAGCCTACCAGGCTCCTCCATCCATGGGATTTTCCAGGCAAGAGTACTGGAGTGGGGGGCCACTGCCTCTACATGGAAACTACGTTTATGCCTATCCTAATGAAGCTTCCAGGGCTTCCCAGGTGGCGCACTGGTAAAGAATCCACCTGCCAAGGCAGGAGACATGGGTTCGATCCCTGGGTTGGGAAGATCCCCTGGAGAAGGAAATGGCAAACTATTCCAGTATTCTTGCCTGAGAAATCTCATGGACAAAGGAGCCTGGCAGGCTATAGTCCACAAGGGTTGCAAAAAGAGTTGGGCAACTTAGTGACCAAACAACAACAACATAGCTTCCATGGGCCACATCATCAGTACCCACTGTCTTACAATTTCTAATAATCTCCACTCTACTCTGGAGGGAGGAGTCTTTAAGCTTAAGGATCCCCAGGAAGGCTTTCTTATGGCTCAGAATTCGAAAGTGCCCTGAGATTTGTTCATTTTATTAATAAAATTGTCTCTTCTTTTCTGTGTGTATGTGCTTCTTACCTGTATTATTCTGTGGTTAAATCTCCAGGTTACTATAAATGATACCAAAATTCTAAATTTTGGTATCAATTTTAATTATCCCAATATGACTTTAAGAAAAGTAAAGGAATAAACTTTTCATTTGTCTGTTATTTTGTTGAACTGACATATTTAAAAGAGTAAGGTAGAAAGAAGAGATAAAACCCTGAACTTTTCAAAATGGAAAATTAATTTTAAACTTAAAAGTGTGTTCCTATTACCTATGCTGATACTGTCTTAGCATGAATGAATAGAAATGAACTATTTTTTCAAAAATGTTTTGACCCACTTTTCATGTCATATTATCTAAAAAAATAAAAAGAAGAAGAAGGTAGAGCTTTGGGTGGGTAGTATGTGACAAGATTCAGATCCTTGAAATTCGAAAGTATAAATATTGTTCAGTTTCCTAATCTGGCCAAGTAGCTTATAAAAGCAAACTTTGGTACACTGAAAAAAAAAAAAGGAAAGAAAGAAAAGGCCTAGGGAATCATGCGAGGTCAGAAAAGCCAGGACCGAACACTGATGACTCCTGGCTGTGTTTCTAAGGGCAGGGAGGCGGTCAAGGACACGCTGCCAGGTTATAACAAGAGAACATATTCCCACATTGATGTTACCACACACCTGGGCTTGTGCAGGTCCAGACAGTCCAGAAGCTCGTACAGGATTCAGCACTGTTTTGAGGGAAGCTGAGCAGAGGTTAGGTGTTAACAAAGGAGATGCTTCTCATTATCTGCCAATCTGCCAAGTTTGTCAACTTTAAGATTTACGTGTTGAGGACTTCCCTTGTGGTTCAGTGGTTAAGACTCCATGCTCCCAATGCAGGGAGCCCGGGACTGAACCCTGGGCAGGGAACTAGAACCTGTATGTCACAAAAAAGATCCTGAGTGCTGCAACTGAGACCCAGCATAGCCAAAAAAAAAGGTTGAATATGTTGGTTATTAGTTTATTGCAAAATTCAGACTTAAATTGAAGAAAGTAGGGAAAACCACTAGACCATTCAGGTATGACCTAAATCAAATCCCTTATGATTATACAGTGGAAGTGAGAAATAGATTCAAGGGATTCGATCTGATAGAGTGCCTGAAGAACTATGGACAGAGGTTCATGACATTGTACAGGAGGCAGTAATCAAGACCATCCCCAAGAAAAAGAAATGCAAAAAGGCAAAATGGTTGTCTGAGGAGGCCTTACAAATAACTGAGAAAAGAAGAGAAGGTAAAAGGCAAAGGAGAAAAGGAGAGATATATCCATCTGAATGCAGAGTTCCAAAGAATAGCAAGGAGATATAAGAAAGCCTTCCTCAGTGATCAACCCAAAGAAACAGAGGAAAACAACAGAATGGGAAAGACCAGAGATCCCTTCAAGAAAATTAGTGATACCAAGGAAACATTTCATGCCAAAATAAGCGCAATAAAGGACAGAAATGTAGGGACCTAACAGAAGCAGAAGATATTAAGAAGAGGTGGCAAGAATACACAGAAGAACTATACAAAAAAGATCCTATACAAAAAAGATCTTCATGTTCCAGATAACCATGATGGTGTGATCACTCACCTAGAGCCAGACATCCTGGAGTCCGACATCAAGTGGGCCTTAGGAAGTAAGAACAAAGCTAGTGGAGGTGATGGAATGCCAGTTGAGCTATTTCAAATCCTAAAAGATGATGCTGTGAAAGTCCTACACTCAATATGCCAGCAAATTTGGAAAACTCAACAGTGGCCCCAGGACTGGAAAAGGTCAGTTTTCATTCCAGTACCAAAGAAAGACCATGCCAAAGAATGTTCAAATTACCACACAATTGCACTCATCTCACACACTACCAAAGAAATGCTCAAAATTCTCCTAGCCAGGTTTCAACAGTATGTGAACGAAGAACTTTCTGATGATCAAGCTGGATTTAGAAAAGGCAGAGAAACCAGAGATCAAATTGCCAACATCTGTTGGATCATAGAAAAAGTAAGAGAGTTCCAGAAAAACATCTGCTTCACTGACTACACCAAAGCCTTTGACTGTGAGGATCACAACAAACTGGGAAATTCTAAAAGAGCACCAGACCACCTTACCTGCCACCTGAGAAATCTGTATGCAGGTCAAGAAGCAACAGTTAGAACTGGACATGGAACAACAGACTGGTTCCAAATTGGGAAAGGAGTACCATCAAGGCTGAATAGTGTCACCCTGCTTATTTAATGTCTATGCAGAGTTCAGTTCAGTTCAGTTCAGTTGCTCAGTTGTGTCCAACTCTTTGCAACCCCATGAATCACAGCACGCCAAGCCTCCCTGTCCATCACCAACTCCCGGAGTTCACTCAGACTCTCGTCCATCAAGTCAGTGATGCCATCCAGCCATCTCATCCTCGGTCGTCACCTTCTCCTCCTGCCCCCAATCCCTCCCAGCATCAGAGTCTTTTCCAATGGGTCAATTCTTCGCATGAGGTGGCCAAAGTACTGGTGTTTCAGCTTTAGCATCAGTCCTTCCAAAGAAATCCCAGGACTGATCTCCTTCAGAATGGACTGGTTGGATCTCCTTGCAGTCCAAGGGACTCTCAAGAGTCTTCTCCAACACCACAGTTCAAAAGTCATAGCCTTGACTAGACGGACCTTAGTCTGCAAAGTAATGTCTCTGCTTTTGAACATGCTATCTAGGTTGGTCATAACTTTTCTTCCAAGGAGTAAGTGTCTTTTAATTTCATGGCTGCAGTCACCATCTGCAGTGATTTTGGAGCCCCCAAAATAAAGTCTGACACTGTTTCCACTGTTTCCCCATCTATTTCCCATGAAGTGATGGGACCGGATGCCATGATCTTAGTTTTCTGAATGTTGAGCTTTAAGCCAACTTTTTCACTCCCCTCTTTTACTTTCATCAAGAGGCTTTTTAGTTCCTCTTCACTTTCTGCCATAAGGGTGGTGTCATCTGCATATCTGAGGTTATTGATATTTCTCCCGGCAATCTTGATTCCAGCTTGTGTTTCTTCCAGTCCAGCGTTTCTCATGATGTACTCTGCATAGAAGTTAAATAAGCAGGGTGACAATATATAGCCTTGACGTACTCCTTTTCCGATTTGGAACCAGTCTGTTGTTCCATGTCCAGTTCTAACTGTATGCAGAGTACATCATGTGAAATGCAGGGCTGAATGAAGCACAAGCTGGAATCGAGATTGCCGGGAGAAATATAAAAAACCTCAGATATGCAGATGACACCACCCTTATGGCAGAAAGTGAAGAAGAACTAAAGAGTCTCTTGATGAAAGTGAAAGAGGAGAGTGAAAAAGCTGGTTTAAAACTCAACATTCACAAAACGAAGATCATGGCATCTGGTCCCATCACTTCATGACAAATAGATGGGGAAACAACGGAAACAGGGACAGATTTTATTTTGGGGTGCTCCAAAATCACTGCAGATGGTGACTGCAGCCATGAAATTAAAAGACGCTTACTCCTTGGAAGAAAAGCTATGACCAACCTGCTGCTAAGTCACTTCAGTAGTGTCCAACTCTGTGTGACCATAGACGGCAGCCCACCAGGCTCCCTCGTCCCTGGGATTCTCCAGGCAAGAACACTGGAGTGGGTTGCCATTTCCTTCTCCAATGCATGAAAGTGAAAGTGAAGTCGCTCAGTCGTATCCGACTCTTAGCGACCCCATGGACTGCAGCCTACCAGGCTCCTCCGTCCATAGGATTTTCCAGGCAAGAGTACTGGAGTGGGGTGCCATTGCCTTCTCCATGACCAACCTAGACAGCATATTAAAAAGCAGAGACATTGCTTTGCCAACAAAAGTCTGTCTAGTCAAAGCTATGGTTTTCCAGTAGTCATGTATGAATGTGAGAGATGGACTAAAAAGAAAGCTGAGTGCCAGAGTTGATGAACTGTGGTGTTGGAGAAGACTCTTGAGAGTCCCTTGGGCTGTAAGGAGATCCAACCAGTCAATCCTGAAGGAAGTCAGTCCTGAATATCCATTGGAAAGACTGATGCTGAAGCTGAAGCTCCAATAATTTGGCCCCCTGATGCAAAGAACTGACTCACTACAAAAGACCCTGATGCTGGGAAAGATTGAGGGCAGGAGGAGAAGGGGAAAACAAGGGATGAGATGGTTGGATGGCATCACCAACTCGATGGATCTGAGTTTGAGCAAGCTCTGGGAGTTGGTGATGGACAGGGAAGCCTGACATGCTGCAGTCCATGGGGTCGCAAAGAGTCGGGCATGACTGAGAGACTGAACTGAACTGAAATCAGTAGTGGCCTTAATCTGGACTAAGGTTTCATGTATCTAGTTTCCATCCATTCACTCTTCTCTTTCCCCTGTCCTCCACCCCCTGTCCCTGTCTCTCTCTTTTAGCAAGTGCAGTTGAAGTACAAATTATCTTCTGGGCACTTGTCAAGTGTGATTACAAGGTGGACCTGGGGGCTGTCCATCCCTTGCTGAGCTGGTGCTCTGTCCGGAGAGCTGTACCCCTGTCTCTTTCCAGAATGCCACAGGGACTGTCATCCCCCTGTTTTCACAAGGGACCAAGTGCATCCAGAGAATATAGTGGTGAGCTGGGCAAGGAGAGATGGGGGTGGTCAGAACATTAGGAAGGGTGTTCATAAAGGAAGTGAAACGTATGCTGAGGCTTGCAGATGAAAACATTTCAAAGATAAAAAACAAATGAAGAATGAGTCACTAGATGACCCTCCAAGCGGTGTTCTCTGAGAGGCCAGAATGCTGAGTGGAGGGTGGCTGTGAGGGGCAGGATGCAGGGCTGGGAACCCTGAACCTCGGAGGAGAGGGACCTCTGTCTGGGCTCCATGTGGCCACAGAGTGACAAGTTAGGAGTCACCTGGGCAGAGAGTCAGGTTCAGAATTAGTACCTTGGGCTACTGTGTCTTGTGTCATGGTTCTTGAATATGAAAATATTCAGAAGCTGTAAAGAAAGACACAAAAAGGGTTTTTTGCCTGAAGGAGAGCAAAATCCTTTCTCTTTGCCTTCTCTTACTCTCAAATTTTCAGGGCAAGCCCAGAAAAGACCTCAGGACTTTCTGGTCACTTTCTTCCCTCTCATCACAGGGAATCAGGAAGCTGAGGAATCATCTGGAACAGGCTGGGTTATAGTTCTCTTTAATGGTAGGATGAGATATCTTCACAAGACTGCCACCCAAACCCGCTAGGCCACAGAGCGCCACTGCAGGCGCCGCGGACCCTGGTCTGGGGAAGGCAGAGCCAGGCTGCCAGGCTGGGTTACCCTAGAGCAGCGGTCCCCAACCTTTTTGGCACCAGGGACCAGTTTCGTGGAAGATGATTTTTCCACAGACTCAGGGGCAGGGGGGTGGCTGTGAGGGGAATGATTTTGGGATGATTCAACTGCATTACATTTATGGTGCATTTCATTTCCATTATTACTACACTGTGATATATCATGAAATGATTATACAAATCACCATAATGTAGAATCAGTGGGAGCCATGAGCTTTTTTTCCCTGCAACTAGATGGTCCCATCTGGGGGCGATGGGAGAGCAGTGGGGAACAGCTGTAAATACAGATGAAGCTTCACTCACTCACCCGCTGCTCACCTCCTCCTGTACAACCTGATTCCCAACAGGCCTCAAACAGGTACCCCATGGACTGGGGGCTGGGGACCCCTAATCTAAAGGCCACCCAAGTGGGAGGAGACTATGGAAGTGTCCCCAGTCCTAATGTCTGTGCATGCCAACAAATCAGACGGGAGCGTGAAGTAATTGCATGCTTGTACAGCATTCACGCAATTGCACTTAGAACATTCACTACAGCATCTCTGGGGGAAAAACAAAAAGTCTTCAGAAACTTTTCAGACCCTTAACAATACTGATTCATAAACGGTATGGACTCCTTCCACCTTGCCTTGGGGGACAGAGGTCTGATTTAGACAGCTTTGAAAGTAGTCTCCCCTCCCACAAGATCAGAAGAGGCTATTTTGCAATTTTTCCACTTTTCAAACCCAACCTGACCCTACAGACGGCTGACCAGACTCTCCCCCCATCCCAGATCCACAGTCAGAGGGACGGCCTGGTTCCCAACTCTGCATGACAAAGGGCAGCTGCTCTTCCTCCAGGCAACTGATGGGTCCCTTGAAAAAAGTCTCCCAATCCACATTCACCACTAGCTAATTGCCCAATTATTTTATTTCCCCAGCAGAACTCTTTAGTCCCCCTGGAATCCACATTCAGCACCAGCAGCCTGTGTCCAGGAAGCCTCAGGAGTCTGGGGGACTTGCCCTCTGTCTGTCTGCCCCCCCTTTCTCCCCTGCCACCCCTGCCCTGCCCCTGAGTTGACTGAGTCCCCAGTTGGCCTGGGGCTGACGGATGCGCCCTGCAGGCTTTAGGAGGTCTGGCAGGACTGTGCACTGGACATAGTTTGAAGGTTTGGAAATCAGGCTGGAAATCAGAAGACCTGACTTCATGCAGGCATTGATCATTAACTATGTGAGCTTGGAGATGCTGTCACCTCTCTGAGCTTCGATTTTCTTAGCTCTAAAAACCACAGGGCAGGAGAATGGACCCGACAGTCCATTTCAGCATTAAGTCCTCTGATTCTACAAAGTCGCTCTGGGCAGGTTGGGGATGGGGGCACCTTGCTGGACAAATCCTCTGAGGGTGACACATGCTTGCGGGCTCTCTCCCCTTGAGGGAGGTCTCCATGATTGGAAAGGATTCTCGATTTTTTGAATTGTGGACCCCTGTCCAGGCACCAGTGGCCCCTAGGAGCTCCCTGAGCAACAGACCCCAGAAGCCCATCCATGCAGGCAGCACTGGTCCTGGTCAGTTCCAATTCCCATCAAAGACTTGGCTCTAGAGTCAGCTCTGAGCTGGGAGGCCAGTTTAGAAGCGCCAGTGAGATACCCGGGAAAGGCTGAGACCCCAGCAGAGGAAGGTCCTTTCACTTTCCTTTTTTTTCTGGAAAATGAAGTTGCAATTAAACTGGTCAGTTACTCAGGTAGAGAAGTGGCTTCTGACCCCCCACCCCCACCCCAGGCGACTCTCAGAGGCCTTCAGCTCTGAAGCATCTCATTGACAGAAGAGAACCTCGTGTGGGCACGTGGTCAGGGAGCTGCAGCCCAGGGCTTGGCCAACCTCTGCCCTGAGACAGCAGGTCATGCTGAAATAACATGGGGGCCCACCAAGGCCTCATTTTGAGCTTCCAGCCCCACGGAGCTCCCGGACATCCAGATGCTGGAGGCCTGGTGAGGGGGCCTCGGCCTGCGAGGGCAGCCTGGGTGTTATATCCTTGGCACCGCCTTGGCCAGTGATAAGCCCCAGTGCTTCCTCTCACCCAGTGGCGAGGGTGGACTACTGCATATTTACGGAATGCCTGCCCAAAACAACTTCCGGGGACTGAGGGCCCCGTGTCCTGAGTCTCCTGTAAATGTGACACTTCTGCACCTTTTGGCCTGACTTAAGGCCCAAATGTTTGCACCAAGTAAGTCCTTTCCCTGCTAATCCCTTGTAAAGAAAGGCAACAGTTCTCCTTTTGAAGAAGGCTACACTTGTCACAGGGAGAGCAGGAGGGCCCCCTCAGGCCGGACCCAGAGGTGGCACCTTATATTTCAGGGGGTGTCAGAACAACATGATGTATGAACTTCGAGATGGGATGTGAATTCTGCCCTGAGGATCACTCAAATTCTGAGGAAACAGAGGTGCAAGAGGAGGAAAGGCGAGCAGAGAATCAGCAGAGGTCACGATTGTGTTGCCCCATGAGAGGCTCCCCACTCTCCCCCATCTGCCTTCTCTCCCCTCTCCAGTTCAGTCTTTGAATTTCTGTATTTCCTCTTATGCTGTCCTGTGTACTTGACAGAATCTCTGTTTCCTCCCTTCAAATAACCCGAGCTCTGGCACTTACTAGCTGTATGACCTTGGACATGTCAGGTGACAGTTTTATGCCTCAGTTTCTTCATCTGTAAAATGGGAACAATAATGGCAAGTTGTGAGGATAGAGTTAATGCATGCAAAGCACTCAGAACAGTGTGCAGCTCATAAGCAGTATTAGCCAATATGATTATTATCAGCATTATTATTATTCCTCCCTTTCTTCAAATTATAAGTCCCCCCCACCTTATGCACATGTGCAAATACATACATATGCTTGAATATATGTACACGCATATGCATATGGTGGCAATTTGTGCTCTCTTCCAGAAGGAATTCCTCCCTTAAGCACCAGAAGTTTTTCTCTTCCTCTGCCTGGAATGTGAGTAGCACAGCAGCAGGGGGATGGGACAAGAGACCCACCAGTAACACAGTTACCCACAGAGGAGGCCAGAGTGCCTGTGCTGGGAAGAAGCTGAGGGGTGCTCCCTGCCCACTGGGCCCCTTGGCCCCAACCAGTCTTCATCCTCTTCCACCGTCATGGCTCATCTGGCATGTGACAGAACACGAGGAGGTGAGGCTATCATGTTTCAAGAAGGGCTTCCTCCTGCACATCCTCAAATGCCTCGTGCCAGGAGGGACCTCGGGGACAGAGGCCTGCATTGACCTCCTCGCCCTCCACCTGCTGAGCGAGCTCAGGCAGGTTCCTTCATGCGCATGTTCTGGCTTGTATCTGGAAGACTGGTGGGTGCTGGCACCTGCCACCTAGGGCTGTTGTGAATACATGTTCAGAGCCTAGAACACTGCCTGGCACAGAGTGACACTCAGGAAATGACTCCTCTCCTTGTCATGTTCATTTTTAGAAAGGCACACCCTGAGACCTTAACAGCAGACCAGTGAGAACAAGAACAAACCCGCTAGGGTACTCACCACACCAGGCTTGCCCTGAATGTTTTAGGTGTGTAATTCATTTAATCTTCATACTAGCCTTGGGCTTCCCTGGAGATTCTGCCTGCAATGCAAGAGACCCAGGTTCGATCCCTGGGTCCGTAAGATCCTGTGGAGAAGGGAATGGCAACCCACTGCACTATTCTTGCTTGGAGAAGTCCATGGACAGAGGAGCCTAGTGGGTTACAGTCCATGAGGTCGTAAAGAGTTGGATGACTGAGTGGCTAACACTTTCACACTAGCCTTAGGAAGTAGACTTGTCATCACCTCCTTCAGAGGAGAAACTGAGGCACTGAGAAGTTAGGGAGCTTGTTAGCAGGTCAAACAGCCAGCAAGCAGTAGGCCCACCATTAAGCCCTGCCAGTCTCAACTGTGTGTTTGAGGTGGCACCGGGGCTTCTCTCCCCACGTGCTCCTGTGACTTTGGACAGGATGCGACTCTGGGTAGCTCTGACCCCTGCTTTCCAGATTCCTCTCCTGTGTTCTAAATCTGGGAGTGACCTGGGCTCAAACTGAGCGCTGACGCCATGTACCCAAGGTAGGGTCAACTGCTCAGAGGGCTCCCCAGAACCATGCTATGCTTGCAGGGTGTGGGGAAACCTCTCTGCAGTCCTGTGGTTGCAGAGACACTTGGAGAAATTCCTTCTCTTGGAACCAGCAGAGCTGAGCTGCCAGCTGTCCTGTCCTCATGGCGTCTAGCTTCCTTCTGCCACAGGGAAGGACAGAGTCCCCTGAGAGACTGCAAAAGGAGCAGGAGGGGGCTTGCAGGCACTGAAGAACGGAGGGTGGTGACTCAAGGGGCTTCTGTGAAAGTGCCTTAACGGGGCCTGGCATAGAAGAGGCAGCAATGCAGAACACTTTCCCTCCTTCCTTCCTGTCAGTGAGCAAACCTAGACCCAGACTGGCCTTCAGGACACTCATTGTCACAGGCTAGGCTCACTTTTTCATAGACTAAGGACTAGGGTAGGATCAGGGAAATTCAACAGGCACTAAAATTATTATTGAGCTGCCAGAGAGCAACTGTCAGAGGCCCCAGGTCTGTGTGGCATCCAGACAGCCCTTTGTGCCCTTCTAGACAGCCCCCTCCTTGGGCTCAGGGACCTGTCTGGATGCTGAGCTCCCAGGAGGTCTGAGGGGTGTGACCTCCCTTCCTCCCAGCCTCTCCCCCCTCCCACCATCCTGGCCCAGCCCAGGGCTGCTATAAAGCTGGCCCAGCCTGGCTCTCAGCACACCCCGCTGCCGCTGCCAGGACCGTCCTGGAGCCTCCTCCAGAGACACGTCCACTCTGCCCCTCCTTCTCCCCAGCAGTGCCATGCGGCCCCTGTGGCTCTGCTGGGCCCTCTGGGTACTGCCCTTGACTGGCCACGGGGCGGCCCTGACTGAGGAATGGATTCTGGACAGCCTGCTGCAGCAGCTGCACCTCAGCGAGGTCCCCATCGTGGACAAGGCTGCCGTGGAGGGGCTGGTCATCCCTGCCCACGTGAGGGCCCAATACGTGGCCCTGCTGCAGCGCAGCCATGGGGCGCGCTCCCGGGGAAAGAGGTTCAGCCAGAACTTCCGAGGTGAGGCCCGCCCTCCTGCTGCAGCCTGGTCTTTGTGGCGGTGAGGATTGGGGGGCGTCTTGAGTGCAGGGTCCATGGGGCAGTGAGGGGGGACCGTGGCCTGTGAGGACGGCAGGCCTGGGCCCCTGGTCTCTGTCTGCACTGAGGACCCCACCTCTCAGGGCCAGGAGGAGCTGGGCTGGGCTGGACCAGCTGACAAAGCCACGGCATCAGAGAAGATAAGGATGGAGAAGAGCAAGCAAAGCCAATGGGAGAGGGTGGGTGTGGCAAGAACCCTGGCTGGGAAGCCTCAGGGAGGTGCGGTAGAGTCAGGGCTTCTCAGGTTCCCTTTTCACTCTGATACTAGTAGCCTGACCTTGAGCAAACAGGTTTACAATCACAGTTTTCTTTTCTGTTTGCTCCTCTGAACACTGATGTGATTATCTGCCCCATCTCGCAGCAATGTGAATATTAAAGTGGAGGGAAATATTATTGTGGAGGGAAAGGGGTAGGAACAACACCGAAGTGTGATGGGAAGATACTCAGTTGTCAGGGAAGCTGGCATCCTGAGTCCTACTTAGCCTCTTACCTCCCTGGGCCTGGACTCACTTCTTCAGTGCCCAGAGCTACACCCAAGGCCAGGTGCCCCCAAGTGAGGAGTCTGGTCTTCAGCATCTCAGCTGAGGCAGCCTGGTCAGCCCCACCAGCCTTCCCGCTGGGCCGAGGTTGTTAAAAACAAGATGGATTTTCAGGTAATTGGCCTTCGCCCATGGGGACAGAGCAGGGGGCTGGTCTCTCCCAGCCTGGCCACCACCTTCGTGGCCCTGCATCCTCAGAGCTCACCTGGTGCTCAGAGGGGCCCCGCTGACCCCGTTCCTGTCCCCAGAGGTGGTTGGCAGGTTCCTGGAGTCCGAGGTGTCCTCATACTTGCTGGTGTTCGACATGGAGCAGCGGCTGCCACCCCGCAGCGAGCTGGTGCAGGCCGTGCTGCGCCTCTTCCAGGAGCCGGTCCCCAAGGCCGCGCTCCGCAGACACGAGCGCCTCTTCCCGCGCAGCGACCGCGCCCGGGTCACCGTCCAGTGGCTGCACGTCCGCGACGACGGCTCCAACCGCACCGCCCTCATCGACTCCAGGTGCGGAGGTCTCGGCTGCGGTGCGGGGCTGGTGGGGAGGGAAGGAGGGCTGGGCCCGGGGCGGGAGGAGGGGCGGCTCGGTCCCGGCGGGGACACGCGGGAGCGGGTGGGAGAGGTGCCGCCCCCGGGGCCACCCCGGGCAGTCCCAGTCCCCACGCCTGAGCGCCGGCCCGTGTCTCCCTCCGTGCGGTGTCGCAGGCTGGTGTCCATCCACGAGAGCGGCTGGAAGGCCCTGGACGTGACCGAGGCGGTGAACTTCTGGCAGCAGCTGCGCAGCCCCCGGCAGCCGCTGCTCCTGCAGGTGTTGGTGCAGCGGGAGCACCTGGGCCCGCTGGCCTCCAGCGCCCACAGGCTGGTCCGCTTCGCCCCCCAGGGGCCGTCGAGCGGCCGGCAGGGGGAGCCCCAGCTGGAGCTGCACACCCTGGACCTCAGGGACTACGGGTAGGCCCGGGGGCAGGCTGCCTGTGGACTGGGTGGTCCAGGCCCTTCGGTGGGCGGGACCGGCTGGGGAGCAGAGGCCGATAGCCCCAGGACGCAACTGATTCCTCACCCTATGTCAGAGTTTCTAATGGCAGACATTTTAATTATTTAAACATTTTGTTGAAAATACCTTCAGATATTTTCAATGGGTTTTATGGTGTCATTGTTACATATTCATTATTGTAATCATCTATTTTCACTCTACCCTTTTCTCTAATTAATTCTTTGAAAGATTAAAAGCCATTAGTGGTTACTAAGGGCTTCCCTGGTGGCTCAGATGGTAAAGAATCTACCTGCAATGCGGGAGACCTGGGTTCGATCCCTGGGTTGGGAGAATCCTCTGGAGGAGGGTATGGTGACCCACTCCAGTATTCTTGCCTGGAGAATCCCCAAGAACAGAGGATCCTGGCAGGCTACAGTCCGTGGGGTCACAAAGAGTCAGACACGACTGAGTGACTAAGCACAGCACAAGGTTGAAAAGCTTTCCTGAATTCTTTCTTCATGGGACAAATTAGCTATTTGGAGTAGATGAGGCTTTGGAGTGGACCTTGCTGGGCAGTAGAGTGGTTAATAACAGGCCTTTGCAATCATACAGCCTAGGTTCATTTAACTCTGCTTTCTACTGGCTGCAGAGCCTCTGGCACGTCAGTTAACATTTTTGGTCTCTGTGTCCTCAGGTGTAATAGGGATGATGCTGAAAGTACCTAGTTCAGTGCCTGGCATCATAGGAGACCATTATAAAACAGTAACCGATTTATGACTTATGTTTCAGATGTGTTTATTCATTCAGCACTTGTCACAAATATTCAGTTTTTTAATTTTAATTAATTAATTTTTGGCTGTGCTGGGTCTTCGTTGCTATGCGGGCTTTCTCTAATTGCAGTGAGTGGTGGCTACCCTCTGGCTGTAGTGTGCAGGCTCCTTGTTGTGGCGGCTTCTCTCATTACAGTGTATAGGCTCTAGGCACGCAGCATTCTGTAGTTGTGGCCCACGGGTTTAGTTGCTCCCAGGCATGTGGAATCTTCCCAGACCAGGGATCGAACCCATGTCCCCTGCATTGGCAGGGGGATTCTTAACCACTGAACCACCAGGGAAGTCCTCCAGTTCTTTCGTAGTGAGAGATGGATCATAATTCTCCCTCCAGATGCCCCACTAGGCCCTGCCCTTGGCCCCCTGATGCCTGCTTTCCCAGCTGACCTCTGACTCTGCCTCTCTTTGCTCCCCACAGAGCTCAGGGAAACTGTGATCCTAAGGCACCGGTGACCGAGGGCACCCGCTGCTGCCGCCAGGAAATGTACATTGACCTGCGGGGGATGAGGTGGGCTGAGAACTGGGTCCTGGAGCCCCCAGGCTTCCTGGCCTATGAGTGTGTGGGCACCTGCCAGCAGCCCCCAGAGTCCCTGACCTTCAAGTGGCCTTTTCTGGGGCCTCGACAGTGCATCGCCTCGGAGACGACCTCGCTGCCCATGATTGTCAGCATCCAGGAGGGAGGCCGACTCCAGCCCCAGGTGGTCAGCCTGCCCAACATGAGGGTGCAGACGTGCAGCTGTGCTTCAGATGGGGCACTTGTGCCAAGGAAGCTGGAGCCGTAGGCGTGGAGTGTAGCATGAAGGCCTCTGACTAGGCACGTGCACAAAGCAGGTCTTAACATAGGTCTTAATTTTCTACTTAGCAAGTTAGCCCTAACTTTCTTGTGTGTTCTTCCGTTTCTTGCCCTCCTGTCCATCACCCGCCCTGAGCACTTACATGAGTAACTAATGCAACCCGGGTGGCAGAGCTGTAGAAGGAAATTTCAGCCAACTTGTATAAAGGATACAGCTGAGCATGGACAGACTGTCAGCTCCGAGTTTCTGTTCTCTAGCAAATTCTCAACTGAGTATGGGACAACACACCCTATAATGAGAACTGGGAAAATCGACTGACTTACTCTATCACGTGATGAATTAAAACCAAACCAAACAAAAAATCCCTCTGTTTCCCCTAGGCAGGGAGAAAATCTAAAAAGAATCCCCACTCACCAAAATGTTGACCTATTCTGGGCTTTTGTAAATATACTTGGGTCCCCATTCCCCTGAGAGAGTGCTAGAAGAGAGGATGAAGGGGTTTAGCCTAAGGGCAGTGGACAGGGAATTAGGACATCTGATTTCTGGATCTAATAGGGCCATAAACTGTGACCTTGGGCCACCATTTCCTTTTAAAAAGGAGGATTTGGGATTTGGCTCTAGGACTTCATCACCCTGGGGATCGGACAACCCTACTCTCACCCACTCCTCTGCCTCTCTGGAGACAGAGCATTGCCTGTGCTAAAATATTTAGGTTATTTCCTCCACTGTTTTAGAAAACTTATCACCAGAACTCACATGTATTTACATGGTTTTCTGAAACTTAGCAAAAAGAAAACAATTGCATGTAGATAATCTGCTGAAATAAAATAGAAGTGATGTTTCACTTTGTGTCTGTGTATTTAATTTCTTAAAAAATTTTTTTATTCATTTGACTGCATCAGGTCTTAGTTGCAGCATGCAGGATCTTTCATTGTGGCACGTGGGCTCCAGAGTGCACAGCTCAGTAGTTGCCGTGCAAGGGCCTGGTGGGATCTTAGTTCCCCAGCCAGGGATCAAACCTGCATCCCCTGCATTGGAAGGCAGCTTCTTAACCACTGGACCACCAGGGAAGTCCCTGTATTTATTTTCTAGTGTTCCTTACATAGGAGAGAGGGAGCAATAATGGGGAATGAGAGCAACATAATGATCTGAAGAAAGGGGGTGACCAAGGACCCCCAACTCCTAGGGGATGGTTCTGGGGACAGGGCAGGCAAGTGAACATTTACTGAGCATTCACTCTGAACCTGGCAGCCATGCTAGGCAACATCTTATACTTTATGTCACTTAATTCTTGCAACTATTTCTTGAGGTAGGTATTATTATTCCCATTTTTCTGATGAAGAAATCAAGGCTGAGGCAATGCAAATCTATGGAGTAGAGATTCAACATGCCCCAGTAAGCATGCTCTGCTGATGACGCAGGAATTAATTAACATGTACGTCTGGCAATTCTACTATGTTTACTTTCTCTGCTCAGTGGGGTTTCCTTATGTCTGACTTACTGAAGTTCATAGCTTTTCTATGTTGATGTACAAAGCTAATTAATAGCATCTGAATAGCAGAGGGAAAAAACAGCCAGGATTTGAGGACATGGCAAGCCTATTGTTGGAGGTAGGGAGAGAAAATTTGTCTCTGACTTGTAAGGGGCTATATTACCTTCCTAAGACAACAAAATGAAGACCTGCCACTTGGCCTGTTGTGAGTACCAGGTCATACAGCTGCTGTCTCTATAAGAAGCATATCAAAACCATCCAAAGAATTCTCCCAGCTACTCAGTGATGTATCTGCAACTCTAAAAGGACTGTGGACTCTCAGTCACATGCAATCAGTGGCAAGGATGGGCCTGCTCACATCATCCAATGAGCTAAAAAACATCGAGGAGACTGGTTCCATTTCAGCATGTTAGGATGTGCTTATCAGCACAGAGAGACAGTATGGCAGACAGAATATTCTCTCCAACTATGTCCATGCCTCCCAATCCTTAGAACCTGTGACTATGTCCTGTTACATGGCACAGGGCCATGGCAAATGTAATTAAGGCTACAGATCTTAGAAGAGGGAGATTATCTTGATTATTCAGGTATACCCCATCTAATCACACGAAAGCAGAGAACTCTCCAGCTGGAGGCAGAAGGGGAGGTCAAGAGATTCAAAGCTTCAGAAGGACTCCATCTTCCATTGTGGGTTTCAAGATGAAAAGGACCATGAGCCAGGGAATGAGAGTAATTTCAGAAGGTGAAAAGGACTCCCAGCTGACAGTCAGCAAGGAAAAGGGACCTTAGTCCTACAGCTACATGGAACCAAATTCTTCCAACAACCTAAACGAGGCTCAATGCCGATTCTTCCCCAAGAGCCTCCAGATAGGAACCCAGATCAGTTGACACCTTGATTTGGCCTGTGGGACCTGGAGCACAGAAACCAGCTTGGCCCACTCAGATCTCTGACCTACAGGATGTGAGATAACAAATTTGTTTTGCTTTAGGCCACTAAATTTGTGATAGTTATGGCAGCAATAAAAAAAAAAAAAAACCTAATACAGACATTAAGCCAAATCTCATTACAAGTGACCTGTAATTACAACTTTTTTTCCCACTGTCTGACTTACTGAAGTTCATGGCTTTTCTATGTTGATGTACAAAGCTAATTAATAGCATCTGAATAGCAGATGCTATTCATCTGAAAAGATGAAGTAACAACATTAAAAGATAATTTTGAATGAATTGAAAACTGCACATAATCCCACAATCCTAAAACAGAATTATTTTGGTTTTTGCATCTCCTGTTCATACACAACCTGACCTGTTCACATACAGCATGAGTTCATAACTGTTTTGGAAATTAAGGTTAGGCTGTGCCTTAAGGCATAGGAAAAAAAGGTGTAGAGTCACATTCCAAAAGAGCCACACTGGTTCTCCTTAGGTGATGGGATTAAAGGCAATGTTCATTTTTCCATTTGATCTAATTTCTAATTTTTCTACAATAACCATGGATTATTGGTATAAGAATCAAAAATGTATGCAAAAGGTGCCTCCCTGGAAGTTCCTAAATCCCGGAGGATTAGGGATCAAGAGTACCTGCCATTTGACTTGCTGGGAGCAATTCAAGGATTCATTCTCTGGATCATCTCCATTTGTAGTGTTGCAGGAAGGGGGACCCCCTTCCAGGGCCCAAACCTGGGCTCTTGTCTAACACTCGGAAATGAATTGTCCAAGGAGACACATGTGCTGACAAAGCAAGAGACTTTATTGGGAAAGGGCACCCGGGTGGAGAGCAGTAGGGTAAGGGAACCCAGGAGAACTGCTCTGCCACATGGCTGGCAGTCTTGGGTATTATGGTGATGGGATTAGTTACTGGGTTGTCTTTAGCCAATCATTCTGACTCAGAGTCCTTCCTGGTGGTGCAGACCTTGTTCAGCCAAGATGGATGCCAGAGAGGAGGATTTTGGGAGGTGGTCGGACATGTGGTGTCTCCTTTTGATCTTTCCTGAACTCTTCTGATTGTAGGTGGCTTATTAGTTCCGTGTTCCTTACCAGGATTTCCTGTCGTAAAACAACTCATGCAAATAGTTACTATGGTGCCTGGCCAGGGTGGGCGGTTTCAATCAGTGTGTTTCCCTTAACATTAGGACAAATGAACCTATTATCAGAGACAGACCAGGAAGGCCTTGAGACTGAAGAAGTGAAGCATGGCCCACTTTGTTGGGACAGCTAGAGGGGAACAGGGGGGAAGGACTGTGGGGGGTGAGAAGGATGGAAGGGCAGGAACAGCTGAACCCATCTGACTGGTGGATGAGAGGATCAGAGGAGAGAAGTGAGGTGGGCGGTCTTGGAATCTTAGCAAACTCCCCACTTTCTTTCTGGGCTTCTCTGTCCCTTCAGATGGAGCCAATGGATAGAGTAGGCACCCAAGAAGACAAGTACCAGACAAGGTGAGTGTATGTCTGTGGTTGAATAGAAGCATCAGCCTCTGACTATTCCTGAAGGTGTGTCCAAGTGGCTGGGTGGTGAGGAGGTCCTGTCCCATTCTGTCCCATCCCATCCCATCCCATCCTATCTCATCTATTCAACACTTGTGCCCAGGGCTTCCCTGGTGGCTCAGCTGGTAAAAGAATCTGTCCACAATGTGGGAGACCTGGGTTCGATCCCTGGGTTGGGACGATCCCCTGGAGAAGGGAATAGCTAACCCCTCCAGTATTCTGGCCTGGAGAATTCCATGGATTGTATGGTCCATGGAGTCGCAGAGAGTTGGACACAACTGAGTGACTTTCATTTGTTACTTGTTGTTATACATATAAACACTCGCTTCCAAAGGAAATTCACAGGCATCAAACATAATGGTCATAAGCGCCACAGCAGGGGCCACTGTACAAACAAAATGGATCTTTAGTCAGCAAGGTCATCATAAGAAAATAAAATCAGAGTGACTGAGCGTCTGTACAATGGAATACTAAGTAGTCACCAAAATCTTATTTTAAATAACTTTCCAGTAACTTTGGGAAATATTTATTGTATATCTAGCACAGAAATTTCAAAACCATATGTGTATCATTTATTTCCAATGATGGAAAAGGTCTGTATGCACAGAAAATAATGTGTAAGGAAATATACCAAAAATGCCTGCAAGAAACGATCCTTAGGAAGTATGACTGTGGGTGATTTTGACTTCTTACATTTATTTTGTGTATTTTCCAAATGCATGTATTATTTGCTAATCAGAGAAAGTTACCAGTGAGGCAGTTCTTCGCATCACGTGGCCAAACTATCAGAATTTCAGCTTCAGCATCAGTCCTTCCAATGAATATTCAGGACTGATTTCCTTTAGGATGGACTGGCTGGATCTCCTTGCAGTCCAAGGGACTCTCAAGAGTCTTCTCCAACACCACACTTCAAAAGCATCAATTCTCTTAAATTTACTAGTGATGAAAAAGTAAATATCACATTTGTGAAGCTTTTGAAAGCAAGTAGCATGGTCAGAGGATACCTTAGTCAGGTCCTAAGGAGCCTTGGAATGAAAGTTATGACCAACCTAGATAGCATATTCAAAAGCAGACACATTACTTTGCCGACGAAGGTCCGTCTAATCAAGGCTATGGTTTTTCCAGTGGTCATGTATGGATGTGAGAGTTGGACTGTGAAGACAGCTGTGCACCGAAGAATTGATGATTTTTAACTGTGGTGTTGGAGAAGACTCTTGAGAGTCCCTTGGACTGCAAGGAGATCCAACCAGTCCATTCTAAAGGAGATCAGTCCTTGGTGTTCTTTGGAAGGACTGATGCTACAGCTGAAACTCCAGTACTTTGGCCACCTCATGCGAAGAGTTGACTCACTGGAAAAGACTCTGATGCTGGGAGGGATTGGGGGCAGGAGGAGAAGGGAAGGACAGAGGATGAGATGGCTGGATGGCATCACTGACTCGATGGTCCTGAGTTTGAGTGAACTCCGGGAGTTGGTGATGGACAGGGAGGCCTGGCGTGCTGCAATTCATGGGGTCGCAAAGAGTCCGACACGACTGAGCGACTGAACTGAAGGAGCCCATCATTTCCTAAACAGAGGAACTGGTTCTGTTTGCAATCCTAGTTAAGACCAATCGCGTAAACCACGTAAATTCAAGTAAATAACCGGGGCTTCCTCACCTCCTCCCCGCGCGCGCCGAGAGGATGCGGGCGGTAGCGGGAGAACTCCCAGCTCCAACCTCGATAATCCCCGGGTGCACCGAGAAGCCTGACTTGTAGCCCACGGGCCTCCACGCTCCAGTCTAAAGCCTCGCAAGGAGCGTCACATTCGTCCCCTCAAATCAGCAACCTGGAGAGTTTCTCCATCCTTCGAAAGGCGGCTGACGGCTAGCACCAGAAATAATATATGCCAGACCTCGCCGCGGGCCTCAGCCTAGGGTCGTGCCAGGGTGCCAGCGGCGATCTCCGCCCGCAGGTGGGGGCGGGGCTCGGGGGACACCCAGGGCGGGGGCGTCCGCGACGCGGAGATCCGGGCTTCGCGCGCTGGGACAGAGCTTCCGCCCACAAATCCCGTGTCAGAAGGCGGGCACACGGCCCCGTCCCGGCCGCGGATTGGTCCCCCTGGCAGGGCGGGGCCGTTTAACCCTGCGGCGTGGTGGGTGAGCGTGAGAGAGGCGGGGTTGTGGAATAGCGGCCGGAAGCTGCGAGCGTTTCCTCGGATCAGGCTCCTTGTCGCCGGGCCGGCTACGCTCTCGGTTTTCCACGTTTCTCTCAGGGACCCTCTGAGCGGACTCCTGCGGCGGCCGGGCAGACGGGGAGCCCGGATAACCATGAGCGTGGGTTTTATCGGCGCCGGCCAGCTGGCCTGCGCCTTGGCGCGGGGCTTCACGGCCGCAGGTAAGCGCCTGAAGGCGGGAGGCGGGGGCGCGGAAGGTCCCCAGCTTAGCTTTTGACCGCCCTCCGCCGCACTAAAGTGAAGGAATGAGGAAAGGGGAACCTGGAATTAAGTGAAGTTGCTCAGTCGTGTCCAATCTTTGCGACCCCATGGACTATAGCCTACCAGGCTTCTCTGTTCATGGGATTTTCCAGGCAACAGTACTGGAGTGGATTGCCATTTCCTTCTCCAGCGGATCTTCCCAACCCAGGGATCGAACCCGGGTCTCCCGCATTGTAGAATTAAGGATTCCTAAATCCCTAATAAGGGATTAAGGGGCAGGGGTGCACCAGCGACCGTCTCCACAACGGTCGGAGTTGCGTGGGTTTTGACTCTGCTCTCCCAGGAAAAACATGGGAACCGGGTGGGCCATGATCCCCAGTCGAAAAGCCCTATCTTCTGTAGGCATCCTGTCGGCTCACAAAATAATAGCCAGCTCCCCGGAAATGGACCTGCCCACGGTGTCCGCTCTCAGGGTAGGTGGGGTATGAGGGTTTGGGGAACGGGGCGGAGACCCAGGAGAAGGGTGGCCTGATGAGCTGAACCCCTGTGCTGTTCCTTGGCCGGCGCTGACCTCCCTACCAGGAGCATCACTGTCCTCCATCTTTCCTGGGGCAGCTCAGGGTGGTGCGAGTAGCCAGGCAGACCGACTTGGGTTCCAATCCAGACACTGGGGTGATTAGAAGGTTAGTTGAGGTTTTGATGTGTGGAAAGCACCTAGCACATAGTATGTACCCAATAAAATACTCACTTTGCTTCATCCACTAGCTCAGTTAAGGTCCTTAGCTGAGGTACTTAGCTTAATCCGTTAAGGTATTTAGCTGCTCTTAGCCTCAGTTTCCACATTTATAAAATGAAGCCCACAGTAGTCACTTTACTGAGCTATTCTGAGGCGTAAATGAGCATGTTGGGAAAGAACCTGGCAAGTTAGTTTTTCCTCTTTCTGAACAAAGAATATCCCAAGTCTTCACCCAAAACCTGAGCAGTGTGGGAGAGGCAGGCGGCAAGTAACAGGCAGTGTCTGGGCCTGGGATGGCAGGTGTTGCCATCACTAGAGGGCCTTGTTTCTTAGTGTGATGTCTTAGAGGAGTGTCCTCAGCTACACCCCTGGACCACACAGAAACAGGCACCCTGATGAACAAGTGTCCAGGGTTGGGATAGAGCCCTGCTTCTGACCATTGGGCACCAGCATTTCACCTTCCCCTTTACCTGTGCCACTTTTCAGCCATGGAGATGTCTTACCTGGCAGAGGGGTGCCTTGGGTGCCAGAGAACTGGTGGGGATATGGGACAGTGATTTCCTGTTTGCCATGGGGAAGCTTGTCCATGTCCAGTACTCACTTGCCCAGTAGCAACACTGGAAAACTTCGAGGCAATGGGGGTAGGGGCAAACTCTGAGGGGAACAGGGTAGGGAATTCCAGGCTGCCCTTGGCCACGTGAGCTTGGAAGGGTTCAGCTGCTCCTGGAGAGGGTCAGGGCTCGTGAGGCTGCCACACGGTGTGAGCCTGGTGGTCTCCTCCTGCAGAAGATGGGTGTGAACCTGACCCGGAGCAACAAGGAGACGGTCAGGCACAGTGACGTCCTGTTCCTGGCCGTGAAGCCACACATCATCCCCTTCATCCTGGACGAGATCGGGGCTGACGTCCAGGCCAGGCACATCGTGGTGTCCTGTGCGGCTGGCGTCACCATCAGCTCTGTGGAAAAGGTCCATCTCAGCCCCGGCGCCCCTGTTGATGGGAGGAGGGGGTGGGTGCTGGTGGTACTGGCAGTTCACTCGGCCCTGTGCCTTCACCCCAGAAGCTGATGGTGTTCCAACCGGCACCCAAGGTGATCCGCTGCATGACCAACACACCTGTGTTGGTGCGGGAGGGCGCGACAGTGTATGCCACGGGCACCCACGCCCTGGTGGAGGACGGGCAGCTCCTGGAGCAGCTCATGAGCAGCGTGGGCTTCTGCACGGAAGTGGAGGAGGACCTGATCGACGCTGTCACAGGGCTCAGCGGCAGCGGACCTGCCTACGTGAGGCCCTCATATACTCACTCAGCCCTCTGGGGACCCTGGGATGCAAGATGGGCTGGCAGGCAAGCCTGGGCTGGGGGTGTCGCCCACCGCTTGGGTGAGGCTGTCTGGTAGAGGAGGTTGACCCTTGGAGCTAGTCGTCAGGAAAGACCCTAACGCATGCCCCTGAGTACCTGCAGCCCCGGGGCTCAGTGAGTGTCTTCACAGGCGTTCATGGCCCTGGACGCGTTGGCTGATGGTGGGGTGAAGATGGGCCTGCCGCGGCGCCTGGCTGTCCGACTGGGGGCCCAGGCCTTGCTGGTTAGTATCTTCTCCCTGCCTGTTCTGGACCCTGGTGTGGGGATGGGATGGGATTCTTAGGGCTCTCTGAGCCAGGGCAGGGCTTGGTGGGGAAGCTGGGATAGGGACTGGGGAGGAGTGAATGTGGAGAAGCTCATCCCAAGGGGCACCAGCAGTTTTCTCCTCTAATGGCCCTTCCTGCCCTAGGGAGCTGCCAAGATGCTGCTGGACTCAGAGCAGCATCCCGGCCAGCTCAAGGACAATGTGTGCTCCCCCGGGGGGGCCACCATCCACGCCCTGCACTTCCTCGAGAGCGGGGGCTTCCGCTCTCTGCTCATCAACGCGGTTGAGGCCTCCTGTATCCGCACACGGTGGGTTGCTCTCCTTTTCCGCCCAGGCCCTCCACTTGGAGCCAGCCCCATGTGGCTGTCAGTGTCTTACAGAATCTGCCTTCTGTGGCCCCATTAGCAGTGCTGGAGTCTGTGCTCTGTTAACCCACTTATTAGACTCTGTGAGCTTAAGGGTTTGCAGGCTTTACTTCGTGTAATTCTTACATAGTTCTGATAACTGAGGTTTAACTTTGATTTCCAGATGAGGAAGTTGAGGTTTAGAGATAACAGCTTTCCCAAAGTCAAACTTTCCCAAAGTCAAACAGCTAGTAAGTGATGGAGGTAGGATTTGACTTCAAGTCTTTGACCCCCAATTCTGTGATTTTTTTTTTTCCCCACTCTCTCTCTCTAGCTGATCACAGATAACACTTGAAGCTCTGCATCTGTGTAGTAAGCCATACTTAGTTAAATAGCACTTCTGAGAAGCTTAGGGGAGTGTTTGGTTTGGGTTTCTAAGTTCGGGTGGTATCCAGTCAACAAGGGTTGGGGTTAAGTGGATGGGGAGACCTTGTGTATCTAGCTGTAGCTCCTTCAACCTCTTGGGGTTTTGCCTGCAGAGAGCTGCAGTCCATGGCTGACCAAGAGAAGGTCTCCCCAGCTGCCCTCAAGAAGACCCTTCTGGACAGAGTGAAGCTGGAATCCCCCACAGTGACCACACTGACCCCAACCAGCTCAGGGAAGCTCCTCACGAGAAACCCAGTCCCAGGAGGCAAGAAGGACTAAGGCAGCCTGGGTCTGCCCTCCCCTGTGTCCAGAGCCCTCAGCTGTGAGGGCCATGTAGGGCGAGCTGATAGAGGTTCCGTCAGCTTCAGGTCCTCATGATAAACCTCCTTCCGTCTGTTAGACCCAGCAGCGCTGGTTTCCCCTCCTGTCTCGTGTTAGAAGATGCTATGAAGGGGTGGCTGGAAATGAGATGCAGCCCTGCAGACCTCACACATTTGGAGGAGAGGGAGGCTGGGACTTCATTCAGAGCCCCAGCTGCGTAGGCAGGCCTGGAGACCTTCAGTGGATGACTCCTTCAACTGAGGTCCTCCCACTGGAGCCCACAGCAGGGTCAGCTTGTTGCTGAGTCAAGGTGTACGAAACATGACCAGGACCTGTCGAATTAGTAAAAGGAAAAGAAGTGAGTGACTCAGACTTATCACAATCAGAAATGCACATCTTAGACTGTTATATTTAACTCTTGCTTCATAGGTGTACCACTGAAAATGTGTTGTTCAATGTTGCTAAGTTTGGCTGCTTTAATAAAGTTTTATTTTTTATTACCTTGCTTTTCTTATGCTTAATCTCAAATCATCATTGCAGAGAACTCGAGGCCCTTGCCAGGTGTTCCTGGCTTCAGCAGGAGGTTGCTATCTATAGGCAGGAAGTAGGGATGAGAAGAAATAAGGGTCCAGGCCGACAGCTGTAATGACACTCTGCTCCAGCCCAGCCCCTAGGGTCAGGTAGGCCAATGCTCATTTCCACTTTGTGGGGGGGGGAGTGGGGGGCATCCCAGACAGAGGAGGAAGCTACCTGCCTTGCAGTGGGCCAAGCACTGCATCAGATCCAGACAAGTGCCCTCAGAGGGAGGAACTATTATCTTCCTCACTTTATAGAAGCTACTGAGGCCTAGAGGGGATAAGCGACTTACCCCAGTTGAGTTGCTGGTCAGTCCTGCAGTTTCCCTGTGCAGGCTGTGTGCCTGGTGCTTTTCCCCAGCAGCACCTGCCTGTGGCTTTGGCTTCAGCAGCAGCTCTGAGTTCACGTCTTAATTTCCACCAGTTTTAACTAGGTGACCATGGAGAAGTTACTGAGTGTCTCTGACCACAGATTTCATCCCTGTAAATACAGAGGTTATCCTTCATCAAAAGGTTCTGGTGAGTATGAAATGAGACCGTGTGGAATGGCTCAGTAGAAACATCTAGAACATGTGGACCCTGCTGCTGGTGGAGCTTGTCCTTTGCCCTCCAGTGAAGAGGGAGGGCAGCTGGGCTCCACCTCCAAACCTGTGAGCCCATGGGGCCAAAGTGACAAGTACGACAATACTGAAAACTGTCATCTTTAAGCGCCTCATTATACAGCGGCCCCTTTGCAAACCCTCTACATAAAGTTTCATGGCTTTAGGCTCTAGACTTTTTTAAGAGTAAGAGGTTACATCAGTGGCCCCTAAAGATGTTAATAGATATCTCACCAAAGAAGATTTACAGATGGCAAATAAGTGCATGAAGAGATGCTCAACACCATTAGTTATGAAAATCAAGTGTTAATTGCTCAGTCATGCTCAACTCTGTGACCCCACGGGCTGTAGCCTGCCATACTCCTCTGTCCATAGAATCTCCAGACAAGCTTACTGGAGTGGGTTGCCATTTTCAATCAAAGCCCGGTGAGATAGCACTAGACACCCACTAGTGTGGCGCTTCATTAAAAAGGATAATGACGAATGTTGTCAAGGATATGGAGAAGTTAGAACTCTTGTGTATCTCTGGTAGGGATGTAAAATGGTGCAGCAACTTTGGAAGACAGTTTGGTAGTTTCTCAAAAAGTTAAACAGAGTGGCCAGGCAATTCCACTTGTAGGTACCAATCTGAGAGAAGAAAATGTATCCACACAAAAGCTTGTACATGGATATTATGGCAGCATTACTTAAAATAGCCAAGAATCAAAAATAACCCAAATGTTGGAAAACTGATGAGAGGATAAAATGTATAATACACACAATGGGTATTATTCAACAATAAATGGGAAATAAACATGCTACAGGCCTTCCCAGGTGGCTCAGTGGTAAAGAATCCACCTGCCAATGCAGGAGACAGGTTCGATCTCTGGGTGGGAAAGATCCCCTGGAGGAGAGTATGGCAACCCACTCCAGTATTCTTGCTTGGGAAGTCCCATGGACAAAGGAGCCTGGAGGGCTACAGTCCATGGGATCGCAAAGGGTCAGAGACAACTGAACCACTAAGAATGCATGCAAAATCAGATTATGGTGATGGTTGCACAAACCTGTACATCGTCGTCAAATTGTACACTTAAGGTGATGAATTTTATGGTATGTAAGTTATACTTTGTAAGGCTTAAAAAAAAGGAAATATGTTTCCCTAGTTTAATTAGCTAGGAGGTGGTACCAGGACTCAAATCCATGTCTGATACCAAATTCTGTCCTTTCTACACCAAGCCTGCTGACAAGCTATCTTAGGTGACAGGATACTGTCCCCTCATCTCCCCCACCCCCTGCAGTGTCACCCCCTTCCCAGGCCTAAATCCACCACCATACATTTACTGAGGACCTCCTAATTGCCAGGCCCCAGTCATGCCTTGGTATGAGTCCACCTGGCTCAGGTGAGTCCTCACCTGCTCAGGAACCTCCTGCCCTTTTCTTCTGATCTTTGACCAGGTATGTACGGTCAGGACTAGGTTTCACCCAGGATGGCTGGGGCCCCAGTCCTCCAGGGCATGAGTAAAGAGGGCCTCTGGAGGGAAACAGTTCCGGTCACCTTTCCACAGGGCCTCAGGCCTGCTGCCTCAGCTGCCCGCCTTCTTACAGGGCTGACTGGCCAGGGACGGGAGATGCAGGCAGGCAGAGCCAGGGGCCGGCAGCTCCCAGTGGACACCCTGGCCAGAAGGTCTGGAGCGTGTGGCCTGAGCCACCAGGAGAACACCCAGATGCCCCCTGCAAGCCTCTCAGGAGTAAGAGCTGGTGTTGGAGGTCAGCGCAGCCTTTGAAGAAGCGTGCTGACCGCTCTCTGTGCCGAGTGCCCTGTGAGGCCAGGGTGTGCCCTAGTCAGTGAGACTCAGTTCTTGTTCTGAATTGCACAAGGGCCGAGGACAGATGTGGACACAGGGAGGAGAAGTGGAAAACACGAGAAGGCAGAGGAAAAGGCAGCACGGACTTAGGTAAAGAGTGAGGAAGGGGCCAACCAACCCTCTGCCCGCACCGAGCCCTCCCTGTTCCCCCAGCTAAACTCTGGAAGCAGACGGGCCTAGACCAGGTGCAACCCCCATTTCATAACTGGCTTCTCTCAGGACACCAACCCCCAAGCACTCCCGCATCTATTGCTTCAGTTTTGCTCTCCTGTGAAATGGGGGCATGAACCTCTGGCCCAGATGTTAGCAATAGTTACTTTGGGGAAGTGGGATTGAGGTTACTTTCTTGCTTAATTTATTTCTTTATTTTGCTTTAGATTGTTGCTTACGATAAGCAGGCAGGATCTCCATGGTTGAAAGACTGAAAAATGTTTTCCCCAATCCCCACAGGCAGGCCGTTTGTGGGACACAAACATACCCTCCTTCATCCTTGTTCTCATGTGGCCGTCAGTTACTAAGCAACTCTCTGGGGAGGCACACAGGAGAGCCTGACTGGGCCTCTTCCCTCAGCGTTCCCGTGGTGTAGACAGGCCTTCCTCTGTATCTAAGTAAGTTCTTAAAGCCTTGACTTGTGCTTGCTTTCACCAATAAATCAGAACATAGGCAGAATGGAAATCGTGTCAATGTGAGATCAGGAGTGTTCTGAAAATAAAATGCACCTCTTTTCAAGGTCCAACCCACAGTGGATGGTGTGCTGCCTTTATGTAAGAGATGGGGAGGGAACTTTGCTGGTGGCCCAGTGGCAAAGCCTCTGAGCTCCCAATGCAGGAGCCTGGATTCAATCCCTGTTCAGGGAATTAGATCCCGTGTGCCATAACTAAGAGTTTGCATGCTGCAACTAAGACTGGTGCAGCCAAACAGATAAATTTTAAAAATGAAAGTGGGGATACAAAATTGGGTGAGGAAACCCTCAAGGCTACACAACACACCAAGAAGAGAGGTACTGAGGGACAGAGGGAAGGAGGCAGATGGGGGCAGGTGCAGGAGTAAGATATCTCATTATAATCCTTTTTGTACTGTACTGATTTAGGAATCATATGAAGGTGTCACCTAGTCACCAAATACCTGCTGCAAACCTTCAGGGGCTGCCAGGCTGCCCCAGCTGTGCAGTGCTCCAGCATGACACATCTCCCCGAGGTGGTCAGTCAGGGCTGGCGCTACCAGAGTGCCCCACTCTTGTCTTGAACTGCATCCAGGAACACTCTGGGCACGGGCATGCCCTCCTTGGCAAAGGTAGACAGATGGGTCTTCTGGACATCAGTCTCTTTCTTCAACCTTAGCCCACCTTCTGGGTCATGAGCCCTCAGGATGGGCTGGAGCCTGGCTCTAGGTTCCTATGAAACCTCTGACTCCTCTCTAATGATACCACGTCCGTCGCGTGATAATCATCTGTTTTCCTGTCTGGTTCCCCTACCAGTTTGGGTGCTTCCAGCGGTCGAGGGTAGGGGTGGGGGCTGGGCTGTAGACCATCCCTCCTGGTCCTAGTGCTTGACACCCAGTAAACGCAGCTGAATGCATGCCTGCAGTCATGAATGAATGGATGAATGACGTCTCTCCTGTTTAAATGTCAGTTTCAGCTGTATAGCACAGGGAACTACAGTCAATATCGTGTAATAACTTACAATGGAAAATAATTTTTTAAAATAATATACATGTGTATGTATAACTGAATCACTTTTCTGTGCACCTAAAACACTGTAAGTCAACTGTACTTCAATAATATATATATATATATATTTTTTTTTAATGTCAGTTTGGGCTATTTCTTGCTGTGCCTCCTGAGGCATCTGGTTTACTGAGGTGAAAGCCCCATGCAGCTCACAGCCTGTCTTTGGATCTGGTAATCCACTGTTTGTTGGGTTACCACTTCCTCTTATTCAATCAGTGAGTGTTTACTGAGCACTTGTGAGATGCTCTGCTCATGCTTGATTGGCTGGGATGTGAGGGACACAGTGAATTTCTATTCTTGCCACTCTGTCTTGACGGCACCTCAGTTAGTGCACCCTGTCCCTCCCCCAGGGCTACCTGAGAGCTTTTTCAGCACGAGGACATCTCAAAGGTATCAGCCATTTCATGGCTCTGGAGTCCTTTAGGTAAGACGGAAGCACTTCAGGAATGTTTAAGTAAAAAGGGACAGGAATAGAAATGGTGGCTTAGACGGTAAAGAGTCCTCCTGCAACACAGGAGACGCAAGTGACGTTGCTTTGATCCCTGGGTCAGGAAGATTCCCTGGAGAAGGGCATGGCAACCCACTCCAGTATTCTTGCTAGAGGACTCCATGGACAGAGGAGCCTGGCAGGCTACAGTCCACGGGGTTGCAAAGAGTTGGGCACGACTGAGCGACTAACACACTTTCTACATGGATAAATGCTCTTCCTTGAAAATAAAACCAGAAATGCACTCGGGGGGCTGCAGCAGCAATACTTTTGATGAGACATCAGAGACTTTTCCTTTCAATCGAGATATGTCAGTAGCGGTGATCTGGAGGTGCTGTGAAACCTCTGCACCTCTCAGTTACTGGTCACCCTGAATCAAAGGTCTGGGTTCTAATCTTCACTGGCCAGATGACCTCATGCAAGTCATTCATCTGCTTTGATTTCAATTGATTATTATCCATTAAAATGGAAAAATAGCACTAATGGTCTGCGCTTCTCCCAGGGTGGTCTCTGCTTCGGGTAAAGCCTTCGTGAAGCCTGAGTCACAGCGCAGCCTGGTGGCACCTTGGCAGATGACAGCATTGCCCTGACACGGAGGTCTGTGTCCGCCCCCCACCTCTCACCCGCAATGTCCTCCTCTCCCCCCCGACCTTGCTCCTTTCTGCAACCCCACAAGGCAAGGTTTCCTCTTCCCTGAGAAGGGAAGCCTGGCCAACATTTCTTGTCAAGCAGCATTTTATTTATAACCTAAAACAGAAATTTCCTTAATAAACTAACATATTTTCTTCCTAAGTGCCGGGCACTATATTATATGTGCATTACATGTGATCTCATTTAATCTTTAAATGAATAATTATGATGTAGCTACTATTTCCCCATCTTACTTATGGGAACACTGAGGTTTAGAGCTGGTAGGAACAAAGTCAATGAAGGGAAAAGACTGGATGCTAGAAACCAAGATCCTTTTTCTGAAACACTGAACTGTCCTGCCTCAGGTGGGCACAGCTGCCCTCACTGACTGACCTGAATGAGGGGTCTTCCTGCCGGAACACAAGGAATGACCAGAAAACTAGCCTGAGTAGGGATGCAGGCAGGGGATAAAATGCAGGGGTCCCTGGCAGGTGCCTGGGAAGGGAACCCAGAACACAGCGGGGTTGGGACTGGCCTCATTACAGCCTTCACTGGGGAAGGGGATCTTGTTTTGAGGGTATCAAGCCATTGGGAGACCCACTCAGAGAAGTAAACATTTTAATATTTTCATTTTAGTATGGAAACTAATATAATTGTCATTTTGAATTAAGAGAAAGGAAATGAGAAATTGGTTATTTATGGCTTCCTTTTCCAAAGCCATTGCCCACCTCTCCCCCAGAAGGCTCCCCTTGCCCAACACACGTGGGCCTGTCCCCATGAAGCCCCCGCCCCACCCTCTGTTCATACCACCTCCTCTCCTGCAGGTGCCTCCCGTCCCCCGGGCTCTTCTGCCCCATCTCCTTCCCCTGCTACCAGGCCTTCACGGGTCCTTAGCCTCCTGGACCCCACTCTGTTTGTACTTCTCTTATGAACATACTACTATGCTTGTTAGTGGTGCTATTGAGCTGGCAAGGTGCTGTCACCCATCACGTCCAATAGGATTCTCACAATCTTAGGAGGCAGGTGGGGAGGGTATGGGCAACCCCATCTCAAACAGGAAGAGCTAAGGCCACCGGGGGAGCCAAGGCCAGAATTGCAGCTATTGGATTCCAAGTCCTCTTTCCAGTTTTCCCCCACTCACTTCACAGACGGGTTCTCAGCGACAGTAGGTAGGTGGCTCCTAAAGATACCCTTTAGAAGGTAGGCCCAGGAGGAAGCTTGTCCTGGCTGCCCAGACCCGTCCCGACCGCTCAGCTGCCGAGGAAAGGCTCCCCAGCGCCACTGGAGGGCGCCAGGCGCCAGCCGCTGAGCACCCCGGCTGTGTGATTCCCGCTGTAAAAGCCGGAGCGCCTGTGCTCTGCGGGAACACAGGTCAGAAGCAGGAATTCAGCTTGGTGCGTTGCGTGCTGGCTGCAGTATATGATTTCAAGTATTCACGTAACAAGTGAAAGTGAAAGTCGCTCAGTCGTGTCCGACTCTGCAACCTCGTGGACTGTAGCCCTCCAGGCTCCTCCATCCATGGGATTCTCCAGGCAAGAATACTGGAGTGGGTTGCCATTTCCTTCTCCAGGGGATCTTCCCGACCCAGGAATCGAACCCAGGTGTCCCGCATTGCAGGCAGACGCTTTAACCTCTGAGCCACCAGGGAAGCCCACGTAACAAAAGCAGCTTCGTATTGGTACAGAGGGAAGCACTTGCATCTTCTGCTGGGCCGCCTTAGCCCTCTTCCCCTCAGCGTCATCTTCTCTGGTGGGAAAAGCGAGAAACCTGGATGCCTACACCTGGGCTCCTCCCCTGGGTGTCCCAGGCACTTTCTCAAGCGCCCCAGGAGGCAGGCTTCTCAGAGGTCAACTCCGTCAATACACACCATACACACCAGTCTTGCTCAAGAAGAAGCCTTGAATAAATACTTGGCTGCCTGATGTAAAAAGCCAACTCATTGGAGAATACCATAATGCTGGAGAAAATTGAGGGCAAGAGAAGAAGGAGATGATAGAGGATGAGATGGTTGGATAGCATCATTGACTCAATGGACATGAGTTTGAGCAAACTCTGGGAGATGAAGAACAGGGAAGCCTAGCATGCTGCAGGTCATGGGGTCACAAAGAGTCGGAAACGACTTAGCGACTGAACAACAGGGGATGTAGTGTACAACATGATGAAGGTAATTAACACTGCTGTACCATTAGAAATGAACATTAAGAGAGTCCTAAGAGTTATCATCACAAGGGAAAAGTGTTTCCCTATTTCTTTAATAGCTTATGAGATGATGGGTGTTCACTAAGCCCATTTCATGATGTGTGCTGTGCTCAGCCGCTCAGCCGTGTCCAACTCTTTGGGACCCCATGGGCTGTAGATTGCCAGGCTCCTTTGTCCATGGAATTTTTTCAGGTGATAATACTGGAGCAGGTTGCTGTTTTCTACTTCAGGGGAGCTTGGCCTAGGGATTGAACCAGCATTTCTTGCATCTTCTGCATCAGCAGGTGGATTCTTTACCACTGTGCCACCTGTGAAGCCCATTTCATGATGTATGTAAGTCAAATCATTATATTGTTCACCTTAAACTTATGCAGTGCTTTATGTCAATTATATCTCAATAAAACGGGAGAAAAAAGTGGCTTTGAGAGTCAGATTACTCAGTGGTCCTGAGGCCTTGGGTAAGTTACTTACTTTCCAGGCTCCTATCTGCTGCATAAAGATGATAACTGTTTCCACCTTGAAGGATTGAGATGAAGATTAGATGAGATAAAGGGCTGGGCTTGGTGTCTGGCAGGAGGAGAGCGCTAATGTCTGGAGGTTGCTGTTATTTTTACTACAATCGTGCAGGAATCTGAAACTCAGGGAAGTTAAGCAGGGCAGATCCAGAGCCAGGGCCTGGTGGAGCTCAGGCCTGGGTGTGCACATGGCCCCTGTTCCCTGGGCACCACTGGCTCCAGACCTGGTTCTCAAGCCAGCCTGTCACCTGCCTTTTTTTTAACTAAGGGAAATGTAGAGGAAACTAGCATTTCTGTTTCCAATCTTATTACCCTTGACTCTCGAAAAATCTGGGCCCCAGACCTATCCTTACCCGTATGCCCATCACTGTTTGTGCTCACCCCATCTCCGCCACTGGAAATGGCTTCTCCTTGTCTTTCCCACTTCTGTAAACGTGGCAGATCCTCATCTCCAACTTAAAACCTCAGAGTCAGCGATTCCAAGCCTCAGCAGTGTGGGAGCCACTGCCCAGAACTTGAGAAACAGCTGTTGAACTGAGCTGACTGTGGTCACAGCCAACATTCCCAGGTATCCACGGAGACAGACCAGAAAAAAGATGAAGACCAAAGGAGAATACCTGCGTGATGACCAGTCAATGTATGTTCATTTAGAGCTAATTCAGTCGGTAAAGAATCTGCCTGCAGTGCAGGAGACCCGGGTTCGATCCCTGGGTTGGGAAGATCCCCTGGAGAAGGAAATGGCAACCCACTCCAGTATCCTTGCCTGGAAAATCTCATGGACAGAAGAACCTGGTGGACTGCAGTCCATGGGGTTGCAAAGAGTCGGGCATGATTGAGCAAATAACACACACATGGACACAGAAAACGCAAATTGTTCAGGTACGGGACTCTCTGCGGTTTGGTGTCAGTACCCCAAGCCACTCAGGGCAGACAGGGTAGCTGGCTCTCCTGGTGCCTTGTGCTTCCTCAGCTGAGTGAGGATTCAATGGGAGGAGGCATAAAAGGCACCTGGCTTAGTTCGAACCGCCTGCTTTTATTCTCTCATTCATTTATTCAGTCTGCTCATCAGGGGCACCGCTGTGTGCCCAGCCCTGGAGCAGCAAATGTTATCAGACCTGGTCTCTTCCTCCCCTGATGGGGTTCCTGATCTAGTAGGGAAATGGACACAAAGAGATCACCACAAACTCCAGATTACAAGGTGATAAATGCTCTGATGGGGGCAGTGAAGCACCCTGGGAGCAGAGAGGTGTTTGGAAATCTGAGGAAGGAAGGGATGTTGGCGATGGCTCTTGAAGTTCTCCAGATAGAAAGCGGTGGCTACGAGCAAAGGCGGACTAAGGAGCGACACCGGGGTGACAGATCGGGTCTATTTTTTCTAAAGAAAGGAAATTCTGGAAGCCTTGGGGAACTGTAACTTGAGTCTTGCCGCTCTCTGGGGAAAAGACGAGAGGCCAGCTGAAGACAGTGTGGCTTAAGGATCCCTCCCTCACTTCCCTCAACACACCCCCTTCTCCAGTAGCTGATTGTTTAAAAATCAATTTGTTTAATGAATGAGCAGATAAGCTGAAGCTCCTTCCCGCCCACAGGCTTCCTCCAGGCTGCCTGTTCAATGAGGAGAGCATAATGGCTGTTGTTTAGTAGGTGCTGGATAAGGATTGTTGAGCTAATGAAGCAAACACAGGTCAGCTTCGGGAGTGGGGGAGGCCCCTCCAAGACTCCCGGCTTGGTGGCTCTAGGAACTGACCTGGGAAAAACTGGGTCAGGTTTAAGAGAAATAATAAAAACGACAGCTGCCATTTGTTGAGTCCCAAGTAAGGGTCAAACCCAGGGCTAGGCCTTTACACAGTTCTTCCCAGATTATTGCATGCACCTCTGTTGAGTGGGCATTCTGATCCCCAATTTTACAAGGAGGAAATCGAGGCTCACCCGTTTGTCCTCGGGGCTGCAGTAGAGGCCAGAGCCTGTGTTCACCCCTCTCTGCTGTCAGGAGTTCCACTTGGGGTGAGGCAAGGGTGACATGGAGACCTCTGAAGAGCAACCTCAGAAGAAGCTTCTAAAAAAAAAAAAAAAAGAAGCTTCTAGAAGCAGATGTGCGTTTGCAACCCAGCGCCATACATTAGAGCTAAACAGAATTGGAACTTTGTGGGCATCCATGTGGGAAAAGCAAAATATTAGCTTGCTAGTGCCACTCTAACTAACCGCTGCAGGCTGGATGGCTTAAGCAACAGGTGTTCATTGTCATAATTCTGGAGGCTGGAAGCTCCGGTTTGCAATGTCAGCAAGGTCTGTTTCTTCCTAGGCAGGTAGACCTTTGCCTTCTTGCTGTGTCCTCACAGGGCCTTCTCTGCATCTGTGTCCTATGGGGTTGGCCAAAATGTTCATTCATTCTTTTCTTGAAAGATGGCTGTAATAGCACTTGTGTGCATGCTAAGTCACTTCAGTCATGTCCTACTCTTTGCGACCCCCATGGACTGTAGCCCGCCAGGCGCCTCTGTCCATGGGATTCTCCAGGCAAGAATACTGGGTGGGTTGCCATGCCCTTCTCCAGGGGGATCTTCCTGACCCAGGGATCGAAACTGCATCCCTTATGTCTATTGGCAAACTGTATTGGCAAACGGGTTCTTTACCACTAGCGCCACCCGGGAAACCCCTAGTAGCACTTGGTTGTCTTTAACTTCATTTGAAACAATTTTGTAACATTGTATTGTGACAGTTGTCCTACCAGGATACATTAAAAAAATAAAATTGGTGAGTCAAAAAAATTGACTGCTGCTAAGTTGCTTCAGTCATGTCTGACTCAGTGCGACCCCAGAGACGGCAGCCCACCAGGCTCCACTGTCCCTGGGATTCTCCAGGCAAGAATACTGGAGTGGGTTGCCATTTCCTTCTCCAATGCGTGAAAGTGTAAAGTGAAAGTGAGGTCGCTCGGTCACGTCCGACTCTTCCCGACCCCATGGACTGCAGCCCACCAGGCTCCTCCATCCATGGGATTTTCCAGGCAAGAGTACTGGAGTGGGTTGCCATTGCCTTCTCTGGAGTTTTTGTGTAGCCATTTTAATATTGAAGATGGAAGAAAAAAACCAACATTTTCAGGATATTATGCTTTATTATTTCAAGAAAGGTAAAAATGCAACTGAAATGCAAAAAAAGATTTGTGCAGTGTATGGAGAAGGTCCTGTGACTGACTGAATGTGTCAAAAGGGGTTTATGAAATTTTGTACTAGAGATTTCTTGCTGGAGGATGCACCAGTGGTAGACCAGTTAAAGCTGATGACGATGCAATTGAGACATTGAGAAAAACAATGTTACATGATGCAGGAGATAGCTGATGTACTCAAAATATCCAAATCAAGTGTTGAAAATCAGTTGCACCAGCTTGGTTATGTCAATCACTTTGATGTTTGGGTTCCACATAAGCGAAAGAAACCTTCTTGACTGTATTTCTGTGTGTGAATCTCTACTTAAACGTAGTGAAAATATTCCATTTTTAAAACAAATTGTGATGGGTAATCAAAAAGTGGATACTGTATAACAATGTGGAATGTAAGAGATCATGGAGCAAGCAAAATGAATCACCACCAACCCCACCAAAGACCAGTCTTCATCCAGAGAAGATGATGTTGTGTATATGGTGGGATTGCCAAGGGAGCCCTCTATTATGAGCTCCTTCTAGAAAACCAAATGATTACTTCCAACAAGTACTGCTCCCAGTTAGGCCAACTGAAAGCAGCACTCAACAGAAAGAAATTAGTCAACAGAAAAAGCATGATCTCCCATCAGGATAACGCAAGACCACACGTTCTTTGATGACCAGGCAAAATCTGTTACAGCTTATCTGGAAAGTTCTGATTCATCTGCCATACTCACCATAGACTGCACCTTCCGATTTCCATTTATTTTGTTCTTTACAAAATTCTCTTAATAGAAAAAAATTTCAATTCCCTGGAATACTTTAAAAGGCACTTGGAATAGTTGTTTGCTCAGAAAGATAAAATGTTTTAAGGAGATGGAATTATGAAGTTGCCTGAAAAATGGCTCAAGGTAGGTGGAACATAATAGTGAATAGTTGTTCAATAAAGTTCTTGGTGAAAAATGATAAATGTGTCTTTTATTTTTACTTTAAAACCAAAGGAACTTTTTGGCCAACCCAATACTTTCCCTCCTTATAAGGACACCCGTCAGGTTGGATTGGGGCCATGCTAATGGCTTCATTTCAGCATAATTCCCTGTTCAAAGGACCTGTCTGCAAACATAGTCACATTCTGAGGCGCTGGGAGTGAGGGCTCCAGCGTGTGAATTTGGGTGCACAATTCAGCCCACCACAAGCACAGTGCGGGGGTCGTGGAGATTCAAGGGCTGAGCCTGGGAGGCGGGAGAGGGTGTTCTGGTAGCGCAATGGCAGCTCGTAGGACAAGGATTACGCAGAAGCCCTGAGGCTGGCAAACGATGGGAGGCTCCATGTAATCCAGGGAGAGGGCACCAGGGTGATGGGGGCTATGTGCCTGAACGCAGAGCTCTAGGAAACGGGAGAGTGCTCAAGAGGAGGAGAAAATGGCTGGAGCGGCCACCTCCAGCTGGTAAAGCATCAGTCAGACCTGCTTCAGACAAAAGGTCAGTGCAGTCATGGAGGCACCAGCAGGGGCTGTAGTGTCTTCATTAGAGGGGGTGAAGGCCACTCCCCAGAGCTGTGGGAAGGGGTGCCTGCTGCTCTGACCACTCCCCTGGTGGCATGACAGCTGCAGAGCCAGGCAACAGGGAAGCAGGCTCTCGCCAGGTGTGTCCACCCCCATCAGCACATAGTCCACCTCAGGCCGAGCCCAAGCCTGGGGCAAAGGTGCTCTGAGCATCACTGAGCCACTGAGCCACTAACCACAGGACCTGGAACACCAGCCCAACCCAGAGATGGCGTGTGAGCCACTTCCAAAGGGCCCAGTTTGGTTTCTTTTCTTTCCCCATCCTGTCCATGTCTGGAGTGTACCTCTAACTGCTCCCATGTGGAGCCTGAGGGACTCTGGTCCTCTTATTGAACACATTCTGGGGACCTCAGGGCCACCTGGCAGGAGCAACCAGTTTTCCCACTAAAACGCGGAAAAAAAAAAAAAAAGAACACGTTTTCCTGGAACCACGAGCTGCTCTGTGGTGGCAGTGAAATTACAGAGTCTGAGGTCCTGCCCTTGGTCAGGCTGTGGTCAGAAAGGGGATTGCACACCCATGCACACACTCACACACACATGCATACCCCGATGGTGCTTTCATTTTACTCAACTGCTGCTGACACTGAACTAACACATCTCAGGATCCTCTTAGGGGAGACAGTACAATGGAGTGGAAATAAAATAGGGGCACATCTGGGATGATTCCCATCTGAAGGAGACGGCCATGGTTGAGAAGCAGTCTCTGGAGGGACGTGAAGATTATACAGGTCTAATCACTCATTGTCCAGAGAGGGTCCTGGGCTGCCCAAGATCACACAGCACAGGCCCGTGCTGAGTTCACTCCCCCTTGCAGGTTCCCTTGGTTTGTGTTCAGGCCGCAAAACCCAGCTCCCGGGCCAACCTTTGTCAACGCTGACCCATACACAGGCACTGGGGGAGCTTCCACCTGGTGCCTTGATTTGAGGTGAGCCTCCAACCACCTGCACGGCCTCCATCCTTCGGGAGGCCCTGGGTGGAGTCAAAGCTCCATGTGAGAAATGAGAGGCTGGTCCCACGGCAGCCCTGGGGACCAACTCCTGCCTCGCTCACATGTTATTTCATTTTTAATTACAGAGCCGAGGCAGCAGAGCCTCCCAGGCTGAGCCAGACATAGTGTCCTGTCTGATTTGATTTTTGTTCTCCTGAAGGAAAGCCTTTGGGGCCCACTGTACGGAACATGGGGTGAGGGAGGGGCTCATTGGGGCCTGGAGCTTGGGGATAGTGGGGATCCTGTGACCAGGCTGGGGACACCCGCCTCCTCAGGCCCTGGTTTCCTGATCTGTGAAGTGAAGTGAAGTGTGTGCGTACGTGCGTGCCAAGTCGCTTCAGTCGTGTCGAACTCTGTGCGACCCTATGGACTGTAGCCAGTCAGGTTCCTCTGTCCATGGGATCCTCTGGGCAAGAATACTGGAGTGGGTTGCCATGGCCTCCTCCAGGGGATCTTCCTGACCCAGGGATAAAACCCGCGTCTCTTATGTCTCCTGCATTGGCAGGCGGGTTCTTTACCACTAGCGCCACCTGGGAAGCCCATGAAGTGAGGGGATGGACCAAAGGTTCCTCTCAGGTCCCTTCCAGCACTAAAACCCTGTAAAACCTGAACAGCCCTTCATTGTACCTGCACAGCTTTGCAGCGCTCTGACCTCTCCTCTATTTCTGGGCTTTCATCTTATATTGTCACTCCAGCATTCTTGCCTGGGAAATCCCAGGGACAGAGGAGGCTGGCAAGTTATAGTCCATGGGGTCGCAGAGTCAGACACAACTGAGTGACGGGGCACAGCAGCGCGAACGTCTTCTCCTTACCTCCCTCTCCACAAGCCTGTGGCTCTCTGGAGTCAGGGGTGGTGGTGGGGGTGTCTCCTGCTTCTCTACCAGTGCTTTTCTGACCCGTTTGCTGGCTTCCTCCTTCTCCCACACCCTCAGCCACTAGTTATTTCCCAGAATTTGCCCTTGGCCCCTGTGTTCAGCATAGCCCTTGTCCTTCCAAGCAAGCGCCTGGCCACTCTCCTCTCCTGCTGCTCCTGCCTATGGCCAAGGAGCCCACACCTGACCTCCAGCAGGTGACTGGTTGTGGCCTCTGGGCTTCCCCCTGACGTCTCAGATGGACTCAGTCCACTCTCTTCCCCTCCATTCCCCACCTGCGTGGTCTTATTCCTCCCCTGCCTCAGTGAATGGAGCCCCCCACCCCCATTGCATGGTCTGTGCCGTTGGGTCCCGGGCAGTGCAGAAGGATGGGGCCTTGCCTCAGGGTGGGAGGGACCCTCCTCTCTGTGCCCACTGCGGGTTTCTTGCTCTAAAAGTTGGGAACAGATACTGATTTTTTAAACAAATTTCCTTTAATTTCCTTTCTTTATTTTTGGTTGTGCTAGGTCTTCGTGGCTGTGCAGGCTTTTCGCTACTGTGGAGAGCAGGGCTCCTCTCCAGCTGCACAGCCTTCTCATTGCAGCGGCTGCTCTCGTGCAGCGCAGGCTGCAGGGCACTCAGGCTTCGGTGCTCGTGGCTTTTGGGCTCTAGAGTGTAGGCTTGGTTGTTGTGGCACCTGAGCTGAGTTGCTCCACGGCATGCGGAACCTTCCTGGGGCAGGGAGCAAACCCTTGTTTGATTAGCAGATGGATTCTTTTTTTTTTTTTTTTTTTTGGAACAATGAATAACTTCTTTATTAACCTTTAAATCATTTAATTAACCTGTTAACATTGTGAGTTACAGCTATTTTCTTTGAAAATTTTATTTATTTTTAATTAGGGATAATTGCTTTACAATATTGTATTGGTTTCTGTCATACAACAATATGAATCAGCTATAAATATACATATGTCCCCCACCCCACTCCACCCGGTGGTTCAAATGGTAAAGAATCCACCTGCAAGGCAGGAGACTTGCAGGAGACACAGATTTGATCCCTAGGCTGGGATGATCCCCTGAGAAGGAAATGGCAACCCACTCCAGGATTCTTGCCAGCTAAGTCCTATGAACAGAGGAGCCTGGCGGGCTACAGTCCATGGGGTCCCAAAGAGTCAGACATGACTGAACAACTCACACACACACACACACACACACACACACACACACACACACACACACACCCCATCCCACCCCTCTAGGTTCTCATGGAGCACCGACTTGAGCCCTGTGAGTCATTCAGCATATCCCACTGGCTATCTGTTTTACATATGATAATGCATATTTTGGGCTTCCCAAGTGGTGTTAGTGGTTAAAAGGAAAAAAAAACCCGACAACTCACCTGCCAATCAGGAGATGCCAGAGACATGAGTTTGATCCCTGGGTTGGGAAGATCCCATGGAGAAGGACACGGCAACACACACCAGTATTCTTGCCTGGAGAATCCCATGAGGATTCTGGTGGGCCACAGTCCATCAGGTCACAAAGAGTCAGACACGACTGAAGTGACTTAGCATGCACAGTGTATATGTCTCATTGCTACTCTCTGAATTCGTCTCACTCTCTCCTTCCCCAGTTGGGTGAACACCTGGCTTTGACACGACGCTGTCACCAACTCAATGAAGAATCCACCTGCCCCCAAGACTGTCCTCAGGTCAGGCGGATTCTGTGCCACTGAGCCACCAGCGAAGCCCAACAGATACTTAGCTTTGAAATTCCAGCAGATCTGTCCGTCAGGCCCAGAGTGCAGAGGCTTCTTGCTAAGAGCTGGTGACAGAGTTGGGTCAAAGCCAGGTCTCCAGACTCCTGCCCCAGGGGTGTCCCTGGGCTGCGCTGCACGCCAGGCCCTGCCCCCAGCCCACCACCATCTTGGGCCCTGGGCGCTCCCAGACTGTAGTACCTGCTGGTTTCTGTAGGACCTGCTGCCCTGGGGCTGAGGGAGGCCAAGCCCCTGATGCTGTCTCCCTCACCAAGCGAGGCCCCCACAAGAGGCACAGGGTACCTGCCTATCAGGAGATGCCTTGGAAAGGGGCAGGGAGGTCCGGGGTGGCCAGAGCCCTTCTGGCCCAGGGAGACAAAACACTTAGATTAAGAGCTTATTCTCTCGAGGAGCAGTCAGGTCCACCACCTCACCAGACACATCCTACAAGGGCTGAGTCAGCCCTGCTGCATAGAACCATCTGGGTCTGCTGCGTGGAGCTGGTGCCCCATTCCTCACTGGAGCTGAGCGCAGACAGGTGTGAAAACTTCCCTGTCAGCACCTGGGCTTGCTGCTCGAGGAACTGTCCTGCCCATGGGCATGGGCCTGGAGCTCTGAGGGCCTCTGGGCAGAGGCCCACAGCTGGGAAACGGTCAGCCCTTCCTGGTCCTGGGGAGACCAGCATTGGCAGGAGTCTGGCAGCATTTTACACTGGTGGCCATTTGTCCAGGGAGAAGTCCAGTCCACCCTTGTTTTCTCTTCTGGTGTTTTGGAGCTGGAAGACAATTCTGGTCTATCTCCCTCATTTTACAACAATGAGATCCAGAGAAACTTGCATGGCTAACCCCCCCAGTGTTTTTTGACTTCATGGCGTGGCATGTGGGATCTCAGTTCCCTGACCAGGGATTGAACCTGTGCCCCCTGTGTTAGAAGCACAGAGTCTTAACCGCTGGACCACCAGGGAAGTCCATAAAACTCCCATTTTTTAAAATTAACTCATTCATCCAGTAAGTATTGGAGCACCCAGTAGGAGGGCTGGACGTTGTTCTCAGAATAGGCATGCAACAGTAAATGGTAGACAAGGTCACTGAGCTCCTAGAATCTACATTCTAACTTGGAAACAGTCATAAAGAGTTAATAAAGAGTTAAGCAAATGGATGAAGAAAGTAACTCTAGATAGTACTAAGTGCCAAGAAGGAAATAAGCCACACGATAAGAGATAGTGACTGTAAGAGACAGGAAGGGTTATACAGATATCTATGAATATCTGAGAGGGGCCTTCTGAGGAGGTGCTATCTGATCTAAGTCCTGAATAATAGCTAACCCTGCAGAGGTCTGCACGCAGAGCCTTGCAGGCAGAAGGAACAGCTAGTGCAAAGGTCCTGAGGTAGAACCCAGCATGGCAAGTTTGGGGACAGTAAGACAGCCCCGCGTGGCTGGACCTTAGGGAGCACCCGATCAGTGGTGGCACCTGAGGTGGGAAGGTGAAGCTGGCTCCAGTCAGTCTACGCTTTAATGACATGGCAAGAAATTTTAATTTTATTCAAAGCTGGTTTGCTGGTTTGTTTTTTGAAATAGACTTTAGTATTAGGTTCAGAGCAAAAATTGGGTGGAAAACATAGAATTCCCTTATAGCTCCCTGACCCCCCACACGCACAGCCTTCCTTTTTATCAACATCCCACACCAGGAGGGGGTACCTTTGTTATACTGATAAACCTACACTTACGCATCATAAACAGCTTAAGTCCACAGTTCACATTAGGGTCCACTGTTGTTCACATTAGGGTCCGCTGTTGTTCAATGGGTTTAGACAAATGTGGAATGACATATATTTGACATTAAAGTATCATACCAAGTAATTTCACTGCCCTAGAAATCCTCCGTGCTCTCCCCTCAGCCCCCTCCACCAACCCCTGGCAACCTCTGATCTTTATATTATCCCCATAGTTTGCCTTTCCCAGAATGTCATATACTAAAATCATATAGCATGTAGCTTTTTCAGAGTGGCTTCTTTCATTTGGTAATACGCATTTAGGTTTCCTTTGTGTCTTTTCATGACTCGATAGCTCATTTCTTTCAAGCGCTGAATAATAGTCCATTCGTCTGGAGACACCATATTTTATTCATTCACCTATTGATGGGCATCTTGGTTGCTTCCAAGCTTTGGCAATTATAAATAAAGCTGCTGTAACATCCACGTGCAAGCCCTTGTGTGGACGGAAGTTTTCACATTCTCTGGGTAAATACCAAGGAGCACAAATGCTGGATCATACGGCACAAGTACGTTTTACTTGAAAGAAAGTATTTTCTAAAGTGGCTGTACCATTTTGCATTCCCACCAACAATGAAGAATTCCTGTTGCTCCACATGTTCCCTAGTATTTGATGTTCAAGATCTTAGCCCTTCTAATAGGTGAGTAATGGTATTTCATTTTTATTTAATTTGCACTTCTCTGATGACAAATTATGCTGAACACCTTCTCACATACTTATCTGCCATCTGTTTATCTTCTTTGGTGAGGTGTCTGTTTGGATCATTTGCCTATTTTTAAATTTAAATTGTTCATTTTCTCATTATTGAGTTTCAAGGGATCTTTGTCAGAGAAGGCAATGGCACCCCACTCCAGTACTCTTGCCTGGGAAATCCCATGGATGGAGGAGCCTGGAAGGCTGCAGTCCATGGGGTCGCTGAGGGTTGGACAAGACTGAGCGACTTCACTTTGACTTTTCACTTTCATGCATTGGAGAAGGAAATGGCAACCCACTCCAGTGTTCTTGCTTGGAGAATCCCAGGGACGGGGGAGCCTGGTTGGCTGCCGTCTATGGGGTCGCACAGAGTCGGACACGACTGAAAGGATCTTTGTATAGTTTGAATAATAATCTTTTATTAGATGTTTCTTTTGCACATGTTTTCACCCAAACTGTGCAGCTTGTGGTGGTGTTCTCTTGACAGGATCTGTTGCAGAGCCAAAGTTTTCAATTTTAATAAAGTCCAGCTGATCAATTCTTTCTTTCACGGATCTTGCCTTTGGTGCTGTGTTCAAAACATCACTGCCAAATTCAAGTTCATTGGGATTTTCTTTTATGTTATCTTCTAGGAGTTTTACAGTTTGGGGTTTTATTTTTAGGCCTATGATCCATTTTAGGTTAATTTTTGGAAGATTTTGGGAATTCCCTGGCAGGCTGGTGGTTAACACTCTGTGCTTCCAACACAGGGGGCATGGGTTCGATCCCTGGTTGGGGAACTAAGATCCTGTAAGCCATGCAGCACAATCAAAAATAAAATAAAATAGTTAATTTTTGTATCCCATGGACAGAGGAGCCTGATGGGTTGCAATCCATAGGGTCCCAAAGAGTTGGACATGACTGAAGCAACTGAGCACACACACGTGTAGGGTTTTAATTGATAGAGTTCATGTGATTAAACCTTGCTTGTGATTACTATTGACTGACGGACGAGCCTGGTGGGCTGCAGTCCATGAGGTCACTAAGAGTCAGACTCGACTGAGCGGCTTCACTTTCATGCATTGGAGAAGGAAATGGCAACCCACTCCAGTGTTCTTGCCTGGAGAATCCCAGGGACAGAGGAGCCTGGTGGGAGGCCGTCTGTGGGGTCACACAGAGTTGGACACGACTGAAGTGACTTAGCAGCAGCAGCATGGGGGTGGGGAACAGGAGCAGGGAGAGGGCAGTGGCAGTTGCCCAGGTAAGTGATGGAAGGTCACAAACAAGATTTACTTTGCAGGTGAGACCAATGGGGCTTCCTGGGAACAGATCCTGAAGGATGTGGGATAGGAATCAACCAGGACCCTTAGGGGCTTCTCCGGTGATCCAGTGGCTAAGAATCTGCCTGCCGATGCAGGGGATGTGGATTCAGTTCCTGGTACAGGAAGATCCCACGTGCCACCGAGCAACCAGGCCTGTGGGCCACAGCTACTGAGCCAGCCCTCTAGAGCCCGCGAGCTGAAACGACTGAAGCCCGCGTGCCTAGAGCCTGTGGTCCTCAGCAAGAGAAGTCACTGCAGTAAGAAGACTGAGCACCGCAATAAAGGGTAGCCCCTGCTTGCCACAGCTGGAGAAAGCCCCTGAGCACCCACAAAGGCCTTGTGCAGTAAAAAATAAATCTTTGTTAAAGTAAATAAAATAAAAGCCATTTGTTACAAAAGAAAAAAAAAAGAATGACCCCCTAGGTCTGGAGATCTAGCTGGGTGTAGGGTGGAGCCATTTACTGAGATGGGAACAGGTAGGGGTGGAAGGGTAGCTGGGTATATGGTTCTGGCACTCAGTGAAGTGGTCAGGCTAGAAGTGTGAGCCTAGAGCCATCAGTGATTGGATAGCCAGGGAAGCCAGGAAGCTGGACCACATCACTTAGGAGGAAAGAGCAGCAGGTTCTTTCCACGACCTCAGGCTGTTTGCAACAGCAGGTCAGCCCCCGGGGCCCTTCTGGCCTGGGGTCAGAGAGATGATGACACGCCATTAACACAGGGGACTGACTGAGTGCGGACCTGGCAAGGGGATCAGTAGGGGCAGACGCTGGGCAAATCCCCCAGACCTATTATCCCTCTGCAAACACAGGCCCCTTTCCCAAATGTGGATTCCACATGGGTTCAAGAGTTTTGCTGGGGAAATAAAATAATTGGGCAATCAGCCAGAAGAAAGCCAATGTGGATTGGGAGGCTTCTTACAATGGCCTGTTAGCCCTCAGGGGTAATCTTTGTCATGCAGAGGAAGGAGCCTGGCTTCCGGCTGAGGATCTGGGGAGAGTCTGGCCTTCTTCCATTGGATTTGTCCTGAAAGGCCCAGAGGGGACTTCCCTGGTGGTCCAGTGGTTAAGACTGTCCCTTCCAATGTGTGTGTGTTGGGGGCGGTGGGGTGGTGGGGCGGTGGGGTGGTGGGGCAGGGGGAGGAGCTGGATCCCTGGTCAGGGAGCATGCCTCATGGCCAAAAACCCAAAACATAAAACGGAAGCAATATTGTAACAAATCCAAAAAAGAGTTTAAAAATAGTCCACACTAAAACACTCTATTTTTTAAAAAAAACAAAAGGTAGTAAAGTCAGATCTGCTGTCCTCGAGGACAGGAGGTGAGAGCGAGCAGTGAGGATGGGGAAACACTCAGTACCCCTGACTGAGGGCCTGAGGTTGAGGACACTGTAGGGGGATGGGTGGTGGGAGCCATGATCACCCTCCTGTCTCTAGAGCCCAGGATCTGACCCCCAACCAGAATCCAAGCTGCTAGCTGAGGCCTAGTAAGAAGACATGAGGGTCAGAGGTCATCTCAGGGGCTTGGTCAATGGGACTGAGCTGGACCTGGACTCAGAACCAAAGAAGACTTAGCTCAGTGAAGGGTGGAGCCCAGGAGTGGATTCCCTCCTAGATTAGAGCCCAGCATCTGAGGGGGCTCCAGGAGGGGTTCCCAGCCTGGTGCAGACACACTGTGTGTGACCCAGAGACATCCCTAGGCCCAGGTCCCCTGGCTGCCCCAATCCTGCACCCATCGGCCTATTGATCCCAGACCTGGGAGCCCATGTAGCTCCTTGGGGGTCTCCAGACATGACCCTGGGTGGGCAGTGGGGCATCCTTGTCCTCCAAAGCAACTTGGCCTCAGTGTCAGCTGGGCCAGTACTTCCCAGGGGTTCCCTGGGCTAAGGAGGGGTGGGGACAGGGAAGGACTAAGAACCCAGGTTTCGGTTCATCCACACCTTCCAGCTGAGGGTGGGTCCTTGCTGTGCCACTCATCAACTGTGTGGCCTTAGATGGGTTTTCTACCCACTTCAATATACGTCTCCCTCTACAACATGGGGATAATGTACTTTTCTTAATCCTGCTGCACCGCGCAGCTTGTGGGATCTAAGTTCCCTGACCAGGGATTGAGCCCAGACCCTCGGCAGTTAAAGTGCCAAGTCCTAACTACTGGACCTCCAGGGAATTCCCAATACTGAAATACGCTCTCTTTTTTGGACAAAAAACATGTCAGTATTAATGGAGAGGTCATCAGAGTGCCTTGCACAGCAGCCTCCCCCGCCATGCGTGCGCAGGCAAACACACACACACACGGTGCTCAGTAAATGGTAGGGGTCTCTCAACTGATAGTTACTTACAATGTTTAACTTTTTACAATTTTAAGTTAACAATGTCTTTGCATTATTTTATAGTTAATACACACAGTACAGAAGTCAAAAGATACAAAGGCGTTTGTGAAAAATGTCAGCCTGTGGACCCTCCCTGTCCTCCAGAGCAGCTTGGCCTTGGCATCACAGGGCTGGCCCTTCTCTGGGGCTCCCTGAGCTGAAGTGGGGGTTGAGGGGGAACTAAGGACCCACATCCAGTTTCGTCCACACCTTCCAGCTGAGGGCGGGTCCTGGCTTCAGTGTTCACTGAGCCACTCCCTGGCATGAGACCTCAGGAGAATCACTGCGCCCCGCTTTGACAGCTGTCTGTGGTCAGCTGGGTGAGGCAGAGAGGGGCCCGACTTCTGCAAGGAGGGCCAGGAAGGACACCTCTGCAACCAGATAATAATGGCTGGTCTTGACTGAGCCATGCTTCACTGAACGCTCACCATGAGCTTGCGCAATACGTATTATTAGTGTTCCAAGGTGCAGGGAAGGTAATGAACTTGTGCAAGGTCACTGGCCAGGGCTGGCTCCCCTCAGTGCTCTCACTGGCAATCTATGGCCTCGGACCAGGGTCTTCACTGCTCGGAGCTTTTGGTGTTCAGTGTCAACAATGTCTTCCTCCCAGGGTGTGAAGGAGAAATGGGAGGCGAGTGAAGCAAAGGGAGATCCCAGACCTGGTGGGGCGAGGGTGTGGAACCACCCAAAACACAGCATTTAGGGAACCCTTGGGCTGCCCGCCCCCCTTTCTGGCACTGAACCCAAGCTTCCTCTTGAATCCACTGCCCTTTTGACTCCTTAGCTGTCCCCAGGATACAGAGAAGGGGAAGAGTCATCAGTAAACATTTCTCTCTTTTTTTTTTTAGTTCTATCAGTTTATTGCTACCAACACACCTCCCTCCATCCTCATGCACGCATGTTCAGTCATGTAACCCCATAGACTGCAGCCCACCAGGCTCCTCTGTCCATGGACTTTTCCAGGCAAGAATACTGGAGTGGGTTGCCATTTCCTTCTCCGGGTAAACACTTCTTAATTAACAGAAGAGAGGGAGGCAGGAAGAGGAATGTATGGAGACAAACTACTTCTAGAAATTCCTTCTTCCGGGCAAGATTTGAGGATAGAGACTAGTTTATGTGGGTGTTTTTCTTTCTGGACATTTTTTATTTGGGTTGGGGGGCACAAATAAGAGACTAATACTGATAACAACTCTTTCAGAGGAAAAATAAAGAAAGAAAATAGAAAACAAAGGGAGAGGGTAAGGAAGAAAAAACAACTTGTGTTACAATCACAACTGTGCTTTTCTGAATCCAGGAAACTCTTGTCTCTTGTTTTTTCTTCTTAATTTTTCTTTTCCTTTTGGCCATACCGCATGACATGCGGGATCTTAGTTCCCCGACCAGGGATCAAACCCACACCCTCTGCATTGGAGTCTTACCACTGCACCACCAGGGAAGTCCCCAGAAAAGTCTTATCTTTATAATGGAGAGGCATGTTTGGACTCTACTGCTGGGCAGGGGTGCGAGGTGAGGAGGAGTCAGAGGGGAGTTTGCTGCTGTTGACGGAGAAAGACGGGCAACAGCTTACCATCAGCAGACTCACTTTTGTCCCCTGGACAAAGCCTGCCTACTGTGTGGTGTGGCTGACCACAGACAGGGATGTGCGGAAGTTGCCCTCACCATATACTCTCCAGGTGTTTGCTCTAACAAAAAATGTTCATTGACAGATGGAGCCTTAAGCCGTTAAGAAGAACAAAACAAACAAATACACAGAACCAAACAAAACCAAGCCTGTTTGCATCTCCTCTAGAGGCTCCTCTGTGCAGGCAAACATGGCCATTCTGCACACATGACCGATTCCAGAGCCTCCCAGGTCTTCTGCACTCTTGTCCTGGACAGGGTGAGAGCTCCCCCAGTAAGGCCCACCACAAAGGAAGGAAAAGATGAACTCTTGGGTACATTTTTAACGTTGGAGGGAAATGGCAGGATGGCTCCCTGCAGTGGGAACAGCGGTAGGCAGTGAAGGAGATGCTGTCGCTTTGATCTGGGCCTGGATTTGATCTGGGTGGCACAGCCACCCCATCCCCTCCAGCTGCCCAGCCTGCCCCAGCCAAGACCCGACCCTAGAAAATGGGTGGCCGGCTCACCATGCAACTGCGTCTCCTCTGAGCTCCACTCACTTAGTCTGGTGTAGATCCCCTTGCCCTCTCCGGTGGCACAGAGAAGGGACACTAGGGAGCTGGTGGTCTCGGCTCACGGCAAGAACCTCAAAGGCTCTGGCAGCTCCCTGTACCCTGGGAGACCCCAACCCAGGGCCGGGGGGAGCCTGTGGAGGCCACATCTCCTCTGCCAGAGGCCCATGGGCTTGGCAGCATGGGTGGTGGAGGAGTCTGGGCGGGCGCACTCACTCGGGCAGAAGACAGTGCTCCCTGTGTTAGGGGAGGGAGCCGCCCACCCTGGCCAGGCACCACAGTAACCATCTGCGTGAGTTATTTTATGACAGGAGGCCCCAGTGAGGAACATGGAACTAACACGCCACCACCAACCGGAAGAGTTCGGGAAAGGTCAAAAGGAGACACCACTGTCTGACCGCCTCCCAGAATCCTCTCGCTGGCATCCATCTTGGCTGAGCAATGCGTGCGCCACCAGGCAGGACTCTGGGTCAGAACGATTGGCCAAAGACAACCTGGAAACTGATCCCATCGCTACAGAACCTGAGACTGTGGACAGACTGAGGCAGAGCCGTTCTCCTGGGCTCCCTTACCCTAACTGCTCTCCGCCCAGGTGCCCCTTCCCAGTAAAATCTGTTGCTTTGCTAGCATGTGTGGCACCTCAGACGATTCCTTCCTGACTGTTAGACGAGAACCCACACTCAGGCCCTGGAAGGGGTCCCGCAACATCTGGAGCTCGCAGGGTAGTGTTGGTGGGATGGCTTGGGGACTGTAGCCTCCCTGGGACTCTCATGGGCTTTGAATATAGGGACATAGGTGGTCTGACAACTCCCCCCACCTGCCCCCACTTCCTCTTCCTGTCAGCTCTCATCCAGGAGACAAAAGGGCCAAATGAGGCTCTGTGAGCTGGGAAGTCGCCCTTCCTCCAGCCACTGCTGTCCCGTCACCCCATGCTGCTCTCCCTTCCCTCTGAATCCACCCCTTTCCCCACGGCCAGCCCCCTCCCCGAAAGCCTCCTGGCGGGAGCGAGTGTCCACCCACCGCCCTGTGGGTCAGGGTACAGCACGTCACTCAGCGCAGGCCTGGGTCCTAAGCCTGGACACCCTTCCTCCAGGCCTCGACGGCTGGCTTCTGGTGAAAGGGCTGTGGAAAGGCGGTTGCCAGGCCAAAGCTACGAGGCTACAGATGGACTTTGTTCTGGGTCTGTGGCTGGGAGAGAGTTCCCCCAGGGTGGACTCCCACACCTCTGACCTTGGCCTGCACCAGAAATTGCAGAAAAGCCTCTTCTTCCTGAAGGACAAACCCCTCCCCCCAACTCAATGCCCTCTCTCAGGTACACTTAATATCACTCTCCCTTTCAGGGAACTTCTTTTTTTATTTTGGCTGCTCCAAATGGCATGTGGGATCTTGGTTCCCTGACCAGAGATCAAACCTGCGTCACCTGCATCAGAAGGGTGGAATCTGAACCATTGGACCACCAGGGAAGTCCTCAAAGAACTTCTTACTGAAATTCCTTTGTTCATCACAGAGCATCTATTGAAGGAGGCACCCAGCATTGAGGTGATGGATGGATGACTCACACAGTCCACTCCTTATAACTCAGCTTCTGTGTCCTCCCTTCTACACATCACAACTGCCTGACCACGAGAACATGATTGTATGTTTCTCTCTAACAGGAGACAGTTGTCCTTCCTACCTATGCAGCAACTCTCTCTCGGTTCCAAAGATTAGAAGACTCATCATCCCAACGGTTATTGTATCGATCACAGGGTGTATTAGTTCCTCCTCAAGTTTGGTCATGGTCTCACTGAAAATTCTGTTTCCTAAAGTTAACCTTCAATAACTCGTGTATAGAGACCTCTCTGGTAGTCCAGTGGCTAAGATTCTGCAACTAAAAAATTCTGAGTGCAGCAACGAAGACCCAGCACAGTGAAATAAATACTTTTTAAAAAGAAAAAGAATAAGTTACGTATATAATTTTTTAAAGACGGGTAAAGGAGAGAGGAGAATGATTACTTTATACAAAACAATACACTCGGACTTCCTTTTGGGCCAGTGGCTAAAACTCCATGCTGCCACTGCAGCAGGCACATGTTTGATCTCTAATCTCTGGTCAGGGATGTTCTCTAGGTCAAGCAGTATGGGCAAAAAAAAAAAAAAAAGTCAAACCAAACAAAAAACAAGCATAGAGAGACTGTGCAAAGCTGTCAGTGACCCACCCTTTTAAAGGGATGATTACACTAAATGAGGCCCCTAGGGTGGGTTCTAACTCAATCTGTCTGGTGTCCTTCTAAGGAGAGGACATTTGGACACGTGGAGAGACACCAGGGATGTGTGGGCACAGAGGAAGACCATGTGGGCACACAGCGAGAAGGCTGCCATCTGCAAGCCAAGGGGCAAGGCCTCGGAAGAAACCAAATTTGCTGGCACCTTGATCTTGGACTTCCAGCCTCCAGACTGTGAAGAAACAAATTTCTGCTGATTTAAGGCCTCCCCTCCCCACCCCCCCACACAACATTTTGTTATAGCAGCTAGAGCAGCAGCCTGAGACAACCTTCCTCAGAAGGTGGTTGCACAAAACTGTCCCAACCTCCCCTGACTGACAGGGATTGAGATACATTCTGATTTCACAGAGGCAAGTGTGTCAGAATTTGAACCAATTGAACTAACAACACTGGTGGGTAGGTGGGGGGGAATGTGGATAGGGAGATGATGGGGGCAGTGATATAGGCTTACTTTGTGGCTCAGCTGGTAAAGAATCTGCCTGCAGTGTGGGAGACCTGGGTTTGATCCCTGGGTTGGGAAGATCCCCTGGAGAAGGGCAAGCCTACCCACTCCAGTATTCTGGCCTAGAGAATTCCATGGACTGTATAGTCCAAGGGGTTGCAAAGAGTCGGACACAACTAAGTGGCTTTCACTTCACTTGCAAAATAGAGGACCTCCCTGGTGGTCTAGTGGTTAAGAATCTGCCTACCAAGGCAGGGGACACGGGTTTGATCCCTGGTCCGGGAGGATTCCACATGCGGTGGATCAACAAACCCTGTGCGGCACAACTACGGAGCCTGCACGCTGCAACTACTGAAGCCCACTCACCTGGAGCCCGTGGTCTGCAGTAAGAGAAGCCACCACAATGATAAGGCCGTGTGCTGCAACTGGAGAGCAGTCCCCCAGCTCACCGCAACTAGAGGAAGCCCGTGTGCAGCAACGAGGACCCAGGTGGGGAAAAACAAATAATTAGAAATTATTATTTTTAATTATAGAATTGTACTTAACTATAAGAATTCTAATAATAAAATTATAATTTGAAAAGGGTCACAATGATAGATTAGTAAGATTCATGTGGTGGGGAAAATATCTGAGTTTCTTGGTAAGCAGACTGTCTCTGGGAAGGTGAAGTGGGAGACGAGCAGCAAAGTCACAGAGGCTGACATTTTTCACAAACACCTTTGATCTTTTGACTTTTGTACTATGTGTATTAACTATATAATAATGCAGAAACGTTGTTAACTTAAAATTTTAAAAAGTTTAACATCGTTAATTAGTATCAGTTGAAAGATCCTTACCATTTATTGAGCACCTATTGTGTGTGTGTGTGTGTGTGTGTGTGTGTGTGTGTGTGTGTGTGTACGGGAGTGCTGTGCGAGGCACTCTGATGACCTCTCCATTAATACCGACAAGTATTTTGTCAGAAAAAAACCATATTTCAGTATTGGGAATTCCCTGGAGGTTCAGTAATTAGGACTTGGCATTTTCACTGCCGAGGGTCTGGGCTCAATTCCTGGTCAGGGAACTAAGATCCCACAAGCTGCGCGGTGCAGCAGGATTAAGAAAAGTACATTATCCCCATGTTGTAGAGGGAGACATATATTGAAGTGGGTAGAAAACCCATCTAAGGCCACACAGTTGATGAGTGGCACAGCAAGGACCCACCCTCAGCTGGAAGGTGTGGATGAACCGAAACCTGGGTTCTTAGTCCTTCCCTGTCCGCACCCCTCCTTAGCCCAGGGAACCCCTGGGAAGTGCTGGCCCAGCTGACACCGAGGCCAAGTTTCTTTGGAAGACAAGGAGGACCCGTTGACCACCCAGGGTCATGTCTGGAGACCCCAAGGAGCCACATGGGCCCCCAGGTCTTGGGTTGGTAGGCTGATGGGTGCAGGATTGGGGCAGCCCAGGGCATCTGGGGCTGGGGCTCGGGGTGTTTCTGGAGCACCACAGCAGTGCCTCCCTCATCAGGAAGGGGATAGGAGTCCCTTTCCCCTCACTTCTAATCCAGAAGTGAACCCACAGTCAGACTCCAATCTTCACTGACCTCACAGCTCCCTTTGGTTCCAAGCCTAGGCTTTGGTCCAGTTTGTCCCCATCCGCAGAGTCTGCAGGATGACCTCTGACCTCACATTTTCTCTCAGCCTTCAGTGGGCAGTCTGGACAAAACCAGCCTGTAAGAGATAGGAGGGTGGTCGTGGGCACCTGGCCCTGCTTCTTACCTGCCCTCCTGCCTCAGTCCCTGTCATCCATCTTTCCAGGACTCTCTGGGGGCCGGGTCTGTGGCCCCCACCTCAAGACGGCCGGCCCATTGCCCTCCATCCTACCCTCAGCTCTGGGCAAGGTCCAAATTGGTCCTTCAACGGGGTGAAAGTAAAAGTGTCAGCTGCTCAGTTGTGACCAACTCTTGTGGCTTCATGCACTGTAGCCCGCCAGGTTCCTCTGTGCATGGAATTCTCCACGCAAGAATACTGGAGCACGCCCTTCTCCAGGGACTCTTCCTGACCCAGAGATCAAACCTGGGTCTCCCACATTGCAAGCAGATTCTTTACCACCATCTGAGCCACCAGGAAAGCCCAAACCCTCTATTCCCTTGGTCCCTTTCCTCCTTCCAGACAGAAGATCTACCTCAGGGGCCACTAAAGCATCTCCAGCCAACCTGACCTGGCAGGGTATTGGGCCAGACACAGGTGAGAGTGGAAGCGGGGGAAGCCGGGCTCCTTCTTCTGCATGACAAAGGGTGGGGGCTGCCCTCCCTGCCTGACGGCTAATCAGCCCATTGTCAGAAGTCTCCCAATCCACACTGGCTTTTTCTTTTTCTCTTTGGCCTCTGGCTAGGGTTACCAGATTTAGCAATTAAAAATATGAGACTCCTGGTGAAAGGTGAAATTTGAATTTCAGATAAACAACAAATGATGTGCTAAAGTATGTCCCAAATTGTGTTCTGTATTTTATCTGGCAGCCCTACCTCCTGGATGATTGCCCAATTGTTTTACTTCCCCACTAAAACTCCTCTACCATGCAAATCCACATTCATTTGGTGAAGCTTCAGGAAATTGAAGGACATGCCCCCTGCCCACACCGAGCCCCGGGTCACCTGGGTTGAGTCCACTTGGCTGCTTCAGAGGATTGAACAAGGACTCTGGCTGGAAACATCTGGAGGCTGTGGAAAGAGCTGTGGGCTAGGAATCAGACTTGACTTCATGCAGGCATCCATCATTAACTGTTGTGAGCCAGGGGTATTGTTGCCTCTCTGAGCCTTGGTTTTCTTAGCTCAAAAATTGGAGGAGGGAACAGGCACTATGGTTTTTCAACTCCAATCTCTGAATCTGTGAACAGCCAGGGAGAAGGAGAGGATGAGGTTCCTTATTGGACAAAATCCCATTGGTAATAAATTACCTCAGGCTCTCTTGTCTAGGAAGGTCACCCCTTCCCCCCTAAGCACTGGGAAAAACATTGGGTTTTCCAATTGTGGACAGCCCAGGAGCTCAGCAGCCCCCAGGAGTCCTTTGAGCACCAGGCTTAGGTGCTCATCCTTGTAGGCAGAATCGGTCCTTAGCCAGAGAGCCAAGGTGTTGGTGTGCACACAGAGTAGCTGTAGCAAGAATCAGGACTCTAAGTCCACACCAGGGACTGGAGTTTGCTCTGTGACTGAGGGACAGGGAAGAAAGCACATAGAGATCCTGCCTCTTCTTCAGGGAACAAGCTTTTTAACTTAACTGGTCCGGCAATCCCGGCCAAGGTAGAGGCACCTGACCACAATAATACCATCTGTTCACAGTCTAGACAGCCCCCTCCTCGGGCTCAGGGACCTGTCTGGATGCTGAGCTCCCAGGAGGTCTGAGGGGTGTGACCTCCCTTCCTCCCGGCCTCTCCCCCCTCCCACCATCCTGGCCCAGCCCAGGGCTGCTATAAAGCTGGCCCAGCCTGGCTCTCAGCACACCCCACTGCTGGGACCCTCCTGGAGCCTCATCTGGGGACACGTCTACTCTGCCCCTCCTTCTCCCCAGCAGTGCCATGCGCCCCCTGTGGCTCTGCTGGGCCCTCTGGGTGCTGCCCCTGGCTGGCCCTGGGGCGGCCCTGACTGAGGAGCGGATCCTGGACAGCCTGCTGCAGCAGCTGCACCTCAGCGAGGTCCCCATCGTGGACAAGGCTGCCGTGGAGGGGCTTGTCATCCCCGCCCATGTGAGGGCCCAATACGTGGCCCTGCTGCAGCGTGGCCACGGGGCGCGCTCCCGGGGGAAGAGGTTCAGCCAGAACTTCCGAGGTGAGGCCCGCCCTCCTGCTGCAGCCTGGTCCTCGTGGTGGTGGTGGTAGCTGTCTGGGGTGCAGGGTCCACAGGGTGGTGAGGGGGGACCATGGCCTGTGAGGACGATGGGCCTGGGCTTCTGGTCTCTGTCTGCACTGAGGACCCCGCCTCTCAGGGCCAGGAGGAGCAGGGCCGGCTGGACTGGCTGACAAAGCCAAGGCAAGAACAGGGAATCATGGGGCAGGAAGCAAAGTGGAAAGAAGAAAGTTAGAGAAGACAGATGTTCAAGGTGCCTTTGTGCTAGGGGACAAAGAGGCTGGCCTCCGCAGAGTGTTGCCTTAGAGAGAATGGACCTCTGCATTCAGTTTTCAGCTCTGGTATTTGTTTTTGGGCAAGTCTCCCAACAACTCTTGTGTTTCTTGAAATGAAATGAAATTAGCTTTGACTACTTCCCAGAGTTGTGGGTATTCTCATGAGATGGAAGGTACCAGGTCTGAGTCCTATGGCAGCCTCTCACTTCCCCAGGGCTGGGGCTCACCTCCTCAACACCCACAGATAGACCAGGCCAGGCACCTGGGGAGACGAGGAGGTCGGTGCTGGACACCTCAGCAGGGTGACTGCTGGCAGCCATGGGGCTGGCTGATCAGGTGATCGCACTGCCAACCTGGGGTGCTGGGGACCGATTGCTGGGGCCTCTTAAGAGCGTGTTGTGCCTGACCTCACCATTTCCCTCAGGGCTTGGTAATTCCACAAAAATTGCCCCTGTTCCTTTTCACTGGCAAGAGTCCCCTCACCAGGCAGGGAAATGAAAGTAAATTCAGAGCTCTTTCTCTGCCTCTTAGGAAAAGCGGGTTTCAGCTGGTGACTGTAGATTTTCACTGGCAGGTCCTCAGCCTTCCACCCTCCATTCCCACTCCTGGCCCTTTGCCTAAAGAAGCCTGCAGGTCTGGGGTCTTCACTCAGAGTCCCAGCCCTTGCTCAGTATCCCAAAGCTGGCCCTCCGCTCACTAGTGGTGAGGGGGGGTCACCACTAGTACACAAGCCCCAACCCCAGATGATGGTTTTGGAGAGCCTGCTTGGGGAGTGGAGGTGCTCTGTTTCTGGCCTGGCCCATCAGTTTCCCAGCCTCCAAACTCTCCCTGGGGATTCCTGGGGAAACCCCGTTCCTTCGCCCTGAGCCCTGCATCCTCAGAGCTCGCCTGGTGCTCAGAGGGGCCCCGCTGACCCCGCTCCTGTTCCCAGAGGTGGTCGGCAGGTTCCTGGCATCCGAGACGTCCTCGCATTTGCTGGTGTTCGACATGGAGCAGCGGCTGCCACCCCGCAGCGAGCTGGTGCAGGCCGTGCTGCGCCTCTTCCAGGAGCCGGTCCCCAGGGCAGCGCTTCGCAGACACGAGCGCCTCTTCCCGCGCAGCGACCGCGCCCGGGTCACCGTCCAGTGGCTGCACGTCCGCGACGACGGCTCCAACCGCACTGCCCTCATCGACTCCAGGTGCGGAGGTCGAGGCTGCGGTGTGGGGCTGGTGGGGAGGGAAGGAGGGCTGAGCCCGGGGCGGGAGGAGGGGCGGCTCGGTCCCGGCGGGGACACGCGGGAGCGGGTGGGAGAGGTGCCGCCCCCGGGGCCACCCCGGGCAGTCCCAGTCCCCACGCCTGAGCGCGGGCCTGTGTCTCCCTCCGTGCGGTGTCGCAGGCTGGTGTCCATCCACGAGAGCGGCTGGAAGGCCCTGGACGTGACCGAGGCGGTGAACTTCTGGCAGCAGCTGCGCAGCCCCCGGCAGCCGCTGCTCCTGCAGGTGTTGGTGCAGCGGGAGCACCTGGGCCCGCTGGCCTCCAGCGCCCACAGGCTGGTCCGCTTCGCCCCCCAGGGGCCGTCGAGCGGCCGGCAGGGGGAGCCCCAGCTGGAGCTGCACACCCTGGACCTCAGGGACTACGGGTAGGTGCTGTGGGCCACTGCGGGTGAACCTATTTTGAAAGGGGCAACTTTACAGGGTGCTGTGGGAATGAATGAATATATAAAATATCTCCTTCCACTCTTGGGAGTAATGTCAGCTCTAATGATTATTTTGGGGGTTATTTCTGGTTATCCATCCTTATGACAAATATCCAACATTTTGAACATAATGAGAGATAGATCAACAATCTTTCCAGGTGTGCCACTAGGTCTCACCCTGGGCCCCATGACCCCTGCCCTCTCAGCTGACCTCTGACTCTGCCTCTCTTTGCTCCCCACAGAGCTCAGGGAAACTGTGATCCTAAGGCACCGGTGACCGAGGGCACCCGCTGCTGCCGCCAGGAGACGTACATTGACCTGCAGGGGATGAAGTGGGCTGAGAACTGGGTCCTGGAGCCCCCAGGCTTCCTGACCTATGAGTGTGTGGGCACCTGCCAGCAGCCCCCAGAGTCCCTGACCTTCAAGTGGCCTTTTCTGGGGCCTCGACAGTGCATCGCCTCAGAGACAACCTCACTGCCCATGATTGTCAGCATCCAGGAGGGAGGCCGACTCCAGCCCCAGGTGGTCAGCCTGCCCAACATGAGGGTGCAGACGTGCAGCTGTGCCTGGGACGGGGTGCTTGTGCCAAGGAAGTTGGAGCCGTAGGTGTGGGGTATAGTCATTGAAGGACTTGGCTTGTGTGTGTTGAAACTGTCCCGGGTGCCAGAAGAGATGGGGATGACTGAACTGATGATGGCACATGCCCTGTGCTTCATACTGAGTTCTGACCAGTTAGCTCGCCTTCTGATTTTTGTTTCTCAGGAACAAGACTCCCTGGACACTGGGAGCCCCTGCCCAATCTTCTCTCCTCGACATTTTTTCACTGCACTGTATCCTAAGCACTTACCTGTGTAGATTTTGTAACCTAAGAAGAGAAACCCCAATTTGTCATTGTTTCCTTGTCCTCTTATTGGACCTGGGCTGAGCTCCGTGGTATGGCTGGGAGATACAGTTGCTGCTCTGGGCTTAAAAATCTATAGTAAATAGAGGTTATGCATACCTAACTCAAATAATAAGGGTATTCTGCAAGAAACAAATAAAATACATTTTATTCTGTTTTACCCAGAACCCTGCAAATTGTGAGAGAACAGAAAGTTCTATAGGAATTAGGTCAACCAGATTAGAAAACTTAAGGAAAAGACTTTCAAAGACTTGTTCAAGGTCTCAATTAAGTGATACAGGATGCTAGAATTGGAATGCATTGATTCTAATGTGCCTGTCCTCTGAAGATTGAGGCAGAACTTTTTTTTGTCATTGCTGTTGCTATTTTTACTTCTCTGGGCACAGGGAGTGGGCTTTATTTCAATTCTAGTTGATACAAAATTTTTAAAATCTGTGATTAAAATCATCAGCTACAAGAATGTGAATCACTTCTTTAGATTTGAGGGCAGATAAAGGGAGCAGGTGATAAAATGCTGATGTAAGATTTTGGAATGCCAAGATTACACGGGCTTTAAACTGAGTTTGATACAGGATTCAGGCCTGGGACATGGCTGTCTTGGATTCCTTCCTTATCTTTACAGCTCAAATTAACTGTAAATTTCTACATCCTCTAAATTTCCATTTTCTTCTCTATCAGATAGGAACAATCCTTGACTTCTCTGTACTTCTACTGGAAATTTAAGGAAGTAGTGTTTATAAGCACTCCACATGCTGCCTGATACATAGTGGGGCTATGGTTATCTCACCTCACATGTTGATCTGTCTAACCTTCTCTTGATTTTGAAACGACCTACTGAAAGTCAATTTAGAAATACCTTCCCTCTCTGAAATCAAGGATCCTAACTTTTCTTTTCAGTGTCTCCACCAATGTAATCACTGGGGTTAGAACCTTACACTTCCCTGGACCCCACAGCACAGATCAGGGGTGGCTGCATTCATTGTGGAAGGGGAAGAATAAAGACGCAAGGTGGAGGATATTCGGGGAAGAGAGTGGACAGAGTCCGTCTGAGGCGCCAGGGGGAAGCCCAGTGGCCACACGCAGGCACCTGCTGGAAGTCAGTTGTGGGTTCCTTGGCCGCTGGAGGGAACCGCAGGAGGAGAGATGGCCAGGCGCTTACGGGTAGGCCAAGGGCTGTGTTGAGCACAGACGTCAAGGGCAAACTCTGGAAATAACTAGTGACTGGGGGTTGGGGAGAAGGAGAAAGCCAGCAAATGGGTCAGAAAAGCACTGCTAGAGCAGAAGACACCCCTGGCAGGCTCCCTCCAGAGATCCCCAGGCTGGCTGGGGAGGGAGATAAGGTGAATACATTTACCACGACAACAAAAGATGAAAGCCCAGAAATGGAAGAGGGCCAGAGCCCTGCAAAGCTGTGCAGGTACTGAGTGCGGAGCTGTTCAGCATTCACAGATTTTTAGTGCTGGAAGGGACCTGAGAGAAAGCTTTGGTCCAACCTCCTGCGGAAACGGAGGCCTGCGGAGGAGGGCGGACTGCTGCAGCCGGCGGGCTGTGCTCTTCGGGTTCACTGGGGGCGCTGTCCTCATTGAACGCCAACCTGTGTGTTGCCCAGAGCACACCCCAGCGCCCTCGGGGAGCTTACAGTCCAACTGCGGGGGCTGCCGCTCAAAGGGAACTCTCTGGGACCCAGAGCTCAGCGAGCTGGGCTAGAACGGTGACCCTGGCGGCCCAGTATTGGCAGTTCCGGCTTTGGCTCCGGGGCACCGCCGAAAACACTGCGACTTCTATTTGGGGCCAAACGCAGGAACCCCCCGCGGCCCCCTCCCCCGCCGCTGGCCCCAGGGCTTTCACTGTCAGGCTATTCAGAAAGATAGCGGAGCCGGAGCCGTAGTCTTCCGCACTGGGAACCAGGTGACGACGGACTACGTGGAGCCGAGGTGCGGGCTGAGCCTACCCGATTTCCCTACCCCCCGACCCCACTCCGCCCCGATACAGGGGGGCTTAAAAGCTGGTCTAGGAAATTCAGTGCACTACAGAAAAATCAAGAACTTTCGCCCATGCGCTGCCCCCGCCTCCCACGGATGTGATCACCCTGTACTAGGCCTGGGGCGCCCCAAGGTGTCTATCGGGGAAAGGGGGACGCGTCGGGGGGCCGGGGAGGGGAATCAGCCCTGGCGGCACTCTCCTCGGCCCCAGGACACAAGCTGGCCGGAACGGGGCCTGCAGACTGCAGGGAGGAGCTGAGCGCAGTGAGCAGTGGCCCCGCGCCGGGCCTGGACGGAGGATCGCCCAGGGGCACACGGCGCCGGGGGCGGGAGGCGGCGGCAGAGCTGACACCCACTCGGGCGTAGCTGCAAATTGGGCAAGCCGTGGACGCGGCTCTGCGCATGTGCAGGAGAGCGGGGAGTTTCACTTTATAACTTTTAAGTGGTCAGGACGCAGCCCCGCCCGACCAGGTGGAGCCAGACAACTTCTGGTCTGCTCGGGTCGCTGCGCCGCCGCCGCCGCAGGTAAAGGGGAAGGGGCGTTGAGAGGGGGGATGACGCCTTCTTCCTTTCCCCGAGACCGGCAGGACCCGGGGTCTACGCCAGGGTGCCACGTCTAGTGTCTGGTTCCGGGGTGCGGGCCTCTTGCCTCCGCAGCCCCAACTCCGGAGCAGGGGTGACCGAGTGGCTGGGAGGAGGGTGTCTGTCCCCGGGCTGCGCAGACCTCGCGCCTCGCTTCCAGCGCCGCGCCTGATGGCTTTACGCAACTTCCCAATCCAAGGCTCCAACTTTTCGCTTTTAAGGCTAATCCCTTTCTCTTCCCACCCTCTCTCTGGGGATTTGTCAGCTGGAATCGACCTCCCAGCCTAGCCCGGGGATCTCAGCCCAGGGGCTGCTTTTTCTCTATGCGAGGCCGGCCTGGGTAGGGGCCGAGTATCTGAGTCCCCTGCCCATGGGAAGGTAGAAACCACTCTCTGGAGTCCTGAGGAGGGAAGCTAGGGGTTTTGGAGGATAGGGGGAAGAAGAGAGCTCTGCTAAGAAACCAAAACCGTAGAGGTTCCAGTACCTGATAAGCCTGGCTACCTGAGACTCTGGGGTGGCCTCTCTTTCAGCTCAGTCGGTGTTCTGAAAAACAGGAGACCACAGGGGTATACAAAATTACACCCTTAACCCCCTTTGCTTCCTTCTGAGCTGAAGTTGTGTGACGGTATCCAGCCCCTAAAGTGTGGAAGGTTTGAGGTTAAGCCAGTGGATTGTGCTCACCAGTCCAGGCCTAGTGTGTACAAAGGGGCTGTGTGTGGGGGCATCCTGAGGACCTTCTTGGGCCCTGGCTCAAGCAGAGTTGTGGACTGTTGCTGGGGATGAGGGAAGACTCCAGGTCATCTCTTATTGGAGAAACAACCCGTATTTCCCCTCTCCTACTCCATGCTTGCCTTTCTACTTCCCTTCTCTGACCCCTGTCGGAGAGTCCTGAGTCTGCTGCTATCTTGAGGTGGAGTATACAGGAGAGGCTTCTTTCTGCCTTCACACACCTCTTGTCTGGGCTTCCCTGGTAGCTCAGATGGTAAAGAATCCACCTGTAATGCGGGAGACGTGGGTTCAATCCCTGGGTTGGAAGATCCCCTGGAGAAGGGAATGGCTACCCACTCTAGTATTCTGGTCTAGAGACTCCCATGGACAGAGGAGCCTGGGGTCACAAAGAGTCAGACTCAACTAAGCAACTTTCACTTCACTTCACCTCTTATTTGTTTAGTTTATGGGCAAAGATCTCCCTTGGGTGTTCACTGTACTCTAATGGGAAAAATGTCAGATGGGGTTTTGCTATCATGTTTCCCATTGTCTGGAGAGGTGACTTAAAAGCAGATTTGGAGTGCCCATGAGGGTTCAATGCTTTATGGGCATTGCCTCCCACTCTCACCCTGCAGGAAGCACATCATTGTCTCCATTTCACAGAGAAGGAAGCCAAGGCGTGGAGTGGTGAAGCCACGTGGTGCTGGGAGCCTCACTTCAGAGTCTGCTCAGGGCTTCAGGCCACTGCAGTGGGACTCTGAGCCATTTCCCTAGTCCCCCACTGCTGGTGTCTGGGAGGTGAATGGTTGTCCAGGTTCCTGGACCCTGTTTGGTGGGGCTTTAAGGAGAAGTATGCAACCTGCCGTCTAGAACATCAGAGTCTTCTCTTATGGCAGAGGGCCTGGACCTGTTTGTCGTCCTGCCATCATAGTAACAAAGTCAGAAGATTTGATGATAAAAATACCCTGAATTTGCAAGAGCTGATGATGCTCACACATTCTGCTCCTGTTTGTGGCAGGGAGGAACAGAGATCTTCTGGTGTGCTACAGGGGCCAGCAGCTGCCAGCTTGGATGGGCAGGGGGTTAGCATGGGCGGCTGACTTCTTTGGCAGTTTGTGGAATGGCCATCACATTGAGCCCTCTGTCCCCTCGCCACAACCAGACTCTGGGGTGTACGTGGGTTGAACTTTGAGTTGAGTCCTGAGTCACCTGCTGCTCACCTGACCCCAGGGCCTCAGCAGTATATCTTGGCTTTCCTGAATGAGATGATGAGCAGAGAGCTCCCTAGAGAAGGGATGGATAAGACCAGGCATCCATAATGTGTATCTGACAAATATGGGATGACTGAACATGACCAGGCAGGGCACCCATGGCCACAGGGCCTAATTGCTGGTTTGGCCCCTGCCCAGCGCTATCAGTCTTTCAGCCACTAAGCCAGCTCTCTCCCAGTCGCCACCAGCTGAGTCTCCTTTTCTCTCCCTCCTGCTCCTCCTGAGCCTGGGGGGGCCACCCTGTGGTCAATATGTTGCCAGCTGCCCTCTCAGCATGCCCGTTGGGGAGGATGAGGATGCAGGGGGCTGGCCCTGGAGGGACTGTGATGGTTCTGCAGTCTTGCAGACTTGTAACAGGTGGAGACAGACCTCAACTAAGCAGAAAGGTCTGAGAGACACTGCGGCCCCCCAAAGCCATGCCCACACCTGGAAGGCGCAGAGGGGACAGGCCACCTCTGAAGAGTCCTGAGGTTTCATCCCAGGCTGGCTGGCTGACCTCACCGAGTCCTTCTTATCAAACCTTGTTAAACCACCCGGGGGAGACTGTTTGACTTAGTGGCGTGACTGGGGTGGAAAAGATGGGGAGGAGCGTAGGTCCCTCCCTCCCATTAGGCCTCTGCTCTCTCAAAGCTCCACACAAAGCAGAATTGGTGAGGCGCCCCCCACCACACCCCCCACCGCAGCAGCGCCTCTTGCCCTTGACAGTGCTCCCTCTGTGACCATTTTATGGGGATATTTTTTCCCCCACTTCACTATTCAGGGCTTCCTTGTTGGTTCTGTTGCATTCTTTTTTTTTTTTTTTTTCCTGATTCTAGTCTTTGGGGGACCTGGAGAAGCCTTCCCAGCTACCCTTGGGGCCTGTGTGGGGTCCTGGACTCCGTCTTCCCAGAGCCCACAGCTCCCAGTGCTTCTGTGGGAGGAGTCCCAGTGCCCGGGGCTCACCAGGGCCTTGAGCCCTCGGACAAGAGAGGCTGGAGCTTCAGGTGATGTTGGGGAGGAGAGAGGAGAGAGCAGGGTGCACAGAGGAGGGTGGCCCCTTCATAGCACTAGGTGCTTGGAGAGAGAGCCAGGACAGGAGGGAGCCCGTTGGGGAGAACCGTAGGCTCTGGACGCGTGTTTGAGTTCCGAGACACCGGGCAAGTGTGAGTGCAGGGGAAGTGTGCGGAAGGGTTTCACGCCAGAGCACCCGGCCTGGGAAAAGGACAGCTCCCACGTGACTCTGGTTGTCTCCTGTGTTCCTTCAGGGAAGTCTGCAAAGGCTGGTGCCCCATGACCTCCATCAGGAAAGCCCAGCAGGAAATGAGCAGCGGACCTGAGGCAGCTTGGGAGGCGGCCAGGGCCACCGCTGCCTTTGCCAGCGCCAACTGAGGCCCTCTCCAGGGGACACATCCACACTTCCTTCCCCAGCATCTGGTAAGCGTGGGACAGGAAGGAGGGGCAGGCCTTCGCCAGCCAGCGTCAGGCTGGGTGTTGCATTGGGGCGGTGCCACTGGGTGGGGTTTAAAGGAGAGAAACTAAGACCATCTGTTTCCCAGAGGCAGCTTTTGTGACTCTGCGCAGGGCCAGCAACTCCGTGGCTCTGCCATCACACCCTCCAGCCACTGCCAAGTCTCTAATAGGGATGACAGAATGACTTGGCCTCTCGGGGAGTCCTCCCATGCCCCCGGACCTACTGCCTCCCCCATGCCTCCTGCACCTCCTGTCCTGTGTGCATGAGATTGTCCCAAAAGAGCTGTCCGAGTGGCCAGAATTGGAAATCACTGGCTCCCCAACACACACCCAGACTGTATTACTGCACAGTACAAATATCTGTCTGTTCTTTGTACCGTTTCTTGCCTCCCAGATTTTTGCCCCTCTAACAGGTAGGAAGACCAGACTTAGCCAAAGTCCCCTGGGAATCTAGTCTAACTAGGTTTAAGGAGATGGGACCTTGAGAGGAAGGGATGCTGAGCATTTTTCCAGGCTCCTCAGCTGCAGACAGTGTGAAAGCAGGCCAGAACCTGGGCACTAACACTGGGGCCTTAGGAGTTTGGAGATTTCCATTAGTTTCACCTGCGGTTACCAGGCGTCTCTGAAAGGAAAGGTCAACAACTAGCCTGGAGCAATATTTGCTTTGGAAATGCTGGACCTTCCAGAAAGGCCAGGAGTGCAAGAATGAGAGGGCAGAGCCTGGGGAGTGCTCCAGTGATGCACAGTGGGTGACTCAGGGGTCCCTGAAGAGGCTTAGGGCCCTGTCCTCCTCCCCCTTTGCCTTCTCTGTCTCCTCCTCTCTGCTGCTCTTTCCCTGGCTTTTTTCTTTTTTTTTCTTCAAATCTTTCTCTCTTTTAAAAACATATTTATTTGGCTGCATTGGGTCTTAGTTGCATCATGTGGGATCTTCATCACGGCACAGGGATTCTCTGGGTGTGGTGCACGGGCTCCAGGGCATGTGGGATCTTAGTTTCCTGACCAGGGATGGAGCTCACATCCCCTGCATTGTAAGGTGGATTCTTATCTACTGGGCCACTAGGGAAGTCTCCTTCTCTGCTTTTTAATCTCTCACCAAACAGGTGTGGGTAGTCAGCTGCAGAGGGAATGTGGCAGAGCAGAAAGGGAACTGGCGTCTGAGACCCAGGAGGCTGGGTCTGAGGCTCGACTCTGCCCTGACCAGCTCTTTAATCTTAATGGAACTCTTAAGGCCCTGAGCCTCAGTTTCCAAGTGTATGGTGTGGGCCTATCTCTGAATTCCCAGCCTGACATCTCTTGAGCTCTTGTCCATGGCTCAGACGATCAGCAGTTGTTGCATTTGGACACTCTTCCTCCTCTGTTGATTCCTCTGCCCCATCCTGTCCCCTGCCTGCACTCCAGGGCTCCCAGGACCACTCCCGCCCCTCACCCCACAGGAATGACTTCCTGACAGTCATCCCTGAGGCTGGAGGAACTTGGCACCCTTTAGGCAGGCTCCTGTCCTTCCCTTTCGTCCTGTTCATCCTTGCCCCTGGGGAGGCAGCCAGCTGTGTCTTAGATGAGCCATCTGCCCCGTCCATCTGACCCTTGGGCTACATCTACAATGGAGCTATTCTCTGTAGACTCTGCCGGGCACTCAGGGCTGGTGTCTGCCTCTACCGGATCCCTGTGCCCCAGCAGCCCCTGGTGGAGACACCCGCCCTTGGCTCTGCCAGCGCTGGCTGCAGAAACCACGGGAGAGTTGGTGCCCTGACTCTCTGTTGGGTCTCCTTCTCCAGGGAGGACCAGCATGATGACCGACTCCCCTTTCCTGGAGCTGTGGCAGTCCAGAACAGTGGCCATCCGCGAGCGGCTGGGCATCGGGGACCAGCCCAATGATTCCTACTGCTACAACTCGGCCAAAAACAGCACCGTGCTCCAGGGGGTCACCTTCGGGGGCATCCCCACTGTCCTGTTCATAGATGTCAGCTGCTTCCTGGTGAGACCCCTGGGGATCACATCAGTTATTTGTTTAGCACTAACCCCCTCCCCCGCCACAGGGTTTCTGGAAAACTCAGATGAGGAGCCAGACATCCCTGGGTTTATGTCCCAGTTCTGCTTCCTGGCTGTCACCTTGGGCATATTACATAGCTTACTGGGGTCTCAGGTTTCTGCTCTGTGAAAGGGAGGTAATAATTCTTATCTCGGAGATTCTTGGAGAAGGTTAAATAAGGCGAAGCATGTAAAGAATGTACATTACTGCTCTTTTGTTTATTATCATTGTTACCAAGTTGTCAGCCCATCATGTGTCTAAGGCCCTTAGGAAGGGTCAGTCTGCTGGGATGAGAGATGTGACTGGAGAGTGTGGATGAGAATTAGAGAAGCTGCAATTCCCAATTTATAGATGTCACCCTTGTTCTCCGCTGGGGTCCTTGGGCCTTTAGAGAATCAGATGTGGGGAAAAGGAGAGAATTGGGGGAAGGCGAGTACACCCTATTAGCACCACTCCTCACAGTGGACTTTTGTTAATTGAGACCTCCTTGTTCCCAAAGACCCCCACCACCATCACCCAGTTTGAAATATGCCATCTTCCCCCCTAGACTGGCTCAGACTTGCTAGGTGTGATTTACTGGGGTGCTAGGGCACCTTCTTTTCAAAAGTGTCCATGGGATGGTTGGTCTCTCTTGTCACCTTCTCCTCACATGTAATGGAGACCATCTGGGTAACCAAGGTAAGAAGGGGTGGAGGGAATGGACCGCTTGGACTGCTTTGGACCAGAGGCTAGGCTTGGGTGGGAACCTGGGAGAGGGGAGTTAGGGTAGCCTAAAGTGCATGCTAAGTCACTTGAGGGCCCTGTGCCCTAAAGGAGGCAGCTATCCAACCCAAGTTTACTTGCAGGAAAAATGTTCATAGGGAGAGAGGAAGGCGGTTTTTACTCCTCTTTCCATCTTCCTCCCTAGGATTAAGGCCTAAATTGTTGCCTTAGAGTTTTGCTACATTGTTGATCTTCTATTGGCAGATTTGGAAACCTGTGTGCTACTCATGCTGCTTTTACCATAAAGGGCTCTTCAAGTGTCAAGTAACCTACCTCTTGGGGCCAAAACCCATTCATAGGTTGAGAACAGTCCTCTCTACTAGGCGTGGTTGGGTGGGGGGAGTAAGCGCGAGTGTGGTGATGGATTTCAGGGTTGGTGGGGTTAATGGAGGAGGGTCGTTCTGGAGCTGTTATCCAGCGTCTTCAGGGAGGGGAGAGTCTGGGCCAAGGAGAGAAGTCAGGAAACACAGGCTGGGGTGGGTCTGTCTTGAGCAGGGTTTGATGAGAAGAGAGAGTCACTCTCTGTTGGAGTGTGCTGGTGGGGTACATTTTTATTGCAGGAAGATTTGAGGACTGGAGCCAGAGGAGCCTGAAAGACATCAAGGCGTGGGAAACATCTACCCCACTTGAGCCAAGGCAGCAGCCAGGGCAGAGGGCTGGCACTCATTGAGCGGCTTTCATATTTTTCTGATGACAAGACTCACCTGCCCTTGAAACTATATCACCAACTTCCACCTTCACCTTGAGAAAATTCAGCTGGAACTTAGCCACTCTGGAGTCCAAAACCTACATTTAAAAACCACAGTCCCTGACCAGGGCACTCGGGGATATGCTGATTAAAATGTGTCTTTCTACCTCCCTGGATTTTGAAGGGGGGGAGCCTATCCAGGGTAGGGAGAGAGGCAGGGGTAGGGCAGAGGACCTGCAAAGGAAGGGAGGAGAGAGTATAGAATCCATGGGTTTTTAGAGCGTAAATGGGGTTAGACTTGAGTCCAACCCCTTCCGTTGCCATTGGGCATGCAGGGCTGTGGATGGCCCTGGCTTGTGGAAGGGAAGCCAGCTAGCACTGGGCCTTTGGTGGGCGTTGCCTCCACGTGCTCTGTGCCAGGTGTCCCCAGGGATTGCCTCCTGGAGAACCAAACTCAAGGTAGGGATCTGACCACTTCTAGCTCAGCCTGCTATCATGGTTCTGTGATTAAAAATGCAACCTGATGTGAGGGTGGGAGCTGGTCCCAGGGGTGCTGACAGGGCCTCCCTACTCAGGGGCCCTTGCAGGCAGACCAGGGCTGAGGAAGGTTGTGGCTGCCAGTGCTGCCTTGAGAGCAAAGGATAGGCCCTGGGAGCTTGGCCGGGAGGCCACCAGGGCAAGCTCAGTGTCAGCACTGACGGGGATGGGGGCTGGTGGAGGGGGTGGGCACAATGTTGAGCTCTGGAGCTGTGTGGCCTCGGGCAGCTCAGCACCTTCTCTGGTCCTCTAGCCCTCTTGAGTCTAGGCAGGTGGCCTTTGCCCTGAAGACAGTGGTCTCTTCTAATTAGAAGCCATCCAGTAAGATTTTACTTGGTTTCTTTTCTACTTTTAGTTTTTAATAGTGGTATTTTCCATCATAAGAAGAAAATTCTGGGATTATGGCCGCATTGCCCTGGTGTCAGAAGGAAACAGGTAAAAAGACTCATTATTTAAAGTGTGTGTGTGTGTAGGTGGGGGAATGGGGAGAGAGAGCACGAGAGGCTGGGAGGGGCTTGTGAAGCCCACCAGGCATAGCCCGCATGTGATGCCCATGTTAGATGGTGCTCATTAGTATGTCTGCCAGGCCTGTACCAGAAGCTGTTGTCTCTGCTCTTTACCGCAGACCCGTGAGGTTGGCCTCGGTACCTTCTTTGTGGTGGTGAGAAAACCAGGGCCCACACGCTCAGCTCTCCCTTGGGGCTTGGAGCTGGCCGTGGCCATGAACCTTCCGCTTCAGACTACAGAAGGAATCTAGTTGCTTCAGATAATTCAGGCTTTCATCATCGAAGAAGAATGCCTGCTTTCTTCCTTGCCTTGAGCATTTCCAAGTGCATCTTCTTTGAGATTAATTAATTTGGGGCTGGGGACGAAGAGAGCCGGGTTGGGAAGGGCAGCAGGGCTGCAGGTGAGCTGCTCCCATCCCCGGGGCAGGGTCCGCCCGTGGCCTGAATCCACCAGCTTCAGAGGGCCTGGGTCAGAGCACAGACTGCCATGGCCGGGACTCAGGGCCTTCCACCTCCACCTTGGGCTCTGCTGGCTCTCTGCGCATGTCACCTCAGCGGGGAGAAAGAGTTCTAGGTCTGCACAACTGGAATTTCCAGCTCCAGCTGATCCCCCTCACCCCAGGATTTTGTGTCAGAGGCCGAAATAGGAAGTGAGTGGGGAAACAAGGACAGGCCCAGGCTCCCTATCCTCAGCCTCCCCAGGGCTTCCCCAGGCAGGGCCCCACTCTTGCTCCACAGGTGGCTCCTGTGTTGAAATGTGGTCTGTGCAGGAGGGTCGATGGGGGTTGTCTATCGATGCACCTTCTTTCCCCACAGTCTCCACTCTGGTTTGCAGAAGCCCGGGGTTAGGCTCCGGGGCCTCTTGCTTCAGCTGTATGTGAGCCTTGGGCCATTTAGGGGAACTTTTGAAACACCTGGTACATTTTTGGTGCATTCACCCTTAGGAGGACTGAGTGCATGCTTGCGTGCGTGCTTAGTTGCTCAGTTGTGTCTGACTCTTTGCAATCCCATGGATGCACTTGGAAATGCTCAAGGCAAGGAAGAAAGCAGGCATCCTATAAAGCTCACCAGGCTTCTCTGTCCATGGGATTCTCCAGGCAAGAACTGGAGTGGGTTGCCATTCGCTTCTCCAGGGGATCTTCCCAACCCAGGGATCGAACCTGGGTCTCCTGCGTTGCAGGCAGATTCTTGACCACCTGAGCCATCAGTACTACTGAGTACTACAGCAGAATAGAGCACTTGGAAATCAGGAGACACTCCCACTTCCGTGGCTCTGTCATCTTGGTCAGGACCCTGAACTTGAGCTCGTTGGATAGTTTCCTCTGGCCCTTTCTTGCCTGGAGGGTTACCGTGAAGGTCACATAAGGCAGTTCTTTGGAAAGGCTTTGGCAGTTCAGTTTCACCAGGCCTTGTGCCATTAGAAGTGGGATAGTGAAGCTGGGTGCAGGAAAACAGAGAGAAACAAAACTTAGCATGTTGCAAACACCTCAAATTGGCAGTGCATCGGAAGCATTTATGGGTTACTCAGAAGAAAGGATGTGCCCAAATCAACAATGTAAAATGCCCCAATTTGTCAAGTCCAAAATACATGTTTTGGACATTTCCTCATCTGTGAAATTAGGTGCAACCTGTTATCAATGGTGGTCATAATTTAACTGACAGCATCCTTTCCTTCTTAGCGATTCAAAAAATAATTGTGCCATTTATAACCAGAGCTGTCTTAGATTTAATAAGATAGTAGTTATTCCAAGTTTTACTTGCTATGTTGGGAAATATATTGTAAACAGGCGACGCTTTGAAGTCACTTTATCTATATCAGTCACAGGGCTGAGGTTCAAGGGGGTGAAACACAGGATGGTCCATTGACACTCTGGCCCCCTGTTCTTCATCCCACATAGCAGAGTTTCATGTCTCACCATTCCTTGCAGCGGTCAGTGTCTTTGCCTATAGTTTTATGAAGGCTAGTTGCTTTGGTCCTGAGCTCCAAGAGGGAGCAAGATACTAGACACAAGTTTTAAATTTTTTACAATAATCATCTGTCATTTTTCCCCTTTGTGTTTCTAGTGAGTCCAGATTCCGGAGACTGTCATCTTCCTCTTCAGGGCAGCAGGACTTTGAAAGCGAGCTGGTTGGTATTTAAGGGGCTGGTGTGGTTGTGGCTGGGAGGCGGGGCTTTGCATGGATGGGCAGGAATGAATTGGCAGGGAGAGGGCAGTTGTACTCCTGGTGAGCTGCTAACTTTGCTAACCCTTGACCTTGAGGGGCAAGTGCTGGTGACAGCGCTTCTCTGCTTTGACAGAGGCACCTGAACTTGAGGATTACTATGGCACAGATGGCGGCTGAGTGACCCAGAATCAGGAGACTTGGCTGATTCTCGGGCGCAAGGCTACAGCACTTGTCTGTGTTACCATATTTATGACTTTGTGTGACAGTTAATTGTTAACTTGCCTGCTGGTTTATGAGTCAGCTGCAGGCAGGAACCAAGTCTTATCCAGCTCTGTTCCCCATCTCCTGACACCCAGCAGGTCCTAAGTAACTGGCGAATGAATGACAAGCCAATATTTGTCTTTCCCAGCTGGGTGACAGTCCAACTTTAAGGCGAGCTAAGTTTAAGAAATGTGTTGGACAATAACACCCACGACACCCTGTCCCTCTCTAAACCCCCCTCCAGGGAACTGGCCAGTTAAGCAGGCTTGTTTCCTTGGCTTTGTCTTGCATCTCATTCAGTCATTTTGAAATGAACAGAAGCCCTCATCAACTTCTCCAGAGTGGCGCTGAACTTTCATCAGCTCTTGATTTGAATTTCACCACTTGACCCAGGAGCCTGTATAATTCCACAAATTGTCAAAACTTGAGAGGTTTTCCCAAGATGTTCAGGCCCAGGATGCACGTTACAAAGGACTGGGAGCACGCAGACTCTGTCGTATTTGAACAAGAGTGTTGCTTGCTGAATTGGGGACAGAAGCAGTTTGTTGTTTGTTTGTTTGTTTTTATATAAAACAGGAAGTTAGATTGTTGCTTAGTGTCAAAGCTGATGATTATATCTGCCTCGGAAAAACAGAGATTATTGGAAGCTAACCCGTGTTCTCCATTCCCAGGGATGTTGCTCCTGGCTGACCGCAATCTTCCGCCTGCAGTGAGTACAGCGTGGGTGGCTGGGGATGTCTTGTTTGGGTGGGTTTGTTTGGGTCCAATCAGGAGGAGAGAGCCAAGGTGCTGATCCTGAGCTGGAGTCTCTTAGATACTTTTCAGGCCCAAAGCAGTATGTAGGGGCAGAGAATTAAAGTGGCCCAGGCAGCCTCTATGCAAGCTAATTAAAGCTAATTTTTTGCTTTAGGCAGTAATTCTGTCTGCTTACTATTTATCACTGATATATTTGCATGGAAGCTCTTCTAGGCAGCATCACATGTCTTTGAATTGGTGAACAATGGAGAAATAATGATTGTTTAATATATTCCGCTCATTTGGTTAAAAGTTAGCTGTTTTTCAAAACCTGGACCCCTTGGAGAGAAAGAGGTGCTTGGGGCCCAGTTAGCTGCGTAGCATGTGATTGGCAGAGTCATGATATGAGGCTCGGCTCTGCTGCCTGTGGTGTCTTCTGTCCCATCTGAGAGATCACTGTTGTAAGGTGCACACTATTTTACACAGCACCAAGAATGAGAAAATGCTTTCTATTAACGCTGTGATCAGCTATGATCCCACCCCATTTCAGAGGTGTTGAAAAATGAAAAGGTTATCTTAGAACTGATGAAATGTGGTACTTCCAGGACATTGGGTAAATCCTTCTCTCTGGCACCCTTCTCTTTGGCCTTCATTTTTCTCAACTAAGCTAAGAAACACAACATTGTAAAGCATTTGTACTCTCCCTGCCCTCACACACACACAAAGACTGAGCGCAACAGCAGCTCTGCCTAATTCAGGTGCATTCATATGTGTGAGACCATGTTATAAAGAGCCGAGGTTGCTAAGGCTTGTTCCCAGGGGAACTGGCAGGAGGCAGTCTGTGCAGAATAAAGCAGAAGTCTATTCTGAAGCCAGAGGAAGCAGGGGGAGAGGTTTCTGGCGGGGAGGAGAGGACTGAGGTCAGGAAGGGTGGATTTGCTAGCCTCTCCCATCCCTGCCCATTATGAAATCATGTCAGTGTTTCTTCTTTGCATTGGAAGTTGTCACACTCTGTGTAGTAAGTCTATCACAGTCAGAAAAGAATCAGCGAGAAGACATTTAAGCCACCCCTAGCCCTGCCTCTGAAAGGTACCTACCTCTGGCGCGCTTTCTGCCCCGCCACTGTCCATATCACTGCTGGTTGTGGCTCAGGTGATCCCCACCCCAGACTGTGGCCCCAACTCTCCGCCTGGATCGGGTGGGGCAGAACAGAAATTTTGACTCATTATCTTCATGGTGACTGGAAAAGACTGCTTACAGTTTGCCCTGGATTCCACCCCTATGGTTTCCATCTTTGCATGTCCCCTTCCAGCGTAGACCTCGCCTCTCACTGAATGGGGCTGTAACCTATACAGCTGTGTATTCTGCTTTGTCATATTAATGCTATTTGTTGCTTAGTCGCTAGGTTGTGTCTGACTCTGACCCCATGGACTGCAGCACACCAGGCTTCCCTGTCCTTTACTGTCTTTTGGAGGTTGATCAAACTCATGTCCATTGAGTCAGTGATACCATCCACCCATCTTGTCCTCTGTCACCCCCGTCTCCTCCTGCCCTCAGTCTTTCCCAACATCAGGTCTTTTCCAGTGAGTCTGTTCTTCCGATCATGTGGCCAAGTATTTGCTGAGTAAGCACATGTTATGGCAAAGTGTATGCATTTTGGTAGTTTATTTAGAAGTGAACACAGTGTAATCAGTTGCAGCGTTTTTCCTCCAGTTAGGCAGTAAAAAGGAGGGATCTTAGCAAGCATCCCCACCCAGTGCCAGGCAGGCATCAGGCCTTGATCCTCACTGCCCCTTGTGTGCCTGCTGAGTGGCCAGATAGTCAGCAGGTAGCGGCCTCTCCACTTTAGGTCCTAGCCTCCCGTGGTTCCCATGACCCTCTCTGGAGGGGGGTTAGCTGGATTCAACTGTGGTCTGTCTGTGTGGCTGCAGAGCCCACTCACCACACCATTCACCACAACTTTCAGACCTGCCTTTTTATCCTGTTCAGTTCAGTTGCTCAGTCATGTCTGACTCTTGGCGACCCCATGGACTGCAGCACATCAGGCCTCCCTGTCCATCACCATCTCCCAGAGCTTGCTCAGATTCATGTCTATTGAGTCGATGATGCCATCCAGCCATCTCATCCTCTGTCGTCCCCTTCCCCTCCTCCCTTTAATCTTTCCCAGCATCAGGGTCTTTTCTAATGAGTCAGTTCTTCGCATCAGGTGGTCAAAGTACTGGAGCTTCAGTTTTAGCATCAGTCCTTCCAATGAATATTCAGGACTGATTTCCTTTAAGATTGACTGGTTTGATCTCTTTGCAGTCCAAGTGACTCTCAAGAGTCTTTTCCAACACCACAGTTCAAAAGGATCAATTCTTCAGCATTCAGCTTTCTTCATAGTCAAACTCTCACATCCATGCATGACTACTGGAAAAACCATAGCTTTGACTAGATGGACCTTTGTTGGCAAAGTAATGTCTCTGCTTTTTAATATGCTGCCTAGGTTATTTATAGCTTTTCTTCCAAGGAGTGTCTTTTAATTTCATGGCTGCCATCACCATCTGCAGTGATTTTGTAGCCCAAGAAAATAAAGTCTGTCACTGTTTCCATTGTTTCCCTGTCTATTTGCTATGAAGTGTTGGGACCAGATGCCATGGTCTTCATTTTAAGCCAGCTTTTTCACTCTCCTCTTTCACTTTCATCAAGAGGCTCTTTAATTAGTTCCTCTTTGCTTTCTGCATAAGGGTGGTGTCATCTACATATCTGAGGTTATTGATATTTCTCCCAGCAATCTTGATTCTAGCTTGTGCTTCATCCAGCCTGGCATTTTGCATGGTATACTTTGCCTATAAGTTAAACAAGCAGGGTGACAATATACAGCCTTGACACACTCCTTTCCCGATTAGGAACCAGTCTGTTGTTCCATGTCCGGTTCTAACTATGGCTTCTTGACCTGCATACGGGTTTCTTAGGAGGCAGGTAAGGTGGTCTGGTATTCCCAGCTCTTGAAGAATTTTTCAGTTTGTTGTGATACACCCAGTCAAAGGCTTTGGTGTAGTCGATAAAGCAGAAGTAGATGTTTTTCTGGAACTCTCGTGCTTTTTCTATGATCCAGCATATGGTGGCAATTTGCTGAAGCGCTTCCTTACTTGGGCTCTTTCCTCCTTTCCTTTCGGCTGCACTGGATCTTCATGGTGGCGCCCAGGCTTCTCTCGTCTCAGCGTATGGGCTTCTCTGGTTGTAGCCTGTGGGCTTAGTTGTTCCACAGCCTGTGGGGTCTTCGTTCCCCTGCCAGGGATTGCACTCACAGTCGCCTGCATCGGAAGGCAGATTCTTAACCTCTGGACCACCAGGGTAGTCCCTCCCTGAGTTCCTTCTTCCCAGTGCGGTGCTTTCCTGGACTTCTGAGACCAAGACCCTCAGGGTACCTTCATGTCAGGAACAAGAGATACCCCCCATGCCTTCTCCCTCCGTAGCAGGAAAGTCTGGCTGTCAGAAACCAGAATTTTAATTTTCTGAGTGCCCGGATGACCCAGAGCCTCCAGATATAGCCCTGAGGGTGGGAAGGGGTGGAGCAGGTTGCCTCCGCTCCCCACCTCTGGGGCCACAGCAGGGACACAGGGAGGAAGCAGGGCTGGTCGGGTGGACAGAGCCTTGCAATGTTTGAAGCAGTGACCTCACCTCTCTTGCCCAGTTTGTCTGAGGGAGATGGGAGAAAGGGTGGGGGCTGTGAGCCTGACACACACAGCTTTGCTCAGAAGATTCCCAGCAGCCCTCTGGTCAGTGGCTCCGCTTATTCATGGATGCAGGAAAGGGCCGAGGGATAATTGTACTTACATGCCTCACTCCCATACAAATGCAGGCACAGACGTTTCTAGAGACAGTGAGTGGAGTGGTGCAGGTTCTTTCATCCAGGAGAACGGGGTGGAGGCTGAGAGGCAGGCTCTGGAGTCCACGTCGTCGCTCTGCTGTTACAGGCTGGGTGATTATAAAAGGTTTATTTTTCAAAAATGTTTATTGTTTACTTGACTGTGCTAGGCCTTAGCTGTGGCATGTAGGATTTAGTTCTCTGACCAGGGATCAAACCCGGGCCCCCTGCATCGGGAGCATGGAGTCTTAGCCACTGGACCACTAGAGAAGTCCCAGATTGCAGAAGTTAATGTGATTTTTCTGTTCCTGTTTCCCCACATGTAATATGGTAGTCAAATTGGGACTTACCTCCTAGATGGTCGTGAGGATTATATGGGATAATCCGCGAGAGGGCCCAAGGGCCTGGCCCGGTACCACTACTCATTAGGATTCTGTGTGTGTCTTGGCCAGCGATGACCAGATCCTGGAGTGGTGTGGGGAGGACGCCATCCACTACCTGTCCTTCCAGAGACACATCATCTTCCTACTGGTGGTGGTCAGCTGCTTGTCCCTGTGCATCATCCTGCCTGTCAACCTCTCAGGGGACTTGCTGGGTAAGGACTCCTCGTCTTGCCTGCATTGGGCCCCGGGCAGAGCATCAGCCCTGGGGAAAGGGCTCATGGTGCTGGGTCAGAGCCCCGGGATTCCTGCTGAACTCAGATGTGAGAAGGTCTCAGGGTGACTTTCTGAACTGGCCCATTTGATTAAAGACCTGGTGGAGAATCCACCCCAAACCTGGGCCAAGAGTTGGGGACTCTAATATCTAAGTAGGAGGAAGACCTCAAAATCTGTAAGATCAGAGCTTTCAGAGTGTGTTTTATAGCTTCCTGCCGCCACCCAAATCAGGTGGCCACAGTTAGTGGATCTGGAAGATGGTTGTGATGCTCAGAGTGAAAATAAGAGCGTGGAATTCTATTTCCAAGCACCCACAGAAATCCAACATCCAAAACACCATCATTAATCCACTTCTTTTTTTTAAAGAGTTTTTGATGTGGACTATTTTTAAAAAAATCTTTGTTGAATTTGTTACAGTATTCTGTTTTATGTTTCTTTTGTTTTTGTTTTTGTTTTTTTTTGGTTGTGAGGCATGTGGGATCTTATTAATAATTCCCTGACAAGGGATCAAATCTGCACCCCATGCATTGGAAGGTGGATTCCTAACCACTGAACCACCAGGGAAGTCCCATAAACCCACTTATACCCAGTGATTCCCAGCTTTGGTTTTGGGAACAGTTTAGGATGTATCTATATTTCCAAAGGGATGCCACGAGACTCTCAAAGCAAGATGAAGTCAAATTTTGACTTTAGGTAGGTTGAGAAGAAGTTGTCAGGAGCATCTTGGAGTAAAGCAAAGACCTTGGGTGGTGTAGCTCTGAAGACTGGATAAGTGTCACCATCCTCGGACTGGTCTGGATATCGTATCCTTCCCCTCCTCAGAGCTCCACAAACCAAGGTTGCTCCCCCTACCCGCCGCATGTCTCTAGTGTGACCCTGAGTATCTGTGCTTCTCTGCAGACAAAGACCCTTACAGCTTTGGGAGGACAACAATCGCAAACCTGCAGACTGAGTGAGTACAAGCTGGCCGGGCATGAGGGTGCTGATGGGTGAGACCGAGGAGAGGGTGGGCTCTGGAGCCCAGAATAGGCCAAAGCGGGAGGGTTAGCACCCCAGAGCTTCTTTGCCGCTAGCACCTGTCACTGGGCTATGGGCGTGGACATGCCCCAGGCTGCTGTTGTCTTGCAGTGGGTCTTAGGAGACCCGGGGGTGTCATTTGGGGCTGGCGTGCATTTGCCAGCACAGCACCCTCTGTAAAGGGGCGCTGGCCATGCCACCTCTGCCAGAGGAATCTGTTTTGATGAAGCCTTTGGCCTTCAGCTCAGGGCCATGAAGGTAACAAGCCCAGCCCCTGCCCCTCAGCCCCTGCCTGGGGGCCCAGCCCTGATGGCAGGTGCTGTTCCCCTCTCCCCACAGCAACAACCTCCTTTGGCTACACACCATCTTTGCTATCCTTTACCTCATCCTCACTGTGGTCTTCATGCGACACCACACCCAGTCCATCAAGTACAAGGAGGAAAGCCTGGTGAGTAGGGGATGGTCTGGGCATGTGCTGGGGAAGGTCTCAGGTGGGAGCCAGAAAGGACTGGCACAACGCTTATTCCCCAGCACCACAATGGCAGTGAGCGCAAGGGGGCCTCAGGCTTGCGTGTGTGTGCTCAAAATTGGCATTTAGAATTTCTTTTTTTTTGATAGATTGTTTTAGGATTTGGCTATTACCCGCCGTTTGGGTTTGGGCTTGTAGTTACTGATTCTAAGTAACTTCCAAGAAGTTTGACTTGAGAGCAGCTCCTTCTCTCTTTGCAGCCGACAGCTTGATGGGGGTAGGGGAAGTTTCTGTTGTTACTGAGTCACTCAGTCATGTCTGACTCTTTGTGACCCCATGAACTGCAGACTACAGCATAACAGGCTTCCTTGTCCTTCACCATCTCCCAGAGTTTGCTTAAACCCATGTCTACTGAGTTGATGTTGCCATCCAACCATCTCATCCTCTGTTGGCCCCCTTCTTCTACCCTCAATCTTTCCAAGCACCAGGGTCTTTTCCAGTGAGTTGGCTCTTGGGTCTTACTCTGATCTGCTGTGTGACCTCTTTTGAGTCACCTCCCCTCTCTGGGTTCTTTCTCAGTCTCTTGTCTTGCAAAGGAGGCTCATAGAAATTGCTTTGGAAATGTATTTTTTTCTTGGCTGTGCCACTGTGTGACATGCAGGATCTTAGTTCCCCAACCAGGGATTGAACTCATGTCCCTGCAGTGGAAACACAGAGCCCTAACCTCTATACTGCCAGGGAATCCCCTGGAAGTGTATTTTTGACTGCCTAGAAAAGATGCTATGTAAATAACAGACTTCAAGGCTCTGTCAGGCTTGGAAGATGAGCCTCTAAGCCCCTGAGCCCCCATTGTTTTCCTTGGGGAGGAAAACAGGGTGAACAGCTTGAACAGGATGTCCTTCTGCATACTGGCTTGCCCTTGTGACTTTTCTCGCTGGTGTGTTTCTCTGGCAGGTGAGGAGGACCCTGTTTGTCACAGGACTCCCCAAAGATGCCAAGAAGGAGACGGTGGAGAGCCACTTCCGGTGAGCAGGGCTATTTCCGCTGAGAGGGAAGGGGAGCACAGCCACCCTCTTGGTGGGACGGGCACCTTAGATGAGCTTGGGCACCCACAGAGACCCCCCAGAGTGCCTGGCCCAGCCACAGAGCCTTGGATACTACTGCGGGCAGGCTCTGCTGGGGCTGCAAGGGCCTGGGCTGGGGTGATGCATCCTCTGCCAGAAGCCACATGACTGCAGTAACCAGAGTACAGGCCGGCATGTGGGAACAGAGAAGCATCTTGTGAGCTAGTGGGGAAAGAAGAGGATTCATAGGAAACCCCCCCTCCCCACCAAAAAAAAAAAAAAGGATTCACTCTGGGCTTCTCCGTGTCCACTTTGCAGAAGAAGAGATACCTGAGAAAGACTAGTCTCGGAGGGGAGGGACCTGGGCCTGCATTTCATGGTCCATTCTTCTGATCAATGTGTTTCCTGAGTAAGCGCTCTGTGCCCAGAGCTCTGTCCTCCCAGAGCTCACTCAGCCCTCCCGGAACCTTCCTTCTGGCAGCCTCCTCTGAGCACCTGCACAGGGATTCCTGCAGGGGGGAGGCTGGAGAAAGGGCTTTCCTGTACCAGGAGCCAGCACGAGTCCCGCGCCCGCAGCAAAGGTCATGAGGTTAAGGGGCCCGACAGGCAAAGGCAAGTCAGGCCTTAAGGGAGCCTCGCTGGATCTGCTCGTGCATCTGCCCCAAAACCAGAGTCCGCCTGCCTTACTGCACTGTGCTTTTCGCTTATGCTTCTGACACTAACAGGGGCTGTCCCCCCCACCTTCCTCTAAAAGGAATTAACTTAGAGCTCCAGTTAATAAGTCTCCTGGGCGTAAAAAAAATGTCTCGGCTTAAACCCCTCTGATAGCTTTCTAACTTACCTGACCGGTCTGCCCGTATTTTTACGACTGCACATGTAAATTGTTTACAGCCTCCCAAGCTTAAGAAGTTCTAAGAAAAATCATTAGAATAAAACTGATTAAGGGTTTCATTATTGAGCCAATACTTGCCGCCAAGTTTTCTTATCTTTTAATATAACTTTATTTAGTACTTTGAAGGTGATGCAGATTAAAGAAAAACACTACAGGGAAAATGCAATTAACATTCATTAAGGAAGAGAGCCAAGAAATGTTAACAGGCCTTTTGGCCAGAAGATAATGTAAATCACCTGAGACCCTTTGTATATGGAAACATTTACAAAGAGAAAGCCTGGTCTTGATAAGGGTCAGGGCTGCTGACCCTACATAACTTTATATTATCCATTGATCTCTATGTACAACCAAAAGTATAAAAAGCTTTCTTGAAAAATAAAAGACGGACCAGTTTCTCAGATCAGTTTCTCAAACTAGTTTCTTGGAAATCTGGCTCCTCCCGTGTCAACTCTCGCTTTCTCCCTCTCTCCCTCTCCTTTTCAGGCTGATCCCTTGGAACACAGAGGCTCTCCCTGTCTACTTATTTGCCAGGGCTTCTAAGACCCACGCGAGAGGGAGCCCAAGGCGGGGCACCCTCCACTATTCAAGCAGGTGCCTATGGCCTAATGTAGACGGTACAAGTTTCTTGTCTTGAGACTTTATTAGCTTTCTGTGTAAACCAAGGAATATCAGCCTCTTTTCTCCACTAATTTTCCTACTACACTATTCTTTCCTAATCTCTCGTTAAATCTCTAATTAAATAAGTCTCTCCTTGCCGACTTCGTCCCCACTTCAAATTCCCTGGATCCACCGGGGCTGGACCCCGACATTCCTGTGAGAAGGAAATTATGTGTGTACAGTGCTATGAATGCAGAGCATCATATGGCCCATCAGGAAAGGGGGTGGTACGGGCAGAGCAGGCCAGAGACTCCCAGGATCCTGGGCTGGAGGGCTGGAACCCCAGCCTGGGAGCTGAGGTTCCAGTCTGTGTTCCTTCCTCATCAGCAGTCAGTAACTTGTAGTATGGGTTAAGGGTTGGGTGTGGCTTAGCTTGGGCTTCCCTGGTGGCTCAGTGGTAAAGAATCTGTCTGCAATGCAGGAGACCCAGGTTTGATCCCTGGGTTGGGAAGATCCCTTGGCTAGGAAGATCCCCTGGAGGAGGGCATGGCAACCCACTCCAGTATTCTTGCCTAGAGAATTCCATAGACAGAGGAGCCTGGCAGGCTACAGTCCATAGTGTCGCACAGAACACATCTGTGTTCTTTGAACACAGCTGAAGCGACTAAGCAACAGCATGGCTTAGCTTTGCCTTATTTATGAAGAAGACTTTCTAAACAAATGACTCAAGTTCAAGTTCAGTCGCTCAGTTGTGTCTGACTCTTTGCAACCCCATGAACCACAGCATGCCAGGCCTCAAATTACTAATATAAACAGAATTGTGAAATGAAATGTTTAAAATTTATTGACTAACCTCTTTTTCAGAAACTCAAAGCATTTTAGAAATATTTTTCTCTATGTAAACACCGGATACTGGAATCATTTTTCTCGATTCCTTGAAACAGCTCCCCCATGTGTCCTGTTAGGCAACATCTGGAAACAGTGCGTGTGTACGTGCCCATCTGTGTCCAACTCTTTGTGACCCATGGACTGTAGCCTGCCAGGCTCTTCTGTCCGTGGGATTTCCCAGGCAAGAATACTGGAGTGAGTTGCCATTTCCTCCAGGGGATCTTCTCAACCCAGGGATCTAACTCGTGTGTCCTACATCAGCAGTCAGGTTCTTTACCACCAGGGAAGCCCATTGGAAACAGTAGCTCCACTTAATGTATTACCTAAAAGAGAAAAAAAACAGTCCTTGCATTCCCATTACAAACACCAAATCACATTTTCTCCTATTTTAGGAAGCTCTTCTAGTGAACACTGCTGCAATCCACAGGGACTGATGTGTGAATCAGCCTTTTAGCAAGGATGCTTTCACTGTTGTTCTCTTCCTCAAACCTCCTGTTGGGACCTGAAATTGTGACAATTTCAGGCTGTCTTTTACTTAAATGTAAACTTAGTAGATAGGGATTTACATGGTTCAGGAATGCCCAGGAGTTGTACATGTGATTATGTGTATATGGTGAGAGAGCATCGTGTGGGGGACAGGTGTGGGCCCTGGACCTGGGCCACCTGGATTCCCTTCTTGGCTCAGAGATGCACTAGTTTCGTGATCTTGATCACAAGTCATTTTGCCTCTCTAGCATTTATTTTCTTCATCTGTAAAGTGGGCACAGAAACCTCACAGGTCATGGTAAGGATCAGATAAGTTAATGTTCTACAGTGCCTAGCCAAGAATAAGTATACATGCAGTATTTTACTATGATTTGTGAATGCATTTGCTGGGCTAAGTGTCCTTTGCTTTCATTGGACCTGTGATTTTCAAAAGGGTCACAAACTGAATAGGATTTCAGTGATGGTCTAAGGTAGATAGGACCTGGAGCAAACAACAAATGTATTCCCTTGCGTGGGTAGAAGAGGTAATGGATAGTGTTATTTTTTTCTCCAAGAGAAGTGCTGATTTAAAGCCAAGTAGATGTAAACTTGTCAGTTTCAGGCAGTTACTTTCTTGCTATTAAAAAGGACCTCTTTGTATTATATTTCAAAATTTCCCCCTTTGGTAAAAGACAAAGAGGTGCAGAAATGAAAATGTAATTGCTCTGCCACCCTTGGAGTCTTTGGGGTCTCTCCTGCCAGGGGTTCTCTTTCCCAGTGGTCTTCTTTTGCTTCCGTGGCACAGGGACGCATATCCCACGTGTGAAGTGGTGGAGGTCCAGCTGTGCTACAACGTGGCCAAGCTGATTTACCTGTGCAAGGAGAGGTAAGGGAGGGCTGGCAGGGCGGTGGGCATGGGCAAAGCTGGCCTGCAGCTTTCTGACCCTTCCCTCTGAGATGCCCACCTTCCTTCCTTGCTGGCTTCAGCTCCCCCAGCGAGGATGGGAGGAGGGTGGCTCTGCCCTTTCCTTGCTTAGAAAGCTGGTGGTGACCAGTGGGTAATGACGGGTATCATTGCGAGTCTGATGTTTGTCCCTCCCACTACAGAAAAAAGACTGAGAAGAGCCTGACCTATTACACAAACCTGCAGGTGAAGACAGGCCAGCGGACCTTCATCAACCCCAAGCCTTGTGGCCAGTTCTGCTGCTGTGAAGTGCGGGGTTGTGAGTGGGTGAGGGCCCACACCCCACCGGGGGCGTGGGTGCTGGGCCCCCTGACACCCGCACAAGGCCATGTCATCACACGGGGTTGTGTCCTCTGATAGGAGGACGCCATCTCCTACTACACGCGCATGAAGGACAGGCTGATGGAGAGGATCACAGAGGAGGAATGCAGGGTCCAGGACCAGCCCCTGGGAATGGCCTTCGTCACCTTCCAGGAGAAGTCCATGGCCACCTAGTGAGTGTGGGTGTGTTCTTTCCTTCCAGACAACTGGCTGTTCCTCTCGGGTTGAGATGGTCCTGCTGGACCACCATCTCTGGCGTTTGTTTGTGGCGTTTGCATCTCCTTCTCTGGGTGTGGCTGGCGTGGGGGCCAGTCACCCACTCCACTCACTCCCTCGGTGAGCCCAGCCTGTGTTTGTGTGACGACTGGGCTTGGGTGATTGTAGCTGAGCCCCTCTCTGGTTGTCGTAGCCTTACCCCACTGCTGGCTCTCATCAGCTGCCCAGGGATCCTCTTGCCTCTGTGGCCCAGCATTTTCCCAGGTGGGATGTACCCACCCTCCTTCATATATCCACTCTGGAATCAGATTCTCTTTCCGTGTGTGTCCTTCCCATCTCCCTGCAGAGGCACCACTGGGGGCGGAATGCTCACTGCTGACAGGAGCCTGGCCCAGGGGAGTGGGTTTTCACCTCGGCTCTAGCTCCTAAAGCACTCTCATGCCTGGGATCTCCATGTCACCTTGTGCTGGGGGCAGCAGGGGATGAGGGCAGGAGAGGGAGGCGGAAGGGAGGTGACCCAGCAAATGCCCCTCCCCCTGCTTTCCCTGCCTTGGGCTTCATGAACCCTGGGAACAGACCCCCTGGATGTGCCCTGCAGACCCTGAAGTGAGGCGGGGTTGGGAGGAAGGCCAGTGAGAAGGGGAAGGGTGTTCTGAGACGGGAGTGGGGGCTGGTGGGTTCTTTGTGGGAGACTAAAGGGGGAAAGAGTGGTGAAGGTAGATGTGGGAGTCCCAGGGAGGGGTATCTTGGGGTCATAAGTAATGCAGTCTAATGCTGCTAGGGGGTCTGGGGGGAGGTGAGGGAGTGAAACGGTGAGGCCACGGCCCCGGCAGGGGGATGCAACCAGCCCAGCTTAACAGGCAGAGTGTAGCAGGGGGGCAGCACGCAAGGAGGAGCCCCCTGTGCTGGGGTGATGGGAACAGTACAGGGGTTTAGTCAGACAGCTGGGATGCAGACCTCACTCTGAGAGCCTGCATTTCCTCGTCTGTAAAATAGTAATGGTAATCCCTGATTGGCAGGCTTGTTCTAAGGATTGAACAAAGTTCTGCACATAGTGGGCTAAGAGTGACATCTCTTTCGCAGCATTAATTATAATAAGCTAATGATAAAGTAGAAGTCCTGTGCCACGGGGCTCCCAGTCTCCCATGGTCCTATTTGCCCCATGTGTCTGTACATGGTACCCTGAGGGGTCTGGACCCTGGTCATTTCTGCATTTCCTGGCAGCATCCTGAAGGACTTCAATGCCTGCAAGTGTCAGGGCCTTCAGTGCAAAGGTGAACCACAGCCTTCGTCCCACAGCAGAGAGCTCGGCATCTCCAGGTGGTCGGTCACCTTCGCCGCTTACCCCGAGGACATCTGCTGGTGAGCCCACAGCCAGGAAGGGGTGAGAAAGAGGCCGGGGTGTCCTGTGGGGCTGCCCAAGTCACCTGGAAGCACAGGTGTGACCTGGCACTCAGGGAGACACACACTCTCCTGCACCCCTCTGGGCCGGGGGTGGGGAGTATCATGGGAGGGCCTGTCCACATCCAGGGCTTCACTCCAGTGTTTCTCCCTGGCATCAGTGGTGTCCAGTAGGATTATAATAGGAGCTGTGTGTGTAATTTTAAGTTTCCTTTTAGCCACATTAAAAAATGTAAAAGAAACTGGGGAGTTCTCTGGTGGCCTAGTGGTTAGGATTCCAGGCTTTCAGTACTGTGGCCTGGCTTCAGTCCCTTGTCGGGGAACTGAGATCCTGCAAGCCATGTGGTGTGGCCTAAAAAAACCCAAAAATTAAAAATAAAGAATAGGTCTAAAAAATGTACTAAAATTAACTCTCATAAGAATTCTCTCTCTATATATTATGTTATCATGTCAACATGTAATCAATTTTTAAAAATTGAAAGGTTTTACAATCTCCTTTTCCTGTGTTGTGGTCTTTGAAATACAGCATGTATTTGACATTTCTGGCCCATCTCTGTCCAGACCAGCCACATGTCAGCACTCAGCAGCCACCTGTGACTCGAGGCTGCTGTATCAGACAGGGCAGACTTGCATTTAGTGCCAGCTGCCTCTGGCCTAGGGTGCAAACTGGTGACCTGAGCTGTGTCCACGGGAGCCTGAAGCATGATGCCCAGGGCAAGGAGGCCCGGCAGAGGCCCCAGCTCGGCTCGCCGTCCAGCCTGGCCTCAGTTCCTTGTTCAGAGCGAGCTTTGGGCCCTTGCCTCTGCTGGCTGTGCGTCAGCCCCTGGGAGTTCTGCTCTGGTTTGCTGACCTTTCTAAACTTGGGACTGGTTATCACTCTGCTCTTGGTGGAGGCAAGAAGCCAGGGAGTTCCCAGCTGGGCCTTTCGCCTTTGCCTCCTGCCTCCCTCCTCCTCACACCCCAGCTCATGGGCCCCTCGGGGGTCCTATGTCTCTAGTGTGTCTGAGAAATGCCACATTGGAGCCTTGTTTGGTCTGCTTGGAGGCTCCTGGTGTCTCTTCAGGTAGGTTCTGGCCCCAGACTCCAGCTGAGGAGCCATGTTAGCAGCAAATAACTTGTTTCCCCCCTGAGCTCACAGGGACCCCAAGTTTGACCTTCTTGGAGCTGAAGGTCAGTGCAGGACACTTGCCTGTGCTCCTGAGGTCAGAATGAGCCCTCAGCTGGAGCCCTCGGTCTAGTCGCTTGCCTTGCCTGAATCTGACCTTCTGACCCACCTTAGCCAAGTGCACTGTTGGTGTCTTAGGTGATCAGAGCCTGAGAGATAAGCCTCCAGGGCCCATGTCCTCCTCTCTGCAGGAAGAACCTCTCCATTCAGGGCTTCCGCTGGTGGTTCCAATGGCTGGGCATCAACTTCATCCTCTTCGTGGGGCTGTTTTTCCTGACCACACCCTCCATTATCCTGTCCACCATGGACAAGTTCAACGTCACCAAACCTATCCACGCACTGAATGTGAGTGACCTTTCTGCCAAGCCCCTCCTGGGGGGCTGGCGATAAGAGGGTGGAGTGGGAGGTGGAGGGATGAGGCCAAGGGCTGGCCTGGCAGGGTGGGGGTCAAACTAAACCAGGAGTTTAGTTTCAAACTGAACCACTCGACTCATGTCTGTGTTTTTGAGCCCTGGGCATATATGGCAGCATTTATTACAATGTGTTTATAGTAATGTTATGTGTATGTGTGTGTGTGTGTGTGCATCCATGTATATGAATATGTATAGTGAAGTCACTCAGTTGGGCTGTAGCCTACCAGGCTCCTCCATCCATGGGATTCTCCAGGCAAGAATACTGGAGTGGGTTGCCATTTCCTTCTCCAAGGATCATCCCAACCCAGGGATCGAACCCGGGTCTCCCACATTGCAGGCAGACGCTTTACCCTCTGAGCCACCAGGGAAGTCCGTGTATGTGTATATGTGTTACTATAAAGATATAGATACAGCTCTAATGGAATCAATCCACATGCTCAACAGTAGGGGAAATTTGAATTGAATGAGGTGTATTCAGTCTGATAGATCATTAAGCTTTCATTAAAAAATTACATAGATTTTGTGGCAGACATGGGGGGCTTATGATAAGATCAGGATGTAAAATTATCTCTCAGCAGTGGTCATAGTGATGTGCTTGTGAAGTGTGCTGCTGTGGGAAGTGGCTAGCAAAGAATGAAAAAACGTCTTTTGCTCTCTGGGATAGCAGGATCATGAATCAATTATTATTGTTGATTTTTCTTTACGTTTCAGCTTCTGGTAGTCTTATTGTATTTACTCTAGATAGCTAATGAATGATTTTTAAAAAAAATCTTACATGAATTGATAACAACTAAACACTCCCTAAAATGGCATCTACCTGGTTTCCCATAATTGGCTTTGCTGAAATATCATCCTCAGTCTTGTTTTTTTCAGTTCCACTTGGCATTTGGTTAATCATACCCTGGGAAACACACAGTGGACAGAGGGCCTGAGGGCCTGGTCCTAACTCTGCCATTCCCTAGCTGATGAATTCAGAGCCTTGCTTTTTCCTCTAAAGACTGGTTTTTCTTCTATAACACTCTGCCATGTTATACTCTTGGGGCTGTTGTGATAAATGGCTTAATAGATAATTTTAAAAATGCATAAGTTTTTGTTGAGATTTTCAGCATGTCATTAAAGAATTGATGCTTTTTGAACTGTGGTATTAGAGAAGACTCTTGAGAGTTCCTTGGGTAGCAAGGAGATCAGACCAGTCAATCCTAAAAGAAATCAGTCCTGAATATTCATTGGAAGGACTGATGCTGAAGCTGAAGCTAAAGAACTGACTCATTAGAAAAGACCCTGATGCTGGGAAAGATTGAAGGCAGGAGGAGAAGGGGACGACAGAGAATGAGATGGTTGGATAGCATCACCGACTCAATGGACATGAGTTTGAGCAAGCTCTGGGAGTTGGTGATGGACAGGGAAGCCGGATGTGCTGCAATCCATGGGATCACAAAGAGTTGGAAATGACTTAGCGACTGAACTGACTGTATGGTTGGGCTTCCCAGGTGGCTCAATGGTAAAGAATCTGCCTACTAATGCAGGAGATGCAGGTTCGATCCCTCAGTTGGGAAGATCCCCTGGAGAAGGAAATGGCAAGCTACTCCAGTATTCTTGCCTGGGAAATACCATGGACAGATGAACCTGATGGGCTATAGTCCCTGGGGTTCCAAAAGAGCTGCACAATAACTTAACAACAGTGTATGGTCAAGGCCTGTTCTTTTGAGGAAGGATCTGCTGATTAGAATTCCCCTTTGTCTATTTTATAGAAAAATACCCTTATTTCATTGTTTGTGATTCTAGTTTTAGTTTCTTACAGTAAAGCAAGATCTTTGCAAAGATACTTGCAAAAAGTACAGAATCCTAGATTTCATTTTCCTTGCTCTTTTCCAGTTTATTTACTGTTAAATTCAACAGCATTTTTCAGAAATTCACCTTTATCAAGTCTTTCCAAAGTGTCCAACCTAGTATTCAAAGAAATCTTCTATTGTTACAAGATTCATTTTTTCAGAGAAGGTAATAAGTTAATCAAATCATGAAACTGCAGTAACAAGTACAACAGGCATAGACCGGATTGGGAACTAACATGGCACCGCTTTGGGGAGCTGTGAGTGGGCCAGTGGGAGCTGAGTGGGCAAGAGGCTGGGGAAGGGCCCTGGCCAGCAGTACTATGTCTTCCTTTGGTGTCTGCTGTTGGCTTTTTATAGGTAACAGAAGAGGTTCTCTATCTGGCCAGGAAGATGAGCGGAGCTCAGTTGTATGTGAAGTTGCTTTCGTCCCTCTAAAGCGCTATATAGGGACTTGCCTGGAGATCCAGTGGTTAAGACTTGGTGCTTTCACCGTAGGGGCGTGGGTTCAATCCCTGGTCAGGGAACTAAGATCCCACATGCTGTGTGGCATGACCAAAATTTAAAAAAAATAAAGAGCTGTACAAATGTCAGGTGCTGTTATCATCTATTCAGCCAGCATTATGGAATATCTACCCTGTACCAGGTACAGCATTGGTTCTAGGGGACAGATGCGACCAAAACCGAGTTCACTGAGTCACCATGGCAACAGGTCATGACCCAGATCGCCCAGGCTCACAGCTCTCTCTGCTGTGGACTTTTTCTAGGACCCCATCATCAGCCAGTTCTTCCCAACCCTCCTCCTGTGGTCCTTCTCTGCCCTGCTCCCCACCATCGTCTGCTACTCTACACTGCTGGAATCTCACTGGACCAAGTGAGTGTTCTGAGACTCACCCCTGAGGGTGGGGGTCTCTGGCCCCGCAGCCTACCAGCGCGATGGGCACACAGCAGGGGCCTTCCTGGGAATCCCTGGGGCATCTGAGGGACTGCGAGGGCTCACGTCTGACTTCCTGCAGGTCAGGAGAGAACCGGATCATGATGACCAAGGTCTACATATTCTTGATCTTCATGGTGCTGATCCTGCCCTCCCTTGGCCTCACCAGGTACACATTACCACCTCCTGCTCCACGTTCAGAGCCAAGGTCACATCCAGAGAAAATGCAAATGGTTTGGAAGTGGATCCAAATTGTTAACAACATTTGAACCTGTCACACCCTCTTGGAGTGCAGTTGTGCTGGCACACTGATACTGTCAGAGAAATAGGTTCTTTCTGCCTTGAAAACAAAAAAGCTTAAAAATGAAACTTATCATGGACCTTCCACTTAGGGAGCAAGTCTAATCATGGCTTTGGTTATTCAGCGGAAGGAAGCTTTTGTGAAAGCAGGCCCTGATGAGTTATGGTGTAATAAGTAACCAGTGTAGATGCAATGTAGAAAACCAATGTAGATCTTGAGATTAGGCCTTTTACAAAACAAACAACAATCAAAAAAAGCAGAAAGAAAAAAAAAGAAAATATAGGTATGATCACATGGAGTACTGGAAATAAATTCTTATAGGATTTATTTTTCTTTCAGTTTGGATTTTTTCTTCCGGTGGCTCTTTGATAAAACGTCCTCAGAGGCCTCTATCAGGTTGGAGTAAGTATCAGCCACATTGAGTTCTGGCTCTAGGTCCCAGATGAATGTCCCCCAGAGGCTGGGACTCTGGCGACAGAGGGGGAGGGTAGTCTGTGCTTCAGCGCCTGTAGCCTCTCCATCACCCCTCCAGCTTCCTGGCTGGGCTGCACCCTGGGAACTGACCCACTTTGTGCTACGTGTGCAGAAATGTGGTTAATCTTTTAGGTTAAAACTCAATTAGTGACAGTCTCCTTCATCCTTTGAAACTTACTTACTGAGAACAGAACCGCTTGGGGAGAGGGAACTGCTAGGTCTCAGGGGTGCCAGGGAAGGGAAAGGGGAATAGTAATTAACACTGCAACCAGAATAACTGTCTGGTCCCGGGTTATTTTTGCTATGAGAGTGGAGTTAAACTTATTTTTAAATGTGTGTCCTTGTTAGTATTTTCAGCTTATACCACACCTTTTTAATAATAATACCTGTTATTTAAGAAGATGCTCTGCTAAATGCTTTATTCTGTTTCTCATCGAATCTTCACAACAAGCTATGAGGCAGAAATGAAGACTATTTCCATTTTACTGATGAGGAGACTGAGGCCCAGAGGTGTTGAAGAACTTGCCCAAAGCTACCCAGCCAGTTAAGAGACAGCTGGGATACAGTCCAGCCCCTCTGATACTACACTGTAGGTCCTGATGTAGACCCTAAGGTTCAAGATAAACTTTTCCAAGGGAGTGTTCACAGGGAGGCCTGCGCATGCCTATCTGAAAGGATAGAGCGAATTTTCTTAAGTTCTCGCTGGGTAACCTGAGGACTTGGGAGCTGGCAGCTACAGACAGACTCACACCCAGCCAGCTCAGGTCTAGGTTGACTGTGATAGCCAGATGGCCGAATCCATGGTCAGCTCTCAGTCCCTCCTCTGCCCAGCTGCGGGCTCCTCTCCCTCCCTGGGAGCTCAGCTCGCACACCCGGTGGCTCCCCAGGTGCGTCTTCCTGCCCGACCAGGGCGCCTTCTTTGTGAACTACGTCATCGCCTCGGCCTTCATCGGCAACGGCATGGAGCTGCTGCGGCTGCCTGGCCTCATTCTCTACACCTTCCGCATGGTCATGGCCAAGACCGCGGCCGACCGCAGGAACGTCAAGCAGGTACGAGGGGGGAAGGCGCTGCCTTCATCCCAGAGCCTCCCCACCAGCCACATTGACCTAGTGGAGTGCCAGGCACCGTGCTCAGGGCCTCCTAGTTAGGCTCAGGGCCCCACTGTGGGGAGTGGAGGTGTGAGGAGCCTGTGTGAAGGTGGCCTGGCTGCACCATCCTCCATCCACTCTGTCTCAGGCAGAGGAGAGAGTGGGGAGTTTTGCATTTCAACCGGCCTGATCTCTCTCTCTCTCTCACACACACACACACACACACACAATTAAGATCCATACATTCCTTTCCCATAGCCCTCCATTTGCATAAATTGTTAGATTACCCGAGAGGTCAAAGACATTTGGAACTGATGGCATTTGTTTTAAGACTCTAAATTGGGTGTGTGAGCTTCTCTTTTACTCTCCTTTGCTGTTGTGGGAACCATGAGCGGAGAGGCCCTGCATCCTATCACTGAATCTTCAGAGCCCCTGTGAGATGGGCCCTACTGGAGCCCACCTTGCAGATGCCCAGACTGAGCCACAGGGAGGTCAAATGCTTGGCTGAGACACACGGCTCGAAGGGGCAGAGCTGACCTTGGGTCTGATGCCAGAGTCTGTGGAGGATCATTCTATAGTCAGACATATCCCTTCTGTCCTTTGGAGGCTCACAGGCCTGTTGGGTAGACACGATTAGAACAAGAAAAACACTATGAAAACATGCGTCATCATGCCTTGAGAGGTCTGGGTGTGAGCTAAGTGAAGCTGGAGGAGGCTTGTGGAGGGGCAGAAAGGGCCTTCCTTGAGAGGTGGGGGTTGCTGTGAGTCTCCCGTTTCCAAAGTCCTCCCCGATGTGTTCTCCCTGACCACCTAAGAGAGCATGGAGGTGGGCTGGGGTGGACCAATCCCCTAAGTTCCTTACCGTCTCCCCCTCCCAGCACCAGGCCTTCGAGTACGAGTTTGGAGCCATGTATGCGTGGATGCTGTGCGTCTTCACCGTCATCATGGCCTACAGCATCACCTGCCCCATCATTGTGCCATTTGGTGAGTGGCCCTGGAGCGGTCCCAGGGTAGGTGGGTGGCTGGTTCCGCAGAGTTCCCCAGGACAACCAGCACCAGGACGTCATGGAGCGCCCCAGACAGAGGGCCTCTTGTAACCCCGAGAACCACAAGCTGTGGCTCATAGCCACCAGCCACACCAAATTTAATTTCATGTCTCATGGATTGCCGCCACTGGCCTTGCAAACTGAGACCTCTCTGAGTCCTCCTCCGGTCTGATGGCCTCTGCTGGCTGAGTGCTTCATTCTCAGCTGGTTCTCAGCCAGCAGCACTCGGGGAGGCCGTGTTTGTCGCGGTGGCAGCCACTGTCGCCCTCCATGTGGATTACCACGCTTCACTCTCTCAGGATCCTTCAAAGCAGGTCTTATTTCTGTCCCCTTTTCACAGAGAAGCACTTAACGCTGTGTTAGTGAGGAAAGGAGGCAGGATTTGAACTTAGGACTTTGAAGGCCAAGGTCTCCTTGACTTAGAAGGCCAAGGTCTTGCAAATAAAATATATCTTCAGGAGCTGGCAACAAATGGAAGACTCTGGAAGGAAACAGAACACCCAGGAGACTGTTGACGGAGGTTTAGGAGGAAGTTTTCATTTTCGCTATATAATCTCTTGTACTGTTTTAAAGATCTACAGTAGTGTTACTCTTTCAAAGCAACAACAAAAATTTTTTTTTAAGAACCTGACATAATGGAAGAGGCAGCACCTGCGTACCTTCTGTGCCATCCCTGGGTTTAGACCCTTGGGCATCTGTTGACAGCGATGGTGCAGGGCGTCGGCTTGGGTGGGAAAGGAGAGTGGGAGCACTGAGGGGCAAGGGGAGGGTCTCAGCTTGCTGGGGCTGCTCAATGTGGGAGGAAGTTGAAGCCAGACATCTGGGTGTAAAATCTCTTTCCCCAAAATGGTCCTAGAACTGTAGTGATCCATGAGGATACACAGAAACCTCTGCTCCCTGGGGTCAGAAAGAGGCTAGGAAAGGGGAAGAAGAGAGGAGAGGAGAGAAGGGGAGGGGAGGGGCTGGGGAGAGTGAGAGCCAGGAGATGCAGGTAGGCGTGGAGCCCAGCAGCTGCCTGGGCTCCAGCTCCGGCACAAAAAGTGCCTCCGGGAGGCAGGGGGCAGAGCAGCCCCTGGTCCCAGCCGAGGTCCAGCTCACAGCCCTGGCTCTGCAGGCCTCATCTACATCCTGCTCAAGCACATGGTGGACCGGCACAACCTCTACTTCGCCTACCTCCCGGCCAAGCTGGAGAAGAGGATCCACTTCGCGGCCGTGAACCAGGCCCTGGCCGCTCCCATCCTGTGCCTCTTCTGGCTCTACTTCTTCTCCTTCCTGCGCCTGGGTAAGGGCCCTGCCGACTAGGGCAGGGGTGGAGGGCAGGAGGCCACCCCCAGCCTCCCATTCCCACACCAACACCAGCCAGTCAAATCTCTCACTGCTTTAAGAGCATCAACTCGGTGTCCAATCAGAAGGTGGTACCCCAGCGTGAGGACTGATTGGGTGCAGCACTGACAACCCAGTTCCAAGCTCCTGAGGTCAGCTGTAAGCTGGGGAAGGCCAGCTCCATTGCCCCAGACAGCCTTCCAGGGAAGATGAAGGGACTGGACTGCAGGAGAGCGGGAAGTTTGTCCGCGTGATTCTTTTAGGGTCCTCACATGTCACAGTGTGGAGGAGGTAGGGGCAGGCAGGAGGGAAAACTGCTACTCTTGGGAAAAAGGAAAATGCAGAAGAGATGCCTGACTCTGCCCAGGGCACTGGAGACTGGAGGGAACCAACCCAGCAAGGAGGTTGACCTCTTGCCATTGACTCAGTGCCCCAGTGTCCGAAATTGATGCCGGGATGATGGCAGCTATTCAGTGCATCACTGTGTGCCCCTGGGGGTGAAGACAGCGTCCCAGCTGCTGGAGGTGGTGGGAAGGGGGTGGGAATGATGTCTTCTCTTTTATTTTGGCCTGAGGGAGAAGCCACACAACAGTTCGTGCAGCAGGTGTGACCTCCCTCCATCAAGGCTGGCATCCCTTTGTCCCCAGGTCTGAAGGCTCCCCTCACCCTGTTTACCTTCCTGGTGCTGCTGCTCACCATCCTGGTCTGTTTGGCATATACCTGCTTTGGATGCTTCAGGCACCTCAGCCCTCTCAACTACAAGGTAAAGGGCCCCTCCCTGATCGCTGCCCCGCCAGAATCTGGCAGAAGATGGTTGGGTTCATCCTCCAGCCCTCCTCCACCTCTTCCCATAGCAACAGATCAGCAGCCCTCTCCAGATTTTATTTATCCACGGGGAAGGCGTGGGTAGTTGGCTGTGATGTGTAGCTTCCCCGCCCTTCCGCTTCCCTGCTCCCTATGCTGCCTTCCCCCTGCCACCCCATCCTCTCTTGGGCTGCTGCTGGTAGCTTTGTGCCAGCTGGTACTATTATTCTGGGTGTCAATAGTCTGTTTGTTTAGAGGGTGTTAGTTCAGAAAGATCGGTTATGTTTATCATTGCAAGTTTTTGCTGTTATCTGCAGACAGAAGAATCGGCGAATGACAAAGGCAATGAGGCGGGGGCCCACGTACCTCCACCGTTCACAGTAAGTGTGTTTCTCACCCGACGCTGAGCACCTGGACAGGCCCAGCCAGATGGGCCTCGCAAACACGCTTTGATCTTCTCTCTTAAGACAGAAGTCCCCTGACCATGTGGCAGGAGGGTTTCTGAATTAATGTCATTTGAGAAGGAATCCCTGGTCCCTCCGGATGTTTTCTCTCGCATGTGTGAAGCCACATCCATCACTGAGAAGATAATTAGTTTTACCACGATACATACCCATCCCCCTCAGTTTCAGTTCCCTGCTCACTTTCCTTCTCTGCATATTTCATGCTTGGTGAGTTTTTGTTGTTGCTGCTGCTGCTGTTGATTTTTCAATTGGGGGATCGTTACTTTACAATATTGGGTTAGTTTCTGCTGGACAACAGTGTGCATCAGCTGTAAGTACACATATACCCCCTCCCTCTTGAGCCTCCCTCCCACCCCTCAACCCCTCATCTCTTTCCTTCTCTGCATGTTTAATGCTTGGTGAGTTTGGGCCTTTACTGAAGCCATTTCGCAAGGCCCTGTGGTTTGATGAAGGTTCATCAGAGCATTTCATCAGCACCTGCCTATGTGAGGTGCTTCATGAGGCATGAAGAGGGTGTCACACTAACTCCTCTGAATTCAATAGATGAGCATGGCACCTGCTCTGGAGGAGGGCACTGTTAGAAAGATACCAGGACTTCTTTCCTTCCTCGTTCTCCCCGTTTCTGGCCTCCAGGGTCCTGCCCCTATGCTGGGCTTGGGAAAGGAGAATGGAGCCCCAAGCTCCCAGAGCTGTGGCTGCTGGCCTGGCAGATCAGGCTGGGACTGACCGACAGGGCTAGGACAGTGCCGATCTGGGTCAGTAGCAGTATTCTTTGCGATGGCTCCCTCCCACGTGTCAGGCACTCTTATTAGTGTCTGTCCTTGGACCAGCCCTGGAGGTTTCAGGAAGATTCATCGCCCAGAGGTACAACTCTTGAGTGTACCTGCCAGACACGGCAGGTGGTGGATGTAAACCCCTCATTCTCAGCCTGGTTTGGGGTTGGCAGCCAGAGTCTGGGATTGAGAGGAAGCACAGCCTACATAGATTCGCTCAGCTACTCAGAAGTCCCACTGACAGCATTCTAAACCTGTCCTGTGTTGATAGACCTGATTCCTATAAAAAGTGGCTCTAGAATTGAGGATGTTTTGTCTCCTCTGAGAAAGAGGTGTGCTTTCTTCTCTAGGACCTTGAGACCAAGTGGCTGTGCTTTCTGATTTGCTCTGGCTGCTGGGAGAATGTGCTAGTTGCTGTCTTTTAGGTCCTCATGTCCTAAGCTGATGTTGTTTCTTTATGTGTCCTTTATGAGAATTCTGTGTGTCTTCCTGCTGGAGGGAGTTGGGACAGTAGGGGCAGAATGGGGTCTGGAATCTCGTGCCCAGCCCTCCCAAGCACTAACACTCCCATTTGTTGGCAGCCCTACGTGCCCCGGATTCTGAACAGCTCATCCTCAGAGAAAACAGCCCTGTCTCCACAGCAGCAGACCTATGGCGCCATCAACAACATCAGCGGGACTGTTGCAGGGCAGGGTCTGGCACAGAGCCCGGAGGACAGCGTGGCAGCCGCCGACCAGGAGGACTGAGAGCTGGGGAACTGCTGGGCTGGTCCAGGCTCGGGGCCCTGGGGAGTCAGGAGGTGAAGAGACACAGGTGGAGAGGTGGCTGGCCCTCGAGCTCAACCAAGTTCAGGACTTCTTTCCATCTGCTTTAAGCACAGCCAATCTAAAGAGATGAAAGCAGAAAGGGGCTCTGGCCCTTGGCTGAGCAGGGAGGCGGGACCGCCATCAGATGGGGTTCTTTTGGGCGCGCAGACCTGGACTCTCACTTGCTCGCCTGAGGTTCTATTTCTTTCCAAGTCCCCTCCTGCACAAGCGCCCAGCTCTGTGGCTGGGATGATGGCCCTGGTGATTTTTAGCAGGATCATGTGTTGAAACTGTGTCCCTCCAACCCACGAGTGTGGTGACAGAATCAAGCAAGAGGAGGCTGCACCATGTGGAAGACCTTCTCCCTCTGAGCATCCAGACACTGCCCACCCCTCTCCAGGCACACACACATACCACTGATAACCAAAGAGGCTGCAGCAGCCACAGGCCTGAGATGGGTTCCTGATGGTGATCCAGGTCCATCCCAGCTTCCCCTCACGGGTACTGGACCCTTCCCACCCCTGCCCCCACCCCGGGAGTGAGTTGCAGGAAGCAGGAGGGGTTGTGGGCCAGCGCCAGGCTGCAGCAGGCTTCTCCACATCCCCACCAGGGTTTTTTTTTTTTTTTTTCATGTTGCCAGTGACATAGTGGCTGGTCACCTGGAGTGGCAGGGATCATGAGGACCACTAATAAAGTGCCCACTCAGCCAGACTGCAGAGATCCAGCCTTCCCTGCCTCTTCACATCCAGTGCATGGGGCTCCATCTGAAGCCCTTGATTCCATCTGTCTGTTCCCTCCAGAAGGAACAGTGCTCAAGGCCTCCTTGAAGCCAAGAGAGAACTATACCCACAGAAGGAGGGGCGCAGCCTCTTGCCTTTCTCTCCCGACCAGACCCCATGGCTGCAAGGCTTCTTTGGGCACTTGCTGGAGAAGCTGCCTCCAGGGGGCGCCAGAGGCACAAGCCTGCATGATGGGTGCGGGTGGGGAGAGCTGGGAGGCTGCCTCCAATCGCTGAAGCAGACAGTGAGGGTCCCCACTAGTCACTTGGCCTCGCTGCCTCTGCTCTGAGCTGCCCCTGGCGGGGACCCGGATAAGCAGAGTGGCCTCTTGGTTCCCCCAACAGTCCATCATGCCTCCCAGCAAGAGTGGAATGGGACATCGCCCCAACACAGGCTGCAGGCTTGCCAGCTCGGTGGGAAGGGGCACCCTATGTGGGATCGGGGCTCAGCAAGTCACTTGTTCCAGCCACTCTTAGAAGAAAAATCATTTATCATCAAAGCCATGTTGCTTAGCAAGTGCGTGGGGAATTTGCGTGGAAGGGTGAGCCTGGGGTCCCAGCATGGGCAGGGGACGGCAGCAAACACATTCCTGAGGACAGGGGCATCTCTCCCCACAGAGGACCAGAGATGGGGAGTGGGCTCCTTGCCAGCCCCACTGCTACTGGGAGCTGGGCTGGGAGACCAGGGACTTCTCTGTAAAAGGGCGGGTGTCAGGAGGGAGCCTGCCATGCTAGGGCAGGGGCTGCTGGGGAGGTGACAGCCAGGTCCCGCCGGGGTCACTGCCGCTCCTGCAGCCCCACAAACTTGCGGATGTCCTGGGCGAGCAGCTCTGGCTCCTCAAAGGCGGCAAAGTGGCCCCCACGGGGCATGTAGGAATAAGAGATGAGTTTCGGGTACTTGGTCTTCACCCACTTTTCTGGAGAGTGTATCAGCTCACAGGGGAAGGCAGCAAAGCCCGTGGGCACGTACACCTTCAGCCTGGAAGAGACGAATATCTCACTGAGGGGGAGGCCGGGCCGGCTCTCCCACACAGCCGGGGTTCAGGGAGCTGGGGTGGGGGTCAAATTCGCTCAGCCACATGGATCCATAAAAGGACAGACCTAGGTTTTAAGCACCCACCTCAGCTCCAATCCCATAAGGGCCCTCTTTTCTGGAAGCGCTGCCCTAGCTGGAAAGTGTGGCTGAGGTGGGAACAGCCTCCACCTCCCACCTTTGCTCCTTTTTCCCTTTGCTGCCATCTGAGGGTCTCCTTATGAGATCTGTCAAGGGGTTCCTGAACCATTGTGCCACCTAAGGCTAGCCTTGGCCCTGGGGGAGCCCCTGCGGATGTTTGGGGACCAGGCCTGGCAGCAAAGGGATCTGCTGTCTCCATTCGCTTCTGTCTGTGAGCTAATTCTAAAGAGAGGCCCCCCTCCTTTAAATTGTGTTCCTGTTCTACACACCTGGTGTGCACCCAAGGCTTGGCTGCACTTATCCATATCAAATGTCCTCCTCTGAGTCCAAGCAGGCCACCCCCCTGCTCTCTGTCTCAGGGGCACCCTCCCCAGAAGCCCCTTTCCGGGCTCAGCTGGACTTACGTCTCATGCTTATTGACCTGCGCCAGGTTCTCCTTGTAGAAGCGCTGGGAGGAGGTGATGGTGCCCGTTGTCCAGTAGAGCATGATGCCCGTCAGCAGGTCGTCCAGGGAGAACTTCCTGGGAGAGCAGACGGGAAGGCCACGCTCAGTGCCAGGAGCGCCTGAGAGCTGCCACTTTCAAGCTATGTGTCAGTGCTGTGTCCACCTGGCACGCCTCTTGGGGCCTCACCGCCCACTCAGTGACCTTATTTCTCCCTGTGCTACAGGCAGGCCTGGTCCAAGGTCACCAGTCACCGTGAGGACAGGTAATGTAGAATGATGAGCACGTACAAGGCAGCCTGTCATCCTGGGTGGTATCAGCCAACCCCGTCCCTGACCTGCCTGCAAAGGTTCAGGCCAGATGGGAAGAAGCAGGTGTGGTCAACCGAACCAGGAGCTTGGCTGGTCACCGCTGGGTGGTCTGTGGGGAGGGTGCTGCAGCCTCTGCTCAGCCCACCCCTCAGTGCAGGCCCACCCCTGACCGGTCCTGAGCAGACCCTGGTCTCCGGGCAGCCTTTGGGACCCTGGCACCAGGAGAAGCAGGCAGGGTCAGCAGCTGCTGGGGCATTTGTATTCACCAGCTGCCAGCTTACCTCCTGCCAAACCTGTGTCACCCCAGGAAGGAGCCGTGGGCCCTGCAGAGACCCTCCCCAACATGCTCAGCACAGGATACCCCTTTTCTTCTCTAGCCTGAGAACTGCTGAGCAGGTGAAGCCCACCCAGACTGCAGGGGCCCCCACTCTGGGAGGAAATAATCATTTGGTACCTGTTGTTAGAGCACGTGGCCTGTGGACTCTGGAAAGCTCCACACCCTCTCCTGCCCGCCTGCCCCTTGGGCCGTCGCCCTCTCCAGTCGGTGCGGGCCACTCAGCCCAGCCTGCGTCCACAGCCCGGAACTCTCCATGACCTCCCCCTCTGCCCATGTCATCGGCTGCGACCCATGGGCCATGCCTCCTGGGCCTCCATTTCCTCACTGCTCTCCCCAACTCATCCTCCACTCGCCAGCCTCTGTCCTTGTCTCCTGGAATAACCACCCACCACTCCTCAGCCCCTCTAGTTTCCCTGACATGCACTCACCCCTTCAGGGTCTTTTTCCTGGGGGCCCTCTGCCACCTTGAACCCCCCTACAGCCCACAGACCCAAGGGGACTCCAGCCGTCCTGACAGCCGTGCTTACCATCCTCAGTTGCCACGTCCTCAGAGGGTCCCAACAGCCGTGTGCCCACCCACAGCCTCCCGCGCACCCACCTTCCTCTGTGAGGAAGTCTAAGTTCATGGAGCAGCCATCCCTAACTGCCCTCCCCCCTCACCTCCCAGGCCGTTCCCTGGTAGATTCCTGATTCGGGGCTCAGGGGGAGCTGTTGCTCCCTTGTCCTGAGTCCTAAATCCCTCCACCTGCCTCTTCAGGCCCAAACGCCACTCACCTCCCACACTGTCCCCAGGCCTTCCCTCCCTCCCTCCCCTGCTCTCTCTCCCATGCCTCCTCACTCTGCGCACCAAATATCCTTGCTGCCCAGGCCTCGTGGGGAGGGTCTTCTCCCTAGGTCTGTCCTCCCAGCCTCTCTTCTGGAGCCAGTAAGGCTCCTCCCAGCACCCCTGGACGCTGCTCTGCTGTGCTCTGTCTTGAGGAGATCCGCCCCGAGACTCCAACTACTAACTCACTGAGAACACAGTGGGAAGAGCTGCTCCAATTCGACCCCTCACCTAAAGCTCCAGATCTGTGAGCCCAGCTACCAAGTGGACACCCCTGCCCGGGCATCCTGCCAGCATCTCCCACTCGGCCTGTCCGTGACAGAAACCAGCTCAGCCTCTTGGCATCCCTTCCAAGCGCACTGCCTTTGCTCGTATATATCCACTCCATACTCGATGCCTGGACTAAAGAACATTTGCTGCTCCGCCTGCAAGGCTCCTCAGCTCCAGGCAATGAGCTGAGTTGATCCGGCAGAAGCCAATTTGCCAAAAATGGTCAAAGGTCAGTTGGCTAAGTGTACTTGTTTGCTTCAGCTATTTAGATACAGTTGGTCAATCATATTTTTATCCTCAGAACTGCAATCTAAGGAATGTGCAATTCACCTCTGCCCTGCTCCCAACTAGCGCAGCCTGAGACAGGAGCAGAGAAAGGAGAATCTGAGGGGCACAGGAGGGGGACAGAAGAAGGTATTAATGTTAAATATGAAAATAAAGTAAGAAAAGAGGCTTCTCAGAGACAACATCTTCATAAGACACCTTCGTATTCAGGGATTATATTTCTCTTAGCTCTCAGTCCCTCGTCTCTGAAATGCTAGATCTCTAGCCACGGCGGCATGAAGCAGGGATAGAGATAAAATGAACATTTTCAAAACGCAGTTTTGATAACAAAATTAAAACCAGTCAATGAAAGCTGAACAGTTACAAGAAGCACTTACACTTGGGAACTGGCTTTTAGCGAGTTGGCCAAGTGCTTCCCCCTCCCCTGCAGCTCCAAGCACAGCTTGAAAACTACCACAGCAACCATTTCTACCCTCCTGCAGCTAGCGATCTTTCTAGAACACAGATCTGATCATGTCTGTCTGCTGCTCAAAGCTTTGGTTCTCCAGGCACGCAGGTGGGCAGAAACTGCAGGGGGCAGCCCGCGGGCAGTCTGGTTGGCCTCATACCGGGTTCCAGGTATTCGTGTGCAAGGAGCAGGGCCAGACCCCTTGCCAAGGTGCTCTTAGTGGCATCCCATCAACCCTTGGGTGCTGCCCTGTGTGGGACTGGGGAGACAGATCCCATGAGAGGCTCTTCGAGGATCCATCTGTAGGTCTGGCCCCATTGTATTTACACCAGCCTGGGGACAAATTACCCCTTCCAAGTACACCATGCATTTTAATCAATCCAACTTCTGCTTCTGCTTTTCTCTTTGCCTATATTCCCTTCTTCCACCCTTTCCACCTGGCAAACTCCTATTCATCCTTTAAGGCCCAGGTCAAACAGATTCTCCCAGTCATTTCCCCTCCCTGTCTCTTAAAGCGAATCCCCCTTTCTCTGCGCGCCCACAGTCCTTTGCATGTATCTTTAGAGTTCATTTCATCAGACAACTATTTGTGGAGCACCTACTATATGCCCACCTTTACCAGCTGGTGGCTGAAATGGTAAAGAACCTGCCTGCAATGCAGGAGACCTGGGTTCAATCCCTGGGTCGGCAAGATCCCCTGGAGAAGGAAATGGCAATCCACTCTAGTATTCTTGCCTGGAAAATTCTATGGACAGAGGAGCCTGGGAGGCTACAGTCCATGGGGTCTTAAAGAGTTGGACATGACTGGGTGACTTTCACTTCACTTCACTTAGTACATGCTCAGTGCTGTTTTAGGTGCTGGGCATGGCTTAGACCAAGTCCCTACTTCCGGGGCCAGATCCATACACTCCTTCTCACATATTAGACACTGGTGCTCTGAGTGTCTCTGAAGGGGTAAAAAAAGGGCTGGGCCCTGGAGCAGGTGGATCAGGGCCAACCTTGATGAAGCTCGAATCAGGCCAGGGACCTGGGAATCATGTACCGTACAGGCTGCAGCCTTTAAGGTTCCAGGAGACAGGACAGCCTCCCCACATTTTCTGTAGCCACCCTGTAGGACCAGCTTCCAAAAATGATGCAGACATACAGCCATGATGTCAGGCTTGTCCAGGATTCGGGAGGGACGGTCCTTGGGCTGCTCTCATGTCTTAGTGACAAAGAGGCTCTTGCTGCCCTCCGGACTCCTTGATCCCAGGAGGCTGTTTAGCAAACAGAACCGCCTTGAGCCCTGCATCCTATTTTTTGTATCTCCATTGCGCGGCTAGACCTCTCTGGGCCTCAGCTTCCTCATCCAAACATTGGGGCTGGGTTGGTCACAGGCTGAGGATCTGTGGGACACCCAACAACAGATGGAACTCGATGATGATCCCACTCAGAGCAACCAGAGATGAAATCGGTGAGAAGGGAGGTGGGTGAGGAAGGTAAGCCGACAGCAGGCAGGGGTGGATGGGGTCTTACCTCTCTAGGCCTCCATCCTCCAAGTCTCGGAATTCTGAATTGGTCCAGGTAGAAAACTTCTCTAGAATATAGGCAGCCAGTCCCACAGGAGAGTCATTCAGAGCACAGCCTGGTGGGGGAAGAAGCAAGGGAGCGACTCAGGGCTGGGATCAGACAGCTTGCCAGCAAGAGGGGTGGTGCTGGCCCCACAGAACAGCAGTGTGGACAGGAAGCCTGTGTCAGAGCACAGCTGTGCCCTGACTCTTGGGGTGCTCCTGCACCTCACTTCCTTAACCCTGGGCCTTGGAATCCTTACCTGACAAAAAGGGATAACACCTCACCCACTACTTCATTGATATCCATATGCTATATGGGCAGCTTCCTTTAAACCAAAGACTACGACTCCAGGTTTTGTAGGATCCAAATGAGAAATATATATAAATGCTGTTTTTAAAAAGTGTGTTTTTTTTTTCATTTCTATTCTGTGATTAGTGAAAAATTAGAAACAACCCAAAAGCCCAAAATAGGGAATCAGTTGTAAATAAATATCGATCCACTCATAGGCCCAACGATAAAGCAAGCATTAAAAATGGGATGGATGGGGGCTTCCCTGAATGGTGAAGAATCCGCCTGCCAATGTAGGAGACACGGGTTCCATCCTTGGTCCAGGAAGACCCCACATGCCAAGGAGCAGCTAAGCCACAACTAGTGAGCCTGTGCTCCAGAGCCTGGAAGCTGCAACTACTGAGCCCACGTGCCACAGCTCCTGAAGCCCGCATGTCCTAGAGAGCCTGTGCGCCGTAATGAGAGAAGCCACCGGAATAAGCCAGCACACCGCAACCAGAGAGGAGCCCCCCCCGGCCACAATTAGAGAGAGAAAAGCCCGCAGAGCAACAAGGACCCAGCACGGCCCAAAATAAATAAAATTGTTTTTTAAAAAAGAAATCCTTTTTAAAAACGGCATGGATGGATCTCACAAGTAAAATATTCAGCCAAAGAAGCCAGACTCAAAACAGCACCTATTGGAGGATTCCAATGCATGCAAAGTATAAAAAGCAGCAAAAGCAATCCATCTGTCAGGTCAGGAGGGTGGCTGCCCTGGGCGTGGGGGGCAGTACCCAGAAGAGGGTGCAGGGGCTTTTGGGCTGGTGGGTCACGCTCTGTTTCTTAAATGAATGCTGGTTGTATGGACAGATTCCATTTGTGAAAATGCATCAGTCAAAATGCTAGCCAGTTCTTCTGAAGGCCTGGGAGAGGAGAGGTAGGGAACGAGGTTATAGGTGACTGTCTTTTCTGTTTCATGCTTTTTTGCATCTTTCGATTTTTTGACATTGAACATGGGTTACTTTTATAATCAGAGGGAGAAAACTGGTTCTATAAAACACTGTTCTTATTACTGTGAGCTGCCCAAGGTGTGTGAGTATGGACTGTCATGGAAACTCTAAAAGACCACGGCAAAATAATTCCTAGGTGTCCTCTGAGTGGGGTTCAAGGAGTTTCTAGTGGACCCCTCTGATATCATATGATTGTAAAGGGGGCCTTTCTTCCCTTGTCTTACAGATATTTTACAGGTCTGCAAATTGTTGAAAACTAATAGTAATGCAAGTGAGTCTAGTTCACAGAGAAGCAAGTGAATTTTGTCCAGAGGGTAGATCCTACAGATTCTCTTCACAAGGTTAAAAAAATTTTTAAGTTTTTTAATCTATATGAGATGTTGGATGTAAACTTATTGTGGCAATCATTTTACAGAAGATGTAAGTCAAATCATTATGCTGTACACCTTAAATGTATACAGTGCTGTATGTCCATTATATCTCAATAAACCTGAATGAAAAAAAATCCAGTGGAGATATACTTGATTATTACCCTATAGATTTTGACAAGTTTTGTATCTATTAGCCAATTTAGTGTTCCTAAATGCCTTTGAACTGTTCTATTTTGCATGTTACTAGTTGCTTTAGTTAGTTAAATAAAATTTTGACATGTGTTCATTTATTTTTATGATTTTATCTTAAAAAAATTTTTTTTTAGAATTTGGAAATTACTTTATTGACAAAGATACATAGTATGCCCCTCCACATTAGTATAGCTATATGATTGATACCTTAAAAAAATATATTATCCCTTAACAGGGCCCTGATGGCAGAAGCTCCATCTGTGCTGTCTTCGCTCACCGAATTGGGGAGCTCTCCCAGCCCTGGGGCACCCCCCCTCTTCCCACAGTCCCAGAACTGAAAAACACTAGGCTTTGTCTTACCCCCTCCTCTGTCCATCTCTAGGCTTCTCCCTGTAGGACTCATGGGTAGAGAGACCAGGGGTCAAAGTCACTAGGAACGCTGATTCTGCTCAGTGAAGCTGTTCAGGAATTTGGCCAGGCAGCGTAAGGGTGGAAAGAGCTCTGAGTCCCTCACAAGAGGTTTTCACCCCACGAGCAGTGTTCCCAGGGTAGGTGAGGCTTCCCCCGCTGGTTGGGAGCCTTGCTGAATGGATTGGATGTAACCTCACCCCCACCCCCCACCGCTGAGCCAGGTGCCTTGCGCCTGCGCACTCACCCACAGTGTCCGGCTTGGTACTCTGGATGTGCATGTAGCCGCTCTCCCTCAGTAAGCTGAAGAAGATCTTCTTAAAGGGGTATATCAGCTCCATGTCTCTCTCGGTATAACCGAAAAGCCCCCCGAAACACCGTCCCAGAGGAAGGGTCAGGGTGTAGAAATTTCTTAAAATCAAAGCCATGTTCAAGTGCAGGCCCTTGATGTGGCTGGGGGCAGAGAAGGGTCAGGTGAGCCTGGGTGCCATCAAGGACGGGGAAGTTGAGGGGGAGATGGAGGAGGAAGCAACCACAGAGCTGGGGAGCACAGGGCCAGCCCCCATCAGCAGCTGCCCCCTCGGGTGACCACATGAGGTGAAGGAGCAGGCTGGGGAGAAAATACAGGTTCTACAAAGTTCTGGTCAGCTCTCTCCCAGGACTTGGTCCATCAGAAAGGTCTGCTCCCTGACTGTCCCCCTCCTCTAGCTGGCTCTCCCTGCCTGGGCAACTGGCCCAGACTCACCAGTCCTGTGTGACACCACAGGGAGGGAGGATCCGTGTTGAACTGCCCCAGGCAGAGCTGAGTGATAGGGACCCTCCCTTATCTCCCCTGGGCCCACAAACATCCCGCCCGCGTGGCCGCTGTGCCGAGCCTCAGAGACTGTGCCCAACCTTCCTCCCTACGCAGACATTCACCTCGCACGGGCTATGCACACACACCTGCATACATACACAGAACGCCTGACAGCCACCCTCACCTGGGCACCAGCTGGGCTATGTTGGTGCAGATCAGGGCCCCCCAGTCCCCGCCTTGAATATAGAATTTCTGGAAGCCCAACCGCAGCATCAGCTTATAAAAGATCCTGGCAGTGGCCACTGAGTTGAAGCCTGGTTGTTAAGGGGAGAGAAGAATCATGGGAGGTCACACCTTTGGTCCTGCCAGAGACCTTTGCGATTTCTCACCACCACCCCCCTCCCCGCCCACCCTGCCCTACGCTGAGGGGAGAGCAGCTCAGAGTGGGTGAGAAGGAATCCTGGGGCCCAAGGGTGGGGTGCCCAGTGCCCAGAGGCAGTGCTCCTCGTGCTAGCCTGGGTGCAGGAGACGGTGAGGCCAGCCCTGCTGAGGGTCCATGGGTCCACACTGTGTGCAGTGCTTAGTCCGCCTTGCTGGTCCGGAATAACACAGAGTCCAGATGTGGACCCGCCCCGAGTGGGCAGCTCCCAAGGACACGAGCATCCAGGCCCTGAGCCCACTCTGGACAGTCATGACTCTGCCTGGTCCCTGGCCCGCCACGCCCCTCAAATCCTGAGAAGACACACTGGCCCTTTGGCAATCAAATCATCCCCATTGCTTCTCTTTCCTCAGGGCTCAGACCCTCCCCTCCCCCCAGCTCCCTCAGGCTCTGAAGGAAGCCGGCTCCCCACCCTGGGGCAGGTGCCCGGCCCGCAGCAGCCCCATACCCTTCTTGGAGGATGCCTCGGAGAAGCCGTAGCCAGGAATGGATGGACAGATGACTTCAAAAACATGCTCATCACTCAGGCCGTGGTTCTTGGGGTCAGTCAGGAGCGGGATGATCTTATAAAACTCGTAGAAGGAGCCAGGCCAGCCGTGCACCATCAGCAAGGGCTTTGGGGTTTGGCCGGAGGGGAGGTTGGGGGGCTTCACATGGATGAAGTGGATGTCCAGCCCTGGGGGGACAGAACACAGCCAGGGCTGGGGGAGAGGGCCCTGTGGTGGGGGAGGCTGCCGTCGCAGCTCTCGGGGCAGCCAGTCAGGCTTTGAGCCCGCCTGAGCGGGACCATGGTGCTGCTACCCCAGGTGCCCCATGGGTGCTGACCACAGTCACCACCAGTGGCGCTGGTTGAGCGCTTACACTGAGCTCCAGACCCCCAAGGGGGCTTACTCCCAACCACCTGCAAGTGATGGACTGCTGTGGCCCTGCAGGTGAGAACGTGAGCTGTCTGTGAGGCTGGGCCAGGCTGCTCTCAAACTGCTGCTCGTGGCAACGCTCAACGTATTCACTGTTTAATAATTTACAAATTGTGGAGGGGGCAGGTAGCCCTATATATCCAGCAGTAGAGAATGAAACCAGAGAAGGCAATGGCACCCCACTCCAGTATTCTTGCCTGGAAAATCGCATGGATGGAGGAGCCTGATAGGCTGCAGGTCGCTAAGAGTCGGACACGACTGAGCAACTTCACTTTCATTTTTCACCTTCATGCATTGGAGAAGGAAATGGCAACCCACTCCAGTGTTCTTGCCTGGAGAATCCCAGGGGCGGGGGAGCCTGGTGAGCTGCCGTCTATGGGGTCGCACGGAGTTGGACACGACTGAAGTGACTTAGCAGCAGCAGCAGCAGAGAATGAAACAAATTATAGTTTAACAGTACACTGTAAGGGACTTCCCAGGTGATGCTAGTGGTAAAGAATCTGCCTGCCAACACAGGAGATGCAAGAGACCCAGGCTGGGAAGATCCCCTGGAGGAGGAAATGGCACCTCACTCCACTACTCTTGCCTGGAAAAATCCCATGGACAGAGGAGCCTGGTGGGCCACAGTCCACGGGGTTGCAGAGAGTCAGACATGCCTGAGCTATGATCACACAGTACACTGTAATACAGTAGAGTCCCTGTAATACAATAGAGTCATCTAAAATGACAGTGTCCGTGTGCATTGAATATGGAAATCAGTCCTGTATATGTTGCTAAGTAGTAAAAGCAAACTATGAAGCCAGATCCATGGTATGACCCAATTTCTGTAAATACTTACATGTATGCATATATTTATATGGTGTGTATAGGAACTTTAAAGTCTGAAAAGATAAACTACAGAAATGTAAAAAGTAGTCCTTTCTGAGCAATAGAATTTCAAGCAAATCATAGTCTTTTTTGTGGTTGTATAAACTTTAAAATTTTTCTACAATGGACATATGCATAACTTTTTTTTTAAGTGGAGAAAATTATTTTAAGGTAGCGTGCTGGGCATTGAAACAGCACCCTGGCCAAAGATGGGTGAATGGATTCCAGGCGCCCCCCCCTGCTCCGCCCCAGAGTCCCTTTGAGAACAGTCTCTTCCCAAGCAAGTGGGTGTTCATAGCAAACACGGCCAGGGAGACTGTCACACCTCCACCATGAGGGCTGGCATTGACAGCAAGGTCTGTGGTTTATTCACTCTACAAATAATATGTGCTTTCTGTAGGAAACAGAAAGCAAAGATAAATCAAAAGCCGGGGGTGGGGAATCACATGTAATCTCATGATCTGAAGAGAACACTGTGTTACCCGTCCAACATTTTAAAATAATTTTTTAATTTGGGGACAATTTTAGATGTATAGAAAAATAGTGGAGCTAGTACTAGAAGTTCCCATATACCCATATTTAGTCTCCCCTACTATTAACATCTTGTGTTAGGATGTACATTTACTATAACGCATGAGCCAGCACTGATACATTAATAACTAAAAGTTCATATTTTATGTATTCAGATTTCCTTAGTTTTTTTTTTGTTTTAAGTGGTGGTAGGAACATTTAACACAAGACTTATTGTCTTCACAAAGGGATTTTTTTTTGCCTTTTTTCCCAGAGTTTTAAGTGTGTTGCAGTGTACAGTGTTGCTATCTATAGGTTCACTGTCATTCAGTGGCTCCTTAGAATTCGCGTGTGTGTTGCGTGTGTGTATCCAGACACTGAGTTGTGTCCAACTCTTTTGAGACCCCATGGACTGTAGCCCGCCAGGTTCCTCTGTCCATGGGTTGCCATTTTCTTCGCCATACTTAGAATTTACTCGTCTTGGATAACTGAAACTTTATGCCCGGTCATTAGTAATTCTATAGTTCCCCACCTCCCAGCCCTTGGCAGCCACCATCCTACTCTCCGCTTCTATGAGCGCAACAATCTTAGATATCTTATATAAGCGGAATCATGCAACCTTTGCCCCTTCTGTGACTGGCTTATTTCACTTATCGTAATATCCTCAAGGTTCGTCCATGTCATCACATCTTCTGAGATTTCTTTCCTTTTAAAGACTGAATAATACTGGTACATACACACATACAATGGAGTATTACTCAGATTTCCTTAGTTTTTACCCAGTGTCCTTTTTCTATTCCAGGATCCTATCCAGGACACCAAGTTACATTTAGCTGTCAAGTCTCCTTAGGCTCCTCCTCGGCTGTGACAGTTTCATACGTTTTTAAAAACAGAGAACATAACTTGCCTTTAACAAAAATAGAACCCTACATACGTTCTATTTTGGAACCTGATTTGTTTTTTCCCACTTAACAATATATCCTGGGTGTCCGTCTATGCTGCTAAATTTACTCCTAAAGTTGATTTTAGTAGTTAATGTTAACTCCTTTGGAACACACAGATTCGTGTGAGAGATTATTTTTGATTCAAATTCTATCACATTATCATCTGAGTTTAAAATTAGAAAAAACACACATATACATCCATTCTGTATAGCAGTGTATACACAGGCGATCCCTGGAAGCATGTTATTTAACAGAAGCAGATGCTGTCCCTGGGGAGGGACGAGAGGGAGACTCTGTCTCCTTCTGTACTTTTTGAATTTTAAATATTGAAAATTTAAAAACTAAAAAAAAAAGTTAAAATTTGCCCTACGGGTTCTCCTTCCCTTTGGGGTGAAAGTGTTCTCCTGGTCGCCCTGTGGATCTGTGGTGCCTGTAGGATCTCTGTGCCCAGGCTGCCGGGTCAGAATTGAGGAGACAAACTGGGCTCAGAGGGCAGCCACGGGCTTGGTGAGGGGAGAGGGCAGTGGGGAGCAGTTGGTCACAGCTGAGGGCCAGTGCTGAAACAGTGGCCACAGGTGAAGGAGGAGGGGACAGGCTGGGACACCAGAGAGCTGGGTTCCAGCCCTGAACCTCCACTTCCCTGTGACTTAGGCGACTCCTCGCCCCCACTGGGAGGTGGTGGCTCCCTGGAGGCCTCCGCGTGAGCGAGTGTGTGTGCATGTGAGCGCGTGTGTGTGCACACGCGCGCAAGTCGTTTTGGTTGTGTCTGACTTTTTGCAACCCTACAGGCTGTAGCCGGCCAGGCTTCTGTGGCCATGAGATTCTCCAGGCAAGAATACTGGAGTGGGTTGCTGTGCCCTCCTCCAGGGGATCTTCCTGACCCAAGGATCAAACCCACATCTCTTATGCCTCCTGCACTGGCAGGTGGGTTCTTTACCACTAGTGCCACCTGGGAAGCCCCCGAAACCCCTGCATGTCTCAGACTCTCTGAGAACAGAGACTGATCTGTAGCAGGACGTCCAGGACATGGCCTGGAGCCAGAAGCTCATCACAGAACAGGGAAGTGGCGGGGCCAAGAAGGCCGAATAAGGGGGCCAGTGGGGATGAGGAGAGAACGTCGAGGAGAGGTCACAGATCGAGCCGTGAGCAGCTCCCGCACAGGGGTCAGTGCGGGAGCAGAAAGGACCCTGAAAAGGCCTAAACGTGAGGGAGGAGGATGGCAGCAGAGAGAGTGAGAAGGGAGGTCCTCTCGGGCGAATTTCAGGCCAGGGAGTCAGGAAAAGAGACACACTGACACACACACATACATGCAGTATGTGAGCAGTTAGAATTTTCCATTTATACGTATTCCTTGGGTGGAAAATTAGGAACCTGGGCAATTTCGACACTTTTCAGCCTTGGGAAGGTAAATTCAACTTTTCTGAGTATTTTTTTTAAAGATAAACTTACATGGTACAACTGCTATGGCAAACAGTATTACAGTTCCCTCTAAAATTAAGCATAGAATTACTAGTTGACTCAGCAACTTCACTTCTGGGTATATACCCAAAGAACAGAAAACAGGAACATAAGCAGATATCTGTACATTCATAATCACAGCAATATTTTTCACAATAGCTAAAAAGCAGAAGCAACCGAAGTGTCCATTGACGGATGACAAAGTGTGCCCTTATTCAAAATGTACCATTACTCAGCCTTAGGAAATTCTGACACATGCTACAATATGGATGAACCTTGAGGACATCATGCTAAGTGCAATAAGCCAGTCAAAAGGACACAGAACACATGATTCTACTCATGCAAGGTCCTTAGATTCAGAATTCATATTTAAGTTTACAGAGACAGAAAGCAGAATGGTAGTTTCCAGAAGCTAAGGAGAGAGAGAGAAACAGGAGTTAGAGTTGAATGACAGAGTTTCAGTTTTTGCAAAATAAAAAAAGTTCTGAAGATAGAGGGAGGTGCTGGCTGAATAACAATATAAAAGTATTTAATCCACTGTGACATTACAGGTAGCAAGGTACACTTAATGCTTTCAATGGTCAACTTTATGTTATGTGTATTTTACTATGTGGGTGTGCTCAGTCGAGTCTGGCTCTTTGTGACCCTATGGGCAATAGCCCGCCAGGCTCCTCTGTCCATGGGATTTTCCAGGCAAGAATACCAGAGTGGGTTGCCATTTCCCACTCCAGGGGAATATTTTACTATAATTAGAAACAAATAGATAAAGTTGTACAAATTAACAGCATGAGTTTGATTTTCTTAAACATTTCTATATCTGATTCTAAATCTGTGTTGGGCTAAAAAAATACTTTTTCACTATGGAAACTATTATCCCAAATTAACTTAGGTTGGGCTTCCCTGGTGGCTCAGAGGTTAAAGCGTCTGCCTGCAATGCGGGAGACCTGGGTTCGATCCCTGAGTCGGGAAGATCCCCTGGAGAAGGAAATGGCAACCCACTCTAGGATTCTTGCCTGGAGAATCCCATGGACAGAGGAGCCTGGTGGGCTACAGTCCACGGGGCCACAAAGAATCAGACATGACTGAGTGACTTCATTTTCACTTTCACCTTTCCAAGAACATTTTGAAGATAGCTTTCCTTCCAGGTGAAGTTGGGTGACAACTTATGACACTGTTGGGACAGGAGGTCTAAAGCTACAGAGACAGGACAGTTTTTATTCAAACCTTGACTGACAGCTTGAGCACCCTTAAACAGTCACAGTATCATAGACTCCAAAGCCTCAAGGAGAGGCTGAGTTGACTGAGGTCATGCCCCGATCTAGGTCTCATCTCCATCCTCTCAAAGATTGTTCCATCATTCAACTGGATGGTGCAATTCTTTGGTTTTTATTTATATGTTTTCCCATTTAGCTCAAAAGACCATTGGATTTGTTGGGATTTTGCATTATTTTTGTATCTGAGTGGGGTTATACCTTCCAAATACATCTCACTGACCAATAATCAAATTCTGGGTCTCCCAGCTTTATTTAAGTCCCAGTGTTATTTAAGTGTCTATGAAGGTCGTTTCTGTCATACACATCCCCCTCCAGCTGGTGTTTTGGAAACATACCTTCAATCTTAGTTTTGAAGTGAGGGTATTTGTTGAGAATCTCCACCTGCTTCCTCCAGTCAAATTCATTCCTCCAGTAGGAGATGATTTTCTTCAAATAGTTGGAGTTGAAACCATAGTGGAAACGACTGTCCTCCAAAGGTGGAGTTAAACGGACCCTGTCAATCCTCTGATGTAAGTCCTGGAGAAAATGTGAGACCCCAAGGAGAGGAGGTGAGTGGGGCAGAGCACAAGAGAAAGTTTGTTTTCAGAAGACAGAGAAAGTCCTGCAGCCACCAGACCCCATGCTACAGCAAAGGCAAAGCAAAACTCCACCAGACGGGATGAGGAGGCTCCTGACCTGCAGACATGTGCTCTGGGTCGTCAGGTTTATCCCAGAATAAAGCTCCTGGCTTCCCAATGGTGGCTGTTCTCCAAACACACAGTTTTCACTTTCAACTTCAGGTTACTTCTCATTTTTGTTTTTAAATGTATGAACAAAATGTGTTTTTAATTTATCGAGGCTTATATATAGCAAGGGGGGCTTCCTAGGTAGCTCAGTGGTGAATCTGCCTGCTAATGCAGGAGACGCAGGAGATCCCTGGGTTGGGAAGATCTCCTGGAGGAAGAAATAGCAGCCCACTCCAGTATTATTGCCTGGAAAATCCTGTGGACAGAGGAGCCTGGTCAGCTACAGTCCATGGGGTCACAAAGAGTTGGACACAACTGAGCGACCAAGCACACAGCACATAGACGGCAGGGGGTGGCCAACTTTTTTGTTTCTGTTGTTTTTTTGGCCAACTTTTTTCAAAAGGGCTAGATCATAAGTAGCTTAGGTTTTCTGAGCCGCAGCTAACCTACTCCGTTCTTGTAGGATGGAAGAAGTCATAGATGGTACATGGACAAATGGGAGTGACTGTGTTCCAATAAAACTTTACTTATGGGCACTGAAATTTGAATGCCAGGTAATTTTCATGTTACAAAGTATTATTCTTCTTTTGATTTTTTCCAACCATTTAAAAGTGTAAAAACTGTTCTTAGCATGGGAGCTGTACTAAAGCAGGTGGCAGGCTATTACACATAAAATAGATAAACACCAAGGACCTACACTACAGCTCAGGGAACGCCACGCAATGCTCTGTAAGAACCCGTATGGGAAAGTGAAAATCGCTCAGTTGTGTCTGACTCTTTGCAACCCCATGGGCTGCACAGTCAATGGAATTTTCTAGGCCAAAATACTGGAGTGGGTAACCTTTCCATTCTCCAGGGAATCTTCCCAACCCAGGCATCAGACGCAGGTCTCCCACATTGCAGGTGGGTTCCAATCTGAAAAAGAATGGATATATGTAATATTTATAATTGATTCACTTTGTTGTACATCTGAAACTAATACAGCATTGTGAATCAACTATACTCCAACGTAAAATCAAAATTAAATTAAAAAAAAAAAGAAGGCAGCAGAATAGATTTGCCGACTCTGATACCAGTGTTAAGTGCTACACTATATGTGAGTATGTGTGTGTTAGTCACTCAGTCGTGTCCAACTCTTTGTGACCCCATGGACTGTAGCCCGCCAGGCTCCTCTGTCCATGGACTTCTCCAGGCAAGAATACTGGAGTGGGCTGCCACTTCCTTCTCCAGGGGATCTTCCCAGGGATCAAACCCGGGTCTCCTGCACTGCAGGAGGATTCTTCATTGTCTGCTCCTCTTCTCACCTGCTAGATGAGAAGCTCTTTGAGAGAAGGCTCTCTCTCTTCTTCCAAGTACTTGGCACTAGGTCTGCACACAGAAGGTGCTCCCATACCCACAGAATGAAAGAAACGATGGGTAGGGATGCCCCAGGTCCCACCCACCCTCCCGGTCCTGCTCAAGCCTGGCTCTCAGCTTAGCCTACTCCAGGGTCACACCTATCCCTCGTGATTCCAGCTGTGTGTGGAGGACGGGGCCCAGGCTTTGGCATTAAAAAGATCTGAGTCTAAATCTGCCAGCTTATTATCTCGGTCACTGTGCATCAACGGCTTTGGCTCTCTGAGCTTCAGTTTCTACATGACCGCAGTCACTGCACGTGATCACGGGGGGCTAAACGCACAGCAGGTGCCTGGCTGCAGCTGGCCCTGGGCCAGGCTCTCTGCGCTGCAGCTTTTTATGTCACCACAGCCTTGGTTTCACTCATGATCTCCACCCAGGCTCCAAGAAGGCCTCACTTCTGCCTTTAAGCTCATCCCCAGGGTTTCAGGTGGGGCACAGAGGAGGCAGAAACAGCTGCTCTCTGTGACCCTTAATGTAGATAGCTGGATTCAGCGGGCAGTTGTTTCCTCACACAGGCACTACTGGGCCTTGGGAACCAGGAACATGGAGACAGAGGAGGGGGAAGGAGCAGAAGGGATGCGTGGGCAGAGTAGGTGAGTCCAGTGGGAGAAAAGCAGGCAGAAAGCAGCCCTAGAGGGAACACTTCGGAAGACCCTCCTTGGTGCCAGGCCTAGCCTGAGGCCCAACCCCAGATGGGGCCTCCCCGCCCTCCCCTCTGCTCAGCCGCCTGGAAAGAGGTGTCTTACGTTGATCTCCTCATCTGATGTTTCCACCTTGAATGGGCGGATGCTCTTATCCTCCCCAGCTGTGGGCCTCACCCCAGGCCCCCACCATCCATCTTCAAGGGGCAAAGTCTCCTCCTTGTCCTTGGAGACGAACCAGTAGATGACAAAGCCCAGCACTGAGGCGAGGAGTATTTCCAGCCACATGACTCCTGCAAAAGCAACAGCCCATCAACAACAGAGTCTGCCAGATAGCCCTTGACCTCTGGCTGGAAACGCCAGAATCCTGATTTCTTTCCCACCCAACCCTCGATTTTGTGTACTTTTGACATGAAAAATAACATCAGCATTTGTTGTTTAGTTGCTAAGTCCTGTCCAATTCCTGCCACCCCATGGACTGCAGCCCGCCAGGCCCCTCTGTCCATGGGATTTTCCAGACAAGAATACTGGAGAGGGTTGCCTTTTCCTTCTCCAGGGGATCTTCCTGACTCAGGGATCAAACCTACATCTCTTGGACTGGCGGGCGGATTCTTTACTGGTGAGCCACCAGGGAAGCCCAACTTAAGCATAGTATGGAAAAATTGGAAAACAATTGAGAAAGCCACAAAAATCACCATAATCCTACCAAGCTATGGAATTCATAATCAGATTTAGAAAAAATGAAGCTGGGTTGGCTTCTGCATAGCCTTGGATGGTGGGCTCTGCATGTCTGAGGCCTCATGGTTCTCTGAGGGGGTCTCTTCCTCCAGACATTTCTGAGAAGCTTCTCTCCACTGTTGTGACATCCCTCCCCCACAGGAGTAGCAGGGACATCTCTGAGCAGCGGGCTCAGGAGAGAAGATAGAGTCACGCTTGCCCTTTGCTGTCTCTCCCTGAGAGGGGCCTCTCCTCAGGGTGTACATACAGGGCAAGTGGGGAGGTCTGAAAAGCTGGGAGGTTAAGTGCATCCGGGGTTGAGGGGAGTGTTCGGTGGCCCAAATGTGGGCATATATCTCAGCTGGTTGTCAACAGTTTTATTGAGATTTAATTCACATACCATGTAATCCAGTGGTTTTCAGTATATTCACAGATACATACAACCATATTCACAATTCAAGAAAATTTTCATCACTACAAAAAGGAACCCTGTACCCTTTAACTATTACCGGCACTAGTCCCCCACACCACTCTGGCCCTAAGCAGCCACTAATCTACCTTCTGTCTACAGACTTGCTTATTACATTTCATATAAACTCAGGTGTTTTAATCATTTGTCTGACTCCCCTACTTTTTTCGCAAAAGGGTAAAAAAGAAGAGCTTAGTTCCTGCAAACCAGTATCAGGCCGACAATGGCTCGGCATTATTATCTAGCTATTTGTTTTGCACGTTTCCAAGGAAGTAACCCCCCTTCCCCTGAAGGTTCACAGTCAGAGAAGTGTGTGTGAATATGGGTTCCATCCTCAGGCCAGAGACCTTTGCAGAGCCACCTCCCAGGCCTAGCCCAACTGCCCCCTGGAAACCTGGGGCACGGGAAGGATGCCGCTACCAAACCCACCCCAGTGTGCCCTCTATCCACTGCTGGGGGCTTGCCAAGGCCCTGCGGTTTGCTCTGCCAAGAAAACATGCACAGGCTTCTCCCACTTCCCACAAAGAGATGCTGTGTCTCTGCCAGGGAAACCCCTCCCCTTTGAGAAGAGCCAGCTGCTAGTCTTTGTGTTATTCGAAGGCAAGGACTTTGAGGTGCTGGGGAGCATGTGGGAAAAGACGGAAGGCAGAGAGCAGAGCTGCCCTTGGCAGTAGGAAGAGACAGATGTGGTTCACTGGCCAGGTGGGTCATAACGTAAGAGTCTGGAGCTGGGAAGACAAGAACTGTGTCTATCCTAGTCCCTGCCCTGACCACAGTGCCCAGCATAATGTCTGGCAAAGAAAGGCATTTTGCCAATATGTGTGCGATCAACATATACAGTGGATGCAATTAAGATGTTGCAGGATGGGAGCTGCAGTCATGATGAACAAGAGGGGTTAACTTTAATCTCCCAAGTGAATGATACACATCATCTTCCTTACCTGACTTCAGCACAGAGAGGTCAAGAGCACGCTTGTCACTTTCCGCTGGGTTATAAATGCCCTACTTTCCCTTTTCTGTGTTGAATTATCCCAGGGCTTTCACTTGTCCATATGAACTCTGAGTTCTCACCCTTTGAGCAGCTCCTTGGGAAGCAGCCAGGGAAACAGAGTTGTGAAATACTGCAACCAGCTCCATGTTAGGAGACTGCAGGTGCCACCTTCACCCTCCACCGCCTTTTTACAATTGCTGGGTACTACCCACCTAGCAGATCTGATATGTGTGCAGAGAGTTATCTCCCCTGGACTTCGACAACAAACAGAACCATGAGCTAGAGTGTTGAAATGATCAGTATTCAGGCACTGCATCTAAACTCTGGGGACCTGGACAAGGGGCACCATGATGGGCCATGCTGGCAGAGCCCAGGGCAAAGTGACAGATTCAAGGAGAAAGTTTAAAGCCCTTTCTCTTGCACCTTAATTAAGATAATGAGAGTATTAGTTCTTGGTTCAAGGACGGTACTTTAGTGCTATTGATCTCAGATTACAAAGCAAGTTTCACTGCAGCGTGTTAATTTGCCACCTATTAACTACCCTTTATTTATTAGCAGGTATTAAATGCACCTGAAGCAAGGCGCTCTAGGTTAGCCCAGTGTAACAGGCATTGACTGTCTGCTGGTGGGTTTTCAAGGGATGTGATAAACCATGGCCCATGCAAATCCATCCACTAAAGAACCAAATTTCACTGAACTTTCCTTATCACTTAAGGTAAGAACCAGGGCAGGCAAGGCACTTGCCGCAAATCACATCGCACTTTCGAGGATTAGAATCTGTCGTCAAAGCATTCATTCCTGGTCTGTCGCTGAGTATGTTGCTCCTGCCACCCCGACCTACCCACACCATCTTATTTCCTCTCAGCATCTGTTTCCAGCCTCAAGCCTTCATACCTGCCCTTTGGGTCCCAGTCAGAGCACAGGCGAGCCACGACTGCACGGGAAGCTTCTCTCAGGTCAGAATATTTTTTCCCCCCAAATTAAATAATAATAAACAAGACCTTCCCCTTCCTCGCGCACTGGAGCAGCGGGTCCATAAGGAAGGAGGTGGTTGGTCCGCGAACTCCGAGAAGAGGCGGGGCCTATGAGTCCGACCAATCAGAGTTCAGGCCCCACCCCCCGCATCCTTAGGTTTAACTCTGCCCGCACTCTCCCAGGCCAGTGAGTGAAAGCCTAGACAGACGCTCACTGCCAGGGGCGTGGAGGGTCTCGGAGTGCTGAGGCTGCCCTCAGACCTCCGGATCTCCCCAGTCAGGGCTGCTGCTTTATTTAGAATATGAGGAAAGTGGAAGTCTGAGACTCAGGAGAGACGGCGCCACTCTGCCTGCCCAGCTCCTTGTACAAAGCAGGCGATGGCGTGGAGCCAGCTGATGGCTCTCCTCCCCAGTGCGGGCTCTCTGGGGGTGGGGCCGGTTGAAGAAACATCGCTCACAAGGGGGAGAGGCACTGTTCACCGGGAAAGCCAAGGCCAACGGCACTCTGGCTGTCGCAGCCTAGACTGGGGGAGGGGATGGCTCCAGGCAGTGACACAGCTTCCCACCCCATCCCCCAACCCCCACCTGCAGGGGAAGAGAAGGGCTGCACCAGTCCAACTTCCCTGGGCCGGCCAGTCTCCCTAGTTTGGAGCCATTGAACAGCCAAGCTGAAGAGGAACTCAGCAACCTGAGCCCAGCCCCTTCACTTCATAGCTGGGGAAACGAAGTCCAGGGGTGGCCATAACTCACCCAAAGCCATGTGGCCAGGGAGCAACACATCTGGGAAAAGAAGAAAAGGAGAAAAGAACCACTGTACTCCTCCCATCTATTGTAACTGGCCTAGGGCAAGGTTTCTCAACCTTGGCACAACTGACATTTTGGACCAGATAATTCTTAGTTAGTAGGCCTGTGCATTGGAACGGCATCCCTGGCCTCTAGCCAGTAATACCACCTCCTCCCCAGTATGGGATGACATTACCTGTCTCCAGATACTGCTACATGTTCTCTGGGGGAGAAATTGCCTTCAATAAAGTGGAGAACCCACACTGCGGGTCAGTGATTCAACTTCAGTATGTGTTGGATCATCTGAGGAGCTTGTTGAACAATTCAAGGGATCTGCGGTATGGCCAGAGAATCTATATTTCTAACTAATTCCCAAGCAGTGCTGCTGCTCATGGCCCATGGACCACACTTTGAGAACCCTTGCTCTAGACTGGATTATAAACTCAAAGAAGGCTGGCCGTCTGTCTTGCTCCCCAAGGTATCCCAGTGAACACTGAGCCCAGTTCTGGCAGATGCAGGAATCTCAACAGTTATTGAATAAACACTTGGGTCTGACCAAGATAGGAGGGACTGTGACTCTTCTGCAGAATCAAGAGGCAAAGAGAAAATATCATTTTGAAGGTAACAGGTGAGCATTGCAGAGCCTCTCTCTGTACACAGACTGGTAAACTGGTCCCATGCAGAAAGCTGGATCCAAGTACCCTCCTGGTTATGGAGGAAGGGTGGAACCATGACTCCACATCCACAGAGTCCAAGATACCAGCAGAAATTTGAACTAAATGTGACAGCTCCAGAGAACCCTGCCGCCCCCCAGCCAGGCCAGTGAAAGTCTCAGCAGCCCAACTCTCATGTTTTACCAACTTTCTTTTCCTGGTGAGGAGAAATTCCATAACCTCTCCTTCTTAGTCTGCAACTTCAAGGGCAGTGGGACCCCAGAAGGCTTGGAAAGAAGTTGGGGCAATGCTGCCATACCGACCAAGTCACCTTCCTTGCAGGAGTCTTTCCTATCTTCCCCCAGCCTCCAGCTTTTGTTTCTTTTGTCCTCTCCAAATCAGTGCAAATACACACTTGAAGCTGGGGGGTTTGGGGTTTCAGGCCCACTTCTGGCTGATGGGCCTCAGTCCAACGACTGGACACAGATAAGACATTGACCTTTAAGATGGAAGGGCAGGTGGAGGGTCCCATCCAAATTGGAACTGAGGTAACAGTCCTAGGAGAGAAACTAGGATGAATTAAAATGTAACAGGAGGGAATTCCCTGGTGGTCCAGTGGTTAAGAATTCACCTTGCAATGCAGGAAACAAAGGTTCAATCCTTGGTTGTAGAACTAAGATCCTACATGCCTTGGAGCAACTAAGCCACAGTTACCGAGCCCATGTGTTCCGGAGCCACACCCCACAACTAGAGAACTGGTGCACAGCAACAAAGGATCCTGAGTGCTGCACCTAAGACCTGATGCAGCCAGACAAATAAATATAAAAAAATAAATAATAAAAATTGTTAATCACTATAAAAACATGTAACAAGAGACTCGTACAGTCACTCTGGAAGACTGTTTAGCAGGATCTACTAAAACTGGGCAGATACCAACTCTATGACTCAGCAGTTCACTCCTAAGTAGAGATCCAACCAAAATGTGTCCACATGTGTTCACGTGTTTGCCAAAAATCACAACCTAGAATGTTCATAGCCACATGATCCAGGTCTGATGTGTAGAAGCCAAAACTAGAAATAATCCAAATGTCCTCCCACTGCAGTTAGTGGTCTGCTGATACGATGGAACACCCTACAAGGAGAACAAATAGTCTATAATTACACACAGTGACATGGATCTGTCCCGCAAACAGCGCTGGGCCAAAGATGCCAGACACAAAAGAGAACTCACCACGTGACTGACTCCGTCTGTATAGAGGACAAAGACAAGCAAAACTGATCTATAATAAGAGACTTTAGCACGGTGCTTTTCTTTGGACTCAAGCACTATATTGTACTCTCCAGTGAGTGCAGTATATAGACAGGTCTAGAAAAGAAAGGCTTGAAGGGCAAGACTTGGGCAACTTCACTGATGCAGTTCAGCAGTACACTGAGGAGTCACCCCCAGGATGCCCTCTAAGGAGTCTGGGGTGGCAATGGTTGCAGGCCTCCCCATTGCCTATATGCCACCGCTCAACTGGGGCACCCCAACCCGAGCTTTCTTTACTCAGTAAGACTTACTGACTCAGAAATCAGCCACTAGTAGCTTGATTCCTGGAAGAAGGTGGGACATTAGAGGGCAGACCTAGTCACTGGGTCCCTGGGAACAAAGTGTTGCCCAGTCCCACGATAACATCAAGGAAAATGCAAACACCTTGCGAATTTGGGGAGGCCCAGTGGCCTACTTTGGTGTTCCCATTTGAGGAGCCAGCCTGGCTTTCTTGCAGAACCTTCATTCCATGGGAATCCCCTTGCTTCCAATAGCAACTCGGACTACCTTTAAGAAATGGAACATTTTGGAGTTTACAATAAGGGATCTTCTAGCGTGCATTGGAGAAGGAAATGGCAACCCACTCCAGTATTCTTGTCTGGAGAATCCCAGAGACAGAGGAGCCTAGTGGGCTGCCATCTATGGGGTTGCACAGAGTCGGACATGACTGAAGCGACTTAGCAGCAGCAGCAGCGTGCTTCCGTGTTCAAGTAATTCAAAGTCCAGCTCTGCCATTTACCAATTGAAGGGCTTTGGCCAACTTACCAAACCACCCTGAGCATCTGTGGTGGGGGTGGTGGTTTAGTCGCAAAGTTGTGTCCAACTCTTGGGACGTCATGGACTATAGCCCACCAGGCTCCTGTGTCCAAAGGATTTCCCAGGCAAGAATACTGGTGGGGTTGCTATTTCCTTCTCCAAGGAATCTTCCCAATCCAGGGATCAAACCCAGGTCTCCTATATATTGCAGGTGGTCTCCTGCATTACAGGTGGATTCTTTACCAACTGAGTACCAGGGAGCATCTGTGGTCTCGTCTGTAAAGTGAAGATAGTGCCAACTTCACAGGCTCAAAGCAGGTACTCCACAAATGCATGATCCTATCACTATGTGAAATTTTCATGCCTCAAGAGACCCCAGAGGACCCTTGTCCCTATCCCTGTTAGATGACAGGCCAAGAACCCTGCCAAAGACTTGCATAAGCAGACTGGGAACAGGAGAGTGCATGGCGTGTTCATCTACTGGCCTCCTCTCACCGAAGACAAACTTGAAGGTTAAGGAAAGTACAAGGTTATATACATCTTGGCTACTAGAGTTTTGCAATAGATGTCTCTGGAGGGTAGAACCCATTCTTCTTTTCTGTTCTGAGAAGTTACATTAGGGTGCAGAATTCTGTTTACTAAGCCTTCCTGTTTCCAAGGAAAGCTATATTTATCTCATCTGTGTGGTCAGCTCCTGCTGGTGTAGAAAATATTCTATCCACATAAAAACATCAATATTTAGGAGATACTATGAAAAATTCAGAAGTAATACAACATGAAATGAGAGTCTCTGCTTTATTATGCTAGCATCTGAAACTGGAGGTTAATTCATCTACTCCAAAGCTTCCAAAAATATATTTAATCTAATTAGGTTGTTGTTTTGTTTTGTTTGTAATGTACTTTTCCAGAATACTGGCAAAATACTTTGTTGAAAGAATTGGGGAAGTGAGGAGCCTTTCAGAATGAAAACATTTTTTTTCCCCTGGAGCCACAGTACCCTTCCTTAAAAAATGATTAGTTGGCCTCAAAAGGGAAAGTAGTTTTTGTTGCAAAGCAGCCAGATATTTTTAAAGACACAATAACTGGAAGATGGTGGTCATTTAGTTCTAAGATGTTGAACTTAGAAGGAAATCTGAACAACAATTGACTACTCTGATAAGCTATGGGATTGTATGCAACTTAAGTCCCCCAATTTTTTTTTTTTTTTTTTAGGGAGGGTTTTGTTTGTTTATTGGCTGTGCTGGGTCTTCTTGGCTGCACAAGGGCTCTCTTTAGCTGTGGCAAGCAGGGGCTACTCTCTAGTTGCGGTTTATCAGCGTCTTATTGTGGTGGCTTCTCTTCTTGTGAAGCACGGGCTCATTAGTTGTGGCTTAGTTGCTCCACGGCATGTGGGATCTTCCCAGATCAGGGATGGAATCGAGTCCCCTGCATTGACAGGCAGATTCTCAACTGCTAGCTTTTCCCCATTGCTGCTGCTGCTAAATCACTTCAGTCATGTCTGACTCTGTGCGACCCCATAGACGGCAGCCCACCAGGCTCCCCCGTCCCTGGGATTCTCCAGGCAAGAACACTGGGGTGGGTTGCCATTTCCTTCTCCAACTTAAGTCCCCAAATTTTATATCGAAGGTTTGAGCATGTGCTTATGAAACTTGGGGGAAAAAATCAGGAATTAGTTCAAGCTGAAACAGTCAACTGCACAATATAGGGATCTTTACCCCTAAAAGATACAAACAGAGCAATTTATTATTTCACTTTTCTTTTGTTTTTCTGGATTTGACTTGTAAAGGACAATTTTAAATACAGGAGATCAAGTAAAAGCTGTGCTTAATTCTCTTTAGCATTGTTAAAAGGAAACTCGGGCTAAGAATTTTACTGAATATAAAGTATTTCTGTTATGCCTGGGGCAGAAACACCAGTTTTAAAACAAACAGTTCGCTATGAGATTGATGTTAAAAGTTCAAAAGAAAACTCTGTTTGCAATTGGAATGTACAAAGTATCAAGAAGTCATTTTGCTCCTTTAAAGAAAATAAAAGAGCTGGATTGGTGCCTTGGAAAAGCAAGTATAAACTTGCTTTTGGATCAAAGGGCGGTTTAGCAAACACTGCCTGTGATGGTGAGCTGGCTTCTTTGCAGGCACAAGGAATAAGACACAGTCTTGTGCCTGCTGAAGTTCATGCTCTAGTAGGACAAACAAATGAACAAATGACATCCCTCGAATGATAGATACAATAATATCTACACAGATGGAAGAGAAGTGTACAAAGGTAAGAGTGGTAAGCCTGCCACAAAGATTTCATGGAGTAGGGGGGTCGATGAGTAGGGTTTTTAGGGATGAATAGGAGTTTACCAGACAGAAAATAATGGTGGAATGGAGATATACCCAGGGAGAAAAGAGAGCATGTGCAAGGACTTCCCTGGTGGTCCAGTGACAGACTCTGCATTTTTAATGCAGGGGGCCCAGGTTCATTCCCTGGTCAGGGAACTAAATCCCACATACCACAACTCAAGATCCTGTGTACCGCAACTAAGACCCAGTGAGGATTAATAAATAAATAAATTCATTGGGCATTTAAAAATCCACAAGTAAAAAAAGAGAGAGAGCATGTGCAAAGACATGAAAGTGAGGAAGTGCATGGTATAAGCAAAGATCCACAATAATCTACATCCACGTTCAGTGTAAGAGTTGAGTACAAGCTTTGGAGGGCAGTCATTCCTGTATTAACTGAAAGGAGTCCCTATCTTATCTCTTTTATAAATTGTTACTTCATCATGATGAAGCTGACTCAGGAGTTTTAACTTAGAAATCGTGTTTGCAATTCAGAGGACCCTTCTGTGAATTAGATCCCAAGGGGATCAAGGGATGGAAATATACTTGGGAGGTGAGTCTTTCATGGTTGTGTGAGAAACGGGTGGCCAGGGCAGGAGATTATTCAAACCCAGCATTCCACCCCAGTTGCCCTTAGTGATTTGGCTCTCCAGCAGACATGCTCCCAGATTGAGATATTGTGGCAGACTGCCAGCTATGTTTTCCTCTTCCTTCTCAGCACTGAAATTTTTATTTTAGTCAGAGAAGCCCGGCTAAACACTACATTTCTTGGCTTTCAGTATGACAGGGTGATTAGGTGTTGACAAAGAGCTGGAAGTGTGTTTGAGGCAGAGCCATCTGTGATCCAGACAGAACCTTCGTGTGAATTAGGAAAAGACATCCATTCCTCAAAATACTGTCAGAAAATGAACCTAATATACTGCTTTTGTTACAGGACACCTCACTGCCATCTGCTAGAAAGCACTTGTAAATAAAAATACAAATCCATGATGATGATGATATGAATGGTTTCCTTGTCCAGGGAACAACCTGCACAAGGGTACACTGGTCTTGTATGTGTGTGAAGACTATGTAGAGAGCTCTGACTCAGCTGGAAAGCTGCACATTTTGCCCTTCCCCTTCTTTTTCATGCTTCCTGGGACACAGACATGATGGCTGGACTCTGGTAGCCATTTTGGACCATGAAGTGATCTTGAGGATGGGAATCAGAGATGATGGGGAAAGATGGAAGTCATCATGGAACCACCAGCCCAACGCTGGACTACTTACTCGCAAACTTCCTTTGTATAACAGAAAAATAAACTTCTATATTGTTTGAGCAGAAAGTGAAGAGGAATTAAAAAGCCTCTTGATGAAAGTGAAAGCAGAGAGTACAAAAGTTGGCTTAAAGCTCAACATTCAGAAAACGAAGATCATGGCATCCAGTCCCATCGCTTCATGGGAAATAGATGGGGAAACAGTGGAAACTGTGTCAGACTTTATTTTTTGAGGCTCCAAAATCACTGCAGATTGTGAGTGCAGCCATGAAATTAAAAGACGCTTACTCCTTGGAAGAAAAGTTATGACCAACCTAGATAGCATATTCAAAAGCAGAGACATTACCTTGCAGACTAAGGTCCGTCTAGTCAAGGCTATGGTTTTTCCTGTGGTCATGTATGGATGTGAGAGTTGGACTGTGAAGAAGGCTGAGCGCCGAAGAATTGATGCTTTTGAACTGTGGTGTTGGAGAAGACTCTTGAGAGTCCCTTGGACTGCAAGGAGAGCCAACCCATTCTGAAGGAGATCAACCCTGGGATTTCTTTGGAAGGACTGATGCTGAAGCTGAAACTCCAGTACTTTGGCCACCTCATGCGAAGAGCTGACTCATTGGAAAAGACTCTGATGCTGGGAGGGATTGGGGGCAGGAGGAGAAGGGGACGACAGAGGATGAGATGTCTGGATGGCATCACGGACTCGAGGGACATGAGTCTGAGTGAACTCCGGGAGTTGGTGATGGACAGGGAGGCCTGGCGTGCTGCGATTCATGGGGTTGCAAAGAGTCGGACACGACTGAGCGACTGAACTGAACTGAACTGATTGTTTGAGCTGTTGTTATTTTGAGTTTTCTGTTATACAAAGCCTAAAGTAATCCTAACTGATTGAGAAGTCAGGGAGAAAAGAAAATATATCAAGTCCTCCAGGGCACATACTCTTAGGAACAAACGCTCAGTTTTCAAAATTTTCAATACTATATACAATTTCAATGCTATAGAACATGATAAATAAACATTTTTCCTGCTGCCCCAGTCACAGAAAGGTATGTTCTCAAAAGACAGACACAACACAGTAGCTTGCTCCTCGAAGAGGTGTTGTCAAGAATGGTGCCATCATTCTTGAGAAAAGAAAAGGATATTATTCCACTTGACTCCCAACTATTCAGACTCTCCTTTAAATAAAAACCTGGGTGAGAAGCAATTTTGTAATACCTATCAGGATATAAGATACAAATGACCTTTGACTCAGCAATTCTAGTTCTAGGAATTTCTGCCTCCAAAATACTGAGTTTATGTTTAAGTAAAATGCCACATGTACAAAAATATTCACTACAGCTTTTTTTTTGGTAAAAGCAGACGACCGAAACAATATAAATATTTATCTTCTGGGACGGTGAAACAGTCTGACATTCATACAGTGAATATGTGCAGAAGGTAAATCTATATGCTAATATGAAAAGATTTCCATGATAGGTATGTGAAAAAAGTAGTGTACAAAAAAAGTGTGTATGATTACTGGGTGACAATGGGGTAGACCAAAGGACACACACAGTCATGCGGAGACTATCAGAGTTCACGCAGACACCAGTGACAGTGGCCTCCGGTAAGGAGGAAACACTTTCACTGGATAAACTTCTGTGTGTCGAAAAAAACTTTTTTACCACATGCATGAACTATCTACCCCCAAATAAAATAAGCATACATTTTCTAAAGTATAGAAGACCGCAAGAGTGACTATTCCCTGTGATCCTGCTCCAAGAGTGAGTCAGACACCTCGCAGCACCAGAGCTGCACAAACTCGCTAATGTGACTTCCCAGTGGCCAAGAAGCCCCTGACACAAAGGTGAATCTGGAAACCTGGAAACCCAAGGGCATCTGAGAGCTGGGGGCCTGGCAAACATATGAAATGGGGTAAAGAAATCTGACTGGGCTGTGGGAGAACTGGTGTCCAAACGGGGCTGTCCTTTCTGGGCACGTAGTTCCCACTGCCACCTCTGGACAGAGGACACACACATGAATCTCTAACCCAGACCTACTCTGAGCAACAGATTCAGGCACCCACCTGCCAACTTGACAGTTCCTCAATGTCTCAAAACCTCCTCCAATGCATCTGAGGTTGCACTTGTCTCCTGAAACTTTGTCTTCTTCTGTGGTTCCCTCTCCCTTTTGCTGGAAGTACCCACTTCTAACTGCCAAAAACCCAGGCGATGGCCTTGAAACACCCCCATCCTCCATTTCATCCACTTCCAATCTATAGGCGAGTTCCACAAGCTCCACCTCCCAATTATACCACAAACCCAGCTCCACCACCGCCAGCCAGCCCACGTGCCCAAGTGGTGCCCTTCTCTCCCTAGACTACAGCTGGGTTCACTTACCCCTGCTCTGCCTCCTCCAGTGTGCTCTGCAGCCAGAGCCATCTTCCGGAAACCCAAATCTGACCCTATCATGCCCCTGTTAAAACTCCTAAATAGCTTTCTGCTACTTTGGGGACAAAACTGGAAAAGGTCACTTATCATTCCAATCCCAAAGAAGGGCAATGCCAAAGAATATTAAAACTACTGCACAATTGCACTCATTTCACACGCTAGCAAGGTCATGCTCAAAATTTTCCAAGCTAGGCTTCAACTGGGCTTCCCTGGTGGCTCAGCTGGTAAAGAATTTACCTGTAATGCAGGAGACCTGGGTTTGATCCCTGGGCTGGGAAGATCACCTGGAGAAGGGAAAGGCTACCTAATCCAGTATTCTGGCCTGGAGAATCAGTCCATGGGGTCTCAAAAGAGTTGACAAGACTGAGTGAGTTTTCACTTTCAGGCTTCAACAGTACATTAACCAAGAGCTTCCAGACGTACAAGCTGGGTTTAGAAAAGGCAGAGGAACCAGAGATCAAATTGCCAACATCCAGTGGATCATGGAAAAAGCAAGAGAATTCCAGAAAAACATCTACTTCTGCTTCATTGACTACGCTAAAGCTTTGGACTGTATGGATCACATCAAACTATGGGAAATTCTGAAAGAGATGGGCCTACCAGACCACCTTATCTGCCTCCTCAGAAACCTGTATGCAAGTCAAGAAGAAACAGTTAGAACTGGACATGGAACAATGGACTGGTTCCAAATTGGGAAAGGAGTCCGTCAAGGCTGTATGTTGTCACCCTGCAGCAAACATGGCGAGAAATGCCAGGCTGGATGCAGCCCAAGCTGGAGTCAAGATTGGGATCTAGAGGGTGAGGATCAGCCTCAGGATCCTGGCAAACACAGTGGGGAGGGGCACAGCCTGAACTGGGAGACTCTCCTTCCTCAAACCCAGGCAGGTGGTTAGAACCTCGCAATTGGAAAATGCTCCCTAAACTATAGAAAGCTACCAGCTAACTCCAAGTCAGCGCTCACCATGTACCTGGCCTTCAGCCAGAAGAGGCCAAGAAGGTGGCCACAGTCCTGAGCCTGCGGAGAAGGCCCAGCTCTGGCCTCCATCTGGGAATTCCTCTGTCTACCCTGTCGTCCAAAGTCTTCCTGACAGGGATTCAGACATGAGAACCTCACGCTCCTTCTGGGAGAAGCCAGCCACTGGGCCAACAATGGCATGGCAGAGGGGTACGCTGTGGGCCCCTGGACTGCAGGCCAGAGAAAGGTGGGGCTGGGGATCTGTGTGCTTCGGCAGGCTACCCTTCCCCGCCCTACCCAGCCTTGCTGCTCCTCTGTGGGGGAAGGCACGCCTGCAGAATGGGGAAAACAGACAGCCTCCTCTCCACTTCAGGCTGGCCTGCCAATACAAACCTTGAACGTTCTTCCTTAAATGCAGGCCGACAGATGGCCACATCTGGGGCTCCCGGAGCTCCCCAACCATGACACTCGATGTGGCAGAGAGCACTCAGGCCCAGGGTAGGTGGGGGAAAACCCTGGGTGCCGGCGCCTCCCCTACTCTGCACAGCCCAGCACGTGACCAGCCTCCCCACTCACAGCCCTCTCCCTGAACCCCAGTGGCTGGCAGGGCCTCAGGTGGATGGGGTCCATGGGTGAGGTCAATTGGGTTGGGCTGATTAGAATCTTCTGCAGGAGGTTAAGGGCTGTGTTTATCTCCCTGAAAGACCTGGAGCCAAAACTGGGAGAGCAGCCTGGAGCCGGAATCCGGGAGAAAGGAAAAAGTTGTTTACAGGCAAAAACAAAGGGACGTAAAAAAGTATAAGCAGTGTCGGGGGGCAGCCTTCTGAGGGGGCAGCCCTCTGAGGGGGCAGCCTTCTGAGGGGGCAGCCTTCTGAGGGGGCAGCCCTCTGAGGGGGCAGCCCCTGTTCTGGGTCCTGAGGGAAGGAAGACACATCCCTGTCCGCCCTGGAGAGTCACCCCGCCCTCTGCTCCCAGCTATAGATGTATACACACACCTGAATAGACAGACAGGAAGAATACAATTAGTGACCACTGATCTGATGAAAATCGTGGAGTAGGGTGCCAGCTCGGCTGGCGGTCAGGTACTAACGGCCTGCTTTGAATCCTGGCTCTACCACTTGCCAGCCATAGGCCAGGTAACCTCAGGCCAGTGACTTCATTCCTCCATGCCTCAGTCTCCCTGTCTGCAAGATGGACAGAATAAAGTACATCTCCTACTGAGTGAACAAAGGTAAAGTGGCCACACAGGGAATTTTTGACTGTGAAAACAAAAAGGGCATTCACTTTTTGTTTTTAGATCCTGGAACACGAAGGTGGGGGAGACAGACCTAGCCTGAAGCTGAGGGAACCTTCTCTGAGGAAGTGCTACCTGAACAAAGGTGGGAAGTTAAGGAGGTTTCTTTGTAAGAGGGAAGAGCAGCGGGCTCCAAGGTGGATATGTTGTTGTTGTTGTTTAATTGCTCAGTTGTGCTCGACTCTTTGTGAACCCATGGACTGTAGACCACCAGGCTCTTCGGTCCTTGGAATTGTCCCAGCAAGAATACCAGAGTGGGCTGCCATTTCCTTCTCCAGGGGATATTCCTGGACTGGGGATTGAAGCCGCGTCTCCTGCATTGGCAGGAGGATTCAGTCTGGGATAAGGAGGGGGCAGCCTCAGCATCTGACAGGAGAGTCTGGAACGGTGAAGGGGGCCATGCAGTGAGCTGGCTGGCCCGGAGCACCTCCAGGGAGGGGACGGCGACCTCCACAGATGTTAAACACCCCTGGAGCAGGGGTGGCCACAAACTCATTCACTCACCCTTCAGCCCACACTTTTAGTTAAGCAACACAAGTGGGGAGCAGACTCTCTCTCTGCCCCACAGGGTGCACATGCTCACACTCAGGGAGTTTTATTTGAACCCTTTCCATCTCATGTTTGCCAATTAAAATAAGACCTGTCAAGTTGTCCGTTGGTTCTAAATCACCAAAGGAAAAACCCAAGTGGAACACAGCTCACTGCCTATGAGGCAAAAGCATTACCTTCCTGGAATTTCAATACGTGGCATTTTCTGTTTGAGGATAGAAAGACTCCTATTCAGGAGATAATAGGCGTGGGCCATATAATACACCTGTTGGATTTCCTTCCCACCATTAACCACACCCTCTCCCCTCCCTCCCATCCAGAGCGGCTTTTCTCAGCAGTGTGCTCCGGGTCTGGGAGCTTCCCCAGTAGTGTGTCACAGGATAGCACTGCAGGCTGGGCCACAGCGCGGTCACCTGAGCTGGCTCCCTTATCTAAAATGCACGGAAAGGCGTCCCTGTGCTCACGTACTGCAGCCCTAAGGACTCGGGTCGGGGTTTAGAGGAATATTCTGCGTTTCTGCTGTCTTGGTGGGGTCAGTCTGCTTGTGGAAATGTCTAGGCTGCAAAAAGAAATGCAAAGGCTAAAAATACTTCTGGTGTTCAACCAAAGGTCGAGTGGGCAACTTGGAAATTAAGATGTTCCATCTTGACAGTATCACCGTGACCCTGAGACCTGACTGTGGGAAGGGGGCACATAACCACATAACTGGGTGAGGGCAGGGGCCACCTCCCCGCAGCTGGCCACCAGGCTGCCTGCTCTTGCCTTCTCACAGGGACAACTTGGTTCACAGGGAGAAAACTGGAAAGCAGGAAAGGCCGTCCATTTTCCCCCAGAGAGCTGGTAAGAGAGGCAGATTTCCCTGAGCCCTTGGCACTCATGGGGTTAATCATGGAGCGTGGCGTGGAACCTGTGTTTCTCTTACTTTCCAAAAGGTTCAAGTCTCTCCAGTTCTGACAAGAGTGATGCAACCGGAAAGCCGTACCAGTATTGCAAAGGTCACTCATTCCGCAGGAAAAGCCAAGCCCCAGGTTGAGCTGCTGGTGGACATCCCGAGGTGGTGGTCCTCAGGGAAGGGTGGAGTCCCAGGCCCAGCCAGCGAGGAGCACAGTAGGGATCTCTGAGCCGGAGGCACCTGGCCTCCCGCTCACTCCTGATCAGCTTCCCACCACCCTCACGGTTCACACTGCAGACCACAGCCCAGCTAGAGCCAGCTCAATGGGCCCACAGTGGCTAGGGGTGCTCAGAACCCTTCCAGAATATCACTATGTATCTGGGTGCCACCACCTCCCTGGACGAAGCCCTGGACCGGGCTATGGGGGTGGGAAGACTCTAAGCAAAACATCTCACGGTCTACAATAACCCCGAGAAGTAAGGCATGTTAATAGTTTTGTTTTTCTGTTTTAAGGAGATTTGAAAATGAAGCTTCAACAAGTTAAATAGTTTGCCCAAGTTAACCCAGCTTGTAAGTGCCAAAACTGCACTTTAATGCAGTCTGTTTATGAATCTTCCCAAATGTTAAAGGCAGCCAAAACTCCTGCTCCTGCCTGACTCGGGACAAGCCCCATGGTCTCTGTTTCTGGGTTAGCAATGGAATCCTCCGGAAAGTCCTTAAACTCCCCAAACAGAGGAGTATTTCTTTTTCCCCCATAATGCAATCACTTTCAGTTGGGTGATGGAGAGTTTGCAGATGTGGCTTTGTAGTAACTGGACGGTGCCCTCAACTGGCTCCTTGTGACAACAGTGTCCGCTGTCTGACAGCAAAGCCAAGACACAGACAATGGGGTCCAGTGGACAGGAAGACTCCCCTGCAGGTCCTGGAGCCTGCCTGGAGATATGCTCTCAGGCTAGACTTTAGAGAGTGAAAATAGCTGCTCTCCAGTGACAAAGGATAAAACTCCGTCAGGAATGTAAACAGAGTTATTCTTCAATATCCATGGGGGAATGGTTCCAGGACCTCCAAATACCAAAATCCATGGATGCTCAGGTCCCTTATATAAAATGGTAGCGTGCAGTCAGCCCACTGTCTTGGCAGATTCCACATCCATTGCCTCAAAACCCAGGGTTACGAGGGCTGGCTATATACCCTTGATGGCAGAAGAGACGGTTTCAGTTTGAACCTGGTTTGTATAATCGCCTGTTCAGTAATACAGTGTGCAAGGGCAGGACTGCACAGCTGTCCCCTTCACAAGGGAGCGTCCAGCACTCCCCGTCAGGGAGGGAGGTGGAGGCGGCTGGCTCCTTGGCAAAGCTTCAGTTCCCTCTAGGGCGAGCTTCTGGGGTGGCTTCTCCCTGCTGCAACCTCCCTACCTGACCACACAGCCCCTGGATCCTCTGCTCTTAGAGTCTGGGCCAAGAGCCACCCATAGGCAGTCCAGGGGTAATCCGCAGGGCCAGCTGGGCTGGGAAGGGATCCTTCTGCCTTAACCCTTGGCCCCCAACCTCTGCCTGGGGTTTTGTCCCGGGCCCACACCCCAGGTGTGGCCCTTCACTCCATTTGACATTGCCCGCAGTGGGCCTGGCATAGGATGCAGGTCCACCCCAGCCCCTCAAAGCTGATCATTCCCCACTAACCTATTTCCTTTTCTGAAGATCCCTTTGGATTCTTATGCACAGAATCATCACATAATAGAGCTATAAGAAGCTTTGCAGATTATAAAGTCCAACCTCATTTCATGGATGAGGTCCACAGAGGGGACCTGACTGGCAGGGTTGGGACACCAGCCGGATCTTCTTTCTAGCCAGTTCTCTTCCACATCATTGTATTACCTCTCAAAGGAATGAATCACTCATGATGGGATGTAGGGTTTGATCAGAGGTGGGGTTTGAGCATGGGATCCTAGAGGCCCCTCAAGTCACCACAGGCTTGCTCTTTGCCCACTCCAGCCCAAGTGGGTCTGCACTGAGCTCTTTCTTTGGCAGCAGTGAGCAGCACACACTGAGCCCTGCCTTGTGTTTTAAGCCCAGTTGTGTCTCATTTCTTTGACTATCTCAGCTCAAGGATGGAGAACTAGAACCTGGGCAGACCCTCCCTTCTCATGTCTGGGGCAGGAAAGGATGCTGGGAACAAAGTCAAGGTGCAAGTCAGCAAAGACCAAGTCTGGGCATGTTGGGTTATGTCCATGGGTGGGTCACTGTGCAGTGATAACACGGGGGCTCCTTGTGACCTCCAGCTAGTGCTGGATTTAGACCTCAGACATGAACAATGACACCACAGGAGGGGGCTAGGAGAGGCATTCCATTTCCTCCAATGATCCGAAGCCCTTTCGCTAAGGGTCCCTCTGCCCAAAAAGCCCCCAGTATGTCACTTCCCACAGACCTCCCACTCCCGTAAGTCTGTACCAGCCAGGGTGCTTAAGGCATAGCTGGGAGGCAGGTGGGATCACACAGGGAGCATGTGGGTTGGAGCAGATGGTGTTGAAGTTCATCCTGGCTGCCTTGCTGAACAGTTATTTTCCATGGAAGACTTTCTTTTTCTTGGAACTGGAGGTGGGGGAGCCTCTTGTTCTCAGGCTGGGCCAGTTCAGTTTATCCAGGTCACTCACACCAAAGGACATGGGTGGCCGCTTGGCCCACACTCAGCAAACAGACATAAAGGTCACCCATGCCAGGCACATGCCTGGTGCGGGGCCTTTGCACTTGCTTGACCTGGTGTGCCGCCACTCCAGAGAGCGGCCTGCCACTCCCTCATTCCACCTTCCAGCTCCCCACCCCCAACTTCTCTCTTCAGTGCTTTGTTTTTCTCCCTGGCACACATGGCTTTCTAACATACTTTACATTTTGCAAATTTATTTTGCGTATTGTCCATCTTTCCCCCAACAAAACTATAGACTCTATGAAGACATGTTCCCTGCTGAGCCCCCGTGCCCAGGGCAGAGCCTGCACACATGGTCAGTCCTCTGGATTTGCTCGGGAAACATGAAGAAGTCAACACAAAGCCCTTCTAGGTGTGGACATTTGGGAAAGAGAAACTGCTGAACCCTCTCAGTGCTGTGCTAAGTCACTTCCGTTGTTTCCGAGTCTTTGAGATCCTATGGACTATAGCCCACCAGGCTCCTCTATCCATGGAATTCTGCAGGCAAGAATAGTAGAGTGAGTTGCCATGCCCTTTCCCGGGGGGATCTTTCTGACCCAGGGATACAACATACATCTCCCGCTTCCCCTGCACTGCAGGCAGATTCTTTACCCCTGACCCACCGGGGAAGCCCAGAGTTTCTTGCTAAATCAGACCTACTAGGGCTAGTGAAAGACCTCCACAAGGTCCTCAAGCCCCTACTCCCAGAAGGATGCAACCACCACACCAGAAGACAGTGCTACTTTCCAGACTGGGGCCCCTTCTTTCAAGTGTTAACTTTTAATGGTATATTCAGAGGAGTCTGCAGAGTGGCACCCAAACGGGCATAAATCCCAATGTTCTCAACAATTTCCTGCAACAGCTCATACATCCGATGTACTGGGTGCTGAGGTGCCCTATGCAGAGGTCCCCGCCCCGCCCCCGGCCCCTTACCTTTCAACCCTATTCTCTGTACAGAGCCCACGGGGCAGGGACAGGGCTAAGGGAGGGCTGTCTGTCCATCCCTGCGTCAGGGGCCCACACATGCTTTGTGCAGCCAGAAGTTTATATAGTAGAGGAGAGTGAACGCGGTGGGAGGCGCAGCTTTAAAAGAATAAAAATCAGAGTCACAACATCGTCAGAGCCCGCGCCCGCACCCTGAAGGCTTCAGAAGGGCCGGACAGGCGAGGGGCCAGAGGCTAAGTTCCCCAGCATCCCTCCGGGGAGGGAGGCTTGCAGGAGTCTCTGGTCTCTGCTGCCCTTAGACTGGTCACATCTCTAGGCTCCTACTGCACGGTGAACTCTTTTCCCCGGACCCAAGTTTCCTTTCCTGGGCGCTGAGCTGGGCGGGGTTGGAGCGGGAGAGAAAAACTGGAACCGCGGTTAGAGATAGTGAGAGAGGACGTCTCAGCCAAAAGACTTGAGGTCTGTTTAGGACGCCGGTGACAAACAAGTGCATTATGAGCCACACGCCGCCTGGAAGCTGCACTCCCCGGGAGAGCCAGGCAAGGGGGCCGCCGCTGCGCTTCCCCGCGCCCCCTCCCCCCGCGTTCGGTTGGCAGAGCGCGTGCGGGCCTCTTCCCGGAATCCCAAGCGCCTGCGCACCGCACGCGGCGAGGCCGCGGTCGGGACCCAGCTGCGGGCGGCGGGGCAGGGGCGGCGGCGGAGGCCTGTGTGAAAGTCTCCCCGGAGCCCTGGCTGTGCGGCGCCCGCCGCCAGCGTCCCCCAGCCCTCGGGATCGCGTTGTGCCCCTGCACCCTGGGAGCGCCCGGGCCCCCGGAAACTGCGCAGACGCCCCGGAGCGCTTACGGTCGTCGGCTCCCTGGCTCCTGGGCTTGGCGGTCCCTCCGGCTCCGGCTCTCCGGGTTCCCCTGCTCCCGATTCGCGCGTCCCCTGACTACCCTGCGCTGACCCCGCCCGGGCTCGGCCCCCCAGCGGGCGGGCCGGGCCACCGAGGTTCAGTCCCGCTCCGCCCCTGTTACCTGGGCCACCCGGATGACTCTGCACCTTCCTAAGCCCGCCTCTGCTTTGGAAGAGGGCTCTCAGAGTGCAGCCTGCGGTCAGAAACGGTGCTGAAGTTCTTGGTCACTGAATCAATAAACAAACAAACCTCAAGCTTCAGCCTTGTGTAACTTTTTAAACCAGTTCATTATTATTGTATTTTACACGTGTGTTGTGTGTCCAGGACAGATTGGGGAATTTTAAAGCAAACAAACCTGTCTTTCAACACACAGTCTGAGAAACACTAGTCTGAGTGAAATTTGAACCCGCACAAAGAGGTCTTCATGGTGAGGACTGAGATATACAAAGTGGAGCTGGACGCCTGGAGAGTAGCTTGTTCCTGGCTAATAAAAAAAACTCAACTTAGTTCCCTCTCCAAACCTTTGCTTATGTAGTATTCCTGGAAAGGATGCTCTCCTGCATCCAAATATGACCTACTGTTCTTTAATCCCACACCTTCCTAGTGAGGCCTGATCTCATCCCTGCAGTCTCTGACATCTCTGTACGCCTTCAGAACTTGCAGTCTGTGAGATTCCTCCATGCCTCACCAAATCTTTCAAACAGAAGCTCTGCCTCTGGCCATTTTACCAAGGGACTCAAATTTGTTATCTTTCAAACTCAGTGATGATGAAAGCATCCTAAAATTAGATATTGGTGATGACTATATCACCATAACTCTGTGAATACACTAAAAACTACTGAATTGTACACTTTAAAAGGATTAATTTTATAGTATGTGAATTATATCTCAGCAAAACTGTCATTTTTGTATTAAAAAAAAAACTGCACTGAGGTTGTAACCGCACTCCTCATTCCTGTGTCCTAAAATCCTCGTCATACGTCCTTGGTTAGATTTCAACAAACTCACTCAGAAGGATAATGCAGATAGTGGAGTGCAGTTTATCACACCAGCGGGCCCAAGGCAGAGTCTCCTCTTAGCCAAGGACCCCGACTAGCATTTGTAAAAATCTTTTATACCCCATAAGTACGTGTCTGAACCCACCACTCCAAATTCCTTGAGACTTACATAAACCAAGGAAAATACAATCCCAATAACTCCATGATTCACGTGCTACGTGCTCATGTGCTCAGTCAAACAATTAGCCAGTAACCAATAAACCCGAGGTTACACTCAGATAGATACAGAAAGATGTATGGCCTGTCTGGAGGAAAGGGTGATTAGTGTATGTTTTCTCTTAGGCGATGAGTAACCTAGATACGATCTTCAAGGTTCCCCTGTCAGGAGGGGGTCTTTTCCTTCTGTTGTTGTTTTCATAGGCACTAAACACAGAGTTCAGAGTCCATTGGAAAGGTGGCCGAGCATGATCAGCATGAACAGGCCTAAGATGGAGTCCAGGCCCTATGAATTCCTTCTTTAAGATCATTCACCCAGCGTTAGAATATGAAATCTAAGCTAGTGCTAGATATTCCAAAGTACAATCTACCTAGACACAGTAAATAAATAAGGCACTGAGTCCAACTCAGCAGGGCAAAATTTAGACAGTCAGATTTCAGATTTCAGCTTTCAGTCAAAAGCTACTGAAAAGTTTATGGACTGAAAGAATGGGTATAATGTGCTCTCTAGAATAAACTATGTGCTTTTTAAAAGTCAAAACAAAGGCTGTTCTTCTGTACAAACGTCTGGAGAGTTTCCAGGTACATCGGGGAGAATTAAAGATGATGTGTGTGGGGGGATGAAAACTGTAAATCGATTCCTGAGTCACTGGAAGGAAACAACATCTTTTACGCCAAAAATGCATAATATGAGTCTAATCATGAGGAAACCTCAGGAAAGAAACCCAGTTAAGTAATATTCTGCAAAACAACCAGCCTATACTTTTCAAAAATGTCAGGCTCATGAAAGGCAAGGAAAGGCAGGTAAAAACGTTCATGGTGAAAGGAGCCTGAAGAGGCATGGAAACACATATGATGCTTTTAGACTAGATCCTGGACTAGAAACCGTTTCTATGAAGAATATTATTGGAATGACTGGGGATGTTTGAAGAAAGTCTATAAAGGATAGCAGTATATTAATGCTAAATATTTTGATTTTGAGAACGAATTTTTTTCTAAGTGACTATCCTTGATCTTAGACACTGAGGGATTTGAGGAGTCATGTCTGAAATGTTCATTCCATTTCATACACTACATATACATCTCATATTTGTATATGTATATATATATACATGTATATATAATGTATATAAATGGAGAGAGAATTACAAAGCAAATGCAGTGAAATGTTAGCAATTAGTAACTCTGGGTAGAGAGTTTATGGGAGTTCCTTGTACTATTCTTGCAACAACTTTACTATAAATTTTAAATTATTTTGAAATTAAAAGTTTTAAAAATTGTGGATCAAATAAACATATATCTTTATCTCAGCTCCCTACTGAAAACACCATGAAAATCACCACCGAGGTGCAGAAAAGCTATAAACTCCAAAAGGACAAGGTGATTGGGAGAAAAGATAACTGCAGAGGAGGGATATCATGATGAAAATCATCTTTTATTATCATCTTTTTTAAGATGAAAATCAGTCGACTAATTTAGCAGAACAGATAAAGCTAAAAACCTTTCTACACCCACAAGCAGGGAGATTCTTGCCCTGGTCTTGTAGAGATCATCAAACTATAGCCCTCGGGCCAAATTGGACCCACAACTAATTTTTGTAAATAAAGTTTTCCTGGAGCACAGTCACACTCATTTGTTTATATACCGTCTGTGGCTGCTTTCAGACTATAGTGAGTAGTTAAATGTAAAGCCTAAAATATTTATTATAAGGCCCTTATACAGAAAAGGTTTGCTAGTCCCTGCCTTACAGCCCTGCAAAATCTTAGGAGCTAGAGGTATGGGGAGTCTCTGAAGGTAGGAGTTTGGGTGGATGTGGGAAATGGTAGATCTTGAGTGTCCCTGCAAGTCTGCCAAGAATGTAAGGAAAAGACTCAATAATGGGGAGTTATTGTTTAAAGGGTTCTAGAAGTTCAGTCTTGCAAGATGGAAAGAGACCTGGAAATGGGTAGTGGTAATGACTGCATGACAATATAAATGAATGTACTTAAATACTACTCAACTAACTGTACACTTACAATGGTTCAGATGGCAAATTTTGTGTTATGTGTATTTTACCCACCGCCGCCCCCCTCCTCCCTACCACACACGCACACACATACAAATTAGAAGGAAAACAAAACGAAACCTTAGGAGAACGAATTTAAACTTCGTATAAGGAGAATTTGTACCTTCTGTTGCTTGTTCTTACTTCAAGCCAGTGACCAGCCGTCCCTCACTGGCCGACCAGGGATTTATTTTCTGGAAACTGAACTGAGACTCTTTCCATCCCAGGGGCACTACTGGGCCCAGGTACAACAGGGATGAGGCACCTGACTGAAAATAGTGGAACCAAGTGAAAGTCTTCACTTTAACCTGTGAGTCCCTTCTCAGCGCCTTCCCACTTGAGTCCACAGAACACCGTTCCCAGGTACTAATCCCTAAGCAGGAAGAAGAGGATCTGCCTCTTAACTAAATGAGCCAGCCTGCAGAAGAGCTGCAGATAGAGACACCTGGGGGCCTTGTAACAAAACAGCTGGCTCACCATCTAGCCACCCTCCCCTGAGGTCAATTAGAGTACTGGGCACCATGTGCACAGTTCTTCCAGTTGGTGTTTTAACGCCTCACTTCTAAATAGTAAAAGACCACCAGATACTGGGGAAAGCCTCCCACTTAAAAGGCAGAGCCACAGTTGAGAGAGAAAGTACTCACAGGCAACAGAGGAAACTACAGTATTCTCAAAGACATAAGAAAGGGTTTGTATCTATGAAGAAGGGACAAGATACGATTAAAAAAGGAGCAATTCAGAGAATTAGAAAGCCCTTTTTAAAATTAAAAATTTAAGAGAAATGTCCAAAGATAGAATTGAGGAATTCTCCCAGAAAAATGGAACACAAATCAAAGAGATGGACAGTGGAAGGAAAAAGAAAGAAAGAAAATCAAGTCAGTCCAGGAAGGCACCAGACATATAAGCTCCATAGAACAGAAAGGAGACTATAGAGAGAAGAACATTATTAAAAAAGTAATCTAAGTATTTTTCCCAAACACAGCATAGGAACCTTCAGATTAAAAAGACACCATGGGGAAATCAAACAAACAGAAGAATACCAATGCAGGTCATGTCATTGTGATATTTTAAAATACTAAAGAAAAAGATCTAAAAGCTTCTGGAGAAAGCAGGGGAAAGCCCCCAACCAAAAATAGTCAACACAAAGACTTAATAATCAGAATATCCTCAGACTACTTAGCAGTAACAGTGGAGACCATAAAACAGTGAAGCAAGGCCTTCAAAAGTTGTTAGGAAACTATTTCCAACAAAGAAATACTTTGTTGGAAAGTATATACTTTATTATATAATAAAGTATAAGGGCAAATTAATAAAGGACATCCTCACACATGTAAGGACTAAAAACCTTTTCACTTCTCATGTACCCATTTCTAGACATGTTACTAGAGGATGTAATCCAGCAAAACAAGGGCGTAAAATATGAAAGAAGATATGGTATTTGGGAAACAGGGAATCTAACAGAGGAGCAGCAATAGGAGGCCTAAGCTGACAGCTGTGCAGGCTTAGAAAGCGGAGTGTCCAGAGGGAAAGAGGAAGACAAATGGCTGGGAGGCAGGTCTCCGAAAGTGAAATGACACATTAACTGAATTAACTTTTTGGAAAATAACATGGACAGATATTTGTCAAATCTGATGGCATATTTAGGGGGAAAAAAAACTACGGAAAGGAAGATAGAAAAATAAAGTGAAGGAAGAAAATGATTAACAACAGAAAAAAACAGAAAGTTGTTCAAGAAAGGAAATGTAATCATGGTATATTGCTTGGCTGTGTAGTGAGCAATATTAACCTCATCATTATGTAAGTACTATTGATTGAACACAAAATTATTATTGTTCCTATCTTGAGAGGATCAATGGGAGCCGCAGTGATGGGTGTATAATACGTTGTCTTTATCTATTCTAAGAGCAAATCAATAGATAATGTCCAAAACTGACAAACCAAGAAGTGTGCATTATAAGCATATTATTTAGATACCTAGAGGTAAATGCCAAAAGACTTGAAACTAGATTGAGAAAAATGAGGGAAGGGGGTTGTTGTATTTTACTGTAAGCCTTGATTATTTGATTTATCAAAAAACATATACAAATAAAAATATAAATTCATTAAACAATCTTATTTTCTAGATTCCCAGGTCATTGGACACTCCAGACTCATTGCTTTTCTCCCTAGATTTCTAAAGCATGGATTGCACTGCTCTTTTCAGTTCTAGGCTTTTGTCAGTTCCCGTAAACTGGTATTTCCTGCTGCTTCCACTCAAGCTGTTTCTTCATGTTTATTCGCCACTGGGCTCTTGCCCTACACTGGCTACTCTCTGGATGCTTATCAATAAATTCCTTTTCAGATGCTAATTGAGAGATTATTGATTGCACTAGACGCTGTATATAGTTTACTAGAGTTAGAGTCTCATATCACCTGCTGCTCATCACAGAAGTGTTACCTACTTCAAAATAAATGGATTACAGATCACTTGGGACATTAAAGAAGTGGGGATGGTGATAGCAAGTGGCTGTTTTACAAAACACCCTAAAAAGACAGCATTTTATAAGAACATCAGTTATACAGAATTGTTTCATAGCTATATTTTTTCATCATTTTTATAATCAACTATATTTAACAGTCATCTATTAGCATATGGTGCTACCAATTGATGGAAGAGATTTTCACATAGTAAAGTATGAGAAGTTATTCTGGCTTATACATGGTTTAGTATAAGTATTACATAAGACTTAGTATACATGATTTAGACGCTGAAGAGATCAGAGATGGAAAGAATACATGGAAGAACTGTACAAAAAAGATCTTAATGAGCTGGATTACTACAATGGTGTGGTCAGTCACCCAGAGCCAGACATTCTGGAAAGTGAAGTCAAGTGGACCCTAGGAAGCACTGCTGGTAATAAAGAGAGTGGATGAGATGGAATTCCAGTAAAACTATTCAGAACCCTAGAGGACGATGCCATCAGGGTGTTGCATGCAATATGTCAGCAAATCTGGAAGACCCAGCAGTGGCCACAGGACTGGAAAAGGTCAGTCCTCATCCCAGTTCCCAAGAAGGGTGGTACTAAGGAATGTGCTGACCACCAGACAGCTGCACTCATCTCCCATGCTGGAAAGGCCATGCTGAAATCTTGCATGCTAGGCTTCAGCTTTACGTAAATCAAGAACTTCCAGATGTCCAAGCTGGGTTCAGAAAAGGCAGAGAAGTCAGAGATCAAATTGCCAATCTTTGCTGGATCATAGAGAAAGCTAGGGAATTCCAGAAAAACATCTACCTGTGTTTCATTGACTACGCCAAAGCCTTTGTGTGGATCATAACAAACTGTGGCAAGCTCTTAAAGAGATGGGAACACTAGACCATCTTACCTGTCTCCTGAGAGACTTGTATGCAGGTCAAGAAGCAACAGTTAGAACCCTGTATGGAACAACTGATTAGTTCAAGTTCGAGAAAAGAGTATGACAGGGCTCTCTGCTGTCACCCTGTTGGTTTAACCTACGCGCTGAGCACATCATGAAAAATGCCGGGCTGAATCAGTTACAAGCTGGAATCAAGACAAGCAGGAGAAATATCAACAGCCTCAGATATGCAGATGATATCACTCTAATGGCAGAAAGCGAAAAGGAACAAAGAGCCTCTTGATGAGGGTGAAGGAGGAGAGTGAAAGAGCCGGCTTAAAATTAAATATTAAAAAAAATAAGATCATGACATCCAGGCCCATTACTGCATGGCAAAAATAAGGGGAAAAGGTGGAAGTGACAGATTTCCTCTTCTTGGGCTCTAAAATCACTGCGGATGGTGACTGCAGCCATGAAATCAGAAGACGTTTGCTTCTTGGAAGCAAACGTAAGAAGGCTATAACAAACCTAGACAGTGTGTTGAAAAGCAGAGACATTACTCTGATGACAAAGGTCTGTATAGTCAAGGCTATGGCCTTCCCAACTGTCACATCTGCTTTAATCATTAACAAAAAGATTGCACCAAAAAAATTAAAATGAAGTAACTGTGGTTCAAGGCTTCCAAATGGAGCTGAGTGGTCATTTTGGACATGGTTTCAGACATGTTCCTAGATTACTAAGAACTTATATTTTTTGTATCAGACTCAAGGACACAATCGTCTATTCCCAAAACAATATAACTGACGCTTGCAACTTCCTGGTCTTTTAGCTATGCAACCATCCCACACTGCAATCAGTCCTTGCTTGGCAACCAACATTACTTTTCACCATCTCCAATTACCATCCTTGACAAAGAGCTAATGTAATTTTGTGGGTTTTGCCTTTATAAACCTCTTCCATTTTATAGTCTGGTGGAACACAATTCAAGTGCTTCTTGAATCTGTGTCTCCTGAGCTGTAATCTTCAGTTTCTGGCATAAAACTCTTTTCTATTGTTATTACAGATTGGTTTATTGGTTATTTCCACCAGTACAACAAAGCAATCAATAAAAAAAACACAAACAGAACCCCCAGTTTCTAGAAACTTGGCCTTGTACAAAGGATAAGATAATTTACAAAGATTATCTTTTGGGAGATTATCAAGAATGACAAAATAATATGTCCTATCATGTAGCAACCACAAATAGAAAATAATTTTAGATTTTAAATAGATATCATAGTTTTATAAAAAGAGGCAAATGAAGAGAAATGATGCAAAATGTTGAGTTTTTTAAGCACTTTTCCTATGTCCACAGTAAGGCAGAAGAATACATTATTACTCAACAATCCTGCAGAGAAGGCAATGGCAACCCACTCCAACCCACTACTGGAGTGGAAAATCCCATGGATTTGCCTGGAAAATCCCATGGACGGAGGAGCCTGGTAGGCTGCAGTCCATGGGGTCGAGAAGAGTCAGACACGACTGAGTGACTTCACTTTCACTTTTCACTTTCATGCACTGGAGAAGGAAATGGCAACCCACTCCAGTGTTCTTGCCTGGAGAATCCCAGGGACGGGGGAGCCTGGTGGGCTGCCACATATGGGGTCGCACAGAGTCGGACATGACTGAAGCGACTTAGCAGCAGGAGCAGCAACAACCCTGAAATTTCTTTTGTATGATTTCACACTGACCGCTTTCTCCCAGGTTTCTTGAGATCACCAACTATACTACATTCCCAGGACTTCAAGGTCAATGATCAACAGTATTATCGCAGGAAGATCAAAGTCAACAGAAAAATTTAGTAAAGAAGCCAGTTGTAAACAGTTTATGCACAAAGTTCAAATGCAGTCAAGGCCCTCTTGAGCCCTCTATGGGCCTACACTGGACACTGCATTGTGACCATGCCCTATTTGAAGTTGAGTCATTTCACTTTTTAAAAATTATTATGAATTTTATTGGAGTATAGTTGATTTACAATGTTAGTTTCAGGTGTGCAGCAAAGTGAGTCAGTTGTGCACATACATATATCCATTCTTTTCAGATTCTATTCCCATATAGGTTGCTACAGAGTACTGAGTTTGGAATTCCCTGTGCTATACAGTAGGTCCTTATTAGCTATCTATTTTATATATAGTAGGGTCTATTCTTGCCTGGAGAATCCCATGGATGGAGGAGCCTGGTGGGCTACAGTCCACGGGGTCGCAAAGAGTCGGACATGACTGAGCGACTTCACTTCACTTCAGGGTCTATCTACTAAGTATTTTGATAGAAGCAAGAAGTCAGTGAAAACAAGTTTTTGCAAGAAAAGTTTTTCACAAAAATAGTCTTTTATAGCAGGGGTCTAGTGCCTGATGATCTGAGATGATTGTTGCTGTTTAGTCATTAAGTCATGTCTGACTTAGCGACGGGGTCTTTGTGACCCTCTGGACTGTAGCATGCCAGGCTCCTCTGTCCATGGGATTTTCCAGGCAAAAATACTGGAGTGGATTGCCATTTCCTCCTCCATCATTCTTGTTTTGCCCAGGATGGGGGTACTGTTGTTTAAACTCGGTATTTTAATCAGTCTTTTGGAACCTCAGTTGTTACTCCACGGTTTTAAGACAACAGCAATTTCAGCACTTTTCCCCACCCCATCCCCATTCTCCTTGAAGAGCAAAAACCAGGTTTCACCCTTTTAACTGATTTTTAAAATATTATTAAGTGTTTTTCTTTTTAGCCTCATCTTAGGCACTACCTGTTGAAGACTTCAACAGATAAGGAAATTAGCTCAATGGACTTCACTAGGTGAATATCTTCCTGCCCCATATTTCCCATCCCGCAAATTTTAGTTACAAATATTCGAGTGTTTTCATTATCATGAAGGCGATTCAGGGCCAAGTTATCATCACTATGATTTTCTTTTCCTGTATAACGTATTTTCCCTAGACTTAATAATTTTAATATTTGATTGGTTTTTCTATGTGCCAACCACTACTATACCACAGACCTCCTTATGCTATCTACATCCTTTCCTAGTAAATTTATTCACATCAGATTTTCTTCATTTTCTTAATGAAGTGCCTCAGGAGCCCTCTGGTCTGCCGCGGATCTGATCCGGTTGCTCTATGCCTGTGGCATCTGAGGTCCGCCTCCACCGTGTCTCAGGGATTCCTTTCTGTTCCCTCCTGTGTTAGGTATCCACTTCCTGTATCCCAGGCCCTCCTCTTCCTTGGTTCATTCCATTTTAGAGGAGCATTTCGTTGAGTGAGTTCCTGAAAAGGTGTTATGTGGGAGGTAAATTTCTGAGGAAACAAGTTACTGTTTCCAGGAATTTGCTGGATGTATATTCCTATATTCCTGCCCTTTGCTAGGTGACCTGCAGTGCTTCTCGACAGATGGATATAATTCCCCATGTCACTGATACCAGGCTTGGGCATGTCATTTGCTCTGACCAATAGAGTATGAGGTGACATCTGAGCAGAAGCTTTATAAGCTCTCTCTCTCTAGGTTCTGCTCTTTCATCCTGGATCCTAGAACGAGGGCCTTGGAGCAGGGGAGGGACTGTGGAGGCACAGCTTTCTGTAATTTGAGCAAAAAATAAACTTTTTTTCAAGGTACTGAGATTGGAGGGGTCCCTCAATAAAACTTAATCTAAATGTGTCTGGGAAATGTCTTTATTCAATGCTTCCCTCTAATTGTTTGGATGCATACATATTCCAGGATGGAAATAGTTTTCTTTCAGAAATTTGAGGGCATTGCTCCATGATCTTCTAGTATTGCCCTTGAGAAGTCCAAAGCCACTCTGATGTCTGATTGTTTTAAAGAACCCCTCCTTTGCCTCTGGAAGCATGTAGGAGCTTCTCTTTATCACCATTATACTGAAATTCTGAGATCAAAGGCCTTGACATTTCATCTACTTTCATCCTTGTGGAAGGCACTAAGCAGGCCCTTTCAGCCTGGAAATACATGTTCTTTAATTTTGCAAAAAATTTTTAAATTATCTTATGGATGATTTCTTCCACTCCGTGTTCTTTTTTCTGAAATTCCTGTATCCAAATCTTTAACTGTTTTTCTGCCTCTTTTTTCTTTTTGACTCTATTTTCTGGATATTTCTGCAATTTCTTTTTTTTTTTTTTTTCAAGCTTCTTTTTCACTTCAGTTGTTCTTAATTTCCAGGAGTCTTTTTGTTGTTGTTCTTTTCATCTCGTTTCCCCTGAAAGCTGAGCCTGAGACAAAGGCTTGCTTATGGTAGCTTATTTGGGAAGTCATCCCCAGGATAAGAGGTAAGGGCTGGGAGGTGAAACTGTAAAGGAGGAAAAGACAATACAAAGATGTGTTTCCAACTTGGCCACTGCTCGGGGTAACTGGTGTTTGATTCTGTGGGGCCTTTTGAGAAGGTTTATAAAATGAGTCTCAGGACTGTTCACCCAGGGAGCAAAAACTAGGAGCATTAGCTCCATCCCTCTTTGGTCGAGGGGGAACCTCACAGACTTAGAATTTCCTGTTTCCACGTTGCTTATACATGATTGCCAAGAAGACTGGTTTCCCATAGAAGCCACAAAGGAATGGACTAAGAGAGTAAGTGACAATATCAAAATCTGAAATTTGTTTGGCCAAAGGTATCAGTGGTGGGCTGAACAATGATTCCCCCAAAAACATCCCGAGGCATCCCAAAGACAACTTGTGCCTGTTTCCTTATATGGCAAAAGACACTTTGCAGATGTGATTAAAATGTGAAGATTATCCTGAGTTATCTGGGTGGAAACGAAATGTAATCGCCAAGGTCCTTATAAGAGGAAGTCAAGGGTCTTCCCTGGTGGTCCAGGGACTAAGACCCTGTGTTCCCAGTGCAGGGGGCCCAGGTTCAATCCCTGGTCAGGGAATTAGATCCCACATGCCATAGCCAGAGATCTCATGTGGCACAACTAAGACCCAGGGCAGTCAAATAAATGCCTTTTTTTTTTTAAAGAAGGAGTCAAGAAAAGGCCAAAGGAGGTGACATGGTGACAGAAGAGAGGTAGGAAAGGCGATGCAGTGTGGAGCCACGAGCCGTGAGAACAGCCTCTGGGGGCTGGGAAAGACAAAGAAACAGAGTCTCTGCTGGAGCCCTTAGGTACAACCACCCTGCTTGATTTTAGCCCTATAAGGGTCATTTTGGACTTCTAATCCTATTAGAGAATAAATTGTGGGTTTTTTTAAACCACTAAATTTGTGAAAATTTGTTATGGCAGCAATTACAAACACATTTGTTACCATGGGATCAAAACAGTATCCATACACAGAGATAAAATATGAGTGACAGGATAGGAAAAAATGCTTGAGGCTTATTTAACAAAGGACATTCTGAAAACATATTCTTTTTTTTTTTTATTCAATGAACACATAGAAATGACTATGTGCCAGGCACTAAGTGCTTTACCAATGCTAATTCATTTCATCCTCATAACAACTTTGAAAGTGGAATTGCTCAGTTGTGTCAGACTCTTTGCAACCCCGTGGACTGTAGCCCGCCAGGCTCCTCTGTCCATGGGATTCTCCAGGCAAGAATACTGGAGTAGTTGCCATTTCCTTCTCCAGGGGATTCTCGACCCACGGATCGAACCCAGGTTTCCCACGTTGCAGCCAGACGTTTTACCCTCTGAGCCACCAGGGAAGCTCATAACAACTTTATGAGATCCTTATTATTTACCATTTACATCAGAGGAAACTGAGGCACAGAGGTTAGGTAACTTGTCCAAGGTCCCAAGAATCCTTAAAGAAATGACAGCAACCCAGCAGAAAATTAGCAAAAAATTGTAAACTCAGACAGCACACATTTGAAGATACCGTGTCAACTCAAGCCTCCGGAAAGCACATACCAAGATGGAATAAGAAGTGTTGTGGTCTCCTGGCAGAGACGCCTGTGAACAGGAAAGGGAGCAGTAGTAAGAGCCTTGGACTTCCCAGGTAGTCCAGTGGTTAAGAATCCGCCTGCCAATGTGGGGGACAGGGGTTCTGCCCCTGGTCCGGGAAGATTCCACTTGCCATCCAGCAACTAAACCCATGTGCCACAACCATTGAACCCGAGTGCCTGGAGCCCATGCTCAGCAACAAAAGAAACCACCGCGATGAGAAGCCCACTCACCACAACTGGAGAGTAGCCCCCGCTTGCCAGAACTAGGGAAAGCCTGTGTGCAGCAACAAAGACTCAGTACAGCCAAATATAAATAAGTAAAACTACAGGGAAAAAAAAAAAAAAAGAGCCTCAGACCACAGTGCAGGTCTGACACTGGCATCAGGAGAGCAGGGAGGAAGGAAGAGCCTCGGCTGCGGTACAGCTCTGTCTTGGCCAGGCCGCACGGGGCAGGACTGGCCCAGCGCTAGTGTCCCAGCCATGCTCAGCCACAGGCTGGGAACAGCTCCGCAAGAGTGGCACGTCAGTGTGAACCTGCAGCAAACCTCACAGATGTGGCGATTGCGACCGGAGGCTGTCAGCTAACTGCAGTTTTTTGCAGGATGTTCCTTTTTTTTTTTTTTCTCCTCATAATACTGTGTTGAGGTATAACTGGCATATAATAAACAACAAATATAATATTCAGAATATACAGCTTTTCAAAGTTTGGTATATGTACACCCACGAATTAACACAGTAAATAGATCCCTCCTTCCATCCACATCTCCCCTCTTCACCAAGGAAACCGCTGATCTGCGATCACCGTACACTAGCTTTCACCTCCTAGAATCTTGTGTGAGTTGAGTCATGCCCTATGTACTCTATTGCACCTGGCCTCTTTAACTTAGCCTAATTATTTTGAGGCTCATCCACCTTGTTGTATGTACAAATAGTTCATTTCATCACTGAATAGTATTGCTGTGTACAAATGTGCCACAATTTATTTATCCAAAAACCTACTGATGGACTTTTCAGTTGTTTCTAATTTTTTGGCTATTAATAATTAAGGCTCCTATGAACATTCAGGTACAAGTCCTTGAATGGAATGCTGGATATATGCATAACTTTTAAAGAAACTGCCTGTTTTCCAATTGGTTATACCAGTCTACGTTCCCACCAGCAGTATGAGAGTTTTGGTTGCCCCGCATCCTTGTCAGCACTTGGTATGGTCAGTCTTTCAGCCATTCTAATAGGTATGTGGGCTCTCCCTGGTGATTCAGTGATAATCTGCCTGCCAGTGCAGGAGATGCGGGCTTGATCCTTGAGTCGGGAAGTTCCCCTGGTGAAGGAAATGGCAACCCACTCCAGTATTCTTGCCCAGGAAATCCCATGGACAGAGAAGCCTGAAGGGCTACAGTCCATGGGGTTGCAAAAGTGTTGGACGTGACTTAGCGACAAAACAGTAGATATGTAGTGGTGTTTTGTGATTTTAATTTTCATTTCCTTAACAACTGATTATGTCAAACATCTTTTCTTGTGCTTATTTGCCATCTTTACATCTTTTCCAGTTGAGTGTCTGTTCAAATCTTTTCTGTATTATTTATGCAGGGTGGGGGATTTTACTGAGATTTCACCATTCTTTGTGCTATGGATATAAGTAATTTCCCAGATATATGCTTGTAAATAAATTTTTTTTCTGATATGTGCCTTGTTTTCTCATTCTCCTAACAGTGTCTTTGGAGGAACAGAAGATTTCAATGTTGGTGTCCAATTTTTTTCTTTTATAAATTTTGTCTCTTGTGTGGTACCTGCCTAGCCAAGGTCCTGAAGATTTTCTCCTGTTTTCTTCTGGAAGTTTTATGGTTTTATACTTGTACTTATGACCGGTTTTGTTGTACATAGCGCAAGGTAGAGGTCCAATCTCATGTTTTTTAAACATATGGATATCTAATCACACCAGCATCATTTGTTGAATAGAATATCCTTTCTCCATTGACTTGCCTTTGCCCTTTAACTGAGGCTTTATAATAAGACATGAAAGAAAGAGGTTTTACCAGAATTGAAAGAGACACGTGTACCCCATTGTTCATTACAGCACTGTTTACAATAGCTAGGACATAGCTATTGTAATCTATATGTCCATCAGCAGATGAATGGATAAGAAAATTGTGCTACATATACACAGTGGAATAATACTTAGCTACTAAAAGAACACATTTGAGTCAGTTCTAATGAGGTGGATGAAACTGGAGCCTATTATACAGAGTGAAGTAAGTCAGAAAGAAAAACACCAATATGGTATATTAAGGCATATATATGGAATTTACAAATATGGTAACGACGACCCTATATGCGAGACAGCAAAGGAGACACAGATGTAAAGAACAGCCTTTGGACTCTGTGGGAGAAGGTGAGGGGGGATGATTTGAGAGAATAGCATTACCATATGTGAAATAGATGACCAGTCTATGTTTGATGCATGAAACAGGGCACTCAAAGCGGGTGCACTGGGACAACCCAGAGGGATGAGATGGGGAGGGAGGTGGGAGTGGGGTTCAGGATGGGGGACACATGAACACCCGTGGCTGATTCGTGTCAATTATGGCAAAACCCACCACAATATTGTAAAGTAATTAGCCTCCAATTAAAATAATTTTTTAAAAAAGAAGAGGTTTTAGCTCTTCACTTCAATTCTTCTTTTGTGGAATTGTTTTAGCTATTCTAGGTCTTTGCTTTTCCATATAAATTTTAGAATCAGCTTGCCAATTTCTAAAAAAAAAAAGGCTGCTAGGATTTTAATTAAGATTGAACTGAATTTATAAATCAACTTGGGGAAAATCAGTATCATCAAAATACTGATTCTTCTGACACATGAATAAGATCTATGAAATTTTTTTAATATGACTCACTTTTTAATTGTCTTCCTAATTTCTCTCAGTAATGTTCTATAGTTTTCTGTGTATATCTTGTGACTTTTAAAGTTTTTTTACAGTAGGTCATTATTCATTTTATATACAGTAATGTGTACATTACTCTCAAATTCCTAATTTACCCCTCACCCCATGTCATATTCATCCATTCGTCTGTCGATGAACATCTAGTTTGCTTCCACGTCATGGGTATTATAAACTGTGCTGTTATGAACACAGAGGTACACGTGTCTTTTCAAATTATGGTTAGGGTATACGCCCAGAAGTGGGATTGCAGAATCACATGGTAGTTCTAGTTTTGCTTTTTTAAGGGACCTCCATACTTTCTCCATGGTGGCTGCACCAATTTACACTCCCACCAACAGTATCGGAGGGCTCCCTTTCTCCACACCCTCTCCAGCACATGTTATGTGTAGACCTCTGGATGATGGCCATTCTGACTGACGTGAGGCGATACATCACTGTGGTTTCTTCTTTCCGTTTTCTCAGGTTTTGCTTCATGCATTTCAAAGCTGTTTGTGCGTAACTTAGAATTACTATGTCTTCTTGGTGAATTGACTCTTTTATCAATACATTCGGTCCCTCTTTATCCTTGGATATCCTTATCCTTGGAAATACCCTTGGCTCTGAAGTCTACTAATTAACACAGTCATGCTCGCTTTCTTTTGATTAGTGTTGGCATGGCCTGTTTTTTCCCCTCCTTTTACTTGGGACCTACTTGTATCATTATATTTAAAGTAAGTTTCTTGCAGAGAGGATACAGCTGGTTCTAGTTTTTTGATTCTGTGTGCATAGACTACTTACATTTCATGTAAGTATTCATGTAAGTATTGATACGGGCTTCCCAGGTGGTGCAGTTGGTAAAGAATACATCTACCAATTCAGGAGACACTGAGATGTGGGTCCGATTCCTGGGTCAGGAAGATCCCTAATCCCCTGCAGGAGGAAATGGCAATCCATTCCAGTTTCTTGCCTAGAAAATCCCAAGGACAGAGGAGCCTGGAGGGCTACAGTCCATGGGGTCACAAAGAGTCAGACACGACCAATCACGTGTGTGCATGTGCACACGTGTCTACACACACAATTGATGTGTTTGCATTTAGGCCATTTTATTATTTGGTTCATGTTTCCCGTATTTTGTTCCTGATGCCCTTTTCTTGCCCTCCTTTTTTATTTAAATCTTTAGTATTTCATTTTATCTATTGTTTATTAAATTTCTTTGCAGCATCCTTTAGTGATTGCTTGAGGGATGAGGATATACATACTTACCTTTTCAATCTACTGACTGTTAGGACCAAACTGAACCCAGGACAGGCTCTAAGGGGCAGGCTAGGCCTGAGGTTTAGTCTCTAGGAAAGCTGAGGCACTGGAACTCCCACAGGCAGTGTAGCTCGACCAATCAGAAAAAATCCCTGTAGCCCCCCGCCCGCGCCAGACCTGAGCCAATCCGGATAGGGATGCGAGGTTAAAAGTCCCGGGCGCATGTATGGTTTAACCAATCAGCTATGCTGTTACAGGAACAAAGAACCGTCTGTATAAGAGTAGATGTGATTCAGAGCTCGGGCTCTCTCGTCAAGACGCCACTGTGCTGGATGAGACTTGAGCCCTAGCTTGAGCTAGCAATAAACCCCTTTATGCTTTTGCATTGCTGCGGATGTCTTATTCTCTCAGTTTTGGGGACTCAGACACTGGGCATAACACTGACAATAACCATTTTTTACTTCGAGTGTATTAACAGAAATTTTACCATCATATAGGTATCTTTTTCTCCTCTATGCTATTGATGCCTTATGTACTACATCTACACACAATGAGAACATTTATGTCATATTTTATTTCTATTATCAAATATATCTTAAGAACTCAAGATAAGAGCTTCTTCATTTAACTCAGATAATTGCCATTTCTATTTCTCTTCATTCCTGAATGTTCCAATTTTCTTTATGGTGTCATTTCCCTTTTAACTGAAGGACTTCCTTTAGTAATTATTTTTAAACCAAGACTGATGGCAACGGATTCTCTTCCTTTTTCTTTACCCAAGAATGACTTTATTTCACTTTTGTTCCTGAAGGTTGTTATCTGTGGATATTGAATTCTGGGTCAACAGTTCTTTCCTTTCTGCAATTTAGAAATATTATGCCACTTCCCTCTGGCCTCCACGACTTCTGACGAGAAATCCAGTAATTCAAATCAGTTTCTCTTGAAGTTATCCTTTTTGCTGGCTGCTTTTCAGATCATTGTCGTTTCATTATGACTGTGAGTAGATTTCCATTATGATGGATTACTTTGGCCTTCTTGAATCTATCGGTTCAAGTTTTTCACCAGATTTGAAATTTCCAACCACTATTTCTCCAACCATTTTTTTCAGCACCACACTTTCTCCTGTCCTTCTGGTATTCTTGATGGCACAAACATTACACATTTTATTATTGCCCTACAAGTCTCTAAATTTCTGCTCATGGTTTTGCTTTATTTTCCCAATCTTTTTCTCGTTTTTCAGATCAAATTCTCTTAGTTCATCTTCAAGTTTACTTGGAAGAAGGCAATGGCACCCCACTCCAGTACTCTTGCCTGGAAAATCCCATGGATGGAGGAGCCTGGTAGGCTGCATCCCATGGGGTCGCACAGAGTCGGACATAACTGAAGTGACTTAGCAGCAGCAGTGGCAAGTTTACTATGCTCAAGACTGTTGAGTGGTGTTTTTTTCAATTGTAAAATTTCCATTTATTCTTTTAAAAGTATCTATTTCTTTGATTAGGTTTCTTTCATTAATTTCAAGAGTGTTCATGATTATTTGCTAGAGCACTTTTGTAATAGCTGCTTTAATGTCTTTGTCAGATAACTCCAACATCTCTGACTGGGATCTGTTGATTGTCTTTCTCTAAGAATTGATACTTTTTCCATTTCCTGGTATACTATTTTGGAGACAGTTTGAATATTGTTACCAACTCAGGCGGGGCCTTGGTTAAATACTATGGAGAATATAGAACTTTCGTCTGTTTCAGCAGGCAGTCAACCTGGTTAGGTTGCAGGCAAAAGTTTTTTTGGTTTCTTTTAGTTCCAGGTGTTCTACACAAGGTAAACGGTTTTGAAAGCTGAACTGACATTGGAATCATAGCCTGCAGAAGACAGGTTGGGCTGTCAGTTCAGCTTTCAAAATATTTGCAGTGCATTTTGGACCTACTGCATGTGAATGCCTCCTCATTGCCAGTCTGGGATTTATTTGGATGTAGTCTATTTGTTGTAGCCACACGTTCTGGGAAACAAACTCACTCTGAAGGACAATGCAGATAGTGGAGTGCAGTTTATTACACCGGCGGGCCCAAGGCAGTCTCCTCTTAGCCAAGGACCCCAGCCGTTTTTGTGAAAACCTTATATACTCTTAAATGTACTTGCTCAAACCCACCTCCCCAAATTCCCTGAAACTGGTCTGAACAAAGGAAAAAAAAAAAAGACACAATCAAAGTTAACCCATGATTCATATGCCTTAAGCCTAGGTAGTTAACAGTGGACAATTATCAATAGGCCTGTGGTCATACCCCAATACACAGAATAGAATGGATGATACTATTCTGTTTCACAGATAATTAGGGTACTCTTTCAGGCAAGGGAGAGTCTAGGTATGAGCCCTGGGGCTCTTCCTTCCGGGGGTCTGATTTTCCAGTTGGTATGTCATTTCCAGATACTGGGCATATAGCTCAAAGTCCACAGTCCGGCCCAAGATGGAGTCCTGCTCTCAAGATAAGAGCCTGTTCTGTTTCCCCCTTCATACTCAGTTTCCAAGTTTTTAACATGCTAAAAAGAATCAGATCCATACACATATGCACACTGGGGGTAGACTGAGAACTATATAAACAGTTTGATGGGGTCATTTATTTTTAGTTCCTTCTTCTCTATCATCTCCCTGGTACTTTCTGGTTCCTTCTATTCACTGTCTGGCCAAAAGACTGAGGTAGCTACTATGTGTACTTTCCCCGTCATCATCTGTATCCAGAGCCAAGCAAATAGACAACAAAGAGGAAAAAATGAAGGTTGGTTCCAACCTCTGGGAAACAAAGCTGTATGGAAAGGAAGGGCTATCTCCCTGAGTTTTGGCTCCTACTGGCTTCACTGCAGGTAGTTCACGCTGTCACCACCATGGGATTGCTTGGGGGTGTGCTGTAAGAGGGCAAAGAAAAGGTGGAAAAAAGAAAAAGGATCTCTGCACTCTCTCCAAATACAAGCACCCTTCTACTTCTTGGACCAGACCCAAAGGTTTCTGACAGTCTTGGTCTGCAACCGAGTACTCACTTCTAGGTTTCCAGTACATTGAATTCAATGCAGTGGGGGACTGAATTCAATGTGCTGGGGGATATCCCCAGGGGGAAGATTGATAAGAATCAATCATCACTGGTTCAATGGTACTTCACCTGCTGGTCTTCCTGCCCAATCCACCTCTTTTCAGAGTCCTCAAACAGATGGTCTGTGTATTCACAGCTGGATTCAGCGGAAGAGCCAAGGTGGAGTGTGCTTATACCATCTTTCTCTGGAACCAGCCCAATTACCACTTCTAATGTAAGAAAGAATGAAATATTTTTCTTTCTTCTCATGCTATCATAAACTTTAACTGCAAAACTACATGAACGTGTGCGCCTGTGTGCTCAGTCATGTCCGCCTCTTTGCGACCTCATGGACTGAGCCCACCAGGCTCCTCTTTCCATGGAATTCTCCAGGCAAGCACACTCCAGTGGGTTGCTATTTCCTTCTCCAGGGGATCTTCCTGACCCAGGGATCGAACCTGTATTTCTTGCACCACCTGCACTGGCAGGTGGATTCTTTACCACTTGTGCCACCTGTGAAGCCCAGCTAGGGGAGTATTTATTTTTTAAAGTATTATTTTTTAATTGAAGGATAATTGCATTACAGAATTTTGTTTTCTGTCAAACATCAACATGAATCAGCCATAGGTATACATGTCCCCTCCCTCTTGAACCTCCCTTCCATCTCCTTCTCCCATCCCACTCCTGAATATTTTTAAAGGAAATAATACTAAATACTATATTACCATTACCACAAGGTATTTTTTACTTAAAGAGGAAAAATAGGGAAAAAAATAGGGAAGCAATAAATGTTACTTGGGGATTTGGTTTTCTTTCATTCTTAGTAGGCAGAAACTTTACTGTTCTTGGGCAATTCATTTCTTTTTTTGTTTTTGATGTGGACCATTTTTAACATTTTTATTTAATTTGTTACAATATTGTTTCTGTTTTACATTTCGGTTTTTTGGCCAGAGGCATATGAGATCTTAGCTCCCAGAACAGGACTGAACATGCACTCCCCGAGTTGGGAGGCGAAATCTTAACCACTGGACCACCAGGGAAGTCCCATATTTAACTCATTTAGAATTAGTTTTAGAATACAGTTACCCTTAAACAATGAACAAATAGGAAAAGGAGTACGTCAAGGCTGTATGTCACCCTGCTTATTTAACTTATATGCAGAGTACATCATGAGAAACGCTGGGCTGGAGGAAGCACAAGCTGGAATCAAGATTGCGGGAGAAGTATCAATAACCTCAGATATGCAGATGACATCACCCTTATGGCAGAAAGTGCAGAAGAACTAAAGAGCCTCTTGATGAAAGAGGAGAGTGAAAAAGCTGGCTTAAAACTCAACATTCAGAAAACTAAGATCATGGCATCCGGTCCCATCACATGGGAAATAAATAGATGGGGAAACAGTGGAAACAGTGTCAGATTTTATTTTTCTGGGCTCCAAAATCACTGCAGATGGTGACTGCAGCCATGAAATTAAAAGACACTTACTCCTTGGAAGAAAAGTTATGATCAACCTAGACAGCATATTAAAAAGCAGAGACATTACTTTGCCAACAAAGGTCCATCTAGTCAAGGCTATGGTTTTTCCAGTAGTCATGTATGGATGTGAGAGTTGAACTATAAAGAAAGCTGAGTGCCGAAGAACTGATGCTTTTGAACTGTGGTGTTGGAGAAGACTCTTGAGAGTCCCTTGGAGTGCAAGCAGATCCAACCAGTCCATCCTAAAGGAGATCAGTCCTGGGTGTTCATTGGAGGGACTAATGTTGAAGCTGAAACTCCAATACTTTGGCCACCTCATGTGAAGAGTTGACTCACTGGAAAAGACTCTGATGCTGGGAGGGATTGAGGGCAGGAGGAGAAGGGGACGACAGAGGATGAGATGGTTGGATGGCATCACCAACTCAATGGACATGGGTTTGGGTGAACTCCAGGAGTTGGTGATGGACAGGGAAGCCTGGTGTGCTGCGGTTCATGGGGTCGCAGCACTGGACACGACTGAGCGACTGAACTGAACTGAATAATGAATGTAAGGGTTAGGAGTGCTGACACTCCCTGCAGTAGAAAATCCAATTTTAACTTTGTTGCCAGCCCTCCAGAACTTAATTCCAACCAACTGCAGATTGTATATTACTGTATTATGTATTTATGAAAGGAACTGGCATGTAAGTGGACCCATGCAGTTCAAACTCATGTTGTTGAAGGGTCAACTGTACTTTCAAGACTATTACCATCATACTGTTACTAGTGTTAGATTTTTCTAAGGGTAACAGAAGATACCAACTATAAAATGCTGCCAATACAGCCTCTAATCACTTAGAGCTCTGACTAACAGATTTTATATTTTTAAGACAAAACATTGACAGGCTAGGGAGAAGGGAAAAGCCAGCCCTTTATAACAGAGAACACATGTAGCCAGCAATGCTTAACACTCCAGCAATGCTATGTGCTCCAAGGAGAGTGGGTCTTCCTAAGAAGAGAACAAAATGAAATTATTTGAACTGCTAACTGTACCTAGAATGTTAATTACTATGATAAGTGCATTTGGATTACTTTAGGATCAGTAACATTTGATTAAATACATCACAAAACAGTTTGCTAAAAATTAATCCATGGGAAATCCCCTGGCAGTCCAGTGGTTAGGATGTGGGGCTCTCACTGCCAGGGTCCTGGGTTTGATCCCTGGGTGGGGAACTAAGATCCCATAAGCCACACAGAATGATTTAAAAAAAAAAAAAAAATTAGTCCATGAAAAGTGTGATTATAGTATCCAGAAATACCTCCTGATAAAAGAAAAAAGTATACAGCACTGTGACTTTCAGAATATATAATTTGGAGTTTTATTATTATACGGTCTTTGAGAGACTTAATATTTTCACCATTAGTTAGTTCTCTTAATAATTTTGTGTAGGTACAAATGAACATGTCTTAGATTTAAGATTTCAGTTTCCCCCACTACATAAAAACACTCTCCATGGAGACAATCTTGTTTTACTTCCCATCTGCCAAAAATAGCATTTGATAGTAGACACAGCTTGGTAGAAAAGGCAGATATTAACTTATAAATAACTATTCAATTAAAATGAGAAAACTTAAGAGCTGGCTACTTATACCTATTCTACTGGAAAATAACCGTAACAGTAGGATTCCAGGCAATGTGCCGAGGACTTAAAGTAGATTAAGCCATTTAATTCTCAAAGCCCTATGAATACTGCTTTCAGCCCAATTTCCAGAGAAGAAAATGGAGGCTTGGAGAAATATCCTCTCAAAACCCACAGAACTAGGAAGTAGAAGTAGGGGAGCCAAGATTGCAACACAGTCTGCCTTGGAACTTCTGCTCTTAATCACTGCTACAAGTTACAAGGATTCAAAGAACTCAAACCTATGTCCCTCCCCTTCCAGGTTATCTTCATAGAGTAGTATTAAAAAGATTTAAATGAGAAAGACAGAGGCCAAAAAACCCTCCAGTTATCCTATTATGGGCGGGAAACCGCCAAAACCCAAAGAACCCCTACATTACCTGATGTTACTTTTCTAAATATTTGGCTGTGCTGGGCCTTAGTTGCGGTACACAGGATTTTCTGTGAGCCATGCAGGATCTTTCATCACAGTGCACAGACTCTCTAGTTGTGGCTCACAGGCTTAGTTGCCCTGCAGCATGTGGGATCCTCGTCCCTGACCAGGGATCGTATTCACATCCCTTGCAGTATAAGATGGACTCCTGACCACTGGACCACCAGAGAAGTCCCTGATGTTATTTTTCTTACTCAAGAAAACAAAACGCCCTGGAGACGGAAATGGCAACTCACTCTAGCATTCTTGCCTGGGAAATACCATGGACAGAGGAGCTTGGTGGGCTACAGTCCACGGGGTGGCAAAAGAGCTGGACACAACTTAGCGACTGAAAAACAACAACAGTGTTTTATGCGTCAGAATGCCAAAACCCCGGAATTTGTGCTTCTGTGCGGCAATGTTGTGAAAAAACAGCATTCTCCTGCATTTCTGCTGGGCGTGCAAAATGGGACAATCTCCGCGTAAAGCGATTTGACAGTATCTATTAAAATTAGAAATACATATGGCCTTTGATTCACCAACTTTATTTGTAGTAATTTAATGTACACATATACAACTCATGTGTATATTCAGTGCAGCATCCTAACAGCAAAAGACTGGAAACAACCAAACGTCTATCAATAGGAGACTTGAAAAAGCTAGTATGGTTCTTTTGTAATACAACTGTGAGAAACAGTGGCGGGGCGGGGGGCAGGGGGGAAACAAATGCCATAACACAGAAAGCTGAGTAATAAAAGTACGAAGAAACAAGTAAAACGTACATACAGCATAATTAGGCTCACTTTAGTCTAAACTAATATAGAATATCCCAGTCAAGAAATCAACTATTCTTAAGAAGTTGAAAACTTAAAGAGACATAATACACATTTATGTAATATTTTATTTACTGACCTCTCTGAAACATGCCAAAATTCATACAGTTAATGGAACCTTATATGTTGAAATGCTGGTCAACACAACGAATTCCAAACAAAAAATATTTCAATGTAGGAATCAACATATAACATTATATTTAGGTTGGTAAAATTAATTGCAAATATAAGATAAATGGCAAATAATGCCATGTTTCTGGTTTAAAGGAAACAGTTGTGACAGTCACGCTCAATACCTTGGTTAAGTAAAGACAAGAGACGGGCTGGGGTATCACAGAGGTATGCAAAAATTTAACAGTTCAAATAATCTTTAGCCCTTCTGAGAAAAGATAGATGGCAAATATGTGGCAAATATTTCTGTAATATGGTGATTTCAATCCATTAGTGATCATTCTGTTCATGCATTTAAAGCAACTACAGATGTTTCAGAGCACTGAAAATTAGATTCAAAGTCAGTCTTTGCTCAACAAGTTAATGATAATATGAATCCCTTATATTTAAAAATATAGCTTAAATTTGTAAAGTTTAAGGTAAAGCATACTTGTCTGCATAATTATTTTTAGATATAATTGAGACTACACTACTATATATAATCAGCTACACTGCTGTGCACAGTTAATTCCAGTTACCTTATTTTATATTTGCTGGTCATCAACAGCACAAATTTATGCTCCGAAAAAAATACATCAATCTAGCAAAACAATTATATTCAATTTTCTTTTAAACACAGATTAACTAAATTTAAGGAAGAACTGGCTTTTCTTAATCTCATTTTCAAGTTACTGATACAAACTTAACAGTGAGTAATTATTTATTTTGCTTACCACCAAGTAATCTACAAAAAGTTTCCAAGATAGATGCATTTCTTGTTCAATCTCCAAAAAATAAATAGAGGCTTTCTAACTGAAAGCATTTACATTCCTGGCTCTCTAAAGTAAACATTAAAAAACAAAGTACAAAAAAAATGATCTCTTGGCTTCTGAACAGCCCACTTAGTTACATAAAGTATTTTCTCTCCCAATACTTTTCCAAATTCAAAAGATATTTACTTCCTAAGAACATAACAGTCTTCATTTCAAACCATTCAGTCCGTTTCCATGGCAACACTGCGGGATTCCTTGGCCACCATAAGTCGCATTAGTTGACTGTGGAATTTCTCAATCTTCTTTACATCTTGAGCTTGGTCTGTTCTATACACCAAACACTGTCAGGAATTTTAAAAGCACACATTAACTATGCAAAACTAGATTACTAACAACGTAGCAAACATATTCTTGGGTAAAAATCTGAGTCTTTCCCTACCACTGTTTTGCTTTACTTCCTCCAGAGATCATTCAAGTTTCCAGGTTCCCACAATTACATTCCTTAAGTTTAGTATAATATTTAAAATGCCACTGCTATGGACAAAAAACAAAATGAACTCTATTCGAAACATCTCAAAAATGATCAGTAGACTAATGTAATCAAATTCTGCCATGGTCTGATGAGAAAAATTAAAGGCTGGAATCAGGTGTTTTCTCCCGGGGATCTGGTTATAAATGATTCTATAGCTATAGTGGGAAAAGCATATACATTTTAGGATCTCTTTCTCTGTTTATGAAATGGGAAGTATATGGTTAATGTTAATCTTTTAAAAATCAGGAATTCCTTGCTTACTGCTGGTTGCTACCTACATCAAGTTAGATAAATTTGTTCAACCTTGATTTCTGGTATTATTTATAACTTTTAAACCAATTCAAACTCTTCCTTGCTTTACATTCAATTCTTCATCTAAAATCTTCCAAATTATTAAACTTAAAGCTGGCAGTCTCATTTTGTAACACAAATCCATTTTTCTTCAGCCCATCTTATGGATTCATATGAGTTTTAAGCAATGGGAACTTTGCAATCCTGCAGTAATATTCATCAACTTAAACTGATTTGGAGTTCAACCTGATCGTGCTGTCAACTTAAAAAAACCACACATCAGAGTTGTGAGTTAAAAGTTTTATTTGGGGCAGTACGAGGACTGCAGCTCAGGAGACAGCACCTCAAACAGCTCTGCAAGACTGTTCCAAAGACATAAAGGAGAAGGACAGTATACATGCAATCCTGGTGAAGGGGGGAGTACACGCAATCAAGCATGCTTATTTCTTAGAAAGTTTCTGCTGGTCTCGTGACGCTTCTGCTTGTCATGAGAAACAGTCATCACCATGAAAGATTTTAGTGTTTTTCTAGGTACGAGGAGATGTAAGAACTGGGCTCAGAAAATCAGCTCCTGAGAATATCTAACTATCAGAAGACCTGTCCTGCCAGGTTTCGGGGAGCAGAGTGTGCCTCATTTCTGCTCTCCATCCTGGGCTCCTTCAAGGGGTGCTAGAGGTCAGCAGCTGCAGCAGCACATGATTTGATCCTTGTAGAGGTAGAGGGCAAGTGCCAATTTGTGGTTGACAACGCGCAACTGATTTGAATTCATACAGCCCTCAAACCACTTACTTAGAAAAGTTCACACATTGTACAAATCTGTCTAACAATCTTATAAAGCGGCCATAATCATCTCCAGAGTTTCAATTTTAGTATATGTACTACAGGAGAACATATACCTTCTCACTACAGTTTGACATAGAAGAGGTCCAAAGAAAACAGTATTATAAATCAGACATGGAATTAGAAACAAAAGATGCATAAATGGGACTATAAAAAAGTCAAAGCTCTAAGACAATAAAGTCTAAGAAGAGTTTTCTAAGCCATTAAAATGAATTACTGAGGGAAGTATACAAACTTTTCTTTAAAAATCATTAGAAAAGAGATTTTTTCATTGGCGTTGGTTCACACATTTATTGTTTAGTATGATGGATGTGATTCTATCTTTGGTCCCTTCTAGATAAGGACTAATTATCAGTAATTTTAAGAAAGGGAACAAAAAGTATCCTTCATACTTAGATCTTATCATGGAAATCATTAATGTTAAAGTTCTTTCCAGTATTGCTTACCATGGATCTTTATCTATATTTAATCATTACCAGAGGCCAAAAGTTATCATTTGGAGGTAAAGTCTTTTGTATTGAATTCAATTCTGCATTTTCCTCTACTTTTAAAGCAGAACATACTAATTTCTCTGCAGTAGATGTATCTATCCACTCCATGACAATCACAAGTAACATTTTTCTCAATGTGAATGCTCAGGATTCAAGTATACATTTATTGAACCTACTAAGTAGCAGGCACTAGTGCTAAGCACTTCCACATATTTCATTTACTTTGTACAACAACCCAATTAGGTGAGCAGACTATTACTATGGCACTTCATAGATTAAGGCCCCCAAAGCCAAACTTTTGGCCTGACTTTCCCCAAGACTAAAATGCTGTTAGATTGCTAAGCTAGGATTCAAATCTCCTCAACCTAGGTTTAGCACACAACAGCTCAATTTACTCCTTTTTTGCATTTCACATTCACCAAACTCAATAGGTTCTTAGAAGATATGATACTAATTTAAAAAGATCTGACTTCATGCAACCTCATAATGAAACCCTGAATACAAATACAGTAAAAGATATGACCAACAGTCATTTTTAAAGTCACTATGAGATTTTTAAAAGAGTTAATCCATTAAAAGAAATGTTTGCTAAGTACCCTTTGGGTAAGGACTAGTCACTACAAACACAGTAAGACTATCACTCATCTATTCTTGTTATTTTGAAGCCCACAACCTATTAAAAGTCAAATGTGATTTTTTTAAAAAAATTGTGAAACAGCACAAAAAGAGGCAGAAATAAAAACAAGAAATGAAGCAGTCCTTCTGAGGTAGGTTTTGAAATATAAGCAGCTGGCTTGTCACACTGGGGCAGGGGTGGGATTCAACACTGCAAAGATGGAGACAGGCTTGTTCAAAAGCTCAGAGGCCTAAGACTGCATGGCATATTAAAGAACACAAAAAAGACAGAGATTAGCGGGGATGTGAGGGTGGGGTTTACATTATGAGTGATGAGAAGCCACTGAAGATTGTTAAGCAGGGTAGTAAGAACCCAATTTGCATTTTTAGAAATCACTCTGGTGGGACAACTGAAGGACGAACTGGAAGCAGGGACACAGAGCTACTAGTCCAGGGAAGCGACAACGAAGCCTTAAGGGGTTAATGCAATGAAGATGGAGGGTTCACCACAGGAAATGAGATGAGACCTTGAATCAATAATTCACAAATGCCCAGCAAAGCATATGGAACTTATCAGAGGATCAAAATACAAGTTTTTCAAATGAAGGAATAGTAAATGTGAGAATAAGGGAAAGGAAGGAACCAAAAATGATTCCCAGGTTCTGAGCAGGTAGATGACAGTGTAATTAAAGACAGGAAGCAGGAGAAACCAGTTTGATAAGCGATGAGGACTTCCATTCTAGACAGGCTAACCTTACGAAGTAGAGGAGGAAAAATGCTCAACTCAGACCTAGTCAGGAAGCCAAAAGAAAAATATGAGCTAAAGGTTCAAAATTGGAAACAGACATACAGGCAGTACTGGACTTAATGGACTGATCCAGAAGTGATAAGACGACATCAAGGACAGAACCCTGGAGAAACCAATATTAATGGAGCAAGTCAGCAAAATAACTAGAAAAGAATGAAACAGAGAAAAAGAAAAACAAGATAAAAGGGAGCCACAGATGCCAAAACAATTTCTACAAGAATTGGTTTCCTGTTTCAAAAGCAGCCAGGAGGGGGACTTCCCTGGTGGTCCAGTGGCTAAGACTCTGCGCTCCCAATGCAGGGGGCCCAGGTTCGACCCCTGATCTGGGAACTAGATCCCACATGCTGCAACTAAGAATCCGAATTCCACAATTAAGGATCTTGCATGTCTCAATGAAGACCTGGTGCAGCCAAATAAATATTAAAAATATTAAAAGCAGCCAGGAGGTCAAGCAAGATATGAACTGCTGGGTTTGAAAATGAAGGGGCTGCTGCTGAGCCCTCACTGAGAGCAGGTTCAAGGAAAGACTTCATGTAGAAACCACATGGCAGAGGGGTAAGAAATAAATGGGGTGTGAGGAAGCGACAGGAATGAGCAGACAGGGAACGAGAGAAACTCAACTACAGAGCCTATAACTTCTGTTCAAATACCACTTACTCCTCACACATCTACAAGGAAACCTTTACCCCTGTATCTATGTTTGGTCTCTATGTTCCTCTTGTTCGGCTGTTACTAAACTATACCTGACAAACTGTATTAATGAAGCAAGTTGAATTATCTTTCCAAGTGCCTACAAAAATAGCTTCAAGAACAAGGCTCTTAAAAAAAAAAAAAAAAAAAAAGAACAAGGCTCTTGTCTTGGGAATGAAACACAAAATAAGCATTCTAATGGGTGACCTGCATAAATTCTATGTAAATAATTTCAAACAAATGATTAACTCAAACAAATCTGAAAGTATGCAACAAATAAAAATGTATACTTACAACTAAATCATCTGTTACTTTAATACACAAACTCCCATCAGAATGCCTATATTTGAGAACCACACGGGCCTGAAATAAAAATACATATTTAGAAACAGTGAAGTCAGAAGACATTTCTCATAAATAATTTAGTCTTCAAGTGAGCTAAAATAAAATAGATCCTTTTAGAATAGCCAAAATATCTAAAGGCACCTTTACTGTAAACTTATGACTGAAATGAGGGGAAACAGCATTTTGTGCATTCCTATTGCTACAATATTTTTAAGACTTAAAAGAAAGTCAGGTATTTTCTCTGCCCCTTCTGATCAAAAGCAGGACATAAATTAAGCTTTGTAAAGATTACCTAAGTTTCCAATTGTAAAGGTGTTTCTTCTCCCTGGGAAAAGAGAAGAAGGTTTGTTCCCTACCTTACCAGACAACTCTAATATTGCCTATACATTCCCTGGTCACCTTCTCAGAACGTACTCCCTCCCAGAAGCCCCAAATCTCTTTTCCTCTGTCCAACCTCCCTCCCATACTTTCCCACCCTGAAGATGGTATACAGGTCCCAAATTCCTCCTCTTTGTAAACTTCTATGTTAAGCGTAAAGTCTTTCTATTTATTAAACTGTCTTTTGTCAGTTTAATTTGTAGAGCCCCAGTTATGAAACCTAGGAGAGTAAAGGAGGTTTTCTTCTCCCCTATAATACCCACACACCTAGCCACAGAGGACTGACAGGAAAAAGGGCGGGGGGGAGTAGAAATGGCTAGTAAAATTCAAACCCATTTCCCAGGAAAGAGCACTGCAGTTGCAGTCCATACTTTCCATTTCCCCATGACTCTCAAGAGGTGGACTCAGACTAATTACTCAGCAAAATCGTATCTTTCTCATGATGGCACGACATGAGACACAATTTTCCACATCTAGAATAACTCCTACATTGAGTGCCATGCTACACAGCACTTTTGCTATTGGGTGTTCTACAGTTAGGAAGCCAAGAAAATGATTTAGATATTAGTACATTCCAATAAAAGATAACAGCTCCCAATAGAGTTTACAACCTCCATGAACATTATTTTTATTTCTTTAAATGATGGATTCAAAACAGTGTACTGCAGCAGAGTCAAGTTCCTTCTTAATAAAAATATAATAAACAACTCTAGTTTAGCTTTAGCTAGCTGTTTTAAAAATTGCTAAGTATCTACCAGACAAAACAGGAACATATATTTAAAACGGCTCCAATGCAGCACAGGACCATCAAGATAATTCTGGAAACTAGATAAAAAGGGCTATTAGAGCTTTTTCTACAGCTTTTCTCATTATGCCTTCTACTCTCCTGGGTTTGCAAATTAAAAAAGGTCATATCATCCTGAGATTTGTCTTGGTGAGGGAGGAAAGGGAACTCAACAAGCACTTAAGTAGGTGTAAGTATCTTTAGACTACCTAATAAGATTCTACTTATTGAGCCAGTAAATTCAGTTTCACATATTAAAACAAAAGGAAACCAACTTAAAAATGTACTAAGCATGACAACTATGTAAAGTTTTAACTCCTGCTTAAAAGAATACTTAATGGCTTCATTAGGAGAAATGAGTTAAAAAACTCTTTGCGGTCCCATGGACTGTAGCCTGCCAGGCTCCTATGTCCACAGGATTCTCTAGGCAAGGATACTGGAGTGGGCTGCCATGCCTTCCTCCAGGGGATCTGGAACCCGCTAAGTCTCCTGTATTGGCAGGCGAGTTCTTCACCACCAGCACCACCTGGGAAGCCCCAACCTCCGTTCTATTGGTAAATTAGAAAGCACCTAAGTTACCATGTCAGACGCCACTAAGAAGAAAAAGAAGTCAAGGTTCTTGCTTTTTTAGTAATTCAACCAACTTAAATAATCAAAACATAAGACAACATGAATTAAGTCCTAGAAAGACATATACAGGTAAAATGCTAAAGGAAGAAACAAGTAATTTAGATTGGGGGAAGGGAAAGTGTAAAAAGAATTTATGGAAATGGCTGCAGAAATGCATTTTTTGTTTTCTTTCTTTTAGGGAAGAAGTTAGGAGAAAGGCTGAAGCAGCAGTCTGAATGAAGATATGATGCACCCTGTAGCTTTCTGAGGCTAGCTAGGGCTGAGGATGGTGGAAATGGTGGGAGACAAAGCCAACAAGACTGGAGAGAGGGTCAGACTGGGGCCTGGAAGGTGGGACTTTTACCAGCAATCAGTGAAGAACTAGTTTTAAAACAGGAAACTGGGAATTCAATTTTTGTGTCTGAGATAGCTGCAGTATGTATGAGAATGAAGAAGGAATTTTAAAAGCAGGCAGGCAAAGAGGTTATTACATGGTCTAGCAATAATACCATCTTTACTTAGAGCGGATGCAATGGAGAATGGTAAAAGGTGATAAATATGATCAAGAGGAAGAGAAGACAAAGAATTCTGTAAAACAGATCCCAAAGAGTTCTGACAAAATTTCTTTTCTTCTTTAGTTTCAGCAGTATAGACTGGTAGAAACAGCATGAACACAGTGTTTAGAGATGTGGGTTCAAATTTTAGCCTAATCTCTTAATGATCACCAGGCAAATCATTTAATGTATCTAAGACTGTTCATTCAACTACCTCAAGGGATTGTCAACTGTATACATGGAAGGTATTCAATACAACTGTCAGTCAAGCTCTCTTCCCACTCATCCCTTTACCAGCCTATCAAAAAAAAATCAGTTAAAAACCAGTGAAGGTTATCATGAAAAGGCACAAGTTTTTAGGCCACTGGAATTTTCTGAAAAGAACTCACAGGTTCTCCCTCCCCTGTCTATTCTACACATGCTTTGTTCATAGCAATGCTCAATAATAATCATTTTATTTTCATTTCCCCTATAACTATGACCACATTCTTATAGTATTATTACTCTTACTGTGGATTTGTAGATTCTTTACTATCTTTCCAAATATTAGTTTACACTGTGGGAACTTCTACAAAAGTCCTGTATAGTCCTCACGGTACACTGCTTAAAGAAAACAAATGGTCCTACGAACAAAATCAACCAAATGGAGGAGCGAGAAATTGTGTCATAAACGAAGTACTCAATTTCACAAGTATCTGATTCATTTTATCATTTATTACATTACATCACTTTATTGCAAAGAATGGAACTAAGACTGTTTCTGGCTTGTTACTTTTCTAGGTCTAAAAAGCTAGCAGGGCTTTTCAATATTTCAAATAATATTTAGATGACAATAAAAACCAAGAGGAAGAAAAATCAAGACCCAAATGCTAAATTCTTGTCCTTGCAACTTCTCTGGTTACTAACACACACACACGGATCCCTGTAATTCATTCACGGCCCTGGTAAAATTATGATAAGTCGATGTCAGAGGTTAGCTTATTATAATTTTATGGGGGCCATGAATGAATTACAGGGATCCATGTGTGTGTTACTCGCTCACTTTGTGTCCGACTCTTTGTGATCCCATGGACTCTAGACTAGTCCCACCAGGCTCCTCTGTCTATGGAATTCTCCAGGCAAGAATACTGGAGTGGGTTGCCATTCCCTTTTCCAGGGGATCTACTTGACCCATGGATCAAACACGAGTCTCCTGCACTGCAGGCAGATTCTTTACTGTCTGAGCCTCCAATGAAGGCCACAGGGATCCACGGACCCCCTAAAACTGTTTACAAACATTTATGTGTTAAGTGCATTCTCCTACTCTTAAAGGGCACTAACCTCCAAAATATTAAGAACCACTAATCTGCGGGAGGTAGATGCCTCCAAATGAGGGTCTTTGATGCTTTTGAACTGTGGTGTTGGAGAAGACTCTTGAGAGTCCCTTGAACTGTAAGGAGATCCAACCAGTCCATCCTAAAGGAAATCAGTCCTGAATATTCATTGGAAGGACTGATGCTGAAACTCCAATACTTTGGCCACCGGATGCGAAGAACTGACTCATTTGAAAAGACTCTGATGCTGGGAAAGACCTGGGAAAGGCGGGAGGAGAAGGGGACGACAGAGGATAAGATGGTTGGATGGCATCACCGACTCGATGGACATTGAGTCTGAGTAAGCTCCGGGAGTTGGTGATGGACAGGGAAGCTTAGCGTGGTGCAGTCCATAGGGTCGCAAAGAGTCGGACACGACTAAGCGACTGAACTGAACTGAAGCGCCACAGGAAGCCGAAGCTGCAGAGGGGAGGAGCCCTGCCCTTAGAGACACGTAAACCAACGGTAGGGAAGCTCAGGGATTGTAAGCGGGGGAAGGCTTTTTAGAGCCCTGACTTGACCCTGATTTTCCTGGTTTCAGGCTTCACTGGGCCCTTCTTAAGAGAAGAGACGAAAAGAACAATCGGACTTCCCGCGGAGTCCGTCTCTCTTCACACACAGCACCTCCTAGGATGCTGCAGAAGCTCCGGAAGCCGAGCGGACAGCAGAGAAGACATCCTGACCCGAGCTAGGACAGAGACACTGGCTCCGCCTGCGATTTACCTTCATTGGGTCGGCGAGGTAGAGTTTCTCCGCTGCGCGACTGAACTCCTCCCAAGTCTGGTACTGAGGCATCGTGGGACCGCGGCAGAAGGACAGAAAGAGGCACGGCTGTGGACCGGAGGCGGCGCAGCACGGCCCACCTACCTTCCTAACTCCCACAGCCGGCTACCGAGACAGGGGCCCAGAAGCTCAAAGATGGCGGCGCCGTCTCGCACCAACGCCTCGCTCCATTGGCCAGCCGGGATCGTCCTTGCCCAATGGGAAGGAGGGATGTTGCACAGGAGGCGGAGCCCCAAGCGTGTGAGTCTGGGAGAGGGTCCGAAGAGGTGGAGAGAGGGGAGACGATGGAGGTTGCCACAGCGCCCCTTGTAGGACTGGAGGAGGATCTGTCCCGCTGTCCTCCTGGCTGGACGACAACGGTAAAGCCCAGGTTTCTTCAGCAAAGATAGAGCGGCTTAGTGATAAGCGCTGGAGCTGTCTCGCCTACAGCTTAGTAAAAGGCGAGACAAAAACAGAAGAGTGCAATGGAGAGCTTTCTATGATAGACATCTGTGTCTAGAGGACGCTAACGGGGATGGCACAAGTTGAATCTTGAGAAACATGACGGGTGTTGAACAGGTGGGCAGGGCAGGACGTCGAGGCCCATTTTAGATCCGTAGTGTATTTAATGTGGGCATCCCTTGGAGGAGGGCATGGCTGCTGCTGCTGCTGCTGCTGCTAAGTCGCTTCAGTCGTATCCGACTCTGCGATCCCATAGACGGCAGCCCACCAGGCTCCCCCGTCCCTGGGATTCTCCAGGCAAGAGTACTGGAGTGGGGTGCCACTGCCTTCTCCGGAGGGCAGGGAGTGGGCAACCCACTCCAATGTTCTTGCCTGCAGAATCCCATGGACAGAATAGCCATAGAGTTGCAAAGAGTCAGATAGGACCGAAGCGACTTAGGATGCAAGCACGTATTTGGGGCACGGGGGAAGAATGGGAAGAAATCATATCACTTAAGCCGGAAGAAATTTGAACTTTGTTCTCCAGGCTATGGAGTGAGGTAGAAGGGTATTTTTCTTTAATCAAGTTGAAATATATTTTATGTATAGTAAAACATCAGTTTTAAGGCTTTCCTGGCGGCTCAGTGGTAAAGAATCCGCCTGCCAATGCAGAAGATACAGCTTCTATCCCTGGTCCCGGGAAGATCTCACATCCCGGTGAGCCACTAAGCCCGTGCCCCACAACTCCTGAGACTGCGCCCTAGAGCCTGTGCGCTAAAACAAGAGAAGCCACCACAGTTAGAAGCCCCAAGCACCACAACGAAACAAAGAGCAATCCCCCGCCCGCCAGAACTTGAGAAAGCCGTTGCAAAGCAAGGAAGACCCAGTACAGCCAAAAATAAATAAATACAATTATAGAAAGTAAATTATAGTAAACACATCGGCCCTGGACTTTGCTCTCCATTGTTCAGCAAGTGGAAAGCCGGCAGATGTTAATCACAACAGGACGCGGTATGATTAATTTTTATTTTTAGAACACGTCACTAGTGGCTGTAGGGAAGCTGAATCGGTGAAGTCCAGCCTGTGCAAGGTCAAAAGTGAAAGCCTTTGTTCTTTCACCTAAGTTGGTTACCTCCTATGATTGTTTCCATGCCCTTGCTTCCCATTCAATCTCATTCCCACCATAGTACCTTCTACTCTGTCCCCACCTCAACTCTCAAATGAAGTTGCTTTCACAAGGTCACTAACTGCTCTCAGAGTCACTAGTGACCTTCATATTGCCCAGTCCAGCTGACAATCCTTTCTTTTTTTAATTTTTAAAATATATTCATCTATATTTATTTCTTTATTTCCTTGCACTGGGTCTTCCTTGCGGCACATGGCATCTCTTTCTCTGATCAGGGATGGAGGCTGGGCCCCCTGCATTGGGAGTACGGAGTCTTAGCCACTGGACCACCAGGGAAGTCCCTCAATCCTTTCTTGACCAGATCATTCAGCCGCATCTGAGGGCACATGCCACTCCTTCATCCTTGAGATTTCTCAGCTGCTTGGTTTTTTTTTACTCCATCCTTCCTTGCTCCTTCTTCTGCCTCTTTGGTTTTTCCCTCTCTGGCTCTGTCCTAGCCTCCTCCACTCCCTTGGCCCTTCAACACTGGGTCCTGAGGTATCATACTTTGATTTCACCCTCTGAGTTTTTCCTGGGCAATATTTGGGTTTTCACTTTCGCCTCTATGCTGCTTAGTGCAGGTTCTTCCGTGAGCTTCAGATTCATATCCAAATGCCTTCCAGGCCTTGGGCTAACTCCAGAGTTCAATTTCGGGAGACGAAAACAATTTTTCAGCAAGTTGAAGCAATTTGTAAGCCATAAATATGATGCGTCCTTTTTGACATTTTACTATTGCCATTCGGCAAATTATTAGCCACTCATACACCATATTTGACTGCCAGGAATTCAATAACTTTTAAGGGTCAGTGTGTTGGGCAAAATCCTTATAAGCTAAAGAGGTCAGGGGTAGCGATAATAAGGCAAATTCACCCATACCGATAATTAAAGACAGGAACGTGGCACAGTGCGGGAGAGAGAAATCATCTCACAAGATTTAGTGCAGGACAGAGTCTTTCCACAAGATTTAGTGGTACTTCCTCCCTCTTTCCCCTAAGGAGGAAGGTCTGTTGTTGTTGTTAAGATAGAAACGGCTGTTTTTTAATTCTTTCCCAGAAGCCTTTTGTCCTTTGTTCCCCTCGGTTGTCTTCTAAAAGCTGGCAGCATAGGGTGTGTAGACTGTTGTAGGAGTAGGTTCTTAAGTGGGTTCTTACATTTGCAATCATAACAGTCCCCAGTGCTGCTGGCATGTCGGGAACTAAAGGTCATTATGTTGATTTTCATACATTAAGCATTTGTGGAACTCTCGATACGCCGGGACTCAAAGAAGTCCCAGTTCTCCTGTGCCTTCCTAGGTCTCATGAATTCAGTGCAGCACAGTTAGAGTGAAAGAGAAGCCAACAGAAAAACCGGTTTGCCCAGGAGCTGGATCCAGCATGGGGAGGGAAGGAAACCTGAGAGCGCCCCGACGGGGCCGGGCTGCTTTGGCCTGGTGTCCAGTGGAGGGCAGTGGTGAGCAGATGGTCCCACAGAGACGGATCCCTGAGAGCCGACTTCAGCCTTTTCATGATCCCTATGGAGTGCGGGAAGAAATATCAATAACCTCAGATATGCAGATGACACCACCCTTATGGCAGAAAGTGAAGAGGAGCTAAAAAGCCTCTTGATGAAAGTGAAAGAGGAGAGTGAAAAAGTTGGCTTAAAGCTCAACATTCAGAAAATGAAGATCATGGCATCCAGTCCCATCACTTCATGGGAAATAGATAGGGAAACAGTGGAAACAGTGTCAGACTTTATTTTTGGGGGCTCCAAAATCACTGCAGATGGTGACTGCAGCCATGAAATTAAAAGACGCTTACTCCTTAGAAGGAAAGTTATGACCAACCTAGGCAGCATATTCAAAAGCAGAGACATTACTTTGTCAACAAAGGTCCATCTAGTCAAGGCTATGGTTTTTCCAGTAGTCATGTATGGATGTGAGAGTTGGACTGTGAAGAAAGCTGAGCACCGAAGAATTGATGCTTTTGAACTGTGGTGTTGGAGAAGACTCTTGAGAGTCCCTTGGACTGCAAGGAGATCCAACCAGTCCATTCTGAAGGAGATCAGCCCTGGAATTTCTTTGGAAGGAATGATGCTACAACTGAAACTCCAGTACTTTGGCCACCTCATGCGAAGAGTTGACTCATGGGAAAAGACTCTGATGGTGGGAGGGATTGGGGGCAGGAGGAGAAGGGGACAACAGAGGATGAGATGGCTGGATGGCATCACGGACTCACGTGAGTCTGAGTGAACTCCAGGAGTTGGTGATGGACAGGGAGGCCTGGCATGCTGCGATTCATGGGGTCGCAGAGAGGGACACGACTGAGCGATTGGACTGGACTGAACTGAACTGATGGAGTGCGTAAGCCTGCCTTACCTGAGGCGGGTATTGGTGCGTTTTGTTTATCGTTTGCTCAGTCTCAACTTTTCCTTTCCAGAAAGAGCCTTAGCTCTTACTTAACTGTCAGGAACTTCCAACCCAGTTTAATTAATTACTGATTGAGCACCTCTTCTGTGTCAGTCACCCTGCCAGGCATTCTACAGTGAAAACAAAGATGTGCCTGAGCAGCTTGAATGCTAATGTGAGCAGAGCAGGGTGTAGGTATAAGGCGAGTTTATAAATGATCAAGACTGGAGGCAGAAACAAGCGTTTATGGGGATTCAAGCAGGTCTCAGCATCCCCTCCTCCCAGGTGTTTGGGGATGGGGCGGGTGGTCTGAAGGTAAAGACAAGAATGTGACTGTGTGAAGCCCAGAACTGACTCCCAGGAACCACATCCCACACTGCCCAGTTCTGTGGATCAGAAGCCCAGAGCTGCCTAGGAACAGTGAGGGTCACCTTGAGCCTGGGGGGACAGGGTGGGAAAGGGAGGGAGGGAGGGACACAGGCCAAGATAGAAGGCAGGTGGAGATAGAAATCACCCCAAGAAACAAAGCCCATTTCCAGAGCCCAGCTCAAGGGGGCTCAGAGACCAAAGGTGCTAGCACCCTCAAGCCACGCCTACTGATAAACCCACCGCCCAGGCAGATGACAGAGTTCCCAAGGCTGTCCCTCAGTGTCCTCCTTACACTCTGTTCTTAAAATGCTAACATGCCACGGTCTGGGCAGGTAATGATCCTTCTGTTGCTGTTGTGTTGTGCTTCGTCACTCAGCCATGCAGACTCCTTGTGATCCCATGGACTGTAACCCACCAGACTCCTCCGTTCATGGGGTTTTTCAGGCAGGAGTACTGGAGTGGGTTATCATTCTCTCCTCCAACAGATGCTCCCAATTCAGGGATGGGAACCACATCTTCTACACTGGCAGGCGGATTCTTTACCGCTGAGCCAATGATTCCTTTAAGGTGAAACAGATTTCAAGTAGAATGAACATACCTCAAAAACCAACAGGGGGATAAAGCCTTGTCTTGTCTGGCCGTGCTGACGAGAGAGTAGGCTCTGATTGAGTTGTGGGGATCAGAAAGGCCACCATCCATGCTGCCTCCTCTGGGGGAAGCTGGGTCAGGCCAGGACAGATGCTGCCCAACCGATGCCCCGGAGACCAGAGGGCAATGACAGGAGCACCAGGATTCCCGAGGCTGCTGGCTTGTCAGTTTCATCTGAAACTGATTAAAATGCAATGCAAACCCAAGTAGCTGGGAAGAAAAGGTCAGTATTTTACCCCTGTCTGCTCTCCTCCCTCAGCACACTGCGCTCTGGCCTGGGTCCCATCAATGCTCAGATTTCCCCTTCACCCGGGCAGCCCCGCACTGCCCAGAAACCCCAGAGAATGGTCCTATTGTAGATGAGACAAACCAAAATAGCAGCATCTTCTGTTCTCTGCCTTAGGGAGATTCACTTAAAACCCCAGAGTCCCAGATGTGGACGACAATGGAAGTTGTTGTTGCAAATTAGTGATCCTGGAACAGATGAGAGGCAGGTAGTCGGAAAGCAGCCAGGGTGGTGGGTTGGGCTGTGAAGAGAGAACAATTACACAGTCACTCCATTAACCCAATTAGTAGTCACTGGCAGGAATTCTGTTCACCACTCAAAGAAGCACGGTGGGAAAGGTGGGAAAAGGGGACAACCAACCTGTGGAGGGTGATTGGGGCTGGGGTTGGGGAGGGCGGGATTGCTGCTGGAACAAAAGGTCTAGAAATAAAGCTTCGTTTATTCCTAAGCTGGTAAATGTTATTTTTACCATTTTAAAAAATATTCTCTCTCTCTCTTTTTTTTTTTAATTAAAAAAAGAAAAAAACCTGTGCCCTGGAGCATTCGGATGAACAGTGTTTGCGTTAATTAAGAAATCGGATGACATCTCCACTCCACAGCAGGCTCTGCTGTGGAAACTCTCCGGGTGGCCTGGGAAACGGTGACTGTGGACTCTTGATTGATCACAGCTGTCACGTCCTCAGCCAGTCAGTCCAACAAGTCAGTCAGTATGTCCTACGTGTCTACCTGATACTCTCTGGAGTTTTAGGGGGGTGGGGAGTGGACACAGCATTAAGCAGGCTGTGGCTGTGTGCACAACTTGAATGAGTAAGGAGCATTTGCATTCAAGTCACAAAATTCTGAGCAGAGAAGGGATAGGTTAATGGGGGGGGGTGGGTGGAATCAGGAAAAGCTGCACAAAGGAGCTGGATATAAAAAAATAAAGGTCAGAGGACTTCCCTGGTGGCTCAGTGGTAAAGAATCCACCTGCCAGTGCAGAAGACATGGCTTTGATCCCTGATCTGGGAAGATCCCACATGCCGTGGGGCAACCAAGCCCATGTGCCACAACTACGGGGCCTGTGCTCTCGAGTCCAGGAGCCGCAACTCCTGAGCCCATGCACTGCAGCTACTGAAGCCTGTACGCCCTAGAGCCCTCTCTCTGCCACAAGAAAAGTCACCGCAATGAGAAGCCCAAGCACCGCAACCAAGAGTGGCCCCTGCTCGCTGAACCTAGAGAAAAGCCCACGCAGCAGTGAAGACCCCGCACAGCCAAAAATAAATAAACAACATTATTTTAAGAGATAAAGGCCAGATCATGACGTGGAACAGGCAGGCTTTAGAATACAGAGACGGAGAAGGCAATGGCAACCCACTCCAGTGTTCTTGCCTGGAGAATCCCAGGGACGGGGGAGCCTGGTGGGCTGCCGTCTGTGGGGTCACACAGAGTCGGACACGACTGAAGCGACTTAGCAGCAGCGGCAGCAGAATACAGAGAAGGTGTAAGTGAAGGCACAAACAGTTAGGGAGCCGATAGAGCCCTTCTCCAGGGTGACGCTGGGGTGCTCGCAATAGGGTGATTTTAGTGACAGAGATGACCCACTGGGAAAGAGAGCACTGGAATGGCCCTCGACGATGGGAAACATGGTGAGAAAGGTCCTCCCACACCCTGTCTCTGGATTTTATCTTTTTAGAGGCCAGGGTGAGGGACTGGCCTGGGAGCTTTACGTGGCTGCCTGAGGCTGCAGGAACCAGGGTGTTGATAACTCCAGGCTTCATCAGTAAGTCAAGGGAGAAAGGGAACTCTCCCAAGTCCAGCATACTGGGTGACTGTGGGAGGACAGATGGAGAAGATAAGCCCAGCCCCAGGGGAAATCTTGTCTGAAAAGGTGTCTGCCTGGCTTCTTCCCCACTTAGACCTGGGAGCTGCTGCCCCGCGGCTCCCAACCCCCACCTCTCACTCTATTACCACTCTCTCCATGCGCCATTGTGCTCTCTCTCAGTTTCTCTCCTGCTCTTACTCCCTTCTCACCTTTCACAGCCTTCCAGCCACTGAAACAGGAAAATGGTAAAACATGCAAAGCTTTGGCTTCAGCACAAAGGTGAGGTGTTCCATGTCTTTTGGGTCTGACCCGTTGCAAGCCATCTTTGTCTGGTTGCTCAAGCTCCTGCTAAGCTTTGTTGCCCTTCATGGTCTGTCTTCAGGAGGCAGGGACTGGGAAGGCAGACACTGATCTCTGACCATGCAGACAGTAAATATTTGCTGATGGCCAGCATGATGACATGTGGAGAAACTAACCCCTGCCCAAGGCTGTTAGGAAAAGATTCTTTGATCACTGACCGATGGAACTTCCGTATCCCCGGAGATGTCTCAGGCATATATGCTGGGATCTTTAAAATTGTTGTAGGCATTGGGGTGAGGGCTGGGAAACATGTCCATACTGGCTTCTGGGCCTCCTTTCTTCTGGGTGTGGGTCACCAATCTCCTCATGGACACAGCCTTCCTTTTTCCATTCTGGTTTGAAACCACTCAGGCTCCTGGAAAGCCCTTCCTCCCTCTGCACACGACTGGGATGGTGTTTGTATGTGAACTGATGGGTATTCTATACCCCCTCTGCACCTGACCCACAATACCTGCCTGTTCTCAAAGCCCAAGCCCAACGCCATTCCAACTTCTCGGGTTTCGTAACTGCCCCGTGAACTGCACCTGGTCCTTCTTCCCCTGGGGCTGTGGGGTTGGAGGCAGAGTAGACGGCCACCTGGTTTACCCTCTCCCTGATGACTGGGGTTTTGGAGGCTGATTCACTATTGCATAAGTCAGAGAGAGCCCCACGGCTCCAGGCATCTTCCAGGAGTGAGTGACCGCTCCCTCCAGGCTGGAGGAGACTAGAAGGTCTGGGGCTCACCCCTGGGCACAGGCAGGATAGCTACTTGGGGAGTGCAGGGATGTGCACACAAGCTCTGGCATGGTGCCTGGGGAGCTTCCCAGCATCCCCTCGAGAGCCCCTGGCCCACCTCCCAGTTGAGCTCAGCTGGGAGGCCCAGGCTCAGCTCTAAGCAAGCCTGGACAGAAGTGGCCATGAAGCTCACCATGACCTGGCAGCTCGCACTGCAAGCACAAACAGGCCTTTAAAAAGCCTCCTTGCTTTCTGGGGTGGGGGTGCGGGCAGACAGGGCAAGTGGCTGTTGGTGGCCCTGCGTCACGTTCTGGTGTGGTTCCAGGTGACCGGCGCCACCACCTCTTTTCTGTCCAGATGCGGAGGCCAAGGGGGCTCCTGGGAGAGAGCTGCTTTGAACTCCTGCGCCCTGTCTTGGTGTTGGGAAGCCTTACAGCTGCTCTGCACTGGCAGAGCCTTCTCTTGCTAACTTGGGGCTTTTTGGATCAGGGTGTTGGTGAAGCAGAGTTTTGGCAAGAGCCTTAGTAGCTGTTGCCAAGAGGAGAATGAAAGGAGATAATTAGACCTGGTAATTGGCTTGCTTTTTACTTTTTTATAGGCAACAGTGACTATGGCTGGGAGAAGAAGACACAGCAGAAAGCTGTCCTCCAGGATCAAGGCTAAGCTGTCTCAATTTTAGGGGAAAAGGCTGGTCCCCGACCAGTCCAGGACTTCCTGTCACCGCTTGCCTGACACATCCGTCTGGCTGTGAAGTGCTTCTCTGCATCCTATGCTATGGTACCCGGGTCCATATGAACCCCAGGACCAGACATCTTAGAACTTTGAATCCAAAGGTAACCTTTAGATGGAGTTACCCAATTCTGGCGCCTCCAAGAAGAGATGCCGTGGGACCTATTGCAAAGGGCTTTATCAAAGGCTTTTGTTTCTGGGCAGAGCTGACTCATCATTTCCCCCAGATAAGTTTGCTCTCTGGGAGGTTTCCAGGCCCCCATCCCTCCAGCTGGCCGTTTCTCCAGACCAGATGGTTCATTTTAGATCTCAATTTGCAACGTGCTACCCTTTGTGGGCACATGTTCTGGATTCATCCCAAACGGAGCAGCTGATTCACTCGGATGTTCTGGGAAGCCCTCCCGTTTGACTCCACCTCAGCACATCAGCATAGAAGCTGCGAGTCAGATTTCCAGTTTCTGTGGGGAGCCTATTGATTCTAAGCCCAGAAGTGCAGTCCTGGGAGACTGACGTCAGATCTCAGGCAGGGCGCCTGGGAGCCCCGCATAGGGTCTTTGAGTGCTGCTGTTGCCTTTGGGAGAGCTGCTCCCTCAAAGTTTGTCAGAGGTGGACTCTGGTGGGATCATGACCCGTTCTGTGGCCATTTAATATTTTGGATAAAAGTAGAAGAAATAATTCATGACCAATTTGATCTCCAAGATTTTAAGTTTAAACAGGATGGCTTTTCTGTAGCTTCTCTCCTTCCCAGTTACTCACTGTTTATTCAGTAGACAGTTGTTGATCACGAACTGTGCACCAGACGTTGTGCTTAGGGCTCAGGGATAAGAATAAAAAGACGATGCTTGCCTTCAAGGCACTTAATGACTAATGTCTGAGATAGGCAGGCACTGAGAACAAAGTGAGTGAGAGCTGACGTAACACAGTGGTCAAGAGCTGAGATTCAGGAGCCAGACCCCCCAGATTCCTGCTCTGCTATTTTGCAAGGATGTAACTTTGGACACATTACTTCTCCCATATGTGCACCAGTTTTCTCATCGGTAGAATGAGAATATAATAATGATACCCACTTTAGTGTTTTATGAGGATAAATTCGTTACTAGATTTAAAGTTCTTGTAACTGTGCCAGGGGTAGTGAGGGTGGTACATATTTGAGATAGTTTAAAGCTGGAACATCAAGAGGGTTAATTGGATGAAGGATTTAAGAAAAAGGAAGGGGTCAGGTTTATATCCCAGGATTCTGGAATATGGACATGTGTAGCCAGGAAAGCTCTTTTGAGTCTAGGGACCACTACCATATAAATATTTTTTTTCTTTTTGTTTTCAAATTTGTTTATTCTTTAATTGGAGGTTAATTGCTTTACAGAATTTTGCTGTTTTCTGTCAAACCTCAACATGAATCAGCCATAGGTATACATATATCCCTTCCCTCCTGAACCTCCCTCCCATCCCCCTCCCAATCCTACCCCTCTAGGTTGATACAGAGATCTTGTTTGAGTTTCCTGAGCCACACAGCAAATTCCCATTAGCTATCTATTTTACATATGATAATGTAAATTTCCATGTTACTCTCTCAATACATCTCCTCTCCTCCCCTCTCCCCATGTCCATAAGTCTGTTCTCTATGTCTGTTTCTCCATTCAGTTCAGTTCAGTTCAGTCGCTCAGTCGTGTCCAACTCTTTGCTACCCCCATGAATTGCAGCACGCCAGGCCTCCTTGTCCATCACCAACTCCCAGAGTTCACTCAAACTCACGTCCATCGAGTCAGTGATGCCATCCAGCCATCTCATCCTCTGTCATCCCCTTCTCCTGCCCCCAATCCTTCCCAGCATCAGAGTCTTTTCCAATGAGTCAACTCTTCGCATGAGGTGGCCAAAGTACTGGAGTTTCAGCTTCAGCATCATTCCTTCCAAAGAACACCCAGGGCTAATCTTCTTTAGAATGGACTGGTTGGATCTCCTTGCAGTCCAAGGGACTCTCAAGAGTCTTCTCCAACACCACAGTTCAAAAGCATCAATTCTTTGGTGCTCAGCTTTCTTCACAGTCCAACTCTCACATCCATACATGACTACTGGAAAAACCATAGCCTTAACTAGACGGACCTTAGTCGGCAAAGTAATGTCTCTGCTTTTCAATATGCTATCTAGGTTGGTCATAACTTTTCTTCCAAGGAGTAGGCATCTTTTAATTCCATGGCTGCAGTCACCATCTGCAGTGATTTTGGAGCCCAGAAAAATAAAGTCTGACACTGTTTCCACTGTTTCGCCATCTATTCCCCATGAAGTGATGGGACCAGATACCACGATCTTGCTTTTCTGAATGTTGAGCTTTAAGCCAACTTTTTCACTCTCCTCTTTCACATTCATCAAGAGGCTTTTTAGCTCCTCTTCACTTTCTGCCATAAAGGTGGTGTCATCTGCATATCTGAGGTTATTGATATTTCTCTCAGCAAGCTTGATTCCAGCTTGTGCTTCTTCCAGTCCAGCGTTTCTCATGATGTATTCTGCATATAAGTGAAATAAGCAGGGTGACAATATACAGCCTTGACGTACTCCTTTTCCTATTTGGAACCAGTCTGTTGTTCCATGTCCAGTTCTAACTGTTGCTTCCTGACCTGCATATAGATTTCTCAAGAGGCAGGTCAGGTCAGGTTTCTCCATTGCTGCCCCACAAATAAACTCTTTGGTACCATCTTTCTAGATTCCGTATATATGCATTAGTATATGATACTTATCGTTCTCTTTCTGACTTACTTCAGTCTGTATAATAGGCTCTAGGTTCATCCACCTCATTAGAACTGACTCAAATGCATTCCTTTTAATGGCTGAGTAATATTCCACTGTATATACGTACCACAACTTCTTTATCCACTCATCTGTTGATGGACATCTAGGTTGCATCCATGTTCTAGCTATTGTAAACAGTGCTGCAGTGAACAATGGGATACGTCTGTCTTTTTCAGTTTTGGTTTCCTCAGGGTATATGCCTAGGTGTAGGATTGCTGGGTCATATGGTGGTTTTATTCCTAGTTTTTTAAGGACTCTCCATACCGTCTTCCATAGTGGCTGTATCAATTTACATTCCCACCAACAGTGCAAGAGGGCTCCCTTTTCTCCACACCCTCTCCAGCATTTATTGTTTATAGACTTTTTGATGATGGCCATTCTGATCGGTGTGAGGTGATATCTCATTGTAGTTTAGATTTGCATTTCTCTAATAATGAGTGATGTTGAGCATCTTTTAAATATTTTAAAAATAGAATTATAATTGATTTATAGTATTGTGTTTTAGGTATACAGCAAAGTGATTCAGTTTTACATATATATGTATGTATATTTTTCTTTGATTCTTTTCCATTATAGTTTCTTATGAGATATTGAATATAGTTCTCTATGCTGTACAGTAAATTCTCATTGTTTGTGTATTTTATATATGGCCATGTGCATGTTAATCTCATACTCCCAGTTTATCCCTCTCTCTTCCCCTTTGATAGCCATAAATTCACTTTCTATGTCAGTGAATTTATTTTTGTTTTGTAAGTAAGTTCTTTGACTATTTTGTAAATATTCCACACATAAGTAATATCGTATGATTTTTGTCTTCCTGTGTCTGACTTACTCCACTTAGTAGTATAATCTCTAGGTCCGTCTGTGTGGTTGCAAGAGGCACTGTTCACTCTTTTTGTGGCTGATGTTCCACTGTGTATAGATATACCACACCTTCTTTTCCCATTCGTCTGTCAATGTACTGTTAAGCTGCTTCCATGTCTTGGCTACTGGATATAGTGCTACTATGAATAGTGGGATGCACATGTCTGTTTTAATTAGAGCTTTCATCTTTTCTGGATATATGACCAGGAGTGGGGTTGAAGGATCATATGGTAACTCTGTTGATCGTTTTTTAAGGAAACTCCATACTGTTTTCCATAGTGACTGCACCAGTTTACATTCCAAACAGTGTAAGACAGTTCCCTTTCTCTACATCCTGTCCAGAATTTATTGTTCCACTAAGAGTCGGACACGACTGAGCGACTTCACTTTGACTTTTCACTTGGAGAAGGAAATGGCAATCCACTCCAGTATTCTTGCTTAGAGAATCCCAGGGATGGGGGAGCCCGGTGGGCTGCCGTCTATGGGGTCGCACAGAGTCGGACACAACTGAAGTGACTTAGCAGCAGCAGCAGATTTTTTGATAATAGCCGTTCTGACCGGTGTGAGGTGATACTTCATTGTAGTTTTGATTTACATTTCTCTAATAATTACCAATGTTGAGCATATTTTCATGTGCCTATTGGCCATCTGTATGTCTTCTTTGGAGAAATGTCTATTTCTCTGGTCGTTTTTTAATTGGGCTTTTTGTTCTTTTGCTATTGAGTGGTATGATCTATTTTTCTATTCTGGAAATTAAGCCCAGTTGTCAGTTGCATCATTTGCAAATGTTTTCTGCTAGTTTTAGGTTGTCTTTTTGTTTTTGTTTATGGTTTCCTTTGCTGTGCAAAATCTTATAAGTTTGATTAGGTCTAATTTGTTTCTTATTGCTTTTATTTCTATTATCTTGGGAGACTGACCTAAGAAAACACTGCTACAGTTTATGTCAGAGAATGTTTTGCCTATGTTCTGTTCTAGGAATTTTATGGCATCATGTCATATTTAAGTCTTTAAGCCATTTTGAGTTTATTTTTGTATATGTTGTGAGGCAGTGTTCTAACTTCATTAATTTACATGCAGCTGTCCAGCTTTCCCAGCAGCGCTTGCTGAAGAGACTGTCTTTTCTCTATTGTATATTCTTGCCTCCTCTGTCAAAGATGTATTGGCCATGGGTGTGAGGATTCATTTCTGGGATCTTTATTCTATTCTGTTGATCTCTTTGTCTGTCTTTGTGCCAGGGCCACTGTTTTGATTACTGTTGCTTTGCAGTATTGTTTGAAGCCTGAAAGCATTATGCCTCCATGTTTGTTCTTTTTCCCCAGGACTCCTTTGACAATTTTGGATCTTCTGTGGTTCCTTATAAATTTTAGGATTACTTATTCTACTTCTGTGAAAAATGTGATGGGTAATTTGATAGAGATCACATTAAATCTGGAGATTGCTTTGGGTAGTATAGCCATTTTTACCTATATTAATTCATCCAATCCAAGAGCGTGGGAAATCTTTCCATTTTTTAAAAATCATCTTTGATTTCCTTTATAGATGTTTTATAGTTCTCAGCATATAAGGTCTTTCACTCCATGGTTAGGTTTATTCACAAGCAAGGAATTTTTTAATGCTTTTTTAAATGAGATTTTTTTTTACTTTCTCTTCCTCATATTCCATTGTTAGTGTACAATATATGTATGTGTATATATACACATATATGTATATATATGTACACATATATATAATCTTGAATAATTATGGCCTTGGTTTGTTCCTTTGCAGAGTGGGGATAATAATATCTTCCCTTCCAACCTCAGAAAAACCAGTATTTGAATCTACTATGTACCAGAAAGTCTTCTCTCTACCAGCCCTCCCCACTTCTTACCAACCAATAGCCTGGGTAACTGGAAGATGATGGAGAAGGCAGCACTTGTGTCTGACTTTAATAACAGCAGATATTGCTCTGCTCCTGTTTTACCTCCGTGTGATTCATCTCATTTCCATGCTGTTTGGTTCCTGGTTATTAAAGCCTTGTGACCCCATGGGAGGCTGGTGATTTCCCCAGAAGGAGGATCTGGGAGTGGTAAGAAGCGTCGTGAGAAAAGCTGAACTGCTCAGAGGCAGAGTTTCCTGGATGATATGATACAATAGGTTGAGCACACATATTCCCCTGTGCAGACTGGTCCCTCCGGATCCTGGAGAAACTTCTGGCTTCAAGGAGCTTGTCTGTGCCTCGGGGCTTCTTGTGAGGCAGGATGCATAGGACACAAGCTTGTAAATGAAGGTGGGTGGGGAGCATTCACAACCCTTCACTGAGGGGAGAGGCCGGATTGGGGGTTGGTAGTGCAGGGAGTATGGGAGCCTCGCTGTTATAATAATATTATAGTGAGCCTCTCTCATTATCATGAGCTGCCTTCATGTGTCCTGGAGAGACTTCTTGGCGAGGTTTCAGAGCTTGCCACCAAGACTGCGCCCCGGCTGGCCTGGCAGCCGTGTGGGGGAGGAGGAAGTCTGCCGCAGATCGAGCATTCTGGCCTGATTGGGAGACTGGCCAACTCTAACGGGATTACCATCCGCTGCCCTGATATCTGCCAGGAAGTTGTGAAATGAAATCTCAAGTCCCCTACCACAGAGTGTGTGGGATGACTTGGCTGAAGCAAGAATCCTTGGGGAAATCGGTCTATTTCCCTGGCAATCCATTAGTCTCTTTTCCAGAACAGAAGCTCTGCCTCAGAGACTAGCATTGGGCAACTCTTAGCTCCCTGAGCTGTTTCTTCTCCGCATGGCAGCCTGTGGCACGGGGGAGGAGAGAGATGGTACCCTGGCGGGGTGATGGAGGTGGTGTGGTGACATGAAGAAATGCTTAGGCCGGACCCCAGGAACCAGAAAGCGATGCCCGGCTCTCTTCTCAGCCTCTCCCACACCTCTGACAACCCCCATGCTGTAAGGTCAAGAAGGACTACCTAGGAGCAGTCATCCAGCCCTCTGCATGGATGAAGAAAAGGAACCCTGAGCTTGGTGTCCACATTCCGGGTTGGAGGTCCTGCCAGGTCACTTAATCTATCAGTTAACCTACAAGGCCTCAGTGTAATCTGCTTCTCTTGAAAGGTTCTTGTGAGGATATATTGAAACCCTGAACGTGGAAATTCTTTGTCAACTTTAAAGTGCCTTGGCAGTGGTTTAGTTGCTGAGTCTTGTCTGACTCTTGTGACCTCATAGATTGTAGACCGCCAGGCTCCTCTGTATTCCATGGGATTTCCCAGGCAAGAATACTGGAGTGGGTTGCCATTTCCTTCTCTAGGGGATCTTCCTAATCCAGGGATCGAACCCTTGTCTCCCGCACTGCAGACAGTCTCCTGATGCAGGTGAATTCTTTAGCGTCTGAGCCCCCAGGGAAGCCCATAAAGTACCTTAATCAGAAGGAATTGTTCCAGGCACAGAATCCTCTAGGAGTTGCTCCCAGGGGCTCAGAGGAGCTGAGTGGAGCCTTTTGGGCCTGAGTAGTTCTCTTCTACTGAAGACAGGGAGAAAGGACCTTTCCACATAGCCCTTCTTTCTGCTTTGTCTGATAGGGACATCCCAGCTCTTGCTGGTAGTCTAGGGTCTTAGAGAATAAGAGTTTCTGTGCAAAGATCACAGAGCTGACTGGTTTTCCTGTGAGTACAGGTTTACCTGAGATGCCACCATCACTCGTCTTGGGGCAGCCTGGAGGCTCCCCAGCCCAGGAACCCACAGGGGTCCTGTTTTCAGCAGGGTTTGTGTTTATACATGACAATGTCTTTACCTTTTATCTAGCAAGAGTGAGTAATCTATTTGGGATATTTAACAAAAACCAGACATTACCTCACTGGTGTCTTATCCAGAGCTGTTCCAGTCTTCCCATTAATTCCAGCGACTCGGGGTCCTTGCTGTGTTGAGCAGTATAGAGAGAAATCCGTAGACTCTTTTTCTCTGAGTAAAGGGATTCACAGAACACACTGTTCTGGTAGTTGTATTCATGCCCTTTCTTTCCCCAGTGAACGTCTGTTTTCTTTATTCCGAGAACATAGCGGAGGAATTAACCCAGCTCATCCTCCAAACCGTACTGACTCTGGGCAGCTTTCTCTGGCTCCCCTCTCCCCTCAGGAATATGAAGAATTTATGTGTGAAATCACAGCAGCCTCACAGAGGAGCATCGGGAAATGCTAGAAGCAGGCAGCCCACCTTCTCTGAGGTTGATGGCTGTTTTCTAACAGAGGTGTCAGAGACAGTGGCTCAAGTCACCACAGCCTTGTGAGCAGCTCCAAGAGTACAGCCTGACAGTGCTCACATCTCCTCCAGGTGTGCAAAGGCCTGCTTGCTCCTGAAGGACCTGCCATCGGTCAGCATGGAACCCCTCATGGGTCATTCTCACACAGGAAAGACAGCTATCATAACACCAGGCCAGGCAATGGTACATCTGTGTCTTGCAGTAGAAAAATTGAGGCCCAATTAAAAACTTCCATGTATCCAAAATCAGCATATATTAGATGATATGAAAGAATGATCGTTAATTTTGATAGGTATCATATCATGGCATGATAACATAAGAAAATGTCCATAAGATTGCCCTGGTCTGGTGGTTAAAACCCCAAGTTTCCAGTGCAGGTGGTCCAGGTTTAATCTCTGGTTGGGGAACTAAGATCCTACAGGCCACATGGCCCAAGAAATAAAAATAAATACAATTTTTTAAACAAGGAAAATACCATAGTTGTGTAGATGCTTACTGAAGTATGTAGTAGTGAAATGACGTACCATCTTGGCTTTGCTATAAAATATGTTAGCAAAAACATATATAAAATGGATAATCAACAAGGACCTGCTGTATAGCACATGGATCTCTGCTCAAAGTTATGTGGCAGCCTGGATGGGAGAGGAGTTTGGGGTAGAATGGATACATGTATATATATGGCTGAATCTCTTTGCTATGCACCTGAAACTATCACAACGTTGTTTACTAATCCACTATATCCCAATGCAACATAAAAAGTGTAAAAAATGTTAGTAGAAATATAAGAAAGAAAAAAAGATTTATGATGAAGAACACAAAACCCTTTTAATGGTTGAGTATTTTCTTTTAATTTTTATGGGTGATTGGACATTTTCATAATTAAAAAATTAAAGATACTGTGAACAGTGTTAAAAGACAAGACATAGACTGGAGAAGATATTTAGAACACAAGCTAAATAAAAGGATTTATTATCCAAAGGATTCCTATCCAAATAAAAGGATTCCTATCCAAAATATACAAAGGACCACAAAGCAGTTTTAAAAAAATCATCAACCTCATAGGAAAAAAGGGCATAAGTTAGAACAAGCAATTCCATTCCCAGAAGGGAACACTTGGATGACCAATGCCTACACTCTTTGGTGATCAGAAAAATGCAAATTAGAAAACAAGACACCAATTTATGCCCATTAGATGAGCAAAATATTTTTAAGTCTGGTAATACCGAGTATTAGTTTGTCAACAAAGGTCCGTCTAGTCAAGACTATGGTTTTTCCAGAGGTTATGTATGGATGTGACAGTTGGACTATAAAGAAAGCTGAGCGCAGAAGAATTGACGCTTTTGAACTGTAGTGTTGGAGAAGACTCTTGAGAGTCCCTTGGACTGCAAGGAGATCCAACCAGTGCATCCTAAAGGAGATCAGTCCTGGGTGTTCATTGGAAGGACTGATGTTGAAGCTGAAACTCCAATACTTAGGCCATCAGATGCAAAGAGCTGACTCATTTGAAAAGACCCTGATACTGGGAAAGATTGAGGGCAGGAGGAGAAGGGGACGATGGAGGATGAGATGACTGGATGGCATCACCAACTCAATGGACATGGGTTTGGGTGGACTCCGGGAGTTGGTGATGGACAGGGAGGCCTGGTGTGCTGTGATTCATGGGGTCGCAAAGAGTTGGACACGACTGAGCGACTGAACTGAACTGAATACCAAGTATTAGTTGCTGTGTAGTTTAATACATATACTTAGAAAGCAGTTTGGCAATATCTGCTAGAAATGTTTATATTAATATTCTACAACCTAGGATTCTGCTTCTAAATATATACCCCTCAGAAAGTCTTGGGCAAGTGCACAACATATACCTGGAACACACACTTGGATGTCCATTACAGCATTGTTTATAATAGTTAAAACTAGAAAAAAAATGGAGAAATAATTCATGACATATTCATATTAATGGCACACTACACAAAAGTTTAATGAATGTATTCCATTATTATATATATATAATTATACATAATTCATAAATATAAGTCACATATATACTCATAACTATATGTAATTATGGATAAATTTCCAAAACATAATATGAGTGTTGAATGAAATGAAAATTGCAAAAGGACATGTATGTTATTATATCATGTATATAAATAAAACATCTAACATAATATTTTTGGCTCTCTCATCCTATGCCATAAAAGTATAGAAATAATTAGAAGGGCTTCAGAGCAATAGGAGAAGAGAGCTTGTCTCCAGGAAAGAAGAGAAGCAGTGAGGATGATCTCAGTTGTATCTGTCTGGCTTTTCTTTAGGAGAAATGTTAAAAAAGAATCTGAGCAAATATATAAAAAATTGACTTTTGAAATATTTGGGAGGTGGGTAAGACGTCTGTATTATATTATTATTTGTACTCTGAATATTTCAAATATTTTCTAATTTAAAAAACAATTTCTTTTTTCAAATTGAATTATAGTTAATTTCCAGTGTTGTGTTTCTGATATACAGCAAAGTGATTCAGATATATACATATATGTATATGTATTCTTTCTCAGATTCTTTTCCATTATAGGTTACATGATACGTGAAGTCGCTCAGTCGTGTCCGACTCTTTGCAACCCCATGAACTGTAGCCTGCCAGGCTCCTCCCTCCATGGGATTCTCCAGGCAAGAGTACTGGAGTGGGTTGCCGTTTCCTTCTCCAGGGGATCTTCCCGACCCAGGGATCGAACCCGGATCTCCCGCATTCCAGGCAGACACTTTAACCTCTGAGCCACCAGGGAAGCCCTTATTACAAGATAATGAACATAGTTCCTTACGCTATACAGTAGGACCTTGTTGTTTATCTATTTTATATACAGTAGTTTGTATTTGCTAATTCCATACCCCTAATTTATTCCTCTTTTCCCCTTTCCCTTTGGTTACCATAAGTTTATTTTCTATATCTGAGTCTATTTCTGCAAAAAACAATTTATTAATTAAGATCCTAAAGTGCCTCCTTTCTAAATATTACCTTTTCTTTTTTCTTCCCCTCCCCCAATATCGTCTATTTTAACCAACTTATGAGTGATTTAGACATCTGTGGACGCCTGTGGAACTCCAACCAACGTTTATGTTTGACTCTGGGGGACAAAGCATCCCAGAATTTAAACAACCCACTTCCTGTGTTCTTTTGGAGCTCCTCATTTCTAAGTTGGGAAGTGTCTAAATTCTATCTTTTTCCCATGACTTCAGAACACCCTGACTCAACCTGCACTTCTATGAAAAGGATTCCCAAATGTGATCGAAATCCTTTCTTTCCCCAGTCATTTCTGTGTCTCCAATTTACTTTGTGGCTATTTCTTCCATTATCTCAAGTTCATCCTCCAACTCAATTATCTCTACCACTGCTGTCTCCAAACAGCTCTTTCCTTTAATTTCCTGTTTCTGTCAATAGTGCACTCAATAAATGTTAGTTTTCAGAACCAGACTCACAGACACAGACCGGTGGTCGCCAAGGGGCAGGTGGGGTGGGAGAGCAATGGCCTGGGAATTTGGGATTAGTAGATACAAACTATTACATGCAGAATGGATAAACAACAAGGTCTAACTGTATAGCACAGAGAACTATTCTCAATGTCCTGGGATAAGCCATAGTGGAAAAGAATTTTTTTAAAAAATGTATATATGTGTGTGATGGAGTCACTTTGCTGTGCAGCAGAAATTAATACAACACTGTGAATCAATTACACTTCAATAAAAAATAAAATTTTAAAAAGGTGACTTTTAAAATTTTCATTGGTTCTTTCTACTTTTACCTTTTCAAATTTGTCACCTACAAATTTGTCATCTAAAATTCTGCTTTTTTTCCCTGAAATACTGTTTTTCCGCCCCTGAAATGTTATTTTGTATCAATTATTCCCAAGCTCAAAAACCTTATGGTGGCCCATGGCCAGCCTAAAAAGGGCCAAAATTCTTAACCCTTCGTGTGCTGCTTTGAGCCTGCTGCCTTCCTTTTTCTCCAGCTTTGTTGCCTACTGTCTGCTGTCACCAACGAGGTGGAACCAAGCGCCCAGCCATGCCACGTGTCTTCCTGTCTTCCTGTATTTTTAGTCTTGAGATGCTTTTACCTTCAAGCTCTGATCAGATGCCTTCACCACAAAGCTTTCATCCGGCTTGACTGCCGGAACCATTCCCGTAGCACAGCCCACACGCCGCCCTGGGTAGAGGCAAATCTTTTTGTAGAAAACAAGTCAAGAAGGCACCTCCTTTCCTTTCGTCAGATCCCTTTCCATTAATGCTGAGTTCAATTATTTGGCAGACCCAGAAAGCAGAGGTGGGATGAATAGACATGCTTATCCGTCTAGTATCTCATCCATAGAAACATTAAATTCATCTTTCCCCCTTCCTTCCTCCTGGTTTTTCTTCGGTGAGATTAACCATAAAGCAGGCTGGCCTTGCATTGAATTTGCTCAGAGAGTGAGGTGTGTTTCTCTGACGTACGGCAAGAAGCTGATAAAAATGAGGTTTCGTTAAGCCTAATATTGTATCAGGTCTAATATTGTATCAGATGCATGTTTTTTTCACATGTTGATATCTCTGAAATCAAGGTGTATTTTTCAATCAGAAGTTTTTTTCTTCCTTTCTGGTATACAAAAATAAAAGTGCACCTTCTATTGATGGTATCCACAATCAGATGAAATAAGATATATGCTGCTGCTGCTCCTAAGTCGCTTCAGTCATGTCCGACTCTGTGCGACCCCATAGACGGCAGCCCACCAGTTCTATGGGAGGGTATTTAAAATGCATATAAAAGCAAACAAACAGCTTTTACCATTTGATGTGAATATTAACTAGAAATGTTAAAAAGAGACTTTTGAGCACTGTTCTAGGGGTACACACTTTTGTAAAAATGACTCCAGAAAAGCATTCTAGTACATTCCCTCACAACAGCAGCACTGTGTACATGTCTTATCTATTCTGCCATATTTTGTAAGCTGTTGGAGGGCAGAGACCCAGAGGAAGTTATTTCTTGAAATTCTCTGTGTAACGAGCAATAAAAAGCAGACACAAAGACCTGCAAGCAAAAATCCTGAACAAAAGGTTCCTATGAAGGAAGTGACTGACCAGTCCCCAGGTAATATCTGGCACTCCAGATAATAAGCTGGTGATAAAGAACAGAATCCGAGGTGTTCATGGCCTTAGTCTTAGGCTAGACCTCTTTATACATCTTGTTCTCCCAGAGCCCAAGTTTGGGTTATCAGGAAGCCACTCCAGGCATGTGTTGTCATAACAGAGGCTGCCTGATAGCTTGGTCAGGAATTCACTGTTTATAGTTCTCTACCTTCCTGGCATCCCTCCCACTGGCTTCCTTATCACTACTACTGGTAAGTTAGGCAGACCAGACTCTCCCATTGTCCTCTGTGACCTCCTCAGACCACTTCTTCCCAAGCCCTGATGAAGCTCAGAGTACCATCTTAGGTCACTGTCTCTTACTGTTCACCTATGACTTACGTGCCCATTCAGTCCCAACGACGTAGGCAATAGTCTCCCCGGAGCGGTAACAATCCAGGTGATCATGGGAGACTCTGAATGCAGTGTGGTACTCCATAAATTAGGTACCCAGGGGGAGCAGTAGTAAATAATCTGCCTGCCAATGCAGGAGATGCAAGAGAGACGGGTTTGATTCCTGGGTCAGGAAGATCCCTTGGAGAAGGAAATGGCAATCCACTCCAGTATTCTTGCCTGGGAAATCCCATGGACAGAGGCGCCTTGCAGGCCACAGTCCATGGGGGTCACAAAGAGTCAGACACGACTGAGCAGGCGTGCACCCCATAAATTATTAGCTGTTAGAAGCAAGGAGCTCTGAGTATCTGGAGAGGGAGGGCAGAGAGAGGTTGGAAAACACACACACACACATTGACACACATCCAGGATGAATTTCTTCATTGAGCTTTGTTACATGGTTTTCTGACTTTTCTGTTTTGCTTTTTCCTGAGCCTAACTGCTTTTGCAGTCATAAATAGGGCTGTCGCCAACTCGGCCGCAGGATGTTCAGGCTGCTGAGAACTTTTCCTGCTTTTGGAAGCAGCGAAGGCATTGCGGGGTCCTTCCAAGGAGCTAGTGTGACTGCTGTGATGGCAGGAGGCAGCCAAGGTTGAGAAGGTGTTGATGCAGAAAGGTCTGAGGTCAGGGAGCCGCTTTCTGCCTGTCCGCCCTTCCAGCGGCATTTCCAGCGCTCCCTCTCTTCCTCTCACTGGCTTATCCTGGTGAATGGAGGTCAGGGAATACTATTTTGAGTGCTTAGAGAAGGACAGGAGGCTGCTGGATATATCAGCCTGCTTGTGGGAGGATGAAGGAACAAAAGCATCATCAAGGCTGGGCTAAACACAGATGCTGTTCTTTGACCTTCACTCCAGTTGCTACATCACTCCTATGTGTTTTATCTTTGCCAAAACCACATTGGGAGGAAGCTAGTGAGACAAAGAGGTGATCGTGGAGCCAATTTCTATTTCTAGCCTGTGGTTGACCCGGGCAAGTAACCTTGAGCAGGTCATTAACCCCTCCCGAGGTTGATTATATTGGATTCCAACTTATGGCAAGGAACTCCTGTGAAAATTGATAAGTTGAGATTTTAAAGTACTTCAAGATCTTAGCAGAGATAAACAATATCACTGTGTTTGGGGCCAGTGTTACGAGCTGCCATTGACATCTAGCCCTCCATGCACTGGCCAGGCTCTCTCCTTTGCTTGGTGACCAAGTGCAGAACACACTTAGGACTAGTAACAAAAATAGCTAACGTTGATTAAATGTTGACTGTGTGCTGGGCACTTTAGTCTAATGTTCACAGCAACCTCATGAGGTACTGAAGGAAAAGAAAAAGTCCAGAGAGGTGAAGTAACCTTCCCAAGGTTACACAGTCAATAAGCCACCACGAGTTTCTGAACTCTGGCCCCTGAGTCTAGAGTCTGCTTTTATCCACGACATTGAAGGGTATTTAATAAGAAGGCAATTCCTTCAGTTCAGTTCAGTCCCTCAGTCGTGTCCGACTTTGCGACCCCATGAATCGCAGCACACCAGGCCTCCCTGTCCATCACCAACTCCCGGAGTTCACTCAGACTCACGTCCATCGAGTCAGTGATGCCATCCAGCCATCTTATCCTCTGCCATCCCCTTCTCCTCCTGCCCCCAATCCCTCCCAGCATCAGAGTCTTTTCCAATGAGTCAACTCTTTGCATGAGGTGGCCAAAGTACTGGAGCTTCAGCTTTAGCATCGTTCCTTCCAAAGAAATCCCAGGGCTGATTTCCTTCAGAATGAACTGGTTGGATCTTCTTGCAGTCCAAGGGACTCTCAAGAGTCTTCTCCAACACCACAGTTCAAAAGCATCAATTCTTCGGGCTCAACCTTCTTCACAGTCCAACTCTCACATACATACATGACTACTGGAAAAACCATATCCTTGACTAGATGGACCTTTGTTGGCAAAGTAATGTTTCTGCTTTTGAATATGCTATCTAGTTTGGTCATAACTTTTCTTCCAAGGAGTAAGCATCTTTTAATTTCATGGCTGCAGTCACCATCTGCAGTGATTTTGGAGCCCAAAAAAATAAAGTCTGACACTGTTTCCACTGTTTCCCCATCTATTTGCCATGAAGTGATGGGATCGGATGCCATGATCTTCGTTTTCTGAATGTTGAGCTTTAAGCCAACTTTTTCACTCTCCTCTTTCACTTTCATCAAGAGGCTCTTTAGTTCCTCTTCACTTTCTGCTATTAGTGAGCATTTGCTATATATTCTGCACAAGCTGAGTGGTGTGAAGTACGGGACTGTACAAAGAGACAGGAAACACCTGAAGGTGGTTGGGTGCTGAACTAGTGACATGGAAGTGTTTTTGGCCGTTTGGGCAAAGAGGGATCATACGGGCTGAACTTGCAGGGGAAAATTCATAGACAGAATGAGGTATGAACTTTTTTCTTGGCCTTCTAAACAGGGTTAGAAGTTCTTGGGCTCAGCAGTAAGGGGACCTTATACAACATTATATGTCAGTTGCATCTCAATTGCAAAAAAAGGAAATCTGCATGTCTCCCAAATGTTTTTGGCCAATGGAACACCTTTTTCACAGAATTAGTGTCATTACTGCATAGACTTTCAAGTTTGGGAACCACTGATGTAAAGGAAAGCTTCTCCTTGGAAACAGAAGTCGCTGACAACCCTCAAGCAACTGTAAAGCAAACTCCCTGAACACTGAGTGTGAAGCTTGCCTTTTCAGAGCCAGCATTCATCACACAGCACTTTGGCCATTTGGTTTTTTTCCCTGTGTGTACAGTGTTACTACCCTAGCCAGACTAGGAATCTCTCAAAAGCAAACACTTGGCTGCTGTATCTTTTTAAGATACAGTCCCATAACTTCATGGCAAATAGATGGGGAAAAAGTGGAAACAGTGACAGATTTTATTTTCTTGGGCTCCAAAATCACTGTGGACGGTAACTGCAGCCATGAAATTAAAAGATTCTTGCTCCTCAGAAAAAAAGGCTATGACAAACCTAGACAGTGTATTCAAAAACAGAGACATCACTTTGCCAACAAAAGTCCATATACTTAAAGCTATGATTTTTCCAGTAGTCATGTACAGATATGAGAGTTGGACGATATAGAAGGCTGAGTGCTGAAGAACTGATGCTTTCAAATTGTTGTGCTGGAGAAAATTCTTGAGAGTCTCTTGGACAGCAAGGAGATCAAACCAGCCAATCCTAAAGGAAATCAACCCTGAATATTCACTGGAAGGACTGATGCTGAAGCTGAACCTCCAATACTTTGGCCACTTGATGTGAAGAGCTGACTCACTGGAAAAGACCTCAATGCTGGGAAAAATTGAGGGCAGGAAAAGGGGTGACAGAAGATAAGGTGCTTGGATGACATCACCGACTCAGTGAACATGAGTTTGAGCAAACTCCAGGAGATAGTGAAGGACAGCAAAGCTTGGCGTGCTGCAGTCCATGGGGTCGCAAAGAGTCAGGCACGACATAGCAACTGAACAATAACAAATGCAAACACTTGGCTGGTGTATCTGTTTATGCTCTGTGGCTCCTAGCCCACTTTGACTAAAGAAGGTCAATAAATATATGTTGGTTTAAAAACAGAGACAGAGAGCACAGAGGAGAAAATGAAGAAGGAAAAAAATGCGCACTTGAAATGGTAGCATTTATTGGCGATTTACAACTGATTACTGAGCTGTTAATTGCTGCTCATTAATCAGTACTCTTTGAAAGACTAGTAGATTGTTTAAACTGCACAATAATATTAATTTTTATCTCAGCCTTGGTCAGAGCTGGATCTGCAGTTGAATGGAGCCAACTTTGGGGCATGACCTCTAAAATACATCTTCCTTTATTAGCTTCGGCTGCTTTCCACTGAACTGAGTGTGCCTACGGTGAGACTCCAACCCTAAGGGGTTTGATGCCTGGTCCGAGAATCTCATAAAGCCTGAGTATCCCCAGGTCAGCATGACTACAGATACCAACCGAAAGACTGCTGGTAATACCACTGCTTGAGGAACGACTAACCCGTGGAAGGGTCATGGGGGTGGTACTGCAATGAAAAGTGCAAGTGACACTTTGATCTCAGGCATGGTCCCAGTCTGAACATGCCTCGTGCTCTCCCTACCCTCGCACCCAGTGCCCAGGCTTAAAGAGGGCACTGTTTGTGAGGTTTGTGACTTTTAGTCTCTAAAGATACATGTCTTTTTTTTTTTTTACAAAAATTTTTTTATTATTGATTTATAACTGACCCACAGTGTTATATCAGTTTCAGGCATATAACATAGTGATGCAATATTTTTATACATTATGAAAGGATCACCAAGATAAGTCTAGTTATTACAGTCTTATTGAATACACATTTCTCATCCTAACTCCAGTTTTTTCTTATTTGCTGAATGACTTTCCATCTATTTTATTTTATTTTGAAGTATAATTGATTTATAATGGTGTATTAGTTTCAGGTGTACAGCTAAGTGATTCTGTTTTTTATACATAGTATAAATATATATAATATTCTTTTTCAGATGCTTTTCCATTATAGGCTATTACAAGATATTGCACATAGTTCCCTGTGCTTTACAGTAGTTCCTTGTTGTTATCCTAACAGGAGTTTTGAAACTAGCTCACAATGGGAGAAGTAATTCATAAGCCATTTATTGCTGATACCTGTGGCTCAGCAGGTAAAGAATCCGCCTGCAATGTGGGAGACCTGGGTTGGATCCCTGGGTTGGGACGATCCCCTGGAGAAGGGAAAGGCTCCCCACTCCAGTATTCTGGCCTGGAGAGTTCCACGGACTGTATAGTCCATGGGGTCGCAAAGAGTCAGACACGACTTTCAATTCAAGTTCAATTTAGGAGGGTTTCAGCATGAATGGGGAGGGACTTATCTCCTTTTTTTTTCCCCAGGAGGAAGGGGAAAGAAGACTACTAAAGAGGGTGGGGTCCTTGCACAGGATAAAGGTGTCTCTGAACACATAAACTTTGGCTGATGAAAATTCTGTCTTCTGGAGGAGTAGGGGGAATTGATTTTGTTTGCTTTTTTGTTCTTCTTGGTTGAGTTCCTGGTGTGGATTTTGCAGGTGCTTTGTCCTTGGAGTCAGAACCATCTAGGCTTGCTCCTCAGAACACCTGGAGGCTCCTACAGACTCCTCTGTCTCCCCGACTAAGGAAAGTCAGGGCTGCTCCCAGGCCCCACCAGCAGTGGGAGCTGGGTGGGGCTCCGAGAGGTTCCTGCCCTTTGTGCTGAGGGCAGGTGGCCACCTCCCCTCTGGGGTTCCTGTTCCTGCAGCTATTGAGAAAACACTGGAAGTAGGAGGTGGAAACCCAAAGCCTTGAAATCTGATCTGTGGTTGTTTTTCTGCTAACAACAAAGGATCCCCGCCCACCACCTGGCTCACTGGTGCTCTTTAAGGCAGGGCCGCAGTGACCCCTGAGGAGAGCCTACTGATGGTTGGGCAGGGTGAGCCTGTGGATCAACGTGAACTCTGTATAGCCAGGGACCAGCCCCGACTTGGTTCCCCATTTAACCTCCCGCTGGCTCCCCAGGGTCCAACGCAGTGGGCCTCCAGTGAAGGCTGCTGATGGGGCGGGGGAGGCTGTTTGAGCCTGTGGATCAATGTGAACCCTGTACAGCCAGGGACCAGCCCCGACTTGGTTTCCCGTTTAACCTCCCGCTGGTTCCCCAGGGTCTACGCAGTGGGCCTCCAGTGAAGACAGCTGATGGGGCGGGGTAGGCTGTTTTGAGGGGTGTGTCAGAATTCTCAACCCTGTCCTTAATTTCTCTGATGCCTGCTAAGAAGCCAGGGTGTGCACAGATCAATTTCTGTTCCTAGCCCCCTGGCCAACTGTCACACCCACTGGAGCAAAGAAAAGCAGCCCTCGGGGTTGTGTGTGGAGGGCTTGGCCTCTGAGGTTTTGGCCTCACCCTTGGAGCCCCAAGCTCTCTTTCTTGTGACGCCCCTCATCACTGGTTCCATCTGGTTGCCTCCACTTCTCCTGCCTGGAAGGGAAATGCTCTCTGGTAGGGGTAGTGTCTCCCTGGCATTAAAGTTTGAGGCCAACGGGCTGGGGAAGCAGGTGGCCAAATGGGCAGGGTTCAAACAGCACCATCGGTGAACTCAAGGGGGCCTAGCTTCCCACCCAAGAGCCCCAGGGCAATGGGACCAGACAGACAGGCTGGGACCTGAGACCTGGGGCCTTTTGCTGCTATGCTTGTACCTGGACACATGTCTCCTTGAGCAACAAAATACAAAGAAATTATGAGGAACTAAAAATAACTGCGTGCATGAGCAGTGAGGGCAAATATATCTTGGACCACAAGATATAAAAAGACCAAAAACCCAACTGCCATTTCTGAAGAGCTGGGAACAAAAAAGCAGGACGTTGGGAGTGAAGGAAGAGTACTGCGCATGTCCCCTGCACTCATCACCACCGAAGGAGTGAGCAAACCACCTAAGCCACCCCTCTGGACTGACCCCTGGACACACCTCATATGAGGAACCAGCTTGCCCCCACTCAGGGAGCAAGCAAAAGAAACTGTTATTTGTTTTTGCTCCCTCCTGCTGCAACAGGGACCCCAATAAAGCGTTTCCTGAATTTCTTGTCTGGCTTCTAATCAATTTCTGTGGATTAAGGAGGCCAGAAGCCCTGGTCAGTAACAATATGAACTGCAGTCAGTGTTTGTAGCCCACATGCATCCAGAGACTTCCCAGACTGAGCAAAATTATTTGACCCCTGCCTCATCTTGGAATTACAATGGTTTCAACCTTGATAGTGTGATTAACCAGACATCTTTCTCACAATTCCTTTACTTAAAATATGTATAGAGGCCCAAGTTTACCGTGATCTTCCTGTGTGGCCAGCAGTATGCTGAGTGCTTACAATGTGTTATCTCATTTAGTCCTCACAACAACTCTACGAGGAAGGTTCAGTTATCACCCCAATTTACTGATGAGCTAACTGGGGATAGGGAAGCTAAGTAACTTGTCTAAGGTTATACACCCAGTGAAAGTAGCTCGGTTGTGTCTGACTCTTTGTGACCCCATGGACTGTAGCCCACCAGGCTCTTCTGTTCACGGGATTTCCCAGGCAAAAATACTGGAGTGGGCTGCCATTTCCTTCTCTAGGGGATCTTCCTGACCCAGGGATCGAACCCTGGTCTCCTGCCTCCGAGGCAGATTCTTTACCATCTGACCCACATTATATACCCAGCATGTGGCTATAAGTCTGTCTAAGGCACCAGTCTTAACAACCACACTATTATCTCAAGTATATGATGATTCTCCTTTGTCCTGCCTTAAAGCCTTTACATTTTACCAAATCTGGGTCTTATGTGTATTGATCCTGCAGGGAGGGTCAGCAAACTATGTCCTATGGGTCAAATTTAGTTACAGCCTGTTTTATACATAAAGCTTGCACACCAGGGATGGCTTTTTACATTCTTAAAGGGTTGTTACACATGTGCACATGCACACTAAATTGTACACTTAAATGGGTCAAACTAGTTAAAAAATTTTTTCTGGCAGGTCCTTTAAATTATTATTTTTTAACTGTGGTAAAAAGACATAACATACAATTTACTACCTTAACCATTTTAAGCTTTCATCTCTTGAGTATTGTGAATAGTGCTGCTATCAACATGGGTATGCAAATATCCCTTTGAGATCCTGCTTCAATTTTTTTGGATAAAGGAGCCTGCTGGGCTATAGTCCATGGGGTTGCAAAGAGTTAGACAGAACTGAGAGATTAACACTTTCATATCAAAAAATGAGATTTCTGGGTCTATTTTAAGCTTTTAAACTTCTTTTTAAAAAACAGCAATAGGACAAATCAGCCTTATTAGCATCTGTTTACTCTTGGGCTTGACTCCGAAGAAGCATTGGGTGGTATGTTTCTGGACCAGAAGAACCTAGAAGCTGCCTCCTATGTTTGAAGGCAATTCATGACTTAATTTCACAGAAGCTCAATAGTTGTAGCGAATGGGCTTAGTGGCTTCATGACATGTGGGATCTTCCCAGATCGGAGATCCAACCCATGTCTTCTTCTGCAGGTGGATTCTTTGCCACTGAGCCACCAGGGAAGCCCCTGCAGGTTTTTTGAGTAATAATTATTCTAATGAGTGGCTTCCCTGGTGGCTCAGCGGCAAAGAATCCCCCTGCAGTGCAGGAGATGTGGGTTTTACCCCTGGGTCAGGAAAATCCCCCAGAGAAGGAAATGGCAGCCTACTCCAGTATTCTTGCCTGGGAAATCCCATTGACAGAAGAACCTGGCAGGCTACAGTCTATGAGGTCACAAAAGAATCAGACATGATTTAGCTACTAAATAGCAACAATATTCTAATGAGTGAGGTGGTATCTCATTGTGGTTTTTAATTTCCATTTCTTTGATAATTGGTGAAGTCGAGTATTTTTTTCATATGTTTGTTGGCCACTTATATATCATCTTTGGAAAAATGTCTATTCAAGTCCTTTACCTATTTTTAATTGGGTTATTTGATTTTTTGTTGTTGAATTCTAGCATTTCTTTATATATCCACCCTTTATCAGGAACGTGACTTGCAAATATTTTCTCCCACTTCATAGGTTGCCTTTTTAATTTGCTGATGTGTCCTTTGACGTATAAAAGCTTTCAGGTTTGATGTCATCCCATTTGTGTACCGTTGCTTCTGTTGCCTCTACTTTTGGAATTATAACCAAGAAACCATTGCAAGTCCAATGTCAAGAAGCTTTCCCTTATGTTTTTTCCTAAGGATTTTATAGTTTTGGGTCTTATGTTTAGGTTTTTAATCCATTTTGAGTTCATTTTTGTGTATATAAAAGACGCTTACTCCTTGGAAGAAAAGGTATGACCAACCTAGATAGCATATTCAAAAGCAGAGACATTACTTTGCCGACTAAGGTCCGTCTAGTCAAGGCTATGGTTTTTCCAGTAGTCATGTATGGATGTGAGAGTTGGACTGTGAAGAAGGCTGAGCGCCAAAGAATTGATGCTTTTGAACTGTGGTGTTGGAGAAGACTCTTGAGAGTCCCTTGGACTGCAAGGAGATCCAACCAGTCCATTCTGAGGGAGATCAGCCCTGGGATTTCTTTGGAAGGAATGATGCTGAAGCTGAAACTCCAGTACTTTGGCCACCTCATGCGAAGAGTTGACTCATTAGAAAAGACTCTGATGGTGGGAGGGATTGAGGGCAGGAGAAGGGGACGGCGGAGGATGAGATGGCTGGATGGCATCATTGACTCAATGGACGTGAGTCTGAGTGAACTCCGGGAGTTGGTGATGGACAGGGAGGCCTGGCGTGCTACAGTTCATGGGGTCACAAAGAGTCGGACACGACTGAGCGACTGAACTGAACTGAACTGAAGTTAAGGATACAACTTCATTCTTTTGCATAGAGATATCCAATTTTCCCAACAGTATTTTTTGAAGAGAGTATCTTTCCCCCTTGGGAAAGATGGTGAATTTTATGTTATGTGTTTTTTAACACATTTTTAGCGTGTTGAAAAAATAATATGCAGTAGAGTTAGTATTTGGCCAACAAAGCCTACAATATTTGCTGTTTGCTGTTTGACTTTTTATAAAAGTGTTGGTTGACACCAGAGCTATCTCCCATGGCATCATAGTACAGTATACCAGTGTTCTCTGTGTTGATGGTAAGCCCCAGTGTGACGCCTATTGTTCTCGAATTCTCTGATTCTCCTTGGATTATGCCTCTTCTCAAAGTGCACTTAACAATTGAAAACTTAATGAATTTACTGTGTGCATGACGATGGGGGTGCCAGTGTCTGCACCTTTGAGTCTGTGTAGACCTGGGGCTGGTTGCAAGGCAGGCCAACCAGCGGCCTGTGTCTTAACTTTCCTGGTTGTTAAATGAGGATGAGAAATTTTGCCCTTGTTAAGGAGGAAATGAAAGAGGAGAATCTGACCAAATCTCACTGAGACATTGTCAGGGAGCTCTGAAGTCTTCTTAGAAGGAAGAACCAATATAAATCATGGGCAACATTGTTGTCTTAGCAAGTCTTTGGGCTCCTGGTCTACATGTGTAAAGTGATCTGCTTAGGCTCAAGAAGATGCCTTTTCTCCTTTTACACTGAAGGTGTGAATGCATCTGTGTTAGTCACTCAGCCATGTCCAACCCTTTGTGACCCCGTGGACTGTATGAATGCATGACCAACAGACTACCAAATTCATTCTTGTGTTCCTGTCTCACTTCTCTACCCAGGTGGTGAGTTCCCCAAGGCTTGGTCAAGATACAGATTTCACTTGTATCTTCTCTGAGCACTTGGCACCATACTTAGCAACAAAGAGCGGCTCTTCTTATTTGTTTACTGCCTGACTCACTTGTTATGAAAAGCCCCTAAATGGAAACAGGCCTCCAGAAGAGTCTCTTAAGGAAAGAATGGCCTTCTGCCTGCCTCTCAGAGCAGTCTTGAGGCCCTGAGAGCAGGTTCTAGCTAACTGGGAGGGCTCTGACTGCCCAAGCATTCCCTCCCTCACCTTCAGAAGACTTCATCACTCCCTGCATCTTCAACATTAAACCCAATTCGGTGCTCCAGAAAACATCCGGAGGGTTAATTATTTCTGAGGGCTGACTCAGAAGGCATTTTTCTGCCAAAGGATTCTGTCAGCCAAGTGCGGTCCTGCTGTTACCCCTGGTGAGGGAGCCTTTGTGAGTCCTGTCAGGGAGGAAGCCCCACTGGCTGGGAGGCCCCAGGCCCTGTCGCTTGTGGAGTCCGGACCTGATCACCGCCCAGGGCGGGCGGGGCTGGTTGCTGGGGAGGGGGCTGTCGCTGGGAGTGAGGGAGGCCCCGCGTGTGAGAAGCTGAATCCAGAACATTCTCACCAACTGGCTGCCTTTCAGTCGGTCCCCGTGGGGCCACCGCTTGCCTTTCATTTTGTTGATTGGAGATTGTGTCCCTGAATAGAGCTTAATGTCCTTTTGAAATTATCTGTTCTTTTTTTTTCTCTGTTAAAAATTTCTCTGGTATTCTCCATTGGGTTCAGATTGTCACTGTGTCCCTAAGGGCTGGAGGTGGATAATGGAACATCCAGAGGAGAGGGATGACTCTCAAACACAAACTGGCTGCCCTGTGAGGCCAAACTGAGGGACGGAGGGAGGGAGGGTAGCGGGGAGTCTCTGGGGGAGCAGGGCCTGGGACACATGTTTCTCAGGCCAGTGTAGGATGAGGGGGTGGGGTGGGGGTGGTGAGCCCTGGGAGAGTTGGGAGCAGGGCATCAAAACCAAAACAGAAGAGGCAGTGAGGCTGTGGAAGGAGGGGAGGCAGGAAGGCAGGTCTGAAGGGAATCTGAGGGATGGAGGTGGCAGGATCGGGGTCACAGAGGGAGATTCAGAGAGGCTGAACTAAGCTTGAGAATCCTGGGACCAGAAGCCAGGTGGGGAGGAGACAGAGTGAATGAGGCCAGGAACTTGCTCCATAGGCGCCGTTAGCTCCTGTCTGCCCTCTGCCCACACTGTGGGTAGGAAGGAATCTGTGGGCAAGACAAATGCCATCATCCCCCTCACATGGCGCATGCTGCGTTTAGGGCTCCTGCTGACGGACCAAAGCTTTGCCTTCATTCAGAAAGAACAGCATTTCCACAAAAGGAATCAGGTGAAGGCAGGGCTATTCTGTGTGAGAAATGCTAATTATACCAGTCAATTCCATCTCCTCTAAGAACCCAAGGCCTATAGTAAATTACATAGCTACTGTTCTACCCTATTCCCAATTTACCCACCACGAAACAACACAAAACCCAACACCATGTTTTGCAAGAGTCAATAAATATTTATAGAACTGCTTGCATGCAGTACGTACAAGGCAGTATTTAATATGTTAAATAGTTTTATCTCAATAACCTGGTGGTCTATTTACTAGTAAACTATTTTAAGCCTCAGAGAGGCTTAAAGGTAGCCAGGAATCACAGGACCAAAGAAATAGTAAACTTAGGCCTGTCAATGCTGACACAGGTTTGGCATCTAGCAAATGGTGTTTACCTTCTCAGAGATCAGGACTTGTGTGCTGCTTCATAACCACATTCAGAGCCCAGAAACTGGGTAGGTCAGTGCCTCCAGCAGGGCCACTTTCAGAGATTCTGTTCTGATCTTCTCTCCTGTGCATGCCACTCCTTGGCTGTCATCCTGTCCCCCTTCCCCTTCCAGGAATGGAGATGTTAATTTCATTATTTGATGTCCCATGTGCTTGAGTGCCTCCCAAGGTGCCAAGCATTATTCTAATTTCTGGGATTAAGTGAACAGGACGGATTGAAACCTCTGTCCTTATAGAGCTCATATTCTAACCAGGGTACAGACATTTGTCTGAGAGATCAGGTCCTGACTGCATGGATCAGAGAGGACTTACACAAGAAAAGTAGGTTCTGGGACCCCTAGGCTGCCCTGCAGAGACTGGAGTTGATATGTGCCGGGCTGTGTGCTGACCTTCCTCACCAACACTGCCTGTGCCCCAGACGGGGACTCTGCAGCTCTGCCTGTGGCCCCCTTCCCTGGTTCTCATCCTAGGATGGGCTCCTAAGCCATGCTGTGCTAATTAGTGTCACTGCCAGGGGGTTTAGAATTGAGACTAAAAGAGTCAATCTGGGCTGAGCTCCTGAACCTGTGAAATAACCAGGAGCTAAGGCAAGGCCTTTGGGGTATTTCTTATTACTTTATTCTTTTTTTCTTCTCTTTAAACAATGTTTATTTCTCACAATTCTGGATGCCGAAAAGTCCAAGATCAGGTCTTCAGCAGATCCAGTGTGTGGTGAGGGCTCTCTTCCTGGTTTGTGAATGGCTGTCTTCTCCTTATATCTTTACATGGCAGAGAGCAGACAGAGATCCACCTGCCATCTCCTCTGTCTGCTTCTTGTTTGTAGAAAAAAAAAATGTAGTCTCCTAGGCTTTCCTTAAGTCCCAAAGAATAGATTTAATCAGAGAAGTGAGAAAATGCAGAACCAAAGAAAAACAGTCAAGCAAGACAAATAATCGTGTGTGTGTGTGCAAGCGCTCAGTTGCTCAGTTGTGTCCAACTCTTTGCGACCCCAGGCTCCTCTTCCCGTGGAATTTTCCAGGCAAGAATACTGGAATGTACTTTTTTTTTCTTTTACCATGTGAACTGGAGAGCATAAAAAGTCTATTATAGAGTAAGAGGACAGAAATGGACATATTCATAGAGGTGGGTGGCTCAGATGGTAAAATTCTGCCTGCAATGCAGGAGACCTGGGTTCAATCTCTGGGTAGGGGAGATCCTCTGGAGAAGGGAATGGCAACCCACTCCAGTATTCTTGCCTGGGAAATCCCATAGAGGAGCCAGGCAGGCGATCATCCATGGGGTCACAAAGAGTAGGACACAACTGAGCGACTAACACTTCCACTTCTTCCATAGAAAGGTGACATGGACAGATAGATATCCCAATAACTTCTAGGCCCCAGTGTTAGGGGTTTTCCTAAGACCCGGCTGATCTCCTGCAGGGACTGTAAAAAGAAAACCTCCCTCATTCAATGACTTACCCTTCTGTGCTTAAGCTGGCTTGAGTTATTTCTCCTAAGTGAAAGTGGAGAGTGAAAAAGTTGGCTTAAACTCAACATTCAGAAAATGAAGATCATGGCATGTGGTCCCATCACTTCATGGGAAATAGATGGGGAAACAGTGGAAACAGTGTCAGACTTTATTTTTCTGGGCTCCAAAATCACTGCAGATTGTGACTGCAGCCATGAAATTAAAAGACGCTTACTCCTTGGAAAAAAAGTTATGACCAACCTAGATAGCATATTCAAAAGCAGAGACATTACTTTGCTGACTAAAGTCTGTCTAGTCAAGGCTATGGTTTTTCCTGTGGCCATGTATGGATGTGAGAGTTGGACTGCGAAGAAGGCTGAGCACTGAAGAATTGATGCTTTTGAACTGTGGTGTTGGAGAAGACTCTTGAGAGTCCCTTGGACTGCAGGGAGTCCAACCAGTCCATTCTGAAGGAGATCAGCTCTGGGATTTCTTTGGAAGGAATGATGCTACAGCTGAAACTCCAGTACTTTGGCCACCTCATGTGAAGAGTTGACTCATTAGAAAAGACTCTGATGGTGAGAGGGACTGGGGGCAGGAGGAGAAGGGGACGACAGAGGATGAGATGGCTGGATGGCATCACTGGCCATCCAGTGATGGCCACTCACGACTCGATGGCCATGAGTCTGAATGAACTCCAGGAGTTGGTCATGGACAGGGAGGCCTGGCGTGCTGCGATTCCTGGGGTCGCAAAGAGTCGGACACGACTGAGCGACTGAACTGAACTGAAGACCAATTCAGTCTCACCTTCAATGTAAACAAAAACTCTGAACTTCTGTTAAAGGCAGAAGCAGCAGACTTAGAACTTGCCTGAGAAGACCAGGTCTGGGAGTGATGATCAAACTGATCCCTGGAGACCGTGGATCACTCGGGAGGCTTTCCTGCCTGGCACCACCACTCTTCTAAGGTCAGGGCTAAGAGCACAGAGTGAACGTGCAAGTCGATCTGGATACAACCAGAATCTGACCTTCCCCCAAATCTACTCTCAGTAAAGGATCAGATTTCTGATCCACATGCATTTTCCCCCCTAGGCCCTAGAAGGGAGAAAAGACTGTGGTAAAAGAAAAATAAGGAAAATGATGAACTACCTTTTAAACTGTCGGTCCAGTAATGGAGTGGCTGTCAGTATTGATCATTGCAAGATCGCTGCAAGCTTAGCAAGAATCAGCTGCTGGGTCACAGCCTGTTTGGAAAGACAAATGTAGTCCATTAAAAGGGATTGCATATCCGCTATAGAAAGCTTCTTATTTGACTATCTTTACTCCTAACTGGTTTCCACTAGCCCTGCAAGGCCCCAGTTCTCCCTGGGAAGCCTTCCCCAAGGTTAGATGAGGGATCTCCTCTCTGTTATAGGGCTTCCTTAAAGTACACAATTTAAGTTGCCTGTTTAAATTCCTAAGACTAGAGGCCATGTCGCGTCGCTGGTGGTTCAGCAGTAAAGAATCTGCCTCATAGCTGGCTGGCTATGTGGATTCGATCCCTGAGTCAGGAAGATCCCTGAAGTGGGTAAATGACAACCCACTCCAGTATTCTTGGCTGGAAAATTCCACGGACAGAGGAGCCTGGTGGGCTATAGTCCACGGGGTTGCAAAGAGTTGGACACAACATAGTGACTAAACAACAGAGACCATGTGTTTTAGCTCAGTACCTGGTGCATGGTAGATATTTAATACAAATGTATACAGTAAATGATTGAATTCAAGCCCCAAAGTCTCATTACCTAAGCTTTTATAGATAGCCACATACTCTGTGATTTATCAGGCTTCTCAGATGACTCAGTGGTAAAGAATCTGCCTGAGATGCAGGTCATGTGGGTTCGATTCCTGAGTTGGGAAGATCCCCTGGAGAAGGAAGTGGCAACCCGCTCCAGTATTCTTGCCTGGATAATCTCATGGACAGAGTAGCCTGGTGGACTACTTCCCTTCAGGTCGCAGAGTCGGCACGACTGAAGCTAAGCAACTGAAGTTCACTAAGCCACTGTGATTCATCGTGGTATAAGGTAGACTTGAAAGTAAAGTCGCTCAGTCGTGTCCGACTCTTTGTGACCCTGTGGACTGTAGCCCACCAGGCTCCTCCTCCATGGGATTCTCCAGGCAAGAATACTAGAGTGGGTTGCCATTTCCTTCTCCAGGGGATCTTCCCGACCCAGGGATTGAACCCAGGTCTCCTGCATTGCAGACAGATGCTTTAACCTCTGAGCCACCAGGGACTTCAGTTCAGTTCAGTTCAGTTCAGTCGCTCAGTCGTGTCCCACTCTTTGCGACCCCATGAATCGCAGCACGCCAGGCCTCCCTGTCCATCACTAACTCCCGGAGTTCACTCAGACTCACATCCATCGAGTCAGTGATGCCATCCAGCCATCTCATCCTCTGTCGTCCCCTTCTCCTCCTGCCCCCAGTCCCTCCCAGCATCAGAGTCTTTTCTAATGAGTCAACTCTTCGCATGAGTTGGCCAAAGTACTGGAACTTCAGCTTTAGCATCATTCCTTCCAAAGAAATCCCAGGGCTGATCTCCTTCAGAACGGACTGGTTGGATCTCCTTGCAGTCCAAGGGACTCTCAAGAGTCTTCTCCAACACCACAGTTCAAAAGCATCAATTCTTCTGTGCTCAGCCTTCTTCACAGTCCAACTCTCACATCCATACATGACCACTGGAAAAACCATAGCCTTGACTAGACGGACCTTAGTCGGCAAAGTAATGTCTCTGCTTTTGAATATACTATCTAGGTTGGTCATAACTTTTCTTCCAAGGAGTAAGCGTCTTTTAATTTCATGGCTGCAGTCACCATCTGCAGTGATTTTGGAGCCCCCAAAAATAAAGTCTGACACTGTTTCTACTGTTTCCCCATCTATTTCCCATGAAGTGATGGGACCAGGGACTTAGGCATGTTTATTTAGGAGGTAGATAGAGCAGACGGGGCTCAGGGCCCTTGACTAGCTAGAAATTCTATTAAATAGGATCCATCAGTTAGAATTAAGTTAGACTTTATGCAACAGAAAACTAGCGTTCATTTTCTCCTGAGAAAGAAGTCCAGAGGAATTCAGTCCTGGGCAGTTACCAGTCCCGACATTACCAGGAACCCCAAGATACTCTGACTTTCTCCAGCACCATCCTTAGCACTTTCCAAGGTCACTTCATGATCCAAGGTCTATTCATGGTCCAAGAGGACTGTGGCATGTCAGCCATCACATCTGCACCCAGGCAGCAGGACAGAAGGAGAAAGCCAATGGGCAACAAAAGGACTTCTGGCCCATCTGAGTCTAGGCAGGCTTTCTGGAAATGGTACACATGACATCCTCATTTATCTAATTGGTCAGGAAAGTTTGGAAATGTGGACTGTAGCTGGGCACGTTGCTGCTGCAAATAAGCTTGGAGTTTTATAATTAAGGGGGAAGAGGAGAACAGATAGTATGCAGGAACCTGAAGCCTCTGCCCCAGTCTCCAAGCAAAACTGTCAAAACACCCCCCCTCCACCTTTAATATGTTAAAATATCAACAGATCTATAGGCAGCTCCACTTTGCTCTGTATCTCAGTTCCTTTTGTTAGAGAGGCTAGTAATCAAACTTTTCATCTCTTTGTAGAGAACTAAGAGAAGCATGGACAGGGCCATCTCCTGTGCTCTAGTTTTCATTTGCACCCATCGCTTGCCTTCGCTATGAGATGGCACTCCATGAAGGGGTCACCATAAACAAGCTGCAGAAAGGCTCTCTAGCAAGTGGGCAGATCTCACAAGCCTGGATGACTCAGCTGAAATGGGAATTGCCGACAACATTGAAACATAGGCCACTGGGGGCCCTGCTATGGGGTTGACAGCCTGGATGCTTTGTATTTCAGATCTGAAGCTTATAGAAAGTGCTCTCACTGCCTGCAGGTCTGTGCACTGGCCTCCAGGACAAGAAGGAGGAGGAGGGAAAATTTTCCTCCACCCTCATCCCCCAAGGCAGATGGTTCCCAGAGGCCACACTTAGCGTACCCTCACCAGGACCTGGGCAGAAGGCCCCGCTACCTTGCGCTCTCTAATTAGCGTGCTCTCCAACTGCAGCTTGATTTTCTCTTACATTGGAACCATCTGAATGCAGGACAACCGATAAAGGAAACATGGGAAGTCATAACGTGTGCTGGGGTGGAGTCCTGGCCCTGCCCCTTGCTTTCTGTGCTATTTTGCTGACTTGTGTGACTACCTCCAACATGCCTACTTCCTGAGGTGAAATAGGAGTGGCAACACCACACCTGCCTCACCAAGGGGCTCTGAGGAGTAAGCTAGATAATGTTGGTGAGTTTATTTAGAATAGTGCCTGAGTACAATAGGTTCTCAACAGAAGATAGTTAAGTTTACATCTGAGGATGCAGAATGGAAATAGATGACCAAAGTCATTGTAGAGACTCAACCCCTGAACAAAGCTTCCTCTGAAGCTAGAGAAATATGCAATCCTGGTATCTGGGCTGGAATTCCAGGAAGGGATGGGCAGTTAACCTTGGAAAGCCAGCCCCAGTCCCAGACACCAGGCTCCAAAGGGCAGGGGCCCCTCCCTAGCGCCCAGAGAATGGATTCATATCTTGTTCTGGTGACACTGCACTTGGAAAAACATGATTGATTCTGTGGTTCAGGTTGAAAAGGGAGGAGACAAGGACTGAGTGCCCTTGCATAAAGCGTGTATCCTCCCTGTACTTTCTGGTTAGGCACTTGGTAATCATCTCATTAGTGTCTCTTAAAACAAGAGATAGCTTATCCCTATTGATGAAGGCAGAATATAGAAGTAACAAGCTGAAGAGCATGAGATGGAGCAGCAAAAGCTGAGTTGATGACTCCCAGATTTCCAGGATGTTGCTTACTTAACTCAGCAAGCTCCAGCCATCCACTGGGTGAATGCCTGGTAGGGCCTCTGCGGTCCGTGCACTCACCGCTCACAACAGCCACTCATAATCCCAGAAAAAATGCACACGTGGAATTCTAGTATATGGGACTGTTTTCACTCACAGCTTAGGACAAGAGGTGAAAAATGACTCATCCAACCAGATCACAAGCGGATCTGACTGCCAGCAAGTCCTGGAGCGGGCAGGTGGGATCTCTTCCAGGACAAATGTCACACTATAGAGCCCTGGAGATGCAGTGGGACTGGGATAGGGTTAAGAGAGCCAGATGCAGCCCCATGTTTTCAGCACCTACAAGGAATCATGGCTGGAGTGTGGCCCCAGTGCTGAGGAGGTTGAGGCAAATCTGGGTGTCGAGATAAAGGCAGTTCACGCTTACGCTGCACCTACCGTGAGCTGAGCCCTGTCTCATTACATACATTAGCTCATTCTTGGCTATGACTCTAGAAGCAGGTATGATCATTATCGTCTTTACAGAGGCTGGGCCTTGAGCTCAGACAATCAGGCTCCTGATTCTGGAATCTCCACTGTTCTTCCTTAAGCTGCCTCTCAGGACACAATTAGTGTGAGCTGAGTGTTGGGCTCTGGCTCCGGGGACATGTACCTCTCAGGGACGAGGCCTAGCCTGCTCCCAGTGGGGGCCAGTCTGCCCCCTCACCCAGGAGTCTCAGGTCTTCAATCAAGGCAGGCAGTGTCACGCTCTGTCACTGGCACCACAAGCAGAATCACTCCTGGCACACGTCCTCCTGGTCGGGTCAGTTTTCAGGGGACAGGAGGCTTCATGAGCTTGTCTGAAACTGTGCCAAAAATGTGGTGAGCCCATTTGGCCTGATGGGTGAGGGAATTAGGAGCAGGGGGCCAATGGCTTTTCCTTCTTTACTGAAGCCTGTGGGCACTTGAAACCAGCCCCAAAGCTCAAGCCTGACTTCATGCCTTCCTGGTCCTGGGGAACAGAGCTTACAGATTCCGGAGAGCACATCTCATTTCGTTTGAATTCAAACACTGAAGTAGCTCCCTCTGCTCATTGAGGCAGAACTCCTTCCTTTTGCTTCTCCAGAAACCCCCAGAGCTGTTATGGATTACTAAGCTGAATCAGCATGGAAGCTGCTGGTGTGGCCCCACTCACTACGGGTGTTCGGACAAGGAGGCCGCCTGAGCTGGAGCTTCTGGGAGGACTCCGAGCGGTGGCAGGTCTGCCTCGGCTGCGTGTTCATTGACTCCTGGGGGAAAACTGACTAGTCACAACCATCCCATGCCAGTTGTCAAGACAGGCCTCAGCAAGCAGGCAGCATGGTGGGAGGCGTCCTGAGTCAGCTGGGAGGGGAAAGCTACCTGACGGCTGACCTAAGTCAGCGTGTGTCATGCCCTTTCTGCCCTCTGGCATCCTCTGCTTCATCCTAACGCCTTTTCTCCACCAGGTGCCCTGCGGGGTGTGGACAGCGAGCAGGACAGGAGGATAAGAGCCCCTCAGCAGAGCGGGCAGCAGTCCCTTCCTCCCACCACACCCACTGGCTTACACGTCCAGACGCAGGTGACTGCCCCTCCCAGGGGGACACCACCAGCTCTTTTGTGACATTTTAAAGCAGCCATGGAAGTGCCAGATGACAACATTTCCCTTGGAGATTGAGAAATTGTGATTTGGGTGATGGCAGGATTCTGAAACTTGGGACAGTTTGGCTTCCCAGGGGCAGAGAGGGTGAGGTCAACCAGGCCCGCTTCCTAGGTTAGCCAGAGGACCTCGACCCTCTTGTTTTCTATACTGAGGTTGGGTAAAGATTTCATCTGAAAGAGTTCCTTTTCTTCAAAAATGTTGACAGCAGGGGACTTCCTGGGTTGGTGCAGTGGCTAAGACTCTGCACTCCCAATGCAGAGGGCCCAGGTTTGATCCCTGGTCAGGGACCTAGATTTACACACACCACAACTAAAGAGTTCACATGCTGCAACTAAAGTTCCTGTGTGCCACAGTGAAGGTTGAAGATTTCAAGCACTGCAATTAAGACCAAGCACAGCCAAGTAAATCAGTATTTTTAAATGTTGATAGTGGGACTTCTCTGGTGGTCCAGTGGCTAAGACTCTGTGCTTCCACCGTAGGAGACACAGGTTCGATCCGTGGCCAGGGAACTAAGATGCTGCACGCCATGTGGCATGGCCAAAACAGAAAATAAATAAGTAAGACTTTTTAAATGTTGACAGAGCCCTGATGTACATTATCCTCACCCTATTCCTTAGTAGCTGTGAAGAGTTTTGAAAAAGGAAAAAGCAAAGAGGGAGAGACAGTCCCTGGGTGTGAGGAAAGGTGACAAAATCATTCAGGCCACAGCAGGGCACCTGTGAAGGAGTCTCTACACCTCCCTCTAAAAGACACAGATCCTGGCCTAACAGGCTCCTCAAACTCTCTTTTTTGAGACATATTTATTATTTTAGTCGCTCAGTCGTGTCTGCCTCTTTGTGACCCCATGGACGGTAGCCTCTGTCCATGGAATTCTCCAGACAAGAATATTGAAGTGGGTTGCCATTCCCTCCTCCAGGGGATCTTCCCGACCCAGGGATTGAACCCAGGTCTTCTGCATTGCGGGCAGATTCTTTAGCGTCTGAGCCATCTCCAAGGAATAGTAAGATCACAATATGAAATAGTAATCTGAGGTAACAATCACAGAGGATTTCTACATAATCCAGAGCTTAAAAGAGAATGTGAAATTAAGTCATGAATGCCTTCAAACACAGGAAGCAGCTTCTAGACTCCTCCGGTCCTGACAGATACCACCCAATACTGCTTCAGAGTGAAGCCCAAGAGTAAACAGATGCTAATTCCGCTGATTTGTCCTTTTCTCTCGTTTCCTGCGCATTTGAACCTCTGAATACAGAGAAGCAGAAAGGAGCATCTCAACCCATTTAGGTGATGGCCTCCTTTGGAGTGAAATGTGAGGCCAGGGCTCCAGCCTGCTGCAGTCCTGAGAATTCCCATGAAGGTTTTGTGCTCTGACCTGGATGCCTGTCCAGAGCACCTTGGCTGGGCTTCCCCTCCCTTGGGGTCATGCAGCTATCAATTCACTGGAAATGTTTCCTTTCACGGCCTTTTTCAAAGTGCCAGGTGAATGCCAAGCGCTAATTTTGCAACGTTCATTCACCCCCGGGCTGAAGCTTTTCAAGCAGTGTAGGAAGGTTATGTGTTTGCAAACCAGCATAGTAGGGCAGAGTGATTTGGAAGCCATTTCATTTTTTCAGTTCATCAAACTCCTACTCACTGGGAAACTAAACCAGCGATACGAAACCTTTCTGGAGTTGTGACACCCTATTGTCACTCATTTCATCTCGTCAAACACCCACCCCTCTTAAAAATGCCATGAGGCACGTATTTATTTTTAAGATGAAGGTGAATTAAAATTGGAAAATTACCCAAGAATTTTCTGGCACTCTAGCAAAAAAAAAGGTTTACCAGAGATGTTTGGATATCAGAACTAGGGATCAGTACTATATACAGGGAAGACCTTTGACCAAACTGAGAAGTTGGAGGCGTTTTTCTTTGCTGCCTCCCCCCTCCCACTACACAATTCCTTTCCCCTGTGGACATCTCCTCCACAACATACGTGTTCTCTTACCGCCCTGCGCCTCACGCAGGACTGGCCTTTACCACCCCCTTCACCCGCTGCTTTCAATGTCCTCTACTGTTTCGGTCAGCATTTATCTAGTGCCAAAACCTGCAGGTTTCTCTTGTAGGCTAGTCGTTGGGAAAGAAAAACCAATAACTTCAAGTTCTCTTCCAGCGTGAAAATTTTAGTAGAGTTAATTTTGGTAAAATGCATCTCTCTCGGGGATAATTGTAATATAACTAGAGCTAGTATCATACACAAAAGAATTCATTTCCAGTGGAATTTTAACAGGTAATATTGATAGAAATGGCTGTTGGAGAGTTGAGAGATTAGCCCATTCTAGTCATGCCAACCTTTGCTTTGGAATAGTATAAAAGGCCCTGGATAAGAGGTGACCTGAGTCTATTTCTGACTGCATCCAACTCAACCAATATTTACTAAGCACCTACGATATTCCTGGCATTAGGCTAGGTCCCGGGAATCCAAAGATGAATGAGACATACTCCGTGTCCTCAGTGAACTTTTAGTCCATTAAGAGACAGCTAATATCATGATGAATGTTTCCCCGGCAGTACAGACAAAACACTATGGGAACACCAAGAGAGGATAATTAATTCTGCCTGGAGAAAGCTACAGAGAATTAATGTTTGCATAGGATCTTTAAGGATGAGAAGGACTTCAGCAGACTGAGCAAGAGAGTGAGGACAGTGAGGGAAAAACGCTGAAACAAAAGCATGAGGAGGAGGCGACTGGGGTGGGGGTGGGGGTGGGGGTCCAGACACGTGTCTCAGGAAGGGAAGGGGCAGGGGTGACGCTGAAAAGCAAGGAATGGGTCAGATTTTGGAAGGGCTGTCAGGAGTGGAAATGTTACTCTGCAGCCTGTGTGGAGCCATGACAAGCTGTTTGAATGTTCATGGAGAGACCATTCAGGACGCTGCCACCTCCTCATAGGCAAGAGGCATGGCAGTTTTACCCAGGGCTATGAGGATGGAGTGGAGAAGGCAATGGCACCCCACTCCAGTACTCTTGTCTAGAAAATCCCATGGACAGAGGAGCCTGGTAGGCTGCAGTCCATGGGGTTGCTAAGAGTCGGACACAACTGAGAAACTTCACTTTCAATTTTCACTTTCATGCATTGGAGAAGGAAATGGCAACCCACTCCAGTGTTCTTGCCTGGAGAATCCCAGGGACGGAGCCTGGTGGTCTGCCGTCTCTGGGGTCGCACAGAGTTGGACATGACTGAAGCGACTTAGCAGCAGCAGCAGTAGCATGAGGATGGAGAGGAGGGAAAAAGATGCTCTGAGGATGGAATGACTGCAAACAATTGGCAGCTTAGATGCTTGAGGTCAAGGTGAGGGAGCAGTCATGAGTGACAGATGAGGCTTCCTGCACAGGCTTCAACGTGGTGGCAATGCCAGTACGTGAAGACAAGTGTGGGAAATAATAATGAGCTTGGTTTGGTGCCTGTTGGGTTAACAGACCAGGGTGTGGAGTGAGGGTGGTGATTGGTATTCTTGCAGAGGATTCTTCTGTTGTTTATGATTCAGGTCTTCCTAAGAGGACACCAAGTTCTCTTGGTGTCTGTGCCAGCCACATGTCCACACACATCCATCTTTGATGTGTGATATGTGGCATCTTCTTCCGATGTCATCACATCTTCTGTCAGTCAGCAGGAATTTTGTGTGCTGGAAGGGAACTTAGAAGGTATTATCTCCTTCCCAAAGCAACAACAAGCCAAAGAGAACCACCTGGACAAGGAGTTGGCATTGGATAAGTGTTAACAAGAGTGTTGGAAGGAGACAGGCATAAATGTAGACAGGTGCAAACAAGACCCCTGGGACTGCTGCTACCATTAACCAGAGTCAAGGCCAGATAGAAGCTTCTGGAAGCTCAGTTCCCCCTTGAGGACAGACCTGCTTCTCCACTTTCTAGATGTTAATATATGCCCTCTTCCTTTATCTCTTGTTTTCACTTCATCTTTCTTAAGTAACATCCTTGCCTGGGGAACTATCTTTCCAAAGAAAACTTGTGACTTCCTTCTGATTATTTCAGCAGGAACATTGTATAGTGAAAAACCAATGTTCATTTATGAGCTAGAACTCTGTTGTGATGATAAAGTGGTTTGGGAAATGTTTGGACAATTAGAAATACATCTTGAAAATCCTAAAAATGCGCATGCTCTTTGACCTGGTAACCCTTCTTTGACTTTACACTAAAGTAATAGTGGATGAGTGTAAAAATATGTATATGTAGAATTATGGATCTTGCTTGTTATAATATTAAAAAAACTAAGAAATAAGAGATTAAATAAATTGATCACAATTATCCACATAACAAAATTTTATAAAAATTAACTTATCAAAAATGACAATATATCGAAGTTTATTGACAACTAGAAAGCTTAGAAAGATGTTCAAGTTTCATTCATTGAAAATAACAGCTTACATAAATATATTATGTAAAATTTTAATAAAACTATCTGGAAACAAAAATCAGGAAAATGTAAATAATAATTATCTAAGAGAATGGTGGGAGGAATTTCTATTGGTTTAATTATTTTTCTTTCTGCTTGTCTTTATTTCTTAATCTTTTTACAACTAGTATTGCTGGCATGACTAAGTATCTATACTTCTCTCAAATATGCAACAGCCAGTTTAATCAGCTGTCTTTCCAGATGGAAGAGCAAAGGAAGAACAGAAAAGCTTTTGGAAAAAAACTCTATTGAAAAAAAAGTGGCTGACTTGGAAATTATGGGCTACAAAGTATATTTTACAAGGAGATCTCCTTTCTTTTGCCCATGCACCGTCTGGGGGATTCTTTGGCACCCTCTGAAGAGGAACTAAAAAGCCTCTTGATGAAAGTGAAAGGGGAGAGTGAAAAAGTTGGCTTAAAGCTCAACATTCATGGCATCTGGTCCCATCACTTCATGGGAAATAGATGGGGAAACAGTGGAAACAGTGTCAGACTTTATTTTGGGGGGCTCCAAAATCACTGCAGATGGTGATTGCAGCCATGAAATTAAAAGATACGTACTCTTTGGAAGAAAAAGTTATGACCAACCTAGATAGCATATTGAAAAGCAGAGACATTATTTTGCCAACAAAGGTCCGTCTAGTCAAGGCTATGGTTTTTCCTGTGGTCATGTATGGATGTGAGAGTTGGACTGTGAGGAAAGCTGAGCGCCGAAGAATTGATGCTTTTGAACTGTGGTGTTGGAGAAGACTCTTGAGAGTCCCTTGGACTGCAAGGAGATCCAACCAGTCCATTCTGAAGGAGATCAGCCCTGGGATTTCTTTGGAAGGAATGATGCTAAAGCTGAAACTCCAGTACTTTGGCCACCTCATGCGAAGAGTTGACTCATTGGAAAAGACTCTGATGGTGGGAGGGATTGGGGGCAGGAGGAGAAGGGGACGACAGAGGATGAGATGGCTGGATAGCATCACCGACTCGATGGACGTGAGTCTGAGTGAATTCTGGGAGTTGGTGATGGACAGAGAGGCCTGGCGTGCTGTAATTCATGGGCTCACAAAGAGTCGACTGAGCGACCGAACTGAACTGAACTGGGGGATTTTTTGGCACTGGGTACTCTCATGTCATAGTCACATACGATATAAAAGGTCATCTATAGGGTCCTGTTGGGAGAAGGAAATGGCAACCCACTCCAATATTCTCAATATTGCCTAGGGAATCCTGTGGACAGCGGAGCCTGGTGGGCTGCCGTCTATGGGGTTGCACAGTCGGATACGACTGAAGCGACTTAGTATGCATGCATTGGAGAAGGAAATGGCAACCCACTCTAGTATTCTTGCCTGCAGAATCCCAGGGACAGAGGAGCCTGGTGGGCTGCCGTCAATGGGGTCACACAGAGTGGGACACAACTGAAGCGACTTAGTGGCATAGGATCCTGTTAGCACACAGTCCCACCTTGTCCTCCAACTTTTCCTAATATATTAGCTCTTCCAGAGTCTCTCAGATAAAAAAACAAAAACCACCCAAGAGTTAATTTCTAAGCTATTATTAACTTTTAATTCTATTTTCTCTGTGCAGTTTACATTCTAAACTGGACACGTTGCCACAAAGGATAAGTATTCATGATGAGAGTGGTCAGATGAGGGTGACCAGTTCTGAGAATGATAAACCTCAACAGAAGCCAAGGAGATGCTGGGAAATGGACTTGTAGAACATGGTCAGTTCTAACTGGTAATCATACAGATGCAAAATAAGATATTATTATTCTTACCTCTACCACTGAGGGAGAGAGCAAAGATAGGATCCAGTGTTGGCAATAATACAGGGAAACAGACTTCATAGGCTGCTGATGAAAATGTAACCCTCCATAACATTTTTTTTCAGGGCTTTGGCAATGCAGATTCAAAGCTATGCTCAGGTACCTACCTTTTGACCCAGGATTTCTACCCCTAGAAATTTATTTTAAGGAAATAATCAGAGATGTGATTATATGCTTATCTATAAGAATATTGATCAGCTCTATTAAGAATAAGTAAGCTTCTATCACACAGGTCTGTGCTCAAATCACAACTTACTAGCTGAATGAATCTAAGTAATTTCCTCAACTTCTTTAAACCTCAGTTTCGTCGTCTGTAAAATGGGCACAATAATATAGTACCTTCTCCTAACTATTTCCTGTGCCACTCCTCACCATTTTTTTAACTTTTCTTGTTAACAAAACTCCTTAAAGGAGTAGTCTATCTGCACTCTCTTTGAAATTCACTCCCACCCATTTCTTGCCCCTGCCACTTCAGTGAAACTGATATTGTCAAAGTTACCAACACTGACTAAATTCAAAGAATAATTCATAGCTGTCAGTATATTTACCCTTTGGGCATAATTTGACACAGTCGGCCCCTCCTTCTTGGACATACATTTTTCTCTTAGCTTCCAGGACCCTGTACACTCTTGATTTTCCTACTGCTTCACATTGCTCACTCCTCCGTTTCCTTGGCTGGATCTTCCCTTTTCCCTGCCCTGTTAAGGATGGAGCACCTGCAACTCAGTCCTTGGTCTTCTCCGCCTACACCCCTTCACCTCGCCTGATGGTCTCATCCAATTTCAGTAATATCTGTATGCTGATGATTCTAAAGTATTTCTCCCTCCTGATCTCTCCCCTGATTTTTCCAACTGATGACACAACATCTTAGGGTGTCTAATAGTCATCTCAAAATGAATATACAAAATAAAATTGACATCTTTATTTTCACTCCCCAGTTTGTTCCTCTCCCTGGTATTCCTACCTCGATTCCGCTCTTCAGGTTGTTCAGAACAAAAACTTTAGAGTCATCCTTAACTTCATTTTTCTTTCCTTGTACCCTCCTACATCCTATCTTAGAAAATCTGTTGACTCTACCTACAGAACATACCTGAAATCAGATCAGTTTTTACCACTGTCTCTGCTACTAGCCTGGTCTGAGTTACTGAAATAGACTCCTAACTAGCTGCCCTGTAACCATCCTTACTCTCCACCACTTTTTTAAAAAATTTGTTATTTATTGATTTATTTATATGGCTGCGCCGGATCTTCATTGCTGCTTGCAGGATCTTTCATCTTCATTGTGGCATGTGGGATCTTTAGTTGGCATGCGGGATCTGGTTCCTTGACCAAGGATCGAACTGGGCACTCCTGCATTGGGAGCACGGAGTCCCAGCCACTGGACCACCAGTGAAGTCCCCTCACCACTCTTTTCTCAAGACAGCAGCTTGAATGATTCTTTCATGTTTTAAGTTAGAGTATGGCACTTTTCATATCAAGTCCTTGAAGTGGTGCCCTCTTGGAGTAAAAAGTCAAATCCCAATGAAGGTTCTCACGGTCCTCCATGATCTGGTTTCTTACGATCACTCTCATCTCATCTTTCACGACCCTCCCATTCATGCCCTCCGTCACAGCCACTTTGGTCTTTTTGCTGTTTCATTACCACAGATAGTCCTGTCTTCAGGGCTTTTGAATTAGTCACACTTTTGCCTGGAATGATCTTCATTTTTCTTCTTTTCAAGTCTGCTCAGATATCAGTGTCACAGGTTGGGTTCCCTGGAGGCAGCCTTGGAAATGGAAATTGGTCTTTTTGTTGTTGTTCAATTGCTAGGTCCTGTCCGACTCTTTGTGCCTCTATGGACTGCAGCACTCCAGGCTTCCCTGTCCTTCACTGTCTCCCGGAGCTTGTTCAAATTCACATCTGTTGAGTCGGTGATCATCAAACCATCTCATTCTCTGTCATTTCCTTCTCCTCCTGCCTTCAATCTTTCCCAACATCAGGGTCTTAGCCAATGAATCGACTCTTTGCATCAGGTGGCCAAAGTATTGGAGCTTCAGCTTCAGCATCAGTCCTTCCAATGAATATTCAGGATGGACTTCCTTTAGGACTGACTAATTTGATCTCCTTGCAGTCCAAGGGACTCTCAAGAGTCTTTTCCAACACCACAGTTCAAAAGCATCAGTTCTTCAGTGCTCAGCCTTCTTTATGGTTCAATTCTCACATCCATACATGACTGCTGGAAAAATCATAGCTTTGACTAGACAGACCTTTGTTGGCAAAGTAATGTCTCTGCTTTTGGAATACGCTGTCAAAGTTTGTCATAGCTTTTCTTCCAAGGAGCAAACGTCTTTTAATTGCACGACTGCAATCACCATCTGCAGTGATTTTGGAGCCCAAGAAAATAAAATCTGTCACTGTTTCCCTCGTTTCCCCATCTATTTGCCATGAAACGATGGGACTGGATGCCATGATCTTCCTTTATTGAATGTAGAGTTTTAAGCCAGCTTTTTCACTCTCCTCTTTCACTTTCATCAAGAGGTTCATTAGTTCCTCTTTACTTTCTGCCATAAGGGTGGTGTCATCTGCATATCTGATATTTCTCCCAGCAATCTTGATTCCAGCTTGTGATTCATCCAGCTCAGCATTTCGCAAAATGTGCTCTGCACACAAGTTAAGTAAACAGGGTGACAATATACAGCCTTCATGCACTCCTTTCCCAATTTTGAACCAGTCTGCTGTTCTACGTGTGGTTCTAACTGTCGCTTCTTGACAAACTGGTCTGCAGCAAGTTTATTAAGGAGTGTCCTTTGGGTCAACTCCCACATCAGGGAGAGGAAGAAGCAGGGTTTATGTGTTTCAACAATGCTGTCAGCCAACCCCATGTGGAGTTCTGAAGCCTGCAGGCCTTTTGGAGCTGGTTGGGTTAGGATAAGGGGCTAGGATAGTCTTTCCCTGATTCACCTAGTTGTTGGATTGAACTGCCCTTTGGTGGGCAGCTGTAGGGAAGGGACCATGTGACTCTCCTCAGCAGAGGCACTTCCAGGGCATAGCTGACAGCTGAGGCCTGTCTGCTGGCCGCACTCCCAATAGGGTGAATAAGGTCATCAGCTCTGATGGGGATCATGGGCAGTGCATTATAACATCCATTATAATCCAACCCTTCTGTGCTAGATCTACTGCTTTGTAGAATTTTGGGGAGCAGCTCTTCCAGAATTCCAGGGGCCTTCTTTCCAAGAGGAAACTTACAATAGGAAGGTTAAGGGGATAAACTATAGCCCTTGACATGGCAGACCGCCTGGGGGCAACAGTTGAAATGTATTTTCTCTCCTTCCCCCTGTTATCCATTCTAGACCCCAGTCATGCACAAATAGCACTTCTGCTGGTCTAGGTGGTTGACCCGGTGGGTGACCCAGACCCTCGTTTCCGAGGGATATGTTCCCTGTAACCATGTCCTTCTCATGCAGAACTTCTGGATTTGTCCCTATCAAAATTGGCTGGGGAGTACCAAGGGTCACCCAAATGGATCTCCTGCATGCCACACATGTTCTTTCTTTCTTGCCCCAAATGTGTAACAGCCATCCAGCCTTTTCCGCTGATCAGTGTCTGTCACCCCTGCCGAGACAGTGACTCCTCTTCTCGCATGCTTGTCATTCGGCACCAAAAAACCAAACTCCCTGAGTGGCAGCCATAGCTTATAGTTCAGGGAGAATTGTTTATGCCCCTAGTAGAAGTATTTCTTCTTTTATATTCAAGATCTCTAACCCTGCAGAGTCCAGCATTGCAGAGACAGGAAGCATATATTCTCTTTCTGCTTCAAATTCTCTTGTGCTTTGTGGATCATTGAGGCTGATGGTAAAGGGAGTCATTCTTGCTTCTACTTTTTGGTTCTTAGACCAAGAAAGTTTGTTGCCATCCTCACCATGCCTCCAAGTTGATGCCCCAACAGCCTATTTCTTCACTCTCTCTGATTAGATAGTATGATGTATGTATACGGTCATGGGTCTTCAGTATCTCTTTTGCTATAAAGTGAGCCCCTTGGTCTAATACAATGTTATGTGGGATCTGATGCTGATGGGTTGGAATACTCTAGAAGACTTGGCTAGCAGTACTGGCTCTGCATGGAGAAAAGGTAAAGATATTCCATCACTGGACTATCTAGTTCTTGCAACATTAATTGAAAATAAAGAAGAAGAAAGAAAGAAAACTTTCAGTAAAATAGAGTGTATTTCCTCACCAATAAAATACTTTGCAACTACTAAAAACTATGTTCTAGAGACTGGTTAGTAACACAGTCTGTGCTGTCCTGTGAAAAAAAGCTGTTTATAAAACATTTTATGCACAAAACAACCCATACCATCTTATTTTATAAATCTATGTTAGCATAGAAAAAAATTCAATAAATGGTAGTTGTCATATTCTACATTTATCTATTAGAGTCCCAGCACTTTTCTTATATAATGAGTAAGTTATATATTAAAGTCATAACATATTAATCATTTTTGTGTCATAATTTAATGCAAATTTCCCCAGTCTGTTGTTCCCTCATTTGCATAAAAGTTTTAAATTTTAAAAATTCAAATCTGTTCATCTTTTCTTCACTGATAACGTCTCTTGCTTTAAAGCCATGAGAATTGTCAATCCTGCTCAGACTTCATAAATATCATATTTTCTGCTAGTTTTTCTACTTAAAAAATTTAATTGCTACTTCTCGCAAAGTAGCTAGTTGGTTTCCTCAAGGATGAGAGCAAAAATAAGACTCAGAGTTGGTCTCTGTGGCTGGCTCTGATGTTGGACATGCAGCTCAGTAGCTAGATCAGCTTTGGTGAGGGGGAGCCCAAGCTTCTGGACTCAGTAACAGCCTCTCTCCCCCCGTATGTTTCCTCTACTCATGCAGCCAGCGTCCCAGTACATATGACAGACGTGGGTTGACTCAGCTGGCTGAGTCATTCACTTACCTGGTTGTTTAGTACTTCTTTGTAGAAGAAGGTATTATTGTGCTAGCCAGTCCTTGAGTAGAAACGGCAACCCGCTCCAGTATTCTTGCCTGGAAAATTCCGTGGACAAAGGAGCCTGGCGGGCTACAGTCCATGGGGCTGCAGAGAGTTGGACATGACTGAGCGACTAAGCACGCACACACCACCTTTACACTGCCTGCCAGCTCCCAAATGTCCATCCAAGCGTCTCCGCCACAGGCTTCCTTGTCCTAATCTTCAGCTCTTTCTCTTTCAAGGCCAGTGACCAAGCCATTCACCACAGCCCACGAGTTTTTATTTATTCCAAAACCCAAAGCCACGTTTTTTTCCACACAAGTTGGATGACAGATTCAGTGCCTGCAGGTCTGGCCACGAAGAGGACTTTTGCCTCCGTTGTCTCTGGAGATCACCCTGAATGATGCTGTAGTACAGCTAGCATCCATTCTCAGCTTGCACCCACGTATCACGAACCTCACTAGGGATTGTCCCTCTTCCGTTAGCCAGTCATCGCTAGCTCTCCAGAGATCTGCATGGAGCCATGGGAATGAGCTGAGAGAGAGGGGCTGATGCAGCAGGGATGGGCAGCCTGTGTGTGTGTGTCACTAACTTGAGTAGATCACTGATACCCATCAATCCTTCCCATGGCTGATTCTGCATGGAGCATTTCTGTCTTATGATGAACTACTTCTGGGACTGCCTGACCTTATGATTCCAATGGCTCTGGCAGAACCCAGCTCATTCTGAGCAGTTCTGGCTGCCTGGACACTCGTTGTCCCATGGTCAGGTGCTCTGTCTCTATTAGGGCCTAGTAGCCTGCCAGAAGCTTTCTAGAAAGGTATTTAATTCTCTACTGCAGATGGCATGGCCTTGCTCCAGAACCTTGTGGACTGGCATTGTGATTCTCCCATCGGGACTTGTCATAAATTCCACATGACATCTTTTTCTAGCACTGATGCTGCTAGGAACCCAGGGTCTACCAAATCATATGGCCCAAGCAGCAGGACTGCCTGCATGGCAGCCTTGACACTCTCTGCAGAGCCCTTTCCTGCCCTTAGCTGCACTTAAAGTTGACAGGCTTTTGTGTCACCCAGTATATGGGTTGAAGTGACATTTCCAGGTTTGGAACATGCTGCCTGTAAAACTCAAAGAGGGCTACCAAGTATTGGATTTCCTTCTTTGTGGTGGGAAATGTAAGAGCCAAAATTACATCTTTTACTGTGGGGGAGACGGAATGTCTCAGCATGCCCCAGGCCACTGGACCCCAAAAAAGATTCACACCTCTGAATCTTACAAGGTTTTTCTCCCACTCTCTGGAATACATGTGTTACAGAGGTCTCTAAAATGCTAGTCACTTCTGGCTCAGCGGCTCCAATTAGCATGATGTCATCAATATCCAACCAGTCCAGGTCTTTTGGGAAGACATTATACCAAGAGTGGGAGCATTAACATAGCCCTGAAGCAAGATTGTAAATGTATATGTTATCTGTTCCAAGTGAACCAACTGCTCTGATTCTCCTTCCGGTAGGGGTAGAAACACGTGTGCTCATTGGTTCACTGGACACAGATTACGGACCCGAGGACAAGACAGTCTGCTCCAGCGAAGATAGCACACCTGGCCCGGCAGCTGCAGACAGATCTACTCTACTACAGTAATCTCTTGTGATCCTCCAGGATCTGTCTGACTTTTTGCAGGGTGTAGACTAATGAACAAATGGAGACGTGATGGGGACTGCCAGCCATATAGCCCTTAAGATTCTGAATTATTGTACTTTCATAATTACTTTGTATGAATTGCTCTCATCCTCCCTGGGATGTGCCGTTGCTTTTGATTTACTATCTTGGCTCCTGGGGGCAGGAGTGGTACAAGAAAGGGAGTTTCAAAGACTTTTTCACTAAATAACTTTTATTCCACAGGCCAAGAAACCAAGATATGAGCATTCTAGGGAAACGAACACTTGGTGGGCCCACAAGCCCAGTGGACACACCGAGTGCCAGACCTGACCCAGTCTCCACTTACTAACTGGCGCCTATATGTACCCACTGTAAGAGGGGTCTCATGATGATACTTCAGCATCTCAACTCGGCCCCCATACTCAACTGTCCTTGAAAGAGTATTCACTTTACTCAGTATCTGATGACCCAAATAAGCAGCCACAGTTCCTATTAGGGAAAGACTTGGGAAACGCCTACCATGTACATCATCATGGCGTTACAGGGTACTTCCTACTGGGGACCTGACCTCTCTTTCAACCTCTGAGTTCTAGATCTAAAAACTAGTTCCTTCCTGGAAACTGAGCAAAGGATCGTGCCTTTTATTGGGACCCTGTCCTTGGATTACTGATCATCAGAACAAGTGGAACGCTTGTGCCAAACCAGCTCCACAACTCTCTGAGGGCCAGGGTCCCCTGGCTGCAGCTCCAGCCTTGCTGCTCATCACAATAATCGCATCCACCTGGTCACTGAGGGTGACATACCACCCCTGGCCCCTGCTGTTTCAGGGCTCTCATCCCCGTTATCATGAGTAAGCCTGGTTCTGTAACAGCATCTCCTACCGTTAGCCCCGGCCTGTAGACTCTTAGTGACGCTGGTACCCTCCTTTCACTCGCCATACACTTCTTACACTTTGAGGTGTGCCCCAGGCCTCCGGTGGGACATAGCCACCTGGTAGGCTTTTCTGTTGCACATAGCATAGCAACTCTAGCGTGCCACCTTCTCCGAGCCTTTTTATTTTCTTCTTCCATCATCTGCCAGGACCATCCTGGCATTTCTACCTCACTTAGTGAGGGCCATCATTTTTCCCATGCTTCTAAGAACTGTCCTAGGGATGTCCCTGGTGGTCGAGCGGTTAAGACTCTGTGCTTCCACTGCAAGGGGCACAGATTTGATCCCCAGCTGGGGAACTAAGATTCCCCCATACCATGTGGCCAAAAAGAAAAAAAAAAAAGGAAGAACCATCCCAGCTAATCAACAAGGACCTACAGTATAGCACAGGGAACTCAGCACAATAGTATGTGACAGCCGGGATGGGAGGAGAGTTTAGGGGAGAATGGTGAAACTATCACAACGTTGTTAATCAGCTACGCTAGAATATAAAATAAAAAGTTGAAAGAAAAAAATGTTCTTTTTGTTTTTAGCAGTGTGTTCACACTGTCACTCTGGAATCTTGCCGGGTATTAAATCTTACGTCCTGAAAGTCTGCTCCCAAATTAAAAATCAGTCTCGTTTGCAACTTCCTGTGCTGCCCCTGTTGATCCCACGGCTTCAGGATGCAGTTAGTCTCCTGTGTCCTCTCACAGCAGCTCCTGCCATGTGTTGGGAGCTTTGGCTGCTTCTCTGGAGTAGGAGCCCTTTCCTTCCTCATCAGGCCCAGCTTGTCTCTGTCCATGTTACGCTGTGACCGTACCTTGGGTATTGGCTTAGTGATCAGGAGGGCAGGTAGTGGCAGATTCTAGAGCAGGTTTGTGTCCTGCTGGAGAGAGTCCCCTGCATCTTCTGTAAGCATGGGGGCAGGACCAGCCCTTCCTTGGGAAAGGCGGGCCATTTCTGCAAGCTCAGAGGGTTCAGGTAACCTGAAAATTTAAATTTATGGGGATATATCAACTCAGATATTCACATTACATCTATGGAATTTCCATTCTTCCCCAGTCGGGGCTCTGTCCTACCCAGGCTGGGAGCCTGATCATCTTTAGTGCTCTGCTACTCTTGTGATTAAGATCCTCTGCTTTCCCCGTCCTCCAAGCATAAGGGAGTGTCTCCTCATACGCTCCCAAGGAGGTCCTCTGGCCTTTGCGCTAGGCTTTAAATTGCTGATTATTGCTGTTCAGTTGCTAAGTTGTGTCCGACTTCTTGTGATCCCATGGACTGCAGCACACCAGGCTTCCCTGTTCTTCATTGATTCCGAGTTTGCTCAAACGCATGTTCATTGAGTTAGTGATGCCATCCAGCCATCTTATCCTCTGTAGTCCCCTTCTTCTCCTGCCCTCAGTCTTTCCCATCATCAGGGTCTTTTCAAACGAGTAGGCTCTTTGCATCAGGTCATCAAAGTGCTGGAGCTTCAGCTTCAGCATCAGTCTTTCCAATGAATATTCGGAGTTGATTTCCTTTAGGATTGACTGGTTTGATCTCCTTGCTGTCCAAGGGACTCTCAAGAGTCTTTGTAAGCATACATAACTCAAAAGTATCACCAAAGAAATTACTGATTACTCCTTCTCAAAACTGTGAAGTGTTAATTATTCTAATTCCACTGTCCTTGCGATTATTATGTCTCCCATATTTCTCAAATGCCTGATTTATCACACCCACTAGTGCATTCCCCTCCACCAGAACACTATCCCAGTTTTACAACAGTGAAAAATGTTAAAAAGGTCACTGTTACCTCCTACCAGGGCCTACCTGTATTCTACCACTGATATCAATAGGGTTCTTTCTGTCAAACTGGATGATGGGTGATCAAATTCCAAAATCCCATCTTAGCACCTTCTTTCTTTAACCACTGCTGGTACCAATAGTCCCAGGGAAGAAGATTCTGAGGCAAACATCCGCAGAGAAGAAAAGAAGTGCTCTTGATATCAACACCTGTGGATGGGAAGTGAAGAGGCAGGGTTGTGTACAGGGAGAAGTTGTTTGGAGCACAGTGCAGCCTGAATGAGGCCTCAGCCAGGCCCATGAGAAGAGTTAAAGCAGGGGTGACCCTTCACAGTAGTGTCAAGTAGGGGCAAGGAGGCAGGTCTTTGAACACCCGTATTAACCAGCCATTGGATATGGGCTGCCCCAGAAGACTTGGGTGAGATGATTTTCTTCACCCAAGGCAATTTCTACAAAAGATTGACAGCTGAAGGCTGTCAACACTCTGAGCAGCTGGGGGAAAATCTTCAGTCCTGAAGGGATATCTGGACAGCATCAGAACATCAGCTATAATCACAACAAATAGATAAACAGACCTGATTATCCTATTTACATACTCAGTGAGCAACCCATGCCACTTCTCCATAGGCTGTGCCTGCATCCCAAGCACCTAGAGTAGGAGCAGAGACCACATAACAGGGGCTGAAAAGATATTTATTGGACAAATGAACAATTAATACCTAACTCATTGGGTTATTGTGAAGATTAAATTGAGATGATAAATGTGAAATATTTAAACAGGTCAGACATGCAATAATCACCATGTTACCTACTATTATACAGTTATTAATAGTAAATTTTCCCTTCTCCAGGGGATCTTCCCAACCCAGAGGTTGAACCCGCATCGCAGGCAGATTCTTTACCAGCTGAGCCACCAGGGAAGCCCAAGAATACTGGAGTGGGTAGCCTATCCCTTCTCCTGCAGATCTTCTCTACCCAGGAATCAAACCAGGATCTCCTGGATTGCAGGCGGATTCTTTACCAACTGAGCTATTAGGGAATCCCTGCTATTATGGAGCTAAGGATCTTAGACCAGGCTGGTAATCATGATTGTCTCTTACTAGCAGGATTATGGGTAATTTTTATTTGTTATTCAGAATTTCTAAATTTCCCATATTTTTATGATGAACACATTTAATTTTTTTCAACAATTTCAATTTTTAGTACAAGATTATTTAACTTATTTTCAATATAGAGTCATTCAGTTCAGTCGTTCAGTCATGTCCGACTCTTTGCAATCCCAAGGACTGCAGCACGCCAGGCCTCCCTGTCCATCACCAATTCCCGGAGCTTACTCAAACTCTTGTCCATTGAGTCAGTGATGACATCCAACCATCTCATCCTGTCATCCCCTTCTCTTCCCGCCATCAATCTTTCCCAGCATCAGGGTCTTTTTAAATGAGTAAGTTCTTCGCACAAGGTGGCCAAAGTATTGGAGCTTCAGCTTCAACATCGGTCCTTCCAATGAACACCCAGGACTGATTTCCTTTAGGATGGACTGGTTTGATCTCCTTGCTGTCCAAGGGACTCTCAAGAGTCTTCTCCAACACCACAGTTCAAAAACATCAATTCTTCAGTGTTCAGCTTTCTTTATAGTCCAACTCTCACATCCATACATGACCACTGGAAAAACCATAGCCTCGACTAGATGGACCTTTGTTGGCAAAGTAATGTTTCTGCTTTTTAATATGCTGTCTAGGTTGGTCATAACTTTTCTTCCAAGGAGTAAGTGTCTTTTAATTTCATGGCTGCAATCACCATCTGCAGTGATTTTGGAGCCCCCCAAAATAGTCTATCACTGTTTCCACTGTTTCCCCATCTATTCACCATGAAGTGATGGGACCAGATGCCATGATCTTAGTTTTCTGAATGTTGAGCTTTAAGCCAACTTTTTCACTCTCCTCTTTCACTTTCAAGAGTCTCTTTAATTCTTTGCTTTCTGCCATAAGGGTGGTGTCATCTGCATATCTGAGGTTATTGATATGTCTCCTGGCAATCTTGATTCCAGCTTGTGCTTCATCCAGCCCAGCATTTCTCATGATGTACTCTACATAGAAGTTAAATAAACTGAGTGACAATATACAGCCTTGAGGTACTCTTTCCCTTATTTGGAACCAGTCTGTTGTTCCATATCCATTTCTAACTATTGCTTCCTGACCTGCATACAGATTTCTCAAGAGTCAGATCAGGTGGTCTGGTATTCCCATCTCTTTCAAAAATTTCCACAGTTTATTGTGGTCCACACAGTCAAAGGCTTTGGCATAGTCAATAAAGCAGAAATAGATGTTTTTCTGGAACTCTCTTGCTTTTTTGATGATCCAATGGATGTTGGCAATTTGATCTCTGGTTCCTTTGCCTTTTCAAAATCCAGCTTGAACATCTGGAAGTTCTCAGTTCACATAGTGTTGAAGCCTGGGCTTGGACAATTTTGAGCATTGCTTTACTAGCGTGTGAGATGAGCGCAATTGTGTGGTAGTTTGAGCATTTTTTGGCATTGCCTTTCTTTGGGATTGGAATGAAAACTGACTTTTCCAGTCCTGTGGCCACTGCTGAGTTTTCCAAATTTGCTGGCATATTGAGTGCAGCACTTTCACAGCATGACCTTTTAGGATTTGAAACAGCTCAACTGGAATTCCATCATCTCCACTAGCTTTGTTTGTAGTGATGCTTCCCAAGGTCCACTTGACTTCATTTTCCAGAATGTCTGGCTCTAGTTGAATGATCATACCATCGTGATTATCTGGGTTGTGAAGATCTTTTTTGTATAGTTCTTCTGTGTATTCTTGCCACCTCTTCCTAATATCTTCTGCTTCTGTTGCTGCTGCTGCTGCTAAGTCACTTCAGTCGTGTCCGACTCTGTGTGATCCCATAGATGGCAGCCCACCAGACTCCCCCGTCCCTGGGATTCTCCAGGCAAGAACACTGGAGTGGGTTGCCATTTCCTTCTCCAATACATGAAAGTGAAAAGTGAAAAATGAAAGTGAAGTCACTCAGTCGTGTCCAACCCTCAGCTACCTCATGGACTACAGCCTACCAGACTCCTCCATCCATGGGATTTTCCAGGCAAGAGTACTGGAGTGGGGTGCCATTGCCGTCTCCATCTGCTTCTGTTAGGTCCATACTATTTCTGTCCTTTATTGTGCCCATCTCTGCGTGAAATGTTCCCTTGGTATCTGTAATTTTCTTGAAGAGATCCCTAGTCTTTTCCATCCTATTGTTTTCCTCTATTTCTTTGCATTCAGTTCAGTTTAGTTCAGTCGCTCAGTTGTGTCCCACTCTCTGCGACCCCATGAATCGCAGCACGCCAGGCCTCCCTGTCCATCACCAACACCTGGAGTTCACTCAGACTTACGTCCATTGAGTCAGTGATGCCATCCAGCCATCTCATCCTCTGCCGTCCCCTTCTCCTCCTGCCCCCAATCCCCCACCAGCATCAGAGTCTTTTCCAATGAGTCAACTCTTCGCATGAGGTGGCCAAAGTACTGGAGTTTCAGCTGTAGCATCATTCCTTCCAAAGAAATCCCAGGGCTGATCTCCTTCAGAATGGACTGGTTGGATCTCCTTGCAGTCCAAGGGACTCGCAAGAGTCTTCTCCAACACCACAGTTCAAAAGCATCAATTCTTCGGCGCTCATCCTTCTTCAGTCCAACTCTCATATCCATACATGACCAATGGAAAAACCATAGCCTTGACTAAACGGACCTTAGTCGGCAAGTAATGTCTCTGCTCTTGAATATGCTATCTAGGTTGGTCATAACTTTTCTTCCAAGGAGTAAGCGTCTTTTAATTTCATGGCTGCAGTCACCATCTGCAGTGATTTTGGAGCCCAAAAAATAAAGTCTGACACTGTTTCCACTGTTTCCCCATCTACTTCCCATGAAGTGATGGGACCGGATGCCATGATCTTCGTTTTCTGAATGATGAGCTTTAAGCCAACTTTTTCACTCTCCTCTTTCACTTTCATCAAGAGGCTTTTTAGTTCCTCTTCACTTTCTGCCATAAGGGTGGCGTCATCTGCATATCTGAGGTGATTGATATTTCTCCCGCAATCTTGATTCCAGCTTGTGTTTCTTCCAGCCCAGTGTTTCTCATGATGTACTCTGCATATAAGTTAAATAAGCAGGGTGACAATATACAGCCTTGACGTACTCCTTTTCCTATTTGGAATCAGTCTGTTCCATGTCCAGTTCTAACTGTTGCTTCCTGACCTGCATACAGATTTCTCAAGAGGTAGGTCAGGTGGTCTATTATTCCCATCTCTTTCAGAATTTTCCACAGTTTATTGTGATCCACACAGTCAAAGGCTTTGGCGTAGTCAATAAAGCAGAAGTAAATGTTTTCCTGAACTCCCTTGCTTTTTCGGTGATCCAGCAGATGTTGGCAATTTGATCTCTGGTTCCTCTGCCTTTTCTAAAACCAGCTTGAACATCAGGAAGTTCATGGTTCATCTATTGTTGAAGCCTGGCTTGAAATAGAAACAATAGAGACAAGTTATAGTATATACATTAGCAAATTGGTTTAACACTTACATCCAGACTTGAACAGCACTGGAAAGTCCCAAATGACAGCAACCTGGAGTTCCAATGGGAAAGGGTCCCAGGCAGTGAGTCCACTCCGTGGGTAAGACTTTAAATAGTAATTTGGGGGGCTCCCACATATAATACCAGGCCACAAACTGATATCATCACCCACTTACTTGCAAAAATGCAGCTGGTTTTTCTTTAACTTTTACAAAGTTTCACCTTGTGAGTCATAAGATTACTTAGACCCCATGGGACAAGCAAGGTCCCCAGAAGCTTAAGAAATTCCAAGACCCAGTGCTTTTCTTATCTAAAGTGAGCAGATATAATTTTGCAATCAGGAAAACAACGGTAACTTTTTAAATTAAAAGAAAATTTAGTTGGGATTTTCTGTATGGCACAGAGCATGAAAATGGCTTGGACATCACGTCTCTGTATCAAAAATAACAATTGGTTTGACTGCAAACTTCAGATGGTTCTCTCTTAAGCTTGACTTCTAAATTTTTGCATACCTAGAACTGTGCCTGGCACAGAGCAAGCACTAAGTAAATATTTGAACATTAACAGAGAAGAACAGAGAAGGAGATAGGCACCACGGGGATTAGGAGGTATCCGTTCCTAATAGGTAGCATTGTCAAAGTGAGGAGTTTTTTAAATGCACTGTTTTGGTTCCAATTTTCCTGTCTGTCAAGTAGATAATAAACACCTATGCCCTTCTTTGACCTTTTAGTGAGCTCATGAAACTACTTCAAGGATAAATGACTGCTGTGACATCCCTGTTAAAATTGCAACTGCCTTTTTTTTGCAGAAATTAACAAGCTGGTCCTAAAATTCATATGGAAATCCAAGGAACCCAGAATTTAAAACAATCTTGAAAAAGAACAAAGTTGGAGGATTCCCACTTCCTGATTTCCAAACTACTACAAAGATCAAGAAAATGGAGTATTGATATAAGAATAGAAATATAGACCAATGGAACAGAACTGAGGGTCCAGAAATAAACCTTCACATATGGTTAATTGATTTTCAAAATGAATGCCAAAAACTCAAGGGGGAAATAAAGAGTATTTCCAACAAATAGTATAGGACAACTGTATATCCTCATGAAAAGAATGAAGTTGACCCCCTGTATCACACCATATAAAAATTAATCCAAAGTGGATCATAATCTAAATGTAAGAGCTAAACTATAAAACTCTTAGAAGATATATAAATAAGTTTTCATTTTCTTGGATTAGGCAATGATTTCTTAAATACACACAAGCACAATTAACAAGAGAAAAAAAATAGATAAATTCATCAAAAGGAAAAACTTCTGTGTTTCAAAAAGATGCCATCAAGAAAGTGAAAAGACAGCTGCAGAATGGGCCATATATCTGATAAGGGATTTATATCTAGAACATATAAGGAAGTCTTATAACTTGACAGTAAAAGACAACTGAAAAATGGGCACAGGATTTGAATAGACATTTCTCCAAAGAAAATATACATATGGCTGATAAGCTCATGAAAAGATGCTCAATGTCATTAGTCATAATGGAGATGCAAATCAACACAATGATGTACCACTCCACCTTTGGATGAAGCTGTAATGAAAACAAGGTAAAAAATAAGTGTTGGAGAGGATGTGAAGAAATCAGAACTGCTGCACTGCTGATGGGAATATAAAATGGGCCAATCGCGTTGGAAAACAGTGTGGCAGTTCCTCAAAAAGTTAAACATATAGTTACCACATGACCCATAAATTCTGCTCCAACATATATACCCAAGAGAATTTAAAGCCCGTGTTTACACAGACACTGATACACAATGTTCATAGCTGCATTATTCCTAACATTCAAAAGATAGAAACAATCCAAATGTCTGTCAACTGAATAATTGATAAACAAACCTATCCAACGGAATATTCTTGAACCATCAAAAGGAATGAAGTACCAATACATACTTCAACACGGATGAACCTTGAAAACATGCTATGAAAAGGCCACATATAGTATGACTACAGTTATATGAAATATACAGACACGTTTATCGAGAGAAACCAGACTGGCGATGGCTGGGGGATGGGGAGAGAGGCAAGAGTAGGGGAAAGAGGGGATGAGAAGTGACTTCTAATGGGGTCAAGTTTCTTTCAGGAGAGATGAAAATATTCTAAAATTAGATAATGGTGATGGCTGCACAGCTCTGTGAATATATTGAAAACCACTGAATTATATATTAAAAGAATGAATTTTACTGTATTGGCCAAAATGTTTGTTGATTTTTTTCTGTAAGAGGCTCTAGTAGCGCTTACTTGGTGGTGCTCAGTTGTGTCCGGCTCTTTGTAGCCCCATGGACTGTAGCCCGCCAGGCTCTTCTGCCCATGGAATTTTCCAGACAAAAATACTGGAGTGGGATGCCATTTCCTACTCCAGGGGATCTTCCCAACCCAGGGATCGAACCCACACTCTTGGATCTCCTGCATTGGCAGGAAGATTCTTTACCACTTGTGCCACCTGGGCAGCCTCCTAGTAGCACTTAGTTGTCTTTAGCTTCATTCGAAACGATTTTTGTTAGAATGTGTTATGACAGCTCTTATATCAGCGTGCAGTAAAAAAAAAAAAAACACATCAAAATTGGTGAATTTTTGTGTAGCTGTTTTAATATAGAAGATGGAAGAAAGAAAGCAATATTTTTGACATATTATGCTTTATTATTTGAAGAAAGGTAAAAATGCACCTGGAATGCAAAAAAAAAAAGCTTTGTGCAGTGTATGGAGAAGGTGCTGTGATTGATTGAACGTGTCAAAATTAGTTTACATAGTTTCATATGGAGATTACAAACTTATGTATGGAGATTTTTCTCTGGATGATGCTCCATAGTCAGGTAGAGCAATTGAAGTTGAGCGAGATCAAATCAAGATATTAATTGAAAACAGTCAACTTTATCATGTGAGAGAGAGCCAATGTATTAAAAATATTCAAATCAAGATCTGAAAATCATTTGCACCATCTTGGTTATGTTAGTTGCTTCAATGTTTGGGTTCCACATTAAGCTAAACACAAAAAACCTTGACCCTTTTCTCACATGCGATTCTCTACTGAAATGAAATGACAATGTTCTGTTTTTAAAGCAAATTGTGATGGGCAATGAAAAGTGGCTGCTGCACAATAATGTGGAATGGAAGAGACTGGGGGGTAAGTGAAATGAACCACTACTGCTTTTGCTTGTCACACTGCTCCCCAGTTAGACCAGCTGAAAGCAGCACTGGACAAACAGCATCTGTAATTTGTCAATAGAAAATGTATAACTTTCCAGCAGGATAACATAAGATCACACATTTCTTTGATGACCAGGCAAAACTGTTATGTCTTGGCTGGGAAGTTCTGATGCATCCACCATGTTCTCTAGACACTGCACCCTCGATTTCCATTTATTTCAGTCTTTACAAAATTCTCTTAATAGAAGAAAATTTCAACTCCCTGGAAGACTGTAAAAGACAGCTGGAACAATTTTTTGCTCAAAGAGATAAAAAGTTTTGGGAAGACGAAATTATGAAGTTGCCTGAAAAACGGCAGAGGGTAGTGGAACAAAACGGCGAACAGGTTGTTCATAAAGGTTCTTGGTGAAAATGAAAAATGTGTCTTTTAGTTTAACTTTAAAACCAAAGGAAATTTTTGGCCAAGCCAAGTGAAAAAGTGAAAGCTGCTCAGTCGTGTCCGACTCACTGCGATCCCATGGACTATACAGTCCATGGAATTTTCCAGGCCAGAATACTGGAGTGGGTAGCCGTTCCCTTCTCCAGGGGATCTTCCCAACCCAAGGATTGAACCCAGGTCTCCCGCATTGCCGGCAGATTCTTTACCAGCTGAGCCACAAGGGAAGTAAACTATAATTCAACAAAATAAAGGGAGAGATTTGGAAGCAATTAAATTTGAGGCCCTGAGCAAGAAACAAATCTATCAATAACCAAAATCCTGGCTCTGTGAGCCTAGAGTGTCCTTTTCCTCTTTAGAGTAGAAAGATGGACACAGAAAGTATTAAAAAACATACAATCTAATAAATGTACTGCAATTTTAGGAAACAAAAATACAAATAATAAATAGAAATCCATGTTATTAGCAATTCTGTAACCAGTTTGGCCCTAAATATAGCAGTCGGTTTTGGGATTTAAGGTTTGATGTCTACTTCTTAAGGCATTTAAAACACTGAGAAGGTGATAACAAGACTGCTAACTTTAATTAAATACTCAGGATAAATTTCGATTAAATAAGTTTGCAATTAACAGTTAAATACTGAAGGGCATCTAATGTACTAAACTAATAAGTTTTACTTTATTAGTTGTACAAACAATGTAAATATTAAAGAGTGTTGGCTGATGGTAGGAGAACATCAATTGCCCAATAAACATCAAAGAGGAAGAACAGGCCCTTAAACAGGATGCACTCAGTGATGGATACTCCTGTCCACACACAGCATGGGCAGAATTTGGACATCCTGGACATCAAGGAGTTAATCTGCTGACTGGGAGGCGGGCTATACTTCTGATCCCCTGGGCAGACACCCTTATTAAAGGGTCAGCTTTCCACCACACCGGCCGAGACCCTCAGGACACACAGTTCACATTCGCAGCTGGGAATACGCCCTGGGCAGTAAAGCACGCAGACGCTGACGCAGCTGGGCCATCCTGGCCTTAGTCCCGCCAGCGGTGTCCACACTGAACGTCGCCGCACTTGTAGCAGGTGGTCATGGGCTCATCTGCAGAGCGGGTCTGAAGCTGCATGAAATAGGCTCGAGGATGTTCACACTTGGGACACGGCTCTGCAGTAGAGTCAACATTCTCCCAGGCAGCGGCTCCACCAAGCACATCATCCGCTTCTTTCAGCTTTGGATACTTCCGATTTGTTACCTTGCGCGTGACGTTGGGCACGTAGGGGCAGGTGTTGCAGGCGAAGCGATGGCAGCACTGCCGTTCCTCGACGATCAGCCGGTTCCCGCAGCCCAGGCAGAAGAGCCAAAATATGAGTTAAATCTAAGTAATGTTTTTGTTTTTGTCTTAAGGTAAATGACACAAGGAACTACCTCTTAAACTAGGAGAATTGGAGGCGAGACTAAGGCCAAACTTTGGGGGATGGCATGTCCCTGCAGGGTCATAGGGCAGCCTGAGCCTTCTCCTTCCTGCTCATACACAGGTACTCACACACCTGTTCCCTGCAAAACACACCTGGCTCTGTGCCTTCTGTCAGGTTGTTAAATGGCTTTCAGAGTCTGAGTTAGCTGGCGGCCTTATGGACTGCCAGCTACGCTGAGTGACTTCTAAAAGGGCCTGTAATCTGTTCAAACAGTCCGTCTAGGAGGCTTTTGTTTCCTTGCCCGAAACATCCCCTCTGCCTGCCTCCATCCTCAGCTCCTCCATCTCATGCAGTCTCCACCATAGGACCTTCCCTGTCCCTGCAGGCTCTTTATGCCTCCCTACCATCACAAAGATCATTCACTTCACCAGATCCGGCTGATCAAAAACACGGCCAGGTTGTGGTGTTGTTATAAAAGACAGATTCCTGAGGTTCACCCCACTGAAATTCTGAGTCACTAGGTCTGGGGTGGGCCTGGATGTCTCAAAGCTGCCCCAGGTGATGTGATGATAAGCCTGACTTGGGAACTTTTGATCCAGTTCACCCTCTCCCAACCCCCACCCAGACAGCTTCCACATCCCTGCCAAGCGGTTGACTCAGCTTTTCCAAAGAACTTTCCCTGACTCGCCTCCAGAGTTAGGTGCTCCACCCAAGTGCTTCGAAAATGCTGTGCTCATCACCACCCCCATCTTAGTACGAATCTTGGATTGTCATTGCCTATTTAAATGTCTCACTTCCCCATGAGCCTAAAAGCTCTTTGAAGAAGGGGACTGTGTCTTGTTTAATGTTTTACCCCCCAGTGCCTGACTCATAGTAAAGATTCAATACGTTTATTGAATGAATGAACAAACGAATGAATGACCACCACCAGAAATCTAATAATAAAACCATTAGCTAAGGTGTAATGATTCTGTTTGTAAAGCAACTAGTAAAGAACTTGGCGGTGACAATATTTATTTGGCTGTTATGTATAGGGTATTAGAACTTGATGGCTATATCAGCTCTAAAGATGTGATTGGAAGCTCGCTGCCCTTTGGTGAGAAGTCTCACAAGAGCATCATTTAGGAAGACGAGCCATTTACTAGCAGGGTCTGATGTCTTCCCTGGGACCAAAAATAAGGTATGAACTTAACTCTATTGTCCATAAGAACTAAAGACAAGTAAAGTAGGAGCTCATTATTTCTCAACCCAAGAGAACTTAGATTGACCCTTTCATCTACCCAAGGGCAGATCCACATTTTGAGGGGCCTGAAACAATTTTAGAGGCCCCCTTTAAGGAAGACCTTCTTTCTCTACCACATACAACTTCCAGTGCCAGGAGCCTAGGGCATGGTCGTTTTTGTGACACCACATCAGACTCTGCTCCTTTGTGACATGCTGGGCAAGTCTTCAGAGTGGTTGGTGGGAGTGTTCCTCGAAGCTGTTCCTATACTAGGACAGCTAGCAATAATTCCACACTTAAATGACAGCATACCATATAACTGTGTCCCCCACACCCCATACTAAATGTATTTCCAGCACAGCTTCCTCTTAGCCCAATCCCCAAATGCCTGTGGCCATTCCAATATCCCTTGACAGGAGGGAAAGGTGATGGAGGGCAAGTTGGAGTAGAAATAGGTCTTAAGGAGTTAAAATATCTTTCTTTGGTAACTTTAATAAAAACTTATAACTACAAAAGCACATAGTAGGGTACCTCCCAGAGCCTTGGAAGGGACCAGTGAAGGAAGGGGCTTAAGCTTCAACTTCTTTTCCTCCACAGTTAAAAGTGCTTCTGAATCCAACACCTGTTAGTTGATTATCTATTGCATGCCAGGCACTGTTGCCAATACAGTGGTGAGCAAAATAATCAATCCCTGACCTTGCGGCACTTACACTCTGGTTAAAATAGGTTTGTTTCTCTGGCTTTGGAGGACAGGGAAAATGGATGTGTTGGCCACTACTGCTTCCCTGGTTGCCCAACTGGTGAAGAATCTGTCTGCGATGCAGAAGACCCCGTTTGATTCCTGGGTCGGGAAGATTCCTCTGGAGAAGGGATAGGCTACCCACCCCGGTATTCTTGCCTGGAGAATCCTCATGGACAGAAGTGCCCGGCGGGCTACAGTCCATGGGGTGGCAAAGAGCTGGACACGACTGAGCAACTAAGCACAGCCTGACTTTCAATCAATATTTGTGGAATGAATAAATGAATGATGAAATAAAGGAAACATCTGAGAACTAAAAACTGTTATGCTACTGAGACTTAGTACCTCAAAAATGAAATTGAAATGAAAGTTGCTCCAAAAGCCAATGAAAAATTATAGGGGTGGTAATGACATGGGCGTTGCACCACGATTTTCCAGACCTGGCAGGACTATTGTTCTGACATGCCTTGGCAGGTAACCAGAGATTCCTGCCCCTTTCTCTCTACATTGGCAGTCTGGCTAGTACACCTCCAAGGCAGGTCCTCCCTCAGGTCTGAAAGGTGAAAAGGGAGAGACAAGTGAGAACCACTCCTGTGTGGCCGCTGCCTCTGCTTCTGTTCCCTGGCTTCCAGGAGCTGCTGAAGACATGGCCCTATCACAGCTGCTTATCTGTCACAGAGCTCACAGAGGCGGGCAACCTCTCCCTCCCCTCTGGCCCTTCCACGGCCCTTCCCCCGCCTCCAATTCATAAAGATGGAAGACAATGCACACGGATTCCTGTCACCAAATCTGCCTGCATCTGAGTCCATGTTCTCCTCTTCCATTCCTGTTGAGACTGAAGTCCCAGCTCCGTCACTAACTAGCTCTAAGGCAAATTATGTGGGCCTCAGTGAAACACTGGTCCCCACTTTAAAAATCGGGATAATGATAGTACCTATTTTACTGGATGATTATGGGCATTAAATGAGATAATGGACATAAAAGGCTCAGCAGAGGGCCTGCCATTGTGAGCATCAGTCCAGGCCCCTCCTTGTTGTCCTGAGTTCTATTCCGTCCTGCCTCCTCAGGAACTGCTTTTCTATCAGTTAGTCACTCTCTCTACTTCTTCAGCGTTTCTTGTACAGGCTCCTATCCATCAGCATTTTTTAAAACTCAATTTATCCCAATTTTTAAAAATGACAATGAAATTAAAAACTTTCCTTGAGCCCACATGCCCCTCCATCTGTCATTCTATTTTATCCTCTACTTAACCTTCTTTAACAGTGGTCCCCTCTCACTGTCTTCCCTTCCTCCTTTTTTTTCCTGAATCCACCCATCACTCCTCCAAGCCAGTCTTACCAAGATCACTAAAATCTTCCTGTGGCTGCAAGACCCAACAGACAGTCTTGAGTCTTTTCTTCCTTGACTTCTCCTTGGCTTCTAACACCCTTGATTGTCCCTTCCTTGAAATGCCTTTTCTTCCCTTGAATTCTGTAACTTCACACTCTTTCAACTTTGCCTCCTATTTTCCCTTGTCGGTCTCCTGTGTGAGTTCCTCTTCTGCGGGTCCTTCAGCCTCTGCCCTCCCCAAGTGGTTAGATTCTCTCCTAGTCTAGGCTCTGTCTGCTTCTCTTCTTATCCTCCTCTCTCCCTTGGTTCAGCCCAGTGACTCTGTGACTTTCTTTATCATCCAGTTCAGTTCAGTTCAGTTCAGTTCATTTCAGTCGCTCAGTCGTGTCCGACTCTTTGCAACCCCATGGATTGCAGCACGCCAGGCCTCTCTGTCCATCACCAACTCCCGGAGTTCACTCAGACTCACGTCCATCGAGTCAGTGATGCCATCCAGCCATCTCATCCTCTGTCGTCCCCTTCTCCTCGTGCCCCCAATCCCTCCCACCATCAGAGTCTTTTCCAATGAGTCAACTCTTCACATGAGGTGGCCAAAGTACTGGAGTTTCAGCTTTAGCATCATTCCTTCCAAAGAAATCCCAGGGCTGATCTCCTTCAGAATGGACTGGTTGGATCTCCTTGCAGTCCAAGGGACTCTCAAGAGTCTTCTCCAACACCACAGTTCAAAAGCATCAATTCTTCAGCGCTCAGCCTTCTTCACAGTCCAACTCTCACATCCATACATGACCACTGGAAAAACCATAACCTTGACTAGACGGACCTTAGTCGGCAAAGTAATGTCTCTGCTTTTACTGAGGACCAATAATCTAGTGTCTCTAGGCCAGACCTCCAGATGCATATACTATGCATTGCCTTTTCCACTTGCATTTCCCACAGGCCTCTCAAAGTCCATATGTTCAAAAACAAGCTTATCATCATTCCCCATAAACTAACTTTGCCTACTGTTTCCTCTTTGAGTGAGTGACCTCACTGTACCCAGTTGTCCAAGCTAGAAACTTGAGAATCTTTCATTTCTCCCTTATCCAATCAATCAACAAGCCTTGTCAATTAGTCCTCCTATAAATCCCTTGAAGCTATTCATTTTTTTCATTTCCACCGTCACTACTTTCTTAACTGGCCTGTTTCCAAACTCCCTCCCTGCTTGCAGGATAAAACCAGACTCTGGAGCGTGTTGGGTGGACACTGGTGGGATAGTTTGGGCTCTTCGTGATCTGGCTCCTCCCACTTCCCTGACTTTTCCACTCTGTTCATCTTCTCTTCCCTCCAGGTACATTCGGTTCCACTTTCAGTTTCCAAAAATGTGGGGCTCTTTCTTGCCTTTGGGTCTTTGATCCTGCCACTCACCAAGGCTGGAAAAATCTTCATAGCCTTTGCATGTGTGTGCTTAGTCGTGTCCAACTCTTTGCAACCCTATGGATGATAGCCCGCCAGGCTCTTCTGTCCATGGGATTTTCCAGGCAAGAATATTGGAATGGGTTGCCACTTTCTTCTCCAGGGATCGAATTTCTTGCATCTCCTGCATTTGCAGGTGGCTTCTTTACCACTAGTGCCAGTTCTCTATTAAGACTGGAGTTATCTCCACACAGTCTCCATATTGATCCCCATTGTAACATTCCCCACGTTCTATCCACAAACTACCTATTTGCTTGTCTGTCTCCCCTCCAGCCTACAAACTCCTTGAGAACAGAGTGGAATCTCCTTGCTCACAGCTGTATCCCTAAAGATTTAAGTAAGGCCAGCAGAAGATAGATACCAGACACATAACTGCCGGATGGATTAGGGACCCACTGGGTCTGACGCACACCTCTGGCAGCCAGTTAAAGCAGGGTCCTCAGAGTCTCTGAGTAAACATTTAAAACACCTCTTTGCTGACATTTCAGCACCAGCTTCAACATTCTTTCTACTATTATAAAGCCCCAAACTGTAGGATAGAGGTGAGAAGAGGTGAGATGCTCTCCCTTGAAGGGGACCTAGATCCTCAATTTTTTCCTAAATTTACTTATTTTAATTGGAGGATAATTACTGTATTGTGGTGGATTTTGCATTATGAAGAAACCATCAGTATCAGTATGAATTGGCCATAGGTATACATGTGTCCCCTCCATCCTGAACCCCTCCCTCACTCCCCACCCCTTCCCTCCTGGTTGTCCCAGAGCACTGGTTTTGGGTGCCCTGCACCATACTTCAAACTGACACTAGTTATCTGTTTTACATACGGCAATATATATGTTTCAAAGCTGTTCTCTCAAATTGTCTCACCCTCTCCTCCCACTGAGCCCCAAAGTCTGTTCTTTACATCTGTGTCTCCTTTGCCGCCCCACACGTGGGTTCATCGGTACCATCTTTCTAGATTCCATATATATGCGTTAATATATGGTATTTTTGTTTCTCTGTCTGACTTACTTCACTCTGTTTAATAGTCTCTAGGTTCATCCACCTTATTAGAACTGACTCAAATGCATTCCTTTTTACAGCTGAGTAATATTCCATCATGTATAAATATTGCAACTTCCTCATCCATTCGTCTGCTAATGGACATCTAGGTTGCTCCCATGTCCTAACTATTGATCCCCTATTTTTTAAGAAGATCAAGTCGGCCAGCTCCTTCCCTCATCCATTTGCTTTTCCACCTCTCGGTGTTTCTATGTCCTCATTTACCCACTTTTCCTTCCCTTCTGTCTCAGAAGAACAGGGGTTGCTCCTTTTAATCAAAATGAACCCCTCTGTTGAGACCCTTGATTCCATACCTTTTGGGGACTGTATTTCGCCAACTCTCCCTTTCTCTTCACCTACAAATGCTCCTTCTCTGTGGTCTCGTTCCTTCCTGCTGTCTTTTCTCTTGAAAACATCCCTGTTTTTGGTCTCTTCTAATCACCTTTACTGAGGAACTCTTTTTAAAAGGGGCTATCTATTATCAAAAAGAAACAACAGGTGTTGGTGAGGAGAAACAGGAACACTTGCGCACTGTTGATGGGAATGTAAATCGGGGCAGCCACCATGTAAAACAGTATGGAAGTTTCTCAAAAAATTAAAAATTTCGATTTTTAACTGAAAATCAAATTTTGATGATATAATCCAGCAATTCCACTTCTGGACGTTTATCCGAAGAAAATGAAAACACAATTTGAAAAAATATTGGTACCCTCATGTTCACTGTAGCATTATTTACAACAGCCAGGATATGGAGACAACTAAAGTGTCCACAGAGGACGAATGGATAAAGAAGCTGTCGTGTATATGTACAATGGAATATTATTCAGTCATAAGACAGAATGAAAACTTGACATTAGGTACAACATGAATAGACCTCAAAGGTACTGTGCTAGGTGGGGGAACTTCTCAGTCGCGCACAGAAAAAGAACGATTTAAAAGTAGGTGATATTGAGAAGGGCAAGAAGATTTTTGTTCAGAAGTGTGCCCAGTGCCATACTGTGGAAAAGGGAGGGAAGCACAAGACTGGGCCAAACCTCCATGGTCTGTTTGGACGGAAGACAGGTCAGGCTGCTGGATTCTCTTACACAGATGCCAACAAAAACAAAGGTATCACCTGGGGAGAGGAGACGCTGATGGAGTACTTGGAGAATCCCAAGAAGTACATCCCTGGAACCAAGATGATCTTTGCTGGCATTAAGAAGAAGGGAGAGAGGGAGGACTTGATAGCTTACCTCAAAAAAGCTACCAATGAGTAATAGTTGGTCACTGCCTTATTTATTATGAAACAGAAGTGTCTCATGACTTTTTATGTGTACCATATTTAAACTGATCTCATACACTAGAATTCAGATCATGAACGGCTAATGGAATAATTCTGTTGGACAGTCCTGATTTAAATAAGATTGGTCTGTGGCTAAACAAATATGGTCAGCTTTTTAAATTTGGGTAGTAATTCCGGTTCAACAAGTACTATCACTTTTCCCATTCTAAAGAGATGATTGAACTTGAATAAGGAACATTAAACTTTCTAGGGAGATGGTGCATTCCTTCTCAAAACCTATAAGAGATTGGTTTTGTATTTAGATTTCTATAACTGGCTACATTAACATATTTAAATACTGAAACAGTCCCTTCACTGTCTCATAGAGCAGAGGAGGATTCACACGTGTTTCAAGTTGTGTTCATTAGCCTGTTAAGGCAAGGATTGAAAATACACTGACAAAGTCCACTTTATCTGTTTGGTTTTATAAACTATGCCAATTTAATTTAAATTCTCTATCTAAAAAAAAAAAAAAAGGTACTGAGCTAGGTGAAGTAAGCCAGAGAAAGACAAATAATGTGTGCTGTCTCATATATGAAATTTCAAAAGACCCAAGCTCATAAAAAGAGATCACACTGTGGTTACCAGAGGCAGGAGGTGAGGGAATTGGAAGAAGGTGATCAAAAGGGAACTTCCAGTCATAAGTACTATGTAATGTACAACATGATGGTTATAGTTAATACTGCTATGTGGTATATTTGAAAGTTGCTAAGAGAGTAAATCCTAAAAGTTCTAATTACCAGGGGAAATTTGTATCTATATGAGATGACAGATAACTGTGGCAATCATTTCACAATATTATAATTCAAGTCATTATACTGTATACATTAAACTTGTATAGTGCTATATGTCAATTGTATCACAATAAAACTGAAAGGAAAAAAATAAACAGAAAGGAGTCAGCAAAAAAGACACAGGAATAAAATGACTTTCTGTTACACATCTTGCCTCCATTGTATCCTCCATCCTTGTGCTCCTTTCTCCTAGCCCCCAGCTTCATCTCCCACTGACAATGCTCTTTAAGGCGACAACTACCTCGTGCAGCTCCAGATCCAAGGCTTATCCTACACTCTACTGACACAGACGTCCCAGGTTTTCTACCTCACCTTCCTTGTGATCCAACAAGAGTCTATGGAGGACCATCCAGGTGATGCTAGTGGTAAATAATCTGCCTGCCAGTGCAGGAGATGTAAGAGACACAAGTTCCACCCCTGGGTCAAGAAGATCTCCTGGAGGAGGAAATGACAATACACTGCAGTATTCTTGCCTGGAGAATTCCATGTACAGAGGAGCCCAGTGGGCTACAGTCCATGGGATAGCAAGGAGTGACCAAAGTCACTTAACAAGCATACATTCTGTGTGCAGCCCTGTTTGGAGGAAGGAGGGGCAACCCAAAGTATAAGACGTGGTCCCTGAACTTGGAGATTCGATTAAGATAAATGCCTTAAAACAGCATGGAACAGTGCATGGCAGAATTTAAACAAACAAGTGCTCAATTTTGTGGCACAGCCTGTATCTCCTATCAGGAAAGTGGGAGAACAGCGAGGCTGGACAGCCAAGAAAGTGTTCAAATTTAAGCACTGAGCAAGGCTACACGGTGCATAATGGGCAAGATTTGCTGATGGGAGCAAGGGCCAGATTAGGATAAGACATGAGCAAAGGGATCCCATCCAAGCTCCATTCAGATTTTTATTTCATACTAAAGTATAGAGAAATATCAATAACCTCAGATATGCAGATGACACCACCCTTACGGCAGACAGTGAAGAGGAACTAAAAAGCCTCTTGATGAAAGTGAAAGAGGAGAGTGAAAAAGTTGGCTTAAAGCTCATCATTCAGAAAACGAAGATCATGGCATCTGGTCCCATCACTTCATGGGAAATAGATGGGGAAACAGTGGAAACAGTGTCAGACTTTATTTTTTGGGCTCCAAAATCACTGCAGATGGTGACTGCAGCCATGAAATTAAAAGACGCTTACTTCTTGGAAGAAAAGTTATGACCAACCTAGACAGCATATTCAAAAGCAGAGACATTACTTTGCCGACTAAGGTCTGTCTAGTCAAGGCTATGGTTTTTCCAGTAGTCATGTATGGATGTGAGAGTTCGACTGTGAAGAAGGCTGAGCGCTGAAGAATTGATGCTTTTGAACTGTGGTGTTGGAGAAGACTCTTGCGAGTCCCTTGGACTGCAAGGAGATCCAACCAGTCCATTCTGAAGGAGATCAGCCCTGGGATTTCTTTGGAAGGAATGATGCTACAGCTGAAATTCCAGTACTTTGGCCACCTCATGTGAAGAGTTGACTCATTGGAAAAGACTCTGATGCTGGGAGGGATTGGGGGCAGGAGGAGAAGGGGACGACAGAGGATGAGATGGCTGGATGGCATCACTGACTCGATGGATGCGAGTCTGAGTGAACTCCGGGAGCTGGTGATGGACAGGGAGACCTGGCGTGCTGCGATTCATGGGGTCACAAAGAGTCGGACACGACTGAGCGACTGAACTGAACTGAACTGAACTGAAAGTGTAAATGACTGATGAGAGCTTGAAAAGTAACCTATCAACTGTATTTGCATTTTACTCTAAAGCCTTCAAACTAAGAGGCTGCAGCCTCATGATACAATTCATCCACCCTGAGTTGGAGCAGAATATTAGAGTAAAAAACATAAACTCATCCCTGCTCCCTGACTGTTCCATTTGCACGTCTTCCTGTATAGGAACCACGCGTGAATATGCCAGCTCCGCTGTGCAAATATTTTCCTTGATCTGAGGTCAGAGCCCGGTCTCAGCCTGCCTCAGGCACACACAGCCTCACATCCTCCCAGCGGGCTGTTTGTTCTCAGTGTTTGATATCAATCTCTGTTCAGTGTGCTTTTATATCCCAAGTGTTATTTTAATCCAAACCGGGTTTTATTTTTTAAGAAATCTCTCTTTTTTTTTTTTTGCAAAATGGCTTTCTCATTTTATTATTGCAAGTAATAATGATAATATCATATACTCATGAAAGTGACTGCAAATTCTTGGCATATAATTGCAGAGCTTAGTCTTTCACAGCAACCCCATGAAGTAGATTCTGTCCTTATCCCCATTTCCAAATGAGGAAACTGAGGCACAAATGATGAAAGACTGTGTTCAAATTAAATAACTTGCTGTGATGTTAGGGAGACAGGGTTTCTCTTAGGAGGTGGAGGCGGGGTTGTATGGCCTTCTTGCTGGCAATTCACGCTGATCTGCCTGCTTGATGGCTGCTGGCATAAGCTGTGGAGCTCCTGTGCCTTCATTTTATCTTATATTTTATTTTTTCTAAGGTGAAGTATAGTTGATTTACAATGTTGCGTTAGTTTCAGGTATGCTGCTGTTGCTGCTAAGTTGCTTCAGTCGTGTCCAATTCTGTTCGACCCCGTAGACAGCAGCCCACCAGTTTCCGCCATCCCTGGGATTCTCCAGGCAAGAACACTGGAGTGGGTTGCCATTTCCTTCTCCAATGCATGAAGGTAGAAAGTGAAGAGTGAAAATGAAGTTGCTCGGTCGTGTCCAACTCTTAGCGACCCCATGGACTGCAGCCTACCAGGCTCCTCTGTCCATGAGATTTTCCAGGCAAGAGTACTGGAGTGGGTCACCAGTGCCTTCTCCGAAAGTTTCAGGTATATGGCAAAGCAATTCAAGTCTATATATATATATTTTTTATTTCAGATTCTTTTCCCTTATAGGTTATAACAAGGTGTTGAATATAGTTTCCTGTGCTAGACAGGAGGTCCTTGTTGGTTATCTATTTTATGCAGTCTGCCTCCAGCTTTAGAAATGCTTGCCTTTTTACTAGTGTAATGACAGTTTGTAGTATAACCTATAACAGAGCTTCTCAAACCATCTGTGTTGAAGGACAAGCTTTATTTTTTTAAAATTTTCAAACCATTGAGTGACAACATTTTTTAAATTGCTATAAAGTTTCTAAACACTGACTTTCAATTTCTATAGTTGTGGTGGATTAACAAGGAACAACTTGCAGATTAGCACCAGTTTGAGGACTATATTTTGAGTAGCGCAAGTACATATTATCAGCAAATTCAGTTTCATGCTTTTAGAATTTCATCTCATTCATTCAGTTATATTTGCTAAATGCTTACTACACAGCAGGCAATAAACAAAGTGAAGTAAATAAGAACATTAGGGCCTTCTCAAAGCTAACATTCTAGCAGGGGAAGCAAACTTGGAACAACTCACTCCAAATTAGTTTTTAATTTTTTAAATTTATTGTCGGCGGCACTGGGTCTTCATCTCTGCGTGCCAAGTTTGTCTAGTTGCTGTGAGCAGGGGCTTCTCTCTTGTTGCGGTGTGTGGGCTTCTCATTACAGTGGTTTTTCTGTCTGCGGAGCATGGGCTCTAGGGCATGTGGGCTGCAATTGTTGTGGCTCGTGGACTTAGTTGCCCTGAAGCATGAGGGGTCTCCCTGGACCAGGGACTGAACCGGTGTCCCCTGGCATTGGCATGCAGATTCTTAGCCACTGGACCACCAAGAAAGGCCCAATTCATTGGTTTTTTTAGATAAATGCTAAGAAGAAAGTTAAAATGCTTGGAATTCATATCAGAGTGTCCTAAGCTAGCCTGACAGGCTAGGGAATGTTTCTCCAGAGACTCTTCAATCTTAGAGCAGAGCAATGAGCAGAGGGTGCTAAGCTCATAGTGGAGGAAAAAGATTTCTGGGCAGAAGAAAGGGTATGCAAGGGTCCTGAGGCAGAGAGAGGCTGCAGAAATAGACAGACTGTGTCTTGTAGGTCTCTAAAGGTCAAGGCATGGGTTTAACACTTTATCTTAAGAGCTCTAAGAAGAAAGCTCTAGAAGAGTTTTAAGCAGGGTGGTAAAATGGTCAGATTAACCTTTTAAAAAGGACAGGTTCCTTTCTTTTTTTCTATTTATGGCTGTGCCATTTGGGATCTTAGTCCCCCGCCCAGGGATCAAACCCATGCCCCCCTGAATTGGGAACATGCGATCTCAACCACTGAACCACCAGGGAAGTCCCTAAAAAGAACACTCTTACTTTTCCATTAATTTAAATACAGTGAGTTTTCATAAGAATTGCAATGGGGAATTACCATTGAATTTGGTAATTGAAATTACCAAATTTCACATATGAACAATAAGTTTGGGGCTGTTCTCATATAGCAAGTGTTATTGTGATGCCTTTGCCTAGAAGAACACGACACGGGGACAGTCACATCTCCAAAGAGGTCAGTATGTTCTATCTCTGGGCCCTTCCTTCAGCCATGCCACCCTCTAAGGAAGATCTTAAGGCAAGCAGCTGTGTGAGGTGTGTGACTAAGCTGCACCCATTCCTCCCTCTTCTGGACTAACACAATCACACTGTAGGTCAAATCAGCCACGCTCTCAGCTAAAACTCATTTTTCAAGCCTACTGAGAGTGACCATGTGACCCTGTTCTGGCCAATGAGAAGATAGCAGAGATCTGCTGATTTTCCAGGTAGAAGAAGACCACCTGGCTGGTATGGCCCTTTTCACTTCATCCTACATTAAAAATGAGTCCCAGAGGTGCTGCAGCTACTTTGCCACCATGAGGCAACAAGCACATGGAAGAAATCCAACATTTGGTAAGTTTGGTGGAGCAGAAAGGAAAACCTGAGCCTGGGATGACTTGGCCTGCACAGCCCACTTTTGGTCACCTGGTTCTGTGAGAAAAATAAAGCTCTATATGTCGATGCCACTAGGAGTCTGGTTTTTTGATTCTTGCAATTGAAAATAATTGAGCTTTCCAATTGGACACGGATGGTCCACAGAATCAGATCAAACGGCATAGCACAGTATTCTCCCTGCTGTGGCTGTTCCCATCTTTGGACATTTAGATATTTCAAATGAAAAAGGCTTTTCTTTTTCTTTCTGACATCTCATCACCCTTCTCACCGGGAGCTGTAACAGGATAAGTTGCTCTGCTTTGGATCCTTTGTTTCTTAAAAGGGGAAGGGCAGGCAGCAAGGCTTCGGTGGAAAATGGTGATATACTACACCACATCAGAATGTGCTGTTCTCATTTATTTTTTAATACAAACCCGTCTTTGCATGTGGGTACTGGCAAAGAGTTGATGGTTACGAAATATTGGGCGACAGTGGTAATATAGGAGGTAAGTGACACACAGCAAAGGAATCTTGTCTTCAAATTACACAGAACGCAAACCCATTGTGGTTCATGACATAGTTCCCACATTTTTTCCATATTTATCCAACAAGGCCCCAGTCAAATAGATCGTGTGTTCCGTTTGTTAAGTGAATATGTAAAAATACTGGACGAGTTTTGTAAAGCAGCATGTAAAATCATGGGAAGGTACAGCTGCTACTGCTGTCTGCTGATCGCTTCCTGTGGCACCATCGAGCTCTGGTGAGAACCAATAAAAATGGTGTGTACAGCATTCAGGGATGAAGTTCAGGAAGCGGTTGTCACAAGTGATGGATGCAACAGTTACCGTATTTAGCACCAAAGCAATTCATTTATCTTTACACACATACAGGAGCAGAAAGGGTGAATTCAAAGGTAGTCTTCTGGGCAGCGAGGATGTTGCCACTCTAGACACAAACTGTCAAGAAACCTATATGCCTACAGTGTAAAGAGCTTTTTTAAGATTATAAGCGGTCTTCCAAGCAAAGCAGTCTCTACTAAAAATAGCTCTATTTGATCAGACAGCGTAGGAAGAGTGCTACGGGTTGGTCTCTTGGGGGCAAAGATAGAATAAAAACACAGTATAACCTCTCATAGCCACAAAAGGACCCCCCATGATGGGCTGTCTGGCAAAGGAGAGATGTTTTAAAGGAACACATACATTACTGGGGCTGAAAATACAAACTGAAAATACAAAATACTCAAATATATCTAAAAGGAAGTCTCCTTGGCTTATAATGAGGGTGAAATCCCCCTGAAGGGGTCTGGCTGAAACTCCAAATTAAGAGACTGAAGCTGAAATCCCGATGACCTTGAAGAAGCAGCTGAAGACTTGAATGTATGTTCATTTTCAGTCACTAAATTTCTGTAACATCTGGAGCATGATTAAGGCCTAAAAAGATTGAAGAACTCCTAATGACACCAGTAGCCATTGGTTACAGTGAAGAATGGTCCTGCTGCCAGAAAAACAAATGACCAGGCACTTAAAGCCTCTATCAGGGTGGAAAAAGGCATTTTGCCAACTTTAGTCATGTCTTGGAAACTGTGTGGTCAGTTTTCTGAACTACATTTGAACTTCAGAAGTCCACAGTTGCTTCCCTGGGTGCAACAGGCTTCCTGGTATTTCAAGGAAACTTAAACATCTTTGGAAAGTCTAAAAAGTTTGAAGATCCCAGTTTGGAAAAGGAGAAATACTGTAAATATATATACAGAAAAACATATTAGGAAAAAATTTTAAGTTAACAGTAGTTATATAGGGTAGTAGAATTGCTACTTTTTAATGCATCTCATATTTTCTGAATTTCCTAATATAAACATATATTATTGTATAACCAGAGAAGTTTATAAACCATTAAAGGAGAAAAATGACTCCTTGTAAAACCTTCTACAGAGGTGAAAGATGAGTTTGTTCAGCTTGCAAGATTGAGATGTCTGTGCAGCACTACAGTACTTGGAGGCATATAGTAGATCCTTCATAAGTGGCAGTTTGCATCATTATTCCTGCTCAAACCATATTCAGTGTTCAAAACTATATTCAGATAGCACCAGGCATAAAATTGTACTTTGATGAGAAATTTACCTGAACTTCACAGTGAAAGAATATTGTCCTGAAAACAGGGTGAAGGGATACAGTATTCCTTGTGTAGCTCCAAAGCCTGGAATTCCATGGCAAGGAGAGAGATCACTGGAGGCAGATGTGACCGGAGGGTGCCAGTTTGGGGGAGCAGGATCTGGCTCCCTTTCACCTCTCACTGGCTTCCAGACAGAGGAGAACCACGAGGCTCTCGTGACCATTTGTCAGGGATCCCCGTGCCTGGGGTCAGGTGCAGTGACGTGGGACACAGCAACTGCCATGGCTGCAGCTGTTGGCCATCAGCCCTGGCAGGGCTATTTCAGGTTTTGACAAGCGTTCCGTGCCCCACTAGCATAGCTTCCAGAAATGCTTTGAACTATTCAAGGACCAAAAGGCCATGACGGCCTCCATTCCTAGGAGGCCAGCCTTCTGCTAACCTGGCTACAGTGAGGTAGGGTTTCTCTCCCGGGTGCGGATAGGCTGTCTATGCCCCTAGGCCACAGCTTTCAGGGAAGAAAAACTTAAACATCCCCTCCCCCAACTCTAAGCCTTCAGTGAAGATTTTCTGCTCAAATTTTCCCATCGTTTCAGCTAAGTATGTCTAGTATGTACTCTTTCCTTGCAGTGCAGGTAATGAGACAGTATCTCCAAAGCTAAGTAATAGTAATACTGATGGATTGCCCCTTATGGAGTGCTAAGCAGCTTCCATATTACTGCATTTATTTCTCACGACAAACTTGTGAGGTCAGTACAATTATTGTTACTCTGATCACTGGCCCCAAATTACTGTCAGCCCACAGTCACCTTGTAATGCATATATGCCTGGAAGCATCCTCAGTTTACTTTCTCTTCTAAAATTTCTCAAATGATTACCAGTTTAAAATGTGCACAGTGGGGACTTCCCCAGTGGTTAAGGATCCACCTTGCAATGCAGGGGACGCAGGTTTGACCCCTGGTTGGGAAACTAAGAGCTCACATGCTGGAGAGCAACTATGCCCATGCCGCACCCAGAGAGTCCGTACGCTGCGCTAGAGAGCCCACAGGATGCAAGAAAGACTTAACACAGTCAAATAAATAAATATTTTCTAAAATAAAATATGCACAATTGGGTCTTTATGGATTCCAAAGAACAATCTCTGTTAGTGTCTTCTTTTTCTCAACAACCCTGCCCTACTGAGCCCGAGTACTTTCCTCAATGACCCTGCATCCAGGGTTCAGATATGAGTTCTTTATATCATGTCCCTCAAGACTGAATCTCTAACTTGTTGGCCTCAATTCTCTTCTAAAAGCTGTAATACCCTTTTTTTATGGCCCAGGGAACAAATGTACTTCCATAATGACCAAAAGATAGGATGGGAGCGAGAACCAGCCAGAACCATATGCACTGAATTTTTTAGTGTAAGAAGAAGCCCGTGGCACCATTATTCATTTATCATGCAGGCGTCCACCCGGCAACAGCTGACAAGCGCAAAACGATGCTCTGCCTATTCCCAGACTGTCGGGACACTCAATGCAGACTGTCCACGGCGGCCCCTCCTCTGTTCTCCCTTCTACCCCCACCCCCAAAGGCTGCTCTCAGCAAACATATGGGAGCCATTGGGGCTTACTCCTTCCCTTCCGTTGTCCAAGTCACGTTGATAACTGGGGATTTACGACTGCCCAAAATGGAGCGCTTTGCTTTCTTTTGGGTTATTCCAAGTTTGGGGCCTGTTGAAAGTTTTGTAACTACATAAATATTTATCCATAGCTTTTGGTTACTATATTAACATAACAAACATGACACCGGACCCAAACACTGTAAGTCACACCAAAGTCTTCCAATTAAGAAGCGGGGGAATGAATAAAGGACTTCAGAACTGATTGTTTTTATCATGAAATATTCTTACTGCTATTTTTACGCCGGGCTTTTAAAGTACCAAAATGTATTCATCTTTGACTCTATAAATGTTCAGACTTCATTTATTGTCCTTCAGCCAACTTGCTGAAACATGTCCCTGGATCACAGAGACCTGTGGGAGAAAGTGCATGGTGCAATACAAGGTTTCACCTTTATTTTACTGTATTATCCAAAAGTTTCTAACAAACCTAACAAGAAAGTTTTGTTAGAAGCTTTTGGTCAACCCAATATTTTATTTTGTGCTGTGAGGCTTGTGGGATGTTAGTCTGCTAACCAGAGATTGAACCCATGCCCTCAGCAGTGAAAACTCAGAGTCCTAACCACCGGATCACCAGGGGATTCCCAAGCCCTCACCTTTTTAAACAAACTTGCTAACGATAGAAAGCTGAGGATGAAACATGCTACTCTGAGCTTTGTCACCTGTGAAGGCAAGAGGTATGACTTTGTGTTCAAGTCTCACCAGTTTACATTTGTTAATGGGTTCTGGCTGACACAACAGATACCAGGTAGAAAGAGCTGAAACGTTTAATTTCCCGGACAGTAATTATTCAGGGAAGGCACTAAAGTACTCAGACTTCAGAAGGGACAGCGTTGCTAATGAAAAATGTGTGTGTGGGGGAAGATATTATTGTGAATTCTTTTCTTAACCCTTTGTTTGCCATGAAGTTAACCCTCTACATCCAAGGGGTGAAGCTTATACTTTATGCTCTTCAGAGTTGTGGTCTTGGGAGGGGGTCTTTGGCAGGGCTCCCAACTCTTCTGTGGGAAGCACTTGGTCTCTGGAGAGGGTAATCTGAAGGTTAGAGCCTGATTCCTCTGCCCTGGCTTGAATCCATCTCCTCCATCTTTCTCGGACTCCTTGTCACCACATCCTGTGGACAGAGCAAGGCAGGAAGCTTTTTACTGCTTTGCAGATGATCAGACTGGAACCAGTTTTTCTGTATTTGATGGTGTATCATCAAAGGGAGCAAACTCTGCAGCTTTAGCTCAAGGTGAAATGGAGCAGGTTTGTTGGCTTCATAAATTCTGGCACAATTTTATGTATTGTCCCAAGAAGGAGATAACAGAGCAAGCCCTGGAAATTTTTTAGAACACTGCTCTGGTAAAGCTTATAATGGCTGTACTGGGTCTTCCTTTCTTTAAGGGACTGAGCCAGTGGGCAATTGGTGTTCTTGGAATGTGATCATCCCCATTCTGTACATAAGTAAATGTTGACAGCAAATGGTTTAACGACTTGCTCCGAATTTCATAGCATGCCAAGAATATAGTTAGAGAAAAAAAATAGTTGGAATTTCTGATTTTCAAACCCTTGCTTTAGCCAGGAGACTCAGCTCTAAATAGACATGCTTTAAATGCACACTAGCAAAATCTGACAGAAATAATGTTACAGAATCTAGTATCCTTTAGAACCTTTGGCTGGAAGTTATCAAAGCTCACTAACATTCTAAGTCTCTTCCCTCTGCAATGGACCTCCTAGGAGGTGATGAATCACCTTTTCCCATCTGTGGACCTGCCAGGCAGAGAGGTCAAGCAACCTAGCTAAGGACAGATATTTAGAGGTAGAACCATCCCCGACTCATCTCTTGACTCTAGATTAGAACTTTCCCAGTGATGCCAGAAACTGACCCGATGAGTTCAAAGAGACTATTGCGCATCTGTGATAACTCTGTACTGCATTGTGTAACTTGGTTCAGCTGGAGGGGTTTCCCAGAATCCCCTTCCCTGTATGATTCTGGGTTAGAGTTGACCCAAAGAGAAATGGGGGAAAGATTTGGACGGTGGAAGTAGAGCGATAGCCACTACTTTTTGAAGGTTATTGTGGTTTTATGTGGTAACACACAGATGCAAAAGTGCTGTTGGGCTCCAGTTTGTCCTTGGTCTTTTCCATTCCACATCCAGCAAATCTCTCTTCCTTCCTTTCTTTCCTTCTTTCTTTCACCATTTTATTGAGGTAAGAAAGTGAAAGTGAAAGAAAGTGAAGTTGCTCAGTCCTGTCCGACTCTTTGCTACCCCGTGGAGTATAGCCCACCAGGTTCCTCTGTCCATGGGATTTTCAAGGCAAGAATACTGGAGTGGGTTGCCATTTCCTTCATCCAGGGGATCTTCCCAAGCCAGGAATCGAACCTAGCTCTCCCACATTGCAGGCAGATGCTTTAACCTCTGAGCTACAAGGGAAGCCCTATTGAGGTATGATTAACATACAAAAATCTGTACATATTTAATGTATACAACTTGATGAGTGTAAGAGTAAGTATATAACTGTGAAACCTTCCCAATAAGTGATGTCATAAACACATCCATCCCCTCCAAAAGTTTCCTCCCACCCTCTTTATTAGTAGTAGTAGCAGTGTTGTTTTATGTGATATTTGTACCTTTTGGCTAATGTCAGCCACCAGCCCCTGGCAACTACCATTGGACTTGCTCTAGTAATTCTTCTGACAGTTGGTCCAGTGGTCCCAGGCCCACCACCAGATTCAAAGGCAATGGTTTTCCATGGACTTCTCTACCAACTTTGCTTTCACAGTCCCACCCCAGCAACTGGATGTGCCTGGCTATTCTTGGCAGACTCTGACTGTTCCATTCATGCCAGGGCTTCAAGAGAACTGGTTAATCACCAGTCCTCCAGCTCCCAGTTAGGCATCTCTACTTGCCCAGCTTCTCCCACAATTGCCTGATACATCCTGTGATACTCATAGTGGTTCTGCTCTCCCCAGTGAACGCTGGCTAATGGAAAGTCAACATGGCCCAACACAGGAGCTGCAGAGGAATATGAGGGAGTCCTTGACTTCAAGGGACTTCCAGCTCAGTGGGAAGGTAGGACATTTTCACATAACCAGCTAGCTGGGGACTCGTGGCAGCTCACGAATTAAGTGACAAGTTCATGATGTTGCTTGAAGCCCTTGCAGCCAGAGATGTCCAGTGTCTTTTAGCACTAGGCACGAGGAGCTGACGGGGAATGGCCACAGTCAGCATTCTTAATGACCAGTGGCCACATTTAGTCCAAGAGAATACAGACCTTTTTCTCTGTTCCATTCAGGCTCTAGGCTCCTGATTAACATAAGAATGGAAAGAAAGTTACTTACATACTGGGTTAAAGTGTTGAGTACAGTTGAACATGAATGCTGACCTTGAAGATTTCCCATCCAACCAACAGAAATTCCCCTGGCCTGCCACAGTTGGGTAACTTGAGTTCTGGAATTCCAGCCTCGGTTAACCCCAATCCACAAATTTGCTGGAGTTATGAAACTTAGTGAGAGTACTGTTTTTCTATTATTCATTCCCAATATGTTCTGTCCTGAACCAACACCACTAAATTTATTTCCCCCACATGTTTAACCCTCTGCATGTTGATCCCCTTTTGGTATCAACCAAAAGAAAAAGAGATCAAAGCATGTGTTCCTGGTTTTTACTCAAAATGAATTTTATTTCTAACTTGGCTGGACACTTCCCCATCCACTCAGTCTATTGTCTTTTTTGTTGTTGTTGTTGGACCTCAGTTTCCTTCTGTTAAAAGTAATTACTGGTGGCTCTGTGGGGAGGTACGAGCATCAATGCTGGGCTAGAAACTCCGGTAAGATCCCTGGATGAAAGGTGATAGGGAACACAGGAGCAATCTGGATGAACAACCCCTGGAAAAGTCCAGTCCTCAGCCCAAAGCAATACCACAAGCTTCCAGAAACTGCCTGTGAGCTGAGGTTTTATTTTGCAAATGTGTATCTACATGCCCGTGTGTCAGCAGTGTCGACTCCAGAGACCTAGGAATACAGTAAATGACATTGTAGGTAGCTCTGGAAAATGAGGATTTCTTTTCAGTTCTGACCCTTGTCTGTTAAATGATCTGATATAAAAATGAGGAGGAAAAAGAGAGAAGAGACTGAAATCTAGGAGGCAACGAAAGGATGTGGAATTTCTGCTGGATCTTAAAAAGGATCAGTGTGAAACTCAAGTACAGTTTTCCCATTTCTTTTCAATCCGAAAGGTGTTGACAGGAAAAATGGATGAAGAGTGGAGGATGTGACTTCTTAGGAGACTTTGGTCCTTTCCCTGCAGTCATTCATTTTGAGACCCTGGCTCTAGGTGCCTACGGTGGAGGTGGTGGTCTTTTTCAGATATGGAGCCTTTAGCTTGTCACTCATTTAATCCCTGAATATTATAAGATTGTACTTCCAAGAGATCTGTCCTGTTTGTCTTGATGTTTTATGGGCTGTCTTCCAAAGGGCTCCTGCCTAGTCTCTGTTTCTATGCTCTGCTGAAATGGAGCAAAAAGAGAAAAGAGGCCAAAGAGTAGGATCGGACAGAAAGCTGAGTCTGCTCAGTAAAGAGAGGGAAATCGTAGAGATGCAGAAGGATGGAGAAGGTGAACTCTCAGATAAGGACAGGGCTTGAGCTAAGAGACTTAAGAAGGAAAGCAGGAATCTGATCAGCAGCACAAGAACAGACAAGAAGCCAAGATCAAGAGACATAACTCTTCATTTCTATTGTAAAATGTGGTCAAACATTTTGTCATGGTGCATGGACAGTCTTATGCTTTAGGGATATCTGAATTCTAGTCCCGGCTTTGCCACCATATCTCTGTGTGACCTTGAAGAAGACACCTGAGCACAGTTTTCTTCTCTATAAGCCACTGAGGTTGAATTAGAATGGGGTCTCCAGGGAATTCTCTGGCAGTCCAGTGTTTAGGACTCAACGCTTCCACTGCCGGGGCACGAGTTCGATCTCTGGTTGAGGAACTAATATCCTGCATGCTGCAAGGTGCAGTGAAAGAAAAAGATGGGGTCCCCAAAGTAGAGACCCCCAGAAGAGTCAAGACAGAGCTAAGACTTGTGTGAGAACCTAAGATGGTTGCTTCCAGCAAGCCAAGCCCTCCCTCTGTCCTTCCAACACCCAGAGCTGTCGGCTGGAAATCCTGGAGGGGAGGGGTGCTCTCTCCAAGGCAGTCTGCCTTCTCAGTCTCTACGTAAAACGTGTTCCCACCCCATACCCCAACTCCCTGTGATCTCAGGACCTCAGAAATCCAAAATAACTTCTCTCTCTGAAGGGATGTAAATCCTAGAACTGGTTTCAATGATTCTTACTCTTCTCTCAACTCCGAAGCTCTTAGATTTGGAGATTCTATTACAGAATAAGGTTGCAGACCACTTACACAGCAGTTAACTATAGACCCTTATCACAGTCTGGAGGCAAGCTGTCCCACCTGTTGGGACACTGAGCTTCACCCAGGCCTAGGTCCTGGGCCCTTTCTATCTGCTGCTCTATCTTCCCCCAGAGTTGTCCTTATCTGCACGTGGGATTCAGGGTCATCATCACATCTGTGCTCAGCTGGTGGGAGAGGGGAAGAATGAAAGAAAACTCCTGGATAAGCAGTTTCCTTTTAAACAAGTGATGGGAGAATTACACACATCACTGGTGCTCACAGTCCACTGTGAAAGCATGGCCACAGAGCCATATTGCACCATAGGGAGCTGGGAAATGAAACCCTTGGCTGGGTGAGGGTGTGTGGATTGAAATTCCATTACCAGAGGAGAAGAGAAACACAGATTTGGGAAGACAAGGTCAGTCTGATGCAATAAGGAACCAGAAGACCACACTAGCCGGTGAAGCGAGGAGTTATGGATGCTTGACCAGCCATCAGAAATGTCATGGGAAGGGAAAAGAAAAAAAGATGTTATCCTTAGGAACTGTGTGTCCATTTGAAGGAAAAGACACGGTCAGCAAATACCAGCCTGCCCTTCCTCTTTGGCTACAACCCACTATTTAAGTTTTGCTTCAGTGTTAACTGTTGCAGTGGTTTCCAAACTTCTAGAAAAGAAGTTGCATTTATAAATGCATTATTACATGGGATTCTAATTATAAATAAGAAAACAAAAAGACTGCTCTGGCTGAAACAGAGGAGAGGGCCTAGAATTCTGGCCACCTGCTCTGGTGGTCTTTGCACATTAGAGGCGGACACATTAGAGGGGTTTGACGTCCACTTGAAGGTTTTCCCCCAGAACAGTGAGGCTCCAAGAAACCTAATCTGAGGATCCCTGATCTGTGAGAAGGAGGTCAAAGCTACTATCAAGGATAATGTCATCAAAGCCAAACTAGGACCACTCTGAACCTTGTAACAATGAAATCATGCTCCAGATCCTAAAAGTGAGAAATCTGAACTTCACTCATTCCCTAAGTAAGGCCATTCCATAAACCCTATTCTGTGATAAAATGACTCATTTCATTTATTATTACAGAGCCTTGTGCATTTTAAAATTTTTATAATATTCAGGTGGCTATATTCATGATTGATTTAGTCAATGACACAAACCCCAACTATGACCTGGTTACTGTGTGGAAATTTCATCCGCTAGATGAAGTGGTTTCATGGACTACACTGCTACAAAAACCCTCACAGGACAAGGCCCACCCTGACTGAGAGGCAGGAGCAGATTCAGGCAAAGGACATGAGCTCCCTGGTCAGAGCATCATAATTACCAATACCCAGTGGCCAGCGATTCTCTTACCTCTTGTGATGAATATCACGGAAGAGAGGGATGTGTGAAAGAGAAGATCCAGAATTTCAACTCAGGATTACATTATGAAAGTGTAAAAGTGTTAGTTGCTCAGTCGTGTCTGACTCTTTGTGACCCCATGGACTGTAGCCCACCAGGCTCCTCTGTCCATGGAATTCTCCAGGCAATACTGGAGAGGGTTGCTATTTCCTTCTCCAGGGGATCTTCCCGATCCAGGGAACGAACACTGGGTCTCTTGCATTGCCAGCGGATTCTTTACCATCTGAGCCACCAGGACTACATTATGGATGACCTCAAAAGAAGCTTCCAGAATGTGCAGGAGCCCCAGATCCCAATGCCAGATCGGCAGAAATGCAAGCCATCCAGTTAGGGTAGAAGAGAAACACAGCAGGGAAGGGGGAGATGGACTGGCATTCCTCCAGCAGTGTCAGTGAGGAATGACACCCGCATCCCGAATGTCTGCAAGGCTATTACACATTGAAGAAAGCAGGGAAGAGGTCCTGAACCTAGCTGAGAGAGCGGGGTATTCCTGATGCAGGTTTACTCCTGACAAGGGCAAACAGGAGGTCTCAGTAGTAAACCAAAAATAAGGTACCAATTTTCTCCTTACACCTCCTTCATACCAGATAAAGTTTCTTGAATCTCAATCCATTCTTAAAGAAATAATCTTCCCATTTAAGCCCTGCATTAAATGAACAAAACATTATAGAGTGTGTTGCAAATTGTTCAATAAGCACCTTGTAAAAAACCCAACGGAAATATGGGCAAAAGACATGAACAGGCAGTTCACTGAGACTGTGAAAATGTAATCAAAAAGGAGTCCAGGCTAATTATTCCTCAGGAAATTGCAAGTGCAGACCACACTGAGATACCTTTTTATACACACCAGATTAGCAAGAATGAAGAATTGTAACAACACCGAGCGTGGGAGAGAAGAGGTAAAGCTGCAGGAATTCTTTCACATTCCTAGTGGGAGTGTAAACTGCTATAATCACTTTGGAAAACCATTTGGCGTTTCCTTGTAAAGTCAAACATTCATATAACTGGCACTTAGTAGTTTCACTCCTGAGTACCTATTCTAGATCAGGTTTTTCTCAAAGTTGCACTTTTCCTGGGTCATGAACTTATTTTAGTGGCATACAACGGACATTTTTAATAAACAAAATAGAATACAGCGACTTCCCTGGTGGTCCAGTGGCTAAGACTCTGCACTCCCAATGCAGGGGACCTGGGTTTGACCCCTGGTCAGGGGACTAGATCCCACCTGCTGCAACTAAGAGTTCACAGGCTGCAACAAAAATCAAAGATCCTGAATACAGCAGCTAAGACCCAGCACAGCCAAATAAATATTTTTTAAAGAATACAATCGAGTAGAAAAACTTAAAGGACATTGTAGTAAGGAGAGGTTTTGTTTCATAAATTGTTTCATGTATGTGTGTATGCCCGTGTGTGTGTGAGTTGTGGTATAATTTTCACGGTTGCTAAATGAGTCCCCTGGGGAGGAGCAGAATATTTATTCCTGGGATCAGCCTTTGAATGTTAAAGCAGAAAAGGTTTCCAAAAAAAAAAAAAGGTTTCCAGAATAAATTCACCCAAGTTAGTACCAGGTCACATTCCCTGATTTTCTTGACTAAAATAAATTATTTTCTTCAAACTGTATTTTTGCACAAACCCCTTTTGACCAGGGGACAGCTTGTGCCATCTGGACCAGGCTCTTCAGTGGACACAATTCATTAGCTGCCCTCACTCTCAAAATGCAATTGAAATGGATGCATCCTTTAAACTGAATACAAACAATGGGTTCTCCACACTCATTTGACTCAATAATTCATGTAGTACTCATGATTACTTACTGAGAATAAAGTAAAATTAGCCACATAGCAGCCCAGGAAATGTATCTGCCCTAAGGCATTAAGTGTCTGTGTGTGTGTGTACTCAGTTGTGCCCAACTCTCTGCGACCCGGTGGACTGTAGCCCGCCAGGCTCCCCTGTCCATGGGATTCTCCAGGCAAGAGTACTGGCGTGGGTTGCCATTTCCTCCTCCAGGGGAGCTTCCTGAACCAGGGATTGAACCTATGTCTCTCGCATCTCCTGCTTTGGCAGGTGGATTCTTTACCACTAGTGCCACCTAGAAAGCCCATTAAGTGTCTCTATACAACAGCAAATTTTACTGTCTTAAAAACCATTCTTTGTCCCAAGGACTACTGGGAACAAAAGCATCAATTACGAACTGTTGGGCTTGCAAAGGTGGAACAAATTTTCTTATCTTTGTGCTGCTATAGGTTGAATTGATCCCCCTCAGAATGTATGTGCTAAGCCCTACTGCCTCACAAATGTGACCTTATTTGGAAACAGAGTCACTGTAGACATAATTTGTTAAAAGTCATACTGGAATTGGTAGGACCTTTGTTCAATATGACTTTGTTCAATATAAAGTTTCCTTTTGTAAAGGGAAATTTTGGACACAGGCGTGTACACAGGCAGAATACCACGTGAACATGAAGGCATGAATTGGAGTGATGCAGAAATACTAAAAATTCCAGGAAACCACCAGACGCTAAGCAAGAGTCATGGACTAGATCCCCACTTACAGACCTCAAAAGGACTCAACCCTGCTGACATCCTGATGTTTGGATTTTAAGTCTCCAGAAAACGACAATGATTTCTGTCATTCTAAACCACCAAGTAGTGGTATTGTTATAGTAGTCCTAGCAAACTAATACACATTAAATCATTAAGATTTAGGCAAATGCTTTATATCCTATTTAAATACTAAATATTATAATTATGATTCTAGGTTTACACTTCCCTGGTGGCTCAGTTGGCAATGCAGGAGACCCAGTTTCGATCCGTGGGTTGGGAAGATCCCCTGGAGGAGGAAATGGCAACCCACTCCAGTATTCTTGTCTGAGAAATCCCATAGAAGAGGAACCTGGGCTACAGCCCACCAGGTCACAAGTGCAACATGACTGAATGACTAAACCACTGATGGTTTACAGTCAACATGTGATATCAGGAAACTTGGAATTAAGATTCCACTTTGCATATTAATGGGCTGTTTAACCTCAAATATGTCACTTACCCTCTTTGGGCTTGCATTTTCATGTGTGACATAGTCATGACAACAACATTTACCCTACTTACCTCTCACAGTGGCAAATGGGCCCAGTGAGATAATACATGGGAAAGTGAAAGTTGCTCAGTTGTGTCCAGACTCTTCACTACCCCATGGACTATACGTACAGTCCATGGAATTCTCCAGGCCAGAATACTGGAGTAGGTAGCCTTTCCCTTCTCCAGGGGATCTTCCCAACCCAGGGATTGAACCCAAGTCTCCTGCATTGCAGATGAATTCTTTACCAGCTGAGCTACAAGGGAAGCTCATACATGGGGAAGTCTTTGGTAAATTGTAAAGCGTTAGATAACTCTGCAAAACATTGTATTTCCCATCCATTAAAATGACAATAGTGATTATTGACTAACCTTGTAATGTAGATTGTATGTTAGTATGTCCAGAGCTGGATCCCCACATAACACCAGCACAACCTGTTGATAAGACAAAGTTGAGCTGATTACTCACTGTTGAAAGGGAGGACACCACCACACAGAGTTTCAGTAGGGATTAGAGGGGAAAAGGCAAGGTTGAAATTTATTGAGAACTTGAAATTTGGTCTAAGGCCAGTCTTTCAGTATAGAGGCTTGAGGATGGTTAACAAAGACTGGCATATAACGGTGGACACAGCAAGGCAAGGATTTTGACACTGGATGTCAAAGAGTCTTTGAGCATGAACAGTTGATGTTTTCTAACTGAAAGAGCTGGAATTTCTTCTATTGAACAATAAGGCTATTTGCCTGTAAAAGTGGCTCCTGGAATAGTAAATTATATAAATAGTAAATTATTCAATTATGATAAACACATTGAATAACAAAGTCATACTAAGGCAGATGGGTAGGTGGTTTTGGTTCTTGTGTCCAGCGTGGATGGGAATGGGGAGAGATGGGCTCAGCTCTCAAGCATAAAATGTGGGTAAAGTGCTGGACTTCGTGGCTGATGTCCTCTCATTCCCTCTCCTTCGGGCAGGCTCATGCTGCTCTTCTCCATCTGTGTTCTTTCTCCCAAGGTCAGTTCCTCATTTAAACTGGCTCTCTGCCAGCACTGTCCCTCACTGTCATCCAAAAACGAATTTCTTCCTAGCCTAAAACTCATTGCTAATTTTCAATTTGGTTAATCCGTGTAATATTACGGATTTCTCGTTGCTCTAAGTCCCCCTGCACAGAGTTGCCTAATTTTAAGGAGAATTCAACCCACAGGAACAAGGCAGTGGAGACAATTCCAGAGGAAAAATTGTCTTCTGAAGAGGTGATTAGATATTCTCCTTCCACCACCTCCATGCCTATTTCCACCATGGTCTCAAACAGAGGGCAGATGGTCACTTGGCCCACTAGCTTTTGCTGCTTCTGTTGAGATGATCAGATAAAGTCTCTATCAGCATCAGCTGCTTTCAATGTGCTAGAAATTTCTTTGCATTCAAAATAGACATAGAGCCAGCAGTTTAGAACTCAGATTGTTGTTGTTGCTGTTGTTGTTTGGTCGCTAAGAGGTGTCCAACTCTTTTGTGAACCTGTGGACTGTACATCGCCAGCCTCTTCTGTCCATGGGATTCTCCAGGCAAGAATACTGGAGTTAAAAAAAAAGAATACTGGAGTGGGTTGCCATTTCCATCTCCAGGGGATCTTCCCGACCCAGGGATCAAACCCATGTCTCCTGCATTGCCAGGCAGATTCTTTACTGCTGAGCCACAATTTGGAACTGGCTTCTTGGTCCTGGGTGGCCCAGGTTGAATTAATCTAGATCCATTTTCCTACCCCCTGCCTGTTCCCAGCCTTCCTCACCCCCAAAAGGCTAATTTCTTGCTTTCAAAAGCTACTTGGAAGAACTGGTAATTCTCTTCTGGTGCAATCACAAGGGAATGAATGGTTCATTGTTAAAGAAGTCATTCCCCTGAATAAGGCGATCTTTCCTTCAAACAAGGTTAGGGGTGTTGGACCAAATGTTATAATTAAGCCAAGTATTTGTCTGCACTTCTTGCTATGCAGCCCAATGTATATAGACGTTTCAAATAACTGAATTTAGGGTTCCATTATGTTATTTGCTATTAAGACAAATCAGTTTAGAGACAGGCATGTAGTAAAGCACAATAGCTATCTTATTTTTAAAAGGTTCAAAGATATCTGAGATTTTTGAAAACTTAGACATTTTATAGGGCATAGAAAAAGCAACTAGCAATTTCCTGAATTGCAAAGAGTATTTTATAGAGTTAAGTTACAACAATTATGCTTTCACTAGATGCCCAAATTCTACTTATCTGCTTAGAATTTCTGTTGATTTGTGAGTAAGAAATAAAGATATAATTTACTGGCTAAGCCAGTCCTATAATGAATGGAATAAAACAGGATACGCTTGAGAAGTAATAAGCACTGTTGTTGATTTCTAACACTCTGGTCAGGAAATTTGAACTGTCTGTGTGAGTTAGGTCTTTTGGGAAAAAAAAAAAAAAGTCACTAGGGTTGCCTAAACTTTCTGAAGAGAGACGTTGGTTGGTTGGTTTGTGGTAAAATATATATAAAATTTACCATCGAAACCATTTTTAAGTGATAGCTCAGTAGCATTAAATAATGCATACAATCACATTGTCGTACAACTATCACCCCCAGCCATCGACTGAACTTTTTTATCTTGCAAAATCGAAATTCCCTATGCATTAACAATAACCCCTCATTCCCTCCTTCCTCTAGCTCCAATAATCTCTATTCTACTTTCTATGCCTGTGAATTTGACTATTCTAGATACCTTTTATAAGTGGAATCGTACAATATTTGTCCTTCTGTGATTAGCTTATTACTTGGCACAATGCTTTCCAGTTTCATTCATGCTATATGTGTCCGAATATATATGCGTGTGTTAGAATTCCCTTCCTTTTAAAGGCTGAATAATATTTCACTGCATCTAGATGCTGTATTTTGCTTATCCATCTATCTGTCAATGGACCCTTGGGTTGCTTCCACCTGAGTTGTTATTTTTCATATCTTGTCATTTTCTGACAACTCCCATCTTTGGAGCACTGGAGAAAGTCAGACACAGTTGGAGAGGGGGCAGGTGATGGGCTTACCTGCCTCCTGAGAAACCTGTATGCAGTTAGAACCGAACACGGAATAACAGACTGGAGGTGAGGCAGGTGAGGGGAAAGATGAGGCAGAGTGGGCAGCCCAGGGCCTGTGCAGAGGGAGGCAGAGGGCCAGGTGGCTTCCCCAGAGGCCAGGCAGACAGCAGCATCATCTGCCAGAAAAGTTCTACCAGCAGTGCTTCTTCTTGGTTTCAGGTGTCCTTTGACCCCTGTATTTAGAACCCCTGGTCAGGTACAGCCTCTGGTGTAATCAGGTAGGTGATTCTAGAATGACACTAACATTTCTAAATCAACATTCACTAAGGCTTAACAGGAAGACCCTTACCAGAACTAAGCAAGCCAGGGAGATCATTTTTGATCAGATGAGTATTTAGGAAGTCTTCGTGTGTGCTCGCACGCGCTCAGTTATGTCGAACTCTTTGTAACCCCATAGACTGTAGCCTGCCAGGCTACTCTGTCCATGGAATTTTCCAGGCAAGAATATTGGAGTGGTATACCATTTCCTACTTCAGGGGATCTTCCGTCAGGAATCCAACCTACATCTCCTGCATTGGCAGGCGGATTCTTTACTGCTAGCACCATCTCATAGGAAAAGGGAGCTCCAAATTCCCTACTAACTCCAAACAGCAGTTTTAAACCTGGGTTTTACAAACTTATGGTTGCCTGGTGGAAGGCGGAGGAGGGGGAGGGAAGGGATAGTTAGGAAGTTTGAAAAGTTCATGTACACACTGCTATATTCAAAATGGATAACCAACAAAGACCTACTTTATAGCACATGGAACTCTGCTCAATGTTATGTGCCAGCCTGGATGGGAGGGGGTGCTGGGGGGAGAATGGATACATGCATGTATGTATGGCTGAGTCCCTTCACTGTTCACCTGAAACATCACAACATTGTTATACCACAATACAAAATAAAAAGTTTAAAGTTTAAGAAAAAATAACCCGAGTTTTAAGTTTGATTGACATGGGATCACATGACAAGTTCTTCCTGAATTAAAAATAAAAGGGAGTATCTGGTCTTGGGCAAATTAGGCTGTAAGACTAAGTAGAAATATTGATAATTTCAGTACTTCGACATATTCAACATTAATATTTAAAAATTTAAACACAAAAACTGAGTCATCATTTGGTTTTTCATACTAATGCTGAAGAGAGGTTAAGGCATATATTAACAATTGTACATGTGAGTAAACAAAATTTCAGGAAAGCTATGTGACATACCGAAGAAGTAGCAGTATTGAAACTGGAAACCAGGTTTTCTGAATTTAAATTTTAAGTTGTTTCTTTAAGTCAGAGGTGTTTAATCTCTGGAAATGAGATAGAGGTAGACTGAGTCGCACTGTGGACTGGATAAAATTTTAATAACTTACAGTATGCCAGTTCTGGCTTTGCTATTAACAAGTTACCTCATGTGAGAGAAAGAACATTGTCACAATTTCTCCTTCTAAGAAACTAGGATTCAAGTCGGTGACTTGTCCAGGGACTCATGAGTGTAGGATTTGATCCCAATGATTTCATTTGATATGGTTTTTCCAGTAGTCACATATGGATGTGAGAATTGGACCGTAAAGAAAGCTGAGCACTGAAGAATTGATGCTTTTGAACTATGGTGTTGGAGAAGACTCTTGAGAGTGCCTAGAACTGCAAGGAGATCAAATCAGTCAATCCTAAAGGAAATCAGTCTTGAATATTCATTGAAAGGACTGATGCTGAAGCTAAAGCTCCAATATTTTGACCACCTGACGTAAAGAACTGATTCATTGGAAAAGACCCTGACGCTGGGAAAGATTGAAGGCAGGAGGAGAAGGGGATGACAAATGATGAGATGGTTGGATGGCATCACCAACTCAGTGGACATGAGTTTGAGCAAGCTCTGGGAGTTGGTGATGGACAGGGAAGCCTGGCGTGCTGCAGTTCATGGGGTCACAAAGAGTCAGATACAACTGAGTGACTGAAGTGATCTCGATTGAAGAGTCCTCAATCTTCACTTCTATTCTAGAAGCAGAAGCACATTTTTATTTTTGTTTATGGATTTCTAAAGAGAAGTGTACTCATTAAAGTAAAATAAAGTAAAAATAAAAATTTAAAAAAAAATAAAAAAATAAAAATTAAAAAAAAAAGAGAGAGAAGTGTACTCAGGATTTAAAACTAATCAAGGCAAATCTGCTCTGACTGAAGGGGATGAGGAGTCCATAAGCTCCCCCAGAGGGTGCTGTCCACAGGGTGACCTGAGGAATCCAGAAACTGCCCATCAGATTGGTCAGAACTTTCTAAATCTTTACAAGTCTTACTGAGCCAAACCTGGACCTTCTCCCTCCTTCATTCTCTCTCCAACCCTCCCCCCGCCTCCCGCCACACATAAAACTGTACTGCTTACATTTTGAGAGGTAAAACTGGTAATTTCTCCAATATTTCAAAACTGATTTCTCTCACAAAGTCACCCAACCTCAAGTGGGGTTCTAGCTCTCTGTCTCTATTGACCAATTGCTGTGGACCAGCCAAAAGTTATCTTTGGACAGTATTTAAAATACTATGTACTAAACATGGCTTCCCTGTAGCTCAGATGGTAAAGAATCTGCCTGCAATGCGGGAGACCTGGGTTCGATCCCTGGGTTGGGAAGATCCCCTGCAGAAGGGAATGGCAACCCACTCCAGTATTCTTGCCTGGAAAATTCCCCGGACAGAGGAGCCTGGTGGGCTACAGTACATGGGGTCACAATGAGTCGGACACAATCGAGTGACTAATACTACACTACACTAAACATGGTTAATGATCCTTGGCCTAAATAGAGAGAAAGCAGAAAGGGCAGGATTCCCTTTCACTGAAAGGACTAAGTGATAGCGCTTGCAGTCCGTGATCTCAACACATCCGCGAACATCCCTGCCCGACCTGCTGGAGAGAAGCCCCATGCAGTTCGGCTCACTCTGCACCTTCCTGTCCCCTGAGAGGGCTGGCTGCCGCGGGGGAGTCTGAGTGCAACAGTTCCGAGACCCGAGTGCAGAGGCACGTGCCAGGAGAGGAAGCCCGAGAGCCAGCCGTAATGAATGAAGCTTTGCTCCAGAGACTGTAACCGAGGCGATCGTGAGGCTGGCCTGGTTGTGGGATGAATCGTTTGAATCACGATGGCAAACGATGGCAAGCAAATGAACACGTAACACCTCTTTGTCTAGCGCAGGGGAGGCCAAATGAACTTCTCGAGAATGGTGAATTGTCCAGGTAATGGAACTTATTCCTTTAAGAACCCCAGCTGCAAATCTGAAAACATTTGGTGTTGTTTTTGAAACTTTGTAGATGTATTCTCTTTAATGTACCGGGATATAGCTCTGGGTCTTCATTCCTGAGACTCACATTTAGGACCTCTAAGGTCCGTGGGGCTCCTCTTCTGTCCCCACAAGCACCTGTCCCCCACCCCATACAGGTGCTGGCTTGCCATGCTGCCACACCGCAGCTGCCTCTTGAGGCCCTTTTCTTTAATTTGTATAGGGCCAGGGAGCCAGAAGCTGGAACTTCTCAGAACAGGTTAATAAACAAGGCTGAAAACAGTTTCCATGACAGCCTGAACCATACAAATTAAGTACTTGCCTGAGCTTTGGTACATAAGTGTTTTTTAAGTTATTCCTTTTTTACATTTAGTTTTGAATATTTATTTATTTATTTGGCTGTGTGCGATCTTAGTTGTGACACTGGGCATCTTCAGTGCATAGCATGGACTCCAGTTTTGGCAGGCTTAGTTGCCCCCAAGGCATGCAGGATCTTAGTTCTCCAACCAGGAATCAACCGGAGTCCCTGGCATTGCAAGGTGGATTCTTAACCACTGGACCACCAGGGAAGTGGTTCATAGCTATTCTTTTCAGTTGCAGTAAAGTGCACATAACATGAAATTTACTATCTTAATCATTTAGTGGCATTAAGTACATTCCCATTGTTGTGCCGCCATCACCACTATCCGTCTCCAGAGCTCTTTCATCTTGCAAAACTGAGACTCTACACCCATTAAACAGTAACTACCCTATTCCCTGTCCTCTCCAGGCCCTGGAAACCACTATTCTATTTTCTGTCTCTATGAATTTGACTGCTCTCAATACTTCACGTAAGTGGAATCATAGAGTATGTGGTTTTTCGTGACTGGCTTATTTTACCTACCATAAAATCCTCAAGGTTCGTGTACGCTGAAGCACGAGTCAGAACTCCCTTCCTTTTTAAGGCTGAATGATGTTCCGTTGTGCATGTGCACTGTATTTTGTTCATCCACTCATCTGTTGATAGGTACCTGGATTGCTTCCTCATTTTGGGTGTTGTGAATAATGTTGCTATGAGCATGAGTGTACAAATATCTTTTTGACTTCTTGCTTTCAGTTCTTTGGAGTATATTCCCCGAAGTGGAAGCTGGATCATGTAGGAATTCTATTCTTAATTTTTGGAGGAACTGCCACACTGTTTTCCATAATAGCTGCACCACTTTATATTCTCACCAACAGTGCGTACAAGTTCCAACTTCTCCACATCCTTGCCAACACTTGTTATCTTCTGTCAAATTCCTTTTTTTGCTTACTTATTGGTTCTTAGTTGTCCTTATGTAGTGAAAAACTACCAGCTTTCAAGACCTCTGGATCAGTGGGGTGTTTACCGTATGAAGCAATAAGTTAGGCAGGTATGTCTCACAGCATTTGTGATCGTAAAAATCATCCTTTAAATGAAGTATAGAGGAGCTAGCTATTTTTAAAAAGCTTACAATCGATTATTTTAAAAGATTTTTTTTACCAAATAACTTTTTATTATAAAATTATATTCATTGTAGAAAATTTAGAAATTATAGAAAAGGGAAAATAATGTCACTGTGTAGAGATAACTTCAGTTAATATTTGTGTTCATATTCCCTTCTCTATACACTTGCCGTCTGCACATATATGTGTGTGTGTCTGTATGTATACATTATGTATGTGTATTTTGTATATATAAATATTTTATATATATTTCCTGTCATTTTTCTTCACTATCTTTTCTGCCCTGGCCCCCAAAACACTCATATACTTGCACCTTAGACTGTTGATTAGCCTCTAATCCTCCCATACATGCTCATGGACTTGTAGCTTATCCACTCTTATTCTTTTAAACTGGCCTTATTGTATCCTTGCAGTTTGGTAGTCTGTAGCATTTTCCATATCATCATATTTTTAAATCAGCTTCAGATACATGCTTTTTAATAGCTGTATAGTAAGAATCCTTAAAAAATAATCACCTCTTATTATCTTTTGGGGAAGTATTCACGTTCTGGACTTTCTCAGGTATACTTTAGGGTTTAAAAAAAATAATCAAACCTGTTTTTACAGGAGCCCCACTGGGTAGACTCTTTCCTAAGAGTGTTACTCCCATTTTATAGATGGTGAAAGATAGACACCCACTGGGTAGACTCTTTCCTAAGAGTGTTACTCCCATTTTATAGATGGTGAAAGATAGACACCCAGAGAGGTATTTCTGGTCTGGTATTTTTTTCAAATGGGAAGAATATTGATCTGTTACATATGGGAAAGAGACTTGCAGAATGGGCCAATTCAGTGTGGCACTCAAAGATTCCTAAAAAATATGAAGGGGTCCTGAAGATTACTGTGTAATTTCATGAGCAGCTTCTCCTTCAGTTAATTGACAGTTAACAATAATTCTGATGATGCTTTGGTGTTGTCAGACCTTCGGGGTTCATGCTTTCATGTGTGTGTGCCTTTTTAGAGAGCAATTAATAAGTGTTGGCAGTGTGCTTGTGATCCTTCTGAAATGCTTGGAAAGGCTATTGTCATTGCTGTAGCTTTGTATATTTTGGGTCCTACAAATGATTTACCACTTACTAAATTCGAAATCCAAGTCATAGATTTGGCTCTGGCTGCTGCCAGCTAACAAATGCTATAATACTGGGAAAAAGTTAAGAAGCTATCAGACTGCTTAAATTTCTAACTTTTTCCAGGGTAATCATGTGGAAGAGAAATGTCCAGGTTTATAGGTCAAACAATGATAATTTGTATTGTTTAAAACAATAATTGTCATATTCCCATATGGAAAAAATTTCTTCATCATGTATTTTTAACTTGATACATTTCAGTAAACAACTTTTAAAAAATATTATCTATCTATAAGTTATAATTTAAGTACTAATTACTAGATTGCTTTAATTGTGACTATAGAGCTAAATAGTAGACTATATTTTCCTAAGTATTATCATTCCTTTTTCTATTCTGTCCCTTGAGATGTAAAGAAAGAAAAAAATACAACATACAGAAACATCAGTTCAGTTCAGTTCAGTCGCTCAGTTGTGTCCAACTCTTTGCGACCCCGTTAACATGCCAGGCCTCCCTGTCCATTACCAACTGCTGGAGTCTACCCAAACTCATGTCCATTGAGTTGGTGGTGCCATCCAGCCATCTCATCCTCTGGCGTTCCCTTCTTCTCCTGCCTTCAATCTTTCCCAGCATCAGGGTCTTTTCCAATGAGTCAGCCCCTCGCATCAGGTGGCCAAAGTATTGGAGTTTCAGCTTCAACATCAGTTCTTCCAATGAATACCCAGGACTGATCTCCTTTAGGATGGACTGGTGGATCTCCTTGCAGTCCAAGGGACTCTCAGGAGTCTTCTCCAACACCACAGTTCAAAAGCATCAATTCTTTGGCACTCAGCTTTCTTTATAGTCCAACTCACATCCATACATGACCACAGGAAAAACCATAGCACTAGATGGACCTTTGTTGACAAAATAATGTCTCTGCTTTTTCATATGATGTCTAGGTTGGTCATAACTTTTCCACCAAGGAGTAAGTGTCTTTTAATTTCATGGCTGCAGTCACCATCTGCAGTGATTTTGGAACCCAAAAATTGAAGTCAGCCACTGTTTCCACTGTTTCCCCATCTATTTGTCATGAAGTGATGGGACCAGATGCGATGATCTTAGTTTTCTAAATGTTGAGCTTTAAGTCAACTTTTTTACTCTCCTCTTTCACTTTCATTAGGAGGCTTTTTAGGTCTTCACTTTCTGCCATATGGGTGGTATCATCTGCATATCTTAGGTTATTGATATTTTTCCTGGGAATCTTGATTCCAGCTTGTGTTTCTTCCAGCCCAGCGTTTCTCATGATGTACTCTGCATATAAGTTAAATAAGTAGGGTACCATATACAGCCTTGATGTACCCCTTTCCCTATTTGGAACCAGTCTGTTGTTCTATGTCCAGTTCTAACTGTTGCTTCTTGACCTGCATACAGGTTTCTCAAGAGGCAGGTCAGGTGATCTGGTATTCCCACCTCTTTCAGAATTTTCCACATTTTATTGTGATCCACACAGTCAAAGGCTTTGGCATAGTCAAAAAAGCAGAAATCGATGCTTTTCTGGAATTCTCTTGCTTTTTCGATGATCCAGTGGATGTTGGCAATTTGATCTCTGGTTCCTCTGCCTTTTCTAAAACCAGCTTGAACATCTGGAAGTTCATGGTACACGTATTGCTAAAGCCTGGCTTGGAGAATTTTGAGCATTACTTTGTTAGCGTGTGAGATGAGTGCAAGCGTGTGAGATGAGTGCAATTGTGTGGTAGTTTGAGTATTTTTTGGCATTCTTTCTTTGGGATTGAAATGAAAACTGACCTTTTCTGGTGCTGTGTCCACTGCTGAGTTTTCCAAATTTGCTGGCATATTGAGTGCAGCACTTTCACAGCATCATCTTTCAGGATTTGAAACAGCTCAACTGGAATTCCATCACCTCCACTAGCTTTGTTTGTAGTGATGCTTCCTAAGGCCCACTTGACTTCATATTCCAGGATTTCTGGCTCTAGGTGAGTGATCACACCATTGTGATTATCTGGGTCATGAAGATCTTTTTTGTACAGTTCTTCTGTGTATTCTTGTGACCTCTTCTTAATATCTTCTGCTTCTGTTAGGTCCCTACCAGTTCTGTCCTTTATTGAGCCCATCTTTGCATGAAATGTTCCATTGGTATCTCTAATTTTCTTGAAGAGATCTCTAGTCTTTCCCATTCTATTGTTTTCCTCTATATCTTTGCATTGATCACTGAGGAAAACTTTCTTATCTCTCCTTGCTATTCTTTGGAACAGAAAAATCAAGGCACACATTTATGAGAAAATGTGAGAATGTACTGTTGTTGCTGCATTGTAGATTTAGACTAAAATGGTGCAATTTTTCATGATCACATCTGCTGCTGCTATGTCACTTCAGTCGTGTCTGACTCTGTGCGACCCCAGAGATGGCAGCCTACCAGGCTCCTCTGTTCCTGGGATTTTCCAGGCAAGAGTACTGGAGTGGGTTGCCATTTCCTTCTCCTTCACATCTGCTAGCAAAGTTAATTGTGAAGAATCTCACTATTTTCCTCCTATCACTTTAGAGTGAATAAATTCTGCTCCTTAAGCATCAAAGTCAATGATAATCCGCTATTCTGTAATTAGCACCACTTCATCCATCATGCAGTTTGAAACATGTTGAAATACAATGTTTTGCTGGATTTCAAATAATAAATATAGAATTTTAAAAACATTAGATCTGGAAAGATATTATTCTTTCTCAATTTAAAGAGAAAGAAACAAAGAAAATAAACACCTTGCCTAAAGGCAGATTTTTTTTTTCATTTATTCACCTAGTCCTTCATCCACATATTCAAGCAACCACGGTTAGCAGGCTGGAGTCAATGTGAGGCCCTCCGAATGCAAAAAGAGTGTAATAAGACAACAAGACTGTTTTTAAGGATTTAAACTCCAGCAAGAAGAAGCAGGCAACCCCACAGTTAATCACTACAGTGGACTGTGCTCAGGACCTTGTTGGCAGCATGGGCTAAGTGCTACCAAAGCTCAAAGATAAAGGTTAATTCTACCTGAGACAGTCAGGAAGGTTTCCCAGAAGAGGAGACTTTTGAACTGGGCCCTAAGGAATGAAGATTTCTTGTGTTCATGTAGAGAAGAGCAAAAGGCAGCCCAAGCAGAATATACAACATGAGCAAAGCCTCAAACTCATGAGCATCTGTGGCAGGACTAGGGAATGGAATCAGCCTAAGGTGCAAGGGTGTGGGGAGAAAAGGCAGGGGGGAAAACGGCAGAAAATTGATATTAAGGAATCTCATGTGGTTAAAGTGGTAAAAATTTTGAATGTCCTGCTGAGTGTGAATTTTATTCCAAGAAAATAGGGGTTCGTGAAAGGCTTATAAATAGGGTTGGGAGATGATCAGAACTTGGTTTGCACTGGGGATGAGTTAGAAATTTACATCCTAGACAGGAGATGATGAGAGCCTACATGTGGAAGAGTGGCAGTGGTGGAACAAAGAAGATACATGAATATCCAGTAAGCAAATAAAAAGATACTCAACTTACTAGTCATTAGGGAAATAGGAGTTAGAACCACAATGAGATAATATTACATATACTAGAATGGTTTAACTTAAAAAGGCAGACCGTACTAAGTGTTGGCAAGGATTCTCATATATGGAATTCTCATATGGTATTGTAATTCTCATATTACATGCTGGTAGGAATGTAAAATGGTACAATTTTGGAAAACAGCTTGGCAGATTTCTATAAGGTTAAATATATACTAATTACATGATCCAGCCCTTCCAAATCTAATTCTTTACCAAAGAAAAATAAAAACATATTCATTTCAGTATTCAAAATCCACAGAGTCCACAGAGACTCGTAGATGAATGTTCACATCAGCTTTAAATGTATGTCAGCACAATAACCTAAACACTGGAAACCCTAATGTGTATCAGTGAATAAACAGCATAAAATGAATACTGAAAAATAAAAAGTAATGATCTATTGATACCTGTAACAGCATGGAGGAATCAAGAATGCATTACATTAAGTAAAAGAAGTCAACACAAGAGTACATACTGCGTAATTACACTTATGAAAGACTCTAGAAGAGACAAATCTAATCTACAGTGATACAAAGCAGACCAGTGGTTGCCTGGGGCAGCGGGAAGGATTGACTAGAAAGAGTCACAGGGGAATATTTTTGGAGTGATGGAGTTGTCCTATACCTTAATTGTGATGGTGGTCATAGGGTATATAAACTTGGCAAAACTCAAGTAAATGTGGATGCATTTTATTATATAAAAATTATGTTATAATAAATTTCATTTAAAAATAATAAATTGAACTTGGTGAATAAAATTAACTAAAAACATGGCAGTTGATCTGATTTTACAAATTTTTCCATGGTGTATATGCATGTGGTCAGTCATGTCCTACTCCTTACAACCCCATGGGCTATAGACCACCAGGCTACTCTGTCCATAGAGTTTTCCAGGCAAGAATACTGGAGTGAGTTGCCATTTCCTACTCCAGGGGATCTTCCTGATCCAGGAGTTGAACCTGTGTCTCTTGTGTTTCCTGAATTGGCAGGTGGATTCTTTACCATCAGCACCACCTAGGTTTTTCCATTGGTTCTATTTTAAATTGATGTCTTAAAATAATCAAAAAGATGCAGACAGAAACAAATACAGAAAGGACTTCCCATTCCATTTCATTCAGTCAACCAGAAGGAGAGAGATATATAGTAAAATTCAGCAGCCAGTATAATACAGAGTCCCAGCTCCATGTGTTAGCAAAAAGCAACTTAAGTAGATGTTAATGTGGTATTAGTAAACTCCACTAGATTGGAAATAATTTATTTTATGGATTCATGAATCACCTTTCACCCATTTGAAAAGTCATTTTTATATTTTTCTACATTTTGAATGCATCTCTTCTGTATGTACTTAAACTCCATAAAATAGTTGAGCTATCTTTAATAATGCTGATCTAGACATTTCTTTATTCCTTTGTATTTTCATTTTTATTCTTATTTTCACAATTTTTATTATACATCCAGGGGAAAAGAAGTTGTGGAAAAGTAAAATATGAAGGAAGATAAAGTAAAAGGAGAGAGACATTGCACAGAACTTGTTCCATAACAACTCTACCATCATTCAGACTTTTCTCTATTCTTTTCCATGTTACTCCTTAAAGGAATGATTGCCTGGTAAGGAGAAGAACTTGGAAAGGAAGCCAGAAGGATTAAGACCTGCTTTATCTCTATCTTCACGGGAAATTCCCTCCCTTCTTTTCAGGAATCTCTCTTTTCCTCCCTCCAGAGGTGTGGTTCTCACGCGAGACATGGACCTAAGCTGGACCAATCCAAGTCCTTCATCCCTGGCCAGTGTTTCGGTCAGGTATGCATACATGACCCAAGCAAGTCAATCAGAGCTTATCTCTGTTCCTCCCACGTACAGTTTGTTGGGGTAGAACATGTCCCTCCTTGATAACCAAGTAAGAGGTGAGCCAAGAGCTCTGGCAGCTGTTTATAGCTTTGTGAAGAAGCCAGTCTGAGAGAAAGAAGCCATTACTCAGAATTAGACACAAGACAGAGAAAGAGTCTTGACTGTTTGGCACGTTGGTCATCCCTGCCTTTCCTGAGATTTTATGACATGAGAAATAATTCCCTCAGTTCAAGTTGGTTTTTGTCTATTATAATCTTTTAAAAGGAGTGATTAACGTAGGAACGTAGGAACTCTTGTCCTCCGACTTGGACTACAATGCAATCGATCTTTGTAGGGCAGCAGAGAGCGGCTGGGGGCTCTAATGAAAGAAACATTCAAGGGTCCTCCAACAAGGGCATGTGTGTATTGATATATTCAGGACTGCTTCCAGAAATCTGCACTCCAGATATTTCTTAAGGGCCTCCCCTCTCTCTGACTCCCTTCCTGACCCAGATTAACACTTCTAATCAGACCTAAGCGTCTTGAGCTCTAAGTTCCCTTCTTAGAGCCTTCTCAGATCTCTTACGTACTCTAGCTTCACTGAAGTCACTTAACTGGACTGTTGCCTAGTAAGTCTGGAGGCCAAGATCCAAAATACTGCTATGAGACCTCCAGGAATCTCTGCTTCATTCCTTCTTCCCTCTTTGGAGAGAAATGGCCTTCTTGAACTCTTCTGAAGAATCACTTCAGTGTCTTTTTCAAGTTGGAGAGAAACATGGTTTTCATCCCAACTTCTGCCTGGCTCCTTAGTCATGATATACCGACAATGGTCCCTCACTGAGAACTCTGCCAAGGGTAACTGAGCAGGAGCTGATTCCTAAGAGTTGGTGGATGAGGGGAGGAGCTTTTTCCTCAAACTTAGCTTTGCCACCAACCTGATGGCCTAAGAGGGGTGCTTTCCCCCATAGAAACTTGAACTTGAGCATGGACAGATACTTTTCTTTTAAGACCTCGTGGACCCACCGAGAGCAATTTGGAGCATTCAAGTAAGATTTTGTTAACGATCTGTGGATAACAAAAGAAAAACAAGCAGAGGGAAACAAGAATCTAGATTACCTGGTTTGTAAGTTACTATTCTTGCTCATGACCTCAAGTGCTCCTGTCTTATCTGCTTATAATTTTGTATCCTGCCTTTTTATTATCCTGTGCATTCTTTCCCATTTCGCAGGTTCTGTCTTCTTTTGGAGGAAGAACTTCCAAATATCAATATAATAATCAACCAACTAGTGAGGACTTCTGATGCCTAAAGGTGCATAGACTCTGAGAAGTCTTCAGAGCATCTCTTGACAAGACAACCTGGGCAAAAGTGAACATCCTTCACCTAGAGCAACCATTTCCCTCACAGTGCAGCAGCCAACACTCTCCTCAAAGAATGTGGGAACTTCTTGAAGAAGAAAATTGGTGTATCAGCTAACTTTGTTGTATAACAAACTATCTCTTAACGTTAGCCACCTTGAAACAATAACCATTATTTTTTCATGATTTTGTGGGTTGACTGGCCAGTTATTTTGGTCTGGTAGCTACTTTGAATTGGATTTCTATCAGCTGCCCCCAGAAACCTAACCAAAAATATAGGTTTGACCTCTGTAGGTTTGACCTTCTATTGACCTCAAATAGAAGGCCAAGGGAGAAAAGCTCCTTTCCCTTGACAGATTTTTATAAAAATTTTTATTTTATATTATTTAACATTTTATAGTAATTTAACAGTGTTATATTAGTTTTAGGTATACAGCAAAGTGATTCAGTTTTACATATACATGTACTTACTCTTTTCCCATTTAGGTTATTACAGAGTACTGAGGAGAGTTCCATGTGTTATACACTAGGTCCTTGTTGGGCATCTATCTTTTAAGTATAGTTCTTTGATACGTTGATGGGAACAGTGGACATAATTACCTATGGTAGATATAGCACCAGGGCCCCTTGTTACTATATTCCACTGAGTGTCCTCTCACTAGAAACCCCATCATTAGGAGAGGATTATATGCCTTATAGTTTATGAACTGATGTCAGATGAGTAGGAGTTAACTAAGATATCAAATTGCTGCATGTCAATAACTTCTATGCACTTTTGTTCATCACTTAGACTGCTTTAATTCTTCCTTCCCTACTTGTCTCATCCCAACCAGTTTTAGAACAGAGTTATTCTGGAAAGCATTCATTGAGTCAAACCTGACATAAACTATGAACTTAGCTCGTTACATCAACTTTCAAAATTAAACAGACTGTCCAGTGTTTGGGATACCAGAAGAACATGAAGAATCACAGACCAGCTTTCTTAGGAATTGTTTCTTAACTTAATTTGGGCATCATTCAGTAGGAAAGGCATGCCTAACCCGACTTAATATTAAACAGAGGTCTGAAGACATAAATAACTCAAATAAAGCAAATCAAGATCACCATCTCATTAGTAACAGGAGAGAAAATAAAATGAAAAGTAAGTAGGAAAAGACCAGACTGTGAACTTTTGAAGGGAAATATTTGCAAGTGACAGACACTGAATAAAATCAAGTACAATGAGATGCTTAATGAAGGCAACATTGCAAAAAACCACATAAACAGGAGCTATTTAAAGAAAAATTATTTATCAGATGCTTTATGATATAAAATGTCACCTGAGTTAGACAAGAAAGCCTGAACAGGAAGCTCAGATGGCAGAGTTCTATTCAAGGCCTTTCCCTAAAATATTGTAAAAATACATATTGGTGATAAATTTGCAGTGAGTACTTAAGTCCTAAAAAAGTTTCACAAGAAAAATGAAAAAATACATGATTCCTTTTCAAAGATTTTTGTTAAGTCTCATCTAGACTAAGACGTTTATGGTCAATTGCTTTGCAAACAATCATAGCTAAAGATAGCACAAGTCACCAAAGGGGTATGGTATTTCCTATCTAGTCTCTCTGATATTAGTTAGAATATTAATGAAGAGTATATAGACACTTCTCTTAACACCTTTGAAAACACACTTGGGCTTGGCTTCATTTCATTTATTGCTCTGTTTTCAACGGAAAATGTTAGCCAATATACTCCAAGGATTCCTATATGAGTTTTTGCTTCACTGAATTGATTTAAGGAAACTAAAGCTCAACATTCAGAAAACAAAGATCATGGCATCTGGTTCCATCACTTCATGGGAAATAGATGGGGAAACAGTGGAAACAGTGTCAAACTTTATTTTTTGGGGATCCAAAAGCACTGCAGATGGTGACTGCAGCCATGAAATGAAAAGACGCTTACTCCTTGGAAGAAAAGTTATGACCAACCTAGATAGCATATTCAAAAGCAGAGACATTACTTTGCCAACAAAGATCCGTCTAGTCAAGGCTATGGTTTTTCCAGTGGTCATGTGTAGATGTGAGAGTTGGACTGTGAGGAAAGCTGAGCACCAAAGAATTGATGCTTTTGAACTGTGGTGTTGGAGAAGACTCTTGCGAGTCCCTTGGACTGCAAGGAGATCCAACCAGTCCATTCTGAAGGAGATCAGCCCTGGGATTTCTTTGGAAGGAATGATGCTAAAGCTGAAACTCCAGTACTTTGGCCACCTCATGCGAAGAGTTGACTCTTTGGAAAAGACTCTGATGGTGGGAGGGATTGGGGGCAGGAGGAGAAGGGGACGACAGAGGATGAGATGGCTGGATGGCATCACCGACTCGATGGACACGAGTCTGAGTGAACTCCGGGAGTTGGTGATGGACAGGGAGGCCTGGCGTGCTGCGATTCATGGGGTTGCAAAGAGTCGGACACGACTGAGCGACTGAACTGAACTGAACTGAACTGAACCTCTATAAGCGTAGTTAACCTCTGCTAGTTGTATGGCTGGGATATCTAAGGGAAGGAGGGTGAATGAATGAATGATTACTGGTCCATTCTCAGTAGCATTATTATGCTGAAAAAAAAATTTAATAGAAGTTTCCTAATTTGGAGATGCAGTTAACTCATATACTGAGTCCCTGCATGATACAGGGTATAAGCATAGGCCCTTGATATATAGATCTCTGGCTAAGGGAGGGGTTTATTCATAGTTTGGGTAGTCCATGTCCTGATTTACAAGATGGGCTATTGCTGTGGCACAATTGGGACTTAAGTGACTTGTGTTTTGTTTGCTTTGTTTTTAACTATGTTTGTTCCGTTTCCTAAATGGAACTTGAGTCTTTTGTTCCTTTTCTTTAATCAGAGAAGTGAAGTGAAATAGAAGCCACCTGGTGCAGAGCTGGAGTGTGGGCTCATGGAAATGGCCTTTCTAGCTTTTTCTTTCCTAGCTGGGTGGCTTTGGGTTAATCTCTCCACCTTTCTGTACTTGACCTTCATGAACTACAGTATGGCAAGGATGACAGTAATGGTGTGCAGGTTCAAGGGATATTGTAAAGATGGACTGAATGAGTGTATATGAGTGCCTAGTAGATTAGCACTCATCATTATTGGCTAGCCAATCACTTACATTCATTTCTTACATTCCTGTGACTCAAAGGACACTTCTTCCCTCAAATGTAAAGCCAATCTTTGCTGGCTTCCATCTAAAGCCAGCAAATTAGTACAGAGAGGAGAGGGGAATCAAAGTAAATTTGGCCCTTAATTGCCTAATTTTTTGATTTGCAATTCAATTCATTTGCCACTAGAATGGGCTTCCTCAGTGGCTCAGCAGTAAAGAATCTGCTTGTCAGTGCAGAAGATGTAGGCTTGATCCCTGAGTCGGAAGATCCCCTGGAGAAGGAAATGGCAACCCACTGTAATATTCTTGCCCGGGAAATCTCATAGACAGAGGAGCCTGGTGACTTACAGACCATGGGGTCACAAAGAGTTGGGCATAACTGAGTGACTAAACAATAATCTTAGAATAGTTAGCCACTGGCTACTTTGGTCCAAGCACTCAACTTCTTCATACACAAAATACAGTGTCACCAGTCTATTTCACCATAAGTTGGTAGCAATGATAAATGACTTGAGTACTAGAATGTTTCAAGGCCAAATGAAAGTATTACAATTAGTAACATTAATAATTATTTTCTGATAATTGCTGCTTATCTTTTGGCTTTAGCAAAACTTGATTAGAGATTGAATTTTTATGTTAAACCCAGGAAAATAATCTCTCAACCTGGAATTTGGCCAGGTTACCATGCTGAGCAATAGTTTCAAAGAAAAAGATAATTGGGATTTTTAATGAGCTTTGAAATTTTCCTGAAAGGTGGGCTGAAAGCTACAAAAGACATGGTGTTAGGCAGTGTGACTTTAAACAGTTCATTCAGGATACATTCTAGTGATAATATCTTTCTTCTCTACCATGATTAGCCAGAAAAATAATCTTTTATTAACTCTTCCCCTGATCTCCTTTGAGGAAATACTCCAAGGTCAGTTGTTGCCCAATCATAATGTCCCTAGGATAATTGACTGGTATTCTCAAATTTGATTAAGTCAATGGGACAAGTAAATCAATTCAATGGAAGAGACAGGGCAACCACTCATTTTTCTTGCCAAGCTATCAGCCAGATTTTATAAGAGATAATTCAGAACAGGGTTATGGTGATGCTTCTTTTCAATCCAGTTACTAAAGCATCATGACTTGATTGTTATCTAGAAACGAAGCCCACCTGCTGTACTCTTTAAATGGGAACCATGGCTGAATTTTGTGGAAATAATGCCTTGCATTGTATAGAATGTGGCCTCTACCAATTGTTACTCTAATATCATTCAGGCTTTAGAAATCTTCTGCCAAGTTTAAACACTGTGGCAGTAAGAAAAGAAAGAGACTCTGGGAAAGAGGAAATGAAATTAACTAATTTGGAAGGGAGAAAAATGACAAATGGCAGAAAAATGCAAATGGCAGAGAGGCAAATAGTTTGCTCTAACGTCTTTGCCTTCTGATAATATTTTTGAATCAAGATTATATATGGACAGCTAAAGTTGAAAGATGAGTAATAAAAATATCTTGAATCCTGCTGGAATATCATGTTATATATTATTTTTTTTCCCATTCTTGGGGAAACAAACAAAAATTACATTAATTGCCACAAAAGAAAACCCAATCCCATTACATCTAAGTGAAAGTATACAATTACATTCACTCCAAACTACTTTTTGTCCTCACCCATCCCTATGTAACTCTTGGTTTTTCAGGGGAGATCCCTTTTTTGGGTGATGGAGGAGACTGTGCCTACAATCCTTAGCAATGATTTCCTGACTGCTGAGCAGCATTAGTCATGCATCCTCCTCATGCCCATAAATGGAGGACAAGCCTACACTGATGCTATCAGACGAATTTAAACAAGGCCTGTTCTGAGAGAACCCTCAGAGCCAGACTGACAACACTCCTGCAGCAAACCCATCTTCAATAGAAGTGTGTTTTGTTTCATCTTACACTTGGGCACACACTACTAATAGAGGCACAGAACAACTTGGGATCGTGAGGATCGCTGTGCATACCTAGGGCTTGGAGCAGACCTTCCATTGTGGTGTTAAGTCGGGGTGTTGCTCTGTAAGCCAAAGTTTAAGTCCATATACTCAGTGCTAAGAAGAGATTGTATTTCTTTTGATGAAGAGTTTCCTCTTCATCTTTGATTAGAGCAGTCATTCATTTATTTATTCATTTATTTGTTTATTTCCAAACATCCAGGTGCCTATCTCAGGGCCAGATATTGGGCTTCAGGCTGAGCAACCCTTGTGAGAGAAAAATGCAAGCGGTTTTCACCATTCAGCCAAGCCAATATAATCATCTAATTTTAAAGCAGCTTTACATTTTACTAACTCACTTATGCCCTAGGAAGGCAGTATGATGTGGTAGAAGGAGCAATGGCCCAATAATTAGAAATCCTGGGTTTCAGTTCCAGTTCTACCAGAAAGAGACTGCATGACTGTGGGGCAGTTTACTTAACCTCTCTGGGCCTCACTTTCCTTTTTTGAAAAAATGAGTGGGTTGGACTTAAGATTCCTTCCATCTCTAAAATTCTTTTATTCTATACAGTAACACATTCCACAAAGTTTCCTTTGTGACCAGAATTAGTTGGTGAATTCCCAGCGCAAGTTTCCCTTTTGCTCTCTTTTATTGTTAAACCAAATATGAACAAGAAGTAATAATATTTTGTCACAGCCAACAAATTGCCTTTCCACTGAATGACCTTTGGAGGTCAGGGCACCCATCACAACAGCTAAATCCAAAGGCAATGGTATGATCAACTTGTGAGCTGGCGGGCTGCCATCCAAAAGTATGGAAATGGTTGTAGCCAGCCAAAATTCTTGGCTGGTACATTTTTAATAAACATAGAAAATAAGAACAGCATTTTCCACTTGGATTGCTTAATTTGGTGCCCATACCATTGGAACACTTGCTGGAAGGATAAAGATGATGTGATATATCACTTATTTAGCGCAGGATGGATTAACTTGCACAAATGAGAAGTAGGTTATGGAGTCATCTGTAAGGCATTTTTATCCTTGCCTCTTGTATCTGGCAGGAGATAGCTTGAGTCATTACAGCAACATCTCCACCCCTTTTGGCCCTTTGTAAGAGTTTTCCCTGAAACATAAGCTCTGCTGGATTTACTGTATTGCTATGAATGGACCAAGGCAAATTGGTGTGAATTCTTTGTGGTCGAATACCTCTTAATATTTTTGCAAGATGGTTCAACATGTCTTATTATTACTTTTCCAAGGAAAAAACCTCCACAGCAAATGTTCTCTGGTTAATTTGGAGAATATCTGAGGTGCATGTATTTTAATTATATAAATAAGAGTTGAGTACTTGGGATAGGACAATGAGCTTCATAGTTAGTAGCTATGGTTTTTAATTGTGGTGATTGCACAAACTCATCCAGTTCTCAGATTCTGTATTTCTCTGTCTATACCTGTAATATGGCAGCGAGGACATTTGATGGGCAAGACTGTTTCCTTTCCAGTGCTTGGAGATCCCTGAATAAAATACACTGTGATAGTTAAGATGTAATTAGACATGTGGGTGGAAATTAGTGTTCAAGCACATCATGTCTAAGCAGAGTCACTGTGCCTTTTTACTACCTGAGGCCACCCTGGTCCTATGCCATAGCTCCAGGTCACTGAGTATACAAGGCTGTTGGTTAGAGGCTGCAGGTTCCAAAAAGAAAATAACTTGGTATTGAATCTGAAACCGGGAACCTTTTTATAGTTAAAACTGGGCCACACAGTTCTACTATAGACAAGTCAGGCATTCACCAAGTATGACTATAACCTGTTCACTTTTCTTTTGGAAGTGTACACGATCTCAGTTATCAAAACTATAATTTGAATTGTACCTCCATCTTATAAAACACCAAAACTTTCGACTGGATTTCCGGAGTTATGGCTGGTCCTCCATTTTGGTTTAGATTCTCCAGTCATACGGACCCAGTAGCAACAGACCTTTTCCTTCTCAGTCATCTTAAAAAACACACACTTCTCCTTGGGACTGCAAAAGGCCTGCAATTTGTCCAGTTTAATTTTTCATTTGATTTTTGGATTTGCTTCTGGATACCTAAAAACTCCCACTACTGTTAATCCTGGCTTTCTGGATGGACTCCCCCCTCCCCCAACGCCACTGACTTTAAATGAGTTTGCTTCGCCAGCATTTTACATTTTACCTTTTAAAGGTGATTTCAAGACCAAACCAATGACGGAAAATTTAAAACCATCATTACATCATTCATATCCCTTCCCGGCCTCCCTGCCCTCCCGCCCCCCACCCCGAGTCTCCCACCCTTTATCCCCCTGTTGCGGCCGGAATTCCCTTTTTGCTAATGACGACAGAAAGCGGTTTCCCGAGCTGCGTTTCTCTTCTTCCACTCTTGCTGCTGCACACGATGCCTCGCGCGTCTCCCGGCGACTGCGTTTCCCCGCAAGTTGGCCGCGTTCTTTCGGGGATGAAGTCATCCCTATACATGGTGTGTGCCTATCAGTTCGTTACATCGGTACAGTACACTGGGATTCCTCGGAAAGAAAAGGAGCGAAGCGAACAATGATGACCATATTTTACATGTATACGCCACCCCTCCCCCCAGCCCGGAGGAATCGCCGGGAGCCGCGCGAGGCGGGGGCGGGCCGTGGGGCTGGCCGGGATGCCCAACGACTGGCAGGTCCGGGTCGTGAGATACAGCAACAGGGCGAGCTGAGGACAAGCCCCGCGCGAGTCCCCCCGGCCCGGCCCAGTCTCACGCATCCTGATTGCCGCCTCCCGGCTCCCCACGCCTGTGCCCGCAGGTTCCGCACCGGGAGGTCCTGGCGCCCCACTCTGGGCACTCAGCGCTCCGGCGCGGGGGAGGCCCGGGAGCTCCCCCAGGCTCAGGGGAGCGGGAGTAGACTGGGGGCGGGGGGGGGGGGCGACGGCCAAGGACAACCCGGGGCGGGGGTGTGGGCAGCCCTGATCCCAGGGGGCCGGGGCGCGGGGGCGGGGTGGGAAAGCAACAAAGAGACTTTGCTAACCCGCCGTCGCCGAGCCCGCTCCCGCCCCTCGCGGCTCCCCGCAGGCCCGCGGGGTCCCGGGCCGGCGGCGCGGCGCGGGGAGCCCGGCCCCCCTGCCTCCCCTCCCCCCCGCACCGCCCCCTCGCCCACGGGGGAAGGAGGGGAGGAAGGCGGCGCCTGCGTGCTCCTCCGCCGCGCGCCCCGCCTCCTCCCGGGCTCCTCGCGGCGATCCCGACTCTCCTCCCGCGGCTGCCGCAGCTGCCGGTTGCACACGGCCTCGGCGGCGGGCGCGGCGGGGCGCGAGCCTGTGGAGCGGCGGCCGGACGCGCGGCCCCGGCGGGCACCCCTCCGAGGGCGGCCGAAGAAGCTCCCGGGAGAGGAGGAGGTGAAGGAGGAGGAGGTGGGGGGCTGCGACGGCCGCGGGACCCACAGTCGGCGCCTCGGCCTCTCCGCCCCCTCCCCAGCTTTTCTTTCGCCCGCTCCTCTCCGGCTCCGGACCGGCGCCTCGCCTTTGTGCGAGGAGATGGTGTAGCCCCGCGGCCGCCCGAAGGAGGAGCTGGACACTTGTCTGCCGGCCCCGAGCTGCGTCCCCGCCCCTGGAGGAGAGACCCCCCCGCTCGGCTCGGCGCCTCCCGCGTCTCCCGGCTGCTGGGGAAGCCTCGGCGCGGCCGGCACCATGAGGTGAGGGGCGCGCGGGGCGGGGGCCGGCGGGCCATTGTGCCGCGGGAGCCGCGACCCCTCTCTCTCTCTCTCCCCCCGGACCCCGCCTTCCCTCTCCCGGCCCGGCGCGTCTCCCAGGTCTCCGGTCTCTATCTCCCCCCTCCTCCTTTGTCCCTTCTCATTTCTTTCTTTCTTGTAATCCTCCCCAGCCCCTCTTATTGGGGAGGGGGGGGGTGTTCCTCTTTTCGACGTTCTCCCGTTTTTCCTCAAATGCTCCTCTTGCGTCCAGGATTTCCCTTCCTAAATTTAATGTGCTCCTGGCTCCCTCCCCCCCAGCCCTTGCGAGACAAACCTGGGAGATGGGGAGGGGTTCGAGAATCGAAGCGTGCTTGTTGCTGGGAAACAGGTATTTTTCCGTCTCTATGTAAAAATTTCGTTCACTTTTATAACAAAACTCCCGTGTTTAACTAAAAAAAAAAGGATAAAAGTTTGAAAGACCTGAAATTTCTGTGGGGAATAAAGTGCTCTGGTAGTGGTAGGTGAAAGAGCTTAGAAAGGTGAAATTTCACGGTGGTGGGGGAAGGGAAAGAATTTATTACGTTAATATGAGGCGGGGGAACACAGTGAAAGACTGCGATAAGTAAGTTGTTCGGGATGTGTAAACGGGGGCGGGGGAGGGATTTGTTTGGAAAACCCTTTTCTCTTCTTCCTCTAGCAGCCTGTGTTGCATTGCAGCAGCTGCCTTTTTCCCTCTAATCAATAAAACAGAAGCTAAATTATTTCTTCGGCCCCAAAGAATTGAATGTACCGTCGTAAAAATGTTACTTTAATTGATACGATGAAACATATGGTGTGATATTTTTCGTGTTTGTTTCTCCAATTGTGTTAGAGAATAAACCATGATGTGGTGTGTCATTCATTGGAGATTTTTTTTCAGCCTTTCCTATGTTTTGTGTCCATAACCTTCTCTTTTCGGATTGGTGCAAGACTTCGTGAGAAATGGGACTTGGGAGACTGAAGGCTGATCCATTTTGCGTTATCATCCTTAAGGCCTTCCTTTTAGGTTAAACAATTGTGGATAAAAGTAAATTACTGCATTTCTGTCTTCTGGAAGAGATAGTCTTACAGTTCGTTTGGATTTGAATCTCCTTTGTGTTGAAAGATTAATGGCTAACCATTGCCAAGACCCTTATAATGTAATACAATGAGATTTGAATGATATAATCTACGTTTTGGCAAGAAAATGTCATGTCATTGGAATTCTTTCTCAAGTAGTTTCTACTTTAAACTTTTTTTTTTTTTCTATCAAGATTGAACACTACTTTCCCATTTTGGTTTATATATATATATATATATATATATTTGTGATATAGTTTTCAGCTTATTGTGAATTTGAATTGTTTATCTCTGATTCAAGTTATGGAGGTTTATTTGAAGGCTTGAAAAACTGTATTTAATGCTGTCTCTCTAAGTGACCCCTTTTCCTTAGTGATTTCACAAGCAAGTTATTTTCAAGTATAGGTCAGTGCAAAATGTAATTATGGCATACTTTGTAAAATATGGCTTGAAAAACTTGAGCCATGCCTTTGAACATAGTTTTTTTTTTTTAAATCAAGTTATTGATGTCCTTGAAAACTCTGGAACTATAATAAAGCATTGCTAATGTTAAGTCTTGTGATAAAATATATTGTTGATTTCTGCTGTAACTTTTAATGCTTATTATAGGGGTCTTGGAGATGAAAATTTATCAAGTTTTTCCAAACTTTGGTTAAACTTCCCAACATTGAAAAATGTAAAACAATGAAAGTGAATTATTTTAAAATAAAATGATTGTAAAGTTGTCAGATTCAAAGAATGTGAACCAAAAAGAAAAAAAAACTTAAAAAATATTCAGTGAAGTTTGATCACTATCATGTATAGTTATCAACCTGTCAAAGGTAAATTATATCTTCACTTAAACATTCCTTTTCTAATAAAAAGTAATTTGTAACTTTTAAGCTGTTTTCCTGCTCTGCTCTGTTCCTTATTAAATGTAGAAAGGGAGGAATTACACCGATGCTTTCCAGTAGCTTAAATAAAGAACATGGTACACAGGTCTGAAAAGTTTGTTAAAGTAGTCTACAGTAATTCTTTGTAGGCTAATTGTGAATAATTTACAAGCAGAAAAGAGGATCAGCTTTTCACTTTGGAAGGCATTGGATTATTTGGTAGGTGGTTTGTGCGACTTATATGTATTCACATTTCCTTAGATAGCTGTAAAAGCAGGATAGTTGGTAAGGAAGTAAAAAGTGCTGGTTGCAAAAAGCTCTGGCATATTTTGGTGCGTAAGAAACGGCTTTTTGGGTTATATTCATATTGATTTGATCTCAATGCTTTCCAGTATGCCAGGACGTAAATGTTATACTATTAAATTGAGTCTCTCTAATTATGAGTAGTTCTGATGCTTTAAAGGCCATCCAGAAATAGGAGTGCATGGGTTGGAAATTTCCCCTTAAGTTGGTCATAATTCTGAAGAGGGGATGTGATAAATATGTTGCGCTTTAGGCATTTGTGATAAGATCTTTCAGATTACTTTAGTTTCAGAAATGGCACTCTCACTGTGGTATAATGTAATAACTCCTTTGCAGAGGGAATGGAATAATACCTTGTGCTTAGTTGGTTGGTCATGTCCAGCTTTCTGAGATCCTGTTCCTGAAGCAATCTTCATGGCGTTCTACACATTTAAAAAGCTGTGTATAGAATTACTTGTTAGTACTTTTTAAAAAAACAGATGAGAATTAAAATGAGAACATGTATTTCTTATACAAAACAGTGAGAGGGTTGAGACCTAAAAAAGTGGTACTTTTCTTAGTGGAACATCTGACTTTTTGTTCTACTCTTATTTTTCATTTATGTAATGATTGAAAAGTAATAGAGGTAGGCGATTATGTGTAATATTAATATAATATATACCTTTTAAATGATAACATTTTTGCTTAGTTGGTTAGTTACCAAAAAAAATTTTTTTTTTTTTTTGATAGAGGAGCTTGTCTGATATAAGATAGTTGCATGTATCTTAGTGGCTAAGAAGAGCTCAGAAGATTTTGGATTGACATTCTTAGATCTGTATTAAATAGTCCAGGATTCCACTCACTCTTCTGTGACCTTCTCATGGAAAAAAGGTGTAGCTGAGTTGTGAGGATTCAGCCAAGTCATTTATTAGCTGGATGACCTTGAGCTGGTCACTTTATTTCCCTGATCTATATTTAAAAACATGGATGCTTCCCTGGTAGCTCAGACGGTAAAGTGTCTGCCTACAATGAGGGAGCCCCGGGTTCGATCCCTGGGTTGGGAAGATCCCCTGGAGAAGGAAATGGCAACCCACTCCAGTATTCATGCCTGGAAAATCCCATGGACCGAGGAGCCTGAAGTGGCTACTGAGCCACTTCACTTCAAAAATAGGGATAATTCTTTACTGGGTATTAAGGATCAAATGATAATATTGACTAGGAGAGAGTGTGTATTGTGTACTTGTAAACCTTACACAGTTACATTGCTCACCTTGTTTTAGGGCTTAGTTCTGTGTCAGAATGGTAAGGTAAATCTTTTGGGGTAGTTTGCTTCACTTCATTAGTTCAAGGATGGCAAGTTCAAGGATGGCAAGTTCAAGAATGGTTACATTTTGCTTATCTACTCGCAGTTGATAGTGGCTGCCATGTTGATAAGGGCATAGCTACATTTCTGGGTTTTGTGAAAAAGGGCCATGATGTTTGATTGGGATGAGGGTTGTATAGAGTGGCAATATAGTGTTTCCTGGTATGCTCCTAATTTAACCATCTGTGATCTAGTCCAGTCTTATTTTATAGGTGAGGAAAACGATCTTTGTTTCCTTTCCTTGTGTATCTTTAGTCTTTGAAGTAGTTTTTGTGATTTTGTTACCTCCATTTATAATTTTAAGAGTGTGGCATAGCTAAAGTTCAGAAGATCCAGGTTTTATATGCTGACTTGTTAATGGTGAAAACTGATAAATATGGACATTATTTTATTATTTCAAGTATTGTTGTGTCAATGGTCAAGTGAGAGCCCACGAAAGGATAGTAATAGTAATCTGTCTGTTCCCATGGATCTTGCTTTATGCTTGTAGATTTTGGATGCGTGGCTTTTTTACAGAGGTTAATTTTAGGGGCAGGAGCCAAATTTGCATTTTTTAGAATGTCAGTGCTTTGTATTTAGGCATTGTTTTGCCTTGTAGGTATTAAGGAATACACCATGAATAAGAATGTGGATTGATGAAGAAAATGTACTGGTTTTTACAGCAGTCAAGGTTTTCAGTTAGTCCAGTTGGAATATCTGAAATAACTGGCAGGTCCATTTGGCTGGTATAGAAGAAATTACTTACTCAACTAACAGCTTTGGTTACCCTACACACAGCTTAAATCTGGGGTGAATATATAACTTGTGAAACTCCCAGTCTTTTTTGTTTTTTTAATGTCCCCTGCCTCTTGAACCTCCCTTGCCATCCCACCCCTCTAGGTTGTTACACAGCTCTGATTGCGTTTCCTGAGTTATATAGCAAATTCCCATTGGCTATCTACTTTACATACGGTAATAGATGTTTCCAAGTTACTCTCTCCATACATCCCACCCTTTCCTCCCCCACCCTTGTGCCTAAATCTGTTCTCTTTGTCTAACACCCAGTCTTTATCATAAGTGTAAGAAGGGTTTGGAAAAATGTGACTTCAATTTTTCTGCAGTTGTTGGGGAGGAAAAAGATACTTGAGTTCTTCCTGTGTGCTTCTCCCCTTTCTCTGAATTGATGGATGGAAGTGAGTGAAAGTAAAAGGCAAAGAGAGAGTCTCAGCTGAGGCTGTACTTCAGTGAATGCTTCCTCAAATAAAGGCTTACAGAGTTTTCTGGAATAGAAATCAGGAAGCGAATTCCTTGTCAGACCTGAGAAGTAGTCCTTGATTTATCTACATCCCAGCTCTCTTCTGTGTTACTGTGTCCTTTGCATATTTTTTTGCCATTGTGTTTATTACGCCGTTTTATAATGATGTGGATTTTTCTGTCTCTCCTCGCTGTAGGACAGCGCTTGAGAGTAGGACAGTGCTTTTATATTCATGGTGCCAGCAAAATGTTTGGCATAAGGTGGGTGCTTATGTAAATGCTTGACTTGGTGTCCTTTTCCAGAGTCTGTTCACTAACAATAAGCACCACTGTTTCTGGAGCACCTAATGTTTTGTAGCTATACTGGTATTTGAGGATGTAAAATAGTAGTCAGCATATAATAAATGTTAATAAAGTTATTTAATTCAAATAAAACAAGCATCCTGAACACAAGAATAGGTAGAGAGCTTGTTTCTTACTCAAAGACAAAGTTCTGTTGCTGCTGCTGCTGCTAAGCTGCTTCAGTCGTGTGACCCCATAGACATATGACCCCATAGATGGCAGCTCACCAGGCTCCCCCGTCCCTGGGATTCTCCAGGCAAGAACACTGGAGTGGGTTGCCATTTTCTTCTCTAATGCATGAAAGTGAAGAGTGAAAGTGAAGTCACGCGGTTGTGTCCAACTCTTCGTTACCCCATGGACTGCAGCCCACCAGGCTCCTCTGTCCATGGGATTTTCCAGGCAAGAGTACTGGAATGGGGTGCGATTGCCTTCTGCGAACAAAGCTCAGAAGTGGCCAAAAAGAGTCAGACTCAGGTTTGTCTAACTCCAAAGCCCTTTTGGAAGATACTGGGTTTCCTTGACTTTCTCATTAAATTCTGAATTAACAGAATGGTCATCATTCTGTTTTTTAGTTTCTTTGATCATGGGAATTGCAAATATTTTTGAGCAACAAGCTCAAAATGCATACATGTCTTTTGGCTTAGCTGATTTCTACTCTGCTTAATGACTGCTTTGTTTTGATCCTTATTAGTGCTTAAAATACCAATAATTGGATAGTTTGTGATATTCATGAAGAAAGGTGTATTAGCTCAAGGTGCTACAACAAAATCCCATAGAGATTTATTTTCTTAAAGTTCTGGAGGCTGGAAATCTTGAGGTCAGTGTGCCAGTATGGCCAGTTCTGGTAGAACTGCCATCTTCTTGGACACTTTCTTGTTATGTCCTCATATGGCAGAGAGAGGTCTCTCCCTTTTCTTAAAAGGCCACTGATCCTTTTGGATTTGGACCTCACCCTTATGACCTTACTTAACCTTAATTGGAGAAGGAAATGACAACCCTCTCCAGTACTTTTACCTGGAAAATCCCATGGACGGAGGAGCCTGGTAGGCTACAATCTATGGGGTCGCAAAGAGTCGGACACGACTGAGCGACTTCACCTTCACCTAACCTTAATTACCTACTTAATGTCCTGTCTCTGAATAGAGTCAAAGAGGGGATAGAGCTTCAATATATGGATTTTTCTGGGAAATAATTCAGCTCATAGCAGAAGATAGCCCAGTTTTTTTGGTCAGTGGATACAGCTTTGATGGAAGAAGTGAATCTGTATAATGCTTAGGTGATTTTTAGATTGGTTGGTTTTAAGTAACTCTACATGAAGAAAGCATTTACTGACGAAATGCTGAAACTGATTTATGAAAGAGACCTGTTACATTTTCTAGAAATTTCTGTACATTGAGAAATTTTTGTTCTAATGACTGGTAAACTTACATTTATTTTTTCAAAGCATTCCTTTGGTATGAAACTATGCATATGGCTCAGTGCAGAGGTTGCACCAGTTCAATTCAGTCACTCAGTCATGTCCGACTCTCTGTGACCCCATGGACATCAGCACACCAGGCTTCCCTGTCCATCACCAACTCCCGGAGCCTACTCAAACTCATGTCCATTGCATTGGTGGTGCCATCCAACCACCTCATTCCTGTTGTCCCCTTCTCCTCCCGCCTTCAACCTTTCCCAGCATTAGGGTCTGTTCCAGTGAGTCAGTGCTTCGCGTCAGGTGGCCAAAATGTTGCATATGAGAGGGTAAAAAGGACAGGCTTTAAAGTCAACCTAAATTCAAAGTAAGTTATAAACCTACTTTGAGTAGATCACAATTTTTGAGATACAAATTTTTTCTATAAAATGGAGATACTTTATTGCATTATAGAGTTGTTAAGGAAAATTAAATCAGAAATTATTTAAAACCCTGGCATAACATTTGGCACGTAAAATGGGCTTGGTGAGAGTAAATCCCCAACTTCTCTGGAAGTCTGACATCTCCTAAGTTTATGTTAAGAATGTGAAAAATGATGTAAAGTGGTGCAGCCACTTCAGAAAACAAGTGCTAAACATAGAGTTGCTAGATTACCCAGTAATTCCACTCCAGGGAGTTTGCGCAAGATAAATAAAAATATATGTCCATACATGCTGTACACAAATGTTCATGGCAGCATTACTCATAATAGCCAAAAGGAGCGTGTTTGGAAACATGATAAGTGAATGGAAGTCGGACACAAAAAGCCACTTTGATGACAGGAAGAAGATTAATAGTTGCTATGGTTTTCGGAGAGTAAAGGAGGATTGGGAAGTGAGTATGTGCAAAAGGATTCCCCAACCCCATTCCACTGTGTATGTGTGCATGTGGGTGCCCTCAGGGTGTCTGAGAATTCAGCTGAATTCTGACACTGCCTGCCTGGAGATGGAATCGGATTCCACATGTGAAGGACTCGGCCCCACAAGACCCGCCTTTTGTTTCAGAATGCGTGTGTCAGTGTCCGACAGTGTGTCCCCAGGTACTCTAGCCCACCAGGCTCCTCTGTCCCCAGGATTCTCCAGCAAGAATATTGGAGTGTGCAGCCATTCCTTTCTCCAGGAGATCTTCCCAACCCAGGGAGCGAACCTGGGTTTTCTGTGTTGCAGGTGGATTCTTTACTGACTGAGCCACCAGGGAAGCCCCTTTCCATTTCAGAGATGAGTCGCAAGTCCAGGCTGTTACTTGTACTTCTGATTGGCTGTGACTCAGAGGGCCCCATAGCGCCCTCCTCAGGTGTGAGTAATTTTTTAGAATGGCTTCCAGAACTCTGGGAGAAGGCAGTGGCACCCCACTCCAGTGCTCTGGCCTGGAGAATCCCAAAGGACGGGGGAGCCTGGAGGCTGCAGTCCGTGGGGTTGCCAGGAGTCAGACACGGCTGAGCGACTTCACTTTCACTGTCATGCATTGGAGAAGGCAGTGGCACCCCACTCCAGTGTTCTTGCCTGGAGAATCCCAGGGAAGGGGGAGCCTGGTGGGCTGCCATCTGTGGGGTCGCACAGAGTCGGCACGACTGAAGTGATTTAGCAGCAGCAGCAGCGGCAGCAGCAGCAGAACTCTGGAAAGCTCGTTTACTCACTAGATTCCTCCTTTATTATTAAAAAAGATATTAAAAAGGATGAGCCAGATGAAGAGCTACATCGTTTCTGAACAAAGGAGCTTCTGTCCTTGCGGAACTTGGGGCATGGTACGGTGACATATGGAAGTGTTTGGTTCCCTGATGTGGAAGCTCTCAAAAAAGAGCCTGAAAACTATTCTTATGGGTTTTTGTAGAGGCCTCTTCACATTGTCATGACTGACTGAACCATTGGCCAGTGGTGATTGATTGGACTTCCAGCCCCTCTCCTCATCTTTGGAGACAGGGTGGAGTGGGTAGGGGGTGGCACTGAAAGTTCCAACCCTGTAGTTACGTGGTTGGTCCTTCTGGCATTAGCCCGAACCCTTGGGTGCTTCTGAAGGTTACTTCATTCACATAACCAAAAGACACCTTTATCACTCTACTTCAGAAATTCAAGGGTTTTGGGAGCTGGAGCCTGAAACTGTGGAGGAAGACCAAATATATATCTTAAAAATCACAGTGTATATTGGGTTTCCTTCTGGGATGATGGGAGATGTTCTAGAATTAAACAATGATGATCATTGTTCAACCTTGTGAATATACTTTGTTGTTCTGTCGCTCAGTTGTGTCCGACTCTTTGCGACCCCATGGTCTACAGCACACCAGGCTTCCCTTTCATCACCATCTCCTGGAGTTTGCTCAGACTCATGTCCGTTGAGTTGGTAATGCCATCCAACCATGTCATCCTCTCTTGTCCCCTTCTCCTCCTGCCCTCAGTCTTTACCAGCATCAGGGTCTTTTCTGAGTCGGCTCTTTGCATCGGGTGGCCAAAGTATTGGAGGTTCAGCATCAGTCCTTCCAATGAATATTCAGGATTAATATCCTTTAGGATTGACTGGTTTGATCTCCTTGTAGTCCAAGGGACTCTCAAGAGTCTTCTCCATCACCACAGTTCAAAAGCAGCAATTCTTCTTGGACTAATATTTTAAATTGACATCTTCATGTTTTCTAAAGAAGAGAGAATGAAGATAGAGAACCATTGGGCTTTTCTCTTTAGGGAACCAGGTAGGTGGGAATGCTGAAGTGGAAATGTTAGTTAATGGTGCCTCTGAGAGGCCTGAGCAAATTTTGGAGTTCTTTATGCACAAGTAGCAGCCATCTCTCTGGTAGCTCTGTTACAACAAGGATGACTCAAGTCACTGATAATATCAGTGAAACAAGTCCATCAGAATCTTCAGAAACCTGTTTAATCCGGATAGTGATTTTTCTTGGGTCTGTTTACAGTAATCACGAGTACCAGAGAAAGTTTTGTCTTTGGTATCATCAACCTTGATATTTTTGCCCTTCTAGGACATCTGGTCTTGATAAACCTATATGTCTAATGATAATGAAGTCAGAATGACTAACTGTGCTGCCCAGGTCCTCACTCCTATCCTTTTTGGTATCTGTTGTTACATGTGTGAACGTGGTAGGGAAGAAGATTCATAAAGAATCTCAGACCATAAAGTGAAATAAAATGAATAGCTCTTCAGGTCAAATCTCAAGGGAATCCAAATTGCTGTCTTACAGTGCAGTGAACTTTCCTTTCTGTGCAGGTGTTGTGATATAAAATATTGTTTATATTTGTGTGTCTGCTTTTGCTTTGAGAAGTCCCCGCCTCATCTCCTCCAAATTCTCATTTCACATTAGAGTAGTATTGCAAGCAAATTGTTTCTGTTAATTTTTTTTTTTTTAGCAATTAAAGGTTTATGGATCAAAAAAGTTTTCATTTCATTTACTTTCATCTCTTTTTAGTCTCTTATTTGCCTTGGTTTAAGAAAATGAACCCAATTTACTATTACCGAAACAAAGGTTTGGTCATTGTTTGTTTTAATTACTTTTTTTCTTTTCATTATAAAGCAGTACAGATTCTACATAGATTTAGGAAGGTATGGAAAGTATAAAGATTTCAATAACTTAAATCTAAACCATCTAGAATTTTAATATTTTGATATATAGCTTTCTAGACTTCTCATAATGCATATGGCATATGTTGTGCATCCTCAGTCCTGTCCAGCTCTTTGCAACCTCATGGACTGTAGCCTGCCAGGCACCTCTGTCCATGGAATTTTCCAGGCAAGAGTACTGGAGTGGGTGGCCATTTCCATCTTCAGGGGATCATCCCAACCTAGGGATTGGAGCCACCTCTGTTACGCCTCCTGCCTTTGCAGGTGGGTTCTTTACCACTGGGGCCACCTGGAAGCCCCCATGGTGCACATAAATGTGCTTGTGGGTGTATGAGTGTGTTTTAAGTAAAAGTGAGAAGCAAAATTATGTATTTTGTAACTGGCCGTTTTCCACATCTTGTCACTAAATAGACATCTAAAATAATTTTAAGTGACTGCATGGTATTTTCACTATGCTTTAGCTGACCTTAATCTACTTAATCTCTTGAAAGTGAAAGTCACTCAGTCCTGTCTGACTCTTTGTGACCCCATGGACTACACAGTCCATGGAATTCTTCAGGCCAGAATGCTGGAGTGGGTAGCCTTTCTCTTTTCCGGGGGATCTTCCCAACCCAGGGATTGAACCCAGGTCTCCTGCATTGCAGGTGGATTCTTTACCAACTGAGCCACAAGGGGTAGACGTTTAGATTTTTTCCCCTTGTTTTATAAAAAATACTGCTATGAACATCTTTGGGTATATATATCTTTGTGCGTATCATATTTTATATCTGCAGGGATACTTCTGTTTTAGGATAAATTCATAGGATTAAGTTGAAGAGTATTTATTTTCCCCTTTTCTTTGACTCTTTTCTATCAGCAGGTCCTGTCAGGTCTGCTTTTGCTTCTCTCCATCTCACCAACACTGCTGAAACCCAGGCCACTGTTACTCTAACTGGAGCAGTTGGTATCTTCTCATTTCCGTTCTTGTGCCCCATTCTCCATACATCAATTAGAATGGTCTTAAAGTGGAAATCTAGTACTGTTCTTTGCCTGCTAAAGTCTTCAATGTCATCTTAATGTTGTTGGGATAAAACTCAAATTAATAATAAAACCAAAATTATTAATAGGTCCAAAATTATTAGTAGTAGCATGATCTGACTATATTCTGGTTCCTAGAATATGGGAATTCACAGGCTTCTGTGAGTATGCAATGTTTGAGTGAATAATAAATGAAATTGCCAGACCGAAGGGAATTTTCTTAGCTTTTGGCACACATTACCAAATTAACAACAACGGATGAGAGTGCCAGTTTCACCTAACTCCAACCAACTCAAGCCATTGTCAGCAATTTTAATCTTTACCTGATAGGCAAAAGGTGTTATCTCATTGTTTTAATTTGTGTTTATTTGATAGTACATTTGAATATTTCTTCTTGTGTTTCTTTTGACAGAGTTGTCTCTGTGTCCTTTGCCTGTTTCCCCAGTAGGATTTTAATTGTTCTTGTAATGATTTATAACGTCTTTAAAGGGAACCCTTTGTGGTGTAGATATTTTATGCCAGCTATCTAATGTGGTATTAGAAACTGCCTCAAAACCTAGCAAAACGTGTGAGTGGGCTGGTCAGTTCCGCTGGACTCACCTGGGCTCACTTGTATCTTTTCATTTCTTAATTAGGTTTATGTGCTATGTCTTTTTGTCTCTCACTTAGTAATAGCAGCCTTCCTTGAGATTATGCCCCAGGTTGCAAGGTCTTTTCGAATTTCTGCCTGCATCCTCTTCCCTAATGCCTTCTTTGACAAAGTCAGGCATATGATCAAGCCCAGAGTCAGGGTGGGAGGAGACTACACACAGGTGAATCAAAATCAACCATATGTATCTTTTTTTTTTTAAAGTTCATCGGTTTATTTATGGCTGCACTGCATCTTCATTGCTGTGTGCAGGCTTTTTCTAGTTGTGACAAGCAGGGGCTACACTGTAGTAGTAATGTGTGGGCTTCTCATTGCCGAGGCTTCCCTCGTTGCAGAGGACAGGCTCTCGAGCTTGGCCTCAGTAGTTGCGGTACACTGGCTTCATTGCCCCAGGGCATGTGGAATCTTCCTATACCAGGGATCAAATCGTGTCCCTTGCATTGGCAGGCGGATTCTTAACCTTTGGACCATCAGGGAAGTCCAACTGTATGTATCTTATAAAGAAATTTAGCACTTATCTTTTAATTGTGCTTTGGTATAGAAGCATTAAAGTTTCATGTCAGCAGTTAGTGTTTACTTTTATGGTTTCTGCCTTTGGTGTCAAGCCATTTGTTCACAAACTAAAATGATACAGGTACTCACCTTCATTTTCTTCTGTTACTTTTGGGTTTCATTTATGTTTAAATTTAAGCCACTTGAAATTTATTGTGGTGCAAGATGGGGGGTTAGTACTTGACTAAATATCAAACATTTAGTTGTCAGCATCATTTGTTGAATAATCCATCTTTTCCCATTTATTTGAAATGTCATACTCATTGTATACTGAATTCTCATAAATACTTAGTCCTGTTTTGTTATGTGTTAACATTATTATTAATGTCATAATAACACTTGTTATTTGACTCATTAGTTGTTTGTCTAATTTTAGGCTATTACCTCACTGTCTTAATTACTCTGATTCTATAGTATATTTTAATATCTAGAAAGGAAAGTTACTGTTCATTTATTGTTTTTCAAAATTTTATTTGCTATTCTATTTGATACATTCCTTTAGATTAGTTTGAGTCATTTCATCAATAAAAGCAAAAATGAAATAAAAAATGGCAGTCCCAAACCTATTGGAGTTTTAATTAGAATTGTGTTAAATTAATGGATTAATATGGCTGGGGGAATTGACCCCTTTATAATATGGAATTTTCTGTTCTTTTTTGTCTCTATGTATTCAGATTTTAAAATTTTATCTTTAGTAAAGTGCAGCAGTACTTTAGTTTATAGTTTAGTAGGTTTGATATTGTACCTTTAAAAACTTCTATATTTAGAAATTAAATTTTCAGCTCATTTTTGCTCTAAGTATATATCTCTCCTCATTTTTCTTTGTCTTAATTTTATTTAACATATATACTTACATTTAAACGTAAAGCTTTTGATTTTGAGTTTTTCCTTCTCTAATAACTAATTTCCAGTGTTGGCATTTATATTCCTCAGTTTTCTTAGATTTTGAAATGTAATAGCTAACAGTTACTGAGTACTTACTGCCTGAAATACTTCCCATATAATCATTTAATACTCCCCTTTACAACTTATAAGGCAGAAACAGTTGTTAGCCTCCTTTGGTAGGTGAGAAAGATGAATCTCCGAGGGCTGAGAGCCTTGCCCAGGGCTGCCCGCTGGTAGACAGTGAACTGGGATTATGCCCCCGGCACTGAGTCCAGAGCCGTGCTTTTAACCAGTGTCCTAGGGTCTCTCTGTAATGATTTACTTTTATGAACTGAGGTCTGGGTTTGAATTTTCCTAAATGTTGATGTGTGAGTGAATATTTTTCTTTGTGATTTCATCATATAAGGGTTCTTTATTTTCTGAAGAACAAGGCCATGTAGAATGAATTGACCTAGAATAGGAGGAACATTTCAGAGATAGCAGGGGTGGGGAGAAAAGGCTTTATTTGGGTTTAATCTTGAAAAATGAAACAAAATTATGGAAACATTCATGTTACGGTTGCTACTGTGTGTTAAATTCTTAAGATGGAAGAAGAATAAATCACGTGTTGGTTACTTGTTTCACATAATTTTTCTTTAAAAATTGCAAGATGGTATGAAACTGTACTATATAGTTCATGTTATGATGGACTTTTCTAGTATGATCCTAAAGAAAGTCATTTTTGTGAAAATATTCAAGGGCTTTATTAGCAGAGCTCAAGGGCTTTACTTATATTTTCAGATTTTTTGTTTTTGACCTCCTATTATCTCGTCTTGATTAGTTTTCTCCAGTTATTTGCTGATGGTGTCTGTTCAGATGCTTTTAGCTGCAAGTAGCAGACTCAAAGTACTTCAACATGAAGAACATTTACCATCTTATGTAATTGAAAGTCTAGAGAAAGAGTGGGGTCCAGGCCCACTCCACTCAGTGGCTCACAGATGTCTTTGAGAACCCAGGTACATTTTGCCATCTTGAGTATCTATTTAATCTTCATACTGGTAGCAAGCAGGGCACGGGATTTCTAGGCTTCACCTTCGGAACCACTGATTTCTTCATGGGAGGAAGGATCGTCTTTTGCTTCTTTTCCGCGTTTCTTTAGGTATTATTTACATACAGCTAAATTGTTAATCATATGTATATCTACAGGTTGATGAATTTTTACTACATATACTCATCTGTGTAACTACCACCCAGGTCAGGATACAGAACATACTTATCACCCCATTAAGTGCCCTTAACATTCCTTGCAAGTCAGGGTCCCTCTCCAGCGTTCATTTCTGCCAGTGGCTTTGCGAGTAGTTGGAAACAGTTCTCATCATTTTTAGTAACTTTGAAGAGCCCTGCATCTCTTGGAAGGCTTGCATTTCAACTTTGTCCTTAGTACTCATTGTGTTGCTTTGTCATTGAAATACCTGCCGTCATTGAGAGACTGACAGGTAAAGAAAGTGAACTGACAGGGGTTGCTGTTACCTTAGGAGGAATGTTTGACAGGGTTGAATTTTATAAGTGGTTATTAGTTCATTCATTTTTCTGGTGTGTATGTATTAGGATGATTTTGCTTCCCTGGGCAGCCTGGCAAATTAGGAATCAGCAATGAATCATATTAAGACCCCAAGCCTTATTTGTCCTGTATTACATTTTTACATATGTGCTGCTGGATATTCTAATTTATTGCATTGGTGTATTACCCCATGCAATCTGTGATCTATGCAATAGTCAGATCTTTCTGAAATTTAGATTTATCAGCTCAGTGTCTTGTCTAAAACACTTCAGTGGCTTCATGTCGCTCTTAGAATTAAGACCAAACTCTTCCTTTTCATTGCCTACTTCCTGTGTGAATCTTCTTGCTCTGTGATTCCAAAGTTAGTAAAATGGCTCAATAAGATGAATCCTCAAAAGCCAGTTATAAAAAAGTAAAAGATGTACATGGACATACCCATTCCCTTATGCTTACAGTTAGTGGGGGTGGAGGCATTAATCGGTAGTGGTAAAGAACCCATCTGCCAATACAGAAGAACTAAGAGGTGTGGGTTCAATCCCTGGGTTGGGAAAGTTCCCTGGAAGAGGAAATGATAACCCACTCCAGTATTCTTGCCTGGAAAATCCCATGGACAGAGGAGCCTGGTAGCTATAGTCCGTGGAATAACAAAGAGTTGGGCACGACTAAAGCGACTTCACACATTGTGAAGGTAGACTTTCATCTATTTTTGTTTGATTCCTTTCTAAATAATGTCATGTGCAAATAATGTTTGAGGTTTTTCTCTAGTATATATGCCTTTTATTTATAGCAACTTGCCGATGTTATTTTGTGTTGCTTTAGTGAAGTATTTTGTTAAATCCATCTATTATTTTGTTCAAAGCATCTACTTTAAGGGAAATTCCTCTGTCATCTTTTTATAGTCCTCTGGATATGGAAGCTTTTCAAGATGTTTTCATTTTAGAAGGAGATAGGCAGGTCTAATAGAATCATCATTGGCTTCAAAGACGTTTTGCTTTTTACTGACTTTGGGACCTTGGCTGTCCCCAGTCTCAGTTTCTCTCTCTGCCATATGGAGTTAATAATCCATTGCCTTGTTTTGTGGTTTGCCTTAGTGCATTTAGAAAATTTATGGATTTAGTGTATTCTTGTACACTCGATTTAGTGTATTATTTTCTTTGTATTATACCATAACCTTTTTTAAAAAATAAAATTTGAGCTGCTGAATGTTCTTTTGCCATTTTAACTTTTTTTTTTTTTTAAAGAATTTTTGGCTGTACTGGGTCTTTTAAAATTTTATTTTAATTGGAGGCTAATTACTTTACAATATCATGGTGGTTTTTGCCATACATTGACTTGAATCAGCCACAGTTGTACATGTGTCCCCCTGTCCCAACCGCCCCCCACCTTCCTTCCCATCCCATCCCTCTGGGTTGTCCCAGTGCACCAACTTTGAGTGCCCTGTTACATGCACTGAACTTGGCCTGGTCATCTGTTTCACATAATATAAATATTTCAACGCTATTCTCTCAAATCATCCCACCCTCGCCTTCTCCCAGAGTCCAAAAGTCTGTTCTTTACATCTGTGTCTCTTTTGCTGTCTCGCATATAGAGTCGTCATTAACCATCTTTCTAAATTCCATATATATGCGTTAATGTACTGTCCTGGTGTTTTTCTTTCTAGCTTACTTCACTCTGTATAATAGGCTGCAGTTTCATCCACCTCATTAGAACTGACTCAAATGTGTTCTTTTTAATAGCTGAGGAACATTCCATTGTGCATATGTACCACAACTTTTTTACCCATTTCTCTGCCGATGGACATCTTGGTTGCTTCCACGTCCTAGCTGTTGTAAACATGCGCTGGGTCTTTGTTGCTCCCTGAGGGCTTTCTCTAGTTGTGGTGAGCAGGGGCTACTCTGGTTGCTGTGCTTGGGTTTCTCATTGTGGTTTCTTTTCTTGTTGCAGAACATGAGGTCTGGGGCTCATGGGCTTAATAGTTGTGGCACACGAGCTTAGTGGCTCTGTGGCATGTGGGATCTTCCTGAATCAGGGATCGAACCTGTGTCCCCTGCATTGGCAGGCAGATTCTTAACTACGGGGCCACCAGAGAAGTCTGTTTTTAAGAATTACTTGTTTGGCTCCATTGGGTCTAGAGTGTGGGCTCTAGAGTGCACTGGCTCAGTAGTTGTGGCATAGCATGTAGGATCTTAGTTCCTCGACCAGGGCTTGAACCCACATGCACTGCATTGGAAGGAGATTGTTAGCCACTGTGCTGCCGAGAAAGTCCCTTTAACTTTTAGTGTGAAAGACTTCTGATTTTAGGCCCTCTAAAAGCAAGGAGCTAGTTAAAGTCTTAGAGAATGTGTTATTTTAAAGTGTTTTAAATTTCTTAAGGTGAATTTTTAAAAAACAGACCCCCTGAACTGTGGAACTGTTATTTGCATCATTGGAAGCAAGCCTCATTTCTCCCCCAGTGGCCACTCTTAACCTTCCCTCCATATGCTTGGTCCGTACTGGGCCAGCTATTCTTCCCAAACTTCTAAGAAACTTTCACTTGCACTCTGCAGCACACAGCTGTCTCAACCTGGCATTCAGGGTCCTCTGCAAAACATTCCAGCTGTGCCTGTCCATACTCATGTGAATTCATTTCACAGTGGTCTGCTTTTTGTTCCCCAAAGGTTCTGGTGGAATTTTGGTCTCATTACTTTTGTTCTGTCTTCTGGAAAGCTGCCTTCTCTGTGCTCACTCAATCTCACTCTTGTTTCAATTTCCTCTGCTAGTTTATATCTTTTAGTAATCACTCCTGGCTAAGTCTTTCTTATTGAACTCAGATCATCTGTTGACCAGTCAGCTTGTTTGGTACTTCAGACCTAAAATTTTTCCTTCAAAAATCAAGTGTGGGCTCCCTTTACTCCTTGTACATTTCCATAAGCACTTAATAGCATGCTGGGTACAATCAGGGACTTCCAGTAACTTAAAAAAAAAAAAAAATATATATATATATATATATATAAACTAAGCTCATGGTTATTGATTGTTTTAGTCCTCATTTTAGTTTTCTAGATAAATCATCTGATTTTCAAAGGTATTAGGGTACTTTGAGCAACTTAATATTAAACTGTGTTTTTATAAAGTTAAGTAGGTATGGGTATGGGTAAGTGATGGTAATGGTATTTGGATAAAACAATATAATATGTACTTGAAACTATAAGGAGCAACACAAGTTGTATGTCTGTGTATCTGTATGTTTTCCTAGCTGGAAACCTTATGTAAATAAGTATTCTATCACCCAGTCAGCAGTCCTGTTTCTCTTTAACAGATTAACTGTTGTATTTCTTTCTGACTCTGTAAAAAGTACTAAATTAGAAGCTAATTCAATAAGGTTTTAATACGGATCATGAAGTACAATGATGAAGTAGACAGTGTATTTTTTGTGACTGCCAGATCTCCTCTTTCCCTCATTTTCCTAAATGCTTCCGTAATTTCTGTATCAGTCAAGATTCTCTAGAGAAATTGAACCAATATTTATTTATTCATTCATTTAAAGGAATTGACTTCCATGACTGTGGGGGCTGATTAGAAGGAAATTTGTAAGGCAGACTGGCACACTGGAAATTCAGACAAGAGTTGGTTTTGCATCTTGAGTCTGGAGTTTGTAGGGCAAGCCAGTAGTGTGGAAACTCAGTTTCTATGTCACAGTCTTGACGCGGAATTCCTTCCCTTCCTCTTCTAGCTTCTGGTGTTTGCTGGCGATCCTTGGCATGTCTCCTTACTCTAATCTCTGCTTCTGTTGTCATAAGTCTGCATTTTCTGCGTGTGTCTGTCTTCACATGGCATTTTTCTCTTTTTAAGGAGACCAGTCGTACTGGATTAAGGGCCCAGATTACTCCAGTGTAATCACATCTTAACTAATTGTATCTGCCGTGATTCTGTGGTGTCACTGTCTGTGGTACTGGGAGTTAGCACTTCAACATTAGCTTTTGCCTTAGTCTCCCATTTGGGTATAGACCGTGACTTTGGTCTCATTCATCTCTCACTTTAGTCAGTTGAACAGAGGAGGATAAATACATGCAAAATATCCACAATGAAACTGCCAGAAGTAATGAATGAATTCAGTAAAATTGCAGGGTACAAGATTAATGCCCCCAAGTCAGTTGTTTCTATACACCAGCAGTGAGCAATATGAGCAGGAAATTAAGAAAGCAGTTCCATTTACAGTAGTATCTGAAAGAATAAAATACCTCAGGATAAATTCAACCAGTGAGATGGAATTTAACAAAATATTGCTGAAACAAATTAAGACCTAAGTAAATGAAAAGAACTTCCGTGTTCATGGATTGAAAGACTTCCTGTGTTTAAGATGATAGTACTATCCAGAATGATCTACAGATTCAGGCAATCCCTGTCGAAACCCCAGTGATCTATTAAAAAGATTTTTTATCTATCGGTTTGACTGTGTCTGATTGTTGTGGCATGGGGGAATCTTTCATTGTGGCATGTGGACTGTCTACTTGTGTCATGAACGTGGGCCTCAGTAGTTTTGGCACTTAAGCTTAGTTATCTTGTGGCATGTAGAATCTTAGTTCCCTGACCAGGGATCGAACCTGCATCCCCTGCATTGCAAGGCAGGTACTTACCCCCTGGATCATCAGGGAAGTCCCCCAGTGGTGTAATTTTGCAGAAATGGAAAAACTCATCCTAAGGATCGTATGGCATTTCAAGGGACCTGGAATAGCCAAAGCACTCTTGAAAAGGAGCAAACTTGGAGGACTCATACTTCCTGATATCAGAACTTATTCCAAAGCTACGGTAATCAAAACAGTGTGGTGCTGTCATAAATATAGCCCTATAGAACAGAATAGAGAGCCTAGAGGCAAACTCATGTTTACAGTCAATTGATTTTTGATTTTATTTTAACAATTAAAAAAAATTTTTTTTTTTTGGCTGTGTGGTAAGGCTTGTGGGATCTTAGTTCCCTGACTAGGGATCAAACCCAGGCCCCCTGCATTGGGAGTGTGGAGTGTTAGCCACTGGATTAACAGAGAAATCCATCGATTTTTGACAGGGGTGCCAAGATCATTTAATGGGAAGAGGATAATCTTTTCAACACGTTACTGAGAAAACTAGATATTCTTAGTTCTTTTGAAAGAGTTTGGGATTTTTCTCTACAGTATGAATGTCTTGGTATCATTGATATTTGGGCTCAGAAAATTCTGTGTTGTGGGCGCTGTCTTGTGGGTTGAAAGGTGTTTAGTAGTACTCCTGCCTCTATCCACTAGATGCCTGTAGCTCACCCCTAGTGAAAATTTCCTCCTAGTGAAATTTTGGATGGGGGAAAAAATCACCCTAGTTGAGAACTGCTACTCTGAATTCTGAAATGTCAGGAATTATTGTATAACTTTTAAACATTGAAAAAATATGTTCTGTGTATTTTAAAACATTAAAAATTTTTTTTTTCCTTGCTGTGCCACGTGGCTTGTGGGATCTTCTTCGTTCCCTGACTAGGGATTAAACCCACGTCCTCTGCAGTGAAAGCACAGAGTCCTAACCACTGGACCACCAAGAAATTAATTCCCTTAAATGTTTTATGTTTAAGTGAAAAAAGGTGACTCCTGTTTTGTTTCCTACTTTCGCTACCAAAGATTTGTATCTGGTTACTTAAACTTTAGTTTTTGGTAACCCAGCCACAGAGTATAAAGTGGTTCAAAACAGAAAAACGTGTTCTGCACATCAGTCAGTTTAAGTCTGTTTGTAAGTTAGAAACTATCTGAAGAGGAGAAAAATCAGCCTTTGAATTTTAACATAGGTGAAAAGGAAAGGAAAAAAAATACTTTGGAAAAGATTGTTGTACCTTTTCATAATTAGTTCAGTAGTAGTGTTTAAAACAAACTTAACTCATTGTTTTTAAAGAAAATTTCATGATTAACTTTTGTGTCCCTAAAACCTGATAAATTTTCCTCATTGATCCAGAGGCCCAGTAACTGGAAACCCATCACGTACCTGGCACAGGACACGAGTCCTTGGCTGAAGATTGTGGTATCTCCGAGGCTAACCTTTGTTCATGCTTCCTACAGGCCATATGGGCTAGCCAGTTACATACGACAAGTTTTAATATCCTCCACTTATCCAGAGTAAGTAGATGTTTATAAATATTAGCTATCATCTGTTGCACATTTAAAAATGAGCCAGGCAACTGCTAAGTGCTTCACGTGAATCTTTTCATTTAATGAATTAGAATACATGAGATTCGTGTCATCATTGCTAATTTTACATTAGAGGAAACCAAGGCTTAGAATGCTGAAGTGACTTGTCTGAAGTCACACGGTCTAAATGACAGCTGAGGTTCAAATCAAAGTCCTGCATCATTCCAAAGACCTTGCTCTTAATGTATTACTTTGGCCTCTAATTGTCCTACCTTTTAATGCTGCTTCTCAGATTTCAATTTCCATCCTTAAGATCAAATCCAAAACTGTTGGAGTTTGTATAGGAAGTATGGGAAATGCGGCAGGTTGGACTGGATTTTACAAAGGCTTTGAATAACCAGAAAGGAATGAAACTCATGTGCTTCATACTTCTATACACTGTTTCTTCCAATCTTTACAGCTACTCTCTAGAATAGGTATCACCCTCATTAGTATCCTTGCTTGCTGCTGCTGCTGCTAAGTCACTTCAGTCGTGTCCGACTCTGTGTGACCTCTCCCGTCCCTGGGCCTTGCTTGAGGATATGGCTAATAAGGGGTGGAAGGAACCTAACTTTGTTTCAGAACCCTAAACCCAACTTTGTTTCACTTCCAAACCTGTATGTGTTTAGCCCTATGTCTTCAAAGTGGTTTGAACTTTTCTGGAAGATTAATGACTTCTAATTTGTGGTCACTGGGGACAGCTGTGGGATTATTTTGAGGAGTTAGTTTGAACCACTTGGTGCACCAAGCTTTGTCTGTAACCCAGAGATACCTGCCTTTGTTATATTTCAAGTATGTAGGTGCTTTTATGATAAGATATAGATTAACCTAAAAGGTAGTAAATTCTAAGTACTTTTACATCGCTTTTTCTGAGTCAGAATATGTTAAAGGTAGAAGTTATGAATTTATAGGGCCTTCTTCAAAAAGGCTGAAAACCACTGTTGTAAATTGATTTTATCTGTATTTGATCTGTTTTTTAGGTGGGGCTTGGCAACCATTTAACTTTCTCAAAAGACAGGGATATCCCAAAATAATGCAAGTATTTATAGATATGGCAAGAAAAACTGCAGACTTTGAATTTTTGTTCTTTAGATGAAGAATTTGGGGGAAAAAAGTTACTAGTTACCTATATAGGCAAATCCATTAAAATATTTCAAGTAAATTTCAAGTAGGAGAAAATTTAAATTGTTAGGAAATTATAGCCCTTGTTTTATAAATTAGGATTTTTTGAAAATAAACTGAGAGGATCAAATTACTTTTTTTAAATTATGGAACAAAAGGCATGTGGTATGCAGTTACATAGGATTTTAAAAATGACTCTTCTAAATGATGCTTTCAAAAGAATTTAAGTAGCAGTTTTATCCTAGTACATAGAGAATCATTGAGAGTGAAAGCATACCAGTACATTCAAGATGTGAACAGGCTGGAATTTAGGCTTATGATTCTATAGTTTTAGAATTTAGAATATCATTGGAATTCTGATCGTAGTATTGTGCATGCGTGATCATTTGTGTCTGACTCTTTGTGACCTCGTGGACTGTAGCCTGCCAGACTCTGTCCATGGAATTTCCCAGGCAAGAATACTGGTATGGGTTGCCATTTCCTCCTCCAGGGAATCTTCTTGATCCAGGGATCGAACCCATGTCTCCTGAGTCTCCTGCACTGGCAGGCAGATTCTTTACCACTGTGCCACATGGGAAGCCGATGTTGGTAGTAATCTCTGTAAATTTGGTTTCTCAGCCTTGGTGGGGTTAATCAAGCCTTGGCAAGTCAAGAAAAGGAGTTCTGTGCTGTTTTCAGACTGCAGAATCTTGTTGCTATGCAACAGACGTTGTCAGTCAGCACAGGGTATAGTAAATTGGTGTTCTCTGTCCCTTTCACCACATGCTCATTTTGTAATCTGAGAGAAGTGGTTTCAGGCTATTTTGCAAGGTTTTATTTTAAAACAGGCATTTGAAGGTTTTTGTTGCTTTTTGTAATTGGTTGCATTTAAGGTCTGTGAAGTCTTTGTTCTTGTGTAGAAGATACACTAAAATGCTTGTGTTCAAAGAAAGGGTTTATAGATCTGTTTCCAAGTAGTTTCAGTTTAGAGCAGTATTTTTGTTCTGTAACTGTAAGAAGGATGGTGCTGCCACTTCCACGGATTCAATTTTTGCTTGGAAATTCAAGTTAAGTAATTTGAACATCAGAACTTTTCAGTAGCACAACATATTATTTTAAAATTTAGTTTTGAGAAGTATGGACCCAGATGTTGATATCAGCATCCCTTTGTTGATAAAGATTTTTTTTTAATAGAAATCCTAAACTTACATAGACTCTCCTGTAGAATCTGTTACTGTATTTTCTCCCAGGAAAATTAAAATGTTTTAATAGCAAGTGGGTGGTTGATAAAGAGCCTTTTCCTAAAAAAAGAGGTAAAATATTACAAAAAAAATGTTATGATTTTAGCCATTTTTAAGTGTACGGTTTCATGGCATTAAGTACATCCACATAGTTGTACAAACTATCACCTTTCTTCATCTCTGGAACTGATAGCCTTTTGCATCCATTTAGTAACTTAATCCAGGCCCTCTTGTAAGTGCTTTAGATAAATTAACTCATTCAGTCATCATAGCAACCCTGCAAGGTAAGTATTTCTGTTATGTTCCAAGTGACAATACCAAGGCACAGAGAAGAACACGCACTAGTCGTGAGTGGAGCTGGAATTCACACACCCCAGCAGTTTGCTCCGCTGTGCTCTCAGCTGCTATGCTGTGTTGCCCTCTTTTGGAATTACTTTCTTTTTAGTGGTAGGAGCAATGTTTTTTTTTTTTTTTAAATTTTTGTAGTTTATTCAAGTGAAATTAATATGCTTTAACAGTGTTATGGACTCTTAGTAAATTTAATTTGGCCATATTTTAGACTTTTTCCCCTGAATATTTAAAAAGGATGTAGTTTATGTTATATTATGGTTGTGTATAAAAATTATATACTTTTTGGTTAATCATATAGAAAGGATTTCATTCCCCTTTTCAGCTTGTTTCTGGGTCAGTTGCCTTGCTGTTCTTTCCAATAGAGTGTATGGAATATGCAGATTATTTTCTGATTGTTTGATACAAACATACAGGAAGGTGTAGTATTATTAGAGAATTTTAATGTGATGCCATTTAAAGTCTAAAGCTAGTTCACATTGGATCATCTACTTCTTAGTATTTTCTAAATTCATGCTCTTCTTTTCCATGGATACTATGGAGTTAATTGTAGTATTGGCCATCTACAATAAAAAACAGTGCTCAAGAGTGAAAAGGGAGAAGAGCAGTGCAGGTGGTCATTTGAACTATCAGTTGATGCAAAGAGATGGGTTTTTTTTTTCTTTTAATTTTGCTGTCTTTCTGTCAGGTACTCTTATGTCTGTTTTCATTCTTTAACTGAAGTACTTACCTTTCCCCCCATCCTGCACTGCCCCTCCCCCCATTCCAGTAGATTTTTGCCTTGAGAACCCTTGATCTTGATTTTCCCTGTTTTATATGGTCTCATCCTGCTCAGACAGATTTATTCTATAGTCAGTTTGCTTTTCATTTCTTTTCATAGTTGCACCATCTTAAAAGTTTTTTTCCTCCTTTTATTTTTGTGCATTACTATATATGTTTGATGATGCCTTTTTTCATTTGTTCACTTGATATGTTTTGCATTCTCTATGCTTTTAAAAAGCTGTTCAGAATTTTTAGTAACATATTTCACTGTAATTTACCTGTTTCCTTTTAAATGGCTATTTGTATAGTTTAAAGTGATTTTATATAATGAATAATGCTTTCATGAACCCTAAGAGTTTTTTTTCCTCCTAATTGCAGACTAATTCCTTAAGATAGATTTCCAGAAATAGTATTAGATCTCTGAATAAATAGAAACAGTTTTAAAAGCTCTTGAATCATATTGCCAAATGTTTTCCTGAAGTGTTGTACCAGTTTTCATGCCAGCCTGCAAATATATGGAGTGTCCATTTTACCACAACCAGCAGCAGCAGAGAATGTTTTGATGCTGACCTTTAAATCTAAGAAGAATTGGCTTACAGCTCTGCTGGACCTTTATCCTAAATTACACCTAGAATTATAATTGTGGTTGAGATTAGATTCGAGACAAGGGAGGCCTGGCTACTAGTTTCTGTCCTTCAACTGCTTTTTGATTTCTGTTTTAATGCAGTCGGTGCCCAGATGAGGTTTCATTTACCGCTGTACCCTTTTGCATGCGCGAATGACTGACCTTTTCTGCTTTTTAGTCCCTTAATTATTTTGATAAGTTGGATGGTATGGAACAATGTGGTGTGTATTTTAGATGACATTTCCCTTGAGAGCCTGGGCAAGAATAGGTTTGGCGCTCTCCTTCGCCCTTCAGGGGGCTCCACCGGCAGCAGAGGCATCTGAGATCAGGTTCAGTGGCTACCTTGTCCAAGGGGGTGCTTCTCAGATGTAGCCTGAGTTACTGTTACTTCTTTACTTAGAAAATAATGAACATCTCTGGAGGTAAAGTGGCTTTTCCCTAAAAATTTTTATAGAATTCAGAAGAACTAAGAGCTGATAGAATGTTTTCCCTGAGTAGAAGAAAAGTCAAAGGAAAAGCATTCCTGAAAGCTGATAATGTAGAAGCTGCCTCTGGGTTCATAACAGCATTCGGTGCAGTTGACTGTCCTGGCCTTGGACCACTTGGGCTGAGGTGGCTTTAAGTTTTCTTGGTTCTCCCCTAATGTCACTGGCTGCATCTCTTAGTCCTCTCCTCCCTTTTCTTTCTCCCCCTTGACTTGCATTCCTGCCCAGTCTTACTCAGCCCCTGGACTTGACCACCTGTGTACTTCTGATTCCCAGATTCGAGTTTCTGGCTAGTTCTGTGAGCTCCACATAAGCTCACAACTTTATTTGCTTAACTAATGAGCACCTTAAACATCACGTGTCCAAATCAGTGTGTGATATGAACATACAGATTTGTACTTACTGATAAATACGTATTTCAGTGACATTTTTCCCTCAGACTTTCAACCATAAAAAATAACATAAGGGGCTAAAATTAAAAATAATATCAGTATAGGACTTGTAACATTGAAGGAATGCCTTTCACTCTCATTCCGTAAGCTTTAGATCCGTGATTTCTTCTGGTAGGCAAGAAGGAAGTTTCCCTATTTTGTTCTGAATGTCTGAACAAAGAAGGGTTCTTATTAAAGGTTTTTTTTTAATGTGAGCTTCCATAATGCTATATACCTGTACCGTTAAATATTCTTTTTTTCCTCAGGTTATCATTTCATATGTGAGCTGACAGACATAATTTGAACTATTGTATGGTGGTACAGCTTACTCAGCAGTTCAGTTCTGTCAGTATCAATGCCTTTGTAGATTATCGTATGCGTTTATTTATTGTATTTTAACTCACATTTATTTTTGTACTGTTATTTGTGCTCATAAAAACGAGGAGGAAACAGAAGAAACGAAATGTTAATAATACAATGGAAATAAATGTGAAAGTCACTAGGTATTCTGAAAGTGGTAATGGGATTGGACCCCTATTTGTACTTAAACTGGTTGCCTATGTTTGTATATCATACGTGATAATTTTGACACTGATGAAAAGTCAGTGTAGCTGAAGAAGGACCCTAGTATAGTTTACAGCATCACAGTGAGAGTGGCTGAAGCCAGGACTGCTTTCAAAGCTGGCAGTATCGGTTAACTAGTAGTTACCCATTCTTTGCTAGACTTTATTCTTTGCCCCGTACTCTTTCTTCACATGGCTTCTCCAGAGTCCCTTTTTCCAGATTTTGTCAATTTAAGTCAATGACTGTTTCTTGGTGATCTTCAGGTAGAAAAAAGTCCTGGGTGAAGATTGGTAATAGGCCCTACCTAGGGCACTGTGCATTCTTCTCCAGTCGGGGGTGGAATGCTGCGATGAGCATCAGTGGTAGTAGGGAGAAGGAATGCTGGCAAACAGAAATGCATTATGATGCTCAGAAAAGGACAGTAGCAAAAGCCAGTTACATGTACAAAAGAGAGAGACAGGTCTCAAAGATAAAGTTTTATGATGTGAGAAGTTAGAGATTAATGTGTTAGTTATCTGCTTGAGATACAGAGTCACAGAGCTTGTCAAAGAATGTAGCTTGCAACACTCCTTTCCCTTTACAGTAATTAAAAAGTTGGGGTTTCCTAAGACAAAGTTTAAAGAAAATTGGTAAGACAACGTCTCATTTCTTATAAGATCTCTGAGCAACTAAACAAAAAAAAAATCACTTTTGTCCGCTAAGTATTGCTTTAAGTAAGCCAAGAAATTAGAAATTTGAGGTGAGAATTATTTAGAAAATTAATTTTAATCTGTATTTTTTATTTAAGTGAGTGTTCGTACCTTAGTTTTTAAAACTAAACATGCATCCCCTACCCCACGAATTTCCTGGATTTTGACTCTTAGAATGCAAACTCATTTTAAAGACTATTGCTCAGCTCATGGACATCCTGCTTCCTGAAATGGGTGATGTCTGAGAGTAGAAGTCCTGGAGTTCCACGTCCTGAGTGTCCATGTCCAGTATGTTGACCTTCTACTCCACCATCAGCAAATGGACTCAAGGAGGAGCTGCTTGGCATCCCACTGGGCCAGGGTGTCCTTACTCCTTAGCTCTCCTATTTATTTGTATCTACCATGTAAGATCGTGGCCTGGAGAGAACTTAACCTGTGACAGGTGTCACAGGGATCTGGATCCTGAGGTTTCCCCCTCAGGAGGCCTTGATCTTGGTTTCTTTATCCCCTGTAGCTAGAGTCCAGGTGTTGAGGAAAACAGAGCATCCTTTCATTGTCTAGGACAGATGGTCTGCCTTCCACTAAATAGGAAACTTTCAACATTCGAAGCTTGTCTATTTTCCAAGAGATTTGTTAATGGAAGTATCATAGTACTTTGGATTTACATGTGACATTATGGATTTTTGATCTCTGATAAAGAGACTCGTTAGGTATTCCCCCCCACCCCCGCCCCCCGCTCCCATCACCAGGATAACACAAGTTGTTTTTTTAAAAACGCACTGACACAAAAGAGTTAACCTCTAAGAGCCCTTGATGAAGTATTTGACTGATATTAATAATATTAGTAAGCAAAACAGAAAAACTGGAGGAAAATAGAAAACAAAGGGACTAATTTGCTAATTAGCAGATATAATGCAAAGAACAGAGTGACAGAATATAAAAGCTAAGCGCAAGAAGCCATGTGTTGCTAAAAGCAAATAGAAAATAAGCAGGGTGACAGTATACAGCCTTGACGTACTCCTTTTCCTATCTGGAACCAGTCTGTTGTTTCATGTCCAGTTGTATTAAATATAAAACTATGGCAGAATGACAGAACTACAAGCCTCAAACATTTGAAGACAGCGTATAAGAAAAGGTTGAAGGTGGAGGACCCTCTGTGCTCCTTAAAGCCACTCAAAGGGCAAATTGCCAGAGGAGGGAACTATGGGGGAGGTACTCTTCTAAAGAGGACCCCCCACCCACACACATGCCCAGTTTGCCGAAGTCCTTCTCACGTCAGGCTGTGGTGAAGAAGCATGCAGCGTTTACCGTGAGGCGCCACACAAATAGTCCAGGAGTGCTCATGATAGCCTGAGGTCCCCGATGGGTGTCAGGGAGGCATTTTTAAAGGCCAGGTGGTGAGATCCCTGACTGTCCAGCGATGTGATCTCACTGCTGGACTCACTGCTGAGTTTGATCCCTTGTTGGGGACTAAGATCCTATAAAGGGTGCGGCCAACAAAGAAGACCAGGTGAGGGATGGAGGAATCACGGAGTGTGTGATCAGCTCACACACAGTTCTCTGATTGGTTGATGGGGAGGTAACAGGGCGGTGAGGGGTTGACATTACCAAGCCTTGGGCTGGGGCCTGTGTGCTCATGGTCATCAAGTCACTTAACATCTTTGATTTGGTGGGGGTTTTAGCAGCTGTGAAAACAACGCAGGAACTGTGCCTCGTCTGCTATTATCCAGGTACTTCACAGAGGAGCAAAAGCAGATGAGGTGGTCGGGGGGTCTGTCCTGGGAAGGTCCCATAGGCTTCTGCTCATTAAAAGGAAGCATGATGAGAATGGTTGCTGGTACAGCTTTAGATGATTGGTAGGAAATAAGGGAGTGTTTGGAAAGTTTTTTGGTAGACAAAGTAGTTTTGATATAGTAATGACTCCAGTGAGTTAAAGATCCTGTGGTGTGAAAGGACAGCCAGTGTTATGGAATTTGCTAGTACGTAGGATCATTGTCACTTCTCAGAAGATTTTAGGCAAGTTGAAATCAGGCAAAGATTTTCTGGAGAAGATCGGTTTTAATTCAGGACACATTTGATTGTGTACAAGACTGCAAAGAAGTGGGTTTTTAAAGATTAAAAGGGACTGTCTCTACCATTAAGGAGCTTATGATCAGTTGGTTTGAACTGAACATACTTTAAGAACATCAGATAGAGCTGATAGAAGCATTGAGCAGAGGTTGAGACCCCAGATTTGATAATTGTGTGAAAACAAGAATGAACCATGGAAAAGTTCTGGGCTTTTAGAGGCCTGGGGCTTCTCTGGTGGTTAAGAGTAGAAAGCAGTAGCAATCGTATTGAAAACGCTTTCAGAGCTACCAGATCACAGCACAGCTTAGTTTCAGATAGTCTCAGCTTTTGAAATCAGTTGTTTGGTAGGAATTTAGCACATGTCTTTCTGTGGAAACTATGTTGTAATGAGGGGTGATTAGGTCCTCAGTCCACAGGCCATTTAATGCATCATGTCTTTGAGGTATGTATTACACTCTTCAGTCAAAAAGCATCAGTTATTAGCAATTGAATATGATTCAGCCCAGTACATTTCATTCTCACCAGATATTTTGGATGTCTATAATTTATTTGATAAACATTGGTACTACACAATTGACCTGATAGACATGTCTGAAAACATCTCTCTGGGACCATCCGTGCAGAGTTTCAGATCGAGATGCCCAAGATCAAAGATTCTTCATTCCCCAAGATGTTGCTCTTGCTCCTTCTCAGATTGGGAGAAGGGATCCTCCTTGGTCTTGAGGTTCTGATGGGTCTTCTCTCTAGTAGTCATCTTCTCTTTCCTTGTGTCTAAAATAGGAGAGAGTGAGAGGAGAAAAGGGGTAAGAAGGGAGTGTTTTAGGGATGGTGGTCTTCAAACTGGATTTTTAAACAGTGTTTATCAAAATTGAAAGAGTAGAATAGAAAATAACAGAATACATTGCACTTTGTTATGGCAAGTATTGTTCCAAGAAACTGTTTCAGTTCTCTTTGTTTGTATGTACTTCATCATGGTATGTACCATGTATTTATCACTGGCTTCAAAAATTTGATGCTGTTTGGGTTGATGAATTGCTGTAGGTTGGGTTTCAGGTATACTGTTGTAGGGTCCTGGGACGTTGTTAACTTTGTTTCTACTGTGGGCCAAGTGATAGGCTTCTTCCCTTTCACTGGGCTATCTTTACCTGCCATATAATGAAATATAGTTTTATAGAGGGTGGAATCCTTTGGGAGTCTTTTTTTTTTTTTTCAAGGGGCTTCATAGTAGTTGCTGGTCTAAAGGCAGTTAAAAATAGAAAACCTAAGACACAGAGGTCGATGCCTTTCTCCTTTCTTCATTTCAGTGTTGTAAGTAGAATGTAAAACTTCCTGGTCAAGGGACTTTGCTGGTGGTCCAGTGGTGAAGACCCAGTGCTCTCGCTGCAGAGGCTGCGGGTTGGATCCCTGGTCAGGGAACTAAGCTCCCCTGTGGAGTGGCCAAAAACCAGAAAAACTTCTTAGTTGAGTTTTGTACAGAAGTCACCAAGGATTCATCTGTGATTCAGAAGAAAACAAGATAGAATAGTGACATTTAGCAGGCACTCAGTAAGTCTTTGTGGGCTGGCTAAGTGAATGGAGAAAGTCTGGACATTTGTCTGGGATCATTGAACTACTTATTAGTGAATATGAAGCACAAGTGAACAGAGGTGATTATCTTTCCCTTATTTTAATACTGTGCTCTTGGAAGGGAGAGATAAGAGGAGAGGAATCCCAAATTGGCAACTGGTTGATTAAAAACAGTCCCTGTGGCCAGTTCTGTATCTGGATGGCCTTTCTGTTTGAAGAGAAATGGATAAACCATTCATGCAGAGAGCTACTGGGTGGTGGTTTTAGTTTTGAGGGATATTGGCCCATGGCTCACTTTTTCTTTCTCCCTGGTTATTGGAAAAGTTGATTGTGAGGAAGGCTGATTGCTTTCAGGGAGTTGTCATTTCCCTCCTGGGGGATGTTTGGATGAGAATGGAGGGACTGCTTTGGTAAGGGCAACAGCTGCTAAACGGTCTGTTTGGGGATTAGGTACAAGTTGGTATGTAGTTGAAATCTGCCTCCTGGTTCCTGAAATTATGCTTCTTTGCCTCAAGGGTAAATGTTTTTCTGCTTATTCCGGTTACATTCATTTAATTCTGGCTGGTAATTTTTCTAACTGATAACCTTCCTCTTTAGTGAGGTGAAAGTCACTCAGTCGTGTCCGACTCTTTGCAACCCCATGGACTATACAGTCCATGAAATTCTCCAGGCTAGAATATTGGAGTGGGTAGCCTTTCCCTTCTCCAGGGAATCTTCCCAACCCAGGGATCGAACCCAGGTCTCCTGCATTGCAGGCGGATTCATTACCAGCTGAGCCACATGGGAAGCACTCTTTAAGGGCGCTTCTTTGATAGTTTTTGACAGCTACTTACTGTGAAGCAATTAAAAATGTTGCTTCTGTCTTCCCTTAGTTTTTGCTCAAAATTTAATCACAAGTTGGTCGTAGCAGGATGTTTGAATTAAAAAATTTGCTATTTATTACTTAACCGTTTTGGTAATGGTAGAGATGGAAGATGCCTTTTGATCCTTTGGATGTCAGTATCAAGCAAGATTTACCCATACTTTGGGTTGGAATTTAAATTCTAATAACCTTTAGAAGCACTGTGTGTGTGATCAATTGCTCACTTGTGTCCAACTGTTTATGACCCTGTGGACTGTAGCTCTCCAATCTCCTCTGTCCATGGAATTTTCCAGGCAAAAATACTGGAGTGGGTTGCCATTTCCTACTCCAGGGGATCTTCCCGACCCAGGGATCAAACCAGTCTCTTGTGTCTCCTGTGTTGGCAGGCAGATTCTTTACCACTGTGCCACCTGGGAAGCCCCTGGAATTTACTTAGCTGGTTGAATCCTAAGCTTGATAGTGTGTTGGAGTTGCATACATGTGTCATATTTCTGACCAATCATGGTATTAATTTTGCCAAACGTTTACAGAAGAGACTAAATTATTGCCAGCCAATTGCCCATTGCCTATTTAGCACTGTTCTGTTCTTTTTGATTATCTGAGTAAATACATTTTTTAATACTGTAGAGATAACCTGCTGCTGTAGGTGCTTTTGGGGCTTCATTTGCTGTGTGTGCTGACTTCTGTATACCAGATAATAATTTGATATCTAAATATCCTGAGCTAGGGTCTTAATGCCCCAATATTTATTTAGGTCTGGCCCTGATGGCTCAGATGGTAAAGAATTTGCCTGCAATGCAGGAGACCCTGGTTTGATTCATGGATTGGGGAGATCCCCTGAAGAAGGGCTAGGTTACCTACTCCAGTATTCTGGCCTGGAGAATTCCATTGACTTTTTAGTCCATGGGGTTGCAAAGAGTTGGGCAAGACTGAGCGACTTTCACTGTCACTTACAAGTTGTCGGTAAGCTGGAAAGTCTTCTGTGCTATCTGGGATCCTGGAAGATAGGCACAAGGATTTCTAGGTGTATTTGCATATTTGCATATTCAGTTTGTTGCATCTTTGTGAATAGAAATTTCTACTGGTGAGTAGAAACTTAATGACAGTAAATTTTGAATGCGTATATTTTATCAGAGTCTGGAATTATTCCCTGCGAACGGTAGTTTCACTTTAGATTCTTTTCTCTTTAAAACAAGGATATTTTTCTCTTCAATTTTTATATATGGATACAATATAAATATAGTTGCAAACACTATATATAGTTAGGTTCTTGTGGAACTGCATTTTAATTACAGATCAACAGAAGAGTAAATGTAGTTAGGACACCAGTATATTTTAATTCGAAATTCACTCACATGAGTAAAATTAAATTTATTTAATTTTTCTCAATATTGTTTAATATTAGCGTATTGATTCCAGTGAATTCTGAAATAATTCTCATGTGTTAGATGTGAATCTATTAAAATACTACTCAACGGGTTTGTATGTGTATGGGGGAGGGCATTGGGATGGTGGGCGTCGAATTGGGGTTGGGAGAAGGATTATTGTAAGTACCTTATGGAATCAGAAATTTGAGAGAGGTCTCTAAATTTCTGAAAGTTGATAACATGTACTATAAAATGTACTAGAACTTTACCCTTTATTAGGAAGAGTATATAATTAGTGATTTTGTTGTTATGACTGAAAACCGGAACCTTGCCTTGTCCTTAGGGAATATCACCAAAGTTATATGTTTTCATTGACTTGATAAGTGATATTTGCCCACCAAAGTATTTTATATTTAAAAATAAGATTAGAGGGAATTCCCTGGTGGTCCAGTGGTAAGGACTCTGCACTTTCACTGTGGAGGGCCTAGGTTCAGTGCCTGGTTGGGGAAATGAAATCCTGTAAGCTGTGCTCCATGGCCAAAAGAAAATTAAAAAACAAACAAACAAACAAACAGAAAATTAAAACATAAAAATAGTGTGTGCTATTATAGAAAATTGATGAAGTATGGAAAGAACAGGTTAAAGTCAACCAGTATTACTGATTAGCTTCACAAGTATTCATTAACACTGCCAGGTACAGCTCTCTGGGCCTGGAGATGTGTAGATAAATAAGGTAAGAGTCCTGAGGAGTCTTTCAAGATGGTGGAGTAGAAGGACCCTGGTGCTTACCTCCTCTCGTGAACACACCATAATCACAACTAACTGATGGAGAACCAGTGATTAAAAAAAAAAGTCTGGAACCTACAGAAAAAGATCTTCTGCATCTAAAGGCAGAAAGAAGAAACCGCAGCAAGATGGTAGGAGGTGTGTACTTGTAATATGATCAAGTTCCCCAGCCCCACCCCATGGGTGACCTTGCAGAGGCTGTCCCATGGAGTCAGTTCTGAGGCCTGTATCTGGCTTCCAGTTGAGGGGACTAGCATGGGAAAAAAAGACCATCCCACCCCCCACCTCCCCCAGAGTACTTGGATTTGAAGGCCATGAGGGCTTATTACAAGAGCTCCACAGAACTGAGGGAAATAAAGACTTAACTCTTAAAGGGTTTGCACAAAATCTCACATGCACCGGGACCAAGGGCAAAAGCAGTAACTTCATAGGAGTCTGGGCCAGACCTACCTGCTAGTGTTGGAGAGGGTCTCCTGGGGAGGCAGGGGGCACCTGTGCCTCATGTGGTCATGAAAGCTGGTGGCAGATTTATTGGGGATTATTTATCTGCATGAACTCTCCTCAAGGCAGACATCTTGCTTGGACCATTAGCACCAAGACTTGACTGCCCCTTCGAGAGCCTGTAGGCTTCTAGGCCAGATGCCTCAGGGCACACATCTAACTGGGTGGGGAACACAGCTCCATCCATTAGCAGACAGGTTTCCTAAAGACTTCCTAATCCCACAGCCACATCTAGACACAGGCCCTTAGGCATGGTCCTGCCCACCAGAGGGCCAGGACCAAGCGCCACCCACCAGTGGGCAGGCATCAGCCTTTTCTGCCAGAAAGCCTACACAAGCTTCTAGATTAGCCTCACCCATCTAGGGCAGAACCCAGAAGGAAGAAAACTATGATCCAGCAGCCTGTAGTCTGCAAACACAGGCCAGACACTACCTTGGCACTACTGGTCCCTGGCCCTTGGGTGACAAGAGAGGCGCACACTCTTGGGACCCATAGGAGGTCTCCTAAGAAGGCTCCTTCTCCAAATTTGAGACAAGTAATTAATGAGGTGGCAGAGGAATGTGTTTCAGATGAAGGAGCAAGATAAAACCCCAGAAGAACTAAGTGATGTGGAGATAGGCAATCTACCTGAGAAAGAGTTCAGAGTAATGATTGTAAAGATGATCCAAAAACTTGGGAGAAAAATGGATGCACAGATTGATAAGTTAGGGGTTTTTAACAGAGAAAATATAAAGAACAACCAAACAGAGTTGAACAATAAAATAACTGAAGTGAAAAACACACTGGATGGAATCTAGTAGAGGAGATACGGGAGAACAGATCAGTGAGCTGGAAGACAGAGTAGAGGACATCACTAATGTGGAGCAGGAAGAAGAAAAAAGAATGCTAAGAAATGAGGGCAGTGTAAGAGGCCTTTGGAACAGCATATGCGCACTAATATTCGCATGATAGGGGTCCCAGAAGAAGGGGGAGAGAGAGAGGGCCTGAGAAATATCAGAAGATAAGATAGCTGAAAAATTCCCTAACCTGTGAGAGGAAACAGTCAACCAAGTCCAGGAATCGTGGAGTTCCATACAGGATGAACCCACCGAGGAATATTCCATGATACGGCGTAATCAAAATGACAGAGAAAATATTGAAAACATACAGGGGAATGCCTGTAAGGTTATCAGCTGATTTTTCCACAGAACGTCTGCTGACCAGACTGGGGTGGCATGATACATTTAAAATAATAAGGTACGAGTCCTTGTATTCAGGGGGCCTACATTCTAGTCGGGGACGGAGAAGAAAGATGGATGTATGCGAATCAGAAGTTCAGTTATTCTCATGTTGTGGTAAGTACAAAGAGAAAGATAAGATGGGTGGTGAGGGGAGGGGGTGCGCCAAGGCTTGACTTGATTGGAATGGTTAGGGAAGGCCTTTCTTGGAGAGTGACGTCTTGAGTTGACTTGAAAGATCAGGGAAGCAGGCCTGTGGAGATCAGCAGGAAGAGCATTCTAACAGAAGATACCATGGGTCTGAAGGCCTTAAGAGAGAAGGAGCTTGCTCTGCTCCCAGGGGCAGAAAACAGAAACGGTGGCCATAGCAGGCCCACAGTAAACATCCTTTTGAGTCTGTTTTTTTTTTTTTTTTTGATGTATAGTTCGGCTTGTGTTTATAGAATTGGTATTCTGCTTTTGTCACATTTGCTTCATAATATAAACATTCCCCCATTTCACAATGAATGCTTTTAGTAAACATTTTTAGTTCTGGCATAATTAATTTTGTAAGTGCTTCATGATTTTCTTACCCGTTCCTTGATAATTTGACGTTTAGATTTCTTTTCTTCCTCTCATTCTTTCCTTCCCCTTCCTCTTTCTTTTCTTTCTTTCTGTCTTTCACTATTATAAATGTTACATGAGTGCTTTTCTGTTGCTTAGGATTGTTCTCAGAGGGAGAAATGTGAATTCAAAGATATGAATTACTTACTGCAAAATAACTTTGCAGTAACCAGCGTATGGAGAGTTCTTACTATATCCTCGCCTATATTATTATCTTGTTAAAATTTTTTTTTTTAAATTGTGGTTAAGTATATATGATGTAAAATTACCATGGTAACCATTGAAAAGTTGCAGTTCATCGGCATTAAGTGCTTTCATCATGTTGTACAACTATTCCCACCATTTCAGAACTTTTTCATCACCTCAGATGGCGGCCTGGTACCCACTGAGACTGAACAGTCACTTTCCACAACCCCCCAACCCCCTGTACCCAGTTCCTGACAGCCACTAATAGGCTTTCTGTTTCTGTGGATTTCCTTATTCTGGTCATTTCCTGTAAAAGAAGTCATAGAATATGTGGCCTTTTGTGTCTGGCTGCTTTATTCAGCTGAGGATTTGAGGCTCATTAAGCCACAGCAAGTGTAAGGTGCCGTGTTCCTTTTTATTCCGTTGTTTGGGATGTGTTTGGTTAGACCACATTTTGGCTCGCCATTCATCTGCTGATAGACATTTGGGTTATTTCTCCCTTGAAGTTATTGTGAGTATGTAGAGTTGCTATGTACATTTACGTACAGATATTTGAGTACCCATTTTCAGTTTGTTTGAGCATTTACCTAGGAGTGAAATTACTGGGTCAAACGGTAATTCTGTTTTTAGTCTAATGACCAGTTAAACTGGTTTCCACAGCTGTGCCATTTTACATTCCCACTAGCAGTGTATGAAGGTTCATCTTTCTCTACATTGTTTTCCAACAGTTGATATTTTTGCCTTTTATTACAGCCATCCTAGTCTACTGAGTGTGAGTGAAGAGATAATCTCATTGTGATTTTTTCTTTGTTTCATTTATGGCTAATGATGTTGTATAATCTTTTCATGTGTTTGTTGGCCTTTGAAAATTTTCAGTTTTCAGTTTTAATTGATATACAACATGTATAACATGTACAGAAGTATACCTGTTCTAAGTGTTAACTCAGTTTTCACTAATTCAGTAGACCCATGTGACCAGCACCCAGATCAAGAAACAGAAGCCAGCTCCCCTCATGCCCTCCTACAATTAAAACGTCTTCCCAAAGGGTAACCACTCTTGTAACATGTTTCTCCTGTTTTAGTTCTGCAAATAGAATTATCCAGTCTGTATTCCATGTCTGGCTTCTTTGGCTTGACTTTCAGTTGGGCCCATTCATTCATCCGTATTGTTCGTTCTATTCCGTTGTGTGAAATGCTAGCTGTTATGCATTCTGTTGATGAACATCTGCTTTTGTAGTCTCTCATGTGGGGATATGATAGTGTTTTGAGAAGCCTGGTATTTGTTTTTGTCTTGAGCATGTGTGTGCTGCCCATATTCAGTCTCCAAAGTGGCTGTGCTAGCTTCAGGTTTAGGAGTATTTTTGTAGTGTTGCCGTTGGTGTAAGTATTTACTTTGTTGGTTTTTTTTTGGTTTGCTGATTGGTTTAATTTTAGTTCTTTTTCGGACATAAGGAAGTTTTTAGTGGTTTCCTTCCTCCCCCTCTTTGGTTAATTGTAAGTTTAGAAAGTGACCACTCCATCTGGAGCTTTTGATACGGAGAGTCAGCTCTCTGAGTCGGGTAATCTTGGTATGAAGTTGAAGAGGGATCAAATGTAAGCATGCTTGAAAAAAAAAGAGTATTTCTTGACCTGGGGATCTGGCATTGTTTTATTTGCTTATTAAATTTTAAGAGTGTTTGCCAGTGTTTTTACAGTAATTATAAAAAACACCCATTTATATTTAACCCCCACACTGAGACCTTAAGTGACTTACTGAGGCAGGAATTAAAAATTACTGTAATTCTTTGATCTTTGAGTTCTATTAATCTTCTATTCCTACTTGAAGTACTTTCTTTTAAAATTATGAAATAGCATACATGTGATGTAGAAAATTTGAAAAATACAGGAAAATTTTCTTAAAGTGAAAGTAATACCACTACCTCTAGAAAATAACCACTTTTGTGTGTATACTTCCTGTATTTTTAATGCAGTATTGGTTTTATGTTGAACATAATGTTCTATAATGTGATTTCTCCCATAATAATGTACTATGAATATTTTGCTCTATATTATTCTGAAGCTTTTTTTTTTTTAATGCATGATGTAAAATCTAGTTTCTATAAAAGTAGCACATGAGTTCAACTAGTTCTGGCAAGGTTTGGGATTGGGGGAGGGGGGTATAGCTTTTTTTTTTTCCCTCTACAATCTGACTCTGTGGAGGGATGACTGCTGTCTTTTACTTGTTACTGCAGTTTTTTGGTATTTCCAGATAACACACTTAAACCAACATTTCTTAATTTGTTCCAGTTTTAGAGTTTATTTCTTAACTTGCCACTGTGGAAGATATTTTAGTTTTTAAACACTGCGTCCCTCCCCACAATATGTGCTTTCTGTACTCTAGGTGTGGCTGTATGGCAGACTTTGGTTAACCAAGTTTGCATTATTATGATTGCATAATATTTACATCTGTGCCATGTTGCATGTGCTGTGATTATATTTTCTTCTGAAACAGCATTTTGTTTTATCCAGACTTAATGAATCTTTGTGTTCATTTACTTAATAGTTTTCCATACACTCATCATTTTTTCAGCTCCAAACTCGCCTTCTGATGTTTAACTCTCCTTTCAATATAGTCAGACACATCAAGTAATCTTCCAGTGTTTTTCAGTTTTTCCTTGGATACCTTTAACCTTCTATTCCATTTTGGACCGGCTTCTTGTAGTGGAGTTTTTTTCCCCCATCATCATGGGAATTCTCTTTGGCTTTTTCTGTGTGCTTATTACCACTTGTAGCTGCCTCATTATTGAAGCATGAGAAGCAAATAGCTTTAGACCTAGACTACAGGGGCTCTTTATTAGAGCCTCTGACCAACAATATGGCTGTTAGTTTAGAAGTCAAGGTTGGAAATTGTTTTTCCTCGGAATTTTGAAGGCATTGCTCTTAAGTGTCTTCTAGTTTCTGGTGTTGTGGAAAATCTGGTGGTCATTCTGACTCCTGGTCCTTTGTAAGAAACCTTTTTCTTCCCCGAAGCCTTTAAAAGAGTTCGTCTGCCAGTGCAGGAGATGTAGGATATGTGGGTTCGATCCCTGAGTTGGGGAGATCCCCTGGAGGAGGAAATGGAAACCCACTCCAGTCTTCTTGCCTGGAGAATCCCATGGACAGAGGCGCCTGGCAGGCTATAGTCCATGGGGTCCGCAAAGAGTCAGACATGACTGAGTACGCACACAGCGTAACTTTATTCCTAATGCTGTGAAACTTTTTAGAGATGAGTCTTAATGTTATTCTGTGGGGGGCAGGAAAACCCCCAAAACTCATTATACTAGACCCTTTTAATCTAGAAATATGTATTCTTCAATGCTAGGAAATTTATTATTTCTTTGATAATGGGCTCTGAAAAGGAAGAATGCCTGTTAATGGGTTTTTTTTGACTTCTGAACCAATTGTCTTTTTTTTTTTTACTTTCTCTTTTTTTTCTTCCTGTTTCCTATCTTGGTTGTTGCTGTTCTTTGTGTTCTAATTCTTTTGCTGAATTTGAAATTTTTAGCATCTGTTTTAAATTTTGAATTTTTTGACTTGTTTTATGAATCTCTTTTAATAATATTTTTATTTCACTAGTGAATATCTTTTTTCTGAGGATATTAATCTCACATTACTTGAAATTTTTCCTGTACCCTGCATTATTGTATTTGTTTTTATATTAAAATTTATTTCCTCCTTCCCTCTGTTTTGCTTCTTGGTTTTCAAATTAAAGTCTTAAATGTTTGATGATCCTTGGCTGTCCAGATTCATGTGTGAAGCTTTTTTTTTTTCCCTTTTAAAGTGAACGGGAGGGTGTATTTTCATGGAAAGCTTATAGTATGATATTCCTCTTTGAAGGGTAACTAGTTGATCTGATTTTCTTTGAGAGACCTTCAGTTGGCAGTGTTGGTAGGTCTTTTTTCTTGTAGGCATTTGTTTTCCGTAGATTTTCCTGCCTCAGGGGTAAGCTTTCCTGCCAAGATTCTGTGCTGTGTTGGGAGAGGAGGATGGTAGGTGGTGGGTAGTTACCATTCAGTGTTTACACTTGCACTTCATCCTTGTTATACCTTCCCTCAGAATTGGCCTTTGCAGTCTCCCTAAGTGTAAAATTTCCAAAATGAAGGGCTGGATATCTGGTTGGAATTCCTGGGTTATGCTGTCTGGGAGTTGCTCATTATATAGTGTTTTTAACCAGTTCCTTTTAGCCTACCCTGACTCCTGATTCCTGAACCTTTCTAGGCTTTTCTGGGCGCTTACCCTCAACAGCCTCACTAGACAATGTTTGTTGTCTTCATCCATTTACTTTCTAGCTTCCAAAATTATAGTTTGCTACAATTGTGTGTGTGTGTGTGTGCGTGTGCGTGTATGTATATGTAAGTCTTATTTTTTTTTGCTTGTGTATGGTCTCTGCCTTAAAATAATTATTATTTAATGTTGGACTTCCAGGAAATGGCGCTGCTCCATTCTGCTAAGGAGAGGATAGGTGTTCTGGTGAGGCCTCCTTTGGTCTTTGTGTTGGGACTGTCAGCTGCATTACTCGGGACCTTCATGTGTACTTATTTTATTGGATAAATGTCAGAAGTTTTGTGAGTGGTTAAGGTGATTAAAGTTTACTTATTTTGAATAGACTATCAGTGCTTTTCAACTTATTTTATTAAGATACAGTAATTCTAGTAAGTTAAATTTCAGTAGAATATATTTTTAAAGTGATTAACATTGCATTAAAACTGTTTGTTAAAAGATCTCTCTTGGTGCTTTATGGATAATCTTTCTGAAAGGAGTATATTCTTTAATACAAGGGGGATGTGGGATTTAGGTTTTTAAGATGTTCAGTATTTTTAGATTAAGAGTATTAGTTCGGTAGGGCTGCCATGACAACATGCCACTGACTGGGTGGCTTAGACAACAGAAATTAATTTTCTCTCAATTCTGGAGGCTGGATTGGAGACTGAGGTGTTGGCAGGTTTGGTTTCTTCTGTGGGCCCCTCTTTGGCCTGTAGGGGGCACCTCGCACTGGCCGCACATAGTCCTCCCTTAGTCTGTGTCCCCTTCTCTAACACGGATACTGGTCGTGTTGATTAGGGCCCCTGTATATGACCTAATTTTACCTTAATTGTCTCTTTGAAGATCCTGACTCCACATGCAGTCACATTCTGAAGTGCTTGGTGTTAGGACTTCAACATATGAATTTGGGTGAGTGGGGGTGATAAAATTGAGCCATTAAAAAATATTTTTATTATCTCTTATGCTTTGAAAGCAGTATTGTTTCAAATACAGTTGAGAAAGGAATGTACTTGTGTAGCCCAGTAGAAATATTACTAGTATGGTCTTCGTGGAGCTTCTCTTGTGGCTCAGACGATAGAGAATCTGCTTGCAATGCAAGAGACCCAGGTTCAGCCTCTGGGTCGGGAAGATCCTCCGAAGAAGGGAATGACTACCCACTCCAGTATTCCTGCCTGGAGAATTCCATGGACAGAGGACCCTGGTGGACAATGGTCTGGGGTCGCAAAGAGTTGGACATGACTTAGTGACTAACACATGGTCTTTGTAGGCAGATATATAGGCCTGGCTTGAATCTTAGCCTTGCCTCTTTATAGTTCCCTAATTAACCTCTTTGAGACTTGCTTCCAAATCTGTGATCTGGACGTAACAGTATATCGCAGGGTAGTTGTATGAAATTAAGGACTGTGTTAAAGTGCCTGGACATAGAGTTGCCTCTCAAATATTCACTATTGGATTTTTCTCCCCCTAAAATACTGTATTTTGTCTATTCCCCCCCCTTATTTAATATCAAAAAAAAGTCAATTTCAAACATAGATACATATTATTTTAAAAATTACCATATGCTTTTGTATTCACAAGTGATTTTGAATATTGGCAATTTCATAAGGTTCAACTGAAAAATGTATTTAAGTCAGTCCCTCAGTGAAATTTCCTGTCAGCGGTTGTTGGTTTAACAATCTTAAACATACATAATATACTTACTTGGGGTTTCTTGGGTGGCTAGTGGTAAAGAATCTACCTGCCAATGCAGGAGACGTGGGTTTTATCCCTGGGTCAGGAAGATCCTTTGGAGAGGAGGTAATGGCAACCCGCTCTAGTATGCTTGCCTGGGAAATCCCATGGACAGAGAGCCTGGCAGGCTGCGGTCCATGGGATATCAAAAGAGTTGGACAGGACTGAGCATGCAAATACTTAAGTGAAACCTACAGAAATGTAATCTGCTTGGTAAGTGCACATTTCAAAGACTTTTGATGTTTAAGGACAAACAGCTTTTCAAAATGCTTATTTCACCTTTATCAATGAGATAAGATAGTGCCCTATTCCCATTCTGACATTATCAAAGTTAGAAAAGATATCTTGTTTTAACTTGCATTTCTTTGTCTATTGAGCCTCAGTATTTTCCATATCTTTATAAGGTTTCTCTAAATGTTTTGTGAATTGTCCATTTTTATATTGGGGTATTTGTGTTATTTTTTTTATCTTTTCCATTGCTTCTAGATTTACTTGTGTAAAAGTTGAAAATTCTGTTTTCTTACTTGTTAATTAAACTAAAGAGAATAGAATTTTTCATTTCCTGGTTGAAGAAGCTGAAACTAAAAAGACCAAAATGCATACAAACTTGGTAGTTAAAGGAAGGATTCTAGGTTCAGATAGCTCAAGTTTGAATCCTGATTTTATGCTTTAGTACCTTAATAATCTTAGGCAAGCTCTTTAACTTCCAAACCTCAATTTCTTCACCTGAAAAATGGGAATAACAACAGATGGTACCTATTTCATATTACTGATACAAGAATTGGAGAAGGCAATGGCACCCCCCTCCAGTACTCTTGCCTGGAAAATCCCATGGACAGAGGAGCCTGGTGGGCTGTAGTCCATGGGGTCGATAAGAGTCAGACACGACTGAGCGACTTCACTTTCACTTTTCACTCGCATGCATTGGAGAAGGAAATGGCAACCCACTCCAGTGTTCTTGTCTGGAGAATCCCAGGGACGGGGGAGCCTGGTGGGCTGCCGTCTCCGGGGTCACACAGAGTCGGACACGACTGAAGCGACTTAGCAGCAGCAGCAGCAATGCAAGAATTAGCTGAGATAGTGGTTGAAAAGCTCTTATCCAGTGCAGGTTGCATAGTAAGTACTGTGTGGAAGGGAAGCTATGAGGGGTAAGATTAGTTAATGGTTGTGGGAGTAGAATCCTTGATTCTAGTGCCCTTTTGGCAATCCTCGTCTTTTCACTAGAAACCTCATCTGCGTTAAATAGAGAGTAGTACTTATTTTAAATAGTATTTATAATTTTAAAATTCAAGACAGTATGTGTTTCCAGCTAACTGTAATTAGTCTTAAAACAATCTCGAGATTTCTTGAATACATCTGTTTAGTTGCTTTTTCTAATTTTGTGATAATAGTTAAGAATAAAACTAACAACATTACAACTCTACTATAGTTCAGTAAAAATAAAAACAATAAAATATAGTACACCATATTTAGGAGGGATTCCTATTGTAACTTGCTGTTGGTTTTCAGTAGCAGTCTTAACTGACCCATGATTATGACAGTGCTGGTTTTGCTTTGAACCTGGTTTTGTTACAACACAAAGCACAGGGTGCATAGATGCACACCCTGGATGTATCTTGATTATTGGGAAAGTTAAGGCTTGCACATTACAAGAACTCTTTTGACCAAAAGGCTAGTAGATCTTGCTTGGTTAAATACTAAGATAAAATGGTGACTCCCCCTTCACCCCCCTCACCACCCCAGTAGAGTTTAAAAGCTAGATCTTTGTGCCCAGTCTTTTGAAATTAGATTATAATATAGTCACTGTTTTGCCATCATTCGTAGTACTTTTATCTGTAGCAGGACTATTTAAAGGGCAAATGTCATTCTTTGTTTTGCATTTCAGTCTTTATTTTGTAACGTTCTTACTGTCTTTTCAAAGTAATGTTACGCTGTTTACAAGCTGAGTGTGTTTTAGATTTTTAATTTAGTATTTATTTCCTACTTGCATTTCAGAGATTAACAAACAACTTGATTGCTCCAGGTTCATGTTTTTGAAATTGTTCTTCTGTTGTACAGATTTTCTTTCATACACGCTGTGAGCAATCAATACGATATAGTGACATACATCCTTACTGTGTATAAACTGTTTAACCCTTCATAATCCCTACTGTAATGTCTAGTTAAATGTTGATTGAAGTATTCTTGCAGTGGCTTGTAATCTTTTCTCTTAGGGTTTATCTGAATAATGTGAATTATATTTATTTTCAGATCTTGTTTTGTTTTTCTAAGTACTTGTTGCTTTTTTTGTGCTGTTTAGCAGAATAAAACAGGGTTTACGGTGTTTGGTATTTTTTATTCTGTTTTTACTATCCAATGTTTTAGGTTTTGGATAGTGGTTGTCTGTTTTTCTTTTTTATTGACGTTTAGTTGATTTACAGAGTTGTGATAGTTTCAAGTGTACAGCAGTGTGATACAGTTTTACACACATATATATCTGTATCTATTCTTTGCCATTATAGCTTAGGTTATTACAAGATACTGACTATAGTTCCCTGAATATAGTTTACTGTGCACAGTAAATCTTGTTACTTATCTAGTTTATATATAGTAGTGTGTATCTGTTAATCCCAAACTCCTAATTTATTCCTTCACTTCCACCTTTGGTATCCATGTTTGTTTTCTGACACCTGCAGTTTTTAAATGTTGGTGTTTATTGCTTGTGGACAAATCATTTGGTGAGCCGTCTTCCTCTGTAACAGCCACTCAGTCCATATTTTCCCACCTACTTATTTAGCCACTCTTGTGTAGTTAGCCCCATTTCCGTATTCTCTTACTTGCCCATCCTCTCATAAGTCATTGGCATTATCCAAAGAAAAACAAAGCAGTAGTAATTTCACTGGCTAAAAATGGTGAAAGAGCGTGGACTTTAATTATGCCTGGATTACTCCCTAAGAGTTGGGTGTTTTCAAAATGGACCAAGACAAGGAATTCCAGTTTTTATGTCTACCACCGAAAGTAGCTTGAGTTTCTATGTTTATTTTGTGGAATGATAGTGTTATTATTTTTACTTATAATGTGTACTGTTACTGAAGATTTTTTGACCTATAGACAAGTTTTGTTTATTAGAATTTTCTAGCAGAGATTAACCATACCCACAAAAAGTTTTACAATGTAATTGAATAAATAAGATTTAGAATAAGATTGACACCTTAAAATCTGATCTTTTAAAGGCTATTGGGTAGTACTTCCATGTTTTTTATAATACATTTCTGATTTTACAGTCTTTTCTTTACAATCCTAACTAATGAGCATTTTTAATTTAAACCCATAGCCATATGCTACTTAAATTTGCAAAATTTTATGTTAAATGGTTTGTTTTACCAATTTGTATGTTGGCTGATAATCTAAATTTTAAAACTTTACATTTGGTAAATTGGCTCAGATGGTAAAGCATCTGCCTACAATGCAGGAGACCCGGGTTCAGTCCCTGGGTCGGGAAGATCTCCTGGAGAAGGAAATGGCAACCCACTGCAGTATTCTTGCCTGGAAAATCCCATGGACAGTGGAACCTGGTAGGCTACAGTCCATGGAGTCGCAAAGATATGGACACGACTGAGCAACTTCACTTTCACTTTCAATGTTTTTCTCAATATGCTTTTTCACAGTTTTTTTGATTGACATTCCCTTCATGTTGTCTTTGAAAATAAGCATGACTCATAGCACTTAGGTAGCCAGGCATGCCTGTAATGAATGCCTCTATGTACATTTTGAGGCTGTGGAGGCAATTGCTTCTTTTTTGGAACTGAACTTGATACTAGGGTTAAATTTAAAGATGAATAGAATTGCAGTTTTGGAGGAAGAAAGCAAAGGTTTATATTTGAAGGCATGCTTTTTTTCTTAACTTAATTTAGAATCATTTCAGTTCAGTCACTCAGTTGTGTCCTATTCTTTGTGACCCCATGAACTGCAGCATGCCAGGCCTCCCTGTCCATCACCAACTCCCAGAGTCTACCCAAACCCATGTCCATTGAGTCGGTGATGGCATCCAACCATCTCATCCTCTGTCGTCCCCTTCTTCTCCCACCCTCAATCTTTGCCAGAATCAGAGTCTTTTCAAATAAGCCAGCTCTTCGCATCAGGTGGCCCAAGTATTGGAGTTTCAGCTTTAACATCAGTCCTTCCAGTGAACACCCAGGACTGATCTCCTTTAGGATGGACTGGTTGGATCTCCTTGCAGTGCAAGGGACTCTCAAGAGTCTTCTCCAACACCACAGTTCAAAAGCATCAATTCTTCGGCACTCAGCTTTCCTTATAGTCCAACTCTCACATTCATACATGACCACTGGAGAAACCATAGCCTTGGCTAGATGGACCTTTGTTGACAAAGTAATGTCTCTGCTTTTTAATATGCTTGCTGTCTAGGTTGGTCATAACTTTCCTTCCAAGGAGTAAGTGTCTTTTAATTTCATGGCTGCAGTCACCATCTGCAGTAATTTTGGAGCCCCCCAAGAATAAAATCAGCTACTGTTTCAACCATTTCCCCATCTATTTCCCATGAAGTGATGGGACCGGATGCCTTGATCTTCATTTTCTGAATGTTGAGCTTTAAGCCAGCTTTTTCACTCTCCTCTTTCACTTTCATCAAGAGGCTGTTTAGTTCTTCACTTTCTGCCGTAAGGGTGGTGTCATCTGCATATCTGAGGTTATTGATATTTCTCCTGGCAATCTTGATTCCAGCTTGTGCTTCTTCCAGCCCAGCATTTCTCATGATGTACTCTTGCATATAAGTTAAATAAGCAGGGTGACAATATACAGCCTTGACGTCCTCCTTTTCCTATTTGGAACCAGTCTGTTGTTCGATGTCCAGTTCTAACTGTTGCTTCCTGACCTGCATACAGATTTCTCAAGAGGCAGGTCAGGTGATTTGGTATTCCCATCTCTTTCAGAATTTTCCACAGTTTATTGTGATCCACACAGTCAAAGGCTTTGGCGTAGTCAGTAAGGCAGAAATAGATGTTTTTCTGGAACTCTCTTGCTTTTTCGATGGTCACTAATGTATAATTAAAAATAATCTTGTAGGAGCTAAAGATTACCATATCATAAACAACTCATTTAAGCAATTATTCTTCATTAGCTTGTAAACATGTACTTTGAAATCTTAAGGAGGAGGTATATATGTAGTTAAAATTCTTTAGAAGTTTCATATCTAGTTTTAAATGTTCATTTTGTTAAATTTTCTATTTTTAGAAATGACTCTCTTAAGGTAAGGTCCTCATTTTGGATGGCCAAGAGCCATTGCCCTTTTACTCTTTATTAAATTATTATTTAAATTTTTTGCGTCATGTAGTAATTTCTTATTTAGTTCTGTTTGGCCATTATTCTTGTGCACATACCTTCAGTTCAGTTCAGTTGAGTTGCTCAGTCGTGTCCGACTCTGCGACCCCATGGACTGCAGCACGCTACGCTTCCCTGTCCATCACCAACTCCTGGAGCTTGCTCATGTGAAATTTCTTTATTTTTTTACTTGATATAGTATTCAGTATATGTAACCTTTTCCGGTTAAGGAAACTTCCTTCTATTCCTAGTTTGCTAAGATAAAAATTAATGAAGAGATGCTGATTTCTTTCAGCTTTTCTGCTTCTGTTGAGATAATCATATAATGTGTATATTTTAGCCTTTAATATGATCTTATTTTTTTTTAAGTACACTATTGGATTTGGTCAATCAATATTTTATTTAGGGTTTTTTTACACCTACTTTTATAAGTGGTGGTGATGTTCAGTTGCTCAGTTGCATCTGACTCTTTGTGACCTTTTGGGCTGCGGCATACCAGGCTTCCTGTCCTTCATTCTCCTCTGGAGTTCACTCAAACTCATGTGCATTGTGTCGATGATGCTATTCAACCATCTCATCCTCTCTTGCCCCCTTTTTCTGCCATCAGTTTTTCCCAGCATCAGCGTCTTTTCCAATGAGTCAGCTCTTTGCATCAGGTGGCCAAAGTATTGGAGCTTCAGTGTCAGCGTAAGTTCTTCCAATGAATATTCAGGACTAATTTCCTTTAAGATTTTCTAGTTTGATCTCCTTATTGTCCAAGGGACTGTCAAGAATCTTCTCAGAAGCACCACAGTTTGAAAGTATCAATTCTTTAGTTCTCAGCCTTCTTTATGGTCCAACTCTCACACCCACACATGACTACTGGAGAAACCATAGCTTTGATCATATGGTCCTTTGTTGACATAGTGACATCTCTGCTTTTTAATATACTGTCTAGGTTTGTCATAGCTTTTCTTCTAAGGAGCAAGCATCTTGTCTACAGTGATTTTGGAGCCCAAGAAAATAAAATCTGCCACTGTTTCCAACTAATAATAATATTAATAATTGTAAAAAATAAAACAGTAAGCAGAGGGAAACTCTTAAAGTGATTAAAAGCGGAGACCTAAATAAAAAGTTAAACAGGTTGAGTTCAGATTTGGATCTCATTAGAATGGAGAAGGAAATGGCAACCCACTCCAGTGTTCTTGCCTGGAGAATCCCAGGGATGGGGGAGCCTGGTGAGCTGCCGTCTATGGGGTCGCACAGAGTCGGACACGACTGAAGCGACTTAGCAGCAGCAAGCAGAGGGAAACTCTTAAAGTGATTAAGAAGCAGAGACCTAAATAAAAAGTTAAACAGGTTGATTTCAGATTTGGATCTCATTAGAATGTGATATTAGTATATACCTGGTAGACATTATACTTTATTTTTTAATATTTTGTTCAGTTTTAGTATAACAAAAAAGAAAACTGTATTTTTTCTGGTTCAGGGTTGAGTTCAGGTGGCATGCTGGGTTTTGTTGTCATGTCTCATTGTGGAATGTTCTTCAGTCTTTCTTAACTGACCTTTTTGATGAGTTAAAGATTATTTATTTTGTATAATGTCTTCCACTTTTAGTAATTTTTTGTTTCAGCATCCACCTTGTTCCAAAGCACTACCATTACAAAACATGGAGTCTCTCTGGATAGTGATTTAACATGGTCTTAATGTTTAAATTGTTATACTTCATCACTGGTAGAATATTGGTTTCTTGGCAGAACAGAAGCATAACTGGTCACTTTGGGTATACGTCCCACATATAAGAATTGTGTCCACTGGTTGACTGGAGAACTTTTACTGTATTTTTCAAGAGAGTGTTAGAAGAGAGGGGTAGGGAGTTTAAGTCTTCTGACCTAGATTTCTCATCGGAATGAGAGAAACACTGAAGCTTGCAGCTGTGGCCACTTGTTCAACTTATGTACCATTTATGTTACTGGTGAAATGTTTTAATTTTTATTTGAATATCTTAGAGAAAAACTGAAGTCTTAAGGTAGCAGCTGTGAAGAATAGCCTAACGAATTGCAAGAGCAAAGTAAGTTTTAACCCTTCGCTGCCCAATTTTCATCTGTATCACTTGATGATGATGTGATTTTATCACCTCATTTTATCATGTGTGATTTGTATCGCCTGATTTTACTGACTTTTGAAATGGTTATCTGTACGATCAAGTTTTCAACTGTTTTCCTAGACTGAATAAGTCAGATTTCCTGGAAACTGTAAAAACTGAATTGGAATAATATACCTAAGCTAAATCAGTCCTTTTAGGCTTAATAATTGGGGAATAATTATAATCTTTTTTTTTTTTTTGGTTGTTGTATAAGTGCTATTTGATAAATAGTTAAACTTTTTGAAAAAGTCCTTTTTGAAGCCAGCCTTCCCCTCCACCCCAACCCAAGCTTTACCAAGGCTATATGTGGCTTTGCTAGTTTTGTAATATGGCTTGGGTAATTCCAGGGACCGTTTTACTTTTACAGGTCAGGAGGGTGAAAACTCCAAGAGAGCTGAACTCAACTGGAGTTCACAGACTCTGCTGATCAGGTCTCAGGGCTGATTTGCAGAGGGATCAGTCAGGTGGGTTTGCCTGGCAGGCTCAGCCGAAGTAAAACGTAAGTCCCTATTGCAGTTGTTGCTGAGGTGAGAAAAGCATCTGAAAATTGAGTTTTTCGATGAGGAGTACTCTGTGTTAGACAGAGCTGTATATCTCATTAGCAGTGGGACTTCTGGGAAAGCGTATTAAAAGATAGCATGAGCCTTTGGCAGCTAAGTGGCTTATGAGGTCAGTCAAGGAAAGACAAAATAAGCCAGCTTCAGAAAAGTCTTTTTCAATTAAAGTTGTGGGAGGGCATAGACCTATGTCAAGAGACTGAGGAAACTATAGATTTCTAAATTTTTAGCCAAAGAGAATATCCTCTTTAGTAGTACTTGAAGTATAGTTGCAGCCATTACATATCATGAGGGAAAGAAAGAGGACACTTCTAAAATTAAAATGTAGCCCATATACATTTTAAATTTTTGTGAATTGAATTACTCATCATTTTGAATGTTCCCTTCTGCTAAATTACTCCTTTAACATGAATTGAGTTTGACTGTTTTGTTCAGCCATTCCTAAATGTTAGATGAAATTTATTTAATGTTTTGAGCTATATATTTTTAGATGTACTATAAAAATTACACAGCTGTTGCTTGGCTATGTATGTGAATTACTGTGAGAAATAGGATCGTGGTTTAGGTCCTATGCCTGCTGATAGTCGCTGCCACAAAAATAAAAGATGAAGCTAATACATGAGAATATGGGTATTAAATCATGCTTTTGAATGTTTTGAATAGTGCCTACCTTGTTTTAGGTACCCAGTAGTCATGACAAGGAGCATTTCATGGTTGAGAGCCTGGCTTTAGGATTTCTATTGAAAAGCTGGGAATATTTCCCGTTCATTTTGTTAAGAATTAGAGTAAGTATGACCAACTAACTACTCATGTCAAGATATATTTAAGTCAACTTCAGTTTCAGATTTCATTTGATTAAAATTAATTGATTAGTAGAAATATTTAGTTTGAATATTTGTGCCATGATTAATTTGATGGTTTTAAGATAGAATTACTGCCAAACTTCAATTAAATAGATCTGCCAGTGTAAGTGTTGTTTTTTATATGCCCATTTCCCCTCAGTTGTATCAGTTCTGTGTATTTATTTAGTATATAAATATATAAATGTACAGAATCTAGAAGGTTAGGTTCTAACCTTCACTGACATGCTTTTAGCAAAGATGTCTATAAAAAGAAAATTTCCCATTGACTTCAAATACAAAATTGTATATTATTTATGTGGGAGATGATTATTGCTAATTTAAAAACCAAGAAGATTAAAATAGTGATTGTCCATGTTTCATGCTGGGCATTGTGATCCATTTGCTCACTTGACATTCAGCAAATGCTTGAATACGCTTCAGGTATTAACAGTGCAGAGGTGATGCTGTTCTCTGAACCAGGATGAGCACTGCCTAATGAATTGTTACACTACAGAAAGAATCGCACCGTGATAGGAGTGTTCCTGGAGTTCTGCGGTGCGTGCAGGCCTCCTTGAGGGGTGGGTATGGGAAGGGGCCTCCCAGAGTACTTGGATGTGAACTGTGGGGTGCTGATTGAGCAGTCACAATTAACAAGGTGATGAAGGCAAAGAAGGCTTTTGAACACTCAGGAGTAGCCTGATCAAAGGAATGGAGAAAAGAGAGACTGTTGCCCCAAGTGGAGAACAAAATCTAGTAGATGGTGATGATGTCATTTCACTGAAGCAGTTCCAGAGACAAACTGTTCACTGCTTGAAGATGTCCTTACTCATTGAAAAAATAAAAGATACTGCATATGCTTATGACTTTCCACAGCTATTTAAGAAGAAATACCCTTGACTCTGAATCTAGCAACACGAGAGTAAAGCAGTGTAGTTGGTTCCCAAGATAAATAATCTCTGCATTTCTAGCCTCCCCTCAACATTTATTGCATGCACACTCATTTCGGCTTCTTCTTATGGTAGACTGAAAAGAATTTTACAGCTGATACCACGTGAGAATAATTGGTATATCCTCAAGGCACATTAGCTTGGCTACTTCTTCAGCAGATTCCAGCAGGCAGTTTTCATTGCACTTGGCTGTTGATTGTTATTAACTTCACTTTGTTGATTAGAAAAGCACGGCATTAAGGCAAAATTCTGAAAGAGATGGGAATACCAGACCACCTAACCTGCCTCTTGAGAAATCTGTATGCAGGTCAGGAAGCAACAGTTAGAACTGGATGTGGAACAACAGACTGGTTCCAAATAAGAAAAGGAGTACGTCAAGGCTGTATATTGTCACCCTGCTTATTTAACTTCTGTGCAGAGTACATCATGAGAAACGCTGGACTGGAAGAAACACAAGCTGGAATCAAGATGGCAGGGAGAAATATCAATAACCTCAGATATGCAGATGACACCATCCTTATGGCAGAAAGTGAAGAGGAGCTAAAAAGCCTCTTGATGAACGTGAAAGAGGAGAGTGAAAAAGTTGGCTTAAAGCTCAACATTCAGAAAACGAAGATCATGGCATTCTGTCCCATCACTTCATGGGGAATAGATGGGGAAACAGTAGAAACAGTGTCAGACTTTATTTTTTGGGGCTCCAAAATCACTGCAGATGGTGACTGTAGCCATGAAATTAAAAGACGCTTGCTCCTTGGAAGAAAAGTTATGACCAACCTAGATAGTATATTCAAAAGCAGAGACATTACTTTACCGACTAAGGTCCGTCTAGTCAAGGCTATGGTTTTTCTTGTGGTCATGTATGGATGTGAGAGTTGGACTGTGAAGAAGGCTGAGCGCCGAAGAACTGATGCTTTTGAACTGTGGTGTTGGAGAAGACTCTTGAGGGTCCCTTGGACTGCAAGGAGATCCAACCAGTCCATTCTGAAGGAGATCAGCCCTGGGATTTCTTTGGAAGGAATGATGCTAAAGCTGAAGCTCCAGTACTTTGGCCACCTCATGTGAAGAATTGACTCATTGGAAAAGACTCTGATGCTGGGAGAGATTGGGGGCAGGAGGAGAAGGGGACGACCGAGGATGAGATGGCTGGATGGCATCACTGACTCGATGGATGTGAGGTCTGAGTGAACTCCGGGAGATGGTGATGGACAGAGAGGCCTGGCGTGCTGTGATTCATGGGGTCGCAAAGAGTCGGACACGACTGAGCGACTGAGCTGAAAGGCATTCTAGTCAAGCAACTTAAAAAAAATAATAATTATCATTACATCTTGTTTGAACATTTTGTAGAAGTACAGAACAAGAAATTCAAAATTTTCTTAAATGTCAAGCTGTTTATATTTGGCTGAAGATGAGTGATAAAAGTGGGGCTGCTGTTTTTCAGATTATGGTCAGCCATTCTCTTTGATCATGCTGTGCTATAATTACTTTCACAACACACCCCCAAGGTGCGTGACAGAACATCCCATGCTAGTGATTCCTGAATCACTGTCAGCTTTTAACTGTGTTTATTGTGTTGTCCGTGTCAGTCACGTGACTGCTGGCTTTCCGTCTATTGATACAGACTCCCTTCCACTTGCCAGCGCCCGCGGGAAGCCTTGGTATCCCCTGTGCAGTTCAGGCTTCCTTTTGTAGGGCTGACCGCACTCTTGGTGATTGGGTCCTCTCACACTGCCGGAGTCCTTGTCTGTACCCCAGGGACGTGCTGCAGTATGCTTGTGTATGAAGCAGATCGTCAGACAGATGTGGCCTCTCTACCTGGAACATCAGTTTCACTGAAAAATATTTGGGAAGAACATCGTGTTAAAGTAGGCTGGGTGATGGCGTGAATTGCAGAATACTCAACTACATTTCATCCCTGGGTTGGGAAGCAGAGTGGCTACCCACTCCAGTATTCTTGCCTGAGAAATCCCAGGGACTGAGGAACCTGGTGGGCTGCAGTCCATGGGGTTGCAAAGAGTCGGACACGACTGAGTGGCTTAACGTTTTCACTTTCACTACATTTTAATGCGAAACTTCCAAGAAATTTGTTTGCTGTAGGCTCTGTAGGGCTCCTAGACTCCTTTAGGGTGTGTGTGTTGAAAGCCTGCTGTGTGGCATCTTGTAATCTTCAGCTGCTTTTTCTGGAATATTTGTTTTTGGGTAGTCATCATAGTCTAGTCCTCAGAACTAAAGTATGCTGATGTTTGGTTTAGCTAATTTGTGCCAAGGATGATATGGTCTATCATATTTAGGGGCTGAATTCCTGGTCTGTGTGGAAGAACTATATATGGAGAAAGAGGAGAGAAGTATGTTTTCCCAGCTGTAGTGGACAGGCTGTTTTTCAGGGCAGAATTTCACCACTCAAAAAAGTAGTTTTGAACAAGACTTGGCAGCTGGAGGATGTTGAATGTATTTGCCAAACTATATAAATATCTGGTCTGGAACCATGAATGTTCAAGAAACACTCTTGGGAAATTAAGAGTTTCCTTAAAGTAATAGGTAAACCAGACTTTCCTTGGGTGATTGTTTTTAAGCATAAGAAATGTTTGTGATTGATTTAGTGTATTTATAATTAGTTTAATTGACTAAATATCCTATTTACCTGAATATCATATTTATATGTATATCTTATTTTAAGTTAACTTTTAAATCAACTGTTAAAATTAACAAAAAAGCAACTTTTTAGGACTTGAATAGTCCATGTGCTATGTGTGCTAAGTCGCCTCAGTAGTGTTCGAATCTTTGTGACTGTAGCCCGCCAGGCTCCTCTGTCCATTTTCCAGGCAAGAATGCTGGAGTGGGTTGCCATGCCCTCCTCCAGGGAGTATTCCCGACCCAGGGATCAAACCTGTGTCTCTTATGTCTCCTGTATTAGCAGGTGGGTTCTTTACCTCTAGTGCCACCTGAGAATCCCCTGAGTAGTCCATAGTCCTTGTTAAGTCACATGCAGAAGCAGCTAAATTGAAACATGAAGCTAGAATTATATTCTAGCCCCATAGAGATGTGCTAAGCAACAGCCACTTGCAGCAGTATACTTGTGATATTCCAAGGCTATTATGAATTCCCAAATCCATAAATAACTACTGTAGCCTGTGCTGTGGTTTTTCCAGTAGTCATATATGGATATGAGAGTTGGACTGTAAAGAAAGCTGAGCGCCGAAGAATTGATGCTTTTGAGCTGAGATGTTGCAGATTCTTGAGTCCCTTGGACTGCAAGGAGATACAACCAGTCAATCCTAAAGGAAACCAGTCTTGAATATTCATTGGAAGGACTGATGCTGAAGCTGAAACTTCAATACTTTGCCACCTGATCCAAAGAACTAACTCATTCAAATAGACCTCGATGCTGGGAAAGAAGGCAGGAGGAGAAGGGGACAACAGAGAATGAGATGGTTGAGTGGCATCACCAACTTGATGGGTGTGAGTTTGAGTAAGCTCCGAGAGTTGGTGATGGACAGGGAGGCCTGGTATGCTGCAGTCCATGGGGTCGCAAAGAGTTGGACACGACTGAGTGACTGAACTGAACTGAGTCTGTAGTAGTCACCAAAGTAAATAGGTACCCAGGGATGTGTAGAAATGAAGACAGCCCCATTGGCATGCAGGTGATAGGAATCTGATCAAGCTCACTCTTACTGCACCAGACTGGAAGAGTGGGATGTTCTGAGTCTTATATTGGTTGAAGGATGACTCCGTGAATGCCGTGGATCTTTAGGTTTGTTTGTCAGCACATCAAATGTTAAGGGTGCACTTCAGTTCTTTAGTAGTGTTGCCATCAGGTGTGATTCTGGAATCCCACTTATTTGCTGTCCTCATTTACTAAAATGCTGTTGCTAATGCTGCTATAATAATAATAATGGTAAAACATTATTGAATGCCAGTGATGTGCCGAGTAGTGGAAGTACATGGTTTTACTCTCACAGCAGTTCTGTGACACAGGAACTATTATCATTCCAGTTTAGAAATCAGGAAAGTGAAGTGAGAGTGTTAGTTGGTCATTTGTGTCTGACTGTTTGAGACCGCGTGGACTGTAGCCCACCAGGCTCCTCTGTCCACGGGATTCTCCAGGCAAGGATACTGGACTGAGTTGCCGTTTTCTTCTGTAGGGGATCTTCCCAACCCAGGGATTGAAACTGGGTCTCCTGTATTGCAGGTGGACTCTCTACTGTCGGATCCATCAGGAGGCTTAGTCTAAACAGCAGCTTGTTCAAGGTTACATGTATGTGTTCATTGGGAATGACAGAGCTGGAACTGAAGTTGATTCAGCTTCAACTTCACTCTTAACTCCCGTGCTTTAGCACTTTTAAAGATACCCTGTGTGCCCTGTAGAATCTAATGCTGACGTTAAGGTCTCAGAAAGAAATTTGAAACCTTATTGAAGTACAAGTTGATTTGGGAGCAGGGAGGGAAGTATAGTTTGTAGATCAATGATTTTGGTAACTTAAATAGGCTTAGTAACAGTTCTGTAGTGAAATCTAAGATCATCACTGTCATCTGGTCTTAATGATTAAAGTGATGTGGTAATATGAATAAACTATTTTTATTAGTTTTAATGGAAAATGAAGATTAGTGAAACCAGCAGAAACGTAAATCTGTTTTGTAAAGGGTCCTAATTAAAATATTCTTAACTGGAGCCTCTTATGGAGAAATAGTGGGACATTATATTTTCTAGGTAGTGTTAAGATGCTTATTCTTGTGCAGAAAGTGCTGATTATCGGGCTTCTACCCAGAGGGGGTATAGGTAGGAATGCTATTTTGGAGGGCCCTGTAGTAATTCAGGAGATAATGCATTAAAGCAGGGGCAGTGGGACAGATTTGGGGGAAGCGGTATTGGTAGAGACTTAGCTGGTGGAGCTGACTAGGCTTGGTGACTGATGGATGAGAGCAGAGGAGCAATCTGGAGTGGCACTTGGGTTTCTGGCTGGCACCAGACAGTAGGACTTCTGTGTCCGTTCCTGGGAATTGTAAATAGGGAGGAGCAGATGTGTGAGGGAGGAAAATAGGTTGTATGCTGACATGTGTTTGTGATATGTAAGTAGAAATACATACTAGGCAGCTGTCTATATGGGTTTAGTGCTGAGAAGTATGGGCTGGAAATCACTTTGTGCTGGCAGTTTCTAGCAGGTATCATTTGAAACTGTGAGTGTGGACTCTGATTTAAGCTTTGGTGATGGTGGTGGTTGTATGTGTGTATTTTGAGTGAAGGGGGAAGGGATTAGTCACTACACGACTTGCCAAGTTGATTCTTTTCATCTGCACATTGTTTCTCAACCCATTCAATTAAAATTTTAGAGTTCTTTCTTGAATGAACGTGGAGAAGTAAATCATGCCAGTCTTTTGTCTTTCCCTTTTATTACTGAAAATAAAAAATGTACTATATTACATAATCATAATTTTTATTATAGGTGTTGAGTCTGCATAATTAGCTTCTTTATAGAGGAGACTACACAGGAATGAGCGTTTAGTTAATTTACCTCTCAACCCCCAACAGTTTATTATGAAAAATTGTAAACACGCAGGATAATTGAAAGCATTGTTCAGTGAAAATTTATTAGCCCACCAGCTACCAGATTCTACCTTTAACACTTCAATAAACTTGTTTTATCACATATCTATCTAGTCGTATGTCTGTGGAGTCATCAGTGCACTATTTCCTGTATGTATATCATTACCTAGGGCTCTATAATACAGTTTTTTCCCTTTTGTTGTAAAATATATACAGTGAATTGTACAGACCACCTGGTAAATTTTGAGAGATGCACACACCTGTGTAACCCAAATCTTTTTTAAGATACAAAACATTCTGGGACTGATTGCAGAGTTCGCTGAAGCCTCTTCCCACATCATCCTCATTTTCACTGTCTGCCCCTCCCCCCACCCCCAAACAACCACTGTTTAATTTCCACTGTAAGTATTTCCTAATCAAGAACTTCATCTATTAGGAATCATAAAGTACACATTCTTGTGTGAGGTTTCCCTCCTAGGATGTTTTTGCTATTCATCTATATTGTTGGTGCTTCCCTGGTGGCTCAGAGGGTAAAGAATCTGCCTGCAGTGCCGGAGACTGGAGTTCAATTCCTGGGTCGGGAAGGGAATGGCTACCCATTCCAGTATTTTTGTCTGGAGAATTCCGATGACAGAAGAGCCTGGTGGGCTATAGTCCATGAGGTCGCAAAGAGTTGGACATGACTGAGTGACTGATGCTTTCAACACTATGTTGTTGCTTGTTTCTGTTGTTTGTATTTCTTGCTCAATCATACACTGTTATATAAATTGTATTGTCCTTGGTATTGGCGGATACCTGGGCTTTTTCTAGTTTTTGGCAATATCTAGCGTTGGAATTGAAGGGTCAGAGGGTAAGTGTGTGTTTTGTTCTGTATCTTGAGTGTGACGGTTTTGTATTTCCATCAGTATTGTATGGGAGTTACAGCTGCACCACATTCTACCTCTTCTGGTGGATGGGTAGTGACATTACACTGTGAATTTAATTTGTATTTCCCTAATGGTTAATGATGTTCAACACTTTTACATGGATTTACTGAGCATTTGTGTATCACCTTTTGTGATGTTTGTTCAAATTATTTGCCCAATATTTTATTAGTTGTCTTTTAGTTATTGAGTTTTGAAAATGCAGCCTAGATGCTTTTCAGATTTATGTTTTGTAAATTTTTTTTTTTACGCATCTGTACCTTCCCTGTCCATTCCCTTGTGGCCTAAATCTCCTAGTTTCTTTCCTTTCTGTAGCAGCTTTATTGAGATGTAATTTCTACGTCATGCATTTTCTTAAAGGTGGTTTCTAATGAGAGAACATTTTAACCTGCCTACTTTTTTTTTTAATTATTGCTGAAACCTTTGCTTACCCTCAACTCATGTCTCCTTATGTTTTCTTCTAAAAGTTTTGAGTCTAGGTTTTATGGTAAAGTCTGTGATAATCTCGAGTTAATTCTTTTGTATGGTGTGAGGTCTAGGTTGAGAGTTACGTTTTCCTGTGTGCATATTTGGTTGTTCAGTACTTATTAATTGAAAAGACTCTTTGCTCTACTAATACGTCTTTGCGTCTTTGTAAAAAACAAAATCAATCCATGTTTTTAACTCCTGTTTCATTGATATATTTGTCTGTCTTGAAGTCAGTATCATACTCTTGTTTGCTAAAGCTTTATGTATTGAAATCGGATAGTGTTAGCCTTCTAACCTTCTTCTTCAGTGTTGTTTTGGATATACTGTGTTCTTTGTATTTCCATGTAGATTTTAGACTCAATTTCTGCAAAAATGTTTCCTGGGATTTTCATTGGAATTGCATTTAATCCATAGATTAATTTGAGGGAGCCTTTATATTATATCATTATTGAGTCTTCCAATATATGAATGTAGTATACTTTTTAAAATCTAAGTTGTCTTTAATTTCTCTTACCAGTGTTTTATAATGTTCAGCATAGAGATCTTGCGTATTGATATTAAATTTATTACTAAGTCAAATATTTGAATCCTGCAGCCTTGCTAAATTCACTTACTAGTTATAGTAGCTGCCTTTGAGGATTTAGTAGGATTTATCTATATAAATATTTGTCATTTGCAGTTAGAAGGCATTACTTTTTCTGGTCTTTCTGTTACTTATGTGTCTTGGTGCAAAGGCTGGGATTGCCACTGCAGTGTTGAACAGAAGTGGTGAGAAGGGCCATCCTTGCCTTGTACTTCATCTTAGGAGGAAGGAGTTCAGTATGCCACAGTGAAGTATAATGTTAGTTATAGCTATTCCTGTAGATGCTCTTCATATCAGGGAAATTCCCTTCTGTTCCTAGTTTGCTGAGTGTTCCTGTTATGACAGATACGGCATTTTATCCAGTGCTTTTCCTGCATCTTTTGCAGTGCACAGTTTTTCTCCTGGATTCTGTTAATGTGTGAATTACTTTGGATTTCAAATGCTAAGTCAACTGTACATTCCTAGCATAAAGAATATTTAATTATTCTCTAGATATACTACTAATTTTGACTTTGTAATATTTTATTCATTGTCAAATCTGTATTATGGAAAGGCAGCGTCATTTTGTTTGTAACGTCTTTGTCAAGTTTTAGAATTAGAGTCATGCTGACCTCATCAAACCAACTAGAAATGATTTCTCCTCTGTTTCCTGAGAGTTTGTGTAAAATGGATGTTGTGTTTTCCTTAAATATTTGATACAGTTCACTAGAGCACCCCTGTGTCTGGAGTTTTATTTGTGGGTAGCTCAGTAATTTCTTTAATAGATAAAGCTATTTAGATTTTTTCTCATCTTATGTCAATTTAGTTTTTAGAAAATTTTCCAGTTTGATCTAATTTGTCAAATTAGGTGGCATAACATCTTCATCAAATTCCCTTAGTATTATTGAAGTATTTATAGAATCTGTAGTGATAAGTCCTCTTTCATTCCTATTAGTAGGTATTTTATTTTATCTCTTTTTCTTCATAAGTTCAACTAGAAATTTTACTTTTCTTACTGTTTTCTGTTTCACTGATTTCTTTATTTTCTTTGTCCTACTTCCTTTGGATTTTCTTTGCTCTTTTCTAACTTCAGTTCAGTCACTCAATCATGTCCGACTCTTTGCGACCCCATGAATCGCAGCACACCAAGCCTCCCTGTCCATCACCAACTCCAGAGTTCACTCAAACCCATGTCTATCGAGTCGGTGATGCCATCCAGCCATCTCATCCTCTGCCGTCCCCTTCTCCTCCTGCCCTCAATCCCTCCCAGCATCAGAGTCTTTTCCAATAGTCACCTCTTCGCATGAGGTGGCCAAAGTATTGGAGTTTCAGCTTTAGCATCATTCCTTCCAATGAACACCCGGGACTGATCTCTTTTAGAATGGACGGGTTGGATCTCCTTGCTGTCCAAGGGACTCTCAAGAGTCTTCTCCAACACCACAGTTCAAAAGCATCAATTCTTCGGCACTCAGCTTTCTTCACAGTCCAACTCTCACATCCATACATGACCACTGGAAAAACCATAGCCTTGACTAGATGGACCTTTGTTGGCAAAGTAATGTCTCTGCTCTTGAATATGCTATCTAAGTTGGTCATAACCTTCCTTCCAAGGAGTAAGCATCTTTTAATTTCATAATCATCATCTGCAGTGATTTTGGAGCCCCCAAAAATAAAGTCTGACACTGTTTCCACATCTGTTTCCCATGAGGTGATGGGACCAGATGCCATGATCTGATGTTTGGCATGAGACCTTCTTTTCTAATACAGCATTCATAAGCATTAACCACTAAACAGTGCTTTAGCTACATCTCATGATTTTTATTTGTCATATTTTCATAATGATTTAATTTGAAATACTTTGTAATATCCTTGTGTTTTCTTCTCTGACTGATGAATCACTTATGTGTATATTTTTAAAATCCCCCCTCCCAGTTTTTTTAGGAAGCCTAGTGTAATTAACTTCAAATTTAATTCCATTGTGGTCAGAGGTTATACTCTGTATGCTTTCAGTTATTTTACATTTATTGAGAATTTTTTAATGGGCTTGTATAGCATCTGTTTTGATGATCATACTGTGTACTTGAAAAGAATGTATATTCTGCAGTAATATTCTGTATATTGTTCCAGTAATGCTTTTGAAATATCAGTTAAGTCATAGTGGTTAATAGGTTTCAGATTTTCTGTGTGTTCAGTATTTTTTTTAATGTACTTTATAAATTAGTGTCTAGTTTTAATAGTTAACTGAGAGGTGGTGTTAATATTTGCAACTAATTGTTGTGAAAATTGTTGTCCTCTGTTTATGTCAGTGTTTTTCTTGGCTGTATTGAGATAAACTTAACATACAAGATTGTGGAAGTGTAAAGTGTTGATTTGATGCACTGATACAGTGCACGATTCTCTCAGTTTTTGCTTAATGTGTTTTGAACATTTATGATTGTATTTTTTGGTGAATGGAACCTTTTATAGTTTTTACAGCCTGATGAAAATATTGTGAGGCAGAAAAGTTCAGGAAATGGGGACATTTCTAATCAGTTGCTTCAGTTCTTATTAATGGGAAGATTTGCTAGGATAGGGAAGCAAGTTGTGTTGCCAAGTGAAGTGTTTTCCTGTACTTCCCTTCCTGTCGCTGACCATTTCTAAATGTACTTACTTTTGTGAGCTATCGGGCTATTAATGAAAGTTTAGTAGATGTGCTCATTCACTGAGAATTGATGTTTGAAAACTTAAGGTCAGTTAACGGATGAGTGGGTAGATACAGTATATGAGCCCTATGTGTATGTGAAATCTGAGATTGTCTTGACTTGTAAGTTTACATAAAATACCATATTGTATGTTTGCATGTTGGTGAGAGAGACCTTAAAAGTTCTCATCACAAGAAAAATAATTTTAACCGTGGTGATGGACTTAATGTGGTGATCATTTTACAGTATATACAGATACTGAATCATTATGTTGTATACCTGGAACTTAAATAATGGGGGGGAAAAGAAGTTTAAGATCTTGGGGGACAGGCAAGAGGGGCTGGGGTGGTGGTATATTAGTTATTTATGGCAACACAGTAAAATTACAGCAATACTTAGTAGTTTAAAACAGTACCTATTCATTATCACACAGTTTATGTGGATTAGACAGAGTACAGGTCCCCTGCTTCCCTGGTGGCTCAGATGGTAAAGAATCCGCCTGCAGTGCAGGAGACCTGGGTTCGATCCCTGAGCTGGGACGATCCTCTGGAAGAGGGCATGGCAGTCCACTCCAGTATTCTTGCCTGGAGAATCCCCATGGACAGAGGAGCCTGGTGGGCCCCAGTCCATGGGGTCGCAAAGAGTTGGACATGACTGAGCAACTAAGCACAGCACATAGGTCCCCTGGCTCAGGGTTTCTCAACAATTGCTGTCAAGATGTTGGCCAGGGCTGTAGTCTTAACAGAAGTCGTCATGAGGGGAGGGGGCTTCTATACTCACTCACATAGTTATTGGTTGAATTCAGTGCTTGCAGGCATGAGTACCAGGTGGTGGTGGTCATTGGAAGCCATCTTTTTTTGTGTGGTTGGGAGGAGGAAAAAAGAAGCAAATTATTTCTTGTAATTGTTCTTGTAATGGGAGCCAGAAACATACAGCTGGGGGAAATTATAAACTAAAGTTTATAACCAGGAAGCTAATGGTTGTTAGTACAGCCCAAAGAAATGTCTTACAGAAAGAAGAACGAGTAGCAAAGCATCTCAAATAACAGGACATAAGATAACGTTAAATATTCATTATAACATGTTGGATTAATTCTAGACAATGTCATTATTTGTGTTTTCTGCATTAATAGAAAAATTTTAAGATTTGTGTTAAGGTACAACCTTTAACCAAATATGACTGGGAATAAACTAATAAATAAAGTTTTATTCCTTGAAAGACAAAAATACTTTAAAAAAATGTTTTCACATTTTCTTAATATTTAAAGCTATTATATATTTTTAATAATGGTAAAGTATACATGATACAGTTTTAGGTATTTTAACCACGTTTGGTGTGCACAGTTCAGTGATCTTAAGTACATTCACATTGATGTGTAACTGTCACCACCAGCCATCTCGAGAACTCTTTGATCTTCCCAGCATTTTAAAACTCTCCCTTAAATAGTTACTCCCTCTCCTTCCCTCTCCGCAGGTCCTGGCCACCACCATTCTGCCTTCTGTCTCTAGTAGTTTGGCTACTGTAGGTACTCTATATAAGTGGAATCGTACAGCATTTATCCTTTTGTGTCTGGCTTATTTAGCTTAGCCTAATGTCATCAGGGATCTCCCTGGTGGCTCAGACGGTAAAGCGTCTGCCTGCCGTGCAGGAGACCCGGGTTCGATCCCTGGGTTGGGAAGATCCGCTGGAGAAGGAAATGGCAACCCACTCCAGTAATCTTGCCTGGAAAATTCCATGGACTGAGGAGCCTGGTAGGCTACAGTCCATGGGGTCGCAGAGTTGGACACGACTGAGCAACTTCACTTTCACTTTAATGTCATCAGGGTTCATCCATACTATATATGGATGATATATATCATGGTATACATGTATGTCATGTTATATATATAGGATATATGTGCTGTGCTAAGTTGCTTCAGTCATGTCCGACTCTGTGTGACTCTGTGCAACCCTATGGGCTGTAGCCCATTGGGTTCCTCTGTCCGTGGGATTTTCCAGACAAGAATACTGGAGCGGGTTGCATGTATATATGGATGATATAAATGTAAAATCCATGTGTCAGGATTTTTTCTCTGTCTGAAGAATATGTTTTATATACCACATTTTATTTATCCATTCATCCATTCATGAACCCTGGGGTGGTTCCACCTTTGGGCTGAAGAGTGCTGCTGTGAGTATTGATGTACGGATGTCTGTTTAAGTCTCTGCTTTGGGGGTGGGCTATCTCAGAAGTTACCTAGTCCAGGTGGGCACAGAGAGCAATTAGCTTCAAGTTTTTTGATTGAAAAGACATCTGTAGCAGACAAGAGAGATTTCTGCTAGTTAAAAACACAAATACTAGGTACCCAAGTAATTGTTTCATTAAACTTTGCCTAGTTACAAGTGGTGTTAACACATCTTTTTGTGAAAGACTGAACTTTTCATACAGAGTTTTCATTAAAAGTCTCACCAGAAGAAAACCTTTTCATAAGAGTTTCATCCTGTTTTAATGACTGGTTTAAAGAATAATTAACAATATGTGTACACTTAGTGTAATTTAAGATGCTGATGTTTATGGTATTTTAGAAAATAAGCCATACACCAGATGTTACTGGGTCTGCTGACCGTTCACATTTCTATAGTAATTTTGGATTTAGATTATAATTCAGATGTGTCCAATTTTAGGGGAGTCAGACAGTAAATCAGCCACTCATTTAAAGGTGAGATTTCTGGCACTTTTAACTGTCTAGAACTCAGCCATAAAATGGAGCTTTTTTGTCTTGTACTTAAAAAAGAATTATCACCTTCATTCTGCACCAAGTCTTTGACTCCGCAGAAATTTAGTGGGCTCCTAAAAGTAGGGGCTTTAATACCAGCTAATGTAAATATATTAGTAAAACAAGGCCTTACCATCCCAATTTAGTTGGGGAGACTTTAGTGTTACCCCTAGTCCTAGTTCTATCTGTATTCATATCTAACCCTCTCTTTGTTTTCATTTACTTGAAAGAAACTTTTTTTTCTGTAGTTTTAGATTAAAATTTTATCTTAACTTTATAGTCAGTACTTTACTAACTTGGATGAAAATCATTAACATTTCTTGTATTATTTCATTTTGTCTATTCATTTTTTGAAAAATGAGACTGTATTCCTCATTGGCTAGGATATTTTAAAGTTCACGTCCTCCCTATAATGTTAAATTCTTACATCGTGTAGTAACAAAATCAGAGTAGTTAAACATCATGGGATGGTGGGTGTATTCTACCATATGACTTGCTTTGAAAAATCATGTTATATTGATATTCTCCGTTTGTGTGCATGTGTGTTGTGTGTGTCTAGTTTGATGCCTACAATGCTTCCCACGGATTTTTGTCTTCATGAATTCTTTGAAGAACATTGAGGTTCAATTTGAAGGGAAGTTTCCCTGAAATACTTATTTTATGCATGTGTTTTGTACTGCTATCTTTTAAAAACTCTGTGATAGCTTGGTGGTGGTAGGGGTTTAGCGACCACATGGACTGCAGCCCGCCAGTCTCCTCCGTCCATGGGATTCTCCAGGCAAGAATACTGGAGTGGGTTGCCATTTCCTTCTCCAGGGGATCTTCCCAACTCAGGAATCAAACTCGGGTCTCCTGCATTGCAGGCAGATTCTTTACTGACTGAGCGACAAGAGAAGCTCTGTGATAGCCTTAGATATGTTTTGCTTTTTTAAAGAAAACCCAGAGATGGTTGTTTGGGGCTTTTCCAGACCAAGCATTGTCACGTGGGTTTTCTCAGTCTCCTGAGTTGTGTTGGACTCTTCGTAACCCCATGGACTTTAGCCCACTAGGTTCCTCTGTCTGTGGGATTCTCCTGGCAGGATACTGGAGTGGGTTACCATTCCATTCTCCAGAGGATCTTCCTGACCCAGGGATCAAACCCTGGTAGGCAGATTCTTTACCACCAAGCCACATGGTTAAGCCCCTCAGATATGTTTTTCTAATAGTATAAGGTATAGTTTTCTCTCATGAAATCTTCAAAAGAATCCTTGTTTATTTCTACAGGAACATCAATTTCAGCGAATATGTGTATTCCCTCCCTTTAGCTTCAAATTAAATATAACATGAAGAATAACACAGAAATAATAACTTCTGAGGAGTTAATTTTGTTGAGCTAATATCATCGGTAGTTAGGTAGACTTTAGCTCTCTTATTCGAGCGGTCATAAGTCCAAACTCTGAAGCAGACTGGCTGCGTTGAGTTCCATTTCTGTTGCTTCCTACAATAAGTTCTTTAAATTAATTTGGGCTTCCCTGGTGGCTCAGATGGTAAAGAACCCATAAAGAATCCTCCTGCAGTGCAAGAGACCTGGGTTCAATCCCTGGGTTGGGAAGATCCCCTGGATGCAAGCATGGCAACCCACTCCAGTATTCTTGCCTGGAGAACCCCCATGGGCGGAGGAGCCTGGAGGGCTACAGTCCACGGGGTTGCAAAAAGTTGGGCATGACTGAGAGACTAAGCACACACTTCTCTGTCTCTACTCCCTATGTGTAAACTGGGAATATTAATATCTCCCAAATAAAGTTGCTGAATAAATAAGTGAATTATAATATAGACAAAGCACATTGAACAGTGAGTGGCTCTTCTTAAGTATTATGTTCATATTAGTATTTGTTATTATTAGTAGTAAGATTATTATTGACTCAGTTACAGTCACTTGTCTCTGGGTTTTAGGTCTTTATTAATATAAGGAGATTTGGATTCTTTTTGACTATAACTGGGGATATGTCCATCCATACTGAAGACTGTAGATAGTAAAAAAAAATTAATACATTTTCCTTCATTGGTTTTTGTTATGGTTTTTGTGTTGCAGTTAAGCATTACTTTGAAACAAATTCCAGAAATATTTACCTGTGGATTCTTGTAGAGTGCAGTCTCCTGAAACAGCTGTAGCTGATTTTTTAAAAATAACGTTTGCTTTACTTTTGTTGCCCAGTCTTCTGTATCACAGGAAAGGCAGGAGGGGCGTGATTTACCTGGGCTTCTCAGCAGTAGACCAAGGTTCCTCTAGTACCCCGCCACCAGTTGCATGCAGACGCAGTTTTCCAGCCAAAATTTTCTTAGTAGTTTCTTAATTCTCTTTTTACTTCCTACCAAGTATCAGACATGACTGAGTGACTTCACTTTCACTTTTCACTTTCATGCATTGGAGAAGGAAATGGCAACCCACTCCAGTGTTCTTGCCTGGAGAATCCCAGGGACAGGGGAGCCTGGTGGGCTGCTGTCTCTGGGGTCACACAGAGTCGGACACGACTGAAGTGACTTAGCAGCACAGTGTGATTTCATTTTCTTTGCTCTCTGCAAACTGTTATAATTCCATCCTAGTTTTCTTCTCTCTCTTGTGGTTCTAAGAATACCGAAATTGTGTTTTTGTTCTATTATTCCCCTCCCTCCAGGTATATAGTGGGCAGAGGCAGGTCCTTTTTGTTGGCCAAGTCACATTTACAGAATTTTGCACATTCTATGCTTGAGTCAGCAGTATTCATAATTAAAGTCAAACAGTACCATAAAGATTTTTTAAAAAGATCATTCTTACTTCTGAACATGCAGGTGCCTCCTTTCAGATACTTCTGTATATTGTTTAATTTAACAATTAATTTCTCCTTTAAGAGGTTTTTGTCATCCTGTGGGATAACCCAACAGATTGGCTGAAGTGTTTTCTAAAACATGGTATTTTGCTTTAGATACACAGGTCATTTACTGCGGTGACTGTGGATCTGTTATTCGTTAGATTGCATTTGTACTTCAGTTCAGTTTAGTCACTCAGTCGTGTCCGACTCTTTGTGACCCCATGAATCGCAGCACGCCAGGCCTCCCTGTCCATCACCAACACCCGGAGTTCACTCAGACTCACGTCCATCGAGTCAGTGATGCCATCCAGCCATCTCATCCTCTGTCGTCCCCTTCTCCTCCTGCCCTCAATCCCTCCCAGCATCAGAGTCTTTTCCAGTGAGTCAACTCTTCGCATGAGGTGGCCAAAATATTGGAGTTTCAGCTTTAGCATCATTCCTTCCAAAGAAATCCCAGGGCTGATCTCCTTTAGAATGGACTGATACATAGATGAATATAGTTGTTACGGAACAAAAGAGTTAAGTAGTGACATTGATATTTTCGCTTTTTACAAAACCCTTTTAGTATCTCTTAGAAAGATGAATGGTTTACAACTGTGTGGCCTTTACTGGAAATGTTGCCTTTCTGTGTCTTTGGAACTGCCGCTTCACAGATGGTTTTCTTGCCTTGTAGAAAATGTTTGCTGCCATTATTTGAATCTGCTGTTTGTCAGTGGTATTCACAGTGTTCTTCCTTTATCCTTCAATCAGTGAGCTATGACAGCAGCACCAAATTGTTATTAGCAAGCAGCATCCCCCCATTCTTAGCAAGTGTTTTATTTATGAATGGAATATGAAAGGAGAAAAGCAAGTTAGCATTTCAAAAATGTACCCTATCGTAAGAAGCCCTTGTATGTAGTGTGATCTGTACTGATTGGTTAATTGACCTCAAGTTTGGTATCCTTAAAAATGACGTGTGCCTTTGAATGTTTAATATCCTTTATAATGTATGTGTTAATTCTGTGACCTTTGTTTTGTTTTCCAAGCAAGGCTTTATTGGGGCCCATATTATAGTAGGGGAGTGAGGACAAATGACAATTCCCTTGCTTGCTCACTCGCTTGTCGAGTTGGGGTGAGCTTGTTCCTTGTATGGGTTGAGGGTAGGGGTGTGCGGGGTTCGGGCCAGAGGGTGGCCCAGCGTTCTGCCCACTCTGGTAGTGTTGCGTGTGGGGCCATGCTCAGTACCCTGCTTTTGCTCCAGGCTCTTCAAAAGAGGCAGTTGGGTTTTTTGGTCTCTTTGTATCTTTTGTCCAGAATTTGTGCCGACGGCATATGCATGCAGTTATTTTTAGTCCCATATAGTTCCCTTGTATTTTGTTGCCAGAGGAGAGGTTTGTCCAGGTGCAAGCATTGCAGCACTGCAGAGGAGGATCCCAGGCCCCAGCCTGTCTCCTTCCCCCATGAGAGACTCTACATCCTTATTCTTAAGGGCAAAGGTGCTGAAGGTCTCTTCCTTTGAAACGTCTTCCTGGGGCCGCAGATCTTAGTCTAGCTGAGAGGTGTAGCAGTGCCTGGCTGACTGTTCCTGAGGACCTGTAGGGACCAGGGCCACCGGTGACCTTTATTGCTGTAAAACTTTAAGTGTTAGCCTGGTGATGAGAAGTCTGTTATTTTTCTTTGCTAAAGCATGCCTCTGTTTTATCTTCAAAATTTCAGCTTCATTTTCTTTAAAGTGGAGAGAGAACTTAAGATATATGCAGAGTGTTCTGAATATAGCATTCTGCCTTGTCTTTTATGTATATCTCACAATTTTTTAGTGACTCATCTTGATAGAAACTTAATTTTCACAGAATTTCTATATATTCACATTGTATCCATTTATAGAGTATTTAAATTGCATAATTACAGTATAATTGGTATGAGTACATTTGGTCACAAACACAGCTGACTCTTGCTAAGTACACAGCCTAACTGCTGCGAGCAGAAGCGTACAGGGGTATTAGAGTAGTCTACTGGCTCTTACTCCTTGGAGGAAAAGTTATGACCAACCTAGACAGTGTATTGAAAAGCAGAGACATTACTTTGCCAACAAAGGTCCATCTAGTCAAGGCTGTGGTTTTTCCAGTGGTCATGTATGGATGTGAGAGTTGGACTGTGACGAAAGCTGAGTGCCGAAGAATTGATGCCTTTGAACTGTGGTGTTGGAGAAGACTCTTGAGAGTCTCTTGGACTGCAAGGAGATCCAACCAGTCCATTCTGAAGGAGATCAGCCCTGGGATTTCTTTGGAAGGAATGATGCTAAAGCTGAAGCTCCAGTACTTTGGCCCCCTCATGCAAAGAGTTGACTCATTGGAAAAGACTGATGTTGGGAGGGATTGGGGGCAGAAGGAGAAGGGGATGACCGAGGATGAGATGGCTGGATGGCATCACTGATGCGATGGACGTGAGTCTGAGTGAACTCCGGGAGTTGGTGATGGACAGGGAGGCCTGGTGTGTTGCAATTCATGGGGTCACGAAGAGTCGGACATGACTGAGCAACTGAACTGAACTCAACTGAACTGGCTCAGAGCTCAGTGTCTTGAGTGCTTATGGTATGTATTACAGATGGAAAGGCGAGGGTCTGAGATTGTCCATTTGGGCACTCGAAGTCAGAAAAGAGCTTTTACTGGCATGTTTTAGGGCTTTTACTCAAAGCTCATAGATGTTTACCTTGTACAATTAATATTGCTCACTACTTTCCAACTCATTACTTCAACAAATCTTACTTTGGAGAGATAAAAAGAGGGGTTTAATATGATGTTGTAGAGATGATATGCGTAGTGTATTGTGAGAGCACAGAAAGGGAGGCCGTGTATTGAGCAGGAGAGGAAAAACCTTCAGGAGCATATGATACTTGTGTCTAACTTGTGTCTGAATCTTGGAGAACAGTCAGTATTAGGGAGGAGGTGTTTGGGAAGAGAAAATGTTATGTCGCAGGTAGTTTAGGTACAGAGCGTGTGCAGAGGCGCGGACATGTGGACAGGTATGGTGTAATCGTTACTGCTGTAGCGAACACTGTGTGCCCCAGTAGCAGGGTGCTGGACCATATACGTGATACACACTTCGTGCTGTCGGTGTTTGAAAGAGTATAAATGCTGAGCAAGAAGCCAAATCACGCTAGACCCCTGAAGCCACAGTCTATCCTGAAATGAGTTTTTGCAGTGTCTTAAGCAGAAGAGTCGGAGAAGGCAATGGCACCCCACTCCAGTACTCTTGCCTGGAAAATCCCATGGATGGAGGAGCCTGGTGGGCTGCAGTCCATGGGGTCACTGAGGGTCGGACACCACTGAGCGACTTCACTTTCACTTTTCCCTGTCATGCACTGGAGAAGGAAATGGCAACCCACTCCAATGTGCTTGCCTGGAGAATCCTAGGGTCGGGGGAGCCTGGGGGGCTGCTGTCTATGGGGTAGAACAGAGTCGGACACGACTGAAGCGACTTAGCAGCAGCAGCAACAAGCAGAAGAGTGATGTCTTGAGATCTGATTTAGAAAAATTTTCCCGCTGAAAGCATTGGGAGGAAGGAGTAAAATTGCAGTCAAGGATACTAATTAGGAGGTACCTGAAATAATCCAAATGAGACGCTAGGGAGGGCCCAGATTAAAGCTTGTGAGCATTGTGAGCAAAGGGAACTACTGAATTCAGGATGTAGAACTGACAGGCCTCAGTGACAGAGCACTTTGCGAGGTCAAGGGCAGGAACAGTTCTGGCATGACTTCTAGGTTTGCGAGATAGCTAAGAGTTCAGAGTGGTGAACTAAGGAAAAGTCTTTCTGTGTGTGACTCCTCTAGTGCTTAACACAATACAGAGCATGCTATTTATTGTTTACTTTCCTATTTGAAGAAAATACATGTTTTTTATTCCTGATTTCAATACATAGTCTTTTGAAATCTAGGAGGCCATGGAATGTAGATATGAAAAATAATTGTGGACTTGAAATCTTAACATTGTGTTTAACCCTCTTTAATGCTTGAAATGTTATAAAATTGCAAGCTTGAGTAAAAAAATTGACATCAGAGAATAAGATGGAAATACTGTCTTTAAAAATTTGCAACTTTTTTGTGTAGTTTTTTCCTTAATGTTTTATCTTCTGAATAACTGACATCTTGATTCACAGAATGACTCAGTATCATAACAGACAAGATGCCAAGTCTCTTAGGATAGATTCTCTAAGTGGTTGGTAGTATAATAGAGGTTATGATAGAGACCTTGATAACTTACTGCAAATTAGGCTCTGTCATTTGAATGACATTCTCCTTTTTCAGAGATGATGAAGACACTTTTATATATATGTAAAAATAAATTGGGGTCATGACTTCTATGCTGCACCCTTCGTAGCATGTCATTACTTTGGAAATATCAGTAAAATGCTAGGTGACATAATCGTTCTCTTGTCTTTGTCTTCTTCCTTTCCCTTCTTTTTCATCTTCAGTTCAGTTCAGTCCAGTCGCTCAGTCGTGTCCGACTGTTCGCGATCCCTTGGACTGCAGCACCCCAGGCTTCCCTGCCCATCACCAACTCCTGGAGCTTGCTCAAACTCACGTCCGTTGAGTTGGTGATGCCATCCAACCATCTCATCCTCTGTTGTCCCCTTCTCCTCCTGCCTTCAGTCTTTCCCAGCATGAGGGTCTTTTCCAATGAGTCAGTTCTCTTTCATCTTTCCTGTTAGCAAATCTTATCTCCTGTGCTTCTGACATGTATATCCCACACCCTTCCCTCTCCTTTAATCTAGACCAAATCTCATCATAAATACACTTCTCACACTAGTCTTCATGCTTGCTTCTTGACTTCCATGCCACCTTCCCGAATCCCTTCTCTTTATAGAAACTGGAATCATCTTTTAAAACTATAAGTCATGTTCTGCTTAAAGCCCTCTACTGGCTTTCCAGTGCACTTGGAGTAAAATCCCATCTCAGATATTACCTCTTCAGAGTCCTCCTTATGGAAAAATGAATGAATACTGTGGGAACTCAGAGGGGGGAGCAGTTGATTCTGACTTTGAGGACTCCAGAAAGACTTAACAGAAGGAATGGTATTTGGTCCAGGTCTTGAGTAGACTTTTGTTAAATGAAATTATGTACTGAATAAGAATTTAAATAAATAGTGGCTCTTTGTGTCTAGGCACTGAAGATTCATGCTTTGACACGTAATGATTACTTTGAAAGTAAGTCACTATTTTCAAAGAGTTGGCTGTATTTATTGTAACTTCAATAAATAGCATATTACAAGAGCCAAGGGATCCTTAAGTTCAGTTCAGTTCAGTTCAGTTGCTCAGTCGTGTCCAACTCTTTGTGACCCCATAAATCGCAGCACGCCAAGCCTCCCTGTCCATCACCAACACCCGGAGTTCACTCAGACTCACGTCCATCGAGTCGGTGATGCCATCCAGCCATCTCATCCTCTTGTCGTCCCCTTCTCCTCCTGCCCTCAATCCCTCCCAGCATCAGAGTCTTTTCCAATGAGTCAACTCTTCGCATGAGGTGGCCAAAGTACTGGAGTTTCAGCTTTAGCATCATTCCTTCCAAAGAAATTCCAGGGCTGATCTCCTTCAGAATGGACTGGTTGGATCTCCTTGCAGTCCAAGTCTGCTTAGATACCAGGAACCATTTCATTCATGGGTACCTATAAAAATAGAATCAGGCCAACCTTTTTCTATCATTATATATACACCTGTTCAGGAAATTTGAGTACATTCAGAAACAAATTTTGACAAAACCACAAAATTTGATTGTAGTGTCATGGTTTTTATACTTAAAAAAAAAAAAAAGGCAGCTGTTTCTAGCCTTCTAAGGCCATATATCAATTTTTTAAAAAGCCCAAATTAACATCAGGAAGATGAAGTATAACCAATTACATAATGCCACTTGCATTTGGTCATAAAATGAAGTTTTTATTGATAGCTAATTTTAGTGCCTGATTGTCACAGAAGTACAGCTTAGTAATTAACTAATTTAATCTTTTGCATACTTCCTTTACTGATTCAGAATGTTGAAGACTTTGACTAGGTGTTCATTTTGAGGCTTGTAGTGTAAAGATTATAAAATTATAAAATTATTGTCTTTTTTGCTGTGTTTGTTTAGGTCTTCATTTTCTTTAATTTTTTTTCCTGCCTTTTGGACTTTTTAGTAGCTGTGATTCTTAAATCTTTTCCTTCCAAATTACTTTTCCCTGAAAAACTGCACATAGTGAATTTGCAAAGTTTTATCATTTCAGAAATTCACTCATTGACTTTCTCATCTAAAAATCCTCCTAACTAAAGTTGGAAATTCCTGCCAGATAAAAGTATTTCACTGCGCTGGGGAGAAATGAAAAAAGAAAGTGGACAATGTAGAAAATTGTATAGAAAGCTAGTTATTATACTTACAGTATATTACATTGTATTTATTTTGAGATTTTTAAATTCCAAAATATCTTCATTTTAGTAAGTTATGGTGGTTCCCTCCCCTCTTCTGAAATCTCCTGCCTGTCAAGTAGGCCAAAATATTGTCGACCTTTTCTGTATTGATTCATATAGTTGGTTTTTGAAGTTTATGAGTCTGTGAAATCCAAAATTGGGTACCACTAGCTTATTTTGTGCACACTTGTAATTGGAGTGGTTTTCTTCTTAAGTCAACAATGAGTTCTCTTATTTTTTGATACGAGCTGAGTGTCCAGCAATTCGGCTGAATACAAACACTGACTCTCTGAAATTAGTAGGTTAAGGGCTCATTCCCACAAGACTGTCCCACTTTAGACCTAACTGCTGTTGACTAGGGAAAAAAAAATGCAGTGTGATGGTAGTGAGTTAAGTTTTACTGGGGCCAAATGAGAACTGTAGCCCAGAAAACAGCCTCTCAGAAAGCTCTGAGGAACTGTTCTGAAGAGATAAGGGGGAGGTCAGTAGATATGAGATTTTGGTGAAGGAGGATCGATCAAGCACAGGTTTTCTCAGAGGCTTGCTGCTAGTCACGAGAAGGTTGCTGCTAGTCACGAGGAGCAGATGTCTCCGTTAATGATTTTAGTGCTTTTCTAGATTTGAGAAGATGCAAGAAATCGGGCTCATCTGAAGGCCTGTTCTGCCAGTTTCTCCCACAGCACAGAGTGCCTCATTCCTGATCTCCGCCCCGAACTCCTTTCAGGGTGCATTGAAAGTCAGCGACTGCAGTGGCTAGTGGCTTCATTCTTGTAGAACCAGATGGCAGGTAACAGTTTTCAGTGGGCACTGCTAGTCAGGTACTTGGGTTACTTCCTTATGCCCAGCTGCCTATAAATTCAGGGGTTCCCACGACTCCCCTTTAGGCTCAGTAATTTGTTAGAATGACTCCCAGAGCTCAGAAAAGTGTTTTACTTACCGTTCCTGATCTATCATAAAGGACACAACTTGGCCTGATGAAAGAGATGCATAGGGCAAAGAATAGAGGGCTTCTTTCATGCTCTCTCCAGGCATGCCATCCAACCAGCACGTCCATGTGAGCTTCTTTGGGTGTTTTATGGAGATTTCATCATGGAGGTGTGATGACTATTTCATTGGCCGTGGTGAGTGAGACCAGTCTTTGGCACTTCTGCCCTCGCCAGAGGTGGGGGAAGGACCAGGACTGAAAATTTCTACCCACTGATCATGGCTTGCTATTTCTGGTGCCCAGCCCCCATCCGGAAGCCTGGAGTCAGTCATCTTATTAGCATACCAAAGATACTGCTTGGGAGATGCCAAGGGGTTTGGGAGTTCTGTTCCAGGAACCAGACAAAGAGCAAGTATTTTTTATTATACCGTAGGTTGTGTGTCTTGTGTGTCTCTAGTGAGGGACGTATGTGGAAGGAATGGAGAGATTTGACTTGGTCAGTAAGGCCCCACTGGACAGTGCCATTCTGTTTCCTGGCTGGGTCTTGCATGATGTGGCTTCTCTGAGAACTGGATGCCTGCTAGAACTCCAGGGCTGTCTGGGGCTAACTTGTGTCTTTATAGCTTGATACATAACCTGAATGGCTCTGACTACATCTCCAATAACATCTCAGCTCTTACCCATGTCTTATCTAGTTCCATTTAATCTTGATTTCTCTATGTGCTGCTTGTTTTGTTGAGTGTCAGATTTGTATCCTTAATCTCATTTTGAAGATGTCTTTTCATCTTCATTATAAAACATCAACTAGGGCTTTTCTTGGCTACTTTGATATGTTCATTTAGAGATGAATAGCTATTCAGTTAACGATGAGGGTATGATTACACCACCACCCTTATGACAGAAAGTGAAGAAGAACTAAAGAGCCTCTTGATGAAAGTGAAACAGGAGAATGAAGAAGTTGGCTTAAAACTCAGCATTCAGAAAAGTAAGATCATGGCATCCAGTCCCATCACTTCATGGCAAGTCGGTTCAGTTCAGTTCAGTCGCTCAGTCATGTCCGACTCTTTGCGACCCCAAGAATCGCAGCACGCCAAGCCTCCCTGTCCATCACCAGCTCCTGGAGTTCACTCAGACTCATGCCCATTGAGTCAGTGATGCCATCCAGCCATCTCATCCTTGGTCGTCCCCTTCTTCTCCTGCCGCCAATCCCTCCCAGCATCAAAGTCTTTCCCAATGAGTCAGCTCTTTGCATGAGGTGGCCAAAGTACTGGAGTTTCAGCTTCAGCATCATTCCTTCCAAAGAAATTCCAGGGTTGATCTCCTTCAGAATGGACTGGTTGGATCTCCTTGCAGTCCAAGGGACTCTCAAGAGTCATGGCAAATAGATGGGGAAACAATGGAAACAGTGAGAGACTTGAATTTCTTGGGCACCAAAATCACTGCAGATGTTGCCTGCAGCCATGAAATCAAAAGACACTTTTTCCCTGGAAGAAAAGCTATGAGCAACCTAGATAGCATATTAAAATGCAGAGACATTACTTTGCCAACAAAGGCCCATCTGGGTAAAGCTATGGTTTTTCCAGTGGTCATGTATGGATGTGAGATTTTTAAAGAAAGCTGAGCGCTGAAGAATTGATGCTTTTGAACTGTGATGTTGGAGAAGACTCTTGAAAGGCCCTTGGACTGCAAGGAGATCCAACCAGTCCACCCTAAAGGAAATCAGTCCTGAATATTCGTTGGAAGCACTGATGCTGAAGCTGAAACTCCAGTACTTTGGCCACTTGATGGGAAGAACTGACTCATTTGAAAAGACCCTGATGCTGGGAAAGATTGAAGGTGGGAGGAGAAGGGGACGACAGGATGAGATGGTTGGATGACTTGATGGATGTGAGTTTGAGCAAGCTCCGGGAGTTGGTGATGGACAGGGAAGCCTGGCATGTGCAGTCCATGGGGTCGCAAAGAGTCAGACACGACTGAGCGACTGAACCGACTGACTGATGAACTTCAATATTTGGAATGTCTCCAGCATCCCGTTGTAGAGCAACGGGGAAGAAAAAAGTGGAGGAGAAAGTTAGGACATTATATTTAACTTTCCTGGTTTTACATTTCTGATGTATCTTTCTTACCTTTTTTTTTTTTTTTTAAGGCATGGCAATTGTGTGTCCAAAAATATTGTTTTGTGAAAACTGGAAAATCTGTTCTATATTAATTTACAGATGGGTTTAGTGAATTGTTGTTCACTGTTAGTAAATTTATTTCTTGGATTGTATGCCGTAAAAGGCACTTTGCCTTAGCTTGTTTCTTTCTAAAGGGTTATGTAAATTTTGTCACTTAACAAGTATTTTTATTGTGAGTGATGAAGAGATTTCAACTGCTGTGCTGACAAAGACTCTTTAATCAAGCTTTTAAAAATAATTCAAGCTTTAGTCATTGCCTCATTTTTACTCCCAGAACTATTTTACTAAAAAAAAAAAAAAAATTCAGTACAGCATAAAAATTTCGACAGTACCACTGGGTTTATTTCAGTGTTTGTACTGCACAGATATTATTACCAGTTAGTTTTGGTGAGATTTCGTTAATGGAAAATTATGAACAGTTTTAACACTACCGTTGTGAGTGGTTTTATTGCTCAGTACTGTGACCTCTTTAGGTCTCCTGTGATCCTTCTGTCATCAAATCACCGAAGTCTAGCAAAGCACAGGCATATACTGTTGAGAGATGGGCCAGAGGGAGGGATGAAAGTGACATTTTGTTTCCCAGGATATTGGGGAAGAACCCACATGATTTACTTTGAGGCTGAAATTTGTGGAATGAGCAATGCTTTCTTTAAAGATAGGGTTGGGTAAGCTACTTAGCCATCTGCATTAACAACTACTTAAGCGTCAGATAAATCTATGAAAATTGTGAAGATTGAGTCATTTTAATTAGGTTAATAGTCATCATAGAGTTAATATACCTGTTTTCTTCTGTTCAGTTTTTGTGTTTGATTTTTAAGAAATAAAATATGGTATAAAGTAAAATTCCAACTAGTCTTTTTTGCCTGGTAGTATTTTGGAATAGTTGAAGTATGAAATTATTGCTTAATATGTAATGAAGATCATCTCTACAACAACAGCAACAAAATCTCATTTTCACTTGATAACAAAATAATTGAAAGGAAGCTGAGATTTAAAAATTCTATCATGGATTTGGTCTTTTTTTCCTTAATATTTATTTGGGAAGGCTAGAATTGAAAATCTAGAAGAATGCTTAGAAATCTCATTTTACTTTTTCATTTTTAAGTGAAGAAATTTGAGACATAGGATGTTACGTTATCTGAGTGGAGTCAGGGGCTCAGTCACAGTGCCACCCAGGGATCACTAGTGCCCCCCATATCTCACGGGACAGGTGGAGCCTAGCAGAGTTTGTTACGTAGACCTTGAAGCAAGCCTGATGATAAAAGTAATTTTTCCAGTAAAGATGGGTAATCACAAACAGTTCACCAATAGTATAAACGTATAGATACACGCACAGTGAAATGATGATTAATTTATACTTATAGTTCCATTCAGTTTAATGGATATATTAGATTAATTGATAGAAGAAAATGTTTTTTATATTGTTTATATAATGTACAATCTCCTTTGTGGACCCTGATCTCCTTGTTTCCTCATTACACTTCGTTTTTTGGTCTGTCTTCCCCATTAGAGTCTACTCGTAAGAGCAGGAAAGCCTCTGCCTTATTCACTGTCATCATTTCTAGCACCCAGTAAAGCACTGATTGTTGACCAGCCGCTTTGTTAGATACCTATTTTATATGGCCTTGTGGGAAACTGAGCATATTTAAGTATCTTAAAAGTTTGCTTTTTTTTTTTTCTCTTTCCCAGTGAACAGAGTATCTGTCAGGCAAGAGCTGCTGTGATGGTTTACGATGATGCCAATAAAAAGTGGGTGCCAGCCGGTGGTTCAACTGGGTTCAGCAGAGTTCATATATATCACCATACAGGCAACAACACATTCAGAGTGGTGGGCAGGAAGATTCAGGACCATCAGGTAAGGATTTGTTAATTCTTAAAGTTACCCAGTATTACAAAAGGACTCAATATATTCAGTAAACTAAAGTCATATTTTGTAGCCAAAAGAGTCTCTGTGGGAAAAACTGGGTATAGCTTTGCCATTCCACCCTCTCCATCTTTATAAAGCTTGAATTTAGATGACAATTTAGAAGTAATTGTTCAGGAATATAAATCTGAGTTTTTCAATTATGATGTTCACTAAATCCTCCAGCTAGGTTTGGGAATTTAAAGTAAATTTAAGACAAACTAAAATGTGAAGTATCACTTAGGTAGCAGATTGTGTTTAAGGAATTCATTTCCCACCAAAGGTAAGGGGTATTGGACTATAGGAAGGAGTTCAAAATTTAAGTAGTTTCATAAAGTATTGTTAAGTTCATATATGATAGAAAAATTGTATTAAGGTTGCTGGAATAGTTAGGCTTTTGTAATTCATGTCTGGCATGACAGCTAAGCTTTTGGTAATTCCCTGCTCTGGATTTCTTAGAAAGGTGACTGGATTATCTGATCACTTGATTTCTGGGGCCTTTCCAGATCAGGAGCCAGTAGACAGTGCAAAATGGAGATAGGGTTTTACTAGCATTAAGTATATACTAGTAGCAGTGAGGACTTTTTATAAAAAGAACAGATTGATGAAATACTTTTGAAGCTGGTAAGATGCTAAAGTCAGCCAGTGTTAAATATATGCGGGGGAAAAAAATCTTAACAGATATCCAGCTGAGTTCTTATGAGAAAGAGATAGTTCCCTGAATTTCCACTGGGAGACAGGCTGGTGTAGTGTGTGGTGAGATGCTGTGACAGTCCTGTATTCGGGGATGGAAATTATGAACTGGTAATATCCGGGGACTTAGATTTGGTATTTGTATGGTACACGTTGTGCCCTTTGAGATGCTGGGCCTCGAAACTGGTATCAAAGTTTCAAAACTGCCTAAAGCTGAACCTTTTCAAGGAGCTGCACACCATAAAAAGAAGACTAAGAACAATCTTCCTAAACCAGTACAGGTAGGCAGAGGAGTCTGAGCTAGTTTAGGAGCTCCTCTGAAAAATGGAAGCCTCCAGCTTCATTTACACATCTCCAGCCGAGAAATTAACCATTCCTGGTTGCGGGCCAGTGAAACTCCTACGGTGCCTGGCAAAAACAAATACATTGCTCCCCAGGAGAGGAACTTTCCAAGACCTGAATCAGTTGGCAGAAAGAGCAGTTCACTGAATGCAGCAAGTTTACCTATTAGTACTGACTGCCCTAGCCTGCTGCTCTCTGCCCTCTCAGGCTCCCTTCTCTCCCCTTTGCCTCCACCTCCACCCTATTCTTCCTTCTTCTTCCTCCCCTCTCTCCTTTTGCTCTGTGCACCTGTTGCTCAGCCTTTCTCTGGTTTCCCCAAGAGCCTTCTCTGCCTCTCTGTCCTCTTTGTCTTTCCTCCAACAGACTGTCTCAGGAGTGAGTTGGGCCAGAGACTGACTGAATACTCCCTAAGAGGCTGCTGCAAAGTGAAAATGGGAACTGAACAACTAGAACTTTATAGAAGTTATTGAACATTTTAAACACATTACAAACTAGTAGCTGTAAAATAAATTTTTGGTAAATTCAGTGAATTGGTCACTTGATATCCTGATGAGCAAACCTAAACATATCTAAATGTTGGTGAAAAAGATGATGAGTATTTAAAAATAAGGGGATCAAAACATTATTTTGTACACTTGAAATGAATATGTTAAATATCAGTTACACCTCAGTTGAAAACAAATGATTAGAAAGAAATCTATGTAAAGATGAAATACTGACATTTTTATTCATAAGAGAAGTTAACTATCCGATGGCTTCCGGTTTTTGACAAATGGAGTGTTTCTTAAAATGTTAGAAATTTAAAAACACTTCTAAATAATTTGTGAAACTAAGATGAAATCATTATGAAGATTAGAAAATGTTCAAAAGTCAAAAAAAAAAAGAACAAAACGCTGGATCTGAGTGACAAGATATGACATAGAAACCTGTGGGACGTCTAAGCTGTCCATGGCTAGAAGACGGTCCCTCCCCCGCTGCCTGCCTGCACTCTGTGTGTGTGAACCTGTTTTGTTATGTCTGTGTATTTGTTTTGTTTCACATACCACATGTAGGTGAAACCATAGCGTCTTTGTCTTTGTCTGACTTACTTCATTTACATAATACCCTCTAGGTAGATGGACAAATGACATAAAATAAGCAAACCCAAAGAAAGCAGAAGGAAATACTAAACATAAAAGAAAATAAAAAATAAATAGAAATTAACAACACAGGAACTGCTTCCCTGAATAAATTGACAGAATCAACCCCCCCCAAAAGTTACAAATAAAACAGCATTAGGGTTGGAAAGAGACACCACTGTAGTTACAGTAAGGAAATAAATCATAAGATAATATCATAAAACAGCTTTACACCAATAAGTGGGCCATCTTGTAGAAAAATATAATTTATCATAACTGGCAGAAAGTATAGAAACATAATAGACTATATTTTGTTTTATCAGTCATATATTTTTATCAGTCATAAAATATATCAGTAGTTAATAATCTACCCCAAATATGTTTTTGAAAGGACAATGTCCAGAGCATTTATAAACGAGATTAAAAATCTTTAAACTATTACCTGTTTTATGTAAACTGTTCTAGAAAAGAGTGTTTTGGGACTTCCTTGGCAGTCATTGGTTAAGACTCCACCATCCTGCAGGGGGTGCAAGTTCAATCCTTGATCCAGGAGTCAAGATACCATATGCCTTGTGGTCGAAAAAGCGAAACATAAAACAGAGGCAATATCGTAACAAATTTAATAAAACGATCCATCTCAAAAAAGAAATCTTAAAAGAGGAGTATTTTATGAGGCTAGTGTAATTTTGATATCTAAGACACACAGCCATTTCAGAGAGGAAAATTATAAACACATTTCAGTTATTAACATTGATAAAGAGATGAAAGTCCTCAATAAGATATTAGCAGGCCAAATGTAACAATGTATATGGGAGGAGGGGGTGGGGGGAAGATCACCTCTTATTCAAAGAGGATTTCTTTCTCTTTATCTCAGTAATGTAAAGGTAGTTTAACATTAGTAGCCTATTAATTTGGTAGGAGAAAACCTAGAAGAACAACACCGATAAAATCCATACAGAATAATGCTCAGCACTTTTGGCATAAAAATGAGTTTTCTTAAGCTGATAAAGATGAATAATGTAAACACACAGCAGACATCTAGAAGACAGTTCAGTGTTGGAAGGATTTCCATTAAACTCAGGAATAAGTTTGAGGATTTCAACTTTAGTCATTTTCATTTTCTATTGCAGAGATGGCAATCTAGTAATATAAAGATAAAGAAATAGAAGCTATAAGTATTGAAAAGGAGGAAACGGAGCTTGACGTTATTCACTGATGATATAATTGTATGTGTAAAAAAATCCCAATATCTGCAGTAAAATATTAGAACTAATAAAATTGTTCAGTAAGGTCTTTGGATATAAGATGAATATATAAAAATCAGTAGCATTTTTGTATAACTAGCAATAAACAATTTGAAAATATAATTTTATACAGATACTACTTAAAGTAACAGCAGTGATAAAATACCTAAGAATAAATCTCATAAATAACTGGTTTCATTCCAGAGTACCTTTTTTCATTGCTTAATGGTTATCAGTCTATTTTAAGTGGGAACATATTATTATAATTTATTAAATAATGTCTAAGAGCCATTAAAAAATTAACCACAGTTTATTTGTAAAATTGAATATGTACAAATCATATACATATATATGAAAAGCTGCCATTTTTCTCCTTAATACTTCAGTACTTACTGTGTTCTAGGGGGTGTGTTTAGGTTTTATATAGGTAATAAATTCCTGACGTTGAAGAACAATGCTGTGAAGAATGGGGATGTTACACATGTAAAGAAAGCACAGTTAGTTGTTTCAGTTATGATAAATAAATCATTGTGTAGCCAGGGCACAAAAGAATGATCAGTTTGTTGAGAAAATGAGGGAAAAGGTTGTGATGACTTCACAGACAAGATAAGCTGATGAGCCATGTCAGAAAGAAGCATAGATGTTATTCCATGGTTTAATCTGTTATGATCAGGCTAAAAATGGATGGATGTATGCAAGGTGTAAATCACTAATCTAGATTCAAGCTCCTTGCGTCTGCTGTATTAGAATTTTGAAGACATTCATACCCAATAGCATCCTTGGTGAACAGTTATTGTTAAATTAGGGTGTATGTGTCCCTCTTTACTTTTAAAGCTTTTTAAGATTATATAGCATTGTCTATCCTTGAAAGATAGAATTGAATGAAATAATTTGTTTAAAATTATTAAAATTTCTATATTGAAAAAACTGAGCTAATGATTTAGGTAGTATAATTTTAATTATAGTAATATTTTCCTCAACTTTTTCTAATCTGTCACTGAAGAGTTGAAAAAGTAAACGTAACTATCTTTTCTGTCTGCCCTTATAACCTCTTTGTCAAGCAAGATATACATTGCCTTAAAATTTGGTTCATAGTTTTCTTGTGGTATTAAATTCTAGTAGCTTTGGGTTTCTAGTAGCTAAGGATTTGTAACCCTCTCCCACTGTCAATATGTATAGAAGGTAAATGGTAAGACGTGACCATATTTTTTAAGTTGTAGTAAAAATAACATAAAATTTACCATTTTAATAAATTCTAAGTGTACAATTCAGTTCAGTTGCTCAGTCATGTCCAACTCTTTGCGACCCCATGAACTGCAGTAAGCCAGGCCTCCCTGTCTATCATCAACTCCTGGAGTCCACCCAAACCCATGTCCATTGTGTCGGTGATGCCATCCAACCATCTCATCCTCTGTCATTCCCTTCTCCTCCTGCCCTCAATCTTTCTCAGCATCAGGGTCTTTTCAGATGAGTCAGCTCTTCGCATCAGGTGGCCAAAGTGTTGGAGTTTCAGCTTCAACATCAGTCCTTTCAGTGAACACCCAGGACTGGTCTCCTTTAGGATGGACTGGTTGGATCTCCTTGCAGTCCAAGGGCCTCTCTAGAATCTTCTCCAACACCGCAGTTCAAAAGCATCAATTCTTTGGTGCTCAGCTTTCTTTATAGTCCAACTCTCAATCCATACATGACCACTGGAAAAACCATAGCCTTAACTAGACGGGCCTTTGTTGGCAAAGTAATGTCTCTTCTTTTTAATATGCTCTCTAGGTTGGTCATAACTTTCCTTCCAAGGAGTGAGCATCTTTTAATTTCATTCAGGGACATTAAATACATTCACACTGCTTTGCCGCAACCATCACTACTGTTCATCTCTGGACTTTTTCATCCAGACTGAAACTCTGAACCCTTTAAAGAATGATTTTCCATTTCCCTCCACCATAATCCCTGGCAACCTCCATTCTATGTTGTTTTTGCAAAGTTTGTTATTCTAGGTACTTCAAATAATTGGAATCATACAATATTTTTTCCTTTGTATCTAGCTTACTTCACTTATATTTTAAAAATAATGTCATGTTTGGATATTGGTGGATGAGGTAATTTAGATAAAGCTTCTCTCTGTGAACCAAAATAATTGGATGAATATTTAAAAGAAAAAAGTCTATTTGGAGAGCTGACATGACAGTGAAGAATTATGGGTCCGTTACTTAAAAGAAGAAGGAATCAGAGAAGTGAGCCTAGCTTGGAACCGGTTTTTACCCAGAAGCACATATTAGTTTTGAAAGAGGAGCCTGAGTAGCTGAACAGAACTTTTGGCAGACTCCTGGGACTAGTAGAACAAAAATTATAAGTCAGATCTGCTAATGAGAGGAGGTTGTCTTGGTAATCACCCAGGTTGTGATTTGGGACCCAGAAGCCCCATACCCTGGGGAAGAAGTTTGATTCTAAGTAGACTGGCCTTTAGAAGAACTGATACTCAGCCTCTAATCATTTTAATCACTTTTGGATTGAGGTAATTTGAAATTGTTAGTTTCCCTAGCTGCTTGCCAGAAACAAATGTAAATCTTCCCTGGGAAAATATAGCATCATTTTAGGCCTCACAATTTCCATAGAGTTATCCATAGTCAGTATCTGGTATTCAGTCAAAATAAACAGCATACAAGGAGACAAGAGGAACAGTAACCTACTGGGAATCCAATTAATGGGATTATCAGAAACTGACTTAAATAACTATGCTTAATGTATTCAAGGAAATAAAACTAAATTGAGAATTTCAGTAGAAAAAGAGCTAAATGGAAATATTGGAATTGAAAAATAAAATAGCTGGTATTAGTAACTCAGTGATGAGTTTATAACAAATTAGAGGCTACTGAAAAAAATTAGTAAACTGGAATATAGATCAGAAGGAAATATTCATTCTGAAGCTGTGATGTTTAGAGAGAGAAAATTATGGACATATGAAAAAGTGCTTAAGGGACACTGGAAATACAGTAAAAAGTGTAAGGTATACCCTTCCCTTACTGGCGTCTCAGAAGAGAGGCGGGAACGCGGTAGGAGCAATAATCGAAGACAAAACAGTGAACACAAATTTTCAGAAATGGTGAAAGAATATCACCTTAGAAACGCTATAAACCATAAGTGGTAAGTACAAAGAAAACCACATGTAAACATACCATATTAAAATCACTGTATACTAAATTCAAGTTGAAGTTCTTTAGTTTGATCCATGAGAAAAAGACAGCTTTAAAAAGCAGTAATAAACTCAGCTGACTTCTCAGTAGAAACAGTAAAAGTTAGAAAGCAAAGGATAAAAGAAAATAAATGACCACTTAAATCCCATACCTAATAGTCTTCGATAGTGAAGGTGAAATAAAGATATTATCTTGAGAAACCAAAATGGAGAATTCATTATCAGGAGGTCTGCTTTGAATGAAATTCTAAAAGGTGCTCATCAAGATCAGGAATGGTCCCCACAGAAGCTTGGAGAGGACAGAGGAATAAAAAACAACCAAAAAAGGGTAAATATTGGGTAAATCTTAAATGACCATCAGCTGTATACGACTACTAATAATGGTTTATGGGATTTAAAATGTAAATGGAATTAAAGATACCTGATAAAAATAGTGTAGACTTCTTAGGATGGGCATTGGGAACAAGGGAGTTTTATTGGAGATAAAGTATTGTAAGTCTGTGTATTGTTGAGGTGAAGACAAAAGTATTGGTTCCTGTGTGTCTTTGATAAGTTTAAGACGTCTGTTTCAGTCTCTGGGGCAAGCACTGGAACGACAGTGAGAACGCTGTAACTGGCAAGCTAATAGGACAATGGTAAAGAACTCTAAAAGAAGGTGTGATAGATTTAGGCCCAGGTTTATGTAGAACTTGCATTAAGTGTAAATGGATTAAACACTACAATTAAAAACAGAGACTGGTGAATTGGATAAATAATATGAAATTGACCATAAGTATAAAATTGTAGCTGCACACAAATGACTGAGAACAGCCAAAGCAATATTGAGCAGCTGCAAAGTAGGAGGACACACTAGTGGCTATCCAGACTGCCTATAAAGTTATAACAATAAGTCACTGTGATGTTGGCTCAGAGATAGGCATACTGACCAGTATGTAGAACAAAATAGAGCCATTTCGACACTTAGTTTATGAAAAAGGTAAACCTGCAGCAGGCCAGTAGGTACTGCCGGATCAACTGGACAACCATATTGGAACAAAAAAAAAAGCTGAACCTTATTTCATATCATAGGCATAAGTCAATTCCAGTTGAATTGGAGATGTAAATATGAAAGTTAATACAGTAAAGCTTCTATAAATTAACATGGACAAATATTTTTATCACTTTTATCATACATGAGAAGCATTTGTTAAACGGATTTCAAAAAGCATTGACTCTATAAAGGAAAAGATTGTGTATTAGGACTGAATAAAAGTTAAGAACTTCTGTTCATCAAAAGACACCATTAAGAGAGTGAAAAGGCAAGTCACAGAATGGGAGTAGATATTTGTAACATACAACCAACAGTGGGATCATCCAGAATATATAAAGGACTCTTAATAGATCAATTTAAAAAAAGATGGGCAACTCAGTTAAAAAATGAGCAAGGGATTTAATTTAAGCACGTATTCATAGAAGATCTCCAGATAGCCATTAAAATACAAGAAAGTGCTACATATCAGTAGTAATAAGGGAAATGCTACCATCGCTGAACTTGAGACTGACCATACCAGTTATAATGATGCACTGTATGTGTGGTTGTGCAAGCCATTGTATACTGCTGTGGAAGTGAAAATTGATGGGACCAATTTGGAAAGCTATGTGGAGTTTTCTGCTGAAATTGAGCGTAGTATGGCTTGTGACAATTCTACTTCTAGGTATATGCCCAACAGAAATGTGTGCAGTAAACCACAATTACATACAATGGATAGATGCTTCTCATAAATAATTTTGAGAGGAGGGAAAATTACAGTATATATTGTTTAACTCCTTTTACATGAAACCTCAAAACCTACAGAACTATTTGTTGATGTTGGAAGTGTGGCTAATACCTTTGGGAGGGGGTTTCTGATGTTAATGTCCTATTTTTTGATCAGGATTTGGCTACCCAGGAGCAATCACTAAGATACATGCTTATGTTTTATATGCTTTCTGAATTTATAAAACTTCAGTAAATGTTCAAATATATTTAATGAGGGATATAGATTTTCTTTTGTTTTGCTGATTTACTCTTTTAAGGCCAGAGACTTGTAATGACAGACAGCCTAACATCTATCAGGCTGTTAACTTCTGCAGACTGATTTTACTCCAGACACTGGTTTTAACCATTTTTGCTTTTTTAGCCGAGGTTGGTCAGGGGCAGGTTTGAATGAGCATGTCTAGTCAGGATGTTGACTTTGCTGATTTTGCCAATTATTAGCTTAACTTTATAAAGAATTACTGTCTTTTAGGTTGTGATAAATTGTGCCATTCCTAAAGGATTGAAGTACAATCAAGCTACCCAGACCTTCCACCAATGGCGGGATGCTAGACAGGTGTATGGTCTCAACTTTGGCAGCAAAGAAGATGCCAATGTCTTCGCAAGTGCCATGATGCATGCCTTAGAAGTGTTGAATTCACAGGAAACAGGTAGGGTGTCCACGGGTTACCTGTTTCCTTGAACTGAAGTGCTGTGTCTATATTAAACCAAGTCTTTTCTGACCAGCTTTTAAATCATATATATATGTATTAATATTTGAAGTGATTCTTGAATTTCTTTTGTTTTCTACAAAAATGTGAACTTTTGTTTGTTGATGATGAACATTTACTCTAGAAGGATACTCTTATGAGACTGGTTAGTAGTTAGTAATTTTTTAGTGTTTCATTTGAAGTTATTTAATTTGTTTATTCTGATCTAGAACCTCAACTTTCATTGTAAGAACGTGAGACTCAGAGATAAGCTGTGAACTGAATATGCATATTTGTCATCATCTTATTTTTTAAGATCAAACACATGTTTTCTGAAACATGTTTTTTAAGCCACTACTGAGCCCATGAATTTCAAGGTCTAGGACTAGGTCCTCTTCCTAGTAGGTGCAAATTCCATTCTAAAACTTGTTTAAAGATTTTCAGAGTGCCCTCCGGTGGTATAAGTTGTGAATTGCATGTCCTCTGACACTGCATGGTGGTCAGAAAGGTGTGTAGAAATAATTCACTTAAAAACACACAGGATTTGAAAGTGTGTATATGTCAGAGATGAGCTGGTTTTATTTTGACTTAAAAAATAGGAAAAAATATGCCAATTTGTAATTATCTCTTTGGGGAGATAGATTTAATAATCAGAAAATCAAGGTTATAATAAAGCAGACATGTATGGTTACTCTTGCTTGCCTTTGTGTATTTAGTAGCAATCTTACTGATGTAAGCATGCCATAAATAAAGTTTATTTATATATTTTCTGAGGAAGGACTTATATAGTTACATTAAAATTCAATATTTTGTTGAAAGTACAGAATTTCAAAACCTGTTATAGATAATTTAAATTTTATTTATACCTTGCCCTGTTCTAAAAATGATTGAAGCATCTAGCCTATGTGTTAGTCTATTTCAGATGTGTATTCCAGGGCAAGAAGACACTTTGGAATCTTACTAAAACTACCTTATTATACCTACAGGTGGTTTTTCTTTTGAGGAAATTAATGTCTCTATAAATAATTTGTACATAACTCTCATCTATTTTGAGAAAATAAACCACTAGAACTTCTTCTAGTCTGTCACTCAGGCTAGAAAACAGCACAGAAAAGTCTGCCCATGTGTACAGACTTGTATGTACATTGTCTAAGTCACTGTACTTTGCTTTCTGGCATCAGTATTTTATCAGCATTCTCTTGTAGGTATAGAATTTCTTTTCTGTTACTTAGTTTTACCATAAGGAAGCAACTCTAATTGTTGTTCTTAATATTTTATTGAATAGATCAACTACATAATAAATAATTGAAGAGCCAAACTTTAGAGAGCATGTGTGACAATAACGTCTAGCTTCTCCATGTTTGGAACAATCTAGCATTATTTTTATTTCTGAACTTTCAAAAGCATGTCCACTGTTCCTAAGAATTGAATGTTACTAGTTTAAAGTGGTTAACATTATTATTCATCTTGTCATCAGTTTTTTTAACCAATTGGAAAAGGTTTTCATCAGTGTATAGTCATATAGTTTGTTTTCAAAATGCAGATGCTAATTAACGATTTTTTTCTTTTGATCTTGATCTTTTGAAATTAATGAGTCTTAATGTGGAGAGACTCAATTACATTGTATATTGTAAAGTAATAGACATTTCCACATTATAGGAAGTTTAGTAAATGGGAAGATAGCCCATCATCTCATTAGCTATGCAAGCATTTTGTTAAGGCAGAAAAATTGAATAGATTCCTCTTAGATAAGTTTGAAGCTTATTCTCTTCTCTGTCACAGTCTCAACTTAGAATATCATGGGCTGAGGCAGGAGAGAGAGTGGTGGAAGAAGCTGGTCCATCCTAGCCATCTCGTTGCATCATGGCCCCAGTCATTGGCAAAGAAGATTTTGGTTCTGTGGCTTTTTCATCAGAGAAGGCAAAGCACATGAAATGTTCTTTATAGTTTGACTTAGAAAATGACTGTTTTCGTACATTAGTATAGTTAAACACTGTCTCCAATTTTTGATAGCAATAATTGGCTTGGCATTGGAGGCATAAGGTGCTTCCCTGGTGGCTCAGCTGGTAAAGAATCTACCTGCAGTGTGGGAGACCTGGGTTCGATCGCTGGGTTGGGAAGATCCCCTGGAGAAGGGAAAGGCTACCCACTCCAGTATTCTGGCCTGGAAAATTCCATGGGCTGTATGTATAGTCCATGGGGTTGCAGAGTCAGACACGACTGAGCGAGTTTCACTGGAGGTATAAGAAGATTTAGATGCTGTGAATCCGAAGTGTCCTCAGGAAAGGATGTAAACTTTTCTGTAGATCTCGGTAGAATCGGTAAGAACTCCACCCCCAGTTTAATTTTGTGAGTCCCTGCTATCCACATAAACAAACATACCCAATAATGTCACCTCTCATCTTGAACACGTCGTCCCCTTCCACAGCTGTTTGCTTTGGATTCATAGCCAGTTGCTTGCTAAAACCATCTATTCTCTGCCTGCCAAAACCAAGTTGGTAACAGGTAACTTGGATGTCCCCTCCCTAAGTAAATAATATACCCTGTAAATCTCTGATCAGAAGCAAAAGAAACAAACTTATTCATAAAGGTAAAGTACCTGTAGCTATTAGTCTGTTTTTACTTGGTGTCTTTCCACTTTTTAAAACCAGTTTTCCATATTGAATGCTTCTGGATTTTCTGTTTATTAGGTTTAATGTATTATTCATTGAATATTTGCTAGTCCTTCTTAGTGGTGTTCAGGCTTTTTAAAGTTATGGTCACCTTTGTACAAAAAAATCTTTTTCAGATGCTTAGTGCATAAACAGACCAAGTCCCCCCATCCCCCCACCTTCAAATAAAAACAAGAAACCTGCAGAGATTCTCTGATTTAATGTGGGAGTTGGGAGCATCTGACCCCTGGGGACACCCATGTGGTTCCCTCGAGCAGGATTTGGAAATTGCTAACTCATCTTTTCTGCCAAAATAAAAAAAAAATCACACTATTCTGCCTTCCTCTTTTCTTTGCCTCTCCACGTCTCTAATTCCTCAAACAAAATGTTCAAATTAAGGGGAAAAAAACGGCCTTTTCTTCAGCTAGTCATGCTGACCTTTACAAGGTGCTCTGTGTGCATGTTTAATATTTCCATTTCTTTTATGAAAGGAGTGGGTGGCAGGAATGTTTTCCTTTATTTTGTTTTTAACTTAGTGTGCAATTATCTAATATACTGGAAAGTACAGAAGGTGCTAAATACAGTGAGTTATATTTGGAATTTAAGAAACAAGTCCCGTGTTCTAACAGTTTTGAAAAGAAGTTGAATTTAGTGCTTTCTTTTATACCAAAAGCTAGTTTATCAGTTTCCTTTGCCTAATAGAAATGAACTCAATTAAGTACATTCAAAATGTGTTATCCAGCCTGGTATTTTTTATTTCTTTATTATTTATCAAGTACATTTGTAGCAGTTTTGCAGATAATAGTCATGGATTATATAAAATATAAAGTCAGTCTTTTTCGTGATCAGTAGATGTAAACTTCCACAATCTATTTCCTTTTGAAAAAGGTTTAAGTCACTTGAAAAGAGATAATTCTTAAAATCCATTTGTAAAAAAGGGAAATCATATTGGTTTTAGGTAAGATTATTCTACTCCTTTTGTTCTGCTGAACCAAAATTAAGCATACCTTTCTAAGAGGAAAACCTTAAAATATTTAACCATTGTCTAAGACTGCTTTTGCTGGATTTTATTTTGTATCTATTGAAAGCAAGAATATAGTCAAAGATAACCTCCTATTGGAAGTTTTCCTTAGAGCTTACAGTTAAATATTTATGAAGACTGAGATTCCATTCATTTTTTAATTGGTAATTTGGTCTGATAAACCTTTCATACGTGCATTTGTATGAGTTTTATCTCAGCATTTAAAAAATCTTTTTGACATATGTTTCAGAATTAACTGGATTTAAAATATCTCAAAGTTTCTAGAAATACTTTTTATATTTATAGTGGTACTTTTATTTTTCAGACATTCGAATGCCAGTATTCATGGGACCAATATTATGGTTATGTCACAAAAACCATCAAACATGTTTTGAGCATAGGTCCTGTGCTGGATACTGGAAGTGAAGCTAAGTGATGATAAGGCCTATCCTCTGCCTTTTAGGATTTCTCAGCAAAATTAGAGTACAGTTTGTGACATGTGAATGAAGTATGCAGAAGAAAATTCTAGGGTAAAGGGAAGTTTTGAAGAGAAGATGATGTTTGAGCTGTCTTTTGAAGAATAAGTAGATGATAGAAGAACATTCTGGACAGACTTGGAGGTGTGAGAGCCTGGCACAGTTGGGAAACAAAGCAGGGATGTGGTGGGCTTGGGCTGGAGGCTTTCTATCTATCTGGGCGGGGGGAGTCACAAGAGATGAGACTGGGAAGGGCCTTGTGTTCCTGCTGGGCACTGTGCAGTTCAGGATACTGGTCGGTGATGCGGTCTCTGAAGGGTGCTGAATAAATACTTTAGGACAGAAGTGATGGATTGCTAAGCATGTGTGTGTAGGCACGGAGATGAGTTTCAGATGCCGTTGTGATAATACCAGTGAGAGTGGTGAGGCCTGAAATGACACAATATGAGAAGGGAAAGGAGCAGCGTGGAGAGGAGGTGACAGACCTTTAGTGCCAACCTTGCCTGTGAAGGCATTGTTTTAGGCCTTCTGCTTATGTCCTCATTCAGTCCTTAAAGCAGTTCTGAGGCAGGAATAATAATCTGTTTTTAGGCACCAGCTTTGTGGCCGGTCCTAATTGGGCACGTTTATTACCGGTAATCTGTATAACAACACTACAGAGTTGCTGGTATTAAGCTTGTTTTAGACATAAGGTTGGGGCTTACGAAAGGTCTCTGGCCTGGCCCAAGAGCCCACAGCAAGACAGTGGCGTGAATGGCCATTTGTGCCCTGATTTACTTTTAGCATTAACCTTTTTTCCGCTGTGTGTGTTAGATGTTAACGCATAGGTCAGGAAGAAGAGGATGCTGTTCTAAGACAGTTACACAGATTGTGTTGTTTTGGGCAGTCAGGGAAAATGGATTCCAAAGGTGATCTTGGATACAGTACTTTGCACTTCTAACTTCCTTAATCAACAATCTTATCACAGAAGTAACATTGTGAAACATAGAACTAACTGTAGCTGCTCCTCAGGATTAAATGAGTAAGAGGTTTGGAGGTTGCGTGGGTGGGACAGCCTTTTTCTGGGTGCTTCCTTCTCAACTTACCTCTTCACACCCTTCCACATTTATAAATCCACAATCTCTATAAAAACATGAGGTTAGTCTATCAGTACTGCCACCCCCGGTTTCTAATTAAGAAGATTGGTACAGAGAGGTGGGACTTTGCTGAGGTCATATATACCTAGAAAGGGAGGCTCAACCGGGATTGGATTTTACTGACTTTCAGGAGATTTCTTTTTATTAAGTTTTTCTGCTTTTCAGCTCAAGATCTTCAAAGCATATTTTAAAAGGCTTTTGAGGGATGTCCATTTAAGCTGAGAAAATCAGAAAGAGAAAAACTTTCATTTACTTTTTGTTTTATGTATTTTGGGGGAGGGGTAAAATTTTATGGTCTTTCATTTTCGATTTAGTGGAAAGAACTTAGGGTTGGAGGTGAAAGACTCCAATTTTGACTCCTCCCCTGGTGGCAGGTTGCTTTCTCTAAAGCTGTTCCCTTCAGTGAGGAAACATATAAAGGGATCCTTATAAAAGGATCATGAGAATACCTGTGTTACTGTATCCTAGGGATTAATTGAGGTAAAGAGATTAGTATTTTTAAACTATAGGATGTTATTTTTTAATGCTAATACTAAAACATACACAGAAAATTCTGTGTGGATTAATTTTCTTAGAGGAATAAAAGTGGTAGACAGACTTTGAAGTTTTCTCCAACCTTTTTGTCTTTACTGCCTGGTAAAGATATACCATGTTGTTTCCTCATAGAAAATCAAGTAATTTATCCATCATTTGATACATACATGGCAGGGGGAAATTAGATTCAAATCTTGTCCTCAAGGATTCTTCTACTCTTGCAGGAGAGATAAGATACACTCTTAATCCAAAAGACAGAGTTGTCTGTGAGGTACAGATAAAATCCTTTGAGTATGAGGAGGGGAGTTGTTCCACTGGAACAATTGAGAAAAGTGTTAACAATGAGATGGATTTTTGAACTGATTTTGAAAGATAGCTAAAAGAGGGACATAAGGGGAAAGACACATCCATCCGTCCCAGGAAGTAGTGTAGGAGTACAAAAGTGGAAAAATGAGCTTGTTTGTAGAACAGAAGTTATTTGATTGGCCTGATAGGGAATAAAGTCAGAAAGATAGGTCTGACCAAGAAGGGCTTTTGAGAGCTGTGGGTGATAGAGATTGAGTGTATGTTTTTGAGCAGATGGAATGATGTGAACAAAGCTGTTCTTCAGAAGGCCAGCAGTGGTTTGAAAAGGGAGCTGCTGGAAACAGAGAGAAGCCTTAAATTGCTGAGTAAAGGCAGAAATAGTAGGCGTAGAGGAGAAAATTCCAGTAGGAGAGGGATCATGGTGATGGAATCAGGTGAGTTTAAATAGGAAATCAATATTGTGTGAGTACTTCCTCCCCTTACACAACTTTTCCTTTTACAAAAGAATTCTGGCTGCAGATTTTCACAAGAAAGCAATAGAAATCTCTGGGAGAGTATCATATCTATTTGCCGATAGTGTGGTACCTACAATAATTTCTACTTATGGAAAAAGTCAGTAGTTTGGGAGAAAGAGGTGAAAAATGAAAATGCTGTTCAGCATGAGTTTGAATTTTTACTGTGAACCGGAGTCCAAGTTTTAGAAAGAACGGTACATGGACACACAGATTTGTCTTTAAATAGCTTTTAGAGAGCAAATATGTTAAGCCCACAGTTTAGTAGTTTATTAACAGAGTTCGCATCCATGTTATATATGAATGTCCTTTTCTTAGGGAGATAATTCTGTTTGAGTTAGAACAATGGTTTTCAACTTGTTACAGAACTAATACAAAACAACTGATAAACTTTTGAGATAATTTTAGATGTTTTGGAAAGCTAGATAAACAATGTATATCATACATTCCAGTGATGGGATTATACCTCCTAAATCAGATATTAAACTTCTTTGTTGGGGACTAAAATTTGCCAGCTCTTTGTAGGGATGCTTATCTGAAACCAATCAGAAGTCCTAATTAGCTGTTGCTGACACTTTGAAGAATTTCTGGATCTTGTGATTGTCCCACGATGCTGATAAGCAATATTAAATAGTCCCAGTACCTGAATTGAGGTCAACCAATTATGCATCTTTGCTTACTTAAGAAAGAACAAAGATTAATGATAAATACAGTTTCTTTGGACAAGCTCACTGTAAGTATCGAGTCCAAGGGGGTTAGCTAAAATAATAAAAGGGTTTCTAGCTGTTGAAAATGTTGAGAACTACTGAGTTAGGCGTCTGGTTCATATGCCCAACCTTTCTCAGCCAGGGTTACCTGAGAGGGTTAAGCGGCTTATGCAAAATGACTTGGTGACTATTATGTTATAACATATGAATTATTATCTTTATAATAAAAAACTCTAAAATATTTATTTCTGTGACTTTTAAGTTCCTGATCATTAGCTTTTTGGGAAAGCTGCTTTGTCTTGACTGTAACTCGAGTCTAATACTGTGTTTTTCTTAAGCGCAGCTTCAGTCTTGTATTGTAGAATTGATTAAATAACTAAAACAGACAAGATTTTTCTGATGAATGTGTGTTTCATAATTATAGAAGGTTATTTTAGCCTGAAGTTTGTTGTCAGACAGACACTGTATTCTCTCTCATTCTTATTTCTCTGCTTCTCTGTCAGTTGGACCTTTTATTAATGTATCTGATACAGGTCTAACTGGTGACTTCAGTTCTTTAGGCTTACTTTACAATAAACTTGAAGATTAATTAATGGGGCTGTGGCAAACTGAGGATGTCATCCATGATTGTTTACACAGTTATTTTTGTGATTATTTTCCTGCATGAGAATAGTTATTTGTATACAGTTACTTTACTTGTCTTCTTGGATCGTAATCATTTGTTGCCCATAGGTTGGAGAAGCATTTGCTGGATGTTAGACAGTTGAAAGTTCTGATATCTTTTGGTCGGACGTTTTCATATTTAACTATGGATGTAAGAGATAGGGAGATGCTTTGATAGAATAGAATCTGTCTTGTTGTCCACTGATGTGAAGACTCAAATCGCAGGAACCGCTTCTGCTCTTGATGAGACCAGTTACACCACACAGTCGCAGCCAAACCTGTTTACAACTTTCACAGTTTAGTGTTTTTCCAATTGACGTATAATTGATTTGCAATATTGTACTAGTTTCAGGATCACAGCTTAATTTTGGACAGACTTTGATTAGTGTGTAGGTGATAGTGTATACTCTGTGGGGTTGTCCATGTTTGTATTCAGCAGAGAGCGTGTACGCGTTGGTGCAGTGCCTCTGAATTAACACTGGGCATTCCTGTTGGTATGGTCTAGACAAGATAGCAAAATTCTAATTAATTCTAGTTAATCTTATGAAGATGGTGTTAAATGGTGATCTCTTTAACATCTGCTGTACATATATAATGGAGTAGGAAATGGCAACCCACTCCAGTATTCTTGCCTGGAGAATCCCATAGACAGAGGAGCCTGGAGGGCTATAGTCCATGGGGTTGCAAGAGTCGGACATGACTTAGCGACTAAACCACCACCACCACCACCATACATATATAAACAGTGTCACAATATTAAATATGTACAGACAACATATCATTATATATGTAATATGTGATATTATTTTATTAACCCATTAAAAATTCCTAAGAGGTAGATGGTCTCATAATATAAAAGAGGAAAGACCACAATGAACTGAATTACTTGTACTCCAGATAAGGTAGTACGTTACATGATACTAGAGAAACAAAAATGAATGGCTCACAATTGTCGACCTTAAGAGGCTATTATGTAGAGAAGATAGGCCACGTCTCACCTGCAAGATGGCGTGAGTACCATGAATGGTAGAGTGGTGATTAGGAAGCGGAATAGGCAGATGCAGCATGCTGCTCGTGTAAGGGCACCAGAAATAACTCCTGTGACGTAGACTGCTGTTTCTGTAAGCTTTTGCAGTTTCTGAGATGATTCACCTGAGCAAACAAGTGGCTTCTGTTTTCTGGAAATTTTCAGTGATAATTTGGCTGTGAAAGTGCCATTCCTATAAGAAGAAATGCATCTTTATTGAGGAATTTCCTATGCAAATACTGTCCTGATCTTTACCATGATAATACTGTACTAAACACAAAGAATTACTTTACCTTGTTCAGACTTAAACTCGCACTGGTCTCCGTGGATTTAACATTTTTCTTAAGTCACAGAACCATACACCCTCAGTTTGAAGGTACTGACTGGATGACTGATGTCAGTTCCTGGAAACAGGTCTTTAGTGTCTTCTGCAGATAATACTAGGAAATGACCGTAGGCGGTAGGTTGGATTTTTGTGTATACCAAATGGCCTTGCAGTGGCTTTTCGTTGCTCTTAGAGCAGAATTCAGGCTTCTTACCAGGAATCCGGATTCCTTCATGAACTGGCCCCTCTTGACTCTGCCTTAACTAAACATGCTCCCTGGTTCAGATCCTTGCACCTTGTATTCCTTCTTTCACCATGGTGAGTGTTTTCAATAACTTTTTTTTTTGGTGATTTATATGTTTATTACTTAAACCAGTCTTTCCCAGTGGGCTGAAAATTGCATAGGGGAAAGGATTTTGTTGTCAAAAACACTTTACAGTGATGTGTATAAATAAATTTGGAGACAGTCCTAATACAGTGACAGTTACTGGCAGATTTTATTCGCATATAAAGATCAAATTATTCAAAGTGTCTTCTGCTGAAGGCCCAAAGATACATGCATTCATACATTTTTAAACGTAGCCTACAATCCTAAGATATGATATATAAACATCTCTCAAGTATATTTAATACAGTAGTAGTAATTTACAGTATTTTTACATGAGTAGATGTTTGAGTCTCTAGAGTTTTGTTCTTAGGAAGCTAGAACTATTTTTCTGCTCCAAAGGGTTGCTGTTCTTTTGGGGAAATCAGCTTGAATTTATATCTTTTCCTTCTTAAGTAGGTACTTTTGCCTCAGTTTGGGTAGTTCAGTTTTATTCTCAAGTTATCATAACCCAGGCAAGAGCTAGGTTTTCAGGACTCTGGTATTTCCACCTTGTCAGTTAGTCCAGCAGTTATTTCTCTGGCAGTATTTCCTCTTATATTCATTAAAGCATAAATTAGAACATGTATCATTTAAAAAACTTCTCATGAGTATTTCTTGTGTATTTCATCTTCCTGTGAATAGTGATGGTGTGGTCCCTGCAGCCAGCTTGTGGAGTCTTGACTTGCTAAAAAACGAATTCAGCATGAAGTTGTTGCCAGAGGAGATTCAGCCAGATTGCCTATCTAAAGCTACCTCCCTGTTTGCTAGAGTCACCCCTCCCTTTAATAGTTCTCCTGTGCCCTGCCTTCTGATGGTTCTTGGTCATGGAGCTTGTAAAAATAACTTGCCTTCACCTGAATGTCTTCACACTGGGTTTTTCCTTGCTTTTTAAAGAGTTGATTTTCTTTTTTCCAGAAACTTGAGGGGTCCCAACCTTATAATCTGTTAAAAACTTTAGATATGTATTTCCTGGGTATTGAAGGATTTCTTTATATTATACTGAACAAGGCTTTATAAGAATCCCCACTTACCCATCCACATAAAGATCGTTTTTCAGTTGAAGACAGTTTTCTTTCCCTGACTTTTGTTTAAATATTTCTGCTGCTACTGCTGCTAAGTCGCTTCAGTCATGTCCGACTCTGTGCGACCCCATAGATGGCAGCCCACTGGGCTCTTCTGTCCCTGGGATTCTCCAGGCAAGAATACTGGAGTTGCCATTTCCTTCTCCAATGCATGAAAGTGAAAAGCGAAAGTGAAGTCGCTCAGTCGTGCCTGGCTCTTAGCAACCCCATGGACTGCAGCCTACCAGGCTTCTCCGTCCATGGGATTTTCCAGGCAAGAGTACTGGAGTGGCGTGCCATTAAATATTTATGGTGTTGTGTAAATCTCCTGCTTCATTATTATAAAGTTATATACAGATTCATTCATTCTCATACTTGTTCTCTCCCATTTACATTGTTTAGATGGATTCCTGTATGTAAAGGTACTTCTAACATAGTAGGCCTTCAGCGAGTTTTGGTTAAACTACATTGATTTGGTAAAACTCCTGTTTAGTTAAACAGGTTTATCAATCACCTGTGTGTGTGTGCTCAGTCACTCAGTCGTGTCCAACTCCTTGTGACCCCGTGATCTGTAGCCCACCAGGCCCCTCTGTCCATGGAATTTTTCAGGCAAGAATAGTGTAGTGGTTTGCCATCTCCTCCTTGAGGGGATCTTCCCTGCCCAGGGACTGGACCTCTGTCTCTGCATTGTCAGGTGGATTCTTTACCATTGTACCACCTGGAAATCCCCTGTTGATCACCTGCAGTGTGCTAAACACCGTGCAGGTTGCTGGTAATTGGGAGGGTGAATATTACCTTTGAGCATCTTGAGGTCTAGTGAGGCACACAGCTGACTTCTAGGACATGATATAAAGGAATAATTCATCAGTCACACAGTGAATTGTAAAGACCTTAAGCTGGGCCAGTTTTGGTGTTCCATAGTGTGTTTCCTTCTGGGCTGTGGCTGGTATGGAAGTTTTCTTTTTCCCTTCCCCCCTGTTTTATTTTTAAATAACAGTGTATTGGTGCTGCTTTTGTATAATAGTTCATTGTTAGAGACTGAATAGTAGTAAAAGACTAAGGTTTAATGAAAAAAGTCTGATGAAGAAAATAAAAACTGTAGGGCTACAGGTTGAATTAAAATAACTAAGAATGTCATTTAAAGTATGATAATAAGTATTTTGTATACAGTTTTCCAGAAAAAGAAGTTCTTTATCGAGTAACATCTATGGATTCTTAAGACTGGGAATGTGGCACACCTAATTTAAAGCTTCCTAAATTTTTTCATAAGTTTGACAGCAAAGGTGTTGGCTTTTTTCATTTTCTTTGTTTGTCTCAGTACACTGATGGTTTGTCTAGATAACGTACCCTCATGCTTGAATTATATCTAATTTAGGCCTACTAATTATGAGATATTATCTTTTTAAAAGAGTAGTGAAATAAAGACACATATTGTTTTGACTATAATTACATTTCAGAGACTGAAGTTAATGATGTTTAGTTTGTAGAATATGTTTTTATGTCCTTACTGACAGCACACACCAGTAATTTTATATGTATTTCATAAACCCCATGTCAGGTTAACAAATCCAGTTTATTTTATTATATATTGAACAAAATTACTCTTTCAATAAAATTTTACTTAATTTTGAGTTTCAAAAAGTAAATGTGGACATCTTTGTCATTTAAGCGTCAGCTTTCCTGAGTTGTTTTAGATAGAATTTGCTTCTTGGTTTCACTGATGAAGTGTCATGAATTATTGTGCAGAGAAAATGAGAAGGGAAGGGCAGTAGGGTTGCCAGAGAGAAGGAGATAACTGTTCTGGCTTAACTAGGACAGGCCTGGTTTTGTATGAACCGTCCTGAATGGGTATGTATTCAAGAGTCATGGCCTAACAAATGCCTTTGACTCTGTTTATTCCTCCTGAAGGACAAGCTGATGGCAGGGGAATCTTCCCAGGCCAGCTCAAGTGTTTGGGAAGGATACCCAAGTGCTGGCTCTGCAGTCCTTCCAGACACCTGGGGTCACGCTGGTATTGTTAATCAAGTCACTTCCCTCGTTGTGTACATCCAGTTCTCGCGTCAGAACCTAGAGCCAGTTAGAGCTCCACCGATGGCAACTGCTCTTGGCAAAGAGCTCAAATTTCCAGCACAGCATTTTGCTCTGATTGTTTTTCTAATCAAGAAGGTATGTGCTTATTATAAAGTTTAAGCAGTATGGAAGGGCATAAAGAAGAAAGCAAAAATATCTAAAATCTTACCACCCCAAGGTAATCACCTTTAATATTATCCATAATAGAAAAGTAATAGGCATTGAGATACTTTTCAACTTTATCTTTTAGTTCTAAGAAGACAAGCATGACATGGCACTTTGCTTCCTCCCCCATTAACAGCTTTATTGAACTTTACTTCATATACCATACAGTTTACCCATTTAAAGTGTACAATTCGGTGATTTTTAGTATACTCGTAGAAGTTCACAACTATCACTATAATCCGTTTTAGAGCAGTTTCATCACACCATTAAGCATTATCACCATCCTTACCCCCCGCTCCCCAGGTGGCATGGTAAAGAATCCACCTGCCAACCCACTGCCGTATTCTTGCCTGGGAAATCCTAGGGACAGAACAGCCTGTATAGCCCATGGGGTCACGAAGAGTCAGACATGAGTGAGCATCTGAGCATGCACACATGCTTACCTCGCCCCATTCCTTCATCCCTCCCAGCTCCTGGCAACCACTAATCTGTTTTCTGTCTCTCTATATTTGCCTGTTCTGTACACTTCATATAAATGGACTCATACAGCGTGTGCTCTTTTGTGACTGGCTTCTTAGCACGATTTTTTCACAGTTCGTCTCTTTTGTAGCACATGTCATGCGTGGCAGTTTGAAAAGTAAATCATTAGCACATATTCATGGATCTAGGGATACTTTCTAAGTCTTTAACAGCTGAGTTTCTCATTTTAGCAATTTATTTTCTTGTGTTAAAGTTGTATACAGTGAAAGTAATGATTAATTCTGAACATTTTTAAAATAAATAGGTTATAACCAAAGCAGAAAGGCTTCCTCATACTTTTTATAAAACCCAACATTTTAAAATGTGGTAAACTGTGTAGAATAGAATCATGTAGTGGTTTTCTGTGTCAGATTGACTGTATATAGAGAAGAGAGCTGGACCATTTGTGAAATCTCTTAGGTGTTATTGTCCTGGCTCCCAGGCTCCTTGGCTGGGCGTTTTTCTTGCCCAGCGTTGTCCTGCCTTCACTTTCACCCCCATATCCAAGAGCATTAGCTTAGAAACTTCATACTTTTTTTTTTTAACTTCATGCTTTTTTGATTCTCTTCTGTTACAAAAGTAGGGAAGAACAGACATGGTCTTTGAAAACTTCTGTGTTACCCTTTTAGAGTGTAAACAGGTTTCTTAGTTAAAAGAATTTCACCTCTTTACTTAAGGATAAGGGAACGAAATTGTATGAATTTCCTTAAGAATGACTTGACGTGTTCTCATATTATTAGATGCTGCCTCTCATCCCCAGATGAGCCTGGCCCATGGAATTGGGTCCCTTTGTACTTATATCCGTCCTCCCTCTTCTCCCTCCCACTTCGCCTAATATTAATGTTGCCTAAAACTTTTAAGTCTAGGCAGATTCTTCACATTTCTTAGAAAATTTAGTATTACCCAATTTTATATTTATACTTATTATCTCCTCTCAAATTTTTGAAGTGAATAATCTTTAAAAACATAGGTAATTAATAAAACTTGAAACAGGAAAATTTTTGAAGTGAATAATCTTTAAAAACATAGGTAATTAATAAAACTTGAAACAGGAAATAAGAATGCCTAGTAAAGGAGGGAGAAATAATTCTTTCAGTTGTCTGGGGACTAATAGTAACTCCTGGTGTTGACTACCAGAAAGTTCTAATTTTCAAAAAGGGAGCATACTGGTTGACCAAGGAGATCACAGACAGAAGACATCCGCATAGGAGGAGCGTACAGCTCGTTTGAGAATTTAAAAGGCCAGTGTACCTGGAGTGTAGAAACAGGGTATGAGGTGGATGAGTTAGGGAACAGTTACATCATGGGGAGAAAGCCCTGGATTTTGGCATTAATCTTTAGATCAGTGGAAAGCTGTTGAAGAGGTTTTACTAAGGGAGATGATTTGATCTGGTTAATAACTAATACTGAGGTGTTACTGGTTTCTGTTGGAGGGGAGAGGTATGGCAATCAGGATGAACAGATTAATTAGGTGATGCCATGTATAGTCTAGTGATAGTGATGGTGTACGTCGCTTCTGTCGTGTCTGACTCTTTGCGACCCCGTGAACTGTAGCCCACCAGGCTCCTCTGGCCATGGAATTCTCAAGGCAAGCATACTGAATTGGGTTGCCATTCCCTTCTCCAGGGGGTCTTCCCGACCCAAGGATCGAACCTGAGTCTCCCACATTGCAGGCAGAATCTTTACCTTTTAAGCCACAAGGGAAGCCCCATGTAAAATAGTCTAGGCTGGTGTATTTTATGTCCCTAAATGCATGTGTATTTATAGTTTATGTTTAGTATTGACATGTTGAATACATTATAAAATGTGAAATTATAGAAATGTAAAAAGAATGAGGGAAAATGAACGGAAGCAGAAGTACTATTTTCTTTCCCATCCCAGGGTATGATCAGTATTCTGGGATATGAACCCCACTTTGCAAACCGAAAGATCCTGCATCAAAACAAGAGACCGTGGAACATGAACAGTGACAGTGGAGACGGTTTGGAGAGAGAAATGCAGAGATTGTGTTCACAGGACTTGGAAATAGGTTAAATAGTAGTAACAGGGGGAAAGGAATTCCCAGGTGGCTCAAGAACCCATCTGCCAGTGCAAGAGCCACAGGAGACTCAGCTTTACTCTCTGGGTTGGGGAGATTCCCCTGGAGGAGGAAATGGCAGCCCGCTCCAGTGTTCTTGCTGGAATAATCCCAGCCTGGAGGGCTCCTTCCATGGGGTCACGAAGAGTAGGACACCGCTGAGCACACAATAGAAAGAGGTGAAGAGAGCCCTGGATGTCTGGTTTGCATACCTGAATAGATTAGAGAGTTAACCAGATGATTAGTAATGAGCTAATCATCTTTGTTAAAGCATTCTGCCTGAACGTGCTGCTTCCTCTGAGCATATTCTTACTAATTTCTTAGGAAGGAAGGACGGGGTGGGGTGGCGGTTGGGGGGATGGAGGTGGTAAGGTTATTGATGGACAGGCCTTGATGTATGCTCAGGAGGAAGAAGCAGAGAAATGAATGTTGGACATGAGTTACTCTCGCCTTTGGAAGTGTCATATAGACCCTGCAGCTTGACTCTTCGGTTTCTTTAGCTGGAGGCAGTCACTCACTCCACATCCAAAGGGCTTGCAAAACAGGTGTTGGAATGATGCTGTTGCCAAAGCCTGATCAATTATCAGCAATTCATCAACTGTGAGCAGTCATCGTCATGCTTGCTTAGAAAGAAAGAAAATGCGTTTGAGGCCCTAATTTAGGGGAGCACTAAAGAAATGAAGAGGGGTGGGGAAACTCAGTCATACAAACAGTTTTACCTAAGACTCAGTAATTTAGAAAAAGAGAGCGGTGGTATTTTTTTCACTTGTGACTATGGACATGTGATGTTTCATTTTCTGAGATATGTAAGATTTTCCTGTGTTAAAAACTACATGTATTTCAAAACAATTTGAAATTCTTTTGAAAATGTTTTAAAATACCACTTTAAAAATACCACACTTTGAGTAAAATTTACCATTTGTAAGTCTCATGTCGTTTAGCACAGTGCCCTGCAGATAGAGTACTTTTTTCCTCCCATTTCTATTGAGGTATAATTGACAAAATTGTAAGATGTTTACAGTGTACATCATGATGATTTGATACATGTATAAGTTGTGAAAGGATTTCTTCCATCTGGTTAGTGCAGCTATTGCATATTTATCTTTTTTGTTTGGTTGATTGGTGGTTTTGTTTTGTTAAGAACATTTATGTTCTTTTCTCAGAAAATTTCAGTTATACAGTACAGTGTTATCAACTATGTTTTACATTAGATCTTCAGCCTTTATTCATTTTATAATTAAGAATGTGTACCCTTTTACCAGCCTATTATCGATCCACCCCACTCCCCAGCCTCTGGCAATTACTCTTCTACTCTCTGTTTCTGTGAATTTAGCTTTTTTAGGTTCCACATCCAGGTGATTCCATGCGGTCTTTTCTTTGTCCAGCTTATCGCAGTTAGCATAATACCTTCAAGATCCATCCATATTGCTGCTAATAATAGGATTTCCTTTTTTCTATGGCTGAACAATATTGGAGTGTGTGCATATTGATATATATATTAATATACATAGTGTATCTTCTTTATCCATTCATCTGTTAATGAACACTTAGGTTGTTTTGTACATCAAGTTTTGTGACTGTTGCTGCACTGAACATGGGAATGCAGATTATTTCTTCAGTTTCCTGTGTTCAGTTCTTTTGGGAATATACCGAGAAGTGGGATTTCTGGGTTATATGGTAGTTCTGTTGTTAATTTTGGGGGAAATTTCAATATTGCTTTCCGTAGTGTTTGCCCCAGTTTATACTTCACGGTACCTACTTTTTGAAGACAGGCAACCATACCACACTGCAGTGTCTTCCTCCATTCTATTCTAGATGTATTAGAACAAACACAAGCACGTTTGCTTTCAGTCAGTTCAGTTCAGTCGCTCAGTCGTGTCCAACTCTTTGTGGCTCCGTGGACTGCAGCATGCCAGGCTTCCCTGTCCATCACCAACTCCCAGAGCTTACTCGAACTCATGTCCATTGAGTCAGTGATGCCATCCAACCATCTCATCCTCTGTCATCCCCTTCTCCTCCCACCTTCAGTCTTTCCCAGCCTCAGGGTCTTTTTGCAGTGAGTCGGTTCTTCCCATCAGGTGGCCAAAGTATTGGAGTTTCAGCTTCAGCATCAGTCCTTCCAATGAACACCCAGGACTGATCTCCTTTAGGATGGACTGGTTGGATCTCCTTGCAGTCCAAGGGACTCTTAAGAGTCTTCGCCAACACCACAGTTCAAAAGCATCAATTCTTTGGTGCTCAGCTTTCTTTATAGTCCAACTCTCACATCCATACATGACTTGAAAAACCATAGCCTTGACTAGACGGACCTTTGTTGGCAGAGTGAGGTCTCTGCTTTTTAACATGCTTTCCTGCCCTCTCACAACTGCTGACAGTAGCTCTTTGCAGTCATGAGGATGATAACCTGGGCCCTCATGGGAGCCACTGCTAATTTGGGTGCTGGTGCTGTGCTCACTCAACAGACCAGCTTTCCAGAGAGCACAAACCAAATGAAAACCAGGTCTAAGCAAACTTTCATCATTTAATCCTCAGAAAAAATGCTGAGATGGGCAGTATCCTCATTACAAAGTACTTTGAGATTAATTGCTGTGACAGTGGAAACCTCTACGGTTAAAAATGTGAATATTAAGAATCTACTATACTAATTCTATATAGCAGTAACAGTAATACTGATCAAGTGACATCTTGTCATTTTCTCCTACTAGTATCTCACCCAAGGTTTCTGTACTACCCTGCTGGTACAAAACACCTAACAATAAAGTATGGTAAAGGGTGGAGAAAGCCTGAGGGATAGCTGTTTTACAAACTATTAGAAATGCATGAACAACCATGACAAGACTATTTCACGATCGGTGTAGCTAATAGAGATGGGTCATTTTTCTTTTCTTGAAGTCTAACACAGAGGTTAAATTTTGCTTTTTTGATACATCTTAACCTCCTCAGTTTGTGTTTTCCTTTAGGGTCCATTCTTATTTCTCTAAGCCCTGAGCCTATGCAGATTTAAAGAGAAATGTCCCTTTTTTCTTTTTCTAACTGAATTTCTTAAATCCAAACACTGAATGTTCTTTTCCCATATTCTGTGCTCCTCCCTCAGTTGAGCAAAGAGTCAGCAGCATCAGTATTAGGCAGGAAGTGCTGTTAGCCTTATGTATATGATAGAATGAATAATTTAGTATCTTCGGGAAATGCAAACTGCAGTAGAACTCAATCTAGCTTATCAGAATTTAGATCAGTACTTTACAGGATGGTATGAAGTAAAAGTCGGTAGGAAAAAGATGTTTAAAGATACCAGGTTGCATAGAATATTGCATAATTGTTTAAGTTGTCACGAGATTGGGAGTTTTGTGTCTTATGTGGTAATAATGTTTTACTGCATTCTGACAAATGTCAGATGACTTTTTGCCAAAATGATTGGTAATGGAATGTGGCAGTTTCTTTGCTGTCAGAGACGAGATAATTTCTCAGGTTATTCCTGTAAGTTTTTAATATTTTTATTTTTTAATCCTTTAAATATAAATGAAAGGAACTGAAAGGTAAAACCTGAAGACTAGGCATGTTTATTTAATAAAGGCTTTATAGAAGTAGTCATTTACAGACATCGGTAAGACAGATTTTTTTTTTTAAGTCTAAACTTAAAATATAATTATTGAAAATATTCTAAATGGTTTATCATCTTTGGCATGATCTGATTAGGTTAGTAGACATTTTATATGTGTGCCTGTGGTCTTTTTTTATGTCATTACTGTAAATAATTGTGCATGCTACTTTAATAATAATTGATTGGGTGGGTGGAAATACTTAGCAAAGGTGACATTCATTAGTCTTGTTTGTGTTTAAAAAATCTGCTGTATTTAATATCTTTAAAGCAAGGTTTAAACTTAATTGGATTGGATTAAATCTGATTTCTATAAATGATAAAGATTTTCTTGATTATTTAAGATTTATTACCGTTTGCAGGTGTGTATTCTTAAAATATAAATTGGTTTGGTTCTGATTCTATGCAGACATTTTTTAGTTAGCATATATTGCATTATTAAAGAATACAGTTTTAAGGGAAATCGAAAATACTGTCTTGTTTGCCTTTCTGCAGTCTTTCTTAAGTCAGTATATTTTTAACTTGTTCACTGTTTCTTGATTAATACTGATTGGAAGAGAAAATCTTTCCCAAGCTGAGAAGAATTTCTGTAGTATCTTATAGAAAAGTATTGATGTAAAGTTTTGAATGGTATTAATGTAAAACTAAAAGAAATTTAGGTTTGCTTTTCCCACCCTAATTTTGAGTGTCACCTTGCTTTTATAAAAGCCTTTTCATAAATTATCACCTCCTCCCCATTGAATTTTTTCACTTAAAGAGAATTTATCTCGTTAATACTCAAAATTTTAGTGTAGATAGCCTAAATACTAAATGGCCTTTTGATGTGGCCACACATTTTTAGTAAGATTTCTTTTCAAATGTGTATGCATATACACATTTGAAGAAAAAAGGAAAAATAAAATGTGGCTTGATAAAACAATAGTTTTGATGTTTTTTAAAGTGAAAAATGAAGATATTCTTACTTTACATCAGTGAATATGTAACACTTTAATTGCTGGAGGCTGTTTAAAATGGCTCTGGTCTTTTTCAACTAGGAGAAATGAGTTCAGCTCATGTTAAGCTAATCATAAGCATTTCCCTTAAATTTTGTTCAGCTGCAAATTCTTTTAAATGAGCAATACTGAAAGAGGGTGACTATCATGAAATTAACTAATGGCCAAAGGTTTGACTCCCTGTATCTCAGATCCATTTACGTTTTAAGATAAATTGTAAAATGCAAATTGATGCATTCTCTGATTGTGTAACTCAGGAAATAATTAAGCTTTAAGTGCATCATTTGATCTATCTGTGGCTTATTATAGGGTTTTTCCACCAAAAAAAAAAAACCACATAAAATTTTTTGAAAAAATTATGTTACAGAGGATACGTTTGTATTAATTACAGAGTTTCCAGAATGAGGGTCTAGCTAGGACGTATGTATAATACGTTTTGAACCTTTCAAAGCACCTTTTAGTTTATGTGAAGTTCTTCAGATGGCCCCGTTGTCTTTTGAAGCTTCTAACACCAAGGTGTCTGTTGCAGCCCAGAGCAAGGTTACTGCTACCCAGGACAGCACTAATTTGCGATGTATTTTCTGTGGTAAGCAACATTATGTTTACATTACTTTTTCAAGCTGTGGTGCATACTACTTGCGCATTTCCATAACTTTTGTTTCCTTAGGCCATGGTCTGGTTTGTGGAATTTGGGATATACAGCAAGCTACTGTTTTATGTTGTGATATTTGTTGTGGTTCATGTAGGTGATTTGGTCAGCTTTTGTTTGAGTTGGCTTCCTAGTGACGATTTAGTTAAAATTAGGATCTCAGAACTAATTCTTGTTCACTTCTTCCAACATGAATGAGAGGGGTTTTTGTTTGTTCATTTTTGTTTTTAACTATTTTGTTTGAGAGCAGTCTTTTAAATTAGAGTTTTAGAGGGAAAGTTTTATCCATCTTACTATGATATCAGGAATGTAACTGGGATTTACTGGAAGGGAGCTTTTGCTTAGCTTGAATTAGTTTCCAAATGTACATGTTGTGAGGCAGCTGTGAGCTCTTTCATGCTTTGATAGGTTGATTTCTGATTGACAGCCTCCTTGATTCAGTAGGTTAGATATCTGTGGCTTAGGAGTGAATTTAGGCTTATAGTGTGTTTTCTTTCACTCTCACGCCCATATACACATGTGTGCACATATATGTGTTGTTTGCATGGACAAATCAGTTATGTCACTTAGCCTTTTTTCCACATTACAGTTAATCAAGTATATGCATATCCTTCTTACACTAGGATATATCTGCATATGTAAACATTTACACACACACATAGACATACATCTGAATTCCTTTTAGTCTCATTTGATTCCAAAACTTTGGTTTTGAAAACCCCAGTTCAAAAAGTGACTTTTAAATCTTAAAGGCGCAGCATCCCTCCCTCCTTTGACTCAGATATGCCTTTTTGACTACTGTATATCTTAACTGGCCGGATTATTTTATGAGAGATAGAATGATAAATACTACTAAAATTTTATATGAACAGTTCAGCTGTGTATCTTTATTTTATCCACGTGACACAGAGTTTTTGATATACTCCTTCAGTACTACTATTGTTTCTTTACCTATAAAGAGAATTGTTTTAAGGTTGATATACTTGCTGGTTTAGGCAAGGAAATATGTGTTATAATTTGCCCCCGAAAATGAAAATTCTGATGCATTCCTTAATCACCTGAGGTTTTATTTTATGATTGTTCCAGGTGACAGTTATAGGAGTGGGCCTGTCATGCAGCCCTGTATAAACGCTTCACTCCATCTCATATTCCTCAGTTAATCGTTGCAGATTAAGTGTTTAATTAGTAACTTTTAATTTTGATTTTTCTGCCTCCTCCTGGGGGTTCTTCCAGGCCATCTTTTGGACCAGCTGCGAGTGTGATTGTTCTTGTTTGTGTCATTAGGACTCTGTAGCTCTTTTTGAAAACTTACTTGGTGTTCTATACTTTGCTACTTAATATGTGGGGTTTCACATGCAGAATAATAGATAGAGCTTATCCAGTTGCAGAATAATAGAGTTTACCCAGTTGCAGAGAAAAGATTTGGCTTTCATAAAGGTGAATTTTTTAAGCTATAAAATATGTGTTAAAAAGCAAATTTCCCCCATTATTACCTTTGATTGATTTAACTGTGTGCAAACAATATAATTACCACATTGCTAAGTTTAAACTTGATTGTATTGTGCATAATAACACTTATTTGTCTTTTAGTCCTGTGTTTTTAAATAGTCTGTGGCTAAGTGTGAAACAAGATATGTGAAAATTAGAACGTGACAATAAGTGAAATGTGCTTTAGCCAAAACTCTGTACTAAAGTCAAGACTGAAATGCCATTCATTCCTGGTTTAGAGAGATGTTCTGTCCTGATTTCCGTCATTTATAAGTTACTGTGTCAGCGACATGGACACATTTCCTTTATTAGAATCAGTGATTTACATACTTTGCTACATGAATCCTAGCCAGGACACATTAGGACCAACTATTGTCTCTGGCTCTGGTAATAAAGCAGAAAAAAACTTAACTCTCATATAGCTACTGTTCTTTATGATATTAGAGTAGGGACAAAGCAGGTTCACTTGTCTCTTCTCCCTTTTCCCTCCAAAAGAACTGTTGACTATCCTGTGATGCTCCTAAAATGTTGTTACTTAACCCATTTGTTAGTAAACTACCTTTTTTTTTTTGGCATTCTATGAGAACACAGATACTCATGTAGACATATGACCTGTGTGGAGTAACCAGTAGTTGTATTACAGAAAGTACAGTGGCAGCTGACAGCCTTGTACTCTTTAACGGCTGCTTCATGTTGTGTGGTGCCTTTGGTATAGTTTACCAACTGTGTAACCCAGTAGAGTGTTGGACAAGAAGAAAGAATGTAATTGTGTACCTAAAGTTCATAATTTACCTAGAACTCTTATTTGATCTCCCAGTACATTTATATTATTTTTAAATGCACATAAATTTCAGTGTGCTTGTTAATTGTCAGTTGACCGTATTGATAAAGAGGAAACAAAATAACCAGATTAAATATGGATGTGAGAAAATGCTGGGGGAGGAGGCTTCTCCTTTTCTGTTCCCACCCCCACCCCTTTTAAAGAAAGTTTTTGCAAAGATAACCCATTATCACCAAGAGCCATGTAGAAAAGAATTTTAGAGTGTTTTTTAGTTGTTCTTGGATTCCTCCCATTTAAAAAGGATCTTCCTTGTTGTAAACTGTTTTTATAATTAGCAATATTAGCCAGAAAATATTATGCACATTTTTTAAAGCTCCTTTTAAAACAAGTTTGCTGAGTAAACTTAAAACTCAAAACTTAAAAAAAAAATCCAAATTAGACCTTTCTCACATTCAGATTTTTTTCTCGAGTTATATCAGACTTCCGTTAGTTTAATTTAAAAAACCTTTAAATGAAATCAGCAGGATTGAGTTGAGGTATTGACATCTTTCTCTTTGTGTTGAAACTTAATATCGAGAGATTTTAATTGATGAATTTAATCTATTAATATTATTGTTACAATAATAATTATAGTGCCTGGTATAGATGTGTTAGGATCAAATTTGAGATTAATGCCAAACAAATCTGACATTCACCTGATTATTTGAGCTGCATGAGGTTTTAACTTAAATATCCAAACATTATTTTTGAAAATAGTTAAACCATGATGGTCTTATGAGTTGACCATGCTAAATACTCACATTTAATATTTTTTTGATGAATATAACTTTGTAAATACTGCCTCCGACTAGTTTATATATTTTCAAAAGTATCCACCCACCTTGTTTGTCCCCTTCCTCCAGCCAGAAGAGACAAGTAATGTACACTGAACATTAGCGTGTGGCTTAATGTGGCAGTCTATTTTTGTATCATTATCTTGATATCAGAAAGGAGAGAATTCCACTCTGTTTACTAGACACTATATATCTTCATTTATGCAAACATTTAAATGCATTTTTAATTTTAGAAGCTTTTTGATTTTTTGTTGTTGCTGTTACTGATGACATGGAATTAATATATTTTTATATTTCCTTTATGTGGCTCTTAAAATAGCAGAGACTTTTAGGAAATCTAGTGAAGTATCATTGCAGTTGTCATCTAATTTGTCTTCAGAGGACAAATTAAATGATTAAAAACATGTAAAGAGATGAGGGAAAAATTAGTAGGTAAGTTCAGATCAAATTATTTTTTTACACTTGGGATATAACAAGTACTGTATTACATTCTAATGAACCTTATCGTTCTCTTTGTGAAATCTCCACTAGTATAAAATAGATACTTGGGGCTGTTAACTCAGATTTACAAGAATTTATTAACTGTCTTTTATACTAGTGGTCTATAAAAACACTTTCAAAATATCTGCCAGGGCCCTTTGCTAGCACACTAGAATTCACAAATATGTATAGCATTATCATTATGCATATATTTCTCTCCAAGAGTGAAAGATAACTACTATTTCTTTATTCTCTTCTTTACTGGATTAAATTCAAGATTGTTCTATTATAACTATAAGCATTGTATATTAGGTCCAGTATTTTATTTATCTCATTTTGTGACAGTTTTTATATCCAGTGACATTAAAATGTCCCATTGTTTAGTGGCCTTCTTTATGAGATGCTAAAAATGGGTCTGCATTTTATATGACATGGGAATGAATGGTCATTAGTTTCTCATGACAGAATCGTGTTGGTTTGAATGCAGGTTTTTTGTTCTGTTTTACCCCAAGTGAAAAATTATTGCAGTTATCTCTGTTACATTAAAAGTTCAGATAAGTAGATTAATTATATGTGAAAGTTTAGCAAATGTTTGTTTTCACCAGTGCTGGAAATGCCAGGCCGTTAAATAAGAATGGCAACTTAAAGTGGGCAAGTTTGATAAATGCATTAGCGTGCATCAGTCTAGTAATAAGGTTCTCATGCTTTCTCTCTCCTGTTTTTCATTTCCAGTGTTCTATTTAGGTGAGTTTTTGAATTCTGATTTTTCATTTAAGTTCTCCCTCTCCACTTCATGAATAAGTACCCCCAAGAGAATGTCTCATTGTCTTAGAAAATGTCAAGCTTAGGTGCCTATTCAGATGCTCATTGAACACTTGTTTTACTCAAGCTCTTCATATATAAATGTTTATTTTTCCTTTATTGTTGATGTTTTCCATTTGTTTCAAGTAAGCCTTCTGGAAATAATGACAGTATTTTGTTGCAGTCTTTCATTTGCTGTGTGTTATATGAAGCTTATATTTTATTTTGCTAAACAAAAAGAAGATACATTTGTAATTATGTGATGGTTTTATGTTATTCTCATGATTTTACCTCCTCTATCCAGCACAATATAAAGATAATGTTCATTTGTAATGTTTCCCTCCCTTTTTAGGGCCAACATTGCCTAGACAAAATTCACAACTACCTGCCCAAGTTCAGAATGGCCCATCACAAGAAGAATTGGAAATTCAAAGAAGGTAAATTCTCAGGTTATTACTTGCCCCTGTCTACTGCAGAAGACCAGTCTGTAAACGTCTGATATTGAAAGTAGATTGTGTCTCATCATGAAATGTGTACTGTTAAGACTTAAAGACATTTTTATAGCTGTTATAAATTAATCTGTGATCATTACGGCTGTCAAGTGACTAATTTGGAAGCTTGAAATAGTGTTGACTGTATAAGGCATTGGACATTAGACAGGACTTAGTAATGAAGTGTATAGTCATTCTGATTTTGATTAAACTGCTGGTTTAATGAAATCAATAATATTATCTTCATTATTTTCAGTGCAGTGTAGAAATACATTTGAAATTATAATACAGCTTCATCTAGGGATTTTTTTTTTTGAATTAGCAAAATAGTCTCTCATTATAAGCTACTTTATAACAAAACAGTTTTATAAAGTTCAGGTACAATCAGTAACTAAAATTGAGCTAGTCAAACCAGGTGTCCTGCTTAAACAAAGGAAAACTTTTTTTGGAGATGTTGATGTTGCTTTTGGTTACTAGTAGATTACCCCTGTTTTGTTCTGGAAATTGATAGCCATCATGTAGATGGAATTTTCCAGTTGAAAGGCATTTGCTCCATGGCAGGCCAGTGTATTTTATTGTTGTCTTTGATTTGGACCTCACATTTGAGACATTCTTTATATTCTTTATCTTATCTTAATATATGTGCCATGTTTCCCTGACGGATGGTCAGGGGATCTCTTGCTGTGGTTCTTTGTTGGTTACTTTGCTGTGTAACTACTTAGTCCTTGAAGAATGCCCTCCAGGATCTCCCAAAATGAGTTTTGTTTTGGACCGTCTGTATCTTCAGATAGTTCCAGAAAATAGCCTCCACATGTGGTGAAACTCTGTCTGCCCTTTAGAGTGATGCTGTGACAGATATGAATAAAATGAGTTTCTGTAGAAATAAAATTGAAAGGACATAATCATTTCAGTTCTATGTTGAAAGTTTTAAACATACTAGGATAAGTCTAACAGAAATTGTAATGATCTGTCTCTCACACACACGAAAAGAAAAGTAGTTAATAAAAAATGATCATAGGGGACTTCCCTAGTGGTCCAGTGGTTAAGACTCTGTCTTTGCACTGCAGGGGGCACATGTTTGATCCCTGGCCAGGAAACTAACATCCCAAGTATTAGGAGTAGTAGATTCTTCCTAGCCTTTGTTAGCCTTTGTTAGATTCTTCTACAAAGGCTGGGAAGAACTGCAAAGGCTAGGAAGAACCAGGAGAAAACCCTGAACATAGTACATAATCTTTGGGTGATACAAAGTTGGCAAGCAAGCAGTCCCAGACACAGTTGCTGGAGGCCAGGACAGTAGAGGATAGAGACAGAAGCCATCTGCTAGTACTGCTGACTCGTTCAGGGTCACAGGTGGGACATCTGCTTTGCACAGGGCTGTCAAGAACTTGCAGCACACAGTTTTAGTTGGAAATGAGTATTTTAAGTGAATTTTTAGAAATTGTTACTGGAACACCATGCCTCGTATATTTTTTCTCTTTTCAAAGTGTTCATCTGAACTTGAAGTTTTTCTCTTTGTATATGAGTAGATACTTTAGAGTTTGAAAATTGAAGATGTTTACATTACTTGTTTAGTTGAAGACTTGAACTCAGTCATTTTGAAGCATGAAATCCAAACTTCTGAAAAGTTCATATAAATTTTATGTTTTTTGTCCACAGTCACGCATAGACTGCTTTCTCCTTCCACATGACACCAACCAATTTCCTTCTCTCTCCAGTATTTATTTCATCTTCATTCCTTTTCTTCATTCTCCACCCACTTCCTTTTTATTCTTATGAAATCTGCCTGTGTCTCCACAGATGTACTGGACATGCTGCTTCCATCATTTACTTAGACTAGTCTTCTCTTAAGAGTACCACTTCTCTTTCTTCCTTTTGATACTTTAGAATCTCTTTTTGCTAACCCTTCTCCTTTTCTCTCCTTTTTGTACCTCTTTGTTTTCTTACGTAAGGTTTTGTTTTTTCTTTCTGATGGTTTTTCTTTCTGATGGTTTTTCTTTCAAATTGATGGTTTGGTTGGGTCTTGTAGTTTTATGCTGGCGGCTTCAAAATCTACAGCTCCTAATTATCCAGTAGAGATCTAGACCCATATTTCCAGTGAAATGGAGTAGTGTCATGGGTCCTTTTTGAGAGCTGGACGGAAGTGGTGAACTACTGCCTCCTTCTATCCTGTCCCCCCCACAGACACACCCTTCAGATATGTGTGTGTGATTGTGCACACGTCTGCCCTTACATGGTCCAGAGGATCACAGACCCCCTTAATTCCAACAATGGATGCTCAGTGAGAATTCCTGTTGTAGAGCTCATCCACCTGGGTGGGTATCCCACTGATGCCTCATTTGTAATGTACATTCCTTCTGTCTCATATTTCTCCCAGAATTGCTGCGTGGAAAGTCTGTAATTATCTTCGTTCATGGTATCTGTTCAAGTACAGTTCGTCCTTTCTTTCTCTAAAAGCCTGTTGGGTTTACTGTTCTAATATTCTCATTGGTAGTAGGTTTCTCCAGTGTTTATTCTCTTATATACTACTATAGATTTGACTTTCTAGTTTTTCTGTCTTTAACCTAGATCCCTTTCAGCTATTCCTACTTTATTACTGCCAGATTAATTTTTTTTATTAAACTTTTTTTGCTCAAACAGTACAGGAGGGTCTCAAGTTAGGGAGGGTAATCTGCTGCACAGTTGTGCCTTCCCTCATATTAATCACCAGATTTAAACATTTTTAACCATTTCTACCTTAAGTTCTTTTGATGAGTTCTTCCATAATAATTTGTTTATATTTCTATTTTTTGATTAGTCACATTACAGAGAGTAGCTATTGAATCTTTGCTATGAGAAATGAAGATTTGTTTACTTCCCCTGCCAATTATGAGTAGTTATTATTTTTAGTTCCTCTTGGGCTTTGCTGATAGCTCAGCAGTAAAGAATTTGCCTGACAGTGCAGAAGACACAGGTTCGATCCCTGGAGAAAGAAATGTCAGCTGACTCCAGTATTCTTGCCTGGAGAATTTAATGGACAGAGGAGCCTGGCGGATCGCAGAGAGTCACATACAACTGAATGACTAGACAACGACAGCCTTAGACAATATGTCTTAACTCCTAACTCTGTAAGAGGAGTGCAGCAGTTCTGCACATCCCGCTGCCCCCTTTCTTCCGTTCTGCAACCTAGCTTTGGCAGACACATCATCTTTTTTATTATTTTCAAGGTTTATACATTTGCAGTCTTTCTGTTACTGTTATTAAATTTTTGTCTTTATGTTGTAGGTGATCTTTTTCCCCCCTTCCTGGAATCCATTTAACCTTCTTAGTAACCACAGTAGTCTGAGTTTTCACCAAGATGTGATTAGATTAGGTTTTGGGGTCCTCCCCTATTTATTAAGCTCAATACTTAGTGGACTGTTTCTGTTTGGGAAGACAGCCACAGCTCCTAATTTTTAAGAAATTTTAATTTCTTAAACCATTTCCTTCTGTTTCTTCTGTTCTCTTTTTGGGGAACTCCTACTGATCAAATGCTGGGCCTCCTGAGTTATTTCCTTATGATGCTTGTGTTTTCTCATTTCCTGCCTCTGTTTCTTTGTTCTGTATTCTTAGTGATATTTTTAAAGATATTTATTTATTTATGGCTACATCAGATCTTAGCTGTGGTGTACAGGTTTAGGAGTGCATGGGCTCTGTAATTTGTGTTGCACAGGCTTAGTTGCTCTTAGGCATATGAGATCTTAGTTCCCTGACCAGGGGTTGAACCTTTGTCCCTTGCATTGGCAGGAGGATTCTTAATCACTGGACCACCAGGGAAGTCCCTTCTTGGTGATATTTTTAACTGTGCATTCTAGACCAGAACTGTCCAGTAGAAATAGAAGCTACATGTTCAATTAAAACTTTGCTAGTAGCCATACTAGCAGAAGTGAAAAGAAACATAAAGTTATTTTTAATGATTAGGGAGCAGAGGGATGACTGGTGCATTTTCTTCAGATAATGTGTGTGTTTCTCGTCAGCTTGAGTATGGTTGTGTTTCACACTCCCATTCTCTCTTATCTGCTCATCTCAAGTTAGGTCTTCCCCAGCTTCTTCTCATGTCTGCTTCAGCCATCCTCCTTGTGTGTTCTGGACTCTGGATGCCTCCACTCTTCAGTCCAGTTGTGTTAAAGGCCAAGTGTTTTGTTCTAAGTGCTTACAGTACATGAAGGTGAGGAGCGGTGGACAAAAAGCCTCACCCTAATCAGAGAATAGAGGGAATGTGGCATGGTGTAATAGAAGGTGGTCAGTGCTGTGGGGAGAAGTAGAGCTGAATAAAGGGAATATATGTTGCAGGAAGGCAGGGGAAGTGGTTATAACTTTAAAGAGGTTGGTTGGAGTACATCTTCTAGAAATGAACAGAAGGAGTTAGCGGAGTAGATGTCTGGGTAAGTGCATTGCAGCAGAGAGAATGGTTCTGCAAAGCCTTAACACAGGACTGTGTTCGCCTGTGTAGGGAGGAACAAGGAGATGTTGAGGTTTTAGCTGAGAGAACAGGAGCAAAAAAGGAGAGTGTATCATGCAGGACCTTAAAGGCAATTATAAAGAGTTTATCTTCTATTCTGAGAGAAATGAAGTACCCATTGGATGATTTTGATGGGAATGATCTGGCTTAAAATTTTAACAGAATTAGTCTGGCTGCTCTAATTCTGTTAATTATGGGATTCCCTGGTGGCTCAGATGGTAAACAGTCTGCCTGCGATGCGAGGGAACAGTGTTCTATCCCTGAGTCAGGAAGATCCCTCGGAGAAGGAAATGGCACCCCACTCCAGTGTTCTTGCCTGGAGAATCCCAGGGACGGAGGAGCCTAGTGGGCTGCCGTCTATAGGGTCGCACAGAGTCGGACACGACTGAAGCGACTTAGCAGCAGCAGCAGCAGTGGGAAGGATGAGATTAGTATGAACTGAAACAGGCGAGACTGAGTAGATTTTTGGGGGAGAGATCAGATGAATTTTGAAAATGCTACACTTCAAGTAGTGATGTTGACTAGGTAGTTCGATGTACTAGTCTGTAGAAACTGGGAAAGAATTCTAGACATGTAACTCCTCCCTACCCTTTCTGTCTTCCGAAAATTTGATGATAAATTGGGTCCACGAAAGACCACTCAGTGTAATTTCCTACTTTGTAATGGGTTTGTTTATGCACACTTTTGATTCCATTAGAATTCTGGAGTGGGGAAAGATAGTATGACTGGTCCAATCTGCTGACTTGAATAAGAGTCCAGGCACTCCTGTCACTCGGCTGCCTACATTCCTGGTGGCCAGCTCTCCTGACACCCAGTTCAGTTCTTTGGCCTGGAGAGCCCCTCCATGTGTCTCTTTCCTCTGTATGACTGTTTCTACACCATACTCTGTTTTTCCCTCTGCGCTTCCCTGAGTAGCATTTTACCTCTTCTGTCCTGCCCTTCTTATTCTTTCTATCTTACCATTTTTCTGTAGACTCTTCTCCAGGTATTTTAATGATTTTCTTTTCTGAACTCCTACAATTTAACCACACCCTTTTTATGTTTTATTGTTTGTTATTTTACGTATGAGTCTTAATCTCTACAGTAAACATTGTTGGCTATTTGAGAGTAGGGACCTGAGTAAAGTTTTTAATAAAAAGCTATGGTACTGAATTCATTTACATGTAGGTGTTGGGACATAACAGGCAGAAAATAGGAGTTCATAAGGTTGTTGGGACCGTTAAGTAAGATAATACACACTATTTTCATGCTGCCTGGGCTCTTCCGTCTGTGCTCTAAGAGCCAGTGGGAGGTATTCCTGACGAAATGTTCTCTGAGCTGTGCCTTGAAGAGGGAGTGAAGTAGGAATCTGAATCTGATTTCTGAAGAATCTGCTTTTGTTTGGGACAGTCCATTGGACATTGAGGAGCTTCAGTTGCATTTTAGGGACATCAGTTGTACAATGTAAAGACAAGGAATGGCCATCTGCTTTCTGGTTTCTGCAGTTTTGTTGATGAGTGATGTTACAAATTGAATAGTGTCTCCCAAGAAATCCACTACCTCAAAATGTAACTTTTTGGAAATAGAGTTGTTAGTTACAATGAGGTCATACTCGAGTGAGATGGACCCCCTTTGTCCACAGTGACTGGTGTCCTTATAAAAAGATGAGAAAGTTACAGAAACAAGATAATCATGTGAAGACACAGAGGGCACCATGTAAAGACGGAGACAGAGACTACAGTGATCCTTCTGCAAGGCAAGGAATGCCAAGAATTACCGGGCTTCTGAGAAGGAAGAGGAAGGCATGGACAAGACTCTTCCCCTGGGGCCCTTAGAGGGAACCGGCCCTGCTGACACCTTGATCGCAGACTTTAACCTCATACTGGGGGAGTGAATTTCTGTTGTTTTAAGCCACCTGGTGTGTGGCCTTTATTATGGTAACCATAGAAACCAATATAGGTGGTCACTAACTTAGTAGACCAGCAAAAGCTAAACTTGATGCACGACAGAGAAGAGGAGATGTGGGTGAGAGGCCGTACTGGAGGGGGGATGAGTGAAAGCCGCCCTTGCTCCGTTGCCGTCATTGGCAGCCAGACCTGTAGAACTCAGGTGAGGAAGAAGAGTCCTCAGAAGAGTCCTCCTCCAGAAACTTGCTCAGCCAAGAGAAAAACCAAAGATGTTGACATCCAGGGTCTTTCCCCGTGAAGCTCATTTTTTTAAGGCCTTCTGAATCAGCTTTAGTACTGCTTATAAATGTGAGTGGACAGCCAGGGATCTTCATGTCTTTAAGGACAACTTCTACAACATGAAGACAGATCAAAACAAACAAAAAAATTGATACTGGAGGAAATAGATATAATAACAGGGAACAGAAGAAAACCTAAAAATATACTGTCATAGCTTCAGAGAACTAAGAACATATTTCATCCATAAAGCAAACATTTGTAGCTATTTTAGACTTCCCTGATATTCCAGAGATATTGCTCTCCTAATGTGGCAGGAAGTGGGAAGTGGGTTTGATCCCTGGTCAGGGAACTGGATCCCACATGGCAGAGCTTAAAGATTCCATATACTGAAACCAAGACCTTATACAGGAAGAAAAATATGTGTGTGTATCTATATACAAATATGTATATAGATACTTGTATCTATATGCAATATAGATATACACATATATATATTTTAAAAAGAATGAGTGTAAGGAAATGTACTTGGAAAATTTTTTCGAAACAGCGTTAATTTTAATAATAGGAGGTTTGAGAAATAAGATTGAGGCAGTTGTCCTGAAAATAGCAGTAAAAGAGATAGTGTATGAGTATATAGTGTATGAGATAGTACATGAGGGGAAAAAAATAAAGATCAGATTAGGTAGCACCCCATCCAAATAATAGGAATTTTAGGAGAAGAAAGAACAAAAATGTGAGGAAATGGAACCTGCAAACAAATAATATAAGGAACTTTTCCTGAAATTCAGTGGCCTGGTCATGGTCAGGGGTGCTGACTTCTTCTGAAAAGGGCCAGACAGTGAAGGACCTAGACTTTGTGGGCCACAGGGTCACTGTGCCATTAGTTATCTCTACCCCGGTAGCTTTGTGAGATGGGCCAAAATTTTCTGGGGGAAAGAAAAAGAGTAAGCAAACAAACAAAAATAGATCACCTGATAATATTTGACCCCGTTGAGAGGGTCTAGAGTTCTGATGGAGAGTTTGGGGTAGGTATGGAAAAAAGAATCAAATTCTGAAAATAGCCATTTTTAACACCACTGTTAAGAAAGGAGTTGTTCTGGAAAGTAAATACGGTCAGCATGAGTCAGTTAAGTGGCTGCTGATGTATCCAAAGTGCCGTCATGACTTTATTGGCAGAATAAGGAAGGTGAGATTTTTAGGAGGGTTAGAGAGTCTGGGAATTAAATCATTTATGTAGTACTAAGTCAGGAGATAACTTCTAAATCTGAAAGACTAAGAAGTATTAGTTCCAAACAAATATATTCGTTAGAAACATAAATATCAAATGTGTTAAATGTAGTTGTTTCTGGGGAGAGAAATCAGAAGTGATGAAGAGTTGAGAAGAGGATTAGTGTGTTGGATTCAGTTCAGTTGCTCAGTCATGTCTGACTCTGCAACCCCATGGACTGCAGCATGCCAGGCTTCCCTGTCCATCTCCCAGAGCTTGCTCAGACTCGGATCTGTCAAGTTGGTGATGCCATCCAACCATCTGATCCTCTGTCATCCCCTTTTCCTCCTGCCTTCAATCTTTCCCAGCATCAGGATCTTATCCAATGAATCAACTCTTTGCATCAGATGGCCAAAGTATTAGAGCTTCAGCTTCAGCATCAGTCCTTCCAGTGAATATTAAGGACTGATTTCCTTTAAGATGGACTGGTTGGATCTCTGCTATCCAAGGGACTCTTAAGAGTCTTCTCCAGCACCACAGTTCAAAAGCATCAATTCTTCGATGCTCAGCTTTCTTTATGGTCCAACTCTCACATCCATACATGACCACAGGAAAAACCATAGCTTTGACTAGATGGACTGTTGTTGACAAAGTAATGTTTCTCCTTTTTAATATGCTTTCTAGTTTGGTCATAGCTTTTCTTCCAAGGAGCAAGCATCTTTTAATTTCATGGCTGCAGTCACCATCTGCAGTGATTTGGAGCCCCCCCCAAAATAAAGTCTGTCACTGTTTCTACTGTTTCCCCATCTATTTGCCATGAAGTGATGGGACTGGATGCCATGATCTTCCTTTTTGAATGTGGAGTTTTAAGCCAGCTTTTTCACTCTCCTCTTTCACTTTCATCAAGAAGTTCTTTAATTCCTCTTTGCTTTCTACCATAGGGTGGTGTCATCTGTATATCTGAGTTTATTGATATTTCTCCTGAGAATCTTGATTCCAGCTTGTGCTTCATCCATTCTGACATTTTGCATGATGTACTCTGCATAGAAGTTGAATAATCAGGGTGACAAAATACAGCCTTAATGTACTCCTTTCCCAATTTGGAACCAGTCTGTTGTTCCATGTCTGGTTCTAACCATTGCTTCTTGACTTGCATACAGATTTCTCAGGAGGCAGGTCAGGTGGTCTGGTATTCCCATCTCTTGAAGAATTTTCCACAGTTTGTTGTGATCCATACAGTCAAAGGGTTTGGTGTAGTCAAGAAAGCAAAAGTAGCTGTTTTTCTGGAACTTGCTTCCTTTTTCTGTGATCCAACAGATGTTGGCAATTTGATCCCTGGTTCCTCTGCCTCTTCTAAATCCAACTTGAACATCTGGAAGTTCATGGTTCATGTACTGTTGAAGCCTGGCTTGGAGAATTTTGAGCATTACTTTGCCAGTGTATGAGATGAGTGCAATTGTGCAGTAGTTTGAGCATTCTTTGGCATTGCCTCTCTTTGGGATTGGAATGAAAATTGACCTTTTCCAGTCCTGTGGCCACTGTTGAGTTTTCCAAATTTGCTGGCATATTGAGTGCAGCACTTTCACAGCATCATCTTTTAGGATTTGAAATAGCTCAACGGGAATTCCATCATCTCCACTAGCTTTGTTTGTAGTCATGCTTCCTAAGGCCCACTTGACTTCTCATTCCAGGATGTCTAGCTCTAGGTGAGTGATCACACCATCATGGTTATCTGGATCATGAATATCTTTTTTGTATAGTTCTTCTGTGTATTCTTACCACCTCTTCTTCATATCTTCTGCTTCTGTTAAGTCCATACCATTTCTGTCCTTTATTGTACCCATCCTTTCATGAAATGTTCCCTTAGTATCTCTAATTTTCTTGAAGAGATCTCTAGTTTTTCCCATTCTGTTGCTTCCTTCCATTTCTTTGCATTGATCGCTGAGGAGGGCTTTCTTATCTCTCCTTGCTGTTCTTTCGAACTCTGCATTCAGATGGGTATATCGTTCATTTTCTCCTTTACCTTTTGCTTCTCTTCTTTTCCCAGCCATTTGTAAGGCCTCCCCAGACCCCCATTTTGCCTTTTTTGCATTTCTTTTTCTTGGGGATCTTGGGGATGGTCTTGATCCTTGCCTCATGTACAATGTCTCGTACCTCCGTCCTTGGTTCTTCAGGCACTCTGTTAAATCTAATCCCTTGAATATGTGTCTCTTCCGCTGTATAATCATAAGGGATTTGATTTCGGTCATACCTGAATGGTCTAGTGGTTTTCCCTACTTTCTTAAATCTGATTTTGGCAATAAGGAGCTTATTATCTGAGCCGCAGTCAGCTCCCGTTCTTGTTTTTGCTGACTGTATAGAGCTTCTCTATCTTCGGCTGCAAAGAGTATAATCAGTCTGATTTCAGTATTGATCTGGTGATGTCCATGTGTAGAGTCATCTTTTGTGTTGTTGGAAGAGGGTATTTGCTATGACTAGTGCATTCTCTTGAGAAAACTCTGTTACCTTTGCCCTGTTTCATTTGGTACTCCTAGGCCGAACTTGCCTGTTACTCCAGGTATCTCAACTTCCTACTTTTACATTCCAGTCCCCTGTGATGAAAAGGACATGAGCATGGCTCATAGTTTCATTGAGTTAGACGAGGCTGTGATCCATGCCATCAGTTTGGTTAGCTTTCCGCGAGTGTTGGATTAGTGTTTTATTATAAACTTTGTAACACTTTGACCTTTTAAACTATTTTATAAGTTTAATGTTAAAATTTTTCATGAGGGTTAAATTGAGTTGACAGAATGAATGTTTACCTTAGATGTTAAATCGTATTAGTCCAATACTTTTGCTATAGTAAGATGATGATAGTATAGTTTTCTATTCATATTTTGTGTGTCATTTGTTAATACCAATTTCTGATTCCTACTCATACTATTAATTTGGCTTCCTTGGCTGACTGATGAAAAAACATATTCTAAGAAACATGAGTCAGTCCTATGTCAGTCTCAGCATAGAACTTAATTTAGTTAGTATCTATAAATAGTTTACAAATCATCACTACTACCTGAAAGTTATAAGAGGGGAGTAATAACCCCAGCGCAGAAGCAGGAGTTGCAACGATGAGAGTGTACTGTCCTCAGGTTAGCCTTCAGAGGCAGGATGGACCAAGAGTGGACCGCCTTCTCTTGTGAGTATTGTCTCCTGTCTCAGGAGTTTTATAATATTAAAAACTTTATTATCTTGTTTAGTTTTATCCATTGTTTGTTTGTTTACTAATAGAGATTTGCAATGCCCACATTTTATTTATGCAGTTTTATTTTCTGTCAAATGTTAATAGCATTAGTGTTACTGAATGTTAGCAACCTGGAGCATTTTTCCTGATCCACCCTCCTACTTCATTATGTTGAAATTTAAATTACTTTTCATTTACCTAGTGCTATTTTTTTGATACATAAGGCTGAATGAAATGTATTTTCAAATTTTTATATAGATTTTGCTTGCTGTAAGAAAAATAAGTCTTTGAGTTAACATAAACTAAATATGTGTTCAAGTATATAAAAAAGCTGTTGATCTTATTGTTGCCTGGTGCTTTGTGCATTCTCTTTATATTTGGGGATAACTCTTCTCGGGAAGAAATAGATATTTTGGTGGTGGGAAGAATTTTTCCCGATAGTTTTAAATGCTCTTTATGGCTATAATATTAGTCATTTGCACTGTTTTTTTTTTTTTTAATGAAAAAATATATTTTCTCAGAAACTTTTAAATTGCTGTAAAATGCATGTCCAAAAGAAAAATTAGTCTCCAGAATGTTTCCATCATTCAGAATTAGGGCCTGTGTACTTTGAAAAAATTTTCAGTTGGAAACAGTCATTTGTAGTCAGAACTCTGGGAAGAAGAACCATGTGCATTTCCAGGGTGTGAGCTGGCTGTGATATTTCTAAGAAAAGCAGAGTTTATAAATTTGGAAACTGTCCCCCTAAAAAGATATACAAATGTCTTGCTTTAGAAGTCAAAACATGAAAGTCAGTAGATTTATATATACCATCCAGTTTAGGTGGGAATTATTCATTCCACTGTGGATTTGTAAGCCTGAGATTTTGACACACAACTTGGGAAAATAGGTTTAGATGTGTTTCTTTTCAGTGAGCAGACTAAAAATTGGAGACTTCAAACACTTTTTCTTTCTTGCATCTTTTTTCCTTTCAAATCAAAAAAATGAATAACAGAATCTCCTGGCGCTGTAGGAACCGCCTACTTCAGTCTTCTGTCAGTGAACTTGGATGATCTTTCCGGCATTGTGCTCTTTTCTTACATCAGTATATTCCTTTTCTTTCATAGCCTGAAAACTCAGATATTATGACGTGTGGAACTGTTCTTTTAAGTCAGGGTACATTGGTTGTTAATGCCATTATTTAATAATTCTTTCAGATTCACTTTACTCATACCTGGCCTTCCACCTGTGCTTTAAGCTTATTTTTCGTGTTAAAAGTGGTCTAGAGAAGCGGCCATTAACTGGGGGGTTAAAAAAAAAACCCAAGAATTTGGATGAGAGATGAAATGTAGTCTTAGAGTACTATGTGTTTCAGCTGTGAACAGCGTTTACATTATCATGTTAATAATGTAAACTCTGAATGAATATTGATATAACCAAAAATCAGTATTTTCCCATGGCTATATTGAGAAAAGCCTGTGTGTGGTGAGGGAGTTGCGAGAGATATCTTATGTCAGTAGACATATTTTATAAAATTAAAATATGAAAAGAACTGACATATCTAAAGAAACAGCCAAAAGAGTTGACAGTAATTATCTCTGATCTGTTGGAAACTGAGATGGGAGGGTTGGAGCAGTGAACTGCTGCTTTTTTCTTACAGACTTTAAAAACTACGTGCTTGTATTATTTTGATGGAATAAAATGAAAGAGGTAGCACAGGATTTTAACAGAGCCTAAATATTGAATATTTTAATCATATATCTTAGTACAGCTACATTAAAAGTTAAATACTTTCCCCTAGCTTCTGTTTTCAAATATATTCTAATTAGAATAATATGGGTATATCTTTTGTCTTCTGGACCCAGTAGGCTGTTTAGAGTATTACATTTAATATGCTCTTATTTTTTGATGAGTGTTGTGTATTTCAAATGCAATATAAGCCCTAGCTGAGTTTATTCATTAGATGCCGGTTATTCAAAAATAATAATTTTGTCTTATTATTAAAAACATTCTTCTGAATACACCTTATTTCTTGCCCTCATCCCTACAGTGATATTGTTATCCCTTAGAAACTTTGGCAGCTAGTATTTTATCAAATAGTAGAATGAAGTCAGTAATGTACCCTAAAAATCAGATTTTATTATTTGTCAGTATTTTTAAGCAGCTATTTCTCATAAGCAGGACTACCCTATGTGTCTTCTGTTTTTCTCCTGCATTTACTGAGTATGGTGATCTGTCCAGAAAGAAGCTCTGTATTTTTGTGCTAATAGGAGAGGGCTTGGACTTTTCTTTTTGTTTATCAATTAAGGAAACATGAAAGGTAGAGATTTATGGAAAGATTTTATTGGTTTATTGATACTGCTGGGAGGAATGAAAAACAGCATACACATTTCTGTCATGTAGCAGCACTTCCTCTAGTCAGAACCCAGTCAGCTTATCAGTCAGTCCAGGGAAAGTCTCAGTTTGAAATTCCCAAATAATTATTACTATAGCTCACATTTATTGAATGTTCTTATGCTCCAGGTACTTATTAAAGAGCTTTCACGATACTATCTCATTTCATCTTCCCGCCAATGCTTTGGAATATTTTATGTGTAAGATGAATATAACCTTTTATTTTAAATCTTAGGGCAGGTTAATTTTTATAGCAGTTTAATCATTTAAGTTGAGCTGGATACTTGGAGACATCTAAAGCAAACTATTTTAGAGCCACACGCAGGAGGCTTCTGCAGGTTTTAGTGTAATTGCAGATATTTTTATAGTCATCATTTGAAGTCCTAGAGTTGAGATTTTTAGTCAAATTGAATATAAATACTGAGACATTCTATACTTCCTTAGATAAGGAGAATTTTGACTTTTTCTAATTTAATGAAGCATTGATAGGATTGAAAGCATAGGTATAGGCATAAAGGGTAAATTTAACAAAGTGATTCTAAAATTTACCTAGAAAGAGTTAAATATCTAAGAATCATCTAGAAAAACTCAAAAAGAAGAGTAATAAGAATGGCTTCATCCTAGTAAATATTAAAGTATACTTTCGGCATCAAAGCATCAAGATGTTAGTGCCTTGCCAGACAAGCAGATCCATGCCCCAGAACATTCTGGAAGTTCAGTAATGCACATGTAGAGGTGACATCTTAAATCAGGGCTGTAAACTGTTCAATAATAGGTGCTGTGATATAGGTCACTTCTTCACATGTTAAGCCCAAGACGAATTTCATATGAACTAAGGCTTTTATTGTAAAAAATAAAAGTATGAAAAGAAAGTGTTAGCAACTATATAATCTTTTTTGTGGGACAAGGCTGCCTAAGAAGGGTATCGAAAGCAGGTTACATAAAGGAATAATATTACTTGATTTTCTATATAAAATTAAAAGCCATATTACAAAACAACACTTTTAAAATCAAAGACATAAAGCCATAATAAAAGTTAATACCTATGACCAATGTGTGGCAAAGCATTGTTACCTTTAATATAGAAAAGAACCTTTCAAAGAAGTATGGAGTATTAACTCTCCCAAGAAAGCTGATCAAGGAACATATGCAGTCAATACTAATATAAAAATCAGTAAACAAATTGTAAAATATTTAACATCAGAAGTAATTAAATAAATGAAAATTGTTATATGATATCAATCATATTAGCAGAGATTAGAAACAATGATAGTGTTCAGTGTTAGTGAAAGGAAAGAAAAGTGGATATTCTCATATACTGTTGGACTGCTGCTGCTGCTGCTAAGTCACTTCAGTCGTGTCCGACTCTGTGTGACCCCATAGACGGCAGCCCACTAGGCTCCCCACTGCTGGCGAGTGTTAATTGGCACCACCATTGCTGAAGACAATTTGGAACTGTATATCAAAAATCTCGATATTTATATATTTTCATCTAGCAAATCTGTGTGGATGGTGATGCTTAAGAAGCAGTTAGAAAACGGTTCAAAGATACGTGAGGATAAATGTTTATTGCCATATTAGTAATAGTATTAGGCTAACATATTGTACCATAGGAGACTGCTCAAACTGAACAACTGAACAGTGGAATACTACACCGGCATGAAAAGTAAAGGTGCAAAATTTTACTTAGTGCGTTAAATACCTTTTACAATATATCAAGTGGGAGAGAGGAAAACAGATTTTTTTTTTTTTTGGTTTATATTCCTCATATTCCTCATGTATTTTTACATGAGGAAAAGTCTGGAAGCATGAATGCCAAAATGTTAATTTTACTGACCTCTGGATATGACACTTAATATGATTTAAAATTTATTTCTTCTCTTGGTTTTTCCCCATTCACCAAACTTTTATTGAGCTATTGCTGTTACTAGCCATTGTATTTTCTGATATGATAAAGTATAATTTGTACAATGAAAATTTGATGTCATTTTAGGAAGGTAATTACAAATTAGAAATATTTTCATTAAATGAAATAATGTCTTGGTCTTTAAAGTGGTATGTTCAGTTACTCGTTTCTTTGGACCACTTTATTCAGGAAAAGTGCAGGATAAAATGTGACATTAGTTTAATGTCCTGAAACAGCGAAAATGATCCTAGTAAGAGAAATTTTTTCATTTGTATGTACCATAAGCTGTCTCTACTGAACATAGTCCTTCTTCACTTGGAAGGAGAGATGTTGATTGCATGGTCTACACCGCTTTGTATTTAAATCAGAAATAAGGTTCTTGTAGGTTCATTGTGAAAAGAATGGGTTTTCATTGTGAGTAGCCATAATTGCCTACTGTTTACTTTCTTAATTTCAGGCAACTACAAGAGCAGCAACGACAAAAGGAGCTGGAGCGGGAAAGGCTGGAGAGAGAAAGAATGGAGAGGGAGAGGATGGAGAGGGAGAGGCTAGAAAGGGAGAGGCTGGAGAGAGAGCGGCTGGAGCAGGAGCAGCTGGAGCGGGAGCGCCAGGAGCGGGAGCGCCAGGATCGCCTGGAGCGGGAGCGCCAGGAGCGGGAGAGGCTGGAGAGGCTGGACCGGGAACGGCAGGAACGAGAGCGGCAGGAGCAGCTAGAGAGGGAGCAGCTGGAGTGGGAGCGAGAGCGGAGGATATCAAATGCCGGTAAGAAGTTTACAGACTGTTCTGTGTTCCTGATGTCTGAGCTTGGTGGTGTTTGGTGGAGTCATAAATTAGGAAGAATATTTAGCATTTGAGATTCTTGGGATGAAGCAGTACGATTCGAAATTAGAAAAAATATGTGGCGATTGCTACTTTATCTTTTTTTTTTTTAATTTCTCTCTGTGTTGCTTTTATTGCTTGGAGACCTAAAGCTCTTGGAAAATTTTATTCTGGCATTCTAATTCTTCTAACTGCCTATAAATTGGCTATAAAGTGTAAATTATTTTCATGGGAAATTTTTTTGTGTTAGATGAATTTGGGATATATTTCCCTTTTGAGGTTGCTTCAATTTTCTTGAATACTGTAGCTATCCAGAAATTTGCTTGATTGTGTTCTCAAGTTTTTGAAGGAGGAATTAAAAACAGCAAGTTAAAAAATACCATCTCTAAAGCTGACTAGTAATGTAAACATATTTTAATATTGTGAAAAATTAGTGAAAATTACTAAATATGATGGAATTTTATTGAAGGATGTATGGGTAAAGATATGACTAAAAATTCGAGGTATTTTGACATTCATTAAAATTAACATTTATTATAGGATTTAACAATTTTTCTATTCCATATGATCTATATCTAAATTCTCAATGTGGGTTGATTAAATATTGATTGGTTTGTTGGGTTAATTCATTTGTTTTGATTGCCTAGTTATTTTCTGGGATTATAGTCAACATAACTTTTCCACAAATGATCATTGAATTTGGAGGCTTCTAGCCCTTACTGATGAACTTTTTGCTAGTTTCTCTATTATTTTTAAAAAGCAATTTATTCTTTGTGATCTTATTCATGTAATGTTAATGTCCTTTCAGTGGATAAAATAATGAAGGTTAAGACGACTGTATTTTTTTGCTGTAAAAATAAGCTAATCAGTTTGATTTACTGATCTGTTACTTGATTTAAAAAAAACATACTGTCTTTTGGATCTAAATATTTATAAGTTAAAACGTTCTTGAGTGAAGTCAGGTATTTGCACATGTGCTTTAATTCTCTGGAACTAACTGTAGTCTACGTTTGTACATTTTGTCTGAATGCTGGTTTTGTGGCTTTACTAGCTCCCTTTTTCTCTCTCCTTTTTTATCCTGTCTTTCGCCGCTGCTTTCTACCTCTGTCCAGCTCCATCCTCCGACAGCTCCCTGTATAGCGCTCCACTTCCTGAGTATGCCAGTTGCCAGCCTCCTTCAGCACCTCCTCCATCATACGCTAAAGTCATCTCAGCTCCAGTGTCAGAGGCCACTCCTGAATACGCTGTAGTGACCGCTTTGCCACCTACTTCCACACCCCCTACACCACCACTTCGACACTCCGCGACACGTTTTGCGACATCTCTAGGTTCAGCCTTCCACCCCGTTCTTCCCCACTATGCTACAGTTCCTCGTCCTCTGAACAAAAACTCTCGACCTTCTTCTCCTGTGAACACACCCTCTCCTCAGCCTCCAGCTACGAAGCCCTGTGCCTGGCCGACTTCCAATTTCTCACCCCTCCCTCCATCTCCTCCAGTAATGATTAGCAGCCCCCCAGGCAAAGCCACGGGTCCAAGGCCTGTCCTCCCCATTTGTGTTTCTTCTCCTGTGCCCCCGATGCCCCCCTCACCAACAGCGCCCAACGGGCTGCTTGACTCTGTCCCGCACCCCGTGTCTCCGCCGCCTACCTCAGGGCCAGCAGCGCCGCCGCCACCGCCGCCACTGCCTTCCCTGGCACCACTCTCACACTGTGGATCTCAAGCTTCTCCTCCTCCGCCTCCGAGCACCCCTCTTGCCTCAACTCCCTCATCCAAGCCTAGTGTTCTCCCTTCTCCCTCTGCAGCTGCCCCTGCCTCTGTGGAGACTCCTCTAAACTCTGTGCTGGGAGACTCCTCTGCTCCTGAGCCAGGCTTGCAGGCAGCCTCTCAGCCGGCCGAGACTCCAGCCCAGCAGGGTAAGGCTTCCCTGATCGCGACTAACCGCTAAGCCCTTGAAAATGTTCCACCCCAGACAGCTTCACTTCCCTAGAAGAATGGGGAGGATGATTTTGAAAAAGTTGAAGGTGGGTTTCTTTCTGTTGGATTGATTGCATTTGGAGGATCAGTAGGAGGAGTTTCCCTGTTGAGCTAGATTTGGGTTTTTGTGCAGTGTTGGAGGTGTTTTTCCGTGTTTCAGGGTCTCTGTACATTTCTCTGAATAATCACTGGGAAAACATTACTAGACACATTAATCCACACAATAAATATATAGTCAAACGTGTCTTCCTTTAATTTCTGGGAAATACAGAAATTATGTTTAGTGCCCAACTGTAGTCATTAGATCTGTGTCATCCAGGAGTCTCCTCTGGGACAGTTCTTATCTTGGACCCTGTTTCTTTTTGGCCCCTCCTGTATGCATTGGGCTTCTCATATCAGACTTCCAGGGGTGGCTGCCACCCTAAACCATGGGGAGCATCCCAACTTTGCACACGCTGGGGAGAGGGCAGTCGTGACGTTTGCCCCAAAGGATTCCATGGTCGGGATTGTAAGCCTATAGGGATAGTTGGGAGATGGTAGCATCCTCTACAGTCATCCCCCTACTCCCCATGCTCGAACTTTGCTGTCTCAGTGACAGGGAAGGGAGGTGTAATCTTCTAGGTATGGATTATTCCTAAGTAGAGAAGGACCTCGTTCTGTAAGTAAATAAAAAGATTCCTAGCAATCACTCCCTTTTTAAAATAGGATTTAATTAGAAATTCAGGAAGGAATATGACAAATTTGTACTTACGAAGGAGTTTTATAGTCTGGATTTAAGCACATCTTAAAAAAAAAATCTTAGTTCTAGGGGTCTTGTTATCTCCGTATATATATTTTTCATGTTGACTTGCTGAATTTTGTTTAAACGCTGCATCAGAATTCTAGTAGATGCAGTTCAGTATCACTGTGAAAGTAGTGCTGGACAAAAGAGGCACAGTTTGACACGGTCAGTCACCCCACCTCCTGTATCCTCAGAGTTCTGTTGGAAGATTGACAGCCTAGCACAGTTTTTCTTCCAGGAGTTCGTCGTTTCAGCTTGTGTCACTGTTCAAAGTTACCAGTTTTGAAAAACTCAACCTCCCAATATGCAAATAGCATTTTATTTGTCCTAAAACAGCCCTTTAAGGCTTCAAGGAAGCGGGAAGGACCTACAGGGTCGGCCTCCGGATTCTCCTTCTTATCCACTACTTTGTGATTTTACAAGACCTGGACATTCTCCCACCCCCATCTTCTGGGCTAAAACTCTGTACAAGTTCTGTTGTCTCCTGGTTGTTTTAATAAAGTAAGGATTCCTTTGCTTCAGTTAGTCTCAACACTCTTGATACACTGTATTTAAGTATGGAGTATTTTTGAGATGCTGGAGCCTGGGACCTGCCCTTCTTTCATGGTCTCGATTCAGCCATTTTGGAAAGCAAGTAAACTATATGTTTCATTAGTGTAAGATTTATTATCTCAACTCCGAAGGTTTGTCCAGGTTATTTTGGATCTGTTATTTCAAATAACACTAATAGCCGAACTACACATACATTTCTCTTTTCAGTGATGCTACCTCCATCCCGACCTTTATAAGCATTTAATTTACTAAATCCCCATGAATGAAAAAAAAAACCCTAATTAGACCATCTGTTTCAAAGTTCTGTTACTAAAACTCTACGTTTAAGTAGTTAGCTTAAGATTTGGCTTTAAATTTTAGCATTTTTTAAAAAATATTTTTTGTATCTTTTTAATACTGACTTGGATTTTAACTTATGTAAATTGAGCTCATAAATTTGTGATAAATGTTTAATTTAGCATGTCACTCTACATGCCTTTCCTCCTGAGATAGTGTAACGTGGCTCTATCATTGACAGTCTTAACATTTCTTTCTCTCAGGCATTGTCTTGGGACCACCTGCACCTCCACCCCCTCCTCCACTCCCGCCAGGTCCTGCCCAGGCACCAGCCATACTCCCTCCTCCCCCAGGACCACCTCCACCCCCTCCACTCCCATCCTCAGGGCCTCCGCCCCCGCCTCCTCCACCACCTCTTCCCAATCAAGTACCCCCTCCTCCTCCTCCACCTCCTGCTCCTCCCCTCCCTGCATCTGGATTTTTTTCGGGATCCATGTCTGAAGACAATCGCCCTTTAACTGGACTTGCAGCTGCAATTGCTGGAGCAAAACTTAGGAAAGTGTCACGGGTAAATGGATTTCCTAATTTATTATATTTCTTATGTGTGTCTGATTCTGTCTCAGCATCTAAAATATTGAAATTATTGTATTCTCACTGTATGAACCCTGTGTTATTAACTTCATTCACTAAAAAAATTTGAAATAACTTAAGTTGCAAGAATAGTGTAAATTCATTACTCGGATTGACCACTAAACATTTTACCATATTTATTCTTCGTATATGTTTTCTTCTGCATAAACTCACACACTCTTTCTGTCTGAATTCAGGATAGATCAGAGACACTATGCTCCTATTTCTCTAAATACTGAAGTGTGTATTTTGTAAGAAGAACATTCACCCACATGACCACAGTATAATTATCAAAATCAGGAAATTTAATTGATACAATGCTACATAATCTACAAATCTATTAAAGTTTCACCTGTTGTCCAATGATGTCTTTTATGGCAATTTTTTTCCTATTCCAGGGTCACTCCTGTTACGTTTTGTTGTGATATCTATTTAATTTACTTTAAAATGTAATAATTCCTAATTTTCCTCTTTTCATGATACTGACATTTTTGAAGACAATAATTAAGTATTTTGTAGATCTGATATATCTCTAAGATTTGATTGAGGTTATGCATTTTGGGGGACAGGTTTTGCAATTTTTACCACCAAAGTGATACATCCTTTTCAATGCCTTATACAAGGAGACATGTGATAGCATGTTATGCCATTACTGGTTATATTAGCTTTGATAAAACTTCACTGATACATAAAATTACTCCATTGGTTCTTAAGGTTTAAAAATAATACCTAGATGTTTTTATTGAAATTAATGTGGATATATCCTTCTGTTTTGAATGTAATATATTAATAAAAGATTGATATATTAGGATTGCCCCACATAGGAGTTTACTATGTGTTTGTATTCTCATCAAGATGGAAGATGCCTCTTTCCCAAGCGGAGGGAACACCACTGGTGTGAATTCAGCCTCGTCTAAAACAGATACAGGTCGTGGAAATGGACCCCTTCCTTTAGGGGGTAGTGGTTTAATGGAAGAAATGAGTGCCCTGCTGGCCAGGAGGTGAGTGAGAAATTACGTGGGTGTGTCCAGAATTGAAAGAATTGTGTTAATTTTGTTCTAAGTATAATTTAACGAGATGCAGGCCTTCCTTTTTGGTATAGTTTTAAACTGTTACATGATTTGTTTTAATTTTTTTATCTGATGTACCTTCTCCTTTTTCCTAGGAGAAGAATTGCTGAAAAGGGATCAACGATAGAAACAGAACAAAAAGAAGACAAAAATGTAAGTTAATAAGAAAGAGTCTACTTCATGAGGACTTCCCTAGCAGTCCAATGGCTGAGACTCCATGCTGCCACTGCAGGGGATACAGGTTGATCCCTGGTCTGAGAACAAAGATCCCACATGCCAAGTGGTGTGAGCAAAAAATAAATAAAAATTAAAATAGTCTGCTGCACCTGAAAATGTGAGATTCAAGTATAGCTCATGTCAAAGATTAGTTTGAATTTAATTAATTTCAACTAACAATATTTATTTTTAACTCTTCAGATATTAAAAATGGCATCACTTTTTATATATTTTTAATGACATTCTTAGTAAAATGGGTTGAATGTGTATAGTTAGGGGAAAATTACTGGAATTCTTACTTATATTTAATTATGTACCTAAGCCTGCCTTTAAAGGAGTGAAGGACTTTTTCCTGGGTTTTTAAAATATCTGAGAGTTTCCTTTTCCTTTCATTTAAAAATGAAGGAATTTGACCAAATACCGGTGGTTATTAGCTGTGCCCTCTCTTCCATTCAGCAGCACATTGGCAAGTGTGGTTCTCATTGAGTGTGCAGGTCTCAGTGAGAACACACGAGGAAGGGAGCCCCGAGGAACTGCAGTGTGGGAGGGAGGAGTTTGGAGGTGGGGCTGCTAGGATACATGAAAAAGTCTAAACTTAGAGCAGAAGAGAGAAGAGACCGATGAAGGCAAAAGTGGGAAATGGCCGAAGGTATAAAGCACCAAATGTATACAGCAGGTTTCTAGAAGGTATAAAGCACCAAATGTATACAGCAGGTTTCTAGAAGATACGATGTTATTAATATGTATTTCTGTATGTTTAGGAAGACTCAGAGCCTGTATCTTCTAAGGCCTCTTCAACAACTACACCTGGTAAGTTCAGGGGATACATTTTCATCTTTATGAACTTTATCTAAATATTAGTACTTCCCAATTAAAAAAATTCTCCCTTTCCCCATGTTTAGATTAAGTGACTGCTTAGCTACTAAAATGTTAAAATTCTTGGTTCACATTTGAAAGCACTGACTTTCTCCTCTACCTTTTGTGACCCTGAAGCAGCTGTTCATATCTTGATGACACTGGGAGATACTATTAAAATCCAAACTGTTTTTTCTGTGACTTTCTCTGAAAATCATAATTTTTATACCTTCTATGTATATTATTGTTAATCACTTGAAGTTACTCATTTAAACAAGGAAAAATATGTCATCTAGATGAAAGAGAAATACTTTTAGTAATTGATTCTTAAAGGCAAGGATTTTATATGTCATTTCTTCATATTTGACTAAATGACTAAACACTGAACTGCCTGTTTCTCTCCTACCTAATTTGGAATGAAGTTTGATCATTTTGATGAATTAATATTTAGAGTTAGCCATAGGAATCAACTATAGGGAAATGCCTATAACAACCACTCATTCTCACTGAATAGTGATTCTATAGTGGCCTGATTGCTGTATTATAATTATATTGTAACTGTGACTAATTTTTCCTCTAAATAGGACTCAAATCAGTTTATGTTACCTTAAGTAAAAATTCTGTTTGTGATTTACTTATTTTTACCTTTATCTTCCCAAAATCAGTGTACATGCTATTACTAAACCATAGATATTTTAGGACTCAGCTATAATTTAGAGTCACAGAACTTTTTGGAATTTGAAAAGAGCTATGAGCCCTCTCCCAGGGAAGAAAAAATCATATTTTTATACAAAACTGATCATCATTTCAAAATATTCACTAATTCCCTGAAGGTCATGTACAGAACCCTCATCTAATGTATATCCCCTGATTTAAAACATGGAAAACTGAAGCATGGGTTTTGTATGTATTTTTTTCATGTGTGTTTGCACATGTGTACCATTTTTATAAAATTAAGGATTCATTCAAAAAGTCTAGAGGCTTTTTTCAGAGATGGCAATGGCACCCCACTCCAGTACTCTTGCCTGGAAAATCCCATGGACGGAGGAGCCTGGTGGGCTGCAGTCCATGGGGTTGCTGAGGGTCAGACACGACTGAGCGACTTCACTTTCACTTTTCACTTTCACGCATTGGAGAAGGAAGTGGCAACCCACTCCAGTGTTCTTGCCTGGAGAATCCCAGGGACGGGGGAGCCTGGTGGGCTGCCGTCTATGGGATCGCACAGAGTCGGATACGACTAAAGTGACTTAGCAGCAGCAGAGGCTTTTTTACTTCACTTGATGCAGTCAGTTTTTTTCCCCTTAATTGCCGCATGTCAGACACCTGCCAGGCCAAAAAGAAGCGAAAGATGAAGTCACCCTAAGCATAAGAAATGCATGATTCAGCTTGGATGCTGAGACACACACACAAGTGAAAAGTTAATGTTTCATAACCACATGTTGAATATTTTAAAATGTATCAAGGAGAAGGAGATTGTATAGTTGGGAGTCACCTGGATCATCTTTGTAGGAGAAAATGACATTTTGCCTTGCCTTGAAGAGTATTTCGCTTAGCTGGAAGTAGAGAAAGGAGTGCTTTTTCAAAAGGAAGTGGGTATGGCATGGGCAGAGATGGGGAGTTGGAGCTGGAAGAGACTAGGAGGCATCACTTCGCCTGCCTCTTCTTTAGTGACAGTGTTCTTACGACCATCCACTGCCTGTCCAGTTGTCCTTCAGGAGTCCCCTCTTTTCCCCTACTCTGGAGGTATCTCTTGGATGTGTTTCTGATTCTGTCTGTCGTAGACATCCTCATCTGATTATCTGACGTCCACTGGCTCAGTCTGTGGTGGTCAGTGAGAGAGTGTGTTAGCTGTGAGAATACAGAAGGAGTATTGATTGACTGGTTGGTGGACAAGGAGTAAAGCAAGATGAATGATGACTTTGTTTCACTAGATGACTGAAGGCAGCAGAAATCTGGAACATAAGTGCTTCAGGCTTGAGTTGAGAGTTTAGTTTTGCATACGTGCACGTCCATAGGCCAGTTGAGGGGGCACAGTAGAACTCAGCAGTTTTTCAAGCTAAAATTCTGCACAACTTAGACTTGATTGTCCTATGGCCCAAGTTTGTTCTTCCATGAGAGGCTTCCACTCCGGATTTCACCTAGTTGTCTAGTGAGGCCAGTGACAGCATCAGCCAGGCAGCCCAGGTTAGCAAGAACAGTTTAGAGCTTCGTTTTTCAGAACACAGTCAACTGAAAGCTCAGAGAAACCTAATTTTATTTAACTGGAATTGTCTGCTAAGTCCTGACAATTGGTTGTTTGAAAATCAAGGAAGTACAGTAGAATGAGATGAATCTGAAATATATTTTGAGTTGCTTGAGTTTTTTGCCAAGAGGGCTGTTTGAATTTAGATTAAATGTAGAAGTACATGAACACATTGAAGATTCTTTTTATTTGTTTTATCATTGGCACTGAAAATAGTTTAAAAGAGTGTATAGTTCATACTCTCCCATTCTAATAAATTTAAGCTATCCTTATTAACTTAAAATAATTCCTATAATTTCATTGTAATTAATTAAAATTATCCTACCCTTATTATCCTATTTTTACTAGAGAAACTTTTTTTACCATCTGGTGTTTAGAATTACAGTATTATAAATTTAACAATCTTATGTTCTTCGTAGAGAAAGTTATCACACTTAGTTGCTTAGTAATTTCTTTTCATTTTGGGATCTGAAATTATACAAATTAGAATCCTAACTCTGGGAGCATATAGGATATTTAACACAAGTTCTTTAATTTTTAAAGAACCGACAAGAAAACCTTGGGAAAGAACAAACACAATGAATGGCAGCAAGTCACCTGTTATTTCCAGGTAATCAATTTTTTTTCTAAGTTTTATATTACAGTTGTATCTAAGAAGAAATTAACATCTGCATTTTTATCGGTCTGAATTCTACCATATGCTTATTATTATCACCCAGGTTGTCTGAAATTTCTAGATAGCTTTTATTCCTCCCAGTACTTATATTTTGAAAAAATTCAAAACAGCGACAGAAAATTGAAAGAATAGTATAGCAAACATCCATGTATCCATCACCTAGATTCACCAGTTATTAACATTTTGCCAACATTGGCTTGAACTCTTGTCTACACATCCACACTTTTTTCCCTCTGAATAGTTGGAAAGCAGTTTGCAAATATATATTGCTTCAGCCCTAATACTTGAGCATTTTTCTTAAGAAACAGGACATTCTCCTGTATAACCTCAATATCATTATTACTGTCAATAAATAACAATGAACTTTTGAAAGAGGCATAATGCTTCAAACTGAAAAGCGCTGGAGAGAAAAGGCTATAGTGTTTAAGAGAGAACAGAATACAACCTAAAATTTTGACTTTATAAAGTAGAAAGATTTATTTTTCAGCTGAAACTTCTAATTATAGTTGAGTGAAGAAAGATAATGCTCAGGGACAAGACTAGTTAATTCATGTTCCTACAAGTGGCTGTGTGTCGCATAGTCAAGCAAATCCAGTATGCCTTAGGCAGGTATACTTTTCTGTCATACCTAACTTTATATTGTAGATCTTAAACACAGATGAAACATTTTCTTGGTTTATGAGACAGTTTAAAGGACTCATATTTTTCCAAAAGAAAAGTATGTGTCTTGAGACAGAAAAGTTTTTTTTGCCTTTTGTTTCTGAGCTGTTCGCCTTATTTTTGCCTCATGAAAAAGCAGACTTAACATCTAATTATAGAAGCCTAATTTTAAAAAATACAAAAATAGACCTTATATTATCACAGGTCTGTGTACATGAGCTTCAGTCTAAATTTGGATTGGTTTTTTTGTGTGGTTCTTTCTGTTGGTGGGAAAGATTTGGTGATGACATAGTTAATTAAATTTCACAAAGAAGCTGGGCCTTTTTGAATGTATAAAAGCTTTCAGTTTCTCCGTCACTGAAAGATGAATATGTTTGACTGGAATTGCTTTTGGTGAACATGTTTCTTCAATAGAGTGGAAAAACTGCATTTGTGTTCCCAGATACCTAATTGATGTAGCCTTCTAATGTATCTCTAGTAGTAGTTACAGATTTTCTTCAGTAGCACTGTACCACACCCAGTTTGTCAAGTACTGTGCATATAAGAACAGACCTGTGATGTGTCGTGTCCTTTGAAGTTGCAAATTGTAACGGGGAGGAATGCCTCCTCTTTGTCACTACTTTCATCCCTGCCTCGTTGATAGGGATGCCATAGTGAGCTTGCCTAAAGCTAAGCTTAAATTCATGGCAAAAGTTCTGTCGTAGACGGGACATGGGAAAACTTCTCCTGGTGGAATGTATGTGTGCCTTGTTCTGGTTGGGTTCAGTTAATAAAGGAAAGAATATTCTTTCACAGACTTTTCACACTTCTAAAGAAAGTTTAATAAATGTTCTAAGCATCACTATTTTAAAAATATTTTGTATAGATTAATCAAATATGGGTTCTTATTATACAGTAGTATATTGTAATCATGTTCTAATTCTGGTAGATGGTTTTCCTCTCTTTTCCCAGAGTGAACTTTCTAAAATGCCCAATTAAAGAACTGTATTGCTTTTCTTCCTAAATTACTCCCCTCATTCCTTCTGAAAACAAGTATATTGGCCTTTTTTTTTTTTGCTTTTATTTAAGCATACTTTATCCTTGCACAGTACTGAAAGTATAAATACGCAGTGTCAAAATTATGTTAATGATAAGATGGATTAATATCCTGTAACATATATATGCTGTATTAAGTGAAGATGTCAGACAGTGGAATAAAAGCAAGAATGTTGACCTATGGCTGATTCATGTGAGGTAAAGCAATTATCCTTTAATAAAAAAAAATAAATTAGAAAAAAAGCTCTAAATCATGACTGAAACGTACATTGGAAAGTTTATGAATTCTTCCCATGGCATTTATTGGGAGCTTACAGATCTTGTATTCAAGATGGGAAAAAGTTCTTTACATGCCTCCTCAGAAGAGCTAATTTTGGATACTTCAAGCTACAGTGATTTTTACTGTGCTTTTTATTTGAGTCTGTAGTTTTATTTATATTCACTCTAATAGAAATGTCCTGTGTTTTGATACTTGTTGAATTTTTACCTAAGTAGGTTTTACAGTATGTAAAAGTAGCCACTACATAATGATTTTTTAAAAGAATTCTCTGTAATTATCACGTAAACAGTGTCCTCACATAACTAGACTTAGTCTCCAAATAATCTTTTCTTTTTTTACAAGTATTTTAAAGCTAATGGACTCCTTTAGTTCTTCTGTTTGCTATAACTAAAAACCTGTAAAACAGTAACAAAATGAGAATTATTTTTAAGAGTTCTATTGTGTATTCCTTTAAATGGTTTTTCCCCTTCATAGACGGGATTCTCCAAGGAAAAATCAGATTGTTTTTGACAACAGGTCCTATGATTCATTACACAGGTATCATCCTGATGTGACTTTGTGATTTGAGACTTTTAAATAACATTTTCAGGATAGGGCTGAGCTTTTTCTACATGGATTGGTAATCACCACAAAGGAGAAATGGCGATAACGTAAATCTTTTGTATTAAGCTGTATCTAAAACACTCTTTTAGAAAAAATTCTGAGTGACTTTAGTGAGAAAAATTAATAGTATTCATTTCCCTGCCATCAGTTGATATATGGATTATGATAAATATAAATGGTCAACATACCTGAAATACGAGAATGAGAATCGAAGTCCACGTGTATCGAGAGTGTCTAGCTTTTGCATTTTATTTTAAAAGCCATTCTTTTTATAAGACAAGGCTTTAAAAAGTTGAACAGAAGATCCTGTACTCTGTCACTGGAAGACAGGACAGTATTACAGCCACAGTGAATAGCCATTTTGAATAACTTATTATTTGAGGAAAATCTCTGTTTCCTACATACTTTGCAGTAAATTGAGTATCTTTAACAACCTAACATCTAATATCCTTGAGCAGATTATTTGTTTTCTAGGATGAGTCCTGTTATACCATTTTTTAATTAAGAAAACTTAGGATATGAACCACGTATTTCTTTCTTAATTAAAAAAATTGACAATTTCTTAAGATCCTCAAGTGCGTAAGCTATATTTAGAATTAATTTGGCAGAACAGGGACTTAAATAGTTGCAGTGTAGTTATTTTATAGGCAGTATCTAGAGGCAGCACTCTCGTTATAAAGTAATAAAAATCCCCCTTTTTTGTTATCAATTATGGTGAAAACCTTAATGTTAGAAATAACTGAGATATTATACTCATGTTACTATATGCATCTGTTTTTTAAAATACACATCAAGTCTACTGGGAGCATAAATAATATACAGGAGGTTGTCTTTGGTAGTGAGTAAGGAGTTCTGTAATCAGACTCTATTCGACCACATTGTTTGTTATTAGCTACAGTTATTTTCATGCCATTGATGATTAAACTATTTGGCAAGTTCGTTTTGTTAGCCAGTTAAATTTGCATAAAGTATTTATAATACAGTAGTGAAATAGTTCTTCCTACTTTTTTTGAGGTGGTTTAATTGTTTTGTCCAAAGACTTATTTAGAAAATTTGCTAACACATAGAAAAATAGCATTTAACGATGAGATTTTCTGTTGTAAATCTTTCCAGTTTGCAGCTTTCATACATAGTATCCCCCTGAGATAATGTTGTTGATAAACCTTTTTTTAAAAAGTGGTGATTACGTCTTTCCTTAAGTATGAAAAGTTCCCCCCTTTAGTTAATCATCATAGTGATGGTGGTGGTGGTGGCGGTCGGTGGTGGTGGTGGATTGCATGTTAGCATGAATTAAATTATTTACAAATTGCATGTTTCCATGATTTTTTTAATTATATAACAATAATTTTCTGGATTGTTTAATAAATATGGATATATTTATAACATACTCCCCAGTTAAGTAACAGACTATTGTTATTCACATGAATTTCAAGGATATTCATTATGTAAGTTTAGTAAAAGAAACCAAAACTGTGTGTGTACCAATTAAATGTGAAATGTAAAAGAAAAGCAGAATAAATAATAATTTACTTCTGGAGAGCAGGAACAGGCAGTATGGGTAAATGAAATGCATAAAAGTCAACGTTTATGACACTTACTGTATAGACCAGACTCTGCAGTGCAGTGTGACTTGCACACTGTGGATCTCAGTGCATCTTAAATGACTATGGAATTAAGTCACCTCCTCAACAAGGTGAAAAGGTATACTGTCTCAAGAGGAAAGGAAGTATGTCATATAAATCTTATCCAGCACAGGGCCTAGCTCAGTGCCTCTTGAATGAAATTTTATGAGTTATTATTTTTCTTGTTCATATAAACATAGCAGCAGATATGTAGTAAAATTGGTTGACTTTTTTCACAACAGTCTTTTAAGCTGTCATATGTTTCATATAAACCTAAATGACTCAAGATTTCATCTTCACACACAGTGCCTATGGGTTTGAAGTGTAATGTACCTTATAAGAATTGTAAGTTTGAAAAAGTTATGCCTGTTAAGTCTTGGTTCAGATATCTCACATTGGTATTCTGCAAAGTTGGAAATATATGGCCTACTTGTTTTCTTTTGCATTGATTTGTGACCCTTAAAAAGTGGCCATTTAATATATACTAAAAGCTGAAAATGAAGTATCATTCAGTTAAAATTCTAAATTTTCCCACTTAGTATTTTCTCTTGCCAGAATTGGAGAGGGAGTCATGATTGACTGACTTGATTTTGAAACTTTTTGCTTAAAATATGGCTAATCCTTAAGACTTACTTCTTCATGTAAAATTTTTTAACAGAAGCTCAACTTTTGAAAATGTAATAGTAATTGACAGTCTGCTTCTGTCTCCTTACCCTCCCCCCTTTTTTTAAACAAAGAAAGTTTGTGGAAGTAGTTAGATGACCATTCAGAGAGCATCTTTGTAAAAACTTCATTGGGAAATAGCCACAAAGCCAATTGGATAGGAACAGACATTTTTAAATTTTTAATAACTTATTTTTAACTTAATAATCATATTTCCAAGATGCTTACTTATTTTGATACTTGATATGGAATGGAACACATACAAAGAAATCATACTCATTAAGCAGTTCCTCCTCATGCCACCGGAAACCAAGGCATATAATTTGAAAATTGATTTATACAGAGTGAAACAGTCTGGTCTTTATCATTTCGCTCTTATTGGTTTGCCACATATTTAGATAGCGTACAGTTTCAAAAGGAGAGAACAAGATTGTGTTACTTGGGCTGGGTCGCTGCAGCTGGCCTCCCGTCTGTCCTGGTCATGATGCCACCTGTTACCCTGCCACCCTCCTCGTGCCCAAAGGGCATTGTCTTCTACTCTTTACTGGAAAAGTTTTGTCATGTTATCAACTTTTTCTAATTTCCTTATAAATACTGATAAAAAAACAAAAAATATTTTTGTACATCCTAATTATTTTTGTACATCTGCAACTATTAAGATAATTAACTCTTTAACACATGTTTTAAGAAATGTACTATAATCTGATGTTGGGTTGATAAGTTTGCAATTACTAATGAACTCATTAAATATGCTAAGCATTACTTACCTGTCCTGAAAATTTCATTTGTCCAGACCAAAATCTGCGCCTTCGTCACAGCCCAGTGCCAATGGAGTCCAGACGGAGGGACTAGACTATGACAGGCTGAAGCAGGTGGGTGCCCAGCAGCCGCTGCCCTTTATTTGTACTTGTTCTTTTAAAAAATAATCCCATGTACATATATTTGACAGGTGGTGAATGTATTCGAAAAGAATATAGACTTGATATTTTTGTAGAAATTAAACAGTAGCATTCATGCTGTATTACTTCTTTCAGATCCTCAGGTTTTGGTTCATCAGTTTTCATAAAGTGTCAGCAGTGGTAGAGGGTAGGGACAGTGGTTTAATGTAATAGGATAAATGTTAAATGTAAGTGCATGGTGTATAGTTGTTCAAGAGAAAAAATTGGCTTGTACTCAGCATTGGCCAAAACAGACCCACCAAGTTTGGTTTTAGCAAGAATGTAAGGAAGAAGAGTACTCTCACATATTTCTGTGAAAGGAAGCAGTTTGGGGGAAAAATCAATAAGAAAAAGATATTGTTTGTATTTTAGATACAGTATGCATTGTGTTTAATACCTATATACACAGAAAAAAATGGAAGGAGTAATAGGAAATTTTGGAACCTTAAACTGTTTTACTTCTAAAAGAGGTAAAAAAATTTAAATGATAGTGTTTTAAAAGATTGGAAAAGGAAGGCTAAAGACGTCTTAGTGAAACAGCTATCAGTTTTGTAGACCTGATAGTTATGCCTGTAATGAACAATTTAATCTTTGTCTTCTTATCCTGCACTTCAGAATAGCCTGTAAAGATAACAGTGGTACTGATCACTATAACAGGCATTTACCGACTGTCTGGCAGACCTCAGTGTTACGCATTTGCTAGGTTATTAGCGTGACATTGTCTCCTAATCCTGGTAGTAGTCAGATAACATAGTGTCTGTACTCGAATTGTGCACATCAGAGGTTCAGAGAATTTGAATTTACTCAGTCCCATAGTCAGAATCAGAATCCTGTCTTTATCTTCAGAGCGCGTTTTCCCCATTCCGTCACTCATTTTTTAAAATATCAGCAGTTCGAGTGGGGCTTAAAAGAGTACCAATAATGTTGTAGTATAATGAGTTCAAAGTAAAAGTTATATAGGAATTAAAGCAACAAATAGTAACAGTTTCAGATCAACCTTTTATACTACAAAGCTGTTTGAACAGTTCAGTTGAGTTACCTAATTTGAAAAGCATGTGGTCATTGATAAACAAGCGCTTGTTTCCCGTGTGTTAAACATGGCATTCTTTTCTTGAAAAATATCTTGAAATGGAGCACTTGCACACAATTAAAATATGGTCAGTTCTTGACTGTCTGAAGTAGGGGACTTGAGAGGAATAGATTTGATTTTAGGACTGATTTTAAATTAATTTGAAAAAGAATATCTATCATTTCTGTGTCTCAGTTTCCTCACTGGAAAATGGAGGAAATAAACTAATTGATGATAATTTTCAACGTTATTTTAAACATGAAAAGGTTTTTTTTAAAGATAAGCCTTAAACATAGAGCTATTTAATTTTACCTAAGGTGTGCACAGTGCTAAAGAAAGTCATAGAATTTGATAATCCTTCCAAAGGATAGTTGTTTTTCACCCATTAAAATTATCACCTTATTAGCCCTTTTAGCATTCATGTTCCTGCTGCTACTGCTGCTAAGTCGCTACAGTCGTGTCCGACTCTGTGCGACCCTATAGACGGCAGCTCACCAGGCTCCCCCGTCCCTGGGATTCTCCAGGCAAGAACACTGGAGTGGGTTGCCATTTCCTTCTCCAATGCATGAAAGTGAAAAGTGAAAGTGAAGTCACTCAGTCACGTCCGACTCTTAGCGACCCCATGGACTGCAGCCTACCAGGCTCCTCCATCCATGGGATTTTCCAGGCAAAAGTACTGGAGTGGGGTGCCATTGCCTTCTCGAAGCGTTCATGTTACACAGTCTTAATTTTTTAACTAGAGGGTGTATCCATTATTTCAAGTTGAACTTTATAAATAGAAATTTTGCAAAATAAGTAAAGACAGAGTGGTTATCATTGAGGAAAGAGGGTCTAGAGCATCACGATTAAATAGAAATATCAGGCTGGCCAAAAAGTTTGTTCAGTTCAGTCACTTGGTCATGTCCAACTCTTTGTGACCCTATAGACTGCAGAATGCCAGGCTTCCTTGTCCATCACCAACTCCTAGGGCTTTCTCAGACTCATGTCCATCGAGTTGGTGATGCCATCCAACCATATCATCCTCTGTCATCCCCTTCTCCTCCTGCCTTCAGCCTTTTCCAGTATCAGAGTGTTTTCCAGTGAGTCAGTTCTTCACATCAGGTGGCCAAAGTATTGGAATATCAGCTTCACCATCAGTCCTTCCAATGAATATTCAGGACTGATTTTCTTTAGGATGGACTGGTTGGATCTTCTTGCAGTCCAAGGGACTCTCAAGAGTCTTCTCCAACACCACAGTTCAAAAGCATCAATTCTTCAGTGCTCAGCTTTCTTTATAGTCCAACTCTCACATCCATACATGACTGCTGGAAAGACCATATCCTTGACTAGATGGACCTTTGTTTGCAAAGTAATGTCTCTTCTTTTTAATATGCTGTCTATGTTGGTCATAACTTTTCTTCCAAGGAGCAAGCGTTTTTTTAATTTCATGGCTGCAGTCACCATCTGCAGTGATTCTGGAGCTCAAAGAAATAAAGTCTGTCACTGTTTCCACTGTTTCCCCATCTATTTGCCAAGAAGTGATGGGACTGGATGCCATGATCTTATTAGTTTTCTGAATGCTGAGTTTTAAGCCAGCTTTTTCACTCTTCTCTTTCACCTTCATCTAGAGGCTCTTTAGTTCTTCTTTGCTTTATGCCATAAGGGTGGTGTCATCTGCATATCTGAGGTTATTTATATTTCTGCCAACAATTTTGATTCCACCTTATGCTTCATCCAGCCTATCATTTCTCATGATGTACTCTGCATATAAATTAAATAAGCAGGATGACAATATACAGCCTTGACATACTCCCTTACCTAATTTGGAACCAGTCTGTTGTTCCATGTCCAGTTCTAACTGTTGCTTCCTGACCTGCATACAGATTTCTCAAGAGGTAGGTCAAGTGGTCTGGTATTCCCATCTCTTTCAGAATTTTTAACAGTTTGTTGTGATCCACAAGTCAAAGGCTTTGGCATAGTCAGTAAAGCAGAAGTATATGTTTTTCTGGAACTCTCTCGCTTTTTTGATGATCCAGCGGATGTTAGCAATTTGATCTCTGGTTCCTCTGCCTTTTCTAAATCCAGCTTAAACTACTGGAAGTTCATGGTTCACGTACTGTTGAAGCCTGACTTGGAGAATATTGAGCATTGCTTTGCTAGCGTGTGAGATGAGTGCAATTGTGCAGTAGTGTGAGCATTCTTTGGCATTGCCTTTCTTTGGGACTGGAATGAAAACTGACCTCTTCCGGTCCTGCGGCCACTGCTGAGTTTTCCAAATTTGTTGGCATATTGAATGCAGCACTTCCACAGCATGACCTTTTAGGATTTGAAACAGCTCAACTGGAATTCCATCACCTCCACTAGGTTTGTTCATAGTGATGCTTCCTAAGGCTCACTTGACTTCTCGTTCCAGGATATCTGGCTCTAGGTGACTGATCACACCATTGTGGTTATCTGGGTCATGAATATCTTTTTTGAATAGTTCTTCTGTGTATTCTTGCCACCTCTTCTTAATCTTCTGCTTTTGTTAGGTCCATACCATTTCTGTCCTTTATTGTGCCCATTTTTGCATGAAATGTTCCATTGGTATCTCTGATTTTCTTGAAGAGATCTCTAGTCTTTCCCATTCTGTTGTTTTCCTCTATTTCTTTGCATTGATCGCTGAGGAAGGCTTTCTTGTCTCTCCTTGCTAGTCTTTGGAGCTCTGCATTCACATGGCTATATCTTTCATTTTCTCCTTTGCTTTTCATTTCTCTTCTTTTCTCAGACAGCCATTTTGCTTTTTTGCATTTCTTTTTCTTGGAGATGGTCTTGATCACTGTCTCCTGTACAATGCTTACAGTTCTTCAGACACTCTGCCTATCAGGTCTAATCCCTTGAATCTATTTATCATTTCCACTCTGTAATCATAAGAGATTTTATTTAGGTCATATCTGAATGGTCTAGTGGTTTTCCCTACTTTCTTCAGTTTAAGTCTGAATTTGGCAATAAGGAGTTCATGATCTGAGCCAGATGCTCTTGGTCTTGTTTTTGCTGACTGTATAGAGCTTCTCCACCTTTGGTTGCAAAGAATATAATCAGTCTGATTTCAGTATTGACCATTTGGTGATGTCCATGCATAGAGTCTTCTCTTGTATTGTTGGAAGAGGGTGTTTGCTATGACCAGTGCGTTCTCTTGGCAAAACACTGTTAGCCTTTGACCTGCTTCATTTTGTACTCCAAGGCTGAATTTGCCTGTTACTCCAGGTATTTCTGGACTTCCTACTTTTGCATTCCGGTCCCCTCTAATGAAAGGGACATCTCTTTTGGGTGTTAGTTCTAGAAGGTCTTGTAGGTCTTTATGAAAGTGTAAGTGTTATCGAACTGTTCAACTTCAGCTTCTTCAGCATTATCGGTCAGGGCATAGACTTGGATTACTGTGATATTGAATGGTTTGCCTTGGAAACCAACAGAGATCATTCTGTCGTTTTTGAGATTGCACCCAAGTACTGCATTTCGGACTTTTTGTTGACTTCTGGCTACTCCATTTCTTCTAAAAGATTCTTGGCCACAGTAGCAGATATAATGGTCATCTGAGTTAAATTCAGCCATTCCAGTCCATTTTAGTTCACTGATTCCTAAAATGTCAATATTCACTCTTGCCGTCTCCTGTTTGACCACTTCCAATTTGCCTTGATTCATGGACCTAACACTCCAGGTTCCTATGCAGTATTGCTCTTTACAGCATCAGACCTTGCTTCTATCACCAGTCACATCCACAGCTAGGTGGTGTTTTTGCTCGACTCTGTCTCTTCATTCTTTCCGGAGTTATTTCTGCACTGATCTCCAGTAGCATATTAGGCACCTACCGACCTGGGGAGTTCATCTTTCAGTGTCCTATCTTTTTGCCTTTTCATACTGTTCATGGGGTCCTTAAGGCAAGAATACTGAAGTGGTTTGCCATTCCCTTCTCCAGTGGACCTTGTTTTGTCAGAAATCTCGACCATGACCCGTCTGTCTTGGGTGGCCCTACATGGCATGGCTCATAGTTTCATTGAGTTAGATAAGGCTGTGGTCCATATGATCAGATTGGTTAGTTTGTTAGGGTTTTTCCAAATGAACTTTTTGACCAACTCTACGTAACATGGGTCACATACTTTAAATTTTTAGCAGGTACACTAAATAATAGAGAAATAGGTGACATTCAGTTTAATATATTTTTATTTAACCTGATGTAGCCAAAGTAATATTTCAGTATATAATCAGTATGTTTAAATTACTGATTAGTTATTTTACTTTACTTTCTTCATAGTAATCTTTGAAATCTGGGGTCTAACGTTTACAGTGCATCTCACCTCAGACTTGCCATGTTTCAAGGCTCAGTAGCTATGTGTGGCCGGTCTTCTGTCTTCGGACTGTGTATGTCCAGCAGGGTCCCATCCTCCTCCTTCCCACTGATTAGGGCAGCCCCCGAGGGCCCTCCAGGGGAATCCTTGATTCCGTAAAGTTTAGTTTGACAGCTCTGGTGATTCGTAGGCAGTCCCCATACTTCAGACCAGATGACAGATTGCCCAGGAGCTGATTATCCAGTTTGTGTCTTCTTCCTTGGAACTTGTTTATGGATTGCGTCTTAGCTGTCAAAAGATTAGATTAAAACCAAAGCTCTTATGTTTTACAGGGATTATCTGAATCATAGCTTTCACAGCATGACCGGGTAATTATTTTTTAGGTTTAGAAAACCTTCTGCTTCATATTTTGCTAAGCTAGAATAAGCAAGATTGGGAAGAGAAGACTATTAAAGCACAATTTACCAAAGTTGATCTTCTAAGTCATAAATTATGAATCTGGAAAGAAAAGACAGAGCTAACATTTTATACATTCGTAAAATTTTATGTAAGCAAGAATCTTTATTTATTTTCTGTATTTCTGATGTTTTTCTCTAATATTTTAGGACATTTTAGATGAAATGAGAAAAGAATTAACTAAGCTAAAAGAAGAGCTCATTGATGGTGAGTGTCTAAACAAATTTGCTACTCTTATAATGTTTAATAATACCCATTTTAAAGAAAATGAAGATTAAAAAAAATACCTAGTTTGTTACTTGAGGGCATAAAACAATTACTTTTCCATATTATCCTGCCCTTTACCTGGCTTCAGATGCCAAAGAGAGGGTTTCTCTCCTTCATATAATGGAAATTATTTGTGAAAGCAGGTAAACAAAATTCCCCTTAAGTTTCCGGTATTGAGTAGTTTTAAATGGAAAACTAAGTAAACCACTCTTTCTCTAGGTTACTCATTTTCACCCATCCCATCCCACTGAACTCTTGTTTTGAGCCCAGAGAATCAGTGTTTTCATTTTGTGTACAAAATGGAGAGAATGTATAAATATATTTAAATTGATGTTGTTATTGTAAAAATAAGAACATAGATTTCTTCAATGAAAAATGCACAGTTAGTGTATCTTTGTATTACTGTGAGTTTGAATGCAGTCATTAAGATTTCTTGAGAATGAATCACCCATTTATATTACCTTACCATTATATTTACTTTTAATACTTTACCTTTTCCTACCAGCAATCAGGCAGGAACTGAGCAAGTCAAATACTGCGTAGAGAAACAAACTAAAAGAGATAGGACTTTAATCTGGAAAAAAAAAGAAAATGAAAACCTGCAAAGAACAACTGTTAGCAACGACAAAACCCTTACATTTTGTGAGCTGTAAGAAGAAAATGGAGACACACAGTCGGAAGGAGGGAAAAACCAACATACTTTGAAAGCCTTCAAACATTATTACTCCGGTGGATAAGCTATTTCCCTCCCAGTTTGCTGCTTTTTTCTGACCTTTACAACAGGATGGAAGAGAGTCGTATAGGAGTTCCTGTGTCAGTTACGCAGAAAATAACTAAACCCGTCAGGCAAGATCACCGTACATTGAAAATATTTTCATGTCAAGAGACAGTTGCACATTTTCCACAGTCCATTGCTAAAATAAAGAGGAAAAAGGCTTGAGAAGTTTTTTTTTTCAGAGAATGCTGATGAAGAATTTAGCAAGTGATGCTATTGTATTGTAAATGTTTCTCTCAGGTTTGTCTTCCTATCATATTTGATATTCCATGGATAATTGAAGTCAGCCCCGTGTAGGTTAAGATCATAAAGTGTGGAACAAATGGAATTGTATGTGCTTTCAAAAGGTGACATTTATAAGAAAGTGTCCTAAAAATGATTTGTCCAGAGTGAGGAATTTTAGAATGATAGGAGGTCTCTCGAGTTTAGCCTTCATGCAATTTTGTAGATTCAAACATAAAATTCATCCAGAATTTAAAGATTTAGATGCCTTCCTAAATTGTTACAATGCTTTACCAAATCTATGACTCCTACATAACACAAACCAGTGGTCAAATGTAAAACAATATATTGTAGATTTACTGTAGGTTTTCAACCTTTTTTAGATTACTGCATGTGGACATTTTTATAACGTAACTACAACCACCACAAAAATTAGCTTTTTTAATTGCAGACTGTAATGCATGTTAAACTAATATGTAGTGGCCTTTTCAAGGCCTAGTCCCAGGGAAAACATTTTGTAGAGTATAGGGAGTGGGAGGAGGGGAAGGAATAATTTTTTATTTAAAGTTAATTTCTGCACTATCTTTTTTCTCAGTTATCTGCATGAATAATGATGAGGAATATTTTGTGACTTTAATTGGTAAATATGTTAACAGAACCAAGTACTTAATCTTTTACATCATGTCTTCAGCTGTTTGTATTTTAATTCAGTAACTTCAGTGGTCTGAAACATGATTCTGAGCTTCACATGAATTCTGTCTTACTGTGGAATTCAAACGTTCAATCCTTGAATCTGGCAGTTATTGTTACCTAGGTGCCCTGTAGTTACCCAGGTGTTCAGGTATACATTCCTGACTTCAGAGCTGCTTTCGGACTTTTACGTTGAAATACTAGAAAAGTAACGATGGCAGCGAGTAAGGTCACAGAAATCATCAGATAAAGGGAAAAACGACGAGGGGTCCTGCATAATTTTCTTTTAATAAATAAAGTGAGACTTAGGTGGTAGGAAGAAGGAACTAGATGCTCTGCTTACCACCACGTGCGTGTGCGTGTTTGTGTGGGCACTCACGTGTGTGTGTGTGTGTGTGTGTGTGTGTGTGTAATGCACTCCCTTTTCTTTGAAACTTCTAAGAATAAAATAGGGGAGCAATCCTGTATGTTACAATGATAGCATTTTTTGAGAATCTAGGAAATCAGAAATTCTCCAGGCTCTCCATCTTGGTTTATGCTTGAGTTGTTATGTGCCATATTTGCTTTGAAATCTTTGATTATCTGTAGTTTTACTAAAATTTTGAAGAAATAATCCACTGTTGTCTGCTTTCTGGATTTCTTAATCTACCTTCATAAGACAGAGCTTGTTGATGCATAGTTTTCTAAATGCAGGTTTGCAGCCATCACCACTTCAAAGAGGTTTGAATGAGGAAATTTTTTTTTCCTTATTAAAACAGTTCTTGTTTCTGTAGAAACTTCATTTTTAGATTAATCTGTGATGGATGAGCTATCATAATTCTAATATGCAGTTCTTTTTCTATCAGCTATTCATTGTCATCCACCAGGAAAGACATTAAAGATGCAGCAAGCTTATAGAAATAGGAGGCATTTCCATCTTTATTACCATACTTTTGGTTATGCAAACACTTTGGTGATAGAAATGTTTTATGTCCCCCATAAATCTGGTCAGAAATCATTTTTGATTTTGTTGATTAAGTTAAACAGTAGGATAGAATACTGGGTACAAGTGGTCCAAAGTAAGATAAAAGACTATGCTAAAAATGCTAGATCTTGAAGAAGAAACTGGTTTATGCACTGAACGTTTTGTGCCTTGGTCTAAATATTAACATGTCTGTGTAAAATGACAAAAAGAACCAGTGTTGAATCGTATTTTATTTCCTGTCACTCTGCTTTATCCCAGACTGCTAAATGTGTTCTTTCCAAGAAGTTTGGTTGAATTACTGTATACGTTTACTGTCCTGTGTGACAGTTTTGTCATTGTTAGAGATTTCAGTAATTAAAATGGGAAACAGAAGCTTAGGTTATTTTCCTTATCAAAACTCTGTTCTTTGGAGCCACGTTATTATGATGGCTTTCGTGCTCTTGTACATTGGATGTCTTAAGCTGAGTGCAGTTTAGGGGATCCTTTCTAATTACAGGAAGGTACTTCTTTCCTTTAACACTGTGATCTGACCTGGGACAAATCTGTACTACACACTATGTAAATGGCTAACAAGTCAACTGCAAACCGACTGAATGTACAAACCTTAGTGCTGGTGCTGAAATCTCTTCAGAATAGTCATCATGATCTCAAAGTTTGTTTCAGAATTTGCAAGCATCAAGTGTCAATCAAAACTGAAGATGAAACACTAATGAATGTTGAATTCTCATGCTTTAGGTGTACTTCCTTTATAGCGTTTTTGTTTCTCTGCTGTTTTTACCATACTGTTCCATTTAAATTTCCTACACGCTAACTTCGTTTGTGCGATTGAAATAAAATTGCAGTATATACATGTTGCTTGTTTGTGACACTTAGATAATCTGACATAATCTGTTGGTTCTAAATAAGTTGCTTTGAATGTAAAAAACACTCTTTAAAATCCATGGCTTCACTACTTAAAGTTTACATATCACGACACTATTCTTTAAAGATTTCATAAGTCATAAATACTAAGTAATGTATACAAAGGGAATATGTGGTCATGTATCTACTTTTTGCTTGGAATAGCTGTTGGGTGTTCCCTGTTTGTTCTTAGTTTCTCTTGGCCCAGCTTGGTATGGTGTCTTATAGGCCAGAATAATACGTGTTTAAGTGTACTCCATTTTGTTCTACAGCAGAGATACATTAAGCTCATTGATGGCAGTTAAAATTTTTCTTAATGTAGTTTGCAGCATAAAGGACATTGTATAGTCAAGGGCCTTATTGAGTACTGAATTTTACATGTAGTGAAATCTGTATCTGTAGTGTTTGTTTATACAGAATATTGAGTTCTTGATACCTGCGTATACATAGCAGTATGTTTTATCTGACTCTTATGCAGTATTAATTTTGAGTTTCGCTTTAAAATTCTGTCTTCATTAGAAACACAACAGCCTTTGTCTTTTCTCTGCCACCAGGTCGTAACTTTACCTTCCTTCATCTTCTCCACTTCTCATGGCCCCCTGTCCCTGCCACTCACTGACATTTGCAGTTATTACCCAGACTACAGGTGTACACATATTAACCGGCTTTTTTTCTCTATATCCCGTCTCAGGTTCTTGCTTCTCTTTGTGTAAAAATTAGAATGTATGTCTACAAACTTAAGAATCCCTTCCCATTTGAAAATGAATGGCGTACCAGGTGGTAACCTTTAAAATTTGCCTAGATACAACTTTGTTTCCTAAATTTGTATATACTGTTGGTGCCCTTGTAAAGAATTGCCCTTTAAGTTCTACAGAGAAGCGTTATCCTGTGAAGCACAGTTTACAGAGGTATGCCGCAGCTTCTCTGGATTCCTTTTTGTAGTCATCATAATTTTATATCTAACACCATTAACCTTTAAATTCTATTGACTATAAGCATAAAAGTGACATCACATAAAACATACTGTGTGCAGGAACCCTGTAGGAACTCTTCTCAATTCCTTTGTGAAGCTATTACATAATCCACTTTCCTAAGGACATCTACTCCAGCATTCACGTTAAAGCTCCAGACTTGTTCCTGGTAGTACGGTTTTTGTTTTTAACAGAAACGTGAATTCATATCTGTTCATTTCCTTAAAGCTCAATGGGATGAGAAAGGGATCCCAAGAGTATATTGAAATTACTGATGCTTAATACCTCCGACTTTTTGCTAAGAAGCCATTTCATATTTAGACTTAGACACTTCTGAAGTAGGTATAAGGAATCTTTGTCAATCTGGGCAATTAAAATTGTCCCAGGTACCTTTGGCTACAGAAAGGCACAGTGGAGAACGTTTATTCTTAAGGGTATCTTTCTCAAACACATTTGCTTAAGAAGCTAAAGTTGGCAACCTCTTAAGAAAGGACATTTATGTGAGCCAAGGACTGTTGAGGGCCTAGAATGTAGACACTATTCCAAACATCCAGGTAGACTATGGGTTAGGTTTGTTCCCTTTATGTTGTCTCTAGTTCCTTTTTGAGGCTCAGAAGGTTTTCATATCTGTTCATAATACTGGACAAGTGAAACCTTCAAGTTTTCAGAGTCTAAAATTGATGAGAAAGTATTACTACGGTAAATTTAAGGTGGTCAGGGATGTGCAGCATCAGTGTAAGTCGAGGTCTACGATAGCTCCCTCGTGATGCCAATGCTGAACTCACAAAAGAGGCAAGTTGAATCCGTAAGGAGAGATAATTGAGGGTCCCTAATGTGTAAATTATGTAAATTTATATCTTTCTAAATAGTTGTTTTTTTTTAAGAGTCCCTGTGAGAGGGTAACTAAATGACAGTCATAATGACTGAGGAGGTTAGAAGAATTACTGCCACATTTATTGGTTTTATGTTAAATCTGATGAAATCAATATATGTGAAGGTCAAGAAATTTAAAAAGGACTTTTCTTTCGGTTATTATAGATTTGTCTGTTGCACATGCTCTAAGCTAAAATGTTAGGTCAATTAAGGCATGGAGTAAGCTTCAAATACTTGCTGATGAATGTAACAGAATAAATAAAGCTGAAACCTCAGTGAATTGTTGGAGCCAAAAAGTCACAGTGAGCTGTACCCCAGAGACGCTGAGCAGAGAGCAGGGCCCCTGGAAGCTTCTGGAATTGGGTCAGCGGATTCCTAGTAAGAGAGAGGAGATGCAATGTTTTAAGAGTTCTACGTCTCTTTTTAAAGGCATATGTCTAGCAGAAAACTCAGATACGATCTTTTCTCAGCTGTGTTCCAAGAGAAGACAGCTTTCATTTTGATAAAAATTATTAGAAATTCTTACATATTTCATAAGAGGACTAAGTTTGCATTTATTCCATAAACTTAAAAATCTGTATACAAATCACAGCCTCATGGTTTATCATGTTTAGATTTAACTTTTTTCCCCTTTGGCTCCAAGAATGATTTCTTTAGCAATAAATAAAATGATTTTTAAAATATATTGAGAAATCACTAATGGGCAATGAATAATGTTATATGGCTATATTTGGTTTTTAGTTAATGGTGGTTCTTCCAAGAAGACAGTACATATTAAAAAGCATGTAGTTAGTTGGTCCTTTGGATTTTACAGGAAATGGCACTTAAAAAATTGATATTGAGGAGATAAACATTGGTAGGTATTTACATTAAAGGGTCTTTAATTATCAGGTCCCAGAATTTCCAGTCAAATCTATAGAAATTTCTGAGAAGATTGATTCTTGGCTTACACTTAAAATGCAAGCTCTTTTAACCATACAAAGGAAATGTGCCACAGAGGCTTTTAAAGGTGATTCTTAACAGTTGCTACTAATGTTTCATGCCGTTAGTCACAACCATGGACCCTTAGTCTGAGTCCCTTTAAAAATGAAAGGCATTTTAAAAGACATTTTTCAGTTTGTTTTGTTTCAGGTAAGAAGTCCCAGTCTGGAATTTTTATTGTCATTAACCAAGTTAAACTCGGGTGTAAACTTGATTTGTCCTGCCTGCCGTGGCACCAGCTGTGTTAAATGTTTCAGAGTTCTCGCAGGTGCTCACTCATACCCTCAAGTCTGAGGTTAGTCAGTTCTCAGTGGTGGACAGCTTAGTACTGTCATCCAACCCCCATGTGACCATGGGTGCTGCCAGGCTGTCAGTGCCAGTGGTCTGACAAGTGGAAGCTGGATGTGATGAACTCAGTAGACCGGAGTGAGTTCTATACCTTGAAGCATCAGTGGTAGGCACTGGCTTTGTCACTAAAGTATCCAGGGAGAATCATAACCCATGAGAAAAGTATTGGGAAGGTTTAGATATTCAGAAAATAGAGTGTTGTTAGTATTAAAATCTGGCTTAATTTTCTGTTCATTTTTCCAAGGAGATGGGAGTTTCAGGCCTGAGCCAAGGGGTAGTTCACAATTTGGTTTCCTTACCATAGGCAACTTGGCTTTGTAGGTTTCAGTTGCAGAAATTTAGCTGTAGAGGGTAGTGTTTGGTCCTCACATAAAACAGCCTTGTTTTTGAAAGTAAACATCGTTGAAAGATTGTTTTTTTAATCCACTCCTTCACCCTTTTCTTAGACTTGACAGTGTGTTTTCCTCCTCCTCCTTGGTGTGGGAAGTGGACCGGCCAGCGGCCTGGGCTCCAGTCGGCTTGACCAGCTGTCAGGCTGCAGGGTGATCCATGTCCTGCCTGGGGCCACGTCTCTGCCTGCCCCTAACATTTAGCTCTGCGTGTGATCATCCAGTGTGTGCTACAGCCACTGGATTGCTTACTTGCTTCCTTTTCGATCTAAGAGAAGAAGAGGGGCCTGAGTTTTACAGTCTGGTCTTAAAGATCCACTTTTTATTGTTTGAAACTCTTGATCCTGTTCGCTGGAATCCATGCATCCTAGGTGTGGACAATAAGGGAAAATCAGTGAAATGACCACTTTGAGGTCAGTAGTGCTGTGTTAGTGCTGGGGTAGCTGCTACTCCAGGGTCCACTGCTCACTTGTGGGCTTTCACAGACCGCGTTACGGGTGTCTTTATTCTCCCGGCCTTGGCCTCAGCCTGGAAGCACACACATCCAGCCATTCCCACAGACCAGTCTGGGATCATGTAAGATGTGAGACCTTGCTCCAGTTGCATACGTTACTGACAAGTTCCTTTTCGCTTTTTCTGGCCTAGCAGCTATTGTTAAGGAAGCACTGCAGAGCTGTTTCTAGGGGAGGAATGCACTCCTGCAGCTCTTGTTTGCCCTGAGCCTGCTGTGTGTGTTTTCTGTCAGTGTCATCTTGGGAGGAATGGTTCCCTCCCCTCTCTGCCCTTTTCATTATATACAAGTGGAGAAGCTTGTTTTTAATCCAAAAGACTGATAGCAATTCCTTGGCCAACCAGGCGACTCCTGTACCATTTGGGTGGAGGTGGTTCTTAGTCCTTGCTTGATCTTGAGAAGACTGGCTTAAAGCCAGAGGTTGAATGAATGGGAAGGTTTGGGATTAGGAAAGATGAGTCCTGTTCTGCAGACTTTCTTTTTCTTCTTGTTGGGCATCTGTGTGTTCTGAAATTCATCTTTTGTTCCCAGTAAGATACGCTTTTACATAATGTATGTGTTATGGGGGGTGGGGTGGAGAATGAAGTGTTTCTAAGAAAAGTGATTGAGCTAGAAAGATTCTGTCTTGAGACATCTGCAGTTGATGCAAAATATTCGAAACTCAATTACAGTATTTACACATTTTCATCTTTTTTTGGTTTGCTTGATAAGACTGAATGAGGAAGCAGTCTGTAATTATAGCAACATTGCAAGTTTCCGCTCTGTAGCTGGAGTAGAGAGAGTGGGTGAGTTGGGGCTGGCCGCATCTGTGCAGCAGCGGAGTGGGACTGCAGGCAGAGGTCAACCCAGGTAAGTTCCAGTGCAGAGCATTCTGTCGCCCCACCTATGGGAGGCGTTTTCAAAACCTTTTACTTGACCTGAACAAAAATCAGTTCCATTGTGCCCTCTGCTGACCTCTGGGGAGTTGAAATGACCATAGGTGTGAATGACAGGAAGTCTTTTTGGTGCTTTTTATCTTTTGAGAAGTGGGGAAGTCAGGAAGAAACCTTTCCAGTTGGACAGCAACCTACACCGTTTCCATTACAAGATTTAGTATGTTAAATACGTTTTCATTTTCATACCTTCTGAGTTGTTAGTCCATCAGCATCTTGTAGAAGAGCTCCAGTTGGTAGGATTTGAAGGTGAATTAATTATGGTCCAAATGGGTTAGTCTACCATGTTATCTTGCTTCGCTACACAATTTTAAAACTAGAATTATACATTTATGTCCTTAAAGAGTATACAGAGCTGTTTTATTTGCTAAGGATGTGAATATTTGCAGCCCATGGATCTGGGGCTTTATAATCTGGAGTTGAACCTCTTAGGGCAGTATGGACTGAAACAACTCTTTAAAAGTTAAGATTGACTTAAACATACTGAAGGCCATATTTTAGCTGGTATTAGAAATTAATGTCATGCAGAACCTCATGTATCTTGTCTCATGGAATTTCTGAGTTATTGGCCTCACTGAATGTCAGGAATAAAACTGGTAGCAGCTTTGTTTTCAAGCAACAGATTGTCAATTGCTGCTTGACTCCAATTATTTGTAAATCCAAATAAAAGGAGATCTTATCATCGTCAGGAAAACATTACCTTCCAGGCTTGGCGTCTGTCTTTAAGAAGGGAAAGTGGAAGAGAGGGTGAGACATGAAACCAAAAGAGTGAGTAGGCTTGGTGGGATTAGATGGCACCTAGGTTTTGCACCAAAGTTTTAAATATGAATAAAGAGGAGGACCACTTGCAAGACAACTTAGGAAGGACTTGCCAGAAAGCCGCAGCTCCTGCTGCACACTAGTGCCTTCAAAATGATTCTCTGTATGAATTGCATGCAATTTCATGTAACCATAACGTGTAACTTGTATGTGCATGACATGTGTCTAAAATGTGTAAAGTTCAGCAGAAAAGGGGTATAGCTAGCCCTGTCAGTGGTGGATCAACAAGCCTGCTGAAGCCCTTGGACTTAATGTGACTTAGGTCTGCCGCATCAGAGCCGTGTGTTTGCTTTTAGCAACCATGTCATTGAAATCAGATCCACTCCTCCCTTTCTACTTCCCTTTCCTACTTTGCAGCTTTGCTGGTTTTAACTGCTTCACTCTTCTGCTTCTTGGTATCCTCTCGTTTTGAAATAAAAAGATGAAATACTTAAGACAAAGGAGAGTTGTTTTTATTTTACCAGTTGCTCTTATCAAAGATATGTTATGTGAAAAAGAGTTTGTTTGGCTCTCTTGACTGTGATTCTGACCTTAAAAAATGCTCAGTTGTAAAAGCTTTCTCTGGGCCTCCTTCTGCATGTCTCCCCATCACTAAGGAAGGTGTCAGGCACTGCTTTCATCTTCTTGAATGCTGCTCTGCACTTCTGTCTAACCGTGTCTGCGGAAGAGAGCGCTGTTCTTGATGGAGCCACCTGAGCGCCACCTGGGTTTCCCAGGTGACGCTAGTGGTAAAGTACCCACCTGCTTATGCAGGAGGCTGAAGAGACATGGGTTCTATACCTGGGTCGGGAAGATCCCCTGGAGGAGGGCATGGCAACCCACTCCAGTATTCTTGCGTCGAGAATCCCACAGACAGAGGAGCCTGGCAGGCTACAGTCCATAGGGTCACAAAGAGACACGACTAAAGCAATTGATCAGGCACGCAAGCGCCACCTAGGCTCATCGAGCAGCCTGTCAGATAAATGCAGGGCTGTGGATACATGCCCCCTGATTTTCTCTGGGCTACTGAATACCCTGTACTTTTCAGTTGAGTGCGTGTTAAGTCACTTTAGTTGTGCCTGACCCTTTATGACCCCTTGGACTGTAGCTCACCAGGCTCTTCTGTCCATGGGATTCTCCAGGTAAGAGTACTGGAGTGGGTTGCCATGCCCTCCTCCAGGGGATCTTCCCAACCCAGGGATTGAACCCACCTCTCTTAACGTCTCCTGCATTAGCAGGCGGGTTCTTTACCACTAGCACCGCCTGGGAAGCCCAGCTGTGTCTCGTCTGTAACCTACCAGAGTCACTGCATGCAGATACCCGGAGCACTTTTGGAGTTTAGAAAGCAGAGGGCACCTGAGGCCGTGAGTTCCTCCCACTCTTCCTGGATTCCCTAAAGGCCAATTACCTTTCAGCCAAGAATATCCACAAGCCTGTGGTTTGTAAGGAGCTTGATGCTACATTCGTGCAAATGATGTGACCATTTAAAAGGCCTCGTTTAAACCTCTACATTTTTTTTTTTTCCAAACTATGGAGTCAGGGAAGTGAAAGAAGGCTTTTCATAGCCTGAGGTAGAACAGCTTGAGTGGTTTCCTTTTTCTCCAGCCTCATTTCTGGCTGAATTTCTTCACCTCTCTGCTCCCCTGTGAGCCTCTGAGGCTCACAGGGGAGCAGGGACTGGGGGTGGGGTGGGGTGGAGGTTGGGTGCACCGTGATCTCTGGTTTCCCTTGCTCCTGGAGACCATGATGTTCATTCTAGGTTCAATCCCGTGATATATAGCAAAGAGGTTATCCTAAGAGACTACATGATAAAAAGATTTGCCAGGCTCCTTAGTTGCAAGTAAGATGCTCTCTTGGAGTTTATTATCATGAGATATGATACCCTGAGATGCTGCACCGGCAGTCATGTGACACTGAGATGTGCCAAGGGGAAGGCAGTCATCCCCACAGTGGCCTCAGCCTTGGTTTGGTGCTTCTGCTCTCTTAGCCGGAAAGTTCAGTCTCTGGGTCTTTGCCACGCCATTCCAGCTCAAGCTTCGTGGCCTGGCTGCAGATGGCCGAGGGTCCCTACCACCGATGGGCCAGGCTGATAGTGACATTCAGTAGCAAGAAGTGAACACAACCCCGCTGACCTTGCCAGACCAGTGGAGGTCACGTAGGTCGAGTTCACAGCCCCTCTGTGGACCGGGTGTAAAGAGCCACTGTCCTGCTATTTCTCTTGGGCCACAGGGCCTGTCCTAGCAAAGGCTGAGGGGGTTATTGTAATGCTGAACTGATGTTGCTAACGTCTGTGATGCCATCTGTGGGGAGAAGACACTGCAGATCTAGCCTTCAAAGCTCTCTGATGGGAGTCCCCTGGGATGTGGCAGTGATTTCTGTTCTTTTATGATTACGTTTATCATCAGTCCCAGGCGCCCAGAACAAAGATTCATGTGGACAGCCTGGACGCTGGAAACGATGCATAGTGTGGAGTTGTGTTTCCTGTTTCTGCTAATGAAACTGAGCAGAGCTCTGGGACCCTGCAGACTGGTCCTGTCAACCCGGAAAGAGCAGCGCCTCCCTGCAGTGGGGCCTGATCCCTGAAGTGAGAGCAGATGACGCCTCCCAGGCCAGACGGGCTCCTGCCCTGGGGGCCGCCCAAGCCCACACCAAGGCTGCTGTCAGGAGTTCTCACAGCCAGCGTTCCCCACCACATTTTAGCTCTTTAAAAAAAAAAAAACTTGAAATAAAACACATGGGGGCTTCCTAGGTGGCGCTAGTGGTAAAGAACCTGCCTGCCAATGTAAGAGACATAAGAGATGCAGGTTCGATCCCTGGGTCGGGAAGATCCGCTGGAGGAGAAAACGGCAACCCACTCCAGTATTCTTGCCTGGGGAAGCCCATGGACAGAGGAGCCTGGCGAACCACAGTCCACGGGGGCACACAGAGTTGGACACGACCGAAGTGACTCAGGACTGGCAAAGTACATGGAAAGGCCACTTACATGTACAATGCGCTGACCTGACACAGTAAATACAGCCACTGGGCCAGCACCCAGATCAGGAAAAGACATGCCATGACCCCCGCGCCCCCTTGTATTCCCTTCCATCCACACCCAGGAGAAATATTTCTGACTTCTAACCCCATGGATGAATTTTGGCTGTTTCTGTGCTTTATTTAAAGGGATTTGTGCTTTTTCGTGTCTTAATATTGTATGTGAGTTTATAATATGTGTGGTGGTGATGGTGCTCACCGAGCTTGAGCAGCTCCCAGCTCGGGACCCCCAGGGCTAGCAGTGCTGTGAATGTCCAGCCAGCATGTGTCTTTGGTGACCACAGTGATGCGCTTCCCGTGGGCATGTGCCTGGGGGTGGAACTGCTGGCCATAGCCCACGTCTGTGGCCAACTTCAGACACTGACTCGCTTTTCAAGACACTCCTGACAGTGATGTGTCACCATTACACTTGTGCACGAGTCCATCACGTAGCCTGCCGTCCACAGGGAACGTCAAGGGGAAGCAGCAAGCTCGCCTCCCCAAGATTCCTCAGGAGTCTGATTTGCTGTCCTGGAAACACGGGGTTAAGGACTTTTCTCACACACCTTCCTTGCCCTCTTACCAAGAACACTATTCATGTCTACACTTACTGTAAGGAATTTGCTCTGAAGATGTTTTTCCCCCTTCTGATAAGTTTGTTTGTACCTGAGGGAATTGTTTTTAAGTTTTATTTCATTTAAAATTTCCACCTAACCAAGGATGGAGTAATTGTTTCCTCTTGACTGGCAGATTACGAAAAGGTCTCTCAAGGCAAAGAAGTAAGAGGTCCACGCCCAGCAGCCTAGAAAGTCACTGCCTTTAGTTGTGCTTATATATTTATGTAATTTTGGGCATCCCACTCCAGTACTGTTTCCTGGAAAATCCCATGGACGGAGGAGCCTGGTAGGCTCCAGTCCATGGGGTCGTGAAAAGTCAGACACGACTGAGCGACCTCACTTTCACTTTTCACTTTGCTGCATTGGAGAAGGAAATGGCAACCCACTCCAGTGTTCTTGCCTGGAGAATCCCAGGGACGGGGTAGCCTGGTGGGCTGCAGTCCATGGGGTCGCACAGAGCCGGACAAGACTGAAGCGACTTAGCAGCTATTTATTTATTTACTTACTTATTTATTCATTTATTTATTTATTTCTGGCTCTGCGGGGTCTTGGTTGCTGCCAGGGCTTTGCTCTAGTTGCCCTTCGAGGGCTTCTCGTTGCACTGGCCTCTCTTGTGAACACGGGCTCTAGAGCATGCGGACTTCGGTAGCCGCAGTGCGTGGGCTCAGAAGTTGTGGCTTGCAGGCTCTCGAACACAGGCTCAGTAGTTGCGGTGCACAGGCTTCGTTTTTCCACGGCATGTGGGATCCTCCCAGACCAGAGATCAAACCTGTGTCTCTTGCACTGGCAGGCGGATTCTTCACCACTGAGCCACCGGGGAAGCCCCTTGTTCTGTTTTTGCTTTCCTATTCCTCACATGGCAGAGAATTTGCTTGATTTGAGGAAGTAATCCCACCCTCTGTGCCCAAAGATTTAGGGCAGGAAGCGGATGTTAAAATACAAGTCTCTAGGGGTAAATGCCAATATTTTTTGCCTGTATGAGGAGTTAATATATTTTTAACTGGGAGCTATTCAAAATTCCAAACTCCTTTCCTTTCCTACATTTTCAGAAATAAGGGAAAGACATTCCACTTATTATCATCTGAGAAACTATCAGAGTCTCTCATTAGTAATTGAGACATGTTAGTCAACAAGGTCCAGAAGGTTTGGGCAGCGAATGGAACCGGAAGTGGGATGTTTTTCCTTGCAGGTCCCTTGTTTCCCCAACCACTTCATGGCAGGAGATCTCAGATGCTGCTTGTAACCTGGTGATGTGCCAGGATTCAGAGAGCTGTTCAGACTGCCTCCAAGTTAACAAAAGACCGAGAAGGATGGACCTTCTGGATTTTAGGGTATTTCTTTTCTGAAATCCTCGTGGATTAAGCGACAAGAATGGGTGTTACACAACAGGGGTGGGATTAGGTCTATAAACTCAGAAAGCATGACTATCAAGAGGAGGGTACCAAAGAGCTTAAGATTCAAGACAATTGTCTAGTAGAGTTTAGAGCTGGGGGTAACCAGGGGCGTCATCTACCGAAGCCCTGCCTCCACAAGGCAGTTGTTATCGGTGGAGCCAAGGTCTCCCTCACTCCCACCCTCTGCAAGCTGCATCTCAGGTCTAGACAAGGGCAGCTGTAAGTGCAGAGAGATGGGATATATTAATAACTGGAATTTAGCCAAGACTCAGACACAATTAGCTTATAAATAATGTGAATAAGCTTGAAAAGATCATTTTTCCCAAGATCGCGGCTCAGTTTAAAGTTCTCTTTTCACAATAAACTCCATCACAAATACACAGGTGCCTCAACACCCAGAAAGAAGGGAGTGAATTAAGTCACAGGGACAATTTCAGGAGGTGGCTGACTGGATGCTTTTGACCCTTTCTTCTCTAGAACTGTAAGGTGGGGAAGAGGGAGAGGAAGTATGTTTTGCCTCTGAAGTATGGCCCTGGGCTTCCCAGGTGGCGCTAGTGGTAAAGAACCTGCCTGCAATGTTGGAGATACAAGAGATACAGGTTCAGTCCGTGGGTTGGGAAGATCCCTTAGAATAGGAAATGGAAACCCACTCCAGTATTCTTGCCTGGAAGATTCCATGGATAGAGGAGCCTGGCAGACTACAGTCCATGGGGCTCCAAAGGGCTGGACATGACTGAGTGAGCACACAGCATGAAGCAAAATAAGGCCCCTGCCCTGTGTAGGGGGGAAGTGGGGAGAAGATGTGTGAACTATGTGGGTTTAAGTTAGTTTACAAAACCAAAAGCACAATATGTGTGTAACAAGTCATGTGTAATGACAGAAACAGGTGAAGAAATAATGCATGTTGCCTGAAGTTGGTGGGGAAGTCCATTCGCCTGGCATCCAGAGGACCTGGGCTTCAAGAAGGAGCAGTCGTTGTTACGTGGCAGTGGGGAAGGGGTTTCTAGCAGGGCAACCAGCAGGGCTTGGGGGTGTGCAGCACGGCTGTCTGATAGCCCCGAGGCTGGGGATGCGAGACGCACATGGTGAGAGGCGGAGTCTAAGGGGGCGGGAGAGAATTGGAGACACCGTGCATGCCACACCAGATTCCAAGGTTTCCAGAGAGGTTCAGAGGTCCTCACGAGAGAAAGAGGGGTTGATGCTGATTATATAAAAGAAGAAAAAGGCATTAAGGAGGGGAGGGATGGAGTAGGTGGTTGGGGTTAGCAGACAGAAGTTTTTGTATATAGAAAGGATAAACAGCCAAGTCTTACTCTATCGCACAGAGGACTATATTCAATATCCTGTAATAAACCATAATGGAAAAGACTGAAAAAAAAGAACATTTGCTAATGTATAACTGAATCGTTTTACAGCAGAAATTAACACAGCACTGTAAATCAACTATACTTTAATTTTTAAAAAATATAAAAAACTAAGATAAAATGAGACGCTTTCTGCCTAAATTGCTTTATGTGTTCAGAGAAAAAGTAAAAAGTATTGGCCCCTTTGGGAGACAAGATTGTGGAATGCTTCTCATTTCCATCCAAGGTGGAGCTGATGTAATAATAATAGGAATCAAGTTCACAATGAATGTCATGCACGTGAATCATCCCGAAACCACCCACCAACCCCTGGTCTCTGGAAAAACTGCCTTTCATGAAACTGGTCCCTGGCTACAAAAAGGTTGGGGACCGCTGCTAAAGACCAGGCATGTAGGTGTTGCCTGGATTCCTGCATATGCTGCCAGGACAGCGGGTGAGGAGACCTGGGATGCAGGTGATGAGTCCCTGGCCCAGCGCTTTCCTGAGTCTGTTAGAGGAAGGGGGAGACATTCGAGCTGGGGCTTACTGGGTGTCTTGGGGATACCGAGGCTAATCTGACCAAATGCTTCCAGCCTTAAGTAACAGGACACCTAACTTAAAAGCAGCTTAACAGGAGTTTTGTACTCGGCTCCTATTCTGGCTCAGTTGGTAAAGAATCTGCCTGCAATGCAGGAGACCAGGGTTCAATCCCTGGGTGGGGAAGATCCCCTGGAGGAGGAAATGGCAATGCACTCCAGTATTCTTGCCTGGAAAATCCCACGGAAAGAGGAATTTGGTGGGCTACAGTCTATGGGTTCACAAGAGTCTAACGTGACTTAGTGGCTAAACTACCCACCACCTATTCGCCCTGCTGGGCACTGTGGGATGCACACTCAGGGTTGTGGACACAGACAAAATACACATGTGACACTGGGCAGAGGAGGTGGGAGCAGGTATGGGTCACCCGTACTCACTGCTCAGGAGTGCACACCACGGTGCTGCAGTCGGGAGCAGCGTCAACAGCAGAGGTGGGGAGCAGGGGCTGGTGATGCCAGGAACGTGAGGAGCCCCACTTCCCATAGCAGGATGCGACCGGCAGGGAAGTGACACTTGCCACTCAGGGCCCAGCAGGATGCCGGGCAGGGGACCGGGATGTCCTCCCAAACACCCTCATGTGCACAACACACCCTCACCACACACTTGGTTCCCAAGGACGGACTCCAAAGAGGAAACGTTGACTCAACAGATTTGCTCATGTACGATATTCCTCCATATGCTCAAAGGACTTGTCTTTGCCAATGTGGGAGGGAGGAGAATATTGTGTTGCTCTTCTGATTTGGATACTGCATTACAGTTCCTCAGAGAGACAGTGCCAGTGGGGTCTGTGTATCAGTTCAGTTCAGTTCAGTTCAGTCGCTCAGTCGTGTCCGACTCTTTGCAACGCCATGAATCTCAGCACGTCAGGCCTCCCTGTCCATCACCATCTCCCGGAGTTCACTCAGACTCACGTCCATTGAGTCAGTGATGCCATCCAGCCATCTCATCCTCTGTCGTCCCCTTCTCCTCCTGCCCCCAATCTCTCCCAGCATCAGAGTCTTTTCCAATGAGTCAACTCTTCGCATGAGGTGGCCAAAGTACTGGAGCTTCAGCTTTAGCATCATTCCTTCCAAAGAAATCCCAGGGTTGATCTCCTTCAGAATGGACTGGTTGGATCTCCTTGCAGTCCAAGGGACTCTCAAGAGTCTTCTCCAGCACCACAGTTCAAAAGCATCAATTCTTCGGCACTCAGCCTTCTTCACAGTCCAACTCTCACATCCATACATGACCACAGGAAAAACCATAGCCTTGACTAGACGGACCTTGGTCGGCAAAGTAATGTCTCTGCTTTTGAATATACTATCTAGATTGGTCATAACTTTTCTTCCAAGGAGTAAGCGTCTTTTAATTTCATGGCTGCAGTCACCATCTGCAGTGATTTTGGAGCCCCCCACAATAAAGTCTGACCCTGTTTTTACTGTTTCCCCATCTATTTCCCATGAAGTGATGGGACCAGATGCCATGATCTTTGTTTTCTGAATGTTGAGCTTTAAGCTCTTTTTCACTCTCCTCTTTCACTTTCATCAAGAGGCTTTTTAGCTCCTCTTCACTGTCTGCCATAAGAGTGGTGTCATCTGCATATCTGAGGTTATCAATATTTCTCCTGGCAATCTTGATTCCAGCTTGTGTTTCTTCCAGCCCAGCGTTTCTCATGATGTACTCTGCATATAAGTTAAAGAAGCAGGGTGACAATATACAGCCTTGACGTCCTCCTTTTCCTATTTGGAACCAGTCTGTTGTTCCATGTCCAGTTCTAACTGTTGCTTCCTGACCTGCATACAGATTTCTCAAGAGGCAGGTCAGGTGGTCTGGTATTCCCATCTCTTGAAGAATTTTCCACAGTTGATTGTGATCCACACAGTCAAAGGCTTTGGCATTGTCAATAAAGCAGAAATAGATGTTTTTCTGGAACTCTCTTGCTTTTTCCATGATCCAGCGGATGTTGGCAATTTGATCTCTGGTTCCTCTGCCTTTTCTAAAACCAGCTTGAACATCAGGGAGTTCGCGGTTCACGTATTGCTGAAGCCTGGCTTGGAGAATTTTGAGCATTACTTTACTAGCATGTGAGATGAGTGCAATTGTGCGGTAGTTTGAGCATTCTTTGGCATTGTGTTTCTTTGGGATTGGAATGAAAACTGACCTTTTCCAGTCCTGTGGCCACTGCTGAGTTTTCCAAATTTGCTGGCATATTGAGTGCAGCACTTTCACAGCATCATCTTTCAGGATTTGAAACAGCTCAACTGGAATTCCATCACCTCCACTAGCTTTGTTTGTGGTGATGCTTTCTAAGGCCCACTTGACTTCACATTCCAAGATGTCTGGCTCTAGATTAGTGATCACATCATCATGATTATCTGGGTCTTGAAGATCTTTTTTGTACAGTTCTTCCGTGTATTCTTGCCACCTCTTCTTAATATCTTCTGCTTCTGTTAGGTCCATTCCATTTCTGTACTTTATCAAGCCCATCCTTGCATGAAATGTTCCCTTGGTATCTCTAATTTTCTTGAAGAGATCTCTAGTTTTTCCCATTCTGTTGTTTTTTTCTATTTCTTTGCATTGATCGCTGAAGAAGGCATTCTTATCTCTTCTGCTATTCTTTGGAACTCTGTATTCAGATGCTTATATCTTTCCTTTTCTCCTTTGCTTTTTGCTTCTCTTCTTTTCACAGCTATTTGTAAGGCCTCCCCAGACAGCCATTTTGTTTTTTTGCATTTCTTTTCCATGGGGATGGTCTTGATCCCTGTCTCCTGTACAATGTCACGAACCTCATACCATAGTTCATCAGGCACTCTATCTATCAGATCTAGACCTTTAAATCTATTTCTCACTTCCACTGTGTAATAATAAGGGATTTGATTTAAGTCATAGCTGAATGGTCTAGCGGTTTTCCCTACTTTCTTCAATTTAAGTCTGAATTTGGCAATAAGGAGTTCATGATCTGAGCCACAGTCAGCTCCTGGTCTTGTTTTTGCTGACTGTATAGAGCTTCTCCATCTTTGGCTGCAAAGAATATAATCAGTCTGATTTCGGTGTTGACCATCTGGTGATGTCCATGTGTAGAGTCTTCTCTTGTGTTGCTGGAAGAGGGTGTTTGCTATGACCAGTGCATTTTCTTGGCAAAACTCTATTAGTCTTTGCCCTGCTTCATTCCGCATACCAAGGCCAAATTTTCCTGTTACTCCAGGTGTTTCTTGACTTCCTACTTTTGCATTCCAGTCCCCTTGCACATATATATCACAAGGAATATCAGATATCATATCTATATATACGTATGGAATTGCTTATGTGATTACAGAAGCTGGCAAGTCTCCAAGTCTGCTGTTAACAGGCTGGAGACCCAGACCTGTGGTACAGTAGTCCCCCCCTTATCAGCAGTCTCAATTTCCACGATTTCAGTTACCTAGGGTCGAGTGGGTCAAGCGGGGTCCAAAAATATTAAATGAAAGTTCCAGAAACAATTCATAAGCTGTGCAGCACTCTGAGTGGTATGATGAAATCTCTGGACTCTTGCTCTGTCCCTCCTGGGATCCCCAACTATCAGCTTCGTCTGCCCATTACTCAGCCACTGACATCATCGTGGGTCAGTGATCCAAGAGCCCCCAAAGCAGATGGCTCTCTTCTGATGTATCAGAAGGTCAATGGTAGCCTAATGCCACGCCATTCACCTCACTCTAACTCATCACGTAGGCTTTTTATCATCTCACATCACAACAGGAAGGGTGAGTACACTACAATATTTTGAGATAGAGATTTACTTAACTTTTATTATAATGCATATTTTTTGACATGTACATACTGCTTAAGGTCTTCCCTGTAGCTTAAAGGGTAAAGAATCTGCCTGCAACGCAGGAGACCTGGGTTTGATCCTGGGTTGGGAAGATCCTCTGGAGAAGGGAATGGCAATCCACTCCAGTATTCTTGCCTAGAGAATCCCACGGACAGAGGAGCCTGGCGGACTACAGTCTGTGGGGTTGCAAAAAGTTGGACACAACTGAGCAACTAACGCTACTACTACATACTGCCTTATTGTATTTGTTAGTTTTTGGCTGCACTGGATCTCCGCTGCTGCACACAGACTTTGTCTAGTTGTGGAGAGCAGCGGCTGCTCTCTAGTCGCGGTGCATGGGCTTCCCATGCGGAGGCTTCTCGTGGGCTCAGTAGTTGCAACTTGCTGGCTCTAGAGTGTGCAGTCTTCAGTAATTGTGACACATAGGCTCAGCTGCTCCCCAGCATGTGGGATCTTCCCAGACCGGGATTGAACTCCTGTCCCCTGCATTTGCAGGTGGATTCTTATCCACTGTGCTGCCAGAGAAGTCCAGAATATATTTCTATAATTGTAAATTTTGAGGGGCTATGCTGTGTGGCTTGCAGGGATCTTAGTTCACTGGCCAGAGGTTGAACCTGTACCCTCAGAGGTGAAAGCATGGAGTCGTAACCACTGGACCGCCAGAGAAGTTCCTATGATTGTTCTATTTTATTATTATAGTTGTTAATCTATTACTGTGTCTAATTTATTAACTAAGCTTTATTATAGGTATGTATGTATAGGAAAAAACAGTCATGCACGGGGCCCTTCAGTACTAAATGCAGTTTTAGGCATCCAGTGGATATTTGAGTACATAGCTCCAGTGGACAAGGCTAGATACAACCGTTCAGGTCTGAAGGCAGGCAGGCTCCAGACCCAGGAAGAGCTGACACTTCAGGTCAAGTCTGAACAGGAAAATGCTGATGTCCCAGGGATTTCCCTGGTGGTCCAGTGGCTGTCTCTGGGCTTCCAATACAGGCGATGCGGGTTCAATCCCTGATCAGGGAACCACGATCCCACATATTGCTTGGCGTGCCAAAAAGATTAAAAAACAAAATTAAAGCTGATGTCCCAACCTGAAAGCAGTCAGGCTGGAGGACATTTTTGTTTTATTAAGGCCATCAGCTGATTGAGTGAGGACCACCCAGATTGGAGAGAGCAATCTGCTTTACTCAGTCTACAGATTCAAATGCTAATCTCGTTCAAAAACATCATACAGACACACCCAGGATATCTGACCACGTCTGGGCACCCCACGACCCAGTCTATTCCACATGTAAAATTAACCATCATAGCTATGTACTCCTGATCTTCCCTTGGCTGCCAAAGGCCTAGCAGACGTTTGGGAAACCAGACTCTCTCTACTTTAGGCCTGATCAAAACGCTTCCTCCCCCACTAAGAGGAAAGGGAGCTGTGATACCCTTCCCCACTGAGACCAGAAAGGGGTTTTTGTCCCCGTTTCATTGCCAAGGGGAGCAGTCAAATTCAAATATTTGTTTCTGTATCCTATTCCCCAAATCCTTCTAATTTACCTGCCTGGGACAGCCTGTCCTGGTGACCCCTGGGGGTTCTCCACCAGGGAGACCCTGTTCTGGGAGTTTGTAGGCTCCTGAGTGTGTGGGAGGGGCAGGCGCTGTTGGGAAAAGTGAGACTCACTAAACACTGTGAGTGCGCCCCATGCAGTGCGGAGGGGTACCAGGCAGGGGGTCGGGACAGGGGGTGACCCCCCCCCCCCGAAGCCACTCAGGCCTTAGATGTAGGTTGAAAAGCTGGCTAGACTCAGCCTTACCCTATTCCTGGACACCAGTGTGTGTGCACGCGCATGTGTGCGTCTGTGCCTGTATCTGTGTGTGTGTCTGTGTGCTGCAGCTCTGCGTGGCATTTCCATCTTTCAAAGACTTTGCATCACTCCAGGTTACACCGTCCCCACAGCTCCCATCAGCCCAGCGCTCCCCTTCACACGGGCTCATTGGCCACAGCATCTGGGGTTCCGGCCCGCATCCGGGTGAGAGGGGACTGCAGCAAACCTGTGAGAGTCTTGGACTTCCCTGGTGGCTCAGACGGTTAAGCGTCGGTCTACAATGCGGGAGACCCGGGTTCAAACCCTAGGTCGGGAAGATCCCCTGGAGAAGAAAATGGCAATCCACTCCAGTACTATTGCCTGGAAAATCCCATGGACAGAGGAGCCTGGTAGGCTACATGTAGTCCATGGGGTCGCAAAAAGTCGGCCACGACTGAGCGACTTCACTTCACTGAGAGCCTTGCAGGAAGGTGAGGTGAGGCACAGGGACGAAGCAGCCAGTCTCCTGGGTAGGTTTAGCCAGCTTCACTCCGTCCCCCAGGGCGGCCAGTTCGCTGCTGCAAGTGAGGGCCTGCGGGTCTCCCAGTCCCACGGAACTGGGCGGCGGCGCTCGGGCTACCCCTGGCGGTCGCGTTCAACAGTGCAGCCATTCGCTAGCGGGTGTGCAGCGCCCTCTGCTGGTCGACAGCTGCTATTTCTTTCCCTTGAATTTCGCCTTGGGATTGGGAAGCACTGTTACTGTCCTTGGAGAAGGCCATGGCACCCCACTCCAGTACTCTTGCCTGGAAAATCCCATGGACGGAGGAGCCTGGTGGGCTGCAGTCCATGGGGTCGCGAAGAGTCGGACATGACTGAGCGACTTCACTTTCACTTTTCACTTTCATGCACTGGAGAAGGAAGTGGCAACCCACTCCAGTGTTCTTGCCTGGAGAAACCCAGGGACGGGGGAGCCTGGTGGGCCGCTGTCTATGGGGTCGCACAGAGTCGGACACGACTGAAGCGACTTAGTAGCAGTAGCAGTTACTGTCCTTCGTTCACAGTTAAGAAAACTGAGATACAGAGAAATTAGTAATTTATCCAAAGTGAAGCTGACTGAGAGGGGATATGAATCCACACATACTGACTGCAGACTTCGCGTTAAGACCAAGGCAGCTAATATGACCTCAAGGTGTGTCCACAAAAATGTGTGCACAGAGTCTTCCTTGGGGACCCAGCAGATCTAACCACTCCTGCAGGGCTGTGATGAGCCCTGTGTACCCCACTTTTGGAAAGCCATCAGCAGCAAATCACAACACATTCAGGATGAATGGCCAAAATGATGAGAGGATTCGAAGTCCAGTCACGTGAGGAAAAATGGAAAGCATGGGTTTTTTTTTTTTTCCTGGAGAAGGGACTTAGAAAACTGGAGAGGATTCCATACACCCGAAAGAAAGAGGGACTGGAGTGCCCTGGGATCCCACAGCGGGGGGATGGTGGGCGGGCGGATCTCTGTGGTCCAGAGCTTTTCAAGGAAGCGCCCCACAAGGTGGACATGACCGCTCACTGGCCCTTGCCAGCAGGTATGGAGGGATGTGGACAAATGTGAGAGACCCTCAAGGCACTTGCAGCCTCTCGGATGCAGAGCAGTGGGTGTTAGCAACAGGGCAGGAAGCCAGACCAGCCCTGGGGAGGGCCCAGGGCTGTCTGCTCTCCTCTATGGGGCGAGGTGGGAGGTTAATTTTGGCTGCACAGGGTCTTCGCTATGGCCTCCCAGCTTCTGTAATTGTGGGCAGGTGGGCTTCTCTAGCTGTGGCATGCAAGCTCTCAGGGGTTTCGAAGGGGTGGCGGTGGATGCTGCTCAGGACCTGGCTACTTTGGGGCATAGGATACATCTTCCAGCCTCTGAGGGGCTGAGCCCTCTACACCTGGGGGGTAGAGGTGTGCTCCCGAAATTGCAGACAGTGACTGAGGAAGGGTGTTCTAAACACCAGAAGGGGGTGCCCTGAACCCCATGCAGCCTCTTTTGCCCCACAGCAGGGGAGACGGGAGGGTGGGTGCCTGGGAGAACAGACAGACTTTGTTGCTTGTTGTTTATGGACTGCCCAGTCTCTTTGGGTCTCTTTAGAGTTTGTATTTTGTTTCTTAGTGGCAGCCTTTTGGTTGGGCAGACGCTGAGGCCTCCAGAGTGGGGAGACCCTTGCTACTCCTGGCACTTGCCTGCTGGGTGCTGGGGGCCACGAGGGGGAGCGAGGATTGGGTCCTCCAGCCCCTCTCCAGCGGTGAACCCGAGGCTCAGACACTACCCCGTGAGGTGGAAGCAGACAGAGGGTGTGGACGAGGGGCATCAGGTGAGGGTCTCCAGGAGGCCAGCGCTGAGCCAGAGTTGGGGGTGCAAAAGATTTATGGGGGAGCAATGCCAGCAGAGAAAAGAGGAGCGAGCGGGGCTGGAAGGAGGAGTTGGCAAGCTGCCTCTGGTCTCAGCAGCCCAGTGGATGCTCAGATTCTCAGTGCCCATTAGAGGAGGCTGTGGGGTGGAACTGGCCACCATGCCCTCACCTGGCTTAGTCACTGGCTGAAGGGGCCGAGAGGAAGATGGCCTTGACTGTGACTCAAAAGCTGAAGCTGATCCCATCACTCAGGTTGCCCCCAGCTGACCACCCTCCTTGCAGCTCCTTCTGAGGGGTCCATCTGGGAGTCACCTAACTCCAGTCCATGATGGAGGGTGAGTGGAGGGGTGGGGGCTGAAGCTAGGCCTGTGTCCCACAACCCACAGCTCCCCCAAGAGGCCACACCAGCATTGGGTGGTCCTCCATGGGTCAGCCATGGGCCATCCGGAGAAGGGGCATTTTGCTGCCCGGCCCTCCCAGTCATCCATGAAGAGGGGTGCCCCCCCCAACTATCTGGACCCCCAGGAAGACTGCAGTTGACTTCTTAAGGCAGTTCTGTTTCTCATGACTCACCTGGGACAAAGGTGGCTCAAATAGGGGCCAAAGCACAGCGTGTGTTCAGTGTGACCAGCAGGCCAAGCTGGGAGTGAAAGTGGCAGGACAGGGAGACATTGTCTGACCGGAGCTTCTCACTCACCTCCAGCCCCAGGGTCCCCTGAGCCTGGCCCAGGGTGCTGGTCACCAGCTGCCTCCAGGGTCTCTCCACCCCCCAGCAGTGTCTGTCTGCTCTTTCCTATTTTATGCCAGCATTGATGGCAAGTCTTGGGCTCGGGGCCCTGGGACCTCTCTGCCGATGCCCAGCCCCTCCCACAGGCACAGAGCTCCAGACCATGGGCTCCTCATCGGATACTGAGACTCCCCGTTTTATAAAAACACGGAATCCCAGAGAGAAGAAGTGGGAGTTGTCTGAGGTCACCCAGCAGCAGATACCGGCTCCAGAGTGGGGAGCTCCTGACAGCCAGTCCGGGTGCTTAAAACCCCAGATTGAACTGCCCACTTCCAAGTGGACCCTTCCCAGCTTGCTGAATTATCCTCTTCTGCCGCCTGAAGTAGGATGCTTGTGTTTTACTGTAGGAAGGGCTGGCACTTATTGAGCACCTACTGTGTACCAGGTGCTGGGAACATGAGGAGAAATAAAACACAGTCTCGGCCACTGTGTGTGAATGAGCGTGTTGCCTCACTGAGGTTTGTCACGCGAGCGCAGACCAGCTCTGGACACTGGAAAGTCTATCTCCATACCACTTTATATGCCCACAAGGCTTTTCCAGCTCTAGCTGGTCTGAATTTCCTGCTGCTCGGACAAGTTAAGGGAGCCGAGAAGCCCAGGGTGACCTGAGGTTTCACCACAAGCTTGTTCTTGTGGAAACCACCTCCCATCCCCAGGTTAGGTGGACTGCGAGGTGGGAGGCACCGGCCAGAGAGGGCAGAGCCAGTGCCGGGCTCTGAGACCAGCACCCTGCGTTGGTTGTCAGGCCGCTGTAACAAAGGGCTGCAGACTGCGGGGCGCTTAACCAGCTGGAAGTGTCATTTCACAGTTCGGGAGGCTTCGAAGTCCAAGATCAAGTTGTCAGCAGGCTGGGAAGGAGACTCTATCTCCTTGGCTTCTAAACTGCTGGCTGCTCCCTGTGGGTTCTTATCGTCTTCCTTCCACACACATCTGGGTCCAAAGTTCCTCTCCTCTCTAGTTGTGGCCACGGGCTCAGTAGCTGCTCCAAAGCGTGTGGGTTCCCTGACCAGGGATTGAATCTGAGTCACATGAATTGCAAGGCAGATTCTTTACCCCTGGGCTAGCTACCAGTGAAGTCTCCTCAATTCAGGGGAGTCGGGTTTGATCCCTGTTCAGGGAACCCACATGCCTTGGAGCAACTACTGAGCCCGTGGCCACAACTAGAGAGTCTGTCTGGGCGCAGCATCAAAAGATCCCGCGTGACTCAGCGCAGGTCCCACGTGCCAGAACTAAGACCCGACACAGTCAAGTGAGTACATAGATAAATAATTTAAAAACCCACTCTGACTCCCCTATTTCCCCTAAAAGTGGGAAATAAATCTCCCATGTGAAGGTATCTTCCCTGTACCAGAAGGATAAAACGCATTCTTATCACCAGAGTTAGGGAATCCAAGGCTAAGAAAGATGCATAACAAACTGTGTTACTTCATTAGTCTGCAACCCCAAGGACAAGCTCTTTTGTTAAATCTTCCCAAGTAATTGTTTAAAAATGATATGTAAACATCCTCTTTTGGTTATTTCGGGAGTCCCATTTCTATGAGTGTGCATGCTCAGGTGCTCAGCCTTGTCAGACTCTGCTCACTAGGCCTTTGGCAAGAACACTGGAGTGGGTTGCCATTTCCTCCAAGGGATCTTCCTAACCCAGGGACTGAACCAGCGTCTCCTGATTGGCAGGCAGATTCTTTACCACTGAGCCTTCCATGCATATGAATTAATTTTTTAAAATTTGTCTTGTGTCAATTGAATTATTAGAGCAACCAAAAGAACCCAGGAGTGGTGGCGGGGCAGGGGTGGGAATTTCCCTCTTCCTGACTGTTGCACAGAGCATTTGGCTGAGGACAGTACACCCACACCCGTCAACTGCAATGTGGAATCACCTGGGGTCTTGGGCAGAACCTGAGTGTCTGAGGCAGCAAATGGGGCAAAGGCAGAGAATGTGTGCTCAGTAGCTCAGTCGTTTCCGACTCTTTGTGACCCCATGTGCTGGGAGCCAGCACGGGAGATCCCACCCATGACAAGGTCATGCGGAGAGGCCTGACGGGCAAGGCGAGTCAGGTCTCAAGGGGGCCTCTGCCTGAGCATCTACCCCGAAACCAAAATCTGTCTGTTTACTGTCTGCTATACTATACTCTTCTGACATAACAGGGGGCTATCCCCGACCACCTTTCGCTGGAAAAAGTTAACTTAGAGCTCCAACTGATCTCCTGCATATGAAAGGAATGTTTCAGCTCAAATCTCTCTGATGGCTCTCTAACTTGCCTGACAGTTGGAGACTTTTACAGCTTGTGGTTGTTTACAGCCCCCACCCCCTAACCGCAAGAGGCACGAAGTTTAAAACATCTTAAAGATATAGAGCCTTTTAGAGCTAAGAATTAGTTTGGTAAAGGATTTCACTGCTGAGTTGATGTTTGCTGCCAGGCCTCCATATTCTTTATCTTTTAGGCACCTGAAGGATATTAATCAATGTAATTGGTGTTGGGAGCCAGCGTCAGGAGCTCCGCCCATGGCAAAGGCCACGAGGAAGGAAGCTTGGCATAGGCAAAGGCGTGATCAAGCCTCAGGAAACCCCTTGTTCCCGAGCATCTACCCCAAAACCAGAGTACTTTATGGGGAGCTCTCCCCCATAACCATTTCTCTCAAAGAAGGAGTTAACTTGCAGCTCCAGTTAATAAAAATTCCTGGGCGTGATAAGAGTTTCAACTTACGAACTCTGAAGGTTCTCTGGCCTTCCTGATCAGGCTCCTCCGGCCACATGCGATTGTTTACAGCCTCCCAACTGTGAGAGGCACGGGATGTTTTTTCTAAATACAGACTCTTTTGAGAAGTTAGAAGATCATTAGTATAGTATTAGTAGGATGATTAGGAATTATATTGGTGAAAGGTTTTTCTTCATTTGTCGTGCCAATAATTACTGCTAATTCCCTGCCCTGGGTGTGACAAGGATGTCTCAGGTCAAACCTCTCTGCTGACAGACTAGCTTGTGTGACTGCCTCTCAGCCATAAACAGCACAGAGAGTTTGGAGTATTAGCATAGGGCTTTTTTCATTGATGAGTCAATGATTGCCATCAGGCCTCCATATCCTTAGGCACCTGGGAATATATTAATCAATGTATTTGGAATATAGAAAAGGAAATATAGTAGTTTTTTGATGTTAGCAATACTAGACTTTTGAGTTAATGAATCTTCTCTTTTGTTATAGATTACTGTACTTTGTTATAAATCACTATAAATCACTATGCTATGTAACTTTATCACTATCTTAAGACAAAATAGATCTTAAGGGGAACATTGGTAAAGGGTTTACATTTGTTGAGCCAATATTTGCTGCTAAAACTTCATATTCCTGCCCTTATAATGAATATAACTAGCATATAGGAGAAATAAGTATTAACCTTTAAGATTAATCATGTTAAACCTTAGGTTAAGTAAATTCCTTTCTTGATTGTAACTCCCTACACCCTCACCCTATAGGAATGCAACTTTATTTGGAGGGTGGCGCCTGATTTAAGAAAACATCACCCCTGGAAAAATAAGTTTTCTGGTTAACTGACCGGTATCAGAAAGGGCCATAAAATGTCAGCAGACCTCATGGCTAAAAGATGATGAAACTCATAAGACCTTTGTATAATTTTATATGAAGCACATGATTGTGACAAGGGTCAGGTCTGCTGACCCCCGCGTGACTCTCTATTCATCCCTATGTATAACAAAAAGGTATATAAACAAACCTGAAAAATAAAGAAATCGGATCAGTTTCTGGAAAGACTGATTCCCCCGTGTCGTTTCTCGCTCCCCGTTTTCCTGGCTGAATTCCCATCTGAAATGTGGGTACTCACCAAGCCTGCTAATTCTGCCTGGGTTTCTGAGATTGGACCAGGGAGGCCTCAGTGCCTCCTGTCCTTCGGGAGTATAGAAAGACGCCTGTGGCCTACGTAGGTGGTGATTGGTATTCCATGTAAACCAGTTATTCAGCCTCTTTTCTCCACTAATTCTCCTACTACACTATCTGTTTCTAATCTCCCTCTATATCTGTAATTAAATAAGTTTTTTCCAGGACGCTGACTCCATCCCCACCTTCGAATCACCCTGGATCCACTGGTGCTGGACCCCGGCAAATTGGGATATAGAAAAAGGAATATAGTAGTTTTTGATGTTAGCAACACTAGACTTTTGAGTTAATTTTCTCTTTGTTATAAATCACTGTACTGCTCTTTCTTTGTTATAAATTGTTGTGTCCTTGCTATGTAAGAATGTAACTTTATTTAGTGCTTTCTGAGTGGTACCAGACTTTGGGAAGAACAACACATTAAGGCAAATAAGTTTTCTGGTTGACAGACCCTTATCAGAAAAGGGCCGTAAAATGTTAATTGGCCTTCTGGCCAGAAGATGATGTAAATCACCTAAGACTTGTGTATACAGCTAGGTATGCAGAGAGAAAGCCTGGTCTTGATAAGAGTCAGGGCTGCTGATGGTGCATAATTTTGTATTATCCATTGACCTCTATGTACAACCAAGAGTATAAAAAGCTTTCCCACCACCTGGGAAGCCCAAAGGAAGATAATTCATTCAGGAGAAAGCCTTTAGGTTTTGTTTCTAGCACAGAAATTCCCAAGCAGGATGCCAAGGAAGAGGACGTGCCTTCTTTTCAGGGGAAGGGGCAGGGGTGGTGGCTGCTCCTGGCAACTCCAACTAGCGAACGGCCCCACTGTCAGGGGGTTGGGGACACAGAGTCCCCGTGCCTTGGGACTGCCAGATTTAGCAATAAAAATACAGGATGCCCAGTTCAATTTCAGTCTTAGGTTCACAACAATTGATTTTTTTTTAAGTACAAGTACTTCCCACACATTGCATGGAACACACCTACACTGCACGATGACTTACCTGTTAGATCAAGAGGCCAGGAAAGACCTCTCTGAGGGACATCTGGGCAGAGACGGAATGAAACCAAGAGACAGCAGGACAGACCTGGGGGACCAGGGGAAGCAGAAGATGGGAAGGCATGGCTTATTGGAATCTCCTAAGGGTCAGTGTGGTATGTTTCAGATTTTAGTGTGAGCTGATGAAAATGCGGATCCGGTACCCTGCCTCTAATTAGAAGTTGTGGGCAGACCCAGGGCTCACTCCTAAACAAGCCCTCCTGGAATCTGGCTTGCTCCCTCCTCCTCCTTGCATTTTCTGCACACAGTCCAGGGGTTCATCTCATGGTCTTGGGGGTCAGAGGTGGGAGCCCTTTAGGGATCATCTCACACAAACCCCTCCTGTTTCTGGCGGGGTATGGGTGCCAGGGATCTCTGAAGACCTCGCCTGCCGAGATGAAGGGGAGTGAGTGGCTCTTCACAGTTCCTGTGTGTTTCTGGAAAGACCACAGGGAGCACAGGTGTGTGATTTTGGAGACATACCCCCTGCAAGACACACACACACACACACTCTCTCTCTCTCTCTCACCCTGCAACCGTCGCTTTTCAGCTGGGCCCCCTCGATGGGACATCCAACTTTGATGTCGCCAAAATCTTGGCATTCTCTACCCACCGAAGCCAGATAAAAAACATGGAGACAGAATTTGGAGGAAATAGAAAGGTGGTTTTAATCTTCTGCTGGCGGAGGGAAGATGCAGCAGGATCATGCCTCAAGAATTGTGCCCCTCTCCCAGGGGGAGTCTAGGGGATTATATAGATGACGGTTCCAAGTTCTGGGTTGGTGATGAGGAACAAAGTTATAAGGAGTTTGTATAATTCTTGTATTGTTTCAAAAACAGTCGAGGCTGGCATCAGGTAGCCCGGTAGTCGGGTCCATTGTCTTTTGTGAATTGTACTGGGCTTTCTTTGTATAACGCAAAAAGAGAGGAAAAAAAAAAAAACAAAAAACAGCGAGGAAGAGAGTGCTGTAAAGGTGAGAACAGATACAGGATGTAATTAGCATAGAGTCAAAGGACAACAGATGCAGAATGAAGCTTATGCAGAGCTAAGAGGCAGAAAAGCAAACTCAGTCATAGACAACAGACTAGTAACAGTGAAAGTGAACCTAGGAGTGATCAGGCCTGCTCACTGTTCTCAGGAAAGAAAAACCCATTCCTCTTTTTTCCTTCACATTACGCCAGCTTGACCATGTCAGGCGGGAGGTGGTCTCTACCTGGCAGCTCTCAGTTCCCTGACCCCTTGGGACATGCTTGCAGGTCTAAGTGGAGTCTCTGGCTAGGGCTCACCTTCCTTTTTTCTGGTTTGAAAGAACATGCCAAAGAACAATGTCCCTTCCCCAGAGCAAGGGCCCCAGAAAGCTCCTTACACTTCTCCAAGCTGGGCGGTCAATCGCAGGCCTCTGACTCTTCCTGGGCAACCCGGACCTCAGCCCCCAGCGCCTCTGAGAGCCCCACTAGCCCGTCTGTCCAGACCTCCATCCACCCACCGCCTCCACGAAAGGAAGTGAAAGGGTCAGAACTGCCCCAGCAATGTCCCCTCCCCTCCAGCACCTCCTGCTCGCGCAATCCCGCCCCGCCCCGGGCACACCCATCCTCTGCGGAAGCACGCGCCAGGGCCGCCCCCCGCCCCCGCCTGCCCCCTCCCCCGCCTCCCCGCCTCCCCAGGCCAGAGCAGAACTGAGACAGGAAATGAGCTCAGCTGCTCCAGCCACAGAGAGGGCGGCTCCCGCAGGTCGGCCCTGCAGGTGCCTGCAAGTTTCTGAAGCAGGCCTCACTCTTGCCCCAAACCCATAGCGCCAGGACCTGAAGACCTGGAGAACCCGAACACAGCACTCGGATCGATCTATCCCAAAGGCCGTGCACATCGATGGTGCTTATCTGGCGCCCGATGCCCCCCAGGAAGATGCAAACAGGGACAGTCTTTGCTGCACCCACACGGGCCAGGAGCACCCCCTGCGGTTGCCAAGGATGGGGAGAGCGAGAAACACACCCCTCCTCTAGGCCCCAGATGGCCCTAGACCTCCTCAGCTGCAGTGGCTCCAGGCGGGTTACTTCGTTGCTGGGTTCTGTTTCCTCCGGGAATTGTGAGGTTGAGATGAGGACACGTGCAAAGTGTGTAAACTGTGATACACACAGGTGCATAACAGCAACCCATCTGCCGTCTTCCTGCCTGCCTTCCCTGGTGACTTGTCAAGTTATTGTGAGAGGGGTAGCTAAGGGTAGAAGACACATCTGGGGGGTTCATGCAGTTCATGGTGACCCTTGTTTCTTTGGAGGCGGCACAGTAGAGCGGTGGAGAGGATATGGCTTTGGCTGTGTGACCTTCAGCAAGTGACTCAGCTTCTCTGTACTTGGATGTGAAACTGGCTAAATGAGATTGATACTATCAATACCTACTTTAGGGGGTTGTGTTGCGGACTTAACTACACATATTAAGGTCTCCATTCTGTTAAGTGCCTGGCACACAGTAACTGCTCCACAGGAGTTAGTTCCGGTCATGCTGCACACCTGGGGGCAAAGAAGCAGAGGGCCGCCCCGGGGCACTGCTGATTTTTGTTGGCATCCGGGGCCCAGACACGGCGCTGCACCTCCACCTTTAGTTTCCCTCTGTTTCCTGATCCTCTTTCTAATAAATTGCCTTTTGGGGTAAAAGTTAGGATCTGTTACTCTTGTATCCTTAACACTGGAATGGAAAAGAAACAACCAACATCATTCCCCTAAACTAATCTGACCTGGAGCTTGTATCTCCTTGAGGGGGATTGTTCATTTTTGATTTCTGAGGACCCCCTCCTCCGCCACCAACCCCATGGGCTCATCAGGAATCAAAAGGCTTTCAGGGGAACAGGAACAGGAGAAGGGGCTTAGGCCACAGTTCCCTGAGCACTGCCCCCTGCCTCCAGGGGCTCCCAGATGTCCCCACAGGCTCTTCCTGGGTGGTCACAGGCACACACTGGGATCCCCCCACCCTGATCTTGAGCCTGGGGGGCTCTGTGGACTCGTCCAGGGCGCATGCCATGTCCCCTGGGCAGTCTGGCCTTCCCACTGGAGGAGACCGAGGCCTGGGCTCCGGCCCTGCCAGGCCTTAGGCAGCCCAAGTGGATTTTTCTTGGGCCTGGGCAGCCCCTGAAGCACCAAGAATCAGTCGGCCTCCCCAGCGTTTCCTCTCTCTCTGAGAGCCTGGCGGAGGAACATGAAGGCCCATCTGTCTTTCTGGGTGGAGGAAGGGAACGGTCCTCTTATTTTATTCCTCATGTGCCGACAGTTTATTTCATAGCCATGTTGTGTACTTGCAGCCAAAGACGTGTCAACAAAGAACAAAGAGTGTGCTCACCACTGAGTTCTACAAGGGCCAGCGTCTTAACCCACTGCATTCCCACCAACAGTGTGCCCCGAGAAGAATTCAGGATGAAAAACAGGATTAGGCACCCTGCGCTTTGATTAAACGGGCCCCTGGATAGTTAGATGCATAGCTTAGAGGAGTATTTTTGCATCTTCCCGTTTATAGGAAAGCACTAAAATCATGAACTTGAGATATCTGTTCTTTGTGATTAGCAGTTATCTTTTACCAAGATGTGTGCTAGCCCAGATGTATTTCCTAGCCAAAAATCATACAGAAACTGGTTTTTCCCCAGTTTCTTCAGAGTAGTTTCCTCTGAGCTGCTGAGTGGCTGTCTCCTAGGTTATTGTCTTCAGCAAGACCCTGAATAAAACTTAAATTTACAGCTCTTACCGTGTGTCTTTCTTTAAGTCAACAGATGTCTCAGGGGAGGCCCCAGGTTTCAGGGGAGATGATGCCCACAGCCCGCTGCGGCCCTGCCTGCACCTCTGCCTTGACACTGGGACAACGGGACCCCACCATGCCCACTTCGCTCACCCAGAAGATGAGGCTTTATATTTCCTTTCCCCAGCTTGGGCCGATCAAGCATTGTCACATTACTTTCTCAGGTCCCACTTCCTGTCCCACTGAGGCCCACAGGCTAACCACCCCCAGTAACTCACATCATTTCTTCACAGCTTCTTCTGTCTGTTCTCAGATTATCAAGCATCCAGATTGCTCCCTGGGACAGAACTCCTGCTTATGCAGGCGACAGGGATGACTCCCAAGCCTTTTTCCCTGTTGTTCGTAGCCCAGGCTTTCTGCCAGCTCACCCAGGCCGTGCCTCTCCTTTGGCCCATGAGTTTCCTCCTCTGGACCCTGCCGATCAAGGCTCAGAGCTGACTCCTGGGATCTGCAACACAGGCATCTCAGGCCTCACTCTTCCCCTTCCCTACTCCTAACCCCACCTCTAGTCATTTCCTCTTTCAAGATGCAGACTGGGCTTGCAAGTCTGGTTAAACACCCCATCAAATCTCTTACTTCCTGTCATTAAGAAGGAGAAAAAAGGCAGTTGTTCAGAATCTTCAGATGTGAGCAAATCCCAAGAGTATTTCTTTATTATAAAGCATCTTTCAGCAAAGAAGAAATTCCAGCAGCCAAAGTTTAGTATTTTTTTTTTCAATGAAACAGAAACAGTTATTTCAGTTTAGGAGCAAAATATCGTGGTCCTTGTGCCTCTCTCTTCTTTCTTGCCCTTCTCCACATGATATTTGTGACTTGGTGACATCTTTTTTGCTGATGTCTACATCTTTCTCTTGCATCTTTCTCATTTAGCCATGAAATCAAAAGATACTTGCTCCTTGGAAGGAAAACTATGACAAACCTAGACAGGGTATTAAAAAACGTAGACATCACTTTGTCAGTTAAGGTCCTTAGAGTAAAAGCTATGGTTTTTCCTGTAGTCATATATGGATGTGAGGGTTGGACCATAAAGAAGGCTGAGCACCGAAGAATTGATGCTTTCGAATTGTGGTGCTGGAGAAGACTCTTGAGAGTCTCTTGGACAGAAAGGAGATCAAGCCAGTCAAGTCTAAAGGAAATCAACCCTGAATATTCATTGAAAGGACTGATGCTGAAGCTGAAGCTCCAATAGTTTGGCCACCTGATGCAAAGAGTTGACTCACTGGAAAAAACCCTGATGCTGGGAAAGATTGAGAGCAGGAGGAGAAGAGGGTGGCAGAAGATGAGATGGTTGGATGGCATCACTGACTCAATGGACATGAGTTTGAGCAAACTCTGGGAGACAGTGAAGGACAGGGAAGCCTGGTGTGCTGCAGTCCATGGGGTCACAAAGAGTTGGACATGACTTAGCATCTAAACAACAACATCTTTTTCAACCCAGTGCTTCAGACTACCTCGAAGGATTTTATTTGCCTTTCCTGTAAAGCTAAGCCCCCTCACCTTGACTGCTTTAGCTCAGGTCAGCACTAGCTCTCACCAGGATGGCAGGCACAGCCCCTTACCCTCCGCCTGTCTCTAGTCTCACTCACCCCACCTCTGCCTACCCTGCGGCGGCCGGGTCTCTGATCCTCTTGTTCTTCTTGCTCAGTGGTGAAACACTGTCTACAGCAGAGGGCGGCAAACTTTTTCTGTAGAGGGTCGAATGCACACAGTTTAAGGCCATATGGTAGACTCCGCCATTCTAGCCTAGGTGGGACTGTGTTCCAATAAAACATTATTTACAAAAATAGGCAGCGGCCTAGATAGATTTGGCCATGGACTGCAGTTTGCCAACCCTGATCTACAGAAGGTGTGGACAACTCAACCTGCCCTAAGACACCTCTGCAGGTGTGGTTGCTTTCTCTCTCTTTACTTCCACTTCCCACACCCCTCTGCCACCCCCACTCCACTCACTGCCAGTTCCATATTGCTTCAGGTGCCCCCAGTGCATTGCGTTCCTGCTGTGTCTTTGCATGTAACGATTCTTCATCCTGGGCTTCACCCTTTCTCCACCTGGGAATCGCCCACCTCTCCCTCCAGATTCAGCATCAGCCCTCCCTGGGCATTTCGGGTCACACCCACTCCCAGCTGTTCACCCTTTCTGCTTCATTTGCCTGACCTCCAACAACACCAGCCCTTTTCTCCTCTTCCTTGGGATTCCATCTTGCCTTGTATTTTTCACTTTTCCTGCCTCTCCTACCTCCCCTCCTCCGTCTCCTGCCAGTCTCATCCTTGGCGCTCCTCATGGCCCGTTTCCAGCCTCTGCGCCCCACCCTCTCGCTGTGGACCATCTCCTCCCCATGGCTCACTCACCTCCCGGAGGCTGATGCTCCCAGAAGCACACCTCCAGCTGGACCTCTCCAGAGCGCGAGACTCCGGGCTCCCGCAGACGCCACACTCAAAGTCACATCAGCTGCTCCTGCTCGGTGTGTCCACGCCTCAGCTCATCGGCTCTCTTCCCGCATCCCTCGATGTAAGATGGCATCTCAGGTTGGACGTGTTTTTGGAGCATCCTCCAAAGCCCCTTAGCCACAGCCATCTGTCTGCCTCCAGCTGTTCCATCCCCTCCTCCACATTGGTCCTGGGTCACTACCTGTGGTTCAGCAAGACACCTCTGCCTAGGTGCGCATGAGCCCAGCTGGCCATTCAGTCTCTTCATGCCCTGGCCATTCAGGGCATTTGGAACTGGGTAGTTCTGGTGTTTCTTCAGGTGAATTGGCCTATTCTGTGTGGGTGGTAGCTGGGGGAAAGGCATTTTCCACCACTGCAGGGCCTGGGGGAACAGCGGGAGCTGGTCTGAGAGAGAAGGAGGGCTGGGCAGGCAGAATCAGAGGTGAGAAGGCTGAGGTCAAGGCTGGAGCGTGAGGTGGCAGGGCAGGGGTCATGCGCCCACTGTACGATGCTGAAGGAGACACCAAGGGAGGAGTAATGTGGTCCCCAGGTCAGTAATCCAGGCTTTGCCGCCCTGACCCTCCTTCCCTCAACTGGGTCCCGTGCCCCCTTAGCCTCTGCTCTCTGCCAGCACGGGGGTCCCCTGAATCTGAAGCCCCTTCCTGCTCTGGGTGGCTGGACCCCCCTGCATCTCTGCAGCTGTGCCCCTCTGCTGCGCCTTCCCCTCCCTTAGTGCACTCCTGACAAAGGGTTGAGAGCCAGAGGGCTGGACTGACCTGCTGGGTCTGGGCTGGTTTGGGGCCAGGCCTTTCTTGACTCTGGTCTTCGCATAACAAGGTGATGCTCTTCCTCTGGCAGCAGGGGTCCTGGGTGGGGGTGTGGGTGGGGAGGGGGTCCAGACTCCTCCTGCTGGCTCTGGCTCTTGTGGTCTCTTCTAGCCTGGACTGGGAGCCCAGTAGGCTCAAGACTCTGCAAACCAGACTGGCATAGCGGGCAGAGACTAGGGAGGGCCACATGGTCCCAGCAGAGTAGCAGGAAGTTTGCCTGAAGTCTCCAGCAGGCCATCTGTTCCCACCGAGCAGAGCGTGTGGTCTTGAGAGAAGCAGCCAGGGCTACAGAGCCGAGCCACCGGGGACTCTCTTAAGGGAGTTCATTTTTTTTAAAGGTTTGTTTTATCTCTCTTTGGTTCATTCGGGTTGAATGTGTTTGCATACAGCCCTTTAGGCCTCTGTCCGCTGCACCCCTGCCCTCCAGACCCCAGTGAACACCGTTAGACGTAAAAAGACAAGGAATAAACAGTGGATGCAAGATGAAGGAGAAGGGGATAGGCCCTCCAGGTCCTTCAAAAGCAGTCCATCCCTCTGGGTGAGTTCAGGGCAGTGGGGGAAGCCCCCACTTGCTGTCCCCACAGAAACACTCAGGACAGCCGGACTCAAGAGAAGTGGCTCAAAGGAGAAGCGGAATTACCTCCCCGACTGGGCCATTGCAGAGGCCACGGTTCACAGCAGGGCTGTGAAAGACCCGAGCTGGTGCGAGGACACCCATACTTTCTGTCACTTTTACCCTATAGATGCTGCTTAGCAATTCAACTCTGAGAGGTTCTGCGTCTTTAACTAAAAAAAAAAAAAAAAAAAAAACTTGGTTGGAGTCCTCATGGGGGTCATGAAGAGAAGTGAGGAAAGTGAAAGTGAAAGTCACTCAGTCGTGTCTGACTCTTTGTGACCCCATGGACTGTCTAGTCCATGGAATTCTCCAGGCCAGAATAATGGAGTGGGTAGCCATTCCCTTCTCCAGGGGGATCTTCCCAACCCAGGGATCGAACCCAGGTCTCCCGCATTGCAGGCGGATTCTTTACCAGCTGAGCCACCAGGGAAGAGGTGACTCTCATTTCTGTGCGAAAGCACTAGTGGGGCGGCTGCTTCCGGGTGGGTGGGTCATTCAGCCATCCAGCAAGCAGTTAACTAGAGGTGGTGACACAGAAGGGTCCTCAAGGATGTGTTCTGTGTGGGGTGTTTGGAGGCAGCAGCGTAGGAAAGGAGCTTGGAGAGGTTAAGAGCAGGTGGGGGACGATTTGTGGCAGCTGGCCAGCTGTGTGGCTGTGGTTGCTGCTTTTACGTTAGATTGGATGACAAGCGTGACAAACAAGAAGGCCTAGTGGAACAGGCTGGCTTTCTGTAACTGTTGTTCAGTTGCTCAGTCATGTTGGACTCTTTGCGACCCCATGGACTGCAGCATGCCAGGCTTCCTTGTCCTTTACCAGCTCCGGGAGTTTGCTCAGACTCATGTCCATTGAGTTGATGATGCCACCCAACCATCTCATTCTCTATCGCCCCCTTCTTCTGCCCTCAATCTTTTTCCCAGCATCAGGGAAAAGGCAAAAAGATAAGAAAGTGGCTTTCTGAGCAGAATCCAAACTTAGGTCAAACCCTGTTACAACTAATTTTGCATCACAATAAATATACTCTATAGTTTCAAAAAATCTTCAAACTTCAGCTTACTGTTCTTTACTGCTGAAATCCTTAATATGCTCCCAAAGCGGTGAGAAATCCTCACCGCCGCTCTTCCTGCTCTTGGCTTCCGCGGGCGTCTGCAGTCTTCCCAGCATCGGGGTGTTGGCCCCCTGGAATCTCCACATCACGGACACAGACACAGACGGAGGCTGGGCTGGTGCCTGGAGGCATCTGGGACTGGAGGGTTCTGTGTAAGACACTCGCCTTCTCTCACCACCGGGTGCCTGCAGGACTGTCTCCAGCTGTTCTCACAGAGATCTGTGCTCCCCGCCTCCCTCCCTCACTCCCCCCCCACACTGTGATCAGACCTGTCCCTCCTCCCACTCCCAGTGGCTGCTCACCCCCACCGCACCTGAGGGCTCACACCTCCGCCTTCCCCTCTCCTGCTCCCAGGACGCAGTCCCCAGGACCTCAGATCTCTGCTCTCGTCTCTCTTCTCTCAGGAATAGAGCCTTCCATGTGCTCTCATCCACTCCTGAGGAGAACAGATAGCGTCGAAGGTGCGGAAATCTGTCATTTCCTGGCCTCCTCTCATGCTCCTGTTTCATTAACCCGTTGTTCCACGGAATATCGATGGTATCCCAGAGGCATCTCAAATTCATCACATCCCAGACTGAACTTGTCCCCTTCCCGCCAAATCCTTGCCCCTCTGTTGGTATTCCTTATCTCAGACAGAGACGCCCCCTCCTTCAGCTCACTCACCCCGAAACCCAGCGGTGTGGGGGTGGCGTAGTTAGAGGAATGAGGCTCCCGGTTGAGCCCCTGGGTGCAAACTCCAGTTCCACCACATCCTGTGTTATCCTGGCAGGATATCTTTGGTCCTCCTGTGCTTCAGTTTCACAGAATGAAAATAGTCTCCTTACACACAGTGAGGAATAAAGGAAATGATCCAGGGGACCCAGCCACATAGATGGTACTCAGTAAATACCAGCTGTTATTACCTCAACAACAACACACACACACACACACACACACACACACACACACACACACATGACCAGTGACGCAGACCTGTGGGCTCGACCTTGTCTCCACATTCAGGCCCGCCCCCCAGTGTTCCACCATCTCGGCCACACCCTTGACTCAGACCCTCATTATTTCCACTCTGAACTACTGCAGCAGACTCTCTCACCCTTCATAGTCTCCCTACTCCTGTCCAGTTGGGAAATATAGAGCAGCCTTATTGAGATTTAACTCACATACCACATAACATCTATTTCTGGTTTATTGACTATGCCAAAGCCTTTGACTGTGTGGATCACAATAAACTGTGGAGAATTTTGAAAGAGATGGGAATACCAGACCACCTGACCTGCCTCTTGAGAAATCTGTATGCAGGTCAGGAAGCAACAGTTAGAACTGGACATGGAACAACAGACTGGTTCCAAATAGGCAAAGGAGTACGTCAAGGCTGTATACTGTCACCCTGCTTCGTTAACTTCTATGCAGAGTACATCATGAGAAACACTGGACTGGAAGAAACACAAGCTGGAATCAAGATCGCTGGGAGGAATATCAATAACCTCAGATATGCAGATGACACCACCCTTATGGCAGAAAGTGAAGAAGAACTAAAAAGCCTCTTGATGAAAGTGAAAGAGGAGAGTGAAAAAGTTGGCTTAAAGCTCAACATTCAGAAAACTAAGATCATGGCATCTGGTCCCATCACTTCATGGGAAATAGATGGGGAAACAGTAAAAACAGTGTCAGACTATTTTTTTGGGCTCCAAAATCACTGCAGGTGGTGACTGCAGCCATGAAATTAAAAGATGCTTACTTCTTGGAAGAAAAGTTATGGCCAACCTAGATAGTATATTCAAAAGCAGAGACATTACTTTGCCAACTAAGGTCCATCTAGTCAAGGCTATGGTTTTTCCTGTGGTCATGTATGGATGTGAGAGTTGGACTGTGAAGAAGGCTGAGTGCCAAAGAATTGATGCTTTTGAACTGTGGTGTTGGAGAAGACTCTTGAGGGTCCCTTGGACTGCAAGGAGATCCAACCAGTCCATTCTGAAGGAGATCAACCCTGGGATTTCTTTGGAAGGAATGATGCTAAAGCTGAAGCTCCAGTACTTTGGCCACCTCGTGCGAAGCGTTGACTCATTGGAAAAGACTCTGATGCTGGGAGGGATTGGGGGCAGGAGGAGAAGGGGATGACCGAGGATGAGATGGCTGGATGGCATCATGGACTCGATGGACTTGAGTCTAAGTGAACTCCGGGAGTTAGTGGTGGACAGGGAGGCCTGGCGTGCTGCGATTCATGGGGTCGCAAAGAGTTGGACACGACTGAGCGACTGAACTGAACTGAACCACATAATTCATTCATTTAAAATGGATACTGAATGGTTTTTAGTATATTTACAGAGTTGTGTAACCATCTCCACAACCAATTTTAGACCATTTTCATGACCCCCATTAATGGTACTCCCCATTCCTGCTTCCACTCCCGGCCCTAAGTTAAGTTAGTTAAGTTCCGTCAGTCGCGTCTGACTCTGTGTGACCCCTTAGATGGAAGCCCACCAGGCTCCTCTGTCCTTGGGATTCTCCAGGCAAGAACACTGGAGTGGGTTGCCATTTCCTTCTCCAATGCATGAAAGTGAAAAGTAAAAGTGAAGTCGCTCAGTCGTGTCCGACTCTTAGCGACCCCATGGACTGTAGCCTACGAGGCTCCTCCGTCCATGGAATTTTCCAGGCAAGAGTACTGGAGGCCCTAGGCAATCTATTTTCTGTTCCTATAGATTTCCCTATTCTTGACCTTACATATGAGTGGAATCATATAATATGATCTTTTGTGAGTGGCTTCTTTCACTTAGTGTGATGTTTTCCAGGTTCATCCATGTTGTAACAGGTTTTTATTCCCTTTTATGGCCAAATCCCCTGGTGGCTCAGATGGTAAAGAATCCACCTGCAGTGCAGGAGACCTGGGTTTGATCACTGGGTTGGGAAGATCCTCTGGAGAAGGGCATGGCAATCCATTCCAATATTCTTGACTGGAGAATACCATGGACAGAGGAGCCTGGCAGGCTACAGTTCATGGGGTTGCAAAGAGTCAAGACATGCCTGAGGGACCACACATACAATATAATACAATGGCCAAATAATAGTCCATGGTATGGGTGTGGCACTCTGTGCTTGTCCCTTCCCTGGATGATGAACTGGACAACAAAGAATTATGTCCACCTTTTGACTGTAACAAATAACGCATCTATGAAATTCGTGTACAAGTTTTTGTGTGGACATATGTTTTCATTTCTCTGTATACCTAGGGGTCATATTCTATGTTTAAATTTTTGAAACTGCCTAACTATTTTCAACGGAGAAGGTGATGGCACCCCACTCCAGTACTCTTGCCTGGAAAATCACATGGATGGGGGAGCCTGGTGGGCTATAGTCCATGGGGTCGCTAGGAGTGGGACACGACTGAGCGACTTCACTTTTACTTTTCACTTTCATGCATTAGAGAGGAAATGGCAACCCACTCCAGTGTTCTTGTCTGGAGAATCCCGGGGATGGGGCAGCCTGGTGGGCTGCCGTCTATGGGGTCCGACAGAGTCGGACACGACTGAAGCGACTTAGCAGCAGCAGCAGCAACGATTTTCCGAAGTGGCTGCACCTGCAGTCCTCTCAGTAGTTCATGATGGTTCCACTTTCTCCACGTGAGTGCCAACATTTGTTATTCCCTCTCTCTCTTTTTTTAACTCTCTCCATCTTAGTGCTTGTGAAGTGGTATTTCATTGTGGCTTTGATTTGCATTTCCCTGGTGTCTACTGATGTTGAGAATCTTTTTCATGTGTTTGTAGACCATTTGTATATCTTCTTGTGGGAAATATCTATTCAGATCTCTCACCCATTTTTAATTTGGATTATTTATCTCTTTATTATTGAATTATAAGAGGTCTTTATGTATTCTAAAAATGAGTCCATTATCAGATATTTGATTTGCAAAACTCTTCTGTTCCATGGGTTGTTTTTGCATTTTTTAAAAATTGATGTGGACCACTTTATAAAAGACTTTATTGAATTTGTTATAATATTGCTTTTGTTCTATGTTTTGGCTTTTTGGTCAGGAGGCATGTGAGATCTTAGCTACCCACACAGGCATTGAACCCACACCCTCTAAATTGGAACAAGAAGTCTTAACCACTGGATAGCCAGGGAAGTCCCCTCACTTTCTTGATAGTGTCCTTTAATGTCTTTTAAAAGAAACAAAGGTTTTCATTTTGATGGATTATGCCAATTTAGCTATGTTTTCCCTTTGGTTGCATGGGCTTTTGGTGTCATATGTAAGAAACCATCACCTAATCCAATGTCACAAAATTTATGCTGCTATTTTCTGCTAAAAGATTTATAGTTTTAGCTCTTACATTTGGGTTTTCAAGTCCATGTTGAGCTGATTTTTGAATACGAAGTAGAGGTTCAACTTCATTATCCTGCATGGGGAGATATAATTGTCCCAGCATCATTTATTGCAGAGTGTTCTTTCTCTGAGGAATTGTCTTGGCATTCTTGTCAAAAGTCAACTGACTGTAAATGTGGTTGTGTATTTCTGGACTTAATTTTCTTCCCCTGATCTAAATCCCTATCCTTGTGCTATCTTATTTTTTAAAAATTAATTAATTTATTCTAACTGGAGGATAATTACTTTACAATATTGTGATGGTTTTTGCCCTACATCGACATGAATCAGCCATGGTTATCTTCTTTATCACGCAGTTTTGATGACTTACAAAGACCAAGATTTTTTTCTTTTACTTTTCATTTTGTATTGGGGTATAGATGATAGTCAAGGCTATGGTTTTTCCTGTGGTCATGTATGGATGTGAGAGTTGGACTGTGAAGAAGGCTGAGTGCCAAAGAATTGATGCTTTTGAACTGTGGTGTTGGAGAAGACTCTTGAAAGTCCCTTGGACTGCAAGGATATCCAACCAGTCCATTCTGAGGGAGATCAGCCCTGGGATTTCTTGGGAAGGAATGATGCTAAAGCTGAAACTCCAGTACTTTGGCCACCTCATGCAAAGAGTTGACTCATTGGAAAAGACTCTGATGCTGGGAGGGATTGAGGGCAGGAGGAGAAGGGCACAACAGAGGATGAGATGGCTAGATGGCATCACTGACTCGATGGACGTGAGTCTGAGTGAACTCCGGGAGTTGGTGATGGACAGGGAGGCCTGGCGTGCTGCGATTCATGGGGTTGCAAAGAGTCAGACACGACTGAGCGACTGAGCGGAACTGAACTGATAGATGATTAACAATGTTGTGATGGTTTCCAGTGAACAGCGAAGGGATTCAGGCAAACAAATATATCCATTCTCCCCAAACTCTGCTCCCATCCAGGCTGCCGCATAACATTGAGCAGAGTTCCATGTGCTATACAGTAGGTCCTTATGAATTATCTGTTTTAAATGTAGTGGTATATACATAACCTTCCCCAACTCCCTAACTATCGCTTTCCCCCATCTTTCCTCCCAACAACCATAAGCTCATTCTCTAAGTCTATGAGTCTCCACAAAGAGTAAGTTAAAATAAAAAAGTAGGAGTCCCCCACATTTGTACTTTTTCAAGATAATTTGGACTACTCTGAGTCCTTTGAGTAAAGACAGTGATAAACTGGGTTACTCTTTTGCTTAAAGATCTTTTCTAGTTCTAAGACTGTGTGGCAATTGTCGCAGTGTTGCTGGTTTCCCGAGCCTCCGTCGGAGGAGTGGGCTGTGTGGGGGAACCAACAGGAGGAGCCGGTCTGTGCTGGACCACAGCTGTGCTCCTCTCCTGTGTCTCCATCACTCCTGCCGAGAGTGACGAGTATTTGTTTTTGCATTTTTTCTAAGTTTTTCTCCTTGTTACTATTTGATTAATTTTATTTTTGACTGCACTGGGTCTTCGTTGCAGTGTGTGGGCTTCTCGTTGCGGTGGTTTCTCTTTCTGTGGATCACAGGCGTCAGGAGTGGTGGCTCGTGGGCTTAGCTTCTCCACGGCCTGTGGGATCTTCCCAGACCAGGGATGGAAGCCGTGTCCCCTTCATTGGCAGGCAGATTCTCAGCCACTGGAGCGCCAGGGAAGTCCCAAGTCTCAAGTCTTTGAATCGCATTTGGGAAGAGTCATGAGGTTGATAGTCTGTCTGGCCTTGGGGGACCCCGGGTCCTTAACCCAAGCGCACTTCTGGAGCACGGTGGGAACTTGTGCCTGGGCCTCATCTTACAGGCAGGCACCGTGAGCACCTGTCAGGTGCTGGCCGGACAAACAGTCCCTGCTCTCACGGAGTTCTCACTCCAGGGAAGGGAAGGGCCAGGAATGAGCAGGATAACGTGAGATCCTGTCAAAATAACAGGAATGGCCTGGAGAGCACTGGAAGAGCAACTGGAAGGTCAGGTGCTGAGATAAGGAGATGACACTTCAGTTCAGATCTGAATGAGCAGTTGGGGTCTCCCTTAGGAAGCTCTGCTAGCGTGACCCCTCCCAGCCAGCCCTGGGTCTGGTCAGCACATAAGCGTGTCCTAAGCTGACTTGTCACTTCCTCTGACAAGAATGACTACTTTTATTTGGGTTGTGTTCCTTTTATCGTCTCCTGCTTGTAGATGTTTTCATGATGCAACTTTATTAGGACTCACCAAGAGGAAGGGCAGTCATTCACTCTTTCACTAGAACACACATTCCCTGAGGGTAGAGGTGCTCTGCTTGTTCCCATCTGTGTTTCCAATCTCCCAAACAAGTTCTCAGTATATATCTATATTTCTTAATTTATGACCACTCTGCGTGGCATGTGGGATCTTAGTTCCCTGACTAAGGATTGAACCCGCGCACCCTGCATTGGAAGCACAGAGTCTTAAGCACTGGACTGCCAGGGAAGCATCTTAAGTAAATACATGTTGATTCAACTGACAGTGCTCCATCAGCTGCTACCAAATCTATTTATTGACTCTGACTCCCAACAACTGTTAAGATAAAGAAACACCCCTGTGTGTGATGAAGCGGTGCTGATTTCTGGTGGATGTTTGTTTGGTCTAAACTTTAGACTATGCGGCACATTTCTAAATGTGGGGCAGGTTGGGGTAACTTCTTTTCCTATGAAGTCCTGTATTCTTTTGTGCACAATAGATAGTGTTTAATGAGAGTGATGAACTCCCTGATGTTCAAGCTGGTTTTAGAAAAGGCAGAGGAACCAGAGATCAAATTGCCAACATCCGCTGGATCATGGAAAAAGCAAGAGAGTTCCAGAAAAACATCTACTTCTGCTTTATTGACTATGCCAAAGCCTTTGACTGTGTGGATCACAATCAACTGTGGAAAATTCTTCAAGAGATGTGAATACCAGATCACCTGACCTGCCTCTTGAGAAATCTGTATGCAGGTCAGGAAGCAACAGTTAGAACTGGACATGGAACAACAGACTGGTTCCAAATAGGAAAAGCAGTATGTCAAGGCTGTATATTGTCACCCTGCTTATTTAACTTCTATGCAGAGTACATCATGAGAAACGCTGGACTGGAAGAAACACAAACTGGAATCAAGATTGCCGGGAGAAATATCAATCACCTCAGATATGCAGATGACACCACCCTTATGGCAGAAAGTGAAGAGGAGCTAAAAAGCCTCTTGATGAACGTGAAAAAGGAGAGTGAAAAAGTTGGCTTAAAGCTCAACATTCAAAAAACGAAGATCATGGCATCCGGTCCCATCACTTCATGGGAAATAGATGGGGAAACAGTAGAAACAGTGTCAGACTTTATTTTTTTGGGCTCCAAAATCACTGCAGATGGTTAGTGCAGCCATGAAATTAAAAGACGCTTACTCCTTGGAAGAAAAGTTAGGACCAACCTAGATAGCATGTTCATAAGCAGAGACATTACTTTGCTGACTAAGGTCCGTCTAGTCAAGGCTATGGTTTTTCCTGTGGTCATGTATGGATGTGAGAGTTGGACTGTGAAGACGGCTGAGCGCTGAAGAATTGATGCTTTTGAACTGTGGTGTTGGAGAAGACTCTTGAGAGTCCCTTGGACTGCAAGGAGATCCAACCAGTCCATTCTGAAGGAGATCAACCCTGGGATTTCTTTGGAAGGAATGATGCTAAAGCTGAAACTCCAGTACTTTGGCCACCTCCTGCGAAGCGTTGACTCATTGGAAAAGACTCTGATGCTGGGAGGGACTGGGGGCAGGAGGAGAAGGGGATGACCGAGGATGAGATGGCTGGATGGCATCATGGACTCGACAGACATGAGTCTGAGTGAACTCCGGGAAATGGTGATGGACAGGGAGGCCTGGCGTGCTGTGATTCATGGGGTCGCAAAGAGTCGGACATGACTGAGCGACTGAACTGAACTGAATGAGAGTGAACGTTTGTTTGGAGGATTTGCTATATGTCAGGAGCTGTGCCAAGAGATTAGTGCATCACCCATTTTAATCTTTATAACAAGCCATATGAGGTAAGCACTATCATTATCCCCATTTCACAGATGAGGAAATGAGGCATGGTCTTTTCCAAGGTCACATGCCTGCCAGGTGAGGATCTGGGAGTCTCAATACAGGAAACATGTCTCTGAAACTGATGTTTGGCACCTGAAAGCCCCTGTTCTCCTGGAATCCAGGCAGAGGGGAGCCCAGGCAGTGTGCAGATGCTGTAAGTGTCAGCACAGGATCTGGACTCTTGATGCTGAGAGGTACCGGCTCCAGGGCTTCCTAGTGGCGGCTGCAATTCTAGCGCCAGGCCCAGCACTGCCCCCATCCCCGAGAGGTGCCCCCATCCCCGAGAGGTGCCCCCATCTCCAAGAGGTGCCATTCAAAGAAGACTAAGAGGTCTGTTTACACTCCATCTGAGCTGCTCTTGTTTCCTTTCCTGGTCTCTCTCTCTTTTTTTTTTTTGTCTTCTCTTCTCTCCAGAACATTTCTGATAGGTGGGGACTAAGTAAAGGGAGTTTGAAGATTTCTGACAGGCACAGTCCTTAGAAACTTTTTTAAAAAATTTTTAACAAAAGTTCCAAAAAAATACTGTTCTGCCTTAACAAAGGAGTCTGTCAGATGCGGATCTCCAGAAATTCACCAGGCTAACTTCCTCAACGCTGGGGTAGCTAAGTGGCGGGGGACTGGCTGCAAAGGGACACTACTCCGGGAAGGGAGACTTTGCTTTTTCTGCACCTGCTGTTCAAAGGGCATCTTGTTAAACCACCACTGTGTCTGTCCTTGTGAAGAAAGGGCAGCAAGTTGCACCCCCTGCCACCCCAGGGCAGTCTGTTCAGCATTTGAGGGGCACCTATTATACCCTTGCTCTAAGGCTAGGAAAACAGACCAACTCCCTGCTTTGCAGGATCAGTTCTAGCCCAGAAAAGCTGATGAATGTAAAAGGAGTGACCCCAGGGGAAAGGGCTCTGGAGAAAAGGACAGGAAATGTGTGGTGCTAGGGAACTGTCATTTTCAACAGAGTGGTCCAAACAGACCTCACTGGGAAGAAGACATTGGGGCAAGACCTGAAGGAGAGAAGGAGGGTGCCCAGCTGTGCTGGAGAATGTTCTAGCAGAAAAGACAGCATGTGCAAAGGCTCTGAGATGGAAACCAACAGCGAGGAGGCCAGGGTGGCTGGAGCCAAGTGAGTGTGGGGTATGTGGCAGGGGATGAGGCCAGTGGAGGGTGTGGGGGTGGCTTTGTGTACCACTGTGAAAGAAGGGAAGCCACTGGAAGGTTTAAAACAGATCATTGACATGACCTCAAGTTTCAAGAAGAGAAAATCAGTTGATGGCTGTGTGGAAAGCAGCCCATGGGCAAAGGCAGATGCAGGGTACCAGTTAGGAGGCTGTTACAATAATTCAGGCAAGAGATGGTAGCAGGGAGGGTATCGATGGTCAGATTCTGGTGTGCAGCATTTCAGAGGTAAAGCTACCAGGATTTCCTGACAGGTTAGATGTTTCTCTTTGAACACGGAGTATAAAAGTATGAAAGAGCCTGGGATTAGATTTCAACAAGCCTGGCTCTAGTTCTGGCTCTGCCTTTTGTTAGCTGTGAGACAGGATAAGCAAACCAGCCCCTTAGATCCCAGCTTCCTTATTTGTAAAAAGGAAGTGAGAAATATCTGCCCCTTTACCGGTAGGGCAGGTCTTTTTTCTGAGAAGATCAAAGGAGAAACGTGGGTGACCTCTCACTGTAAGCTACAGAGTGCCATGAAGATAGAGAGGTCATTTATTCACCTGCTGCTGAGTTTCTGCAACAAACAAAACCAACCCTGATGATTAGTTTTCACGACTAATTTCTAGTTGCATTTCTCTCCATCAGTGGAGTTTCTTACCTGGGGGAGGGGCCGCCAGAGGGATCAGCCGCCTCTCTCTGCCTCGCCTCTGGGTGCTGGTATGCTGGGGTTGGGGACTGCCCCCTTCCTATAATTTGCCAGAGGTGCCACGGACAACTCTGTAGTCTGTGCCCTGTCTGACGGCTCCCGGGTGAGATGTGGTGGGTACAGACATCCAGCCTGTGTGGGTCCTGCTTCAGACCTTGTAACCTGATGGGGGGCTGCATCTTTCGGGAATGTTCTTCATTTTATTTACTTTTTTTCTCGAATTTGCACAGGACAGCTGCTGCTGCTTTTAAGTTGCTTCAGTTGTGTTTGACTCTTTGTGACCCTCCATGTTCTAGGCTCCTCTGTCCATGGGATTCTTTAGGCAAAAATACTGGAGTGGGTTGCCCTCTTCCAGGGGATCTTCCCAATCGGGGATCAAACCTTCATCTTTCAGTTCTCCTGCATTGGCAGGCGGCGTCTTTACCACTAGCACCCCTGGGAAGTCCTGCGTAAGACAGAGGACCAGGCTACCTGAAAGAAAGTGAAGCCACTCAATCGTGTCCGACTCTTTGAGAGCCCATGGCTGTAGCCTAGCAGGCTCCTCCATCCATGGGATTTTCCAGGCAAGAGTACTGGAGTGGGTAGCCATTTGCTTCTCCAGGAGGTTTTCCTGACCCAGGGATTGAACCCTGGTCTCCTGCATTGCAGGCAGATTCTTTAACAGTCTGAGCTACCAGGAAAGCTCCGCCCTTCCCTAGTAGGGACCAATAAAGTAATTTCCTTCTTTGTGTGTGTGTGTGTGTAGGTAAGCTACCTTTTTTCTTTTTGCAATTTGCTGCAAAAGTCCTTATTGTACAGACAGTTCAGAGAGGGCCTCTGCCCATAGTAATGTTGCAGAGTGAATTTATATGGGCCACTGTGACCTTCACCTGATATAAAGCCCAAGGCTTTGGCTGGAGACCCGGGTTCGATTTCTGGGTTGGGAAGATCCCCTGGAGAAGGAAATGGGAATCCACTCCAGCACTCTTGCCTGGAAAATTCCACGGACGGAGGAGCCTGATAGGTTACAGTCCAGGACACGACTGAGCAACTTCACTTCACTTTTGGCTGGTACCACTGGTAAAGCTGAAATTGAAGAAAGCAGGGAAAACCGCTAGACCATTCAGGTATGACCTAAATCAAATCCCTTATGATTATACAGTGGAAGTGAGAAATAGATTTAAGGGCCTATATCTGATAGATAGAGTGCCTGATGAACTATGGACTGAGGCTCGTGACATTGTACAGGAGACAGGGATCAAGACCATCCCCATGGAAAAGAAATGCAAAAAAGCAAAATGGCTGTCTGGGGAGGCCTTACAAATAGCTGTGAAAAGAAGAGAAGCGAAAAGCCAAGGAGAAAAGGAAAGATATAAGCATCTGAATGCAGAGTTCCAAGAATAGTAAGAAGAGATAAGAAAGCCTTCTTCAGCGATCAATGCAAAGAAATAGAGGAAAAGAACAGAAGAGGAAAGACTAGAGATCTCTTCAAGAAAATTAGAGATACCAAGGGAACATTTCATGCAAAGATGGGCTCGATAAAGGACAGAAATGGTATGGACCTAACAGAAGCAGAAGATATTAAGAAGAGATGGCAAGAATACACAGAAGAACTGCACAAAAAAGATCTTCACGACCTGGATAATCACAATGGTGTGATCACTCATCTAGAGCCAGACATGCTGGAATGTCAAGTCAAGTGGGCCTTAGGAAGCATCACTATGAACAAAGCTAGTGGAGGTGATGGAATTCCAGTAGAGCTATTTCAAATCCTGAAAGATGATGCTGTGAAAGTGCTGCACTCAATATGCCAACAAATTTGGAAAACTCAGCAGTGGCCACAGGACTGGAAAAGGTCAGTTTTCATTCCAATCCCAAAGAAAGGCAATGCCAAAGAATGCTCAAACTACCACACAGTTTCACGCATCTTACACGCTAGTAAAGTAATGCTCAAAATTCCCCAAGCCAGGCTTCAGCAATATGTGAACCATGAACTTCCTGATGTTCAAGCTGGTTTTAGAAAAGGCAGAGGAACCAGAGATCAAATTGCCAACATCCGCTGGATCATGGAAAAAGCAAGAGAGTTCCAGAAAAACATCTACTTCTGCTTTATTGACTATGCCAAAGCCTTTGACTATGTGGATCACAACAAACTGGAAAATTCTTCAAGAGATGGGAATACCAGATCACCTGACCTGCCTCTTGAGAAATCTGTATGCAGGTCAGGAAGCAACAGTTAGAACTGGACATGGAACAACAGGCTGGTTCCAAATAGGAAAAGCAGTATGTCAAGGCTGTATATTGTCACCCTGCTCATTTAACTTATATGCAGAATACATCATGAGAAACGCTGGGTTGGAAGAAACACAAGCTGGAATCAAGATTGCCGGGAGAAATATCAATCACCTCAGATATGCAGATGACACCACCCTTATGGCAGAAAGTGAAGAGGAGCTAAAAAGCCTCTTGATGAACGTGAAAAAGGAAAGTGAAAAAGTTGGCTTAAAGCTCAACATTCAGAAAACGAAGATCATGGCATCCGGTCCCATCACTTCATGGGAAATAGATAGGGAAACAGTGGAAACAGTGTCAGACTTTATTTTTTTGGGCTCCAAAATCACTGCAGATGGTGACTGCAGCCATGCAATTAAAAGACGCTTGCTCCTTGGAAGAAAAGTTAGGACCAACCTAGATAGTATATTCAAAAGCAGAGACATTACTTTGCTGACTAAGGTCCATCTAGTCAAGGCTATGGTTTCTCCAGTAGTCATGTATGGATGTGAGAGTTGGACTGTGAAGAAGGCTGAGTGCCGAAGAATTGATGCTTTTGAACTGTGGTGTTGGAGAAAACTCTTGAGAGTCCCTTGGACTGCAAGGAGATCCAACCAGTCCATTCTGAAGGAGATCAGCCCTGGGATTTCTTTGGAAGGAATGATGCTAAAGCTGAAACTCCAGTATTTTGGCCACCTCATGCGAAGAGTTGACTTATTGGAAAAGACTTTGATGCTGGGAGAGATTGGGGGCAAGAGAAGAAGGGGATGACCGAGGATGAGATGGCTGGATGGCATCACTGACTTGATGGACGTGAGTCTGAGTGAACTCCGGGAGTTGGTGATGGACAGGGAGGCCTGGTGTGCTGCGATTCATGGGGTTGCCATGAGTCGGACACATCTGAGCGACTGAACTGAACTGAACTGGTAAAGCTGGAGTTGCACTGGAAAATGGTGAGGAATGAGAATAAGGATCAGGAGCTTGTCCTGCCTTGGGGACGGCTGGAGGGTCAGACTCAGGGACTGCCTCCTAGGATGCCTGGGGCTCCTCCTGGGCCATCAGCCTTCCCTGGGGCCTGGCTTGCATTCCCTGCCTCCCTAACTCACTCTCTCTGTGCCTTCTGACCTCTTCCCACTTTTTTTTACCCCTGCTGAAATCCTGCCAATCCCTCAAGGCCCACCTCGAATACCACCTGCCCCTGTCACCCCACTGGCGTGGCCCCAGCCCATGAGCCCTCTCCCTGTGGCGGGGACAGCACTGCATAACCGGGAGGCAGGAGGGCTGAGTCCTGGCTCTGTAGCCTTCCAACTGTGTCAACCTCCACACGCCACTCCACCTGTTTGAATCTGACTGTCCTCATCTGTAAATTGTGAATGATATTCTACCTTGAGAATATAGACAACGAAGGACCCGGATGCAAGGCCCCAGAAGGGTAACTAGATTCCTGGAAAGGCAGGGGGCGGGTAAAGAGTCCCAAGTCCCCTGCTCACAGAGCCCATGCTCTAGCTTGGGAAGCAGCTGCGCAGGGATTCCCGCAGGCTCCTCCTCCCCTAGAGTCCTCTGTGGGTCGAGGGCAGGATGGAGACAGGCCCAGGTGAGAGGGGTATGCTGTGCCCTGAGCTGTACATGCTCTGCGCTCGGGCACTTGCGCCCCACCTTCCCTCTCGCCTCCTGACCTCACTCGAGAGGGCAGATTCCGCAGGGGACAAGGGTGGATTCTTCCTCATCCTGTGAGCTCAACTGGTGAGCCCAGCCCGGGAGGTGGCCTACAGGTGGCTCTTTAATTGGATTGAAAAAGTGGAGTGTTTTCCCTCCCTACCAAAAAATAAAAAAGCAATAAAGTGGAAGATGGAGGAGTAGAAGGAAGTGCATTGGGAGTAAGGAGTTTTAGCCACTAGGAAGTTTTAGCCACCGAGGAAGTCCTGGTGATGTTTTGAGTACTGGGTCGAAGCCCCATTGTTGTGGGTACTGTTTCGAATCCTTGGATAAGAAAGGAAAGGACAGACTGGCCAGTTGTGACTGCCTGCCGCTTCACCCTGGTGTGTGCTCAGGTCCAGACTAGCCCCTAATCTGAGGAGGGAGGGCAGGGCCAGACCAGAGGGCAGCAGACCAGGGAGGGGCAGTGGAGATGCCCCACAGCCCTAGGGAGACCCTGGGTCCTGGGAGGGCAGGGATTAGGGTCCCCCTGGAGGAAATGGCAACCCACTCCAGTATTCTTGCCTGGAGAATCCCATGGACAGAGGAGTCCATGGGGTCGCAAGGAGTTGGACACGATTGAAGCAACTTAGCATGCAAACACGGAGGCAGACTCAGTGGAGGTGGTGGGGAAAGGGGGTGATGAGGAATGAAGGAAAAGCAGAGAGGGCAGAGAGAGGAAAGGGGCCTCTCCCTGTTCTAAACACCAAGCCCAGTAGGATCCTTCCAAGTTCTGTTCCTGCCCCTCCGTTCAGGGGGCTGCTTACAGGATGCCCTCCCACTACTCGCTGAGTCAGACTCAGACGTCCCCCTGTGGGCCCCACTGCCTCTCCCACTGCCCCTGCTGGCCCTTGCCTGGGGTGTTGTCCTTAATGAGTCTCTGCAAGACCCCCAAGCCCCTTCTCCACGTCCTGGGGCGGGTGTACCCTTTGTTGTGGGCTGACCACCATGCCAGGCACTGTGCAGATGGGCCCCCACGCAGTGCCTCAGGGGTGCCAACTATATCATTTTCTTTCTGGCAACATTTTGGATCATTACAAGCGTCTTTGAAAAGCAACCTTTTAATTACAGGACGAATGCTGCCCGTGGGAAGGGGCGTCTCCCAAGTGTTCCAGGAACAACTTGGCAGGAGGCACTTCCAAGGGAAGCGCAGAGCAACCAGACAGACCCGGTGTCTGTCCAGACAGGAGCCTAGGCCCAAAGAGGGGCTCCCAGGGGAAGAGCAAGGGCCCCTGAGGCAAACGCCCCCTTGCTCTCCAGTTCCCTTGCACCCAAACCTCCCCGCCCCCAAGGAAGTCCCTTTGGCCATAAGCCAGAGGTTGGGAGGGCTTCCCAGGTGGCGCTAGTGGTAAAGAACCCACCTGCCAATGGAGACCTAAGAGAGGCAGTTTCAATCCCTGGGTTGGAAAGACCCTTTGGAGGAGGGCATGGCAACCTACTCTAGTACTCATGCCTGGAGAATCCCAGGGACAGAGGAGCCTGGCAGGCTACAGTCCATAGGGTCGCACAGAGTCAGACATGACTGAAGTGTCTGAGCACTCATGCTAAGACATGAGTTGGGAAACTCACGGGAACTAAAGGTTGGGAACTAGGGTCTCTGCAGACACAGTGCCTTCCCGTGTATCAGAATATTCTCTCCACTCCATACCAAATGGCACTGTCTTCCTGGAGCTCTGGGGCTGGTGTGTTTTGACATGTGCTAACCTAGCCATCCGGAGAAGGCAATGGCACCCCACTCCAGTACTCTTGCCTGGAAAATCCCATGGATGGAGGAGCCTGGAGGGCTGCAGTCCATGGGGTCGCTGAGGGTCGGACATGACTGAGCGACTTCAGTTTCACTTTTCACTTTCATGCATTGGAGAAGGAAATGGCAACCCACTCCAGTGTTCTTGCCTGGAGAGTCCCAGGGATGGGGAAGCCTGGTGGGCTGCCGTCTATGGGGTCGCACAGAGTCAGACATGACTGAAGTGACTTAGCAGCAGCAGCAGCAGCAACCTAGCCATCAATGGCTTTTCTGCGTGTCTCAGGCCTGTCCCCCCGCCCCCCCCAACCTCTTCTTTTTGTTTTCAGAAACCAAACAAAGCCAGGCAGGCCAAAACCAGGAGGGGGCTTCCGGGAAACATCTGGGGCGGCTGGGTAGACGTGAGCTGTGACCCTGGCTCACTGAAGAGCTCTGTGTGGCCTTCAGAGGCCAGCCCACTCCCAACCCCTGAGAACTCCACCTCCTGGGGTTTTCCCTGGGCTGGCTGATTCCCTGTCTTGGGAGTTGGGTGTTTATATTAATATCCCAAATGCTAATTAAGATCAAAATGACTCTGCTGTTCACCTGGGGGACAGAAGTCTGGACAGGTGACATAGCCTCTGCCAGCCCTCACGGACACCAGCCTGTGAGAGCTTCTCACTGGGAACCATCAGCATCATAGTCTGCCTTGGGGGTGCGCTTGGAAACTACTTAAAGGTGTATGATGAGAAACCTGGGAGGAACTCGGTTGACAGATGATACTCAGATGTTTCCTCGAACAAGCGTGGTAGAACCACTCCCAGTCTCCATTATCTAGTCTCATCTACCTGCTGAGCAAGGTACTGCATGGGGGCAGGCAGAGGGCCCTAGGGAGGCTGTTCTCTCTCCCTCTTGATGGTCCCTGAGATTTTGGAAGCCAGTGAGGTTCACCCTGCCTGTGTCCTCAGAACGCTTTCAATGTGACTGTCATAGAGTATATCTCTTGTGGCTCCATCACGATGTCCCATTCCATCAAACTTCAGTGTTTTTGTCCTTAACTGGCATGTCCTCACTGAAACTCTGTGGTCTCTTCTCAAGCAATTTTCCAGCAACAAAGTTTTCCTGGCTAGCCCGTAAGCAGTACTTTTTAAGCATTTGGGTGGGCACGGATCCAGGTGGCAATTTTTGACCATCTGTGAGACTACCTGACAGGTTTCCAAGATCAAGCAGATCCACAGGCTTAAACAGGCAGGTTGTGCCCTGAAATGCACGTGGGGAGGGGCTGGGGTACCCATGTTTCTTCATTCCTATCACCACTGCCCCATGTGCTTTTCATTCAAGTCAAACCATAGGGAGGACTTAGTTTTTACAGACAAGCAAACTATTAAAAAAAATTACATTCTTGTAAACACTCTTCTGACTGTGCTGTTCTGAGGACAGGGTTACATTTGGTGACTCTTTCCAAAGGTTTATGGTTTTACCAGCTGCCAGGACCTGGGTGCTTCTTGGGAGGATAAAGGCTGGCTCTGCTCCTAAGTTGCCGACAGAAAAGGCTTCACTTCGCTGCCAACTTTGACCCATCAGCCTCCTCTAAGATAAGCTTCCGGATTTTCATGTTGCAACGCACTCTAAACCACAGAGGTTGTGACTTCTCTGTTTCTTCTTTCCTGAACCACCAGGCAGGGCAGCAAGCCCTGCCCACTTCCTGCTCACGTGTTGGGTCTGCAACGACCTTTTACTCCAGGACGTGAAGTCAAAAGCAAGCTCCGAACAATAGCCAGGCGACTCTGTGAGGTGGACACTCCAGCCTGGGCACCGACTCAGGATTGCCTGAACTTCAGAACAAACTGCAATTAGTTATGTTACAAATCCCAGCCAGACTCACAAACTCCAGACTTTAGGAATGTAATATGGATTAGCTCTATGCTTAGGCATAAAGATGTTGATCTTCTATCTCTTGCATTTTTTTTTTCTCCCCGGGGGTGTAGCTGAGGCTCCCCGGGGAGCTGTAAGAGAAGGAACTTCTGATAGAAGCAGACAAGGAGAGTTTGAAGGCTGGGTTTTTGTGACATCAGATAGCCCTGCAGGGGGCTGGGTGTTTGTTGTTACAGAGAGCACAGCCTAAAGAGACAGCTGCGCCAAACAGCAGGCAACTGATTGGGTGTGTTCAGCGCACTGTGCACAGCCCTTTTTGTTGTTTAGCTGCTAAGTTGTGTCTCACTCTTTGGGACCCCATGGACTGACTGTAGACCTCCAGGCTCCTCTGTCTATGGGATTTCCCAGGCAAGAGTACTGGAGTGGGTTGCCATTTCCTTCTCCAGGGGATCTTCCCAACTCAGGGATCGGACCCAAATTTCCTGCACTGGCAGGTGGATTCTTCATCACTGAGCCACCAAGGAAGCCCATGCACAGCTCCAGTTGCCAGCAAACGGGGCAGATAACGAGATCACATGACAAGTCCCAGCTTTCCTGGTGCCTACAGTTCATGAGCCACCAACCGCACATCGAGCCACCACCCTCACTGGGTATAGAATGACTGGTTTTGAGGGGTGGAACAGACCACCAAGGACATCTTGTTTCCTGTCCCAAATCTCTGGAAACCAGTTGGGATTTCAGCCGCTCTTGGCTGGCCTCTCTTGGCCCCTCATAAGTCACCATGGGCTCCAAGTTAGACAGCCTTTGTCTCTCTTCCCAGCTGTGCCACTTACTCCTGTGTCAGCCTGGCAAGCCAGTTAACCCCTTTTCTAGTTTCTTCACCTGCAATATGGGTATACCACTTCCCCCTTCACAGGATTTTTGGAAGGATTAATAGAGCTATCTGCACAAAAGATGCTGGCACCTAGCAGAGCTTTAATGAGTGTTAGGTAGATCTCGTACATATCTCTGTAGTCCCAGACATTGGCTGGCCTGCGGTGAGCTGCTGCATTTCTGTGTGCAGGACAGAGGGTGGGTCCAAGCACTGACCTAACTCCACACATTTCCTTATTCTTTTCTTGCCTCCCGTATGTCCTTTAAATTAACCATGCCAGGATATACAACTCCCACCCCCACTGCTGAACACATCTGTGGGTGACCTTGCCCTCAGCTAATATTCTGTCACCTTCCTCCCCTCATGCAGTGAGGGTACTGCATGCTAAGGGGCCGCACCCCTGGACGGTGACTTGGGCAGACCCCAAGAGTCTGGAAACTCTCTGAGCTGGTAGGACCACATCACTATAGCAACCACAGAGAAAATGTAGTGGTACATTCTCTTTCTCTGTTCTTCTCTTTCTATCCTACCCTTTTTTGTTCCAAGTGTGTGTGTGTGTTTTCATCCACTTTTGTTTATCCATTCAAAAAACCATGGACCCGTACCATGGCTAGGACGCAAAGATCACTAAGATAATGAAACAGCGCCCATCCTCAGTTTGGAGTTAGAGGTCAGCAAACACATCATGCTTAGTGACATGTGATGAAACCAGTTACGAGTGAAGGACATGTCGCATTAAGTTTTTGTTAGCTAAGACAAGCCCTTCTGCTGGCTGCGCTGGGTCACATCTCCACCTGACTGCCCTCCATCTATACTTGACAGCCCTCCATCTATGCTTGACAGCCCTCCGAGGGCTCCGGCCAGTCTAGGCTGGAGACTGTCTGCAGTGCTTCCCCAAATATCTTTTTTAAAAAACATTTTATTATTTATTTACTCAGTTAATTTTTGGCTACATTGGGCCTTCATGGCTGCAAGAGGGCTTTCTCTAGTTGCAGCGAGTGGGGGCTGTCCTCTAGTTGTGGTGCCCGGGCTTCTCACTGCAGTGACTTCTCTTGTTGTGGGGCACAGGCTCCAGGGGGCACAGGCTCTAGTAGTTGCGGTGCACACCTACAGCTTGCCCCAAGGCAAGTGGAATTTCCCCAGATCAGAGATCGAACCCATGTCCCCTGCACTGGCAGGCGGGTTCTTAACCACTGGCCCGTCAGGGAAGTCCCCAAGAGCATCTTGACGGAGCGCCCTTTCCTCTACCTTGGGGCCAAGATGGAATCTTCAGGCCCTGGTCATGCTGGAGTGATTCTCATGTGATTTAAGCCTTTTTTGTTCTTCCTATTTAGAGACTTCAAACAGGCAACAAAGGGAGTCAGAGATTTTTTTAATTCTCTCTGAAGTCCTTAAGTGCATAACAAGTCGAAAACTTTCCAGCCCCTTTGCTTTCGGTTTCATCTGTCTGTGGTGACAAGGTTCTAGAAGGCTTCCTAGACTGTGCACCACCTGCCCATGCCAGGAATGGCGCAGACAATCCAGACTTCTGTCTTGAAAGTGCCCCTGGCAGCCCATCAACTTCTAGCTGCCTTTGAAACAGCTTCTGCTCCATCCTCTTGGTTTGCGGATTATAACTTGACCTCTTCTTGGAAGAAATAGAAGCAGAATTCTCCTCTGCCACAGCTGGTTGAGGCAGAGCCAGTAGAGGGAGCTCAGGGATGTCATTAATTATTAACTGAGGGTATCCAGAATTTTTAACATATGGCACATGGACAACAGGAGTGAACATTGAAAATAATCCAAATCTTACCGACAAGGAGTGAAACTTGTCATGGGGAACACTCCTGAGCCTGTGGCCAGATGAACAAAGTTCACGGCGCCGTGGGCATCGGTGGCCACGTGATTTTCAGGAGTGCTCAGTTGGATTGCTGAACCTGGGAAGTGCCATGCCCCAGGCTGGCCCTACTCTACCAGAGGCGAGCACTTTCCTCATTGGACGCCAAACTGTGGGTAAGATCTCAAAGGCATTGGTGTGAATTCAGCGAGTATTCCTTGCAAAATCTACCTAAAGGTGGAAGACATGGCAGCTGCAATGGAAAACTGTATGGAGGTTCCTGAAAAAATTTAATACAGAATTACCATATGATCCAGTAATTTTATTTCTGGATATGTGTATGTGCGCTAAGTTGCTTCAGTCATGTCCGACTCTTTGCGACCCCATGGACGGTAGACCACCAGGATCCTCTGTCCATGGGCTTCTCCAGGCAAAATACTGGAGTGGGTTGCCATGCCCTCCTCCAGGGGATCTTCCTGAACTGAGGATCAAATGCATGTCTCTTAAGCCTCCTGCATTGGCAGGCGGGTTCTTTACCACTAGTACCACCTGGGAATCCCAAAACTTAAAGTAGGAAGCCGTATACTTCTATACCCAAATTCAGAGCAGAAATATTCACAATAGCCAAAAGATGGAAGCAACTCAGGAGTCCATTGATGAGTGAATGGGTAAACAAAGTATGGTGAAGTGAAAGTGAAGTTGCTCAGTCATGTCCAGCTCTTTGCGACCCCATGGATTGTAGCCTACCAGGCTCTGAGGAGCCTCTCAGTCCATGGAATTTTCCAGGCAAGAGTACTGGAGTGGGTTGCCATTTCCTTCTCCAGGGGATCTTCCCAACCCAGGGATTGAACCCGGGTCTCCCGCACTGCAGGCAGACGCTTTACCGTCTGAGCCACCAGGGAAGCCTAAGAAAGTAAAGTATGGTATATACATACAATGGAAAATCATTCAATCTTAAAAAGGTAACCAATTCTGACATATGCTGTAATGTGGATGAGCCCGAGGACATTATTCTAAGTGAAATAAGCCAGTCACAAAAGGACATATACTTTGTGAATCCACTTATATGAGGTATATAGAATAGACAAATTAATGGAGACAGCAGAATGATGGTTGCAGGGACTGGAGGCGCGGGATAATTCTTTAATGGGTACAGTTTCCATTTGGAAAGATGAAAAAAAGTTCTGGAGACTGAGAGAGTTAACTTAGGCAGGTTGATAAGGAGTCCAAGCCTAAGGCCCCTTTAAAGAAAGTGAAGTCACTCAGTCGTGTCCGACTCTTTGTGACCCCATGGACTGTAGCCTACCAGGCTCCTCCCTCCATGGGATTCTCCAGGCATGAGACCTGGAGTGGGTTGCCATTTCCTTCTCCAGGGGATCTTCCCGACCAAGGGATCCAGCCCTGGTCTCCTGCATTCCAGGCAGACACTTTAACCTCTGAGCCACCAGGGAAGTCAAGGCCCCTTTAAGGAGGAGGTAAACATTCCTTCTTTTTCACATTCTTTTGGCTTAGACAACTAGGCCTTGTAGGCAGCAGTATCTCTTATTCAAGGACATACGTTTTTTTGAGCTTTGAATGAATGTTATGGGAGAAGGCCTGGGTAAAACTTCCACAGCCTTGAGTTTTGGATTAACCTGTTCCTTCTGGCTAATCTCGTGCTGATGTCATCCCTGGATGTGTGTTACGGGAAAGGGTTTGGGTGAAATTCTCACAGCCTTGAGGTATTTTTTAATCTATTCTCAGCAGCTAGTCAAGAAGTGAAGTGAAGTGAAGTCGCTCAGCTGTGTCCGACTCTTTGTGACCCCATAGACTGTAGCCTACCAGGCTCCTCTGTCCATGGGGTTTTCTAGGCAACAGTACTAGAGTGGATTGCCATTTCCTTCTCCAGGGGATCTTCCCAACCCAGGGCTCGAACCCAGGTCTCCCGCATTATAGACAGACGCTTTACCTTCTGAGCCACCAGGGAAGTCAAGAAGTATATAAGGCTTAATCTAGTGAGGTGGATACTCTCCTTCCTCCTTCTGATGTCTATGCCAGAAGCTTTTTCTGTCACTTTCACTTTAAATAAAAGCACAGAGTGACTGAGACTGTCTTCAGTCCTAGAGTTAAATCTTCTTCAGAGACCATGAATACGGCAGCACCGTTCACCATAAGTTATCAAGCTGAACGGTGATGATGGGTGTACAGTCATGTGAAGCCACTTAGTACCATTGAACCGCACACTTAAAAATGGTTAAGAGGAAACATTTTATGTTATACGCATTTTACCACAATTAGAAAAAGAAGCAAAAAGCGGTAGTATTTGCAAATATTACTGATTATTATTAGTGAGCAAAGGATTTTCAAAGTAACTGGCAGAATTTATATTGCCCTTTTGGATGTAATAAGAAATAAGAATTCCCTCATTTGACTATGACTGTGAACATTAAGAAGGGCATCCCATTACATTCGTGGTCAGCACTCTGGGACTCTTTCACAGGCATATACGTTGTCTAGTAGGCATATGGGAAGCAAAAGCATGTTTAAAACTCAGACCATTAAGAAAAGTGAGCATAAAGGGATCTGAGTAGCCTGCCTTGGCCAGTGGGAGGTGATTTCCAGAAAAATGGGAGCATCTCCCCTCTGTTCAGAATGGGTGTCTTGGCCTTGACTTATGGAAGGGCCAGGAGAATGAACACAAAGAACATCACAGAAAGTAAAACAGGAAAAAGAAGTGGAAATTAAAAAGAGCTGTATATTTGTAGAAATGACATTTTTGATGGGTGCTGCTACAGTGCTATTTGGAAGATTAATGCTATAGGAGGGCTTCCCTTGTGGCTCAGCTGGTAAAGAATCCGCCTACAATGTGGGAGACCTGGGTTTGAACCCTGGGTTGGGAAGATCCCCTGGAGAGGGGAAAGGCTATCCACTTCAGTATGCTGGCCTGGAGAGATCCAAGGGGTCACAAAGAGTCAGACTGGACTGAATGACTTTCACTTCTGCTTCCAATGCTATGGGAAGGCTTATAATCTTGTACTTTTGTTATTTTACAAATGGGATGATTCTGAAAGGTAAACCTTTCTTTTTTACATTACATAGACAAAAGGTTATATTACTGAGATTTCAGAAATCTAAGTTTGTAAAAACTATACTCATTTAGGCAAAATGGCATTTTCTTTCACAATGTGATTTACCCTGGAGAAAATTCGGAGTTCAGAGTACCATGACTTACTTTGTTGCATAGAGGTGGTTGTCTCTGTGATCATAGTCTCTTGTATTAGACATAAATAAGCAAAGAAATGTCTTAAGTAACTTAGTATGATGATGCATTTTTTTTCTGCCAAACTACTCATGTTAAATAATATTTCGAGTTCTTGAATGGCTATTCAGGCTGTCTCTGCACAGTTTGCAAATACATCTATGTTGCAATTATATTTCATCCATTTTTAAAATGTGGACCATTTTTAAAGTCTTTATTGAACTTGTTACAACATTACTTCTGCTTTATGTTTTGATTTTTTTGTGGTGGGGGGGGCCCTTGAGGCATGTGGGATCTTAGCTCCCCCACCCGGAATTAAACCTGCACCCAACACATTGGAAGGTGAAGTCTTAACCACTGAACCACCAGGGAAGTCCCCTGTTTTAATAGACATATTAGTTAGATATATAATTAGTCATTTATGCAGATATGTGTTCTGAATAAAATAATACACTATTGTACTTCAGACAGGCTTTAGGTTGTACAATCAATAGGATGCACTTGCTCAAGAAAAATGAAGAAATTTAAAATAATTCTGCAAATCTGATTTTGAACATTCATCTCAAGTATTTTATATCATCCCCCTCAAGCTTAAAAAAAATTTATTTATCAGTATTTATTTGGCTGTGGAGGGTGTCTAGTTGTGGTACAGGAGCTCTAGAGTGGGTGGGTGGTCTTAGTTGCCCTGTGGGCATGTGGGTGGGATCTAGTTCCCCAACCAGGGATGGAACCCACATCCCCTGCATTGGAAGGCTGATTCTTACCCACAGGACTACCAGGGAAGTCCCCCTTAAACATGTTTTAAGCAGATTTAATTACGCTGGCTGTGTGCTGTGCTTAGTCCTCAGCCACGCCTGACTCTTTGTGACCCCATGGACTGTAGCCCACCAGGCTCCTCTGTCCATGGGATTCTCCAGGCAAGAATACTGGAGTGGGTAGCCACTCACTTCTCCAGGGGAACTTTCCGATCCAGGGATCGAACCTGGGTCTCCTGCATTGCAGGAGTACAATGAGTACACTGATACTTAAAAAAAAAAAAAAAATAGAAAAGAAAAAAAAATTACAGGGGAAAAGTGAATCTTCTAAAACAGCCTCTAGGGGGGAAAGGCATTGAGGCAAACCTGCAGAATTAGGGCATAGGAATCGAGAGCTGAGGAGGAAAGGATTAAAGGTGGAGGCGAGGGCCAGTTTGCATGCCAGGTGTGCTCAGAGGCACACAGTTACAAAGGTTCTGTGTCTTCAAAAGGTAGACAAAAAGCCCATGAGCTGTATTGTGATCAGCCTGGGAAGCCTCCAGCTGATTCGACAGTGGGGGCAGGTAGCAATTAGAAGTTAATGGCCAGGAGAACCAGGAGACTGCCCCAGGAACCAGGGGGGCTCAGGCAAAAGAAAGGGCAAACACTTTGGAATCTTTAGATCTGGGTTAGAATTTTCACTCCAGCACTTATTTCCTGGATGTGCCTTGGCATGTTTGTCGACCTGAGTCAATTTTTTATCCTAAAGATGGGCATAAATAATAACTATTTCATTGAATTGATTTGAGTCATAAATAAGATAAGGAGGGGACTTCCCTGATGGTCCAATGGTTAACAATCTGCCTTACAATACAGGAGACTCCAGTTTGATCCCTGGTCAGGGAACTAATATCCCACATGCTGTGGAGCTACTGAGCCCACACACTACAACTAGAGAGAGTCCGTGCACCACAGTGAAAGATGTGTATGATGCAATGAAGATCCCATGTGCTGTAACTAAGACCCAAGGCAGACAAATTAAAAAAAAAAAAAAAAAGGATAAGGAATAGAAGTGTTCTCCACACTCCAAGTTCTCATTAGACATTAGTCCCCTCTCCATCATATCCCTTTCTCCACCACCCAGATGCCAACTGCAGGTGCCCCCCACTTTTCCTAAAGGGTGTGGAGCAGTTTTACTGATAGGGTCTGAACAATCTCTAAAGAGAAGTGCAAGTACTGGACATTAGCGTTGATGAGCTCAGGCGTAGTTTGGCTGGTAGTGAAGCAACATGGCAATTACATATAACACGAACAAGTACACTCTGTCCCACACTGGGGCCCCCAGTCTGCCCCAGACAGAGTCTGGGTGGGAGGTGGGGGTGGAAGGCTGCCCTCAGGGATTTACAGTTTAGCCACTGTGCCAACACAAACCATGTGTCTGGGTTATGTCTAAACCCCATGTGAAGCATCCAATAGGTTCTTAATAGAAACATATTCTGGATTAAGATGGATAAGGGCTCAGAGATCGAGACAAGGGCAGAGGGAAGAATGGTCAGCAGAGTGAGTACTGGTGGCTGGGGGCAAGGGAGACATGGAGAGGAGGGCAATCGAGTTGTGCTTCTAAGGCAGAAAGCTCTCTTATCTACCCTGCTTAATGGGAACAGTTAGTGCCAGTGAAAGCTCCATTGCCTCTTCCCTTAACGCAGCCTCAGAAGAATCTCAGTTACTAGCCCAAGAGGGAGAAAATTTACTTAGTCTAGCTTTTGGAGAAACATAGATGACACAGTTTCCTAATTAGCTAACCAGTCATTTCTTTAATGGAGTGAGACACAAAGAGAAATAAAATATGATTCCTGCCTTTCAGGATGTCCATCACACAGCAAGGCAGTGACAGGCATATGTGGGCAGTGCCACGGGGGCAGAGAGATGGGGGAAGCTTTGCTGAGGATGAGCAAGAAGGCCATTCTTGGAAAAAGGGAGAAGGCATTCAAGCAATGTGACCAAAGCCCCATCAGAAATTTTGTAGAAATGGAGGGTGAAGTGGGTGGGAAAGTTCAGATAGGCATAAAAAGGAACAGAGGGAGCCCATCTTGGGGCAAAGATCTATGAGGGCAAGAGTTTCTGAAGCCCTTTCCTATATGCCATGCTATGAAGTATGAACATTTTCCTGCAGAAAAATAATTCAGGACCCCCAACACACCCATCTAAATTTTATGCTAATTTAAAAAGTTATTAATCAGCAAATGTTAAAAACAAAATGTTTGAATAATAATTACTTTCTGAACAAAGGATCTTTAAGTTTTAAGATTAAATCTGGGACTTCCCTAATGGTCCAGTGGCTAAGACTCTGTGCTCCGATACAGAAGGCCCGGGTTCTATTGCGAGTCAAGGAACTAGATCCCACGTGCTGCAACTAACAGTTCAAATGCAGCAACTAAGGATCTCATGTGCTGCAATGAAGATCAAAGATCCTAGGTGCTGTGACTAAGACCTGGTGCAGCCAAACAAGTAATTAAATGTTAAAAAAATTAAATCTGGTGAGTGGGTTAGATTTTTCACTTAGAATAGTATAGACCAAAAGACTGAGGATACAGCAGTCTTATATTTAATAAACTAGCACTACAGGAGGAGTCAAAGGATTAGATACTTAGATAAAAAACAAAAGTGCATTAAAAATTTATTGACACATATGCTATTGAAAACACCAGTTAATCTATACTATGAAAGTGAAAGTGTTAGTTGCTCAGCTATGTCTGCCTCTTTGCAACCCCATGGACTGTAGCCTGCCAGGCTCCTCTGTCCATGGGATTCTCCAGGCGAGAATACTGGAGTGGGTTGCCATTCTCTTCTCCAGGGGATCTTTCTAACCCAAGGATTGGACCTGGGTCTCCTGCATTGCAGGTGAGTTCTCTATTGTCTGAGCAACGAAGGAAGCCAATCTGTGCTAAAGGAGGATTCAAAGGACTTAGATACTTAGATAAAATACAACAAAGGCATCAAAAAGGTATTGACACATATGCTATTGAAAACACCAGTTAATCTATCTACAATTGATTAAAAATGCTGACCATGAACTTGAAATAAAGCTGTAATAAGAGTTGTTGGCTGCTATACCTCCCAATATGTATTAGGTTGGTATGAAAGTAATGGCAGTTTTGGATTGTGAATTTTAAATCATTATAACTAGGCTTAAACACATCTTTGTTATTCAAAATAGGAATCATTACAATCAACACATTTTTGCCAACAAGAAATAAGTTTATTTCTGTAGGATAAAAAATACATACTTTGGGATTTGATGAACTCTCAGAAAAAGCATTTTCTGCCTCCTGCTGGTTGTGGGAGCATTTTCTCTGCAAAAAGCTGTCGAGGTCCTTGAAGAAGTGATAGTAAGTTGGCAAGAGGTCAGGCGAATATGGCAGATGAACAAGGTAAAACTCCGTAGCACAGTTCATTCAATTTTTGAAGCACTGGTTGTGCAACTTGCGATTGGACATTGCCATCGAGAACTGGGCCCATTCTGTTGACCAATGCCAGTTGCAGGCATCTTGTGGATTTGCCGAGCATACTTCAGATGTAATGGTTTCACTGGGATTCAGAAATCTGTAGTGGATAAAACCGGTAGCAGACCACCAAACAGTGACCCTGACCACTTTTTGGTGCAAGTTTGGCTCTGGAACTTCTCAGTCCAGCCACTGAACTGGTTGTTGCCAGCTGTTGTATAAAATCCACTTTCATCGAAGGTCACAATTAGAAGGAGAAATGGTTTGCTGTTGTTGTGTAGAATAAGATGACACTTCAAAATGACAACTTTTTTGATTTTTGGTCAGCTCATGAGGCACCCACTTAATGAGCTTTCTTACCTTTCCAATTTACTTCACATGCCAAAAGACTGTAGAATGGTCAAGGTTAAGTTCTTTGGCAACTTCTTGTGTAGTTGTAACAGGATCAGCTTCAGTGATCCTCTCATTTGGTCATTGTCAACTTCTGATGGCTGGCCACGGAGCTGCTCATCTTCAAGACTCTCATTTCCTTTGTAAAATTTCTTGAACCACTACTGCGCTGTACATTTGTTAGCAGTTCCTGAGCCAAATGTGTTGTTGATGTTGAGAGTTTTCTCCGCTGCTTTACAACCTATTTTGAATTCAAACAAGAAAATCGCTTGAGTTTGCTTTTTGTCTAACATTATTTCCCTAGCCTAAAATAAACATAAATAAATAGCAAGTAATGTCATTAGCAAAGAAGCATAAAGCGAGAATTGTGGATTAAAATGATGTATAACATAACCACATTTAAGAATGTCTTCCAATATCAAACAGCAAAGTTCAACAATGCAAAACCACAATTACTTTTGCACCAACTTAATATAATTGGATTTAATCCTTACAATCACCTTGTAGAACAGGTACACTTATCATCCCCATTTTACAGATGAGGAAATCAAGCCTTTGAGAACTGGCTGGGAGAGGACTGAAAGTGAGTGTTAGAACTGAAATTCACACTGACTCACAGGGCTCAGTGATGTCTTGAGGATCAAGTGAAGTAAATAAATGAAGATACAAAAAGTCCTTAGAGCAGCAGGAGGCAGAGGACAGAACTTAATAAATAAAACTAGTTACTATGATTATTATACCAACTCCTGCCTCTTCTTTGCTTTCTTACTAGCCTTACCTCTTTTAAATTCTTCCACTGAAGCTGAGGATAGCAGTATACTTGGGTCCATGTACTGAAAGTCTCTCCTTCTGGCCTCTGATAGTTAAATATTTAAAAAAGTGGGGGCTAAGTAAGTGTTGCAAATACACATAAATGTAAGTTCTTCAAATAAAAATGAAAGAAAAAATTGTGTCAAGACCAACCTAATTATTTCATCACGGTAATCACGAACTCCATAGCTATGTGAATACAAGCCAATCACGTCAAACAACCTAGGTAAAAATGTGTTTTTATGAGACAGCTCTTGGGATTCTTTTATGAAAGGCTTTTTGCAGCTCACCGTGCATAAGAGTTTGTTATGAACAGTACCAAATGAGTCCAGCTGTACTTCTTCATGCCATGGGAAATTGTACCTAGACCTATATCCTGAAAGACATGTGTCAGACCTGATACCCCAGACCCTCTGGGAAGCAGAGCCAAATAATGGGCACATTAGAAGACATCACATTTCTTGCATTTCACATCTAAGCCTTCCTGGCCCCATGTATGTCTTTTGGCTGCCTTAGTGACAGTGCTGATTGGCTTTTCTTCTCCACTACTCAGTGGGAACAGGGACTGTGCCTCTTAGCTACCCGTTATGCTTTAATCTATTTTTTTTCTTGGTTGAGCCTTTCATTTGGGAAGTTAGTTTCCGGATCAGGGATCGAATCCATGCCCCTTGCATAGGGAGCTTGGAGTCTACCACTAAACTGCCGGGAAATACCAGTGCCAAGATACGGCTCTTCAAGTGACTTTATATATTCTGAAAATCCACAGCTGGCTAACGGTGGATGACAAATGTCTGAGAACTAAACTGGGAAATTCACCACTCATTCAACACTGGATGTGGAAGACAGAGAAAGTTCAATATGTTATTTGTTTTTTACTTTTTTGTAGTTGTAAACCTGGGTGTTTTGTAGTTGTAACTGAGAAAATGAGCAGTCTTGCACCGGAAGCTGGGCTATAAATGGTAAAGTCCACTTATAATTTAATGCACAGTGCTTCCAAAATAGAAATTTGCTTAAATTTACATAGATTAACCTAGTAGTTGGGTTAAAAAAATACTTTGATTAAAACCACACTGCAAAATGGGGAACCTCAGTGGACTGCTTTAAACTCTTGACCTCAGAGGAAGGAAACCAACTAACCAATAATGATAACTTGGAGAGAAAAAAAAAAAAAGGTTGAGGATCCATAACAGATTCGTCGTCAACAGTGTAATGATTCAGCATTCGGAGGCCAAGTAAAACAAGACTTGCGGGTGTGCAGGGCAAGTGGTATCTCAGCGTACACGGACAGAATTTTCTGTGCGACACCACACGTTGGTGAGTATCTTTTACTGATATCTCTGCAGGACCTCCCCGTAATGTTGATTCTCCTCCTTACATCAGCAGTCCTAGAAACGATGTGAGCTGTAGGGAACCTGTGGACATTTTTTTTACCAACCCCCACAACCACCCAATGGCCCCACTGCCCCCACTGTCCCCAAGCTACCGTCCAGGTCAGTTTCTACCGAGATGCAGCCATTGCCAAGACAAAGGAGTCCCAGATTGCCTTCGGAGCCACTGCTTGTCCGCAAGATTTCCAGAGGTTTTTTTTTTTTTTTTTTTTTAACACAGTAAGGAGAGCACTAATAGTGTTTCAGCAAGAAGTACTTTCGGCCTCCGAAAGTTGATCTTTAGTGATCGTTATGCAAATTTATTTTCTTTACAGCTTTTTACGATCTCTTTTGCCAAACTACTTCACACACCAATTTCCCTGCTGTGTATCGCCAGGCAACTGCGGCGCGAATGCTGGGAGGGAAAGGGTGGGGAGAGCGAGCAGTCCGTGGGTCTGGCGGCTGAGATAAGGCCGGGGGAAACACAGCCTTCTCGGGCTGAGCCAGGATCTAATACTCCGAAATCTGCCACCCGCAGTACTGGTCAGGCTGCTGGGTGGGGCGGGGCGGGGCGGACGCGCCACGTCTCGTGACGAATCGACAGCTCTGGGCATGATTCAAAAGGCCGAGAAGCCAATAGGAACCCTGGGAAGGCTGACCAGAGGGGCGGGGCGAGGAGAAGGCGGGGTCGGGGAGGCGCGCGCCCGGGTCGCGGGACCGCGGAGCGCGAGAGCGCGAAAGCGGGCAGTGTCGCGCGCGCGGAACCGCCGCCGGGTTGCTGCTCCGCGACTCTCCCGAAGCCGTTCGTGTTCCCGCAGGATCACCGAGCAGGTGAGCTCCCGAAACCCCGCCCCGCTCCCCGCAGCGCGGTCTCCAAGGGATCTGGGGGAGGCCCGCTGGGAGGGTTCGGCGGATGGGCAGGGGTCCCGGGGCGCCTGGCGTGGAGCGGCGGCTTCGCCCTCCCCTCCTCCGGGTCGGTCCGGGCGGCTGCTGGCGAGGCTTGAAGTGCGCCCGGCCCGGCCAGCTGCGGAAATGAAGCTATGGTTTTAAATTGCCGACGTTTCCCTCCATTTTGGACGCGCCGCGTCGGAGTAAAATGATGTTGTCTGGGGAGGATGTGTGGGTGGGTGATCCACCCCAGTGCCTTTGTCCCCGCCCTGCAGCATCGGCCCTCCCAAGACTGCTCCTAGCGCCTTTTTGACAGATTAGGCTGGTGGCTTGGCGGGCCCAGCTCTTGGGTAGGCAGAACAGGCGCGGCAGCCTGGCGGACGGGGAAGTGGGGTTGGCAAGTTGACTTTAATTGTCGGTGGTTGTCACTGCCCTGGAGGGTCGTGGCCGTCTCTGGCGACTTCCAAAGCTGGCTGCATGCATTGGATTCCCCCGCCCGGTGTTTCTCCGCACTCAAAAAACGGGCAGGTTTGCGTGCTCCTGCTAAAGCTCTATCTTTTTTTCCACCCTTCTTTTTAATATAGCTTTTTAAGGCTTAAAAAAAATAAGTGCTTGACTGCAAAGGGCCTGGTTCCAGGCTGTTCACCAAAATAATTACGCGGTCTGATCGGGAATCAGGCTGTTGATACTCAGAATGAGCCAGTAGATACATTGGACAGCGCGTGGACGATTCAAGGGTTCAACCTGGAGCAAGTGAACTTGCTCGCCTGATGTGTGGAGGAGCCTGCACCCTGCCGGACCCCAGCTAGACCCATGCTTCTGGTCCCAGCCCTCAGCGACCTTGCAAATAAACACGTGCACCTCTGTAAAGACACCGTGGTAACTGCCATGGAGAAAAGGATGGGTGTGTGTGCACTAATTTAGATCGAGCACCAAGTCCAATTTAAGTTTGGTTTCTGAGAGCTGTCTAGAGAGGAGGGGAAAGAGTGAGTACGAGGGAAATTATTGCTCCTTCGGTTATTTATTTTGCTTAGGACGATAGGGGGGCCATTCTGCCTGTGCAGCCAGGAAGATGGCAGTTTGTACTGCACCCTGCGGCAGGGGCAGGAGCTAGGCCAGGGGTTCCTGTTTGAGTTTTGCCCGGTAGGCCAGCCGTGGGTGCAGGTGTTGAAGAGGGAAGCTGTGAGGCTTCATTTGCTCTTCCCTTTCTTTGCCATGTTTAGACTGATTTGGGAAAGTGAAGAAAGATGACCGAAGATGTGATCAGCAGGGAATAGCACATTCTGTTGTGCTGATAAACAGTAACATATTGGAGCCGAAATGTGAAAGGATTCCAGTGCCAACTGAAGCTGAAGTTAGCAAGCATGTGGCTTAATAGAGAAAAGCCTGAGGGTCCCCATGTTTCCACTGCTAATGGGGGGATGCAGTCATTGTGTTCAGTAAACAGAATCTTTCTTTGCAGACATACTTGGCTAAAACCTCCCTTTTGAGGGAGGCCTATCTTTTGATTTTCTAGGCAATGGCAACACACTCATGTACTGTTGTCTGGAAAACCCCATGGGCGGAGGAGCCTGGCAGGCTGCAGTCCATGGGGTCGCTAAGAGTCGGAGACGGCTGAGCGACTTCACTTTCACTTTTTACTTTCCTGCATTGGAGAAGGAAATGGCAACCCACTCCAGTGTTCTTGCCTGGAGAATCCCAGGGACGGCGGAGCCTGGTGGGCTGCCGTCTATGGGGTTGCACAGAGTAGGACATGACTGATGCGACTTAGCAGCAACAGCAGCAGCAGGTGATGGTACGGTGACTGCATAAATGTCCTGGGGCTTTTCTGTCCTACCTGCCTCGTTACTCCTGCAGGGTTAGGATGTGATGCACTGTGCAATACTCGTGCAAAGTGGAGGTGTACCATCATAATGGCGGTGGTTTCATCTTTTGGAACATTTGTGTATGAGATAGAGGTCTCCTGAGAAGAATGCTGGTTGTCCCTTTTTTTCCCCCTTTTTTCAACCACCATATGAAAGATTGCTATTCCTAATTCTTTTTTTTAAGTTGAGTTTAGAGACCTAACAGATATCCACGAGATATCTTAATTTGTTTAACCCCAAATATTTGATTGATAACAGAAAAACCTCTTTGGCATTGACCTATGACCAGTATCGGATAGATACTGTGTATGTGGTATCTGTGCAATAAAATTTCCGAAAGGGACAGAATCTGCTCAAGGGATTTTCGCTGGTGGTAAAGATCCTGCCTGCCAATGCAGGAGATATAAGAGAGCTGGGTTTGAGCCCCGGGTCGGGAAGATCCCCTGGAGAAGGGCATGGCAACCCACTCCAGTCTTCTTGCCTGGAGAATCCCATGGATAGAGGCAGGCTACAGTCCATGGGTCGCACAGAGTTGGACATTACTGAAGCGACTTAGCACACACACAGTCAGCCCTTAATTCCTGAGGGACTGTGTTTCAAAAGTTTATGAAGAGTTATTTGAAACTTGAATGACATCTTCATGTAGAAAGATGTAATTGCCTTCTGCCAACCCTGGTCAACTGACATCAGAGAACTAGTACTGATAACAGAGGTTTGATTTTAAGGGGTCTGAGAAGAAGGAAGGGGCATAAGAGAAGAGAGGAGAGGGCACATTTCCTTCCTCTTTCTTAGTGTTTGGAGGCTTGGAGCTAAATGTTGAAATAGGCAAAACTTGCTGTTGTCACCTTCCTTTTTTGTGCCCCTCCTCCGGGTCCCAAGGTGTCCACCACCTTCTTTTTTCCAAGTTCCCCTCACGTGACTCCTCAGCCAGGTGGGACTTCATCCTCAGAGCCTTTGGGCTCCTTGTCCTTGCTCCCCCCGCCCCCACCCCCAGCCCAAACTCCTTCATTACCCCGGTAATGCTATCTCAGGTAGGTGCCTTGTACCTAACATGCAAATGGACTGACATCCTCTAATCACCACCTAAGTCTTTCTGTTTTCTTTCATCTACCCACCTAGCTCCTATCTGTCTAAACAAGTGAAGCTTGTGAAGCTTGCCTCTCCGATGATTAACGGGGAAGAAATGTGATGCTTGGGAAAGACTTTCTCAGGAGGGGTGTGATAATGTGACTTTCTCCTGTCTTAATTCTGGAGTGTCTTCAAAAACTCTGAGATGTTGGTATTGTTATGTAATCAGCTCTTGACAGGAGCTGAGTGAGGAATGTCTGTTTGTATGCCCAGAGGATATTTCGGGGATGAAGGTGATGCAAGGAGAGATTTTTCTGTCGTACTGCCTTCTTCAGAGGGCCTAGCTTGTTCACTTGGTGTTGTAGATGTCTTCAGGAGCTGGTTTTATCCTGTGGAAATGTGAATCTGCTGGTCCGTTGAGGGAGAAGCTCTTACTACCGAAGAGCTAGAAGCACCCAGCAATCAGTCGATGTTTGAAAAAAAGTAGCAAACAGGTCTCATGTAAGTGGCAATTCCTGCAGATTGCTTGTGGCTTCTTAAGGTGTTGTTCTTATACCAGGCTTCATGGGCTGTGGTTCACTGGAAAAGAAGGCTATAACTGGAGATTGATGTTTGCTGTAGGCATTTGAATAAAGAGCTAGGATACTGGCCTAGTTATGTGGTTGGCAGAATTACTTGGTATGCATTTGAGACTTCAGCTGTAAAACTTGAAAGATTTGTGAAAACCCCAAATTTGCTCTTGATTTTGGATTTGAAGTTATTTTTCTTGCTCTTGGTAGGTTATATAATGTTAATTATATTTGATCTCCTTGCAGTCCAAGGGACTCTCAAGAATCAATTGTTCTATATTTGTCCTATTGATAGTTATTGTTGTTATCCTCTTGTGGTGCCTAATTTATAAATTAAACTTTATCATAGGTATGTATGTGTAGTATCCATGGGACTATAGTATATATCCCCATAGTATATACGGGGCTTTGCACTGTCTGTGGTTTCAGGCATCCACTGGGGATGCCTGGAGGTCTTAGAATATATCCCTCTCGGATAAGGAGGGAACTACTGTTTATGTAGATTTAAATGTCAGGAAATATGTATACTTCGTGAGATTGTGCCTTGCTAATTAGAGAAGTGTGGTCGCTGTAGGTGGGTGGTGTTTTGCATGGTGCAAATCATTTGAGCCTTTATGTTTTGTCATATTTAATCCTCAGTGCCACTGCTGTGTGTAGTGTGATTTCCAGTGAACTATGGTGTGGCAGAGAGAACAACCTCTGTGTCCTGACTCCGCCACTTCATGTCGTCTCTGTGCCTTGGACAGAACAGTTAACATATTTAAGCTTCAACTGTAAAACAGGAATTGTACACTCTTTCCTCCAGAGGCTTCTCCAGCACGAAAGTCTTGACCAGTTAAATATTTAGGAAAGTTATATTTTAGTGTTTAATGTGAAAAGACAAATGTGTATATGCCCAGACTCTTTTTTTTTTTTTCAACGATTCAGACAGATTTTTGAAAATGCCAAGTAGGAAATTTGCCGATGGTGAGGTGGTAAGAGGTCGATGGCCTGGGAGTTCGCTTTATTATGAAGTAGAAATTCTGAGCCATGACAGCAACTCCCAGCTTTACAACGTGAAATACAAAGATGGAACTGAGCTTGAACTGAAAGAGAGTGATATCAAGGTAAGCGCTTTTTGGTTTATTGACCATGTTTATAATAATTGGGAAATCCTGGTAGCATGGTTTTTAAGCTTGGAGCAGTCAGGTCTGGCTCTCACACTCCTTCTCTGGATCATATCCTGATTTTGGCTCTGGAAGTGGATCAGTGAGGCACAGTGCTGTGTTCCTCGGAAGCTCCAAGTCTGCTGAAGTCAGACACTTAGATCGCCCTCTCCCTGGTTTAATTCACTCTGCCATTCTGTGACAGTTTGTCATGGGTGGTACTGGAGGGTAACAAGAATAGGGAAGGGCTTGGGGTTTGGGGGCAGCCTTTCAGAGCTGAGTGCTGAAGACAGATAGAGAAACTCAGGTGATGGGGCCAGGGGCTTCCACAGTGGGTTGTGTGCCAAAGGCTTGGGTGGGGGTGGAGACAGACAACCAGTGCTGAAAGGGTGTGGTGGACAAGGGCCAGAGGAGGGTTAAGAAGGAACCAGAACTGGAGGGGTTTGGGCTTCATCCTACACACTGAAATTTAATCAGGAGAGTGACGTTAGTTAGATTTGAGCCCAGGGCTTCTCAACCTGTCTGGTGAGGACCTGAGCTTGAAAATATCTGATCCATGGTTATATAAGTACTTATTTGTATATCATAATTACTAGGCAAATGAAAGAAAAAGTACAAAATAAAAGCCCTGACTTTTAATTCTCAGATGCAATAGACATAAAATTACTTGGTCAAAATGGTATAAAAATTTCTACTCACTTCTTCTCAATTTCATTCCTTGTCTCAGATCAGTAACCCATCTCGAGCCCACAGCCTGTGGACCACAGTTCGAGTGCTGTAGACCAGGGATCTGTGGCGGTTTTGAGTAAAAGAACAGGTTGCAGATGTCTGAGGCACTGTGGGATGTATAGTTCGAGCAGCGTGAGAGTAGGTCTGGGTGCAGCAGTGTCTCAATGAGATTTTATTCACAGACACTGAACTTTGAATTTCAGATAATCCTCATGTGCCACCAAGTTTCGTTCTTCTTTTATTTGCAGTCATTTAAGAACTGTAAAGCCATTCTTAGCTCTGGGACCACACAAAGTGGGTGGGAAGGATTTGGACTGGGGGGTAGTTTGCCTTCCTTGAGGTCTAGATCCCTGGAAACATTTGGAGTAGGTTAGGGCAGGGTAAAATATTACTTAATAACCCAGTCTTGGACTTTTTTTCAAAAATCTGACAGTGTTTTATTTGGAGTGAAACGGTGGGACTGATTTTCTTGTTATTTTTTGTGTGCTCTTTTCTTTTGTCCCATCATCTCAGTCTTTTTTTCTTTAAAGATTTTCTTTTCTTTTTTTGATGTGGACCATTTTTAAAACTCTTTATTGAATTTGTTAACATATTGCTTCTGTTTATGTTATGGTTTTTTGACTGCAAGGCATGTGGGATCTTAACTACCTGACCAGGGATCGAAACCCCCTGGATCAGGAGGGGTGAAGTCTGAACCACTGGATTGCCAGGGAAGTTCCCATCTCAGTCTGAGTCAATGTTATCATATCTCTTGTATATGTTATTGGGACAATATACAGCTACTTGATTTAGAATAAGCATTTCATGGCAGTACCGTCAAAGGAGAGTTAGGGGTGGAAAGGCTGCCTTGGCCTCGGGAGAGACAGGCCATTGCCGCAGTTGTCATTGGCCTCGTTGGATGGATGCTCTGCTCCCATGAGCTCCTGAAGTGACTTTAGAAGCATTGGTGCCAATCACCGCCATTGCTCCCTTCTTGCAGTGTGGGTCTGTATGTGTTGTGACTTAGACGCTGAAGCTCTGCCTTCTCCTCCCTCTCTAGCCTTTAACCTCCTTCAGGCAAAGGAAAAGTGGCTCGACTTCTAGTTCTCCCTCTAGACGCCGGGGGAGCCGCTCGAGGTCTCGCTCCCGGTCCCCTGGCCGGCTCCCAAAAGGTTCCCGCCGATCCGCCTCAGCGTCGTACCAGGCTGACCTGAAGGAAGCAAGGAAGGAAGCCAAGAAGGACATGTTGGAAGTTAAACTGACTCCGCTGGTGCTGGTGCGTGTGTTTGGGAGCCCTCCAGCCTCGCATAGTGTTTAGTCTGCCCAGATCACGTCTCTCCCTTTATGTGTTCACGTGTGACCTGCAGTTAATAATAGTAAAATGTCAGGGAAACATCAAATATGAGGTGGTGACTTGGAAAGGTTACATTAGAAAATGACTGTTTGGAAGAATAGAAGGTATAATGCTTTTAAGTGCCATGAAAAAGAACGTTTTTAAGTTTTGAGTGTTACTTAATGTTGTGGTTTTAAAAGAAAAAAAGCAGTGTTTAAATTTTAAATAGATGCAAATTATAGATTGAACTAAGTTTTTATCGTAAATAAAAGTTCATGTAGACAATAATGAGACAAATAAATTTAAAAAATTGAAAGAAAAGAATGAGACATAATATATGGTATAAAAACATTCTTGCTTAGTATCACTGTACTTAATTACCTTCTGTACTCAAAGATGACACTTTTAATTGAATTACTTTCACAGTTCAAGGTTGGAAATATTAGGGTATGCAGAGCCTGTAGGACCTTGCAGAATGAATAATTTGGATCATAGACCAAATCAAAATTATAAATAAACAGAATTGAAATGTCATTGTTTACTCTCTTTACTTAATGTTACCTCTTTCCTGGACAAAATGCACATAGATTTTTAATAACCTTAAAAAACTGGATTATTACATAGTATTTTGCAGTCAGATTTAAAAATTTTAAGATATTGGGAATAACCGTCTATTATATTTTCCTGCATCACTTTTGTTGTTGTACAGTATTGTTTGGATTTACTGTAAATTGTATGGAGGTAACGTAATTGTTAGCACCCTTGTTGATAGGCATTAGCTTTTTTTCTTTCTAAATTTTCATTATTATAAACAAATATTCTTACACATCTGATATATCCTTAGGATAAAATCTTATAAGTGGAACTGTTCTGTCAGATGGATAGAGTAGATTTGAGGCTTTTACTGCATATTGCCAAATTGTTTCAGGAAAGTTTATACCAGTTCAGGTAGGGTGTGAATGACTATTTTCTCATTCTGAGTAAAATAGTTATTAGGTTTTTTTTTTCCGCCAATATGATCATCAGAGATTTTCAACTCACTGTTTTAAATTGCATTTTGATGATTATTATATTAGTGAGTTTGACCCTTGTCAGTGGCTCTCTTTACTAGTCAGATGACTCGGGGTCAGGAACAAATGTTGTATGGTTTCTGTCACATGTCATTTTTAGCTTTTAGTGACCACTATATTTTTTACAGTGTAACTTCCTTATAGTCCTGGTGACCCAAGAGCTACAGACTAGCTTTGCTCTTCACCAGTTGAGCCCTGGGCTCACCACGGACTCATTGCTGAGTTGAGGATGGTGTGATGTGCATGAAAGACCGTACTTAGAATGCACGTAGCTTTGACATCATGTCATCCTTGTTCTTTTGGACTCCTGACTGTGATATTTGCATTACTTTGCTTCAGCGTGGATACCCTGTCAATTTGCCATCATTATAGTTTAGGGTCAGTTGACTAGCTACGTTACAGGATTACACTGTGGTTGCTGTGGATCACATATTGGACATTTGCAAAACCACTGCTAAGTGGCTCATTGACACTTTGATAAACTTAAGTATATGTCGAATGCTGTCACTGCTCAGTTAGACCTTGATTTGAGCTAGAACTTGGTCCTCTATTAATGTTGTCTTCTGATAGCTAGCCCCTCAAAGGATATATTTATCTTTTTAATTTGTTTTCCTCCTATTGCTTTATTAGCAGTATAATCTGTCTGTGACTTTAAAGGAGCAAAGTGACAGGTTTCAGCCGTACGTGGCCTGGAAAATGTTTTGCAAATTTAAGTCCTTCCTTTGTACAGTCAATAAGAAATTCCCTCCACTGCGTAAAGAGAATGACATTCAAGGAAAGGGACTGAGTTGAGAAAAGAGAATTAGGGAGAGAAAATGTAAGGTTAAATAAAAGTGAGGTAGATGAACTCGAGAAAATAGGCAGTTCACAGATTACTAGTAGTACTCTGTAAGTACCCACCATTTCTTCATTTCCTATTATTTAGAGCATCTGTTACTGAATAGTGAAATTATAAGATTTAGTCTGATTTTGTTTAAAAGATGAAACATTTTATGAAAAATGTTATATTACAGAAAAATCCCAATGAACTCTTTGGCCAACGCAATAGAAACCTCTAAGAGCCAATCTTTTGAAGATTGGGAAATTCTAGTCAATTCTATTCCGTTTCATTTTTGGCAAAAATAGGCTGAAATAGGCTGAGTTCAGACTTTGAAAATCTTTGATTGGTTTTATTGCTTGGTTTCATAGTACTGAATTTTTACCATCATGTTCCCTTTTACTAAACTACCATTCTTATGGTTAAAATGTTTTATATTCTTCAATTTAGAAGCCATTTGGAAATAGCATCAACAGATATAATGGGGAGCCCGAGCTCATCGAGAGGAATGACATACCTCACAAAAACACGCAGGTATGACGTGGTTCATTTCTCCTCTTGGGCAATCTTTTTCTTAGTTAAAGTGACTTTCTCTAAAGAAGCACATTGAAAACCACCATTTTTCTTAGAATCTTTTCTAAAATTCTGTCCTTAAATTAAGACTAAACATAGAGGTTGTCATACTGAGTGAAGTCAGTCAGAGAAGGAGAAATAGCGTATGATATCCCTTATGTGTGGAATCTAAAAAGAAATGATGCAAATGAACTGAGTTACAAAACAGAACGGGACTCACAGACTTAGAGAATGAACGTGCGGTTGCAGGGGGGACAGGGTAGTTATGAAGTTTGGGATGGTCAGGTACACCCTATATTTAAAATGGTCAACAGACAAGGACCTACCGTATAGCACATGGAGCTCTGCTGAGGGTTATGTGGCAGCCTGGATGGGAGGGGAGTTTGGGTGAGAATGGATACGTGTATATGATGTATGGCTGAGTCCCTTCACTGTTCTCCTGAAACTATCACAACATTGTTAATCGGCTGTGCCCCAATACAAAATAAAAAGTAAAAAAAAAAGTGTAATTTAACAAATTTATTAGTTTATATGGCTATATTAAGATACTGAATTAGTTAATGTGGTAGCATTCATAATACTTATTGACTATAGATACTTAATACTTTTTATCTTTTAAATAGGAAAAATTCCATTTGTCACAAGAGAGTAGTTATATACCTACACAGTATAGCCTTCGTGCAAGAAGAGAAGAGATCAAATTAAAAGAAGTAGATTTGAAGGAAGAAACAGTTGTCACAAAAAGACCTGCGTTGTTGAGAACCTCTGAAGTGACAGCCACACAGTCGAAGGACTTAGAGTTCGGAGGAGTGCCTGGTAGGTATCAGAATCAGCCTGGGGAGGGCAGGTAGCGTGGGCGAGTGGTCATTGCTGTGAAGTGAGCAGGAAAGGCCTTTCTCTGAAGAAATCTGCAGGCAGCCAGGGAGTGAGCCTGGCAGGGGCCTGGGAAGAATTTTCAGTTAGGAGGAACAATAGGTGCAAAGGCCTGAGTGGGAGCATTTTGGAGGGTTATCATAGAGGAGAAAGGGTGCCCTTGTGGCTGTATGTAAAACTTTTAGCGACCTTTTCATAGGTTTTGAGCAAAGAAGTGTAAGGTGATGAAGGGAAGGTTGGTATGAAAGTTGTATGTAGGAAGGACAGTGAATGATTGGTGATTAGGAAATCTGCTAATGATCAGATCATGATGTCAGGGCCTGGCTTGGCAGTAACACTGGGAATAAGCTGCCTGCTTCCAGTGGGGTCATGGTGTCTGCCTTACCTGCTGGACAGGTTGCTTTTGAGGGTCAAAGATCTGAAGCATTCAGAGGCTTGGAGTTATTAAGTGGGTGGAGTGGTGAGGTTTTATGAGGTTATACCAAGAAAGGACTTCTTGGTCAAATGGTTCAAAATTCTGCATGGCTTAACTCCTTTGTATTTTATAAGTTGTAACTCATGTATGGATGTGAGAGTTGGACTGTGAAGAAAGCTGAGCGCCGAAGAATTGATGCTTTTGAACTGTGGTGTTGGAGAAGACTCTTGTGAGTCCCTTGGACTGCAAGGAGATCCACCCTGTCCATCCTAAAGGAGACCAGTCCTGGGTGTTCATTGGAAGGACTGATGCTGAGGCTGAAACTCCAGTACTTTGGCCACCTCATGCGAAGAGTTGACTTATTGGAAAAGACTCTGATGCTGGGAGGGATGGGGGGCAGGAGGAGAAGGGGACGACCGAGGATGAGATGGCTGGATGGCATCACTGACTTGATGCACATGAGTTTGGGTGAACTCTGGGAGTTGGTGATGGACAGGGAGGCCTGGCGTGCTGCGATTCATGGGATCACAAAGAGTTGGACACGACTGAGCAACTGAACTGAACTGAACTAAACTCTAGGTGGTGTCCAACACTGCTTAACAGTCTGTGCACATGCTACATAAATGTAATAATGTTTGTTTTTTTAAAAATAATTTTACTTCTTTATTTTTGGCCCTGCTGGGTCTTCATCACTGTGCAGACTTTTCTCTTGTGGTGGGCAGGGGCAGCTCTGTTGCCATGCTTGGGTTTCTCACTGCGGGGGCTTCTCTCGCACGGGCTCGAGGGCGTGGACTTGTGTAGTTGTGGTGTATGGATTCAGTAGTTGCAGCTCCAGGGCTTCAGGGCACAGGCTCTGGTCCTGTGGCACGTGGGATCGTCCCAGATCAGGGATCTGACTCACGTCCCTTGCACTCACGGGCGGATTCTTTGCCGCTGAGCCATGAAGGAAGCCCTGAATGTGGTACTGGTTTAATTGTTAGAAACTTAGGGATATAAAGTTTTTTGTGTTTTAAAGATTAGACCAATAGATAGTTTTTAGATGTTCCAGTCTTCAGATTGCTGGAATCTCAACATATTTTTTCCCATTGTGGTTGGATTTTGAATATTTCAGAGGTTGGTTTCTGAGGTGGAATCTAGCTCTTCAGTGCTGGTTGTGTGCTTTTTTTTTTTTTTTTTACTACTTTTATGCCTGTGGTTGCTTTCCCAGAAGATGTAACAGGTGGACATGAGGACTATCTCGTGGGACATTAGACACTGGTTTCAAACAGCTAGCCAGACTTGAGTTCTGACCTTCACTAGAAACTCAAGTGATTCTTGCAAAAAAAAAATGAAACAAACTAGCCTGGATTGAAATAAGAGCCTTGAATGTTCACTGATTATTTACAGGTGTTTTTCTCATCATGCTTGGCCTGCCGGCCTTCCTCTTCCTGTTGCTGTTGATGTGTAAACAGAAGGAGCCCAGTCTTCTGAATTTCCCACCTCCTCTGCCAGCTTTGGGTGATTTATGGGAAACCAGAGTCTTTGGGGCCTACCTCCTCTGGTTTCTCCTTCAGGCTCTGTTCCACTTACTGCCGATTGGAAAGGTAAGGTTGTGTTGATGGGGCGTAGTGTAATGAGATGGTCTTCCTTTCACTCCCATGTTTATGTGAAGGTATTGATAGTAGTTTTAAGGTTAAAAGCTGTCCATGGTCACAACCACCCAAGCTTAGAAATTTTAGTTTGTTAAACCTTTACTCTTTGTGTTCTGTAACACTTGCTTATCAAGCAGAACTTTAAGAATCTGATTAGGGTTCTTGTGTAACTTTCCAGACCAAATAGGAAAGAATAAGCTATTTTGCAAAATAGCCCGAATAATAGCAGAGGTTTCTGGGGAAGAAAAAAGTTTCCTCATATGTCATTTCAGGTGCAGAATTTTTAATTATCAATTGATAGGCTACTGAGCTCAATGGACTTTAGTCCGCTTCTTTTACTTTTTAAAATATGATAAGTTTTCTAATTTTCATCTCAGAACTTTGTTGTTTGGATCATTGAATGTTCTCTTCAAACTCATGCAGTTTCTTTAAAACTTGTCCTCATTGCTGAGTATAGTCTTTTTTTTTTTTTTTTTCCAGTAGAATCCTCTACTTGGATATATTTAAAGGAACATGAGATTCCTTAATGAATAAATAATTCATTTAAAGATCTTATTCTTAGGGCTTTGCAAGTTTGCCAACTGTCTGTAGACGAAAGGATCAGTTTTATTGGGAATGGAGAATGTCAGTGATAGGAGGCTAGAGCTGCAAACTTTAAATACTTTGGGACCTCACCATAACATTGGCCTTAGAGAGGATTCTTGTGATATGAATTTTCAGGTATTTTTTTAATAAGATTCTACAGTAAAAATCACAAGTTCAGATAAAGTTAAGTTAAAGTTAGGTCAACTAGATAATATTTATTGAGAAAAGCAGTTTTGATGGGGATTATATATATTTATATATATATATATATATATATATATATTTCACAGACTAAAACCAAACATAGGAGTTATTAGATACCTTTAACAGATAAGAATCATTTGAAATTAGCATGTGGTTTTGCTAATCCTGTGATCTCAAACAGACATCACATTTCTACTGGGTTCCCTTTCATAGCTAATGAAAGAGTATAGTAGTTTGGCCGAAGACAGATGATACCGTATTAGTATTTTATAATTTATAATGAGTTGCACCGTTTCTGAATATTGGGGAGTAAAGTTTCGTTGCCATTGGGCAAGTGAACTTTTTAACTCATCCCATTCAAATGTGTTTCTTGAGTACCTTTTACTATGGGGATGCTGTGGGTGATCCAGATGAAGAGATGAAATGGTCCAGTGAACATGCTCACTGTCTCTTATTGGAGATAAAAGAATCACATGAAATGATTGAATAACTGGGTGAGCATATATTTATAAACAGCAGAGCAAGTAAGTATATGAGCTCCTGCCATCAGTGATACGGGCCATAGTGAACTGGGTGAGTGGGGTTGACCCTGATTGAAAGGACTGCACAAATGTGAGGGGCTGGAGTTGTACTCCACTTTGTAAGCAGTGGGGAGTCGTTGAAGGATTTGAGCTAGAGATCAACTACATGTGCAGGTTTTTGAAAACACATCTAGTCTTGTGGTGGGACATGGGATGGTTGGGGGAGGGTAGCTATTGCAATAGTCTGAGCACACAGAGAAGTCACTACTAGATTTGTATTTGAGATAAACTCCTGAAGGTGGAATTACTTCACCAAAGGGCGTGCTGCAAAGATTTTTGAAACTTGTTACTAAACTTTCCTACCAAAGACAATCCTCCTTGTTGGGCATATTGAAATTTAGGTGATTTTACAAGATGCCCACACACACACAGTAAAGTGATGTGCTTTTTAAATTTTTTAATTAAAAAACAAAACTTTTCTTTTAAGGTTGTAGAAGGAACACCTCTTACCAATGGAAGAAGACTCAAGTACAGATTAAATGGTAATCTTTTTTTTTTTTTTAAGACTTGAATTGATGACTTGATACACAGACTTTTGGGTGTTGTACTCTTTTAAACTATCAAAGCTGATTGCACCATTTCAGTAAAACGTAAATTATTTCTTAGTAGTCTAAAGGGCATGCAAGTAAACTGCTCACACCTGCAGCCAGTATGTCACAATTATGCTGTGTAGGGTAACAAGCCCCTCAGTCACTCTTTTCCTCTCTCCAGTTTTATTCTCTTTTTATGTACTTGTTAATTTACTTCTGGCTGCGGTGGGTCTGTGTTACTGCCCGCAGGCTTTCTCTAGTTGCAGTGAGCAGGGCCTGCTCTGATTGCGGTGCACAGGCTTCTCACTGCAGTGGCTTCTCTTGTTTGGAGCACAGGCTCTTGGGTGCGTGGACTTCCATAGCTGTTGTAATGAGTGAACTCAGTAGTTGCAGATCCCAGGCTCTAGGCATGCAGGCTCAGTAGTCCTGGTGTATGGGCTTAGGTGTTCTGTGGCACGTGGGATCTTCCTGGACCAGGAATGAAACTGGTGGTGTCCCTTGCATTACACGTTGGGTTCTTAACCCCTGGACCACCAGGGAAGCCCCAGTTTTATTTTCTTAATAGTATTTATTATTCACTGAAGCAGTTTTGCACAAGCATTTTATCATCCTGAGTCTTCTCCATGTAGTGAAGTCCTACACGATATAGGCTTCCTGGCCACTCCTGCTCTAGGGAGTTCTTGCTCATTTGCCCCGGCCACTGGCCTGTGGGCCATCTCTAGGCTATATTCTCAGTGCTTTTGCCTGGAAAACTTTGCCCCTGTGTCAGCTGCCTCATCTCTGATGTCTCTCTGCTCAGAGAAGCAAGCCCTCAGGTCCCTTTCTTTCCTTTACCCTGCCTTATTTTCCTGTATGATAGGTCTTCCAGACATCAGGGTGCTTGTCTGTTCATGGGGGTCTCCCCACGAGAAGGTGACTTGTGGGCTGGGACTTGGCTGTGTCTTTGTGGTACCCTCGGTGTCAGCAGAGTGATTGGCCTGTAGGAGGCGCTCGTTAGTGGGAGCTCTGAGTGGATGGAGTGGAAGTCTTCACTGAACATCTCAACAAGAGGGCATTGTCCCCCTTGATCCAGCACCTCCTGTGGTTGGAGTGTGTGCTGAGAAAGAGGATCAGCCTACCTTTGCCATGTAAAGACTGATGAAGTTTCATTAACTTAAGAAATAAATGCATATATAGTGTGCTGCACTGTGCCTAGTCGCTCAGTTGGGTCTGACTCTTTGCGATCCCGTGGACTGTAGCCCACCAGGCTCCTCTGTCCATGGGGATTCTCCAGGCAAGAACACTGGAGTGGGTTGCCATGCCCTCCTCCAGGGATATATAGTGTAGTTACCCTTAGTGTAGTTAACTAGACTGAGTAGACTGTTTTCCTTTCCTTGGGAATTATTATTATCATTTTAAATTCTTGGGCTGTTTTGACCCTGTCACTTCTCACCTGTTTGACTGTGGGTGCCTTTTTCAGTGGCTCACCTGGCATCCACCATATCTGAAGTCCCTCTGCTGGGCTTCAGAGGGGAAGCCAGAGGTGCTCTAGATGCCTCTTGTGCCAAGTTGTAAAGCAGCGAGCCTAGCTCAGCCCCTGACCCATGGTGGTTGCTTGACACTTCTTTGCTGCTACTGTCAGATATTTTGTTTACTTTTACCGGATTCCTTGCTTCTGGAACCAGGTGTAGAATCTGCCCTATGCCTTGCTTCCCCAGTGAGGCTGAATCTGGGGAGGGATGGGGTGGTGTCCACTTCTTGCCATCAGGTCTGTCACTATTTGTGTTTTGTGAGCTTCTCTCTAGGTGCCCATTTGCCTCTGAGTGCTCTTCTTTTTTGTTTCGGTTTCCCTTTGAAGGCGCGGCTCCTCCCAGGCTGAGCACAGTAGTCCTGTGCTTGGAGCTGGCAGAGCACGCCAGCAGTGGCTGGACCAGTTGCTTGATCCTTCTTTTTAAAATTTCCTCGTCTGATTACTCTCACTCTAGCATTAGAAAATTTTACCATTATAAACTAAGGAGAGTCCTAAGATGTTTTGAATAATTTAATCCACATAGGCGAGAGAGCAAGAGCAAGACACTGTGTCATCTACCATTCTTTTTCTTTAATATTCATAAATTTTATGAGTGTTAAATGAATGTTTTACAAAGTTACTCTTTAGAGTAAACATGATAGGTGGAAAATGTGGATTTAAATAGTTAATTAGAGATGACAGTTTTACTTTACAAAAACTTTGGTTTCATAATTCTTTTTTTTAATTAAAATTTTGTTTTAATTGGAAGATAATTGCTTTATAATATTGTGGTGGTTTTTGCCATACATCAACGTGAATTGGCCATAGGCATCCATGTGTCCCCTTCCTCCTAAACTCTCCTCCCATCCCCCTTTCAGAATTCTTATAATATCTACCTCTTTTCTGTGTTAGACTGTATTGTTTTTCCTTTTTTTGATATATTTATTTTAATTGGAGGTTAATTACTTTACACTATTGTGTTGGTTTTGCCATACATCAACATGAATCTGCCACAGCTATACATGTGTTCCCCATCCTGAACCCCCCTCCTTCCTCCCTCCCCGTACCATCCTTCTGGGTAGTCTCAGTGCACCAGCCCCAAGCATCCTGTATCCTGCATCGAATCTGAACTGGTGATTTGTTTCATATATGATATTATACATGTTTCAGTGCCGTTCTCCCAAATCATCCCACCCTCTCCCTCTCCCACAGAGTCAAAAAGACTGTTCTACACATCTGTGTCTCTTTTGCTGTCTCGCATACAGGGTTATCGTTACCATCTTTCTAAATTCCATTGTGTTTGACTGTTTTTATCCAAATGTGATTTGATGACTTAGAGGACAGTTTTTGCAGACACTTGACTCCTGAAAGGAAAACTATTCCTTGGGTCAGAAGAAAAAGCAGACAGCCTCTCTCTGTTGAGCTGTACCAGGACTAGCTCAGAACAGGAGTTCCTCTCGTGGGGCCTCCCTTTTACTTTGGAATGGACATTGTCTCTGGGCCCCAGCAGTCCCTCCCTGGCGTCTCCAGCCCGCTGGTCCCCTCAGTCTCCTGCCCGGCTCTGGAGGGGCCATTCGTGTTGGGGCATTCTTTGAGGGTAGGGTCTTGAGGTCTGTGTTTGGGAGATAGAGTACAGTTCAGGGTCCTTTGAGACCATTACTGAGAAATTATTTCAGGTAAAAATATTCATAATTTATAACCAAGATTGCCCTGGGGCTTTAAAACGTGTCCACCGGGACTGCCCTGGTGGCTTGGATGGTAAAGCGTCTGCCTACGATGCGGGAGACCCGGGTTCAGTCCCTGGGTCGGGAAGATTCTCTGCAGAAGGCAGTGGCACCCCACTCCAGTACTCTTGCCTGGAAAATCCCATGGACAGAGGAGCCTGGTAGGCTATAGTCCATGGGGTCGCGAAGAGTCGGACATGACTGAGTGTCTTCACTCACTCACTTTAAAATGTGTGTTTGGCCCAGCTCTGTCAGTAATTAGCCATTTGACTTTGGGCCTGTGCGTTTGGACCATGAGAATTTTGAGGATCTTTTATGGTAAATTTTGGTGCACCTCTTTTCCGCTCTCTCTTAATTAAAAGCAGATGACTGTTCACAATGAAAAATAAGTATGTTATTATTAAGTATTATTAATAATTATGTTATTAATTAACATACTGTTATTGATTAAGTATGCATGGGAGATGTAGCATCTATATTGAAGACTGCTAACCTCAGGGGTACTGATTTTTCATGCGCTTGTGTGTATTTAGCCTGGATAATGAAACTAAGACTTTGAAAAATAATGTTACATTAATTAATAATGGTATAAATTTCTTGTGAACCCTGGGTTAACATTAATTTTTTGACCCTCCCCCCCCCTTTTTTTTTAAAGGATTCTATGCTTTTATCCTGACATCTGCACTGGTTGGAGCGTGCTTCTTCTGGAATGTAGAGCTTTATTATGTGTACCATCATTTCCTTCAGTTTGCGCTTGCAGCCGTTGTTTTTGCCATGGGCTTGAGTGTTTACCTCTATGCCAGGGCTTTGAAAGCGCCCCAGGATGAACTGTCGCCAGCCAGCTCTGGTGAGCAGCGTTAGACTGTGTGGGTCCCACGAACGCCTCCCATGAACGTGCCCTCCCACCCCCCTGGCCACCCCCAGCATCCAATTCTAGGCTTTCATAGAATTCTCTTCTCTCTTCAGTTTATGAGGGATGAGAAATAGGAAAAAAAAAAGATGAAAAATAATTTTAAGAAAAATAAAAGGAAGGAAATGTGATTCTCCCCTCATGCTTTCCTGTTCGTTTCCTCTTCCTTTTTTAGTCACTTGATGACAGTGAGGCATTTGAATAAGTTACAGCATCTCAGTAACATTAGTGTTATAACAGTTTATAGCTTATGTTATATTTTGTTTGAAACAGTACGCCTCCTTTTTTAAAAAATCAAATAATACAGATTATAAACTGGTCGATTCTAACTTAAAGTTTTTAAAAACATTAAAAAAAATTAAGTGACTTATTTTAAAAATTGGGAGTCTACATTAAAAATAAAAACTCTAGTTCCCTCAAAATCCAGGAATCTGGGCGCCATAGGTCCCATGCCTGTAGCAGTATGGATATTTCCAGATGGGACCAGTGTCCCCTGCTGTCTTCCCTGATGGCTTGCCAGGCTCTTGGGGATGACTGAATTGTGATCCTGGGTAGTAGACAGCAGTACAGTTTTAAAGTCTCATAGTTGGTTTTGGAATACTGTTTGGATAAAAACTTTTCCCTTCTTAGGAAATGCCATCTATGATTTCTTCATTGGCCGGGAGTTAAACCCTCGGATTGGTACTTTTGATCTCAAGTACTTTTGTGAATTGCGTCCCGGATTGATTGGATGGGTATGTCTTTTTTTTTTTTTTTTTTTAATTTCAGTTCAGTAGTACAAACTAGTCTTGCATTTAGAAAGAAATGTAGACAGTTTTGAAGTGAGCTTATAGGTGGTATGTTTTTAGGAATAATTATAACTTTCCATAATTTTGTCTACTTCAGATATTTTCTTACTTTAAATATAGTCCAAAGGGTTAAGATGTCCTGTTATAGGTTATTAAATGTTAAAAGAGTTTGTATTATTTTGACTATATCAGTTTGTGTTTATGGAAGAAAATAATAGTGTAGATGAATTTATGAAGAAAAAATATATTTTCTTCCTTTAAAAAAATGTACTTTTACCTTATTTTAGACTTGTATGAAAGTTGCAAAAATAAGAGTTCCTTCACACCACTTTCTGCAGTGTTGATGTCTGACAGAGCCATAATATAGTTATCAAGAATAGCAGTTAAAAAAGAAAAAAAAAAAAGAATGACAAACTCACCTGTCACAGTCGTTTAAATTAAGTCCATAGACCTTATTCCGGTTTCACCGTTTTTCCGCTGCTGGCCTTTCCCTGTCCCCGGATCCTTCAGGGCCTGACGGTGCATTTGTTTGCTATTTGGTGTCCGTGCCCTCTAGTCTGTAGCAGTTGCTTCATCGTCCTTTGTCCCTCATGACTTTGACACTTCTGAAGAATACTCAATTGTTTTGTAAGAGGGCCCCTAGATTTGGGTTAGTCAGCGTTTTCTCATGATTGGCAAGACTGCCACAGAATAAGTGTCCATCTCAGTACATCTTATCAAGGGATTGATGTGTCTTGTCACCGATGGTGGCTTCTCAGTGAGGTGTGTCTGCAGCTTTCTCAGCTGGGAAATTACCACCTTTCTCTCTGGAAACTGTACCTGCCCCTTTTGTTTTAGGTGGTCATTAACCTGGTGATGCTTTTGGCTGAGATGAAGGAACAGAATCGCGCTGCTCCATCATTAGCAATGATTTTGGTTAACAGTTTCCAGCTCCTGTATGTGGTAGATGCTCTTTGGAATGAGGTAAGTAATTTTTAAGAGCCTTGGAGTCAGATGGCATTGGGTGTGGGTGAGTGACTTGACTCGTTCAAGCCTCAGATTCTTACACACAAGGTGAGGAGAACATAACCTGCCTCCACGGGTAATGAAGACTAAATGAAGTGTGGGTCCATGTGACACAGTGAGCTGACACAGTGAGCTCTAACAGATGGTAGGTGTCCGTGTGTATCAGCTGCTCTGTCAGCCGCTAGATATTTAAGATCTGTGGATCTTGAATTGGTGGGTGTGACCGATTCATATAAATAAAACTTCATTTCTTAGTGATTCAAATGGATGAAAATGGATGGATCAAACACTAGCATTGAATTCAGCTCAGTTCAGTCACTCAGTTGTGTCCAACTCTTTGCAACCCCATGAATCACAGCACGCCAGGCCTCCCTGTCCATCACCAACTCCCGGAGTTCACTCAAACTCATGTCCATCGAGTCAGTAATACCATCCAGCCATCTCATCCTCTGTTGTCCCCTTCTCCTCCTGCCCCCAATCCCTCCCAGCATCAGGGTCTTTTTCAATGAATCAACACTTCGCATGAGGTGGCCAAAGTATTAGAGTTTCAGCTTCAGCATCAGTCCTTCCAATGAACATCCAGGACTGGTCTCCTTTAGGATGGACTGTTGGATCTCCTTGCAGTCCAAGGGACTCTCAAGAGTCTTCTCCAACACCACAGTTCAAAAGCATCAATTCTTCGGCACTCAGCTTTCTTCACAGTCCAACTCTCACATCCATACATGACCACTGGAAAAACCATAGCCTTGACTAGACAGACCTTTGTTGGCAAAGTAATGTCTCTGCTTTTTAATATGCTGTCTAGTTTGGTCATAACTTTCCTTCCAAGGAGTAAGCGTCATTGAATTAGGATAGTAGTTTTTGGATTATCAAGGAGAGGCTAGTTCTTAAATACTGGGGGAGTTGTTTTATTGTTGGTGTTTCAGAATACAAAGAATAACTTTAATCAGATGGATATAAAATCAGAAATCATGATACATTGAGGAAACCAGTTTAAATGACACTGACCTCTTAAGGTGGCTTTTCTCATACGTTGATGCAAGATCAATTCTTTCTGCTACTTGAAGACTGGCAATGTTTGCTAGTCTCTGTCTCACCTAAATATATTATTCTTGAAAACAATATCTTCTTCGGGTCTGTTCTACAACTGTTTTATCATTTACTATTATCTTTGTTACCATCTCCTCCAAATTCTAAATTAAGTTTTCTTTCAATATTAAGAAACAAAATTGATGGTCCTACATCATTGATGTTCCAAAGCAAGTGTTCATGGCAGCCTGTTGACATTTTGAGAAAAGATCCTTCTTTAAGCTGTTTTTGAAAAATTGTATTATTTGGTCATACTCAGTCAAGGCGACTTTGAAAACTTGATACTGATATGTCGATAGTCTTCCTTTTCTTTGGAAGGAGATTAGGCCCTCTTGGAGGTAAGCAGATCTTGAGTACAGGTAGCCACATTTGGACCCTTATTGAGCTCCTACCACTAAATGTGGACCTGGGCTCAGCCTGGGAAACTGCAAAGATGTTGGGAGCATCTGATACAGAGTCCTCTGAAAATTCCAAGTCTACTCAAAATTAAACATGCTTCTGAAGTTAAAAAAAAACACCAGTTCTTATAAATGTATTTCATCTTGCCAGTTGTAGGTCTTTCTTTGATTATGTAACAAATAGATGCTCAGAAGATGGTAGGATATGTTTTACAAGTCAGATGATATTTCCTCAGTTGCTTTATCCCCTCAGAGATTATTTTTTTAAATTCTTATCTGATGATGAGTAATTCTTCCTTCTAGTTTTTGTCTTGTCATGGAAGTCACTTTTTAAGTGACTTAGAAATTCATATTTTCTAGAGATTGAAACAAACATTGACTTCTGTTAATTAACAAAAAATGATTGTGTCTTAAGGCAAAACTCTTAAGGCAGTTTTTTAACCTGGGGTAGTGGATTAAAGTTGGGAAGTTATTTTTTAAATAAGCCATCACTGTCTCAGCCAGATTATAGTTAGCTTCTTGAAGAAGAAACCTGATTTTATGGTTTTCTTTAGTATCTGGCATGCTGCTGTTCAGTGAGTGGATGCTTAATAATTTTCTTATTTGATTGAGTGATAGAAATTCCTCTATGTGTTAATGTGGCACACCTTGAGAAATGGAGACTATGAACTTAAATGTAAATGACCCTTCCTCTGAGCCTCTGCTTCTGTCCTGCAGCCCTCTGAGTCCCTGGGAGCTGGGTGGGGCTGAGGGTCCTCCCTGCCCCTCCTGGCATGGGATGTTGGTATCTTGTCCCTTCCTCTCTGCCCACTCCCATGTGCCCCTGTCATTATCCCTTGTGTACTATCTTGCCTGCTCCCCGGTTCAAAAGAATAGGCGTGTTGACTAGAGGGTGACCCAACAGGCCTAGAAATTCTAACATCCATTTTTCTGTTCTGTGGTCTTTTTGTTTGCTTCCTGCGGGGGAAAATGCATTTTGGAGATCTCACTCTTTTTCTCTAACCTAGAACATTGATTCTTTGATAGAGATTATACTTGCTAATTTTTCTGGTCAGTGTTGAGTACTGGAGTCTGAGGCGGGTTAGGGAGGCCCTGAGACAGTGCCGTCTCCACTTCCAGGGCCTGCGGGTTTCTGGCTCATGCCAGCCAGATCCACAAGAGAGTGCATTCAGGCCCTGGTTTACCCTGAGCAGTGAAGCAGGCGGTTTCCCATGATGCCGGGTGGTGTGGACAAGCTACCTGAAAAGCTAGATAATGCTCAGAAGTTAGGTTCAGAAGCCTGGCGTGCTGCAGTCTATGGGGTCACAAAGAGTCGGACACAACTTAGTGACTGAACAACATTAGCTAGGTTGGCACACCTGTACTCGGTGCTGGGGTGGCAGCTGGAAACCCACGCTCGCCGCATCTTCCAGTCTAGTAGAGAGGGCCGCTGAGTTACAGGACAGTCAGTTGGCTTCGGCGAGTGGTGGGTTGAGGAAGGCAGTACAGGCCAGGCTTCAGCTGCAGTTTGGGGAGGGTGTTCCAGGCAGAGGCAGGGAGGCAGAAGAGGCATTGGGAGCTCTGTGGTTCACGATTGTGGAGGGAGTGGCTAGAGTGACGGGATGAAGCCGAATGACTCAGTGTGATACCTGCGCCAAGGGAGACAGATCCCCACTCCTGCCTTCAAACATTTTAGGTTGCTGTACTATCTCATCTTAGAGGATGAGATGGCTGGACGGCGTCACTGATGCGATGAGTATGAACTTGGGCAAACTCAGGAGATGGTGAGGGACTGGGAGGCCTGGTGTGCTGCAGTCCATGGGGTCACAAAGAGTCGCATATGACTGGGTGACTGAACAACAACTACCTTCCTTTAACCTTTTGTAAATTTGACTGTAAATTAGTACTTTATTTGAATACTTTAAACATAGAAGCTTTTCTCCCCAAACTTTAAAACATTTTTTTCCCTTCTCTGTCCCCATTTAGGAAGCGTTATTGACAACCATGGACATTATCCATGATGGTTTTGGATTCATGCTGGCTTTTGGAGATTTGGTGTGGGTTCCATTTATCTACAGCTTTCAGGCCTTTTATTTAGTCAGTCATCCAAATGAACTGTCTTGGCCAATGGCTTCTCTAATCATTGCTCTGAAACGTGAGTATTAATTTCAGTCTCTGTGTATTAAATACTGTGTACTGAGTCTGTTGTAGTGTGGTATCTACATGTTTACAGCGTGCCCTTTTAAATGGCCATGAGTAGTTCAAGTATGAAATAATCTGTCATGGATGAGTTGAGTCATAAAGGATTCTTGCAGCTTGCAAAGAGAATGGATACTTCTTCCTTGGGTTCTTCAGTAGTTATTTAAACATCATTTTGAACAAAACACCTGTTTTAAAAATTTATTCAGTTCAGTTCAGTCACTCAGTCATGTCCGACTCTTTGTGACCCCATGGACTGCAGCATACCAGGCCTCCCTGTCTATCACCAACTCCTGGAGTTTACTCAAACTCGTGTCCATTGAGTCGGTATTGCCATCCAACCATCTCATCCTCTGTTGTCCCCTTCTCCTCCTGCCCTCAATCTTTCCCAGCATCAGGATCTTTTCAGATGAGTCAGCTCTTTGCATCAGGTGGCCAAAGTATTGGAGCTTCAGCTTCAACATCAATTCTTCCAGTGAACACCCAGGATTGATCTCCTTTAAAATGGACTGGTTGGATCTCCTTGCAGTCCAAGGGACTCTCAAGAGTCTTCTCCAACACCACAGTTCAAAAGCATCAATTCTTTGACACTCAGCTTCCTTTACAGTCCAACTCTCACATCCATACATGACCACTGGAAAAACCATAGCCTTGACTAGATGGACCTTTGTTGGCAAAGTAATATCTCTTCTTTTTAATATGCTGTCTAGGTTGGTCATAACTTTTCTTCCAAGGAGTAAGTGTCTTTTAATTTCATGGCTGCAGTCACCATCTGCAGTGATTTTGGAGCCCAAGAAAATGAAGTCAGCCACTGTTTCCACTGTTTCCCCGTCTATTTCCCATGAAGTGATGGGACCAGATGCCATGATCTTCGTTTTCTGAATGTTGAGCTTTAAGTCAACTTTTTCACTCTACTCTTTCACTTTCATCAAGAGGCTCTTTATTTAAAAATAATACAATTATTGTTAAAAACAATAAAATGTTATTGTTTTAGTAATGATTCATTTTTTTCTGTTGAGAGCCTGCTTTTTCTGGTAGTACCTTGAAAAACAGGGAGATGGTCTTGCCTTCCTAGAGCTTATGCTCTTATAGAAGAAATAAGACACTCAGACACTGGATTGAAGCACAGGAAGAGTCTAAAGGAGGGACTAACAGAGCAAATATGATGGGAGTTTAAGGTAGAGAGCACGTCTCTCTGGGGAATATCACTGTAAACTTACTGGAGAATGTGATATTTGATCTGTTGGGTGGGTGAAAGTGGCATGGGGAGACAGATACATCGGACAGAGGGAACAGCTCAACCAGGATGGTGGGGAAGAGTGAGGAGTACAGCTTGGCTGATGGTAGCAGGTTAGATTCAGGATGGGTTTTTTCTTTTGTTACACTGTTCATTAAACACATCCACCAGAGGGAGGGCAGGGAAAATGACCACTGAACTTCAAATGTTGCTAGTTTCACTACACTAATATCTATGGTAGAAGAAAACTTCAGGTCTCTGGTTGAAATTAAGATTTAGTCTCACTGTTGGTTTGGTCACCACATGCCTGTGTGTTATTCAAGGCAGGCTATGTCTATTTTACAGTCAAGCTAAAAATGGGGAATGGAGTTATTTTTTACTACTTTATTGAGGACTGATGATACATAGTCATATGTCAGGGCCTCTTAGTTTTGACATTTTGAAATTTGAAATGAATCTACCAGCTTAAGAGGCTTGCAGTGGGATTTGGCATATATTCATGTTTATGTGCATATTGTTCTGGTACAGATTCTGAGCTATAGTTTTATTAATGAAGCATTCCTGTTACGGTCAGTAGATGTCATAACTAACAGATGAACTCCAGTATTGATTTTATTGTAATGTGGGCGGCAGTAGATTTTATTCATGGATGTACCGTGAATAATAATGCATATTTGTTAGTTTTGCCTTCAAGGTGTCCCCAGGTAGATGAGGAAAGCTGTAAGATAGTGAGATATCAGGATTGGATCTTCTTTTGTTATCCTGAGATTGAGAGGGTGTGAATTGTTCTTAAGAAATCAGACTCTTCTGTACTTCGGACATTTCCTTGAAACACAGGAATCATTTCTAAGTGAAATTACAGATGCTTTAAAATAAAGATTATATGTAAGTTGTTAACAAATGAAATTTTTTAAAAATTACAGTATGCGGATTTGTAATCTTCCGATGTGCAAATTCTCAGAAAAATGCATTCCGGAAAAATCCCACTGATCCAAGGCTTGCACGTAAGTATTGGTTTGTATTTTTGCATTACTTAAAGATTTTATGTCTCTGCTTGTCTTAGAATCATTAAACATGTATTTTTTATTTCTGTATAGATTTAAAAACCATTCATACTTCAACGGGAAAAAATCTTCTTGTTTCTGGATGGTGGGGTTTTGTTCGCCACCCCAATTACTTGGGTGATCTCATCATGGCCCTGGCGTGGTCCCTCCCGTGTGGTAAGCATTCAGGAAGAGAGCTGATGGGACTCTTTCCCAGGCCGCCCACACATGTCTGTCTGTCCTGTGTGGGTCTGGGTGTTGTCTCTGTTAGAGGTTGGGGTTTTTCGTTCCCTGATTGAGTGCTGGGTTCTGTTTCCAGCACCTCATTCATCCTGTGTCTGAGGGGAATTAGGAATTCACAGACCATGAAGTTTTACTCTAAAATCCTGCAAGCAAAACTTTGTTTTCAACTGTGTCTGGTAGCTTTTTTCCTAAGCGGACTATGTAGGAATTAATAATTAACTTTTTATTCATGACTCGCTATACGTGGATTCTGAAAAAATTTGGTTCTTAAGAAAAGGCACACATGGCTTTTCGTGTGTCTGGGTCAGCCCACACCTGCAGCGCTGTCTGCCCTGCTCTGCCTGCCCCGCAGTTATGGCCAGCAGTTCTCTACCCTGAGCACCGGAGGGGAGGAAATGGAGGAATTTGCTTTAATTAGAAGGGCAGATGTTCTGATTATGAAGGATTGTTAGGATGGATTAATCACTCTTCTCTGAATAGCTTTTAACTCAAATTACTGCCTCCTGCCACACAGCAGTGGGATTTTATGAACTGGCTTAGTTGTTTCCCCCATTATTGGAGAAAATGGAGTAATGGGACGCCCCAATTTTAGGCTGTTTGGGGAAGCGCAGGAAACAGTGTTCTGTAGTGAAAAATAAAAATACTAGGTACTGTTTCCTTTTGTTTCCCCCAGGTTTCAATCACATTCTGCCTTATTTCTATGTGATTTATTTCACCATCTTGCTGGTGCACCGGGAAGCCCGTGACGAGCACCACTGTAGGAAGAAGTATGGCCTGGCGTGGGAGAAGTACTGCCAGCGAGTCCCCTACCGCATATTCCCCTGCATCTACTGATTCTGCTCTGGGCACCCGCTAAATGCTCCTGCAGTTCTGTCTTCCGTTTGCAAAAAAAAAAAAGAAAAAAAAAAATATCCAAAACGAACCTTCTTTCATTGCACTGACAGAATCTGTATATTTCTTTTTCAGGCAGGACTAAAGATAGAGCCAAGTAGTAAGTCTTTTCCTGTAGCCATGTTTAATAAATCGTAACAACATAAGGAAAATATAAATAGAATTTGCACTTAGGAAATTTTTAATCTTTAAAAATCTGAGAACAAAAAACAGTCTTATAAATGCACTGAATACTGATGTTCAGGATTTTTGATTACCTTTCAAATTTTGATTCTTTTGTCCAGTTGGTTTGGTTTTTGTCTTAAATAAAAACATTGTTACATTTTAAAGTTCATTTATGTTTTCTTGCATTAAGGGGATAGAACTTTCATTTGTTTCCCTTTAAATCATTTTCTAGTTGTGTGATTTGAAAGTAAAAACCAATTGTCTGTTCAGTGCTGTACGGGAAGGGGAATAACTGATAGTGGACACTGTTTAATGAAGACCATTAGTAGTGGTTTGCTTAACCTCAGCTTCTAAAACTGCATTTGAAACTGTAAATACGTAGCTTTTATGTAATATATGGTGACTTCAGGTTTTTCTGTATAGTATTTTGAATGTGAAATAATTTTCAGAACTAAGTATTGGGTTGGCCAGAATATTCATTTGGGTTTTTCCATAAAAAACCTGAACGAATTTTTTATCCAACCCAATATCTTTTAAACAAACATTTGCAGTATTTTAATTAAGTTTTGTAAAGTAATACATGTGAATTAAACATTTTGAAACAAGGAGAATTCATTTAATATTGTATGAAAGATGGTATTAAAACATAGGAAGGGTATTTTTTTCCTAATCCAAAGTTTCTGAATTTGGCTTTGCTACCTCAATTGCAGGTGTTTGTTTGCCTTTATAAACTGTTGCAAATAGAAAAATAGAATAAATATATATTTTTGGAGTAACATCACTATTTAAACCTTTTTACACAGATTGGTGTTTAAAAATTTGCCATTTCCAGAAAGGCTAATATTTTTATATGTTTTTGATTTTTTAAATTAAACTGTGTTTTTGCTACTGTTAGTTCATGCAGTGTATACTGTATTTTGCATATCCTTTATATTTACAAAACTCTACTCCCAGTTAAGGAGTGTTGTGTTCATCTTTTGAAATCTGTTTATCTAAAAGCAATTTAAGGGAATAGTTTAAAATCATTTCTTTTAGTTTAACAGATGTGCATAAGATGTGCATTAGCCTTTAAATTCTACTTAAGTTGATATAGTCTCATTGTTAATTATCCTATAGTGGAACAGTAGCAAATTCACTAAGCTTTCATATTCAGAGTTAAATTGTTCTCAGTATCTTAAACATAGGCAAACCTAATAAATATAGTCTGTACGTTGGGGTTTTCAATTATACATTTTCTATATGAGCCATTTAGATATGCAGTGTTATTCTGTGCTGCAGTTTGAAGTGTATATAACTGTGCTTGTGTTGATGTGATCATGAACTTGGTTTGCTCAAGCGTTCCACATCCTGTAATCTTTAAATGTGGTTTTGGTGAAATTATCAGTGTTTATTAGTACTGATGTATGCAAGCAGTTTTTTTATGCTTTTCTTCTGGCATCAGAAAATGTTGTCCCAGCTTGTTCTATACTAGATTCACCAATGAAGCATTAGGGGAGGAAGAAGGACCATTAATTCTTTCCTTGGTGATGAAAAAAGGACTGTTACCAATACAGTGCCACAATTTGTTTTTAATTTGTTTTTGACATTTTTTTTGACAAGTTTTATAATGAAGTTTTAAGTTGGAAATAAAGTTGAAAATAAAGATGTTGCTTTGACCACTTTGGAATCTCTCTTTTTTTTCCGCCTGTAACTCTTGGGATCATTGGGACCAAAACAGGAACCCTTAGATTTCTGCTCCCCACCCAACCCCTGGTTTATTCCAGGATCCTTTGGGTCCCTCCTGGACCACGAGGAATCCAAAAGGTAGACTGAGACCCCTGGCAAACTGCAGTTTGCATCAAGGTTCTCAGACATCAGAGCTTGAAAAGGGTTAGTGGAGGGTCTTAACCTGCAGATGGTGATCATAGATTTAGTATTTGTTCTTTAAGTTAATAGAGGAATGATCAAAAGTGTCATAGACTCAGTAATGCTTTCAAATGAATTTGTATTAATTACAGATGCACCTAAGTGCATTTGAAAGCCAGTACATGCATGTGAGAGACATTTGTGTGTCAGTGAGATCAGACACCATGTCTTTATCTCTCTTCGCAGTATGAAATGACTTTGCAGAAGGTGGGTGTGTCAGAATACACTCCAAAACCAATTAAGTTCAAAATATCACATCATGTGATTCTTGGTCTTATTTTTGTACTCTGTGGAAAAGAGTTTGCTTATTGGTGGTTTCTGTAACTCATGGACTGTTTCGTTTTAGCAAATCATGGATAATTGCTAAAACTATTTTAATGAATTCAAGGACCAAACAAGACCTCCTTCACTTTCATGTATTGGAGAAGGAAATGGCAACCCACTCCAGTGTTCTTGCCTAGAGAATCCCAGGGATGGGGGAGCCTGGTGGGCTGCCGTCTATGGGGTCTCACAGAGTTGGACACAACTGAAGTGACTTAGCAGCAGCAGCAGCAGCAGCAGCAGCAGCAGCAGCAGCAGCAGCAGCTTGTTTCTTTTGTTGAAATCCTTTATTTGTCATTTTCTTATTGGTTCCTGAATGACAGGGGCTAGGTCTTTCTAATTATTTTCTACAGCACTGTGTGTAATTAGATTCACAATGTGTATGTTTTTGATAATGTGACTTTCAGTGTAGTTTCCTAGCCACAAAAGTAAGTGGATGTTAATATTTTGTTCATGGCTATTAGAGTCTAGTTCTGGTATGAACTAGACTAGTTCTCTCCACAACCTCTCCACAACCTCTTCTCCCCCTTATTGCAGATAGAAGGGATTGTTTGATCTTCATTTGTGGAAACATGGGATTTATTTTCTGCCAATGGGCCCACTGCTGAGGTAATGTGACAACAAAGATGGCTTGGAATCCAAGCCCTGCTTCTGGCAGTGTGAGCTTGGGCAACGCAAGCTCCAGGAGCACCAGTGTCTTCATGTATAAAGATCGATATGCCACATAGTACATAGGTGGCCTGAAGGTATAGGAATATGAGTTCAGCATAGTTGGTGTTCAACAATAAAAATCTACCTACAGAAATACATTTTGACATGCAATTTTCACCCAGTTTTGACACTTAAATTCTCAGCATTGGTTTTTCAGTGGAAAGAGAAAATCTGGTGAAATCAAAACAAGATCATTTCTTTCAGGGAAGACTTTTTGTCTCAGAAGTCTGCAGTCAGGCCAACAGTGTCATGTTCTGTGTTCTCTCAGAGCAGCCTGGGAAAGTATTCCAAAGGACTACTCTTCATGTATATGTTTTATTGTATATAATTGCAGAAATCGCTCTAAAGTCAAAAATTCCATAAGAATTAGATGCCCTAATGCCATGCTAGTTGCCGTGGCTTTCCCTTTTAGAAAAGTCAGACCTTCTGCTTTCTGGGGCCATGTTCTCTCACCTGGAGGAGAGCCCACCCACAGGGATATTGCTTAGAATGGAAGCAGCTGGGAGCTTCCCCTACATGTTAAAAGTTTTCACATACAAATGGAAGGAAGAGATGGCACTGTCTAATCTGCCTTGATCACACAGATTTTGTTCATGAAGGATGTTGACTCCATGTGAATGTCTTGAAGCGTGTAACTGGTTAGAGTCAACGATTACATGGTTTGCTATGGAAGTTTTATTTTTCATTCTCCTCACACAGCAGTGCAACCTGCATTGTGATCCAATGACTAGGAGGTTTCTTTGTGGATAAGTACACAGATGTTAAAAAGTTTGAGGATAAACCAGCAGCTGTCAAAATACTTGACCTCTCAGGTGTCTGGTAAACTGGGCATTCAAACGTATAGAGTTCTGGCTCTGTCTGCTTAGATGCAGTTGAACTTTCACTAGAAATCTAAAAAAAAAAAAAAAAAAAAAAACTCAAATTACACAGTTAAGTAAGCCAGCAGCTCAATTTCTTTTATACTAGATTTGGGGAGTTTGTTATAAATTGAATACATTTAGGTGATTATGTGGTTATGTAACTACATATAGAATTATGCCTGATTTTTTAGAGTCACTAGTATAGCTTTATAGTATGTATTCTTGAGAAATCACACTGGATGTTTGTACAGCATCTATTTTAGGTTTTAGGAGTATTTGGGGCTATTTTACATGTTGTAGTCTGAAGTATATTGGTCAATCTCCCTAGTGAAATCATAAGGATGGAAACTAGCAGGAATGGTTGGTACTACTGAGGGAAAGCTCAGTGGTTTAAAACTTTGTGATAAACATCTGGGAGATTACCTTTGTTGGCAAGAAGTATATTTCAGGAAAATCACAACATATCTCACAAGGTAGCGAGTCTTCTAGTATTTTTTCTTTGTGATTCCACCTTGCCCCCTCAATGAATAAACCAAAGACGTGAACTCCAACATGTGTGGGGTCTGTGCCCTAAGAACAAAGAGAGGTGGTGTCAGAGGGTCCCAGGTGAGATGTTCCCTTTAGTAGAAGCTGCTTCTAGAGGAAGGTCAGGAAGGAGGCCAAAGAGGAGGGGGTGCACTTCCTGCCATTGCCGTGTGGGTTCTAGGGTGAGTACTTCACCTTAGAGATACTCATCACCAGGTTCTAAGGCAAGTACTTCATTCTCTTCCTTCTCTGAGAGCATGAGCAACTTGTAGGTTTTGATCTATGTATGATGATCCTGGATTCACAAGTATTTCAAATACAGTAAAACTTCAAATTTCTAGAATTGTAATCCTTAGGTCACTTTTTAAAAAGAGAGCAAAAACAATGGCAAAACAAGTCAATCTTCTAGTAAGATGGCAGGGCAGCAAGACCCTGTGCTCACCTCCTCCTATGGCCACACTATATTTACAGAGCAAACATCGATGAGAATGATCTGAAGACTTTCTGCAACTCAAGATATGAAGAAGGAACCAAAATGAGACAGGTAAGACGGGCAGAAATGCAGTATTTACTGAAGACCCATGCCCTAGGTAGGCAGACCACAAATGGAAGGATAGTCACAATTGCAGAGGTTCTCTACAAGGAGCAAGTGGTCTGAGTGTACACGGATGGAACTTTCTCCAGGATAGATCACATGCTGAGCCATAAAAACAAGTCTCATTAAATTTAAGAAGATTGCTGCAATCATATCAAGTTCCCTACCACAATGCTAAGAGACTAGAAATTAACAAGAACAAAACCTGTACAACACAAGCATACCGATGCTAAACAATAGGCCACTAAACAACCAATAGGTGACTGAAGAAATAGAAAAGGAAATTTAAAAAATACCTTAAGACAAATGAAAATGGAAGCACAATGATCCAAAAGCTAAGGAAGCAGCAAAACAGTTCCCAGAGACCAGTTTATATTGATGCAAGCCGACTTTAGGAAACAAGACAAATCTCAGACAACCTAACCTCACATCTAAAGGAACCAGAAAAGGGACAAAAACTCAAGGTTAGTAGAAGAAAATACATAATAAAAGTCAGAGCAGAAGTGAATCAAATAGAGACTAAAAATAGAGAAAAGATCAATGAGACTGAATCAATGAAGCTGATTCTTTGAAAAGTACCACAAAATCAACAAACCTTTAGCTACTCTCATCAAGAAAAAAATGAGAGAGGGCCCAAATAAAATCAGAAATGAAAGAGAAGCTACAAAAGAGGCCACAACAATTTAAAAGATCATAAGAGATTACCATGAACAACATGCCAATAAAATGGACAACCTAGGAGAAATGGATAAATTCCTAGAAATGTACAATCTCCCAAGTTTGAATCAGGAAGAAATAGAAAATATTAACAGACTGATTACCAGTAATGAAATCGAGTCAGTAATGAAACAGAATCAAAACACTGCCAACAAACAAAGTCCTGGACCAGATGGCTTCACAGGGTGTTAAGAAAAGTTAACATCCATCTTTCTCAAACTATTCCAAAAAATTTAAGAGGAAATAATGCTTTGGATCTCATTTTGCCAGGCCAGCCCTACCCTGAAACCAAAACCAGAAAAAGATATGACGGAAACAAAAAATTACAGGCCAGTACCACTGATGAACATAGACGCAATAATCTTTGCTGCTGCTAAGTTGCTTCGGTCGTGTCCGACTCTGTGCGACCCCATAGACGGCAGCCCACCAGGCTCCCCTGTCCCTGGGATTCTCCAGGCAAGAACACTGGAGTGGGTTGCCATTTCCTTCTCCAGTGCATGAAAGTGAAAAGTGAAAGTAAAGTCCTTCAGTCGTGCCCGACTTTTAGCGACCCCATGGACTGCAGCCTACCAGGCTCCTCTGTCCATGGGATTTTCCAGGCAAGAGTACTGGAGTGGGGTGCCACTTTATGGGAATGTAAAGTGATGCTGCCACTATGGAAAACAGTATGGCATTTCCTCAAAAATTTCAACAATTACCATATGATCCAACAGTTCCACTCCTAGATCTATACCCAAAAGAACTGAAACAGGGACTCAAACCAATATTTGCACACCCATGTTCGTACCATCACTGTTCATGATGGCCAAATAGAATCGACTCAAGCATTGTGGACAAATGAATGGATGAAAAAAACATGGTGTTGTGGACGAAAAGTCTTTTGTTGCTATTGTTCAGTCACTAAGTCATGTCCGACTCCTTGTGACCCCATGGACTGAAGCATGTCAGGCTTCCCTGTCCTTCACCATCTCCTGAAGCTTGCTCAAACTCATGTCCATTGAGTAGGTGATGCCATGCAAACATCCCATTCTTTGTCACCCCCTTCTCCCTGTCCTCAATCTTTCCCAGCATCAGGGTCTTTTCCAATGAGTCAGCTCTTCACATCAGGTGGCCAAAGTTTGTACCCTCCTCAAATTCATAAATTGAAGCCCTATCGCCCAGAGTAGCTGTATTTAGAGATGAGGCCTCTAAAGAAGCAATTAAAGTCATATGAATGGGGGTTTCTTGATCCAATAAGATGAATATCCTTATAAGAAGAGATACCAGAGAGCTTGTGCTCTCTCCACACACACACATCAAGGAAAGGCCAAGTGAGGACATAGCTAGGTGAGGACATAGCTAGAAGACAGCTGTGTGCAAGCCAGGAAGAGCTCTCAGCTGGCACCCTGATCTCAGGCTCCCAGTCTCCAAAACTGGGAGAAGACACATTTCTGTTATTTAGGCCATCCTGTTTGTGGTGTTTGTTATGGAGACCTGAGCTGAGATGTGGTATACACATACAGTGAAATATTATCTAGTCTTAAAAAAGAAGGAAATTCTGACACATGCTACCACATTGACGACAGACATTATAAAGACATTATGCTATGTGAAATAATGTGCGCGCGAAGTCACTTCAGGGCTTCCCTTATAGCTCAGTCAGTAAAGAATCTGCCAGCAGTGCAGGAGACCCAGGTTCGATCCCTGGGTTGGGAAAATCCTCTGGAGAAGGAAATGGCTACCCACTCATATTCTTGCCTGGAAAATCCAAAAGACAGAGGAGCCTGGTGGGCTGCAGTCCACGGGGTTGCAAAGAGTCGGGCACGACTGAGCGATTAACACTTCACTTCACTTAAGTCACTTGAGTCGTGTCTGACTCAGCGACCCTGTGGACTGTAGCCTGCCAGGCTCCTTTGTCCGTGGGATTCTCTGGGCAAGAACACTGGAGTGGGTTGCCATGCCCTTCTCCAGGGGATCTTCCTGACCCGGGGATCAAACGTACATCTCTTATGTCTCCTACATTGGCAGGTGGGGTTCTTCATCACTAGCAAGTAAGCCAGTCACAAAAGGACAAATACGTTATGGTTCCACTAATATGAGGTTCCTACAGTAGTCACATTTTTAGAGATAAAAAGTAGTGTGGTGGTTGGGATGGTTGGAATGGGGAGTGTTTAATGGGCATGGGGTTCCAGTTTGAAAAAATGAGAATGTTCTGGAGATGACTGCACAACAGTGTGGATATACTCAATGTCACTAAACAGTACAGTTAAAAGCATCTAAAATAGTAAATTTTATGTTATGTTTATTTTACCACAATCAAAAATAGTAAAAAAAAAAAAGTAATAGAATAAAAATTCAATTTAAAAAAAGGAAAAATGAGGAATGATTTGCTCTACTGTCTCCATATATAACTTAAAACTTCTTGACCTGTGTGGTGTTGGTCCTGGAATAGAAAATAGATTGCTAAAACAGATTGGAGTTTAGTAAACCACAAGAGTGGCCCTCAAACCAGTAGGACAATGGCGGGAGCGTGATGGGGTTAGGGTTGGCCTGAGCATCTGGCTTGGCAGCACTCACACGTCCAGATAAACTGCTTCCAGCATAATCAGCACATTTGCTGAGTGCCCTGAGTTTCATGGCAGGCTGGATGGGGGCTTCTCCTTGAAAGTGGCTGAACTCTGGAGTGAGTGGGTTTCTGGATGGCAGGCAGTTCAGCTGAGCAACCCTCAGGAGCGATCTGCCCTATTTGTTTGAAATATTACCTTTGGGGGCTTCCAGTGGTTAAGACTTTGCCTTCCAACGCAGGGGGTCTAAGTTTGATCCCTGCTCAGGGAGCTAATTTCCCACATGCCTCATGACCAAAAAAAAAAAAAAAAAAAACCAAACCCAAAAACATAAAACAAAAGCAAAATTATAATAAATTAAAAAAAACATAAAATGGTCCACGTCAAAAAATGTTAAGAAAAGAAAGACATACCGCCTTCAAATCCTGATGTAGAAGTGTTCAGTCTTCATTTATGTCAGGGAAGAGTTATAAACAGAAGCAATATTGCAATAAATAAAAACTGTAAAAATGGTCCACATTAAAAAAAACTTAGAAAGAAAGAAAGAAATACCATCTTCAAATCCTGATCTAACAGCATTCAGTCTTCCTTTATGTCAGGGGAGAGTTGTAAAATTCATTTATTGTATTTATCTGAATCTTTTAGTCATTTAATATATTTCTAATTCTTCTCAACTCCCTAGAAGCAAAGTGGGAGAGATGGCATTTGATGGCATTTGGGCTTGAAGGGAGACTGTGCCGTGCTCTAGTGCCTAGCATTGGACCTGGCACCTGGTAAATGAGGAATGAAGTTTTGTTGAGGGAATGATTGATGGATGGATTGAATGAATGAATGATTATCCTTTCCAACCTCTGAAGTATTCCAGTACCTTAAAGGCTCTCCTGACTATGTTGAGTTTCTTCTGGATGATTATGGAGAACTCCTTGTCTTTGACGTCGGTGGTGTCCGAGATCACATGGTGGGTAAAAGTCAGGGCATCTGTAGAGATTCCTTGGGACCGTCCATAGTCTTGAAGCACAGTGATGAGAAAGGCTTTGGAGAAAAACATGCGCCAAGCTCCTTGTGAGTCTCAGGGACTCAGGAGCTGTGCCTGTCCCAAAGTTTCCTGTGGGGATTAGCAACACTGATATCTCATGGGAAGGGAAGAGTGGAGAAGAAAGTGTCAGGAAACACCTGTGGTGGGCGCGAGACAGGGCTGGATGGGAGGAGAGTATAAATCCAACTGCCTCACTAAGGACTTGGGGATATTAGTCTGGCTAGTAGTGCGAGCTTCCTGGGGAACATGGAGAGCATTTGTAGGCCCAGTGTTCCTCCCATATTCAACATGGGAAGAGAGGGGCTATGGATCCCAGGACCTGATCACTTTAGACCCAGTCTTGGCTGATCAAAGTACCTTATCTTCCTGGCAGCAAACATGGGGCCCAGGAGCAAGGGCAAGACCCAAGTGTGTCAGAACCTTTCTCAAGAAATGACATATGAGGACGTCCCTGGTGATAAGTGGCTAAGACTCCACGCTCTACAGGGTGCCTGGGTTAGAGCCCTGGTTGGGGGACTAGATCCCACATGCCACAACTAAGATCCATATGGACATTAGGAAGAGGAAGGCCCTTTTTCCTGTGGAGATGCTAAACTTCGTGTGGCCATTTTTTCCTTTGGTTGCATCAAGAAAGGCTATGTGCAGCAGAGAAAAAAAGAGAGACCAAGATAGAGCAAAAACAGAGCTCAGACATGAGGAGGCAGCCTGAGAGTGACATGGAGGATACTGACTACCTGCATCCAGCCATGCTTGAAGCCAGGCCCCTTTGGCTTCCCTTCCACTTATATGTGCTTATAACTTGTCCTCTTTTGCTTACACAAGTTTGGATTGCCTTCTGTAGCTTGATACCAAGACACCTTACACAATTCTTCACTATTCTCCTTGCCACTAGCTCCTTTTCTCTTGTTTAATTCTTGTTCTGCATAAATTGCCGGTTGAGTAACTCCACTCTACTTCTTGATCATGGAACACTGCTGCCTAGAAGCCACTACACCAGTGCACACAGAGTGAATTTTAGTTTCTTTTGACTGGGCAATTTAAACCCTGTCATCCTGGCATGTCTCCTCTACTCTAAATACCCACTTCCTGGGCCTGACTCAGTGCCTTTGCTCAGCCTTTAGCCTTAGATAATCTTTCTCAAATTTCCCTACAGTTCTTCAATGCCCAAGAGACCATCTCTACAGACCCAGCCAGAAGTGACCTCTCTCTGTGCCCCTTTCAGAAGACTAAATGCTCCAGGAGAGGATGATATTTTCTCTGATAATATGCTATTCATAGTTTAATGCAGTGGTTAAACATGTGAATTTCCAAGTCAGATAGGCTAAGTTTGAACCTTGGCTCAGTCGCTTATTATGTGATTTTGGACAAATTACAACTTCTCTCTGCCTAGGTTTTCTTATCTGAAAATAGGGATAATAATAGTAACAACATTATAAGATTGTCATGAGAATTGAATGACTTAATATAGACAAAATCCTGGGCTTCCCTGGTGGCTCAGTGGTAAAGAATCCACCTGCCAATGCAGGGGACACAGGTTCGATCCCTGCTCCGGGAAGATCCCATGTGTCACAAGACAACCAAGCCCATACACCACAACTACTGAACCTGTGCTCCAGAGCCCAGGCACCGCAGCTACTCAGCCCACGTGTCATGACTACTGAAGTCTGAACACTCTAGTGCCCGTGCTCCGCAACACGAGAATCTGCTGCAATGAGCAGCCCACGCACCGCCACCAGAGAGCAAACCCAGCTCTCCACAACGAGAGCAAAAGCCCAGGCAGCAACAAAGACCCAGTGCAGCCAAATAAATAAGTAAAAATTAAAAATCTCTCTCACACACACACACACACACACACACACACACACACACTCCTTAGAGAGTGCCTGGCACCTACTAATAAGTACTATATTTAGTAAGCGCTAAGGGTGCTAATTGCTGTCCTCTTATTCTGTCCCTACCTGGATAATATCTAACTGGTAAGAAGGAAGCTTCAAGTCTCATCTTAGAAGTTATTTCCTTAGTAGCATTCCCTTTCCTGACCCTTAGTTTAGGTCCTCCTGTTTTAGGCTCTAAGAATATTCATCTATTCTTATATTCATTTAGAAAGACACTTACTCTTTCTTCAAATATTTACTGAGAACTTTTTTTTGGTGCTTGGAATACAACAGGGAATAAAAATGGAACTGGCTCCTGCCTTCGTGGATATTACAGTCTAGTGCGGCCCCTTTACAAGTCTCATTACACCCTGACCATACGTTATTATAACAGGTTCTGGTTGAATATCCGTCTTTCCTGCTGGACATTTGTAAGCTGGTGGGGCCTAGGACCCAGCAAACATTTATTCATTACTTCTTATTAAATGAATAAATGAACAAAAAGGCTGAAGCACAGGATCAGTCCCTTGGGCAGGTGCCCATCTCCAGGAGTCCACTCTTAAGATGTAGAGGCTTTGGGGAGGCGTCTAATGTTGTTGGCTTCTGATCTCATAGAATTAATGACCTAGAGATGAGGAAGTGAGACTCCTGCCAGGGTGAGGGTGAGGTCTGACAAGGATGTGGGTCTATTCTGGTGCTTGAGGATATGGGGCAAGGGAAGGACGTGGATGGGGAGGGAGGAGAGAGACTGCTCTAGTGCCTGCAAGAGGCCCTGGTACCTGTATGTGTGTGTGTGTGTGTGTGTGTGTGTGTGTGCTGGGGGTGGGGAGCAGGGCTATCCTAGGGACCTCTCATCCCAGAGAGGAAGAGGACAGGGAGAATGCTGGTGGAGGGGATGAGGACAGACTTGCCTGGATCAGGTATAGGGCTGGTCCAGGTTCTCATGCTCACCTTGTGGAAAGAAGAAAGCTGGGAGCCAATATCTTGCAGGAAATCCTTCAAAGAATTCACTGTTTTGCTCAGTGGGGTATTTGGGGTCTTGGCTAGGTGATGTGCTGGAATGCTTCCAAGCTGTAACAAGTCTCATATACCTATTGGAAGGCAGACCACAGATTGGTGTGGTTAGAGGCATAATAATTGCACATTTTCAGATGATCTGAGCAATTTCTTCCAGCCTCTCCTCTTGGATTCCTCCTTCCCTTTTCATCTCAAACTCTCCCCCTTCTCTGGACCCTTATCCTATAGTTTAATGAAAACCAGCTATGGCTTTAAAGCTTTTGAGAACACAAAGCCCTGGAAGGCAATTAACAAGGGATATGGTTATTATAGTAGGGATCTTGACTGGGCTTTGTGGTATCTTGCAGATTGGGTTTGAGTTACTGCTTTCTCTAAGAAGATAAACAGTAACATTCACTTATAGTTCAATGGTGAAAGAGACAGTTTGGTATAGACTTTGGAACTAGGTTTTCTGGGTTCAAATCTCAATACTTCCACTTTCTAGCTGTGAAAATTTGGGCAAGTTGCTCCATGTTTTTGTGTCGATTTCCACATCTCTAAAATGAGAATGATAAATAATAGTACCTACTTCATATCACAGGGTTATTATGAGAGTTAACTTGATTAGTACGAGCAAAATGCATTGAAAAATGGCACCCTGTAAGTGTGTGTGCATTCTCAGTCATGTCTGACTCTCTGTGATTCTATGGGCTATAGGCCACCAGGCTCCTCTGTCTGTGGGATTCTCCAGATAAGAATACTGGAATGGGTTGCCATTTCCTTCTCCAGATCTTTCTAACCCAGGAATGGAACCTGCGTCTCCTGCATCAGCAGGTGGATTCTATACCATTAAGGCAGAGGAACCAGAGATTAAATTGCCAACATCCGTTGCATCATAGAAAAAGCAAAGAGTCCAAGAAAAACATCTACTTCTGCTTTATTGACTACCCCAAAGCCTTTGACTTTGTGGATCACAATAAACTGGAAAATTCTTAAAGAGTTGGGAATACCAGAGCACCTTACCTGCCTCCTGTGAAATCTGTATGAAATCTGTCAAGAAGCATCTGTATGCAGTTAGAACCGGACATGGAAAAACAGACTGGTTCCAAATTGGGAAAGGAGTATGTCAAGGTAGTATATTGTCACCCTGCTTATTTAACCTATATGCAGAATACATCATGTGAAATGCTGGCTGAATGAAGCACAAGCTGGAATCAATATTGCTGGGAGAAATATCAATAACCTCAGACATGCAGATGACACCACCCTTATGGCAGAAAGTGAGGAAGAACTAAAGAGTGTCTTGATGAAAGTGAAAGTTCAGTTCAGTCACTCAGTCATGTCCGACTCTTTGTGACCCCATGGACTGCGGCACGCCAGGCCTCCCTGTCCATCACCAACTCCCGGGGTTTGCTCAAACTCATGTCCATTTAGTCATTGATGCCGTCTAACCATCTCACCTTCTGTCATCCCCTTCTCCTCCCACCTTAAATCTTTCCCAGCATCAGGGTCTTTTCAAACGAATCAGTTCTTCGCATCAAGTGGCTAAAGTATTGGAGTTTCAGCTTCAGCATCAGTCCTTCCATTTCAGGACTGATCTCCTTTAGGATGGACTGGCTGGATCTCCTTGCTGTCCAAGGGACTCTCAAGAGTCTTCTCCAACACCACAGTTCAAAAGCATCAATTCTTCAACACTCAGCTTTCTTTATAGTCCAATTCTTACATCCATACAGGACTACTGGAAAACCCATAGCTTTGACTAATGGACCTCTGTCAGCAAAGTAATGTCTCTGCTTTTTAATATGCTGTCTAGGTTGGTCGTAGCTTGTCTTCCAAGCAGCAAGCGTCTCTTAATTTCATGGCTGCAGTCACCATCTACAGTGATTTTGGCACCCAAAAGAGTAAAGTCTGTCACTGTTTCCACTGTTTCCCCATTGATTTGCCATGAAGTGATGGGACCAGATGCCATGATCTTTGTTTTCTGAATGTTGAGTTTTAAGTCAACTTTTTCATTCTCCTCTTTCACTTTCATCAAGAGGCTCTTTAGTTCTTTGCTTTCTGCCATAAGGGTGGTGTCATCTGTGTATCTGAGGTTACTGATATTTTTCCTGGCAATCTTGATTCCAGCTTGTGTTTCATCCAGTCCAGCATTTCTCATGATGTACTCTGCATATAAGTTAAATAAGCAAGGTGACAATATACAGCCTTGACATACTCCTTTCCCTATTTGGAATCAGTCTATTCTTCCATGTCCAGTTCTAACTGTTGCTTCTTGACCAGCATCAGATTTCCCTGGAGGCAGGTCAGATGGTCTGGTATTCCCGTCTCTTGAAGAATTTTCCACAGTCTGTTGTACTCCACACAGTCAAAGGATTTGGCATAATCAATAAAGCAGAAGTAGATTTTTTTTTCTGGAACTCTCTTGTTTTTTCGATGATCCAGTGGAGGTTGGCAATTTGATCTCTGGTTCTTCTGCCTTTTCTAAATCCAGCTTGAACATCTGGAAGTTCAGAATCAGCAAACTAAAATGGTCTGGAATGGGTGAATTTAACTCAGATGACCATTATATCTACTACTGTGGGTAAGAATCCCTTAGGAAAAATGGAGTAGCCATCATAGTCAACAAAAGAGTCCAAAATGCAGTACTTGGATGCAATCTCAAAAATGAAAGAATGATCTCTGTTCATTTCCAAGGCAAACCATTCAATATTACAGTAATCCAAGTCTATGACCCAACCAATAATGCTGAAAGTGAAAGAGGAGAGTGAAAAAGTTGGCTTAAAACTCAACATTCAGAAAACTAAGTCTCTGGTCTCATCTGGTCCCATCACTTCATGGCAAATAGATGGGGAAACAATGGAAACAGCGAGATACTTTATTTTTGGGGGCTCCAACATCACTGCAGATGGTGACTGCAGCTATGAAATGAAAAGACACTTGCCCCTTGGAAGAAAAGCTATGACCATCATAGACAGGATATTAAAAAGCAGGGACATTACTTTGCCGACAAAAGTCCTTCTAGCCAAAACTATGGTTTTCCAGTAGTCATGTATGAATGTCAGAGTTGGACTATTAAGAAAGCTGAATGCCGAAGAATTGATGCTTTTGAATTATGGTGTTGGAGAAGATTCTTGAGAGTCCCTTGGACAGCAAGGAGATCCAGCCAGTCCATCCTAAAGGAAATCAGTCCTGAATATTCACTGGAAGGACTGATGCTGAAGCTGAAACTCCAATACTTTGGCCACCTGATGCAAAGAACTTAATCATTGGAAAAGACCCTGATGCTGGAGGAGAAGAGAATGACAGAGGAAGAGATGGTTGGATGGCATCACCGTCTCGATGGACATGTGTTTGAGCAAGCTCTGGGAGTGGGTGATGGACAGGGAGGCCTGGCATGCTGCAGTCCACGGGGTCACAAAGAGTAGGACACGACTGAGTGACTGAACTGAACTGAACCACCTGGGGAGCCCAACACCCTGTGAGGCACTCCTTAAATGTGAACTACTGTCATGCCTTTCAAATTGTTTTGTGCTATGTATTAAAAAATTTTAAATTATAAGTAATTAGTTTTTATTTCTTTTCCCATTTCTTCCTGCTAGTGTCACATGACACAGTGTAGCATAACAGAAAGAGGAAGGTACTAGGTTCTGTTTCTACCTCTGTCTCTTAGGATAGAGTGACCTTGGAAGGAACTCTCCAGTTCTTAGATCTCTGTTTCCTCCTCCTAAACTGAAGATAAGAATCCCTCCTTTTGAGGAGATGGTGGGATGTTTGGAGAAAGTAACATGGAAACCTATATTACCATGTGTAAAATAGATAGCCAATGGGAATTTGCTGTATGATTCAGGGATCTCAAACTGGGGTTCTGTAACAACCTTGAGGGGTAGGATGGGGAGGGAGATGGGAGGAGGTTCAAGAGGAAGGGGACATATGTATACCTATGGCTGATTCATGTTGATGTTTGGCAGAAACCAACACAATTCTGTAAATCAATTATCCTTCAATTAAATAAAATTTAAAATAAAAAGCCCAAGCTCTTAAAAAATACTGAAATTAACACATTTGCACCTTAAATAAAACACCCTAAAATTTTTTAGATTAAAAAAAAAAAGAACATCTCTTTTGTTTAAATTCACATGTTGCAGTGAGAACTCAGAGGCCAAGGATGTGAAATTACATGGTGAAACCATTAAGTTCAAAATAAAAATGACGCAGAAACATAAAAACAGCCTTTCTACATACCGATGATGCATTGCGGTATATGCCATTTTGGCCCAGGTGTTAAAGAAGTTCAGCCTCTGGATGAGGTCATTCACCCAGGAACTCAGGGCTTTACTTGACTTGTAGGCATATTTCTGTTGGGATTGAGAAACAGGCACATCATTTTTTTTTAAAGATTTGTCTTTGAAGGCATTAAGAACATATCTGTACACTTTGGTGACAGACTCAATTGCCAGAAATAAATAACTTGGCAAGAAGATGCTATTTTCCAACTGAAAGCACTTAGGTGAGAAATCTGAAAATTCTTAACCAGGGCAAATCAGCTCGACCTTAACAGTGCTTTGGATAAAACACTTACAAGTTTCCATCCTGGCTAGTCTTTCCTCCTTCTTTTCAAGTTCTCCAATCAGTCTTCATTGCTGCCCACCCCTCTACCCACCGACTTCTTTCCCCTTACCTGGGAAGATTACCTTCACAGGCCATTAAGTCTAAGTAATCTCAACTTTCTGGCCTTCCCCTATACAAAATACTATAAATCTCCACCCACTGTCTCTTCCCCCCCTCTTTTCCTTCCAGTTTCGAGTCAAGCTGGTTCCTGCCCCTGTGCACTGCACAGCACTTCTGGAGTATTTTTGCTTTTCTGAAGCTTCAACTTCCATTTTCCATCCCTTTGTTTATTAACACACTCTTCTATCTTAAATACACAAGCCACCTAACACGCAGTCCTGCTTGTTTGATCCTCAAAGGAATAGTGAACTGCATTCAAGAATAGATTAAAAGGATCATAAAGAGTGATCAGGTGGGATTCAGCCCTGGGAGATAAGGATAGTTAAACATGAAGATCAAAAAATGTGATACACCACAATGTAGGGATGAAGGATAAAAATCCTATGATCATTTCAATAGATGCACAAAAAGGATTTGACAAAATTCAACATCTTTTCATGATAAAAACTCTACACAAATTACGTATAGAAACAATGTTCCTCGGAAGAATGGGGGTTGCCAGAAGTAGATGGGAGGGGGAAATATGATAATGTAGATCAAAGAGTACAAATTTTCAGTCATAAGAAGAATAACTTTTGAGGATCTAAAGCATAGTAATAATATGGTATTTTGTATTTAAAAACTGCTGAGAGTAGATCTTGATCATTCTTACCACCATAAGAAAAGTTAACTGCGTTAACTATGTGAGGTGATGGATGCATTAATTATCTTGATCTTGGTAATCATTCTACAATGTATATGTATATCAAATCATCTTGTTGTACACTTTAAGTATATACAACTATCATTGTAAAATTTTCCTCAGTAAAGTTAATAAAAACACCACCCTACTTGTGTGTTGCAAAGCAGGCAAAAAAGGCCCCTTGTAGCTCTCTAGGCTTGCTCTTCTTTTCTCTAGTCAGGCTTCTTGAACAAGTTCATCGACTCCTGTCCCCTCTTCCCATTGCCTGCCAAACCTGTTGTCATTTGGTGTCTTCATTAGAAGTCATCAAGGACCTTACACATTCCATATTCGTGATCCCACCCTAGACTCATCCCTCCCATTCGTCTAACTTGTATTCTCTGCAGCTTTTGACTAAGTTGATTGCCTCCTCCCTCTCCTGCCTTGACTTCTGTGTCCACACTCAATCCTAACTTTCTCTTGAATTCTCTACTTCTAAGGTTTCATTCTTGGACTCCTCCTCTGTTTCCCTCCCTTTCAGATGGTGTTGCCTAATATTCCCTCAGCCTTCTTCTCTCCCTACTTTACATTCTGTCAGATCTAATTCACGGTGGTTTCCACTACTTTGTCTAAGCTGATAGTACAGATATCTTGCTTTGCACTCTCATCCACTTTTTCCGGGATAGCTTCACTTGGAAGCCTCCCCTAGCTTCTCGAGATGTTTCATGTCCAAAACAGGATATCAGCATCTGCCCTCGAACAGACTCTGTTTCTGCCCACTCTGTCTCTAAATGGTACTATTGCCCACCTAATTGTCCAAGCCATACATTTCTCCCTGGCTAATTTCAGCTCTTGCCATTCGGTCAGATGTGCCCTCATTTCACCCATAGGTAACTAAACCTAGAGGATTCCAATTGAGCCATGCTCTCTCAACTTAAATTTGAACGCATGTGACTCCCAGCCCTTTCACTGGTCAACTTTCTCAGTAAGTCATGAAGCCGCTCTGCTGCTCAGTTTCCATATCTGGAAAATCAGGATATTGGAGCCGAGGAACCCCAAGATCCTTTCAAGCTGCGAAGCCTTATGATTCTAAGTATGTGCAGCTTGTAGATCCAGTATCTCAATTCTCTTCACAGCTTGCACTCACTTTTTAAGTATTTATAATTGTCATTGCTTTCTCTAAACTCTATGTTTTCTACTATAGGTTTTAAAAATACCTTTATTGAGATATAATTCACAAACCATATAATTTATTCATCAAGATTCTGTCCATTCATCAGGAATATTTGAGTTGCTTCCATCTTCTGGCTCTGAATAATGCTGCTGTGAACAGTCATGACAAGTTTTTTTGTGTGGGTAAGTGTTTCAGCTTCTCTTGGGAATATACCTAGGGTTGGAACTGATGGGTCAAATGGCAACTCTATGTTTAACTATTTGAGGAAATAAAATACTATTTTCCAATAGTGGCTACACCATTTTACCAAGAGCAGTATATGAAGATTTCAATGTCTCTGTATCCTTGCAATGTTTATTGTTGTCTGCATTTTTTATTCTGACCATCATGAGCGTGAGTGAGTGCTCTGTTGTGTCCGACTCTTTGTGACCCTATGAACACTAGCCTGCAAGCCTCCTCTGTCCATGGGATTCTCCAGGCAAGAATACTGGAGTGGGCTGCCGTGCCCTCCTCCAGGGGATCTTCCTGACCCAGGGATCAAACCAGCATCCTTGCGTCTCCTGCACTGGCAGGTGGGTTCTTCACCACTGCACCACCAGGGAAGTAACCATCCTAGTAGGATGTGAAATTATACCTCATTCTGGTTTTGATTTGCACTTCCCTGATGATGAATGATGTTGAGCTACTTTTCATGTGTCTGCCTACATTTCGATTACAAATACATTTTAGAAAGTAGGCAGATTCACAAAGATGTAATTCATAAATAATAAGAATTGACTGTGTGTCTGTCTGTGTGTGATTTCATCCTTATTTTTGAGCATATCCTCCTGATGCTTGTAGCTGTAGTTCATTCCCTTTCACTGCTGGTATAGTCTAACATAAGAATATACCCTGTATTTTTCCATCCTATTGTGAATGACACATTTTAGTTGTCTCCAGTATTTTATCATTATAAATAATGATGTTCTGAATACTTTTGTACATGTTTCTTGATACTCATGTGCAGGGGATTATATACTTTTTATATTGTTGAGATTATACTGTATATGCTATTTTGAATCTTAAAAAATTTTTTATTTACAAAACAATATAACAAGCATTTCTCCCTCCTTTGCAATTTGTTTCAAATGTTTTAGTGATTACCCTAAAAATTACAGCAATGCATAATTAATTTGTAAAAATCTATGGGTTATTATTACTTTTAATGTCCTTCTCTGAGACCTAAAAATTCCATATCCTCCCCACTGTTGGCTTATATGTTATTGTTGACCCTTTCTATTCTTGCCCTTTCCATTTCAAAATGTTCAATATTCTATCCTTCTTTAAAAAAAATAATCCCACTGGATATTAATATTGTTGTTGATTTTTATTTTTCTTAAAATTTATTCACCACCTCATTTACCACTTTTCCGCCTCTTCATTCCGTCTCACATCTCAGAGCTTCCCCCCTTACCTCCTTCCACCTTCCTGCTGGAAATGAGGAAAGGCATTCAGGGCTTCCCTTAGCATTTGCTAATGATGAACTCTCTCAGCATTTTCTTGTTTTGGTCTTTTTTATTTCATCTTTTGTTTTTAAAGTTTTGTTTTTGATGTGGACCATTTTTAAAGTCTTCATTGAATTTGCTGCAGTATCGCTTCTGTTATTTTATTTTGGCTACAAGGCATGTGGGATCTTAGCTCCCACACCAGGGAGCTAAGAATCCTCACTCCCTGCATTGGAAGGCACAGTCTTAACCAATGGATTTCCAGAGAATTCCCATTATCTTAATTTTTGAAACATTTTTGTATATACAATTTTTTTTTTTGTATATACAATTTTAGTTTAACAGTTCATTTTGTTTGACACGATGGAGATACCGTTTCCATTCCTTTGAAAGTTACTTTTTTCTCGCTGCTTTTGAAGAGTTTTTCTTTGATTTTCTGCAGGTTTATCAGGATGTATCTACACATAAGTTAAAAAAGATGTACACTGCTTGGGATTCATTGAACTTCTTACATCTATCAATTCTGGAAAACTCTCAGCTCTTATTCCTTTAATTACTGCCTCTGCTTCATCCTCTCTCTTCTCCTCTTCTGAACTTCAGTCAAACTAACGTTGGACAGTCTGCTTGCCCTCTGTGAATCTTCAAAGCTCTTTCATAGTTTCCATTCTTAGTCTCTCTGGGTTGCATTCTGGGTATGTTCTTATGATCTTTTATTTTTTGCCTATAGAATTTTTTTTGGCTAATAGAAACAATTTATTGCCAGAGAGCAAATGGGCCAAGCGAGGCCAGAATTTTGAGGCAGCACATACTTCACCCCCATCTCCTACATTACAAAAGAAATTTTTACAGCCACCAGCCCTCTGCACAAGCAACATCCCCTTACCCCCACCTTCTCCCCATCCCACTGTACACAGCTGCCTGGCTCCCTCCAGTCACTGGTTATCAGCAGACCTCAGCCTGCAGTGAGTTTACCTTGGAGCTGACCTGGGACCCGAGCTCATCCTGGTGCTGGGCACCAGCTGGCCCCTACCAGGCCCATGCTTTCTTTGTGGACCTGTTCTCAGTCCCATCTCCCTTGATGTGCCTCTTGGATGCCCTAGTGGGGGTGGGATGGGGCTGTCAGCCCAGTGCTTTTCGCTTTTTTGAACTTTCAAAATTTTAACTTGGGTTTCTTGAATCTAAAACATATGTGTTTTTATACACATTTATGTAAGCATGTGTTTTATAGAAGTATACATATTTTTATAATCCTTAAAAATGACTTAGTGTTCTAAAACTTAAAAAAATTTCTTAGAGAAAAAGATCTTAGAGATCTTTCTAGCATATCAACACATACCTTATTATTTGGATATATCATAATTTATCTAACCAGATTTCCATTAAGAGGCATTCGAGTTGTTTTCAGCTTTATGCTGAAACATAAAAAGCCCTGCAACAAATATCTCTTAGATAAATTTATTCAAGCAGAATTGCCAAATTGCTCTCTCAGATTTTATTAATATATACTCACACCAAAAGTATATATTGTCACCAAAAATATATATAAAAGTCAACATCTTTTAATGGATACGTAATATTTCATCATGAGTCTATACCATAGTTAACTTACCCCTTCCCTAGAACTAGGGCATTTATTTCAATCAAGTGTGTGAATGGGAAAGGATAATTGCTTACCTGCCACAATTTGGGCACTTTTGTATTAAGAAAAGAGTCATATATTTCCTCCAATTCTTGGGTAAGGATAATCTCTCCTTTTATAGCAAGTCGAAGATCTTTCAGAGACTTATGTATAATAGATAGCAACTGATCAAATCTTTCAATTTCTTGGATCAAAAAGGTTAGCAAGACACAGTGGATAAGTGGATCATAGCCTGGATTAAAAGAAGAAAAAAACTGTGGCATCTTTCAGATAAGATGAGGCTTTACTTGGAGAGATATAAGCTTTGGAAATTAAAGGAGTTTGATGTGAGTAGCCCAAGGATTGAAAACTATTTTCTGCAAAAGGCCAGTTAGTAAATATCCCAGGCTTTGTGGGATACTCAACTCTCCCAATGTAGAGCAGGTGCAGGCATAGACAACGTGAAAACAAATAATCATGGCTGCACCACAATAAAGCTCTATTTGTGGGCACCCAAATTTGAATTTCATAAAATATTTGTGTCATGAAATATTATTATTCTTTTGACTTTTTCAACCATTAGTTTAGCTTGTAGGCTCCAAAATGAATCTTTTTTTTTTAACTTTATTTTGTATTGGGGTATAGCAGATTAACAATGTTGTGACAGTTTCAGGTGAACAGTAAAGGCTGAATCTCTTTAAAGGGTTAAAGTATGGATGTTGAAAATTTAATAGGGCAAATTACCGCAGTCCAACACTTCGGCCTCTCAGAGCTGGGTGTGGAGCCAACTCTGGACAATGAGGATTGCTCTGTCTCCTCTGGATCTGCCGTCCCCCCATCCCCTTTGCTCCTCAGAGTGCAGAAGTCTCCCAGCTTGGAGAGGGTCAGAGAGCCCACCTTAATCTCCCTGCCCAAAATGCTGTTCCGCCAGGCAGAGAAGCAAAAAGGACAGAGACTTGAAAGCTCTGTAGACTCTCTCAAGCAGACTTGCTCCTTTCTGGTTTTCTACATCGTTATTACTCCTTTACTTTTGTCTTGGGGTCATGGACCTTCCCCCTGTCTACCCCTGTCCCCATCATTTTCTCTTCTGTTCCCCATCACTCAGCTTGGAGAGAGACGAGGGCATTATGGAGTTAGTTTTCCATCTCACATTGGCCTTTCCACTTTGTTAATAACTTTTGTCCTCCTGATGCCGGAGTCCTTTCCTGAGGAGGCCGGCCTGAGGGGAGGAAGGTCATGTCCCAGGCTTACCTTTGGGATCTTTATGAAAAGACTCCCAGATGGGGCTTAACATGATGTACTTCAGTGTGCTTGGAGTTCCAGCCCATTCTTCTTTCTCTACAGACAGTGGCAGCCGCGTTAGCATGTCCGATAACATTGCCATCACCAGCTCATCCTTGCTCTTCTCACGACTGCAAGGAAATCAAAAGAAAAAAGGAGATACAGGCTTGTCTAATCTAGGAGGGCCCTCTATGTAGGCCCCATCTGAAGGTAAACACAAATTCACAGAACCACAGAACTGTGATATGGAGACCACGGAGACTTACAGAGACCATGGAGTTCATTTCACTTTACAGGTGAGAAAACTGCCCAATGCACTTCAGACATTTGCAAGGGAGATTCATATTTTTAAAGTTTTCTTAAGGTTTCTTTGAAAAGTATTCATCTGAATGCATCTGCATGAAACAAGTACCAAGACTGGGATGCAAACAAGGAGGCAACCAGACAGAGGATGCTTCAGCAGCTTGATAGGTTACTCAACTGCATGTCAGATTCCTCTGTGTTCATACACAGGGCTTCCTGGTAACACACTCAGTGGTGGCGACAGGAGAACAGCATGTGTATAGGCCTGGTAGGAGTAAGGCCATACAAACACCGAAGACAAAGGAGGTCTTTGGAATCCTTTTACAGATGCAGAAATCAGGGTTCAGGGAGATGATAGGACCTCTCTGTACAGTGGATGAAGAGGGAATGGGGTACACCTCTTTTGAGTTCCATCACTCTGTTACTCTATATGCTAGTGTAACTGTATATATACTGGTTTTCCAGCAAACATTCCAGGTTTCACACAGTTGAATGAATATGGTCCTTCGAAGTAAGTGATAATCTGGTGATAAGCTGTGTATTTAGCTTAACAGTGCAGAGGATGAGATGGTTGGATGCCATTGTCAACTTAATGGACATGAGTTTGAGCAAACTCTGGGAGATAGTGAAGGACAGGGAAGCCTGGAGTGCTGCAGTCCGTGGGGTTGCAAAGAATTGGACACGACTGAGCAATTGAACAACAACAAAAACAACAAGAGCTGCTTCTGAGACAGTTTACAACTTGCATGAGCTGACGTTTTCCTAGCTTTGTCATTATGCTTTGTTTTTGACATTAGAGTAGGATTATTCAGTGGAACTCATCCAAATGGTTGAAGGATCAAAAGATTAAAAAAAAATCAAACTCATATTCTAAGTGAAGGATTTGCTTACCACTGAAGAATTACCTTGAATGTGAGAGATCTTTCTAGTCAAGTCCCACAAACAAGTTTCTAGTAAACTTTTTAGCAAAGGTGGCCTAACTGCAATAATCGTAGCCTCTCCACATGACCAAAGGGATATTAATACACATATTTGGTCTGCTTATTAAAAGCACTCCCTTATAATCATCTCATCTCTTACTGGTGTATTTACTGAACGCTGAAAGAGCAGAATTGGGCTTCCCTGGTGGTCCAGTGGTTAAGACTATGCTGCTTCCACTGCAGGGAGAGGGAGGGGCACAGGTTCCACCCCTGGTGGGTAACTAAGATCCCTGCGTGCTGCGTGGTGCCCCCACCCCCTAAAAAAGCAGGGGTTGTTGTCAACCTCATTAAAAAAAGAAAAGTGCAGAATTAATCCTTAGACGTGTAGGGCCTGCAGGAAATTCAACCTGATATTCCGGGGACTTACTGAAGGAGTTCCAATTGCATAGTCTTCTATCTCTAAATGTCAGCTTTCCTTCTGTGTCACAGATAGTTAATATATGTTCGCTTTGTCAGTGAAATGAGTATCCAATGATCTTATTTTGTGTCAGTAGATTTGATCTTGACGGATATGAATAGCTAAAGTCATAGCCAAATCCAATGAGATGTCATTAAAAATTTTTTTAAAAAAATATATGGACCATTAAAAGAAATCCTTATTGAATTTGCTACAATATTGCTTCTGCTTTATATTCTGGTTTTTTGGCCATGAGGCATGTGGGGTCTTAGCTCTTTGACCAGGGATTGAACCCGTATCCCCTGCATTGGAAAGTGAAGTCTTAACCACTGGACCACCACCGACGTCCCCAGATGTCATTTTAACATGAGTCGTGTTGTCTAAAGAGACAGAAAGACTAAGAGAATGCAGGATTCCAGTGGGTTCAGAGCTTTTCTAGGTAGATAGATAAAAATGTGAGCTTCTCAGGTGGCCCTAGGGGTAAGGAATCTGCCTGCCAAGGAATCCGCCAGACACAAAAGGGGTTTGATCCGTGGATTGGGAAGATGCCCTGGAATAGGTAATGGAAACCCACTCCAATATTCTTGCCTGGAAAATTCTATGGACAGAGCAGTCTGGCAGGCTGCAGTCCATGGGGCCCCAAAGAGTCGGACAGTACTGGGTGACTGAGCACACACAGAAACACACACACACACACGTATGTCTAGGTCCTATAGAAGTAAATATAACGTTTCATATTTATACAGATTGAGTTAAAAAATACCAGGTACAATTCACTCATTCAATGAAGATTATCTTGAACCTACTACAGGCTTGGTAATTATATGTGTGGGTGTGCTCCTGTGTATGTAGACTTGCTTCTCTGTCATTTGGAGAATTTAGTTTCTGTGTTTTTTGTCTGTATTTTTCTGTAAGTAATATATTGTATATCTTCAAATGGATATTTAATAGTTTACAACTAATATTTCTTCCTAGTGAGTTCTTACCTGAATATGAGGTTGGTGATGGTAAATCTTGGCTGCATGCCAATGAGATTATCAATGAACTTCTGGGCCTGGATCTCCCTGAAACCCCTTGTGGCCTCAGGGTGTAATTCTAGGAGCTCAGGAGGGTCGTCGTCAGGCAAAGACTGGATAGCGTGTATGTAGTCCTTCATGCTTCCAGATTTTGGCAGCGGCTAATATATGTGAAAATTTAAACGCTGGTTAGTTTTTACTTACTGAAACATTTACTTTTGGCAATGTATGAAGGTGATATTTCCCCATGAAATTTTATACATTATTTTATGCTTATTTGTTGATGGTATACTCTAGATACTTCTGTCAAAAGTTGCACTTGGGCTATATTATGAAGTGCAGTTTCATGACAGACACATATAACTTTCTCATCGGAAAAAGAGAAAGGAAAAAAGAAAGGAGGGTGATTCTGACTACCCATTGCCTCAGTGACCTACAGCCACCGATAATGGATGCACTCAAGAATTAAGAAGTCATTTTACTTTGGTAAAGCCTATGGAAGACATGTGAGCACGATCTTAAGAATAACTGAAGAGACTAAGGGAGTCGGCAGGGGGTGGGGTGGGGTGGGCAAAACTGGGGAAGATGGTCAAAAGGGACACACTTCCAGTTAAAATAAGCAAAAAACAAAAAACCAAGTGAGTTAAAAAGTTATTTAATAGGGAAATGAAAAGCTTTTTCTTCCTGTTTGCCAGGTATATTTCCCAGTTGACAAGTTATAACCAAGTACTGATTGGATAAAGGCTCTGTAAGGTAAGCAGTTATTCCTTTGTCTGATCCAAGGTTACAACTAATTAAGAAAAAATATGTTTTAAGAAACCTATTAAGTCATAATGATAAACGTGGCTGTGCTGGTTAAAAATATGTCAAATTCTTCAATATTCAACCCTCCAAAAGATGAAGTCTAATTCTCCTTTTCTCAACTGGAGCTTGGACTAAGTGACTGCTTCTGTCAAACATAAATAAAGTGGAAGGGATGGAATGGGACTTTTTTTTTTTAAGCTTTAAAATAAAATTTTATTAAAAAAATTTCAGCTCATAACATATATATTATTCCACCTTCTCTCTACCCCTACTCCCCACCACCTTTACTGAGGTATAATGGAAAAATAAAGTTATATATATTTAAGGTATATAATGTGATAATTTGATACAAATGTAAGTTGTGAAATAATGATCACAATCAAATTAATGAACACATCTATCACACCCATATAGTTATTTTTTTGTTGTTGTTGTCGTGATGTTGCTTAGCATCTGTTATCTAGCATATTTCTAGTTTACAATACAGTATTATTAACTATAGTTATCATGCTACACATTAGATCCTTAGAGCCTATTTATCTTAGAACTGAAAGTTTGAACCCTGTGACCAATATCTCCCCATTTCTCTCTAGAGTGAGACTTTGGAGACCAGGTCTTAAAAGACACTGCAGCTTCTTGGTTAACTCACTCTGGGGATGCCAGTTGTCATGTTTGAGGACCATCAAGTGGCCCCAGTGCTCCCAAATGATGGAAGATGAGTTGACCGATGGCCAACCCATGAACTTGTGAATGAGTTTGGGAGCAGATCCTCCGGCCTCTGTTAAGCGTTCATGACTGCAGCCCCAGATGGTACCTTGACTGTCACCTTATGAGTAACCTCGAGCCAGAACAGTGCAGCTACACTGCTCCAAGGATATGTGCTAGTGCAGCTTTTGTTTATTAGATTATAAACTGATTCATAGGAGATGCATGGTGTTAAAAGTGAATTATATCAGCGTGGACCAAAAGGGACAGAGGCAGTGAAACATGGAGAGTGGGCTTCAGGCTCCTGTACAACTACAGACAGGAAGCATGTGGGAAAACTATTTAGCTGTTAACAAGGGCTACTTTCTATGGAACTGGAAGTCTAACTCCGAGGGTGGAACCAAGATCCCAGTGGAGGGAGGCAAGAGCTTCTGAATCCTTGCAGGAAATAAGACTGAGTCCTAATCAAGGAAATGCAGCATTTACCCACTGGGGTTTCAGAATTTCTGTGGACTAGTGACTGCTGTGTGTCTTCCGTTTCCCCCTCTCTGCAGGGAAGACACAGTCCTATGCCTCTCCCATCATTGCCTGTGATGTAAATGGTAGCCATTGAGCATAGATCAAATGTCTTTAAGTTTTTATTTTGTAAAAGCCACTTTTTTTTTTTGCATAGTATGCATATTTCTTCTGTGGTGTGAGCTTTCAAAACCATGACTGATTTTCCAGTTTCCATGTTTTTTTCTACAAAATCAAAGAAGCTATAGAGAATAATCTTTTGAAATAAAGGGAAAAACTGATAGAGGCATTGGATCCACTGATCTGAAGATGAAACAAAGACCAAAGACCAGGCTACATAGGTGAGAAGTGTCTGTTGAGAGGGAAGGGCTGAGTCAAGTAACACTGCTACCTGTGGACCCCAGTTTTATCTTTCCCATCAATGAGTTTAATAGCAAAACACTTGTAGTGTTCGATGATGGCTTCCACCGAGTCAAACTTTTCATCTCCTCTGAGTCCTATCCCTAGGGCAAACTGCTGATTCCTCTCCAGCAAGTATATTTTCACATTGTAGAGTTTGTTCCCATAAAACACCACCAACACATAGGACTCTGTCCTGTTGGTGGTGTTCTCCTTCAGTGGGCCCTGTTTTTCTTCAATAACGCCTCTTCCACTGCCCTGAAGACTGTATTTTCCAGTGTACCATTCACTGTGCTGGACATTCTTTGTCATCAGACCTCACAGGGAAAGGCTTTTCCCTGCTCATGATTTTATAAAGTAGTGGATTTTCCTGAGGGCCAGAGCTGGCTGGAGACTGACTTCTCTGAGGTTGGGACGGCACGCTTTCTGTATGATCTCTGTTTTGGGTAGTCTGGTTGTGTGTCGCAAATGAAGAGCTGGCAACGGCGAGAGGACTCTCTAGAGGACTTTGGCTTTGTGACAGGTGAGATGCTTCAGGCTTCATCCGGTGATGAGGAACTGTGAGTGTCTGGGAGTCTCCTGTGGAGGTGTGGGTCAACAGTGGCCTGCCGTGGGGTCAGGGGCACGGGCAGCAGCAGTGCTGGGAGGCTCGGAGTGTTGGCATAAATCCTCTTGGAGGAGGTCGCCATGCACCCTACCATACAGACTGCCAGGTGTCTTTTAATTAAAAGATCTTCATATGAAGGGGAACGACTTAGGGAGTTACACCACAGGAACTGCACCCACAGAGTCTCATCTGCTCAAGATCCTTGACCTTAACACTGTAATGGAATGAGAACTTTCAGGGGTCTGAGAGGGAGTGAGAACATTTGGTATCTGGAAAGATAGTAAAACATTTGCGGCCAAGGATTTTGAAAGTTTAAAAACATTGCCTCAAATTATTTAACGCTCCTATCAATCTGATTCTGTGGCTGCTTGACCAATAGAACACTATACAGAATAAACATTTTGTGTCAGGTCTGGTCCTAGGCCTTAAGTGTTAAAGAGAGGAAAAAAACAAAACGGAGTAACTGACCACTGACAAAGAAGAGAAATGCATTGTTCACATGGCCAGGAAAGTGGGTAGTAATGGCTTTCTTGATAGCTTCAAGGAAAACATTGACCAATTAATGAGGGCCACAGGGAGACATCGGGGCTTCCCAGGCGGTGCAGTGGTAAAGAATCCACCTGCCAATGCAGGAGACACAGGAATCTCAGGTTCGATCCTTGGATCAGGAAGATCCTCTGGAGAAGGAAATGGCAGCCCATTCTAGTAGTCTTGCCTGGAAAATTCCATGGAAAAAAGAGTCTGGTGGGCTATAGTCCATGGGGTCACTAAGAGTCAGATGTGACTGAGTGACTGAACACAAGCACAGAGAAACATCAACTAACAGAGACATTAATAAAAAATTATCTGCAGAAACTAAGATTATGACAAGGAATAGGAAGAGCTGGCAAGTTTTTCTGACAAAACTGTCATAAAATTGCAGCATTTAAAGCAACTAAATAATTGAATTTATGATGTTAGAATCCTATTCGGTAGTCTGATAGAATTCTGCCAATGGAATTATATACTTCTATGTTACTATGTTTCATATTCTCTTGAGCATACTTAAGTAACAGTCTCTATACAAAACTATGCCCACTGTACTTTTTTGCAACTTAAAAAACTTTCAAGGATAATTTTATCTTAAGGGTTGAATTTAGACTCTAAACAACTAGAGCATTATTTAAAAGTTTTTTTTTTCTCTTAATGGAAATCTAAAAAACAACTCATAGCTTTTCCTGCCTTAACAGATTGTGTCGTCTTCCTTCTCACCTTCCATCATCTCCCTTATGCAAAATCTGACCCGTCACATTCATGTCAAGTCCTCTTTCCACACTCTCAAACCAGAGATCTGGAGGATTTTTCCCTCCGTTAGCAATCATCTGCCAGGGCACAACTGCTGTGTGTAAACTGGAGACTCTTGCTCCACAAAGATGGAGGCCTGGATGGAAGTTAAACACTAAACAGAGAGAGGACAAGGGATGACGCGGAGTTTCGTCTTCTTCAGTGCTTGGGGTAGACTCCTTGAATCTCAGCTCTCTTTACTGTATGTGGCTGCACCCTGAGAACCCCAGTTTCCTCATCTGCAACTGGGGATAACATCTATTTCGCATAGTTGTTTTGAGCATTAAATGAGAAAAAGACATCAGTCGACAAGGGTGGATCAGACCAGCACAGCTTAACTTACTTCTGCTTCCTTGTCCTTTGTATTTTATACTCTAGGTTCCCAGAGGGCATGAGCCATTTATCATTCTTTTCATTTACTGGCCAGCATAATGCTGCATTTAATAGCGTAGATTCCAGGTTGTGCCCTTGGTGGATGGTTGCTAGCAGAGCAAAAATCCTACAGACCTCTGGCCTGAGAGTTGGGAGGGAGGACTTGGCATCACTGTGATGGCTGGCAATTTGTGTAGGGGAAGTGAATGGAAGATGAAAAAGATAATTTTTTTTTAGTGGCGGGGAAGGGCATGCCACGGTTTGCAGGTTCCCCTACCAGGGACTGAACCTGCCTCCCTCAGCAGTGAAAGTGCAGAGTCCTAACCACTGGACCACCAGGGAATTCCCAGGAAGATGAGAAGGAAGATAATGTCATCTGGGTGATCATGGTAAAGAGGGTGTGGGCCTGGTGGGAGGAGGGGAAGCAGAGACAGAGGTCATATCCAGGTCATCTGTGGAGGGTCTTTAGAGTACAGATAGGTAGATAAAATGGTAATTAATAGAGTGATGGTCATTTACTTTTGTAATACTAAAGGTTACGTGTGTGTGTGCGCGTGCTCTGTCGTGTCCGACTCTTTGCAACCCCACGGACTGTGGCCTGTCAGGTTCCTCTGACCATGGGATTTCCCAGGCAAGAATACTGGAGTGGGTTGCTGTTTCTTCCTCCAGTGTATCTTCCTGACTCAGGGATCTAACCCCTGTATCTTGCATCTCCTGCATTGGCTGGTGGGTTCTTTATCACTGTGACACCTGGGAAGCCACACTGAAAGTTGAAAAACACCATTAAAAGTGAATGTTAAGGGCTTCTCTGGTGGTCCAGTGGTTGAAGACATGCCTGCCAATGCAGGGGACATGAATTTAATCTCTGGTCCAGGAAAATTCCACATGTCGTGGGGCAGCTAAGCCTGAGTGCCATAACTGCTCAGCCTTTGCAGTTAGAACCTGAGTTCTGCAACAAGAGAAGCTGCTGCAGTGAGAGGCCCACACACTGCAGCTAGTGAATAGCCTCTACTTGCAGCAACCAGAGAAAAGCTTGTATGCAGCAATGAAGATCCAGTGCAGCCATAAATAAATACAGAAAAAGAAAGTGAGAAAAGTGAATGTTAACATTTATTTTAATATAGATTTTAAATAATGGAGCAATCCTTAGTTAAACATAATCAAAATGTTAAGAAAATAAATCCTTTTCTTACCTCATCAGTAGAGAAACTGAAGTCATCTTTTAGAACTTCAGGATTACAAAATTTGTAGAGAAGGGTGTTTAAACATCGCCTGTCCCAGGTGTCAGTCACCCAGCCACCGTAAACCACCTCCCCAATCAGGTAGCGCAGTGTCTGCCAAGGAATACTGGACTGAGCACTCAGGAAATTTTCCAGCACCTTTATGGCAACCTGTAGAAAATGCACTAGTTTTCATTATTTAAGCACATGTTTTCAGGTTGTTTTCATGGTTTAACAGAAAATCAACAACTCAAACAGCTGCATATATTTTCTCTTTAAAAATACGTGGAAAAAAGAATAAAAATATTAGGCTATATATTTTACTCATTGTTGTTGAACAAACTTTGAATTACTTAACTGATTAATATTATTATTTTTTGAATAGACAAAACAAACACGTAGTACTGAATTCAGAGGGCTTCCCAGGTAGCACTAGTGGTAAAGAACCCGCCTGGCAAAGCAGGTAGACATTAAGAGATGCAGGTTCGATCTCTGGGTCAGGAAGATCCCCTGGAGGAGGGCATGACAACCCACTCCAGCATTCTTGCCTGGAGAATCCCCATGGACAGAGGAGCCTGGCAGGCTGTAATCCACAGGGTTGTAGAGTCAGACACGACTGAAGCAGCTAAGCATGCACAAGAACACACTGAATTCAGAAGATACAAAAGGATAAACAAGGGAATGTAAATTTTCTCCTACCCCCTACTCTAGCCTTCAGAGCCCCTGCCATGAGGCCATCATTGTTAACAATGTCTTGAGCTACGCTTACCGACACTTTTTGACCCCATGGACGGGCTCGCCAGGCTCCTCTGTCCATGGGCTTCTCCAGGCAAGAATACTGGAGTGGGTAGCCATTCCCTTCTCTAGGGGAAACTGAACCCAGGTCGTCTGCTTTGCAGGCAGATTCTTTACCATCTGAGCCACAAGGGAAGCCCCCTATGAAACTATATGCACATAAACTGATTTCATTCCTTCTTCTTCCCTTTTGACCTGCCCTCCTCTCTCTCTCCCTTTCTATCCTCCCTCAGTCCTTCAACTATCCTTCATCTCTCCTTTCCTCTCATCCTTTTTTTTTTTTTTCCCTGTATTCCTATCTTTATATACACCATCCTGCAACTGACCAACCAACATGTCTTGGCTACTGTTGTTCAGTGGCTGCAACAATTCATGTTTCCACTAACAGTTGCCACTGTTCTCTCATTCTTCCACTGTTCTTTCGTCCCTTCCTCCACTAGGAGAGGTTGCCCCAGGCAATTTTTTTGTACTTCGCTGTTAATTTGTAGTTCACTTGCTACTAGTTATTTTCAGAATCTTTTTTTATGTCTATTGGTCAAGATTTGATTTTCTGTACGTTAGCTATTTTTCCTTTGGATTGTCTTTTTCTTGTTAAAATGTGAGAGCTCTTTGTATATTATAGACATTAACTCTGTAAGATATTTGCATTGCAGATATTATCCTAAATCTGTGATTTGTCTATTGACTTTATTTTGTTGCCGTTTTCCATATAGAAGTTTTTATAATCACACATGCGTATCTTGTCTTTTATGGTTCTGGGTTTTGAATTTTAGCTAAGTTATCCCTAACTCCACAATAGTACATGTACTCTCCCAAACTTATTTTTAAAGATTTTTATTGTTTTACTATACATTTAAAGTTTACTCCATTCTGAAATTTATATTTGTGTACAGTATAAGATTAAGGGCCAAACCAATTTTCTTCCAGCTGGATGGCCAGTATAACCAGTATCTTTTACTTAAAAAAAAAAAAAAATTCCTCATTATTGAGTTAAAATATTTTCTATGTCAATATTAAAATTTCATATAAACTCAGATCTATTTCTGTATTCTCCATTATGTCTCACTGATTTGTTGTCTACTTATGCCAAACAATATTGGATTTAGTATAGTGGATTTTTTAAAATATGTTTTGATATCTGGTGAAGGGAGATTCTTGCAGTATTTTAATTTTTTGTATATTTCCAGTTTCTTCTTCAGTGTGTCTATGTAAACTTTACCAATTCCAGAATCTTCCTAATAGGGTTCTAATTGGATTGACATTAAATGTGATATGTAATTTTGGAAGAATTGGTAGTTTATGATATGGGAAGTCTTCCTATAGCAGAGAGAAGGCAGGATTGAAAACAATGTGGCATCAGACTGCAAGAACTGTGTAACTTTGGAGAGTCTTTTAAGTGTTCTGAGCCTTCATTCCTTATCTTTAAAATGAGGATAATTAGTGTACTTACTTCATAAGGTTGTTATGAGAATTAAATAATTCATATAAGCTGAAACTCCAGTACTTTGGCCACCTCATGCAGAGTTGACTCATTGGAAAAGACTTTGATGCTGGGAGGGATTGGGGGCAGGAGAAGAAGAGGACGACAGAGGATGAGATGGCTGGATGGCATCACCGACTAGATGAACGTGAATCTGGGTGAACTCCCAGAGTTGGTGATGGACAGGGAGGCCTGGCGTGCTGCGATTCATGGGGTCGCAAAGAGCGGCTGAGCGATTGAACTGAACTGAACTGAACTGATAAAGTAATCAGAACATTTTAAGCTCTCAGCAAATGTTATTCTTTTTTACTTCCTGATTTACAGTGTTAATTATTTAGGATGCATAGAGTTTTTATTAAATTTGTTCCTGAATATTAAAAAAAAAATTTGTCACTACTGTGAATGTACTATGCTTCCATGTCTAGGTGTTTATTGCTAGGGAAAAGTTATCGGCTTTCATATATTTATGTTTTTATTGAGCCACTTCATTGAATTCTCTCATTACTTCTAACAGGTCTTTTTTTTAAACTAGTCTCTCAGATTTTCTAGATATACAATTATATCATCAACAAAAGGTAGTTTTTTTTCTTTTTTTTTTTTGCTTCTCTTTTACAGCATTAATATGAATTATCTTATCTTATTGCATTTACTAGAACTTTTAAGGCAATGTTGAATGACAATGGTGATAAAAGGGATCCATGTCAGATTCCTGATTTTCTTTGAAACAATTTCAGTGTTTGGCTATTTAGAATAATATTTGCTTTAGGTTTTTGGTAGTCTTTTTCATATTTAAGCTATTGCTTTGAATCCTATAAGAGTTCTTTTTAGGAATGGTACCTGGATTTATAATAAAGCCTTTTCTATATCTATTGATCTGATCATTTAAACTGAGATTATAGATTTTCAAATACTGAGCCATTTTTTACATTCTTGGAATAAACCCTACTTGAGCATAGTATATCATTCTTTGCTTCATTGCTGAAACCTATTAAGTTTAATATATAATTTTTATATGAAGTCCTAAGTGAAATTAGCCTATAGTACTTTTCCATATTATCCTTACTAGGTATTCATATTAAAATTATGTTGATTTCATAGAATGAATTGGGGAGATTGCCATCTTTTTCTGTTTTGGAATAGTTTAAATAATATTAATATAGCTGTTTTTTAAAATTCAGAGTGAAATAAGTTGTAAAACCATTTCATTCTGGTATTATTTGCAATTTCTTATGGCAATTTGTCTAGTCAACATTTCCATTTCTTTTTTTTTCCTTTAATTTTTTTTTTAAATTTTATTTTTACTTTATTTTGCTTTACAATACTGTATTGGTTTTGCCATACATTGACATGAATCAGCCACGGGTGTACATGAGTTCCCAATCCTGAACCTAGAAAGTTCATATTTTTCTGGGAAATCATTGGTTTCATCTAGATTTCCAAACTTTATTAGTTTCATCAAAAACAAGTTTTAAAATTTATTTTTCCTTTCTATATTTTGTGTTATTTCATTAATATTAAAAACTATATTTAATTTTTATTTTTTCTAATTTCTTAAGATGAATATTTATTTCTTGCATTTCTTCTTTAATAATGAATATTTGGGTTAGTTTTTTTTTTTTTTGAGCATAGCTTTCGTCTCTCACGTTATTTTTGGTATGGTGGTGTTATAGGCTCAGTCGTGTCTGACTCTTTGCAAACCCATAGACTGTAGCCTGCCAGGCCCCTCTGTCCATAGAATTCTCCAGGCAAGAATACTGGAGTGGGTTGCCATGTCCTTCTCCAGGGAATCTTCCTGACCCAGGGATCGAACCTGGGTCTCCTGCATTGCAGGGAGATTCTTTACTATCTGAGCCACCAGGGAAGCCCCCAATTTTTGGCTGTACCCCACAGCATATGGAATCTTATTTCCTGGGCCAGGGATCAAACCCACACACCCTGCATTGGAAGGCAGAGTCTTAACCACTGGCCCACCAGGTAAGCACCATTTCTTTTTTTTTTTTTGGTATAAAGTAGTATAAATTTCTATTATGTTTGAGATATTTTATGACTTCTCTTTAATATTCTCTTTATCTTCCCTTTTAATATTCTTATGTAGAGCTGTGTTTCTTATTTTACAACTTGTTAAGATTTCTTGGATCAAACGTTTATAGTTTATTAGATTATGACTGGAGAACATGACCCATAAAATCATTAAATATTTTTCTTTGTGGCCATGTTTATGATTAAGTTTTCTAACAGTTCCTTAGCTATATGAAAAAATATGAACTGTCTGTTGGAAAGATGTTAGGTTCTATTTACATCTGTTAATCAAGTTTGTTAATTGTACTATCTTCTCTGTCTTATTTTTGCTTATTAGATCTAATTGTGAGTTTTTTGAAATTTCCACAATGATCACATATGCATATACATTTATATAATGCATATGTACAGATACACGTGTCTATATAGACATACATGCATGTGTATATGTGCTACAATGTACCAATTGTGATAAATAAAGACACCACATAATGAAACAGCTGAGAGCACAAGCTCTGAAGCTAGACCACCTGTAACCGAGTCATGCCTGTTCTGCTCACTCATTAGGCAAATTGCCAAACCTCTCTGAACTTTAACTGTAAACTAAGGATCATACTACCTTGTTTTTAGGAATGCTGTAAGATTTCAGTTAATTCATAAAGTACTTAAAACCACGTCTGAGAGAAAGCACTGTAAAAGTTAAGTTTTCATGACTGTTATATCTTCATAAACTGTTTCTCTCTCTACTACTTGGTGCTTTTTCAGCTTAAAATCCATCTTGACTGATATTAATGTTACCATTCCTGTTTTTTGCTGTTTTTGTTTTCTTGGTAGTTTCAAGCTTTTTCACTGATGTAAGGGTTTTTCATATAAACTCTGCAAAGTTGAGTTTTGTTTTGTAACCCAGTGTAATAATTTTGCCTCTTTAATGAAAGATTGCAATCCATTTACATTTAATGTAAAACCTGATATTCCCTTTGTATTACTTTACATTGTTAGTTTACTTTGTTGTTTCACTCCCTCCCTCATTTTAATAGGTTGATCAAATTGTTATTTATTTGCCTTTTGATCTTCATTAATTTAAACATTATACCATTTCCATTACAGGTTACCTTTCCTTTCCTTGAATTCATATTAAAATTTTTCAAATGAAGAGATGTCAATTATTTTCCTACCCAAGTTTTCCATCTCCTTATTTTTTCCTTTGCATTCTCTAATGGTAAAGCTAGCAATAAGGTGAAACATTTAGAAAACTTATACTTCCCTCCTCTCCTCTTTCCTTTCCTCACATAAACACTTTGGAAGTTTTTCACTTTCCTCCTTCACTCTTCATGTACATGTTTCCCTCCACTCCAATTCCTAGGCTTTGTTGAGATACCTTAGTACTCTTACTACAGCTTGCTGCTGCTGCTAAGTCGCTTCAGTCGTGTCTGACTCTGTGCGACCCCATAGATGGCAGCCCACCAGGCTCCCCCATCCCTGGGATTCTCCAGGCAAGAATACTGGAGTGGGTTGCTATGTCCTTCTCCAATGCATGAAAGTGAAAAGTGAAAGTGAAGTCGCTCAGTCGTGTCCGACTCTTCGCGACCCCATGGACTGCAGCCCACCAGGCTCCTCCATCCATGGGATTTTCCAGGCAAGAGTACCAGAGTAGGGTGCCACTTAGTACTCTATAAAGTTTAGTAAACTATAGTTTAGTACTCTTACTAAAACTCAGCTTAAAACTATTAAGGGAATTTTTCTTGTATGACTTTTCCTCTTAAGTAATCTATATTTAGCACTTAGACTACTCACCCTCAACTGTTTATTATTATCTATTTAGATTTAATAATCTACTGTAAGGTTTAACAATATACTGTTCACCACAGTTTCAATTTCTTTTCATTTTCCTTTATTTTGGGTCTTTGTTTTGATATATTTGTACATAGGGTAGATCTTAAGCATTTTCCACAGATAGAGAACACGAGTTATGTATTATCTAAATCCTGGCTTATATGCAAATATCTTTCTTTACTTTGACAGAGTGAATGATATTTTGTCTGGAAATAAGATTCTTGGCAGGCAGTCTTAGTCTCCCAGATTCTCTAGATGTCATTCCACTTTATTCCAGCCAGTGATGGTAGATGACAAGTCTAAGTGTCATCACTGTGCTTTTATAACTTGTCTCTGAAGCTTGGAGTTCAGAAATTTTCTAGCTTATGCTCAAATATGTCTTTATGACAACTCTGCCTGTATTAGTAAGGATTTTCAATCTGTAAACTCAAATCTTTCATCAGTTCAGAGACAATAAAACAGCTGTTTTCTTTTTTTCTCTCTACTTGGTTTTCTCCTCAGGAATTCATATCATTTGCATATTTTTAAGTGTTCCCTTTAAACGCCTTCTTCATTTGTGCCTTATGATTTCCATCTTATTGCAACTTTCTTCCTATGCTCTGAGTTATTCCTTCTATTTGTTTTTCCTAGCCATTAACTCAAGTTCCAACCATGACCATTTTTTCCTTCAATTCATCTCCCTCTAACTAATCATCTAACTTTTTTTTAAGTTCAAGAATCACGGTGTGTGTATACAACTTCAATTAGTTGAGAATACTTGGAGCCTATGTACTAATTCACACCTCTTTCCACATGTGTGTAAATGAATCATTCCAAAACACAGTGACACTGACCCTCTTTTTGTGATAATACATAATCGTTGGAGATCATAAATTGATCATATTTACAATCATAAATTGAGCTAATGACACAAATAAAAATTCAAAAATTTGGAAAAAAGGCAAAAGGATGACCACATATCTTTTCAATGTCATACTGGAACATTGTCTAACATGCTCACTTAAGGATTATCAAATACTTCAGGAGTATCTGCTTTTGTTTTGATTTACTATTTCCTATTGATTAGAGCACTTTCCAACTCTGTTCAAGTATAGGCTAACTTATGGGAAACTGTTGGCCCTGTATCTGTTTCTTTCTGATAACGATGCAAATGAAATTTTGTCTTGTAGAAATACAAATGGTTTCTGGCTCATAAAGAAAATTACAACCCCAAGGTTACAATTTTATTGCCTGTATGGCATTTGGCAGTTTTATATGTAATTTGATAATCATGTTTCATTATAATTGTTTAAATAATTCTAAATATTTCTGTTATCCTATACTTTTAAAAGGACCCTGGTCACACAGTGGTAAAGAATCTGTCTGCATTGCAGGAGACATGTGGGTTTGATTCCTAGCTCAGCAAGATCCTCTGGAGAAGGAAATGGCAACCCATTCTAGTACGCTTGCCTGGAGAATTTCATGGACAGAGGAGCCTGGTGGGCCACAGTCTTTGTCCAGCATGCAAGAGTTGGACACGACTTAGCAATTAAACAACAAATGCTTTTAAAAATCAGTTTTACCATCCTGCTGATTCTTTTATCAATGAGTTAAAAATTCTTTGATATGTGCTCATGTAACAAAAAATCAGGTGTGTAAAATGTGTATGCACTTTTGTATCCTTATGGGCTCTTCTAATTTTCTGTTCTATTTCTTGTGTTCTTTCTCTCTTTGGCTACTGGATCTTGTTTGATATGTTATTTTTCTTGGTCTTGTCATTGTGGCTCAGGTCCAGACTTTGGGGAGCTTAAAGTGGTGGTAGCCCTACATGTGGTGGAAAATATATTGATGTTTAGTCCTGTGGGCTGGCAGATAGCATCAGTCAGTTGTCAGTCCACTGAGGAAACTCTCCTAGTTGCCTGACAGGGAGCTGACTGGGCCTGAAACTCCCCCTAGTGGGAGGAGCTGTGATCAAACTCAACTTTCCACTGAACCAGAAGTTTCCATTTAATGAGAGGGGCTGTACAGGAATCCAATTTCCCACAGTTTCAAGGTGCTAGCATTTGGCGTTTCTAGACAACTACTTGAACATCAGGTACCCAGACTCAGACATCCTGGCATGCAGGCAGTCTGCTTCTTTGCCGCTGGGAAGAATGCTCTCACACTCGCCACATGAAAGGGGAGGACAAAAGAGGGGATGGCTGCTTCTTTTGGAGAGCGGTGCCACCATGTAACCAGCTGCTTCTGCTTAAGCAAGCCTCTCTGCCAAATGCTAAAAGGACAGCAGCAGCCTATAAATTCCAGCCTGTGCCAAGTAAAGCTGCTGCCTTTCACCCCAAGCTCTTTGCATGACAGAATACCCTGCCAACACCTGGCCCTCCGCAGTCCTACCATTTGTTTCCCTTGCAGATGGTTTAGTGTACATTAAACCATCTGTGTATATTTATACTGAAATAAATATATACTCTAAATATATGTGCAGAAGTGAGATCATACTATATATGTTCTGTTATAACCCAATTTTGGCAATCAATCATATAAATGTGGCTATCTTCGTCTATATCAATAGTAACAGGAATTCTTTAAAGGCTTTCAAAATATATTATCAAATTGTCTTCTTGAAAGTTACTAACAATTAAATTAGCTGTATGAGATAGTGCCTGCTTCTCTACATTTTTGTTTGTTTATTTTAGCCACTGTGGTACTGAAAGGTGGTATCTTATTGTGGTTTTAATCAATATTCCCCTAATTGTTGTATTTGGCAGTGTTCTCCAGAGAAACTGAACCAAATAGGATGTATGGGGAATCAAGGCAGTGTATGGAGGTTCCCCAAAAAACTAAAAGGAGAGTTGCCATATGACCCAGAAATCCCATTCCTGGGCATATATCTCAACAAAACTATTATTTGAAAAGATATACACATCCCAACATTCATAGCAGTGCTATTTATAATAGCCAATACATGGAAACAACCTAAATATCCATTGACAGATGAATAGAATATTACTTAGCCATAAAAAAGGATAAAAAATGCCATTTGTAGCAACATGGATGGACCTAGCGATGATCATAGTAAGCAAAGTAAGTTAGAAATACAAATACCATATGATCTTACGTATGTGTGGAATCTAGCTGCTGCTGCTGCTAAGTCGCGTCAGTCGTGTCAGACTCTGTGCGACCCCATAGACGGCAGCCCACCAGGCTCCCCCGTCCCTGGGATTCTCCAGGCAAGAATACAGGAGTGGGTTGCCATTTCCTTCTCTAATGCATGAAAGTGAAAAGAGAAAGTGAAGTCGCTCAGTCGTGTCATACTCTCAGCGACTGCGTGGACTGCAGCCCACCAGGCTCCTCCGTCCATGGGATTTTCCAGGCAAGAGTACTGGAGTGGGGTGCCAGTGCCTTCTCCAGTGAAATCTAGAATATGACACAAATGAACTTACCTCTGAAACAGACTCACGGAAACAAAGAACCGGCTTGCGGCTGCCAAACAGGCGAAGCAGTAGAGAGTTGAACTGGGAGTTTGGAACTAGCAGATGCAAACTATTATATATATAGAATGAATAAGCAAAAAGTCCTACTATATAGCACAGGGAACTATATTCAATATCTGGTGATAAGCCGTATGGGAGAGAATATGAAAAAGAGAATCACTGTGCCTATATACCAGAAACTAACACAACATTGTAAATTAAAAAAAATTAGTTTGCAATATTAAACACTAATAAGGGGTTCTGTATAAAGAATAGTGAAGACTCTTCAGCTAAAATTTCCCTCCTACAATCGGTCAATGTAATTTTTCTTGCTTTAAATGAATAAGTAGAAACAACAATCACTTTTGTGGTGATTTTTATGTGTCAGGCACTGTTCTAAGTGCTTTACAATTCATACTGTATTGACTAGTCTGTTCTTATCTTTCTTAAAAAAAATTTATCTTCTTATTTGGCTGTGACAGATCTTAGCTGCAGCATGTGGGATCTGGTTCCCTGACCAGGGATTGAACCCCAGCCCCCTGCCTGAAAGTGCAGAATTAAGCCACCGGACCACCAGGGAAGTCCCTAGTCTGCCTCTTACAATGCCCTTTGGCAGAGGTACTTTTTTGGCCAAGGAAACTAAGACCCAGAGAGGTTAGTAAGCTTGACAAATAACTTGTAATTCCTGTACAGCTATAAGCAGAAGAGCTCTGATTTTATTCCCAAGAAGAGGGTTTCCAGGTCCCCGCTTTTAAATGTTAGTCAGCCCTCATCAGCTAGTTACAGAGTTTGTTACCTTAGTATCATGAAAAACATTTAGTATTTGTGTAGATACACATTATGCTTTCTATATCTTATCACTACTTATTTGGTGTTATATATAAAGTACCAGACTTACCTCCAAGTCTGAAGAACTAAATGCATATGCAATATTCCAGCCCAATATTCCATAAATTTTTCTTTCATTGATCAGAGCATTGAAGAAACACAAGCTGAATAAAATTTTTTTCCACCATGGTCCACAGTCAGGTTTTTCAAATAACTCTTCTGTTACCTCTCCACTCCCGCTGTATCCAAATGTCTGAAGTAAATTATTTTTCAGTCCCTGGGGATTTTCCACTGCAATCTTTAAAACAGATGTGAGTAAAAACAACTTGCGAGGACAGACACAGGCATTAGGACTGGTCGGGGGTGGGGGACTCTTACTTACATAGAGAACTAGCTAAGACTGTATCTGATAACAGAACTTGCTGAGACTATAACTCTTTTTAAGATTGAGTAGCAAATAAAAAATCTTGTGTTGCTCTTGTCCCATTTGAAAACTTCTGTAAAGGGATTGTATTCGTACTTTAAAACGAGAAGTACAACAATGTTATTAAAAAGCACTCCTGTTTGCTCTGCAAGCCCAGCTTTTTAGAAAGCTGAAAGTGAAGAATTCCTATATTCTCAATGCTTGATGGCAGCTAAGTGGCTGTAACAGAATCAGGGCAGCATGGCCTCGGCAAGGCAGCAGAGAGAAGGAGCATCACAGAAACTACACAGAGAACTTGTGGAACCAACAAAAGTATCTAATCATCAGTGATATGAAAAAAGAGGACAAATAACATGGTGTGTTACTAAAGTGCTCTGCGTTCACTGAAAATCGATTGATTTCTTACCTAGGAAAATTGAAATGAGGAGGTACAGGAGGTGAAGTGGGAAGAGAATTACTTGGAGGGCTTTTTTTTAAAGAGCATGACTGTAAGTCTAAAACCGAAAGGTCTGAAGATGTTTCTTTACTTGCACAGTTTTCATAGATATACACACATAGACATATATATGTGTATTTCATATTATGTGGATATGTATGTAGGATATGTATAAATATGTGTAGATAATTTCTATGATATATGTGTGTGTTTGTGTGTGTACATAAACGTGAAATTTCTTTTAAAATTGAATTTATTTATTTTAATTAATTTTCATTGGAGCATAGTTAATTTACAAGGTTGTTTGTTTTTGCTGTACAGCAAAGTGAATCAGTTACATATATATACACATATTCACCCTTTTTAAGATTTTTTTCCCATATAGGTCACCACAAAGCACTGAGTAGAGTTTCCTGTGGCACGCGAGATTTCTGAGTTAAGGATCAGACTGATTGATTTATTCACAGAGCACTACAAATGCTCCTTGAAACTCTGCCTCTGTCGCCACCTTTCATATCCCCCTCTCCTGGACAAAGATAAAACGCTGTCTGACGTAACACTCTGCCTGACCCTGGGGGCTAAATGGACCCTCTTGAGTCTCAGACAAAAAGCTGCAGATTCCTCCAATCCATGTCCCATCTTCTCCAGGAGTAGGGCGGCTGGGAAGCGCCTCAGTACGGTGGGCTTGGGTAAATACACCAGGGAGTCTGGGAAGAGCTGGGGTCAGTGTGACAGGGAGAAGCTTCTTTGTTTCCCAAGAGTAAACTTGATTTATTCTCAGGCTGGATTGGGACTCTATCAGGAAGCTGCCCATCCGCCCCATTTCCTCTGTCTTCAGACTAACTGGTAAACTTGGAAGGGTGCATGTGTTTGCATATCTGGGCATGCGTTCTGCCTCTGCCGCTGGTCAGTCTTCTTTGCTATTAGGACTCCATCTTTTGGTCAGCTGGACACTTGTTTACCAGAATCGACCCAACTCTTAGTATTTATTCAAACTTAATGGTGGATATGAGTAGAAGTCACAGATAATTTTAAAATAGGACTTTTTAGTCAATAGTTTCAACCTGCTTTTTGCCAGACCCTTTTCAGAGAATTAATAACAAATTGTGAAAGAGTTAGGGGGACCAGAGACAGGAAAAAGCTAGAGAAGCAAAAGGCAAGGAAGGACCCAAATTCTTTACTCTATCTTCTGGTTTATGGGACTTGGAAGTCTAAGCATCCTTGTTTGAGAAAACAAACATTTAAACTGTCCAATCCCTTGAAAGCAGGGATCTTGTTTATACTTTTGCACCCTTTCTGGTCCACAATGTAAGGCTGAGCACTGGGAAGATTTAGCATACTAGAATTAGCACTCTCTTCTTAATTCAGAATCATGAATACAAGATAATTTACATTCAAACAGTGCTGCAGAGTCAATATTAGTATCTGTTATACATTGCCCTTACCTTTAAACTCTTTTGAAGGATAGGAATTGGGAAAGAACTGTCTGATTTTGAGCTTAACCATAGCCTGAACTTAGGCTCTATTGTCACATCTGGACTATTAAATCTGTAAAAAGAAAACATTTATAAATATTTTAATGTGAAAATTTTTAATGAAATCAATATGTTCTAAGAATCATAGTTGTTTTAGTGATAAAATCGCCTTAGAAATCACTTTAATAATCAACCATAAGAACTTCTATATTGCATAAGAATTTGTGTAAGATCCATTAATTCCCATTTTGAAAAGGTAGTCTTCCCTCACTTACATACAAAAATGATCTAGCTTCATTGCAAAAAACTTGGAAAAAATGAAAAATTAAGAACAAAATAAAAACCAGAGTTCCATTGGTCAAATCTGGCACAACTGAACATCATAATAAACATTCACAGTAACAGATTATAATCCACTGAATCAAATAGAAATCCATGAGTCTATGTTGATGTAAGTAAACAAATGAATAAATAGATAGGGAGGAGAAAATCTCCTAATAGTAGAATTTAATTTAAAATTTAGAAGAAATTATGGAGTCAGAAAGTTACCATTTGGCAAATAGCTAGTAATTATTCACCCAAAAATTATCACTGGAAGTTGAAAGTAGTAAGGAAAAGTTTGAGATGCGTCTCTACAGTTGGTAGATACCACTTTAATTAAATAATCAAAATGAAAAATGTCACCAGTAGTGGGAACAGATTGACATCAGTTACTTCTTGTTATGATGTACAAAGAAAAATTCAACAACACTTCTGTGGTATTCCTGCAATACTGCATAAAGTAACTCTAACCATGAGAAAATAGCAGACAAACCCAAACTGATGGACACTTTACAGAATGACTGGCTTGTACTTTTCAGAAAATGTCCAAGTTGTAGAAGACAAAAACACACTAAGGAACTATTCTAGAACAAAGGAAAACTAAGAGACATGACAGTTGAATGCAGTGCGAAATCCTGAGTTGGAATCTGGACCTAACATTTTTCTTCTTTTGTAATAATAGATATTATTGGGATAACAGCCTAGGTATGACTAAGTTCTATTGATTAGATAATCAGGGAAAGAATTTGCTTGCAATGCAGGAGACCTAGGTTTGATCCCTGGGTCAGGAAGATCCCCTGGAGAAGGGAATGGCTACCCACTCCAGTATTCTTGCCTGGATAGTTTTATGGACAGAGGACCTCAAGTCCTTAAGTTCTCTTGAGGTCCTCAGTTCATGGGGTCGCAAAGAGTCAGACTCAACTGAGCGACTAACACAGACACAGACACACTACAGTACTTGGAGGTCAAATGGCATTATGTCTGCCTTGACACTGAACTGAACTTTCAAAGGATTTAAAAAATGTCATCCACACATACACACATATGCACATATAAAGAAATGATAGGGTAAACGAGGAAAAGAGGTTAACAGTAGAGGAGAGTTTGTGGATCATTCTTGCACTGAAGGAGGAAACAGACAGAGCTGGACTCCATCTTAGGCCAGGCTGTGAACATTAGGCTACAGACACGGTCACCCTCCCAGTGGACTCTGAACTTTGTGCCTGGAGTCTATAGAAATAGCATACCAGGATAAAAGAGCCTCAGGACTTGGACTTGGACTTTCCATTGCCTAAAAGAATATGCTAATTATCTCTGTAACAGGACAAAGTGGTAAATTCCATTATGTTTATCGGGATATGACCACAGGCCTATTGATAAATATCCACTGTTTATTTAGTCTTGTGACACATGAATCACGGATTAACTTTGTATCTCTCTTTTACCTTATCCAGACTAGTTTCAAGGAATTTGGGGAGGTGGTTTTGAGCAAGTACACTTAGGGTATATAAGGTTTTCACAAAAACTGGCTAAGAGGAGACTCTGCCTTGGGCCCGCCGGTGAAATAAACTGCACTCCACTATCTGCATTGTCCTTCTGAGTGAGTTTGTTTCCAGGAACGTATGGCTACAGCAGCATTTTTTCTGCAAGTCTGAAATTATTTTAATTTAAAAAACAAACCAAGGGACTTTCCTGGCGGTTCAGTGGCTAAGACTCACATTCCCAACGTAGGAGGCCCAGGTTTGATTCTTGTGGTTGGGGAACTAGATCCGGGGTGCTGCAACTGAGAGTCCACAGCCAAAGCGAAGATCCCGCATGCCACAACTAAGACCCAGTGCAGCCAAAGTAAATAAATAAATATTGAAAAACCCAAAACAACAAAAGCAAAAGAAAACATAGAAATAAAATCTGAACTCTATGAAGTATAATATTTTTCATTTTTTCCCTTGTTGATTCTCTATTTCATTTTAAAAATAAAAATATTATATATACTGTCCATACATGTATTGTACAGGCTGCAATTTGTAGCCTTCTATTTTCCTTCCTGATGATATACTGTGAATGTACTCCTTTAATTCCTAAATTTAAGAAAACTTTTTCACATTTTCCTCTCTCTGTGTGGGATACTAGGGTACTAGTAATAAATATTTAAAGGCTTAATTTGATAAAGAAGTATTAATTTCCCTTGATCATCCTCTGGTTATATCAGTATCAGTATCAGTTATATCAGTTCAGTTGCTCAGTCATGTTGGACTCTTTCCAAGCCCATGGACTGCAGCACGCAGGGCTTCCTTGTCTATCACCAAGTCCTGGAGCTTGCCCAAATGCATGTCTATAGAAATGGTGATACCATCCAACCATCTCATCCTCTGTTGTCCCCTGCTCCTCCTGCCTTCACTCTTTCCCAGCATCAGGATCTTTTTCAATGAGTCAGTTCTTCACACCAGGTGGCCAGAGTATTAGAGCTTCAGCATCAGTCTTTCCAACGAATATTCAGGACTGATCTCCTTTAGGATGGACTGGTTAGATCTCCTTGCAGTCCAAGGGACTCTCAAGAGTCTTCTCCAACCCCACAGTTCAAAAGCATCAATTCTTCAGCACTCAGCCTTCGTTATAGTCCAACTCTCACATTCATACATGACTATGGAAAAACCATGGCTTTGACTACACAGACCTTTGTTAGCAAAGTGATGTCTCTGCTTTTTAATATGCTGTCTAGGTTGGTCATAGCTTTTTTCCAAGGAGCAAGCATCTTTTAATTCCATTGCTGCAGTCACCATCTGCAGTGATTTTGGAGCCCAGGAAAATAAAAGTCTGTCACTGTTTCCATTGTTTCCCCATCCATTTGCCATGAAGTGATGGGACAGGAAAATAAAAGTCTGTCACTGTTTCCATTGTTTCCCCATCCATTTGCCATGAAGTGATGGGACTGGATGCCATGATCTTCGTTTTCTGAATGTTGAGTTTTAAGCCAGCTGTTTCACTTTCCTCTTCCACTTTCATCAAGAAGCTCTTTAGTTCCTCTTCACTTTCTGCCATAAGGGTGGCGTCATCTGCATATCTGAGTTTATTGATATTTCTCCTGGTAATCTTGATTTCAGCTTGTGCTTCATCCAGCCTGGCATTTCACATGATGTACTCTGCATATAAATTAAATAAGCAGGGTGATAGTATACAGCCTTGGCATATTCCTTTCCCTATTTGGAACCAGTCCATTGTTCCACATCTGGTTCTAACTGTTGCTTCTTGGCCTGCATACAGATTTCTCCAGAGGCAAGTCAGGTGGTATTCCCACCTCTTTAAGAATTTTCCAGTTTGTTGTGACCCACACAGCCAAAGGCTTTGTCATAGTCAATAGAGCAGGCGTGGATGTTTTTCTGGAACTCTTGCTTTTTCAATGATCCAACAGATGTTGACAATTTGATCTCTGGTTCCTCTGCCTTTTCTAAATCTACCTTGAATATCTGGAAGTTCTCGTTTCACGTACTGCTGAAGCGTCACTTGGAGAATTTTGAGCATTACTTTGCTAGCGTGTGAGATGAGTGTAATTGTGTAGTAGTTTGAACATTCTTTGGAATTGTCATTCTTTTTGACTGGAATGAAAGCTGACCTTTTCCAGTCCTGTGGCCACTGCTGAGTTTTCCAAATTTGCTGGCATATTGACTGTAGCACTTTCACAGCATCATCTTTTAGGATTTGAAATAGCTCAACTGGAATTCCATTCTTCCACTAGCTTTGTTCATAGTGATGCTTCCTAAGGCCCACTTGACTTCACATTCTAAGATATCTGGCTTTAGGTGAGTGATCACACCATCGTGGTTATCTGGGTCAGTAAGATCTTTTTTGTATAGTTCTTCTATGTATTCTTGCCACATCTTCTTCATATTTTCTGCCTCTGCTAGGTCCATACTGTTTCTGTCCTTTATTGTGCCCATCTTTGCAAGAAATATTCCCTTGATATCTCTAATTTTCTTGAAGAGATCTCTAGTCTGTCTCATTCTTTTGTTTTCCTCTATTTCTTTGCATTGATCACTGGGGAAGGCTTTCTTATCTCTCCTTGCTATTGTTTGGAACTCTTTGGAACCCATTCAAATGGGTATATCTTTCCTTTTCTCCTTTGCCTTTTGCTTCTCATCTTTTCTCAGCTATCTGTAAGGCCTCCTCAGATAACTGGTTATATAGCATACTTTTAATGATTGTCAATTACTCTCATTAAGCTTTTGAAACTGTTCTGAAGAACATTTTATTAATTTTTTTAAAAAAATGCTACAATACTGTCTGCCATTCTATTGCTTCTTTCTGTCTTAATACACTTTTTGAAAGCTGATACAATGACTATCTGGTCCGTGCTGTATCCTTAGTCTCTAGAATGATTTTTGGTAAATAGTAGGTTTCCTACAAATATTTTTTGAATTAATAATGAAAAATCTAGTGGAAATTATTGTGTCATATTTCAGAGTTTGCATCTATTGAAATCATATAATTAAGTAATCTTCATCTTCTGATTCAAGTAATGAAACAAATGTGAAAAAGTGAAATTAGGAAACAGTTTTTAAACTGCTTAAAGAATAATAGTCTGAGAACAGAATGCATAATATTAGTAAAGGTTTTAGAAATTTAAGCCAGACAGCTGCATTTTGGTTTCATAATTCCCTTGTGGATGCTCACAGCAGAAGAATAACAGCATGAAGAAGCAGAGACCCTCATTTAAAGGCACTTTTAGATACAGTATTGGCCATACTCAGTAAAGCAGACAAAAATGCAAATCTGGGGAAAAAGCTATTGAATACAATTTGTTAAAACTTTACTAACTCAACACTGTGCTAATTCTTCAAGCAAAGTTAGAGCATTCTATTCCCAAATACTTTCACTGCAAAGAAGAAGGCTGATCCTATGGGAATTTTTGTTTGAGTCAGCAAGTACTTTGGGAGAAAACAGCCAGTGGGTTGAACTAGAGTAAGTCAGAATAGGTACCAAATACAGCCCGTAAAGAAAATTATCACTGAAATTATGGATGCTGTGCTTGTTGTTTCACTTGAGTCTAACTCTTTGTAAGCCTACAGACTGTAGTCTGCCAAGCTTCTCTGTCTACGGGATTCTCCAGGCAGGAATACTGGAGTGGGTTGCCATGTCCTCTTCTAGGGGATCTTCCTGACCCAGGGATCGAACCCATGACTCTTAATTCTCCTGCATTGGTAGGCAGGTTCTTTACCACTAGCACCACCTGGTAAATCTGGATATGAGGTATTATATTCTGCTGCGTGGAAGCAATAGGATATTATAAACTATGCCACATGTACATTTCTATACACATGTATATGTACAAGTGTATGTCTATTGAGACTTTGAGAAGGGGAGAAAGAGAAACTGAAAAACTGGATGGAAAGTAAAAATTAAAGAGGTCTTTTATTCTAATAAAAAGTGATATATTCCTAGTGTAGCTTTCAAGTTCTTGGAGAAAAAAGAACCATCATAAAATAGCCTGAGTTACCTCTGAGTGGCCTAACACTTTATTTTATCACTGTTTAAGCAGAGTTGTACATTGCCGTTTCCAGTTTTAGCTCATTGTTTTGATAATAATCGGATCCCTTATGTGTGTACGGGGCTCAGTTGCTCGGTCATGTCTGACTTTTTGCCACCCAATGGACTGTAGCCCATCAGGCCCCTGTGAACATGGGATTGTCCAGGCAAGAATACTGGAGTGGGTTGCTATGTCCTTCTCCAGGGGATCTTCCCAACTCAGGGATTGAACCTAAGGATCCTGTAGTTACTGCATTGGCTGGTGGACTCTTTACCACTGAGCCACCTGGGAAGCCCTTACAAATAAATGTAAAACTCTTACGATTCTACAATAGTGCAGAGCCTTGGCATAAATGATGCTGCAAGATGGCAGTTCTGCAGGAAGACCCATTGCTCTGTGTTGGTTAGGGCCTTAACAATGAGGGCTTCTGCTTTAGCTGCCTGGCCACGACCCAAAGAAATCATGGTCACATGATTGGTTGTTCCCATTAACTCTTGTGCAAATTTCAGGAGAGTATTGGTGAGGTCGATTCCTGTAAAACAACATGGAAAGGTACATACTGTTGTAAAGTCATTTAATCCCCTTTAAAAATACATTCTAGCATTTATTAAGTGGCAGTGGGAAAGGGTCTACACATAATGGAAAAACTAGTCTTTTAAATCAGAAGGTAGAGCTCAAATTTTGGCTCTTCTATTTTCTTTTTTGCAAAATTAATTTTCATTGGAGTATAGTTGATTTACAATGCTGTGTTAGTTTCTGCTGTACATCAAAGTGAGTCACTTATATATATATATATACACACACACATATGTATATGTATATACATAGCCATTTTTTAGATTTTATTCCCATTTAAGTCATTACAGAGTATTGAGTAGAGTTCCCTGTGCTACACAGTAGGTTCTTTATCAGTTATATATTTTATTATATACAATGTGTATATGTCAAACTCAATCTAATGGGGTGACAGATGGGATGATACTATTTATTACATCAGTAGCAGGTTTGTGGGTTGTTTTCTCCAGGACTTACTTGTCCCTTCCTCCTCTATAGCTGAACTCTGGTGTTATTCCAAATGGCCATGTGCCCAGCTAAAATACTTCATTTTTAGCCTTTCATACAGCTAGATATGAGCATCTTATGTTTTGTGAAAAAGCTTTGGCAGCAAAGTTTTTTAAATGTTGTGCTATCTTCCATTCTGTACAGCTAAGTGAGTTACTTATACATATATAGTATATAGCCACTCTTTTTTCCCATTTGGTCCCATATAGGTCATTACAGAATACTGAGTAGAGTTTCCTGTGCTACACAGTAGGTTCTTTATTAGTTATCTATTTTATTATATGTAGTGTGTACATGTCAAGCCCAGTCTAACAGGGTGACAGATGTTTGGAACATAGATGTGATGGCCACGGCCCTGGCTGCCACGTCAGGCTAAGTTTTCAAGAAATAGACAGCACTGTTATGAGTGTGTCAAGCATATAGCCAGCTGCTTCACATGGAAAAGTTTCAGATGAGAAAGCCTCTACATGGGGGCACTTTGAACAAGGCTTTTCCTAATAGAATCAAAGTTTGAAAATGGTGAGTTCTAAAGACATGTTTGATTTGAAGATAATGAAAAGCAGAAAATAAATGAAGAAAGTATTTTGCTTAGGAGAAAATCTTTTGCTTAGGGTCTGTAGAGCAAAGACAAGATAAAGAAAAAAATGCATTTGAAGTCTTGAAGCACACAAGCATACAATCAACAGAGGTACTTCTGATAATTTTGTGACATTTTTTCACAGGTCAATGGGAGTTAAAATTGTTAATAAAGCAACGGTAATCCCAAATTTCATATCAATAATATGTGTGTTTGGGAGGTATTTTCTGCATACAAAACTAGCGCTGATAAGTTTTTCCATATTCATGAATCTGGGACAACTCAGTTTTCTTTGTTCTTTTACATTTTTAGTCATTCTTTTTTTTTTTTTAAATGTGCTATTGCTTTATTTGCTTATTTTTTTGAATTGAGATATAGTTGATGTAAAATAATGATGTAAATAACTTTTAGATGTATAACAGAGTGAGTCATAATTCTTAAAGGTTATAGTTCATTTATAGTTATCATAAAATACTGTTTGTATTCCCTCTGATGTACAATATATCCTTGTAGCTTATTTATGTTACAACTTGTAGTCTGTACCTCCCAATCCTCTAATCCAGCTTGGCGCTCCCATCTTCATTCTCTCCACTGGTATCCACTAGTTTGTTCTCTATATCTGTGAATCTGTTTGAAAGATTCATTCTTAATATAGTTTATAGTTTTGTAGTGAAGTCACTCAGTCATGTCCAAATCTTTGGGACCCCATGGACTGTAGCCTACCAGGCTCCTCCCATCCATGGAGTTTTCCAGGCAAGAGTACTGAAGTGGATTGCCATTTCCTTCTCCAGGGGATTTTCCTGACCCAAGGATGGAACCCGGGTCTCCCACATTGCAGGCTGATGCTTTACCATCTGAACCACCAGGGAAGCTCAATTCTTTAAGATATTTAAGAATAGGACAATTTCCCCAAATATTTAAGAATAGGGAAATATTTTAAACACAGAACACCCTGACACAGAACCTACTTCTCTACACGTGTATACCTGTGGTGGATTCATGTTGATGTATGGCAAAACCAATACAATATTGTAAAGTAATTAACTTCCAGTTAAAATAAATAAATTTGTATTAAAAAAAGAAAAACATCATCATGTCATCTTAACTGTTCACAGGTAGCTAGCTTACCATGGGAGTGAATAAGTATCAGTGGAGTTCTGGCATTGGATTCTTCATACGATTCCTTCAAACTGGTTCCAGTGCTGTGAATATATTCATTTCCTATTTTTTCAGTTATAAACCTTTCCACAGAATTCTTTAAATGTTCTGGTCTAAGAATTTTTATCTAAGAAAGAAACCATGAGAGATAAGTAACTTTAAAAACTACCCAAGGGAATATCTTTCCCTGTGGTAAGAGGAAACAAACTAAGAAGTATTCAGTATTTAGGCTGCCCTTCAAAAGTTTTCTGGTGTTCCTTGTGTTGGGAAAATTTGATGGGGAGGGGAGTGCTCCCACCATTGCTCTTGACCATCCTATGGTCCTTCCTAGATGCCAGGGTGTCTAGTGCCACTATCTTTCACACTCTGTGATCTTACTTTGTACATGCAAATCCAAGTTAGGGTCCCTGACTCTGCAAAAAGAGACCTTGCCCCTGGGTTTTTTCCTCCTCTGCTGTACATATCTAGAGCAAGAAAAAACCCCACGGTATTAGAAGATGAAAATCCAGGATAGCATAGATGGAAAAGTACTAGCTCTTCCATTAATAAAATGAAAATCAACAGCACAATATTTGTGTGTTTAAACAAACTGAGCACACATCTGCAGAGAACTTTAGAGGGAGTAAAAAGTTTTGCAAATAGTATACAGGTGGTAAATAGAAATTCATCCATTGGAAATCATTGCAAATTTCAGACATTTTCCATGAAAACGGCTTTAAACTAATCACTTATGTGCTATTTCTTTACAGAATGATCATACATTTTGTGCTGAGCATTTTCAGAGACTCCATCATTTTAGGCAATATTAAAACTGTATGTGTCTGTGAGTCTGTGTGGAGGTACTAGATTGAACCATGGGTCATTGTCAAAAACTATCAACTATTGGCAAGTTCACATATTTAAAAGAACACCTAATATAAACTCATTATGTTGAGTTTGCTCTTTTCTGTATCCTTTGGAAAAATTAATCTCAAATTTTTAATTAATTACAACATAAGTATTTTTAAACATGAAAATTGGCAGCACACATAGAATCTGGGGTCTAACAGCAGAGTTCACCCAGTATTTCCAGTTATGAAAGTGTGAGAATCAACCAAGTGAAACACCATTAGTTGTGGCCCATCACTGCTAAGAATCTGTCTCCCCAACATGATTGTCATCTTTTGTCACCATCATACTGCTGGTTCCTTCCTTATTTTATTAATCAAGCAAACATTTATTAAATTTCTCCTCGTGTAATTTTTAACCCTAAGAAATTTTGGAGGTGGGTAGTGGGAGAGAAAGAGAAGTTTGAAGAAATGGGTTCCATTGAAATAAATTTTATTAGCTCTTTTCTAAGAAGCTACATATAGTTCTGAAAAATTTCCCCATGTCCATATCTCCTCATTGTCATCTTTCCCCCTCTTTTCTATCCAATGGGTTATATAAATGGAAGGAAGTGAATAAACTGGACAAAGTCCTTGCCCCTTTGGATCTCCATGATATCATTCTTCTCTAGGTTGAGTCTTCTCCCTGCTGTTGCTGCTGCTAAGTCACTTCAGTCGTGTCAGACTTTGTGCGACCCCATAAATGGCAGCCCACCAGGCTCCGCCATCCCTGGGATTCTCCAGGCAAGAACACTGGAGTGGGTTGCCACTTCCTTCTCCAATGCATGAAAGTGAAAACTGAAAGGAAAGTTGCTCAGTCGTGTCGAGTCTTCTCCCTAGTATATTCTAAATCTTATAAGTGGCAATCTCAATTTCTGACTCTTAGAGGTCAGACCTGGTTTCAAATATTTAAACTCAATTTCCCTATACATACACTTAACATTTTATTGGACCATGTCTTCTGACTCTGAGTGCCAGGGTCCTGCCGCAAGGTAATTTGAAGGGGAGACGGAGTAGGCGAGGAAAAACTTACTTATTTAGAAATATAAAAGAGAGATTAGGAAAGAATAGCATAGTGAGAAATTTAGTGGAGAAAAGAGGCTGAATAACTTGCTTTACGTGGAGAACTAATAAAGTTCCAAGACAAGGAACTTGCACCGTCTATGTTAGGCCACCGGCGCCCACTTGAAAGCGGGGGTGCCCCACCTTAGGCTCCCTCTCGCGTGGATCTTAAAAGCCAGGGCAAGTAAGTAGACTCAGAGAGCCTCCACGCTTCAGATGGGAATTCAGCCTGAAAACAGAGTAAAGAAGACACAGGGGAAACCAGTCTTTTCAGTGACTGGCCCATCCTCTATTGTCCGGAGAGGGCTTTTATACTTTTTTTTGTACATAGAGATCAATGGATAATACAAAATTATGCAGCGTCAGCAGCCCTGACTCTTATCGAGACCAGGCTTTCTCTCTGCATACCTAGTTGTATACACAAGTCTTAGGTGATTTACATCATCTTCTGGCCAGAAGGCCAATTAGGATTTTACAGCCCTTTTCTGATAAGGGTAATAGTGTTGTTCTTCCCAAAGTCTGGTGCCACTCTCAGAAAGCACTAAATAAAGTTACATTCTTACATAGCAAGGACACAACAATTTATAACAAGGAAAAAGGAGTACAGTGATTTTAAACAAAGAGAAAATTAATTAACTCAAAATTCTAGTATTGCTAACATCAAAACTACTATATTCCTATTTCTGCATCCTGATTACATTGATTAATATCCTCCCAGGTGCCTAAAAGATAAAGGATATGGAGGCCTGCCGGCAAACATTAACTCAACAAACTCTTCACCAAACTAATTCTTAACTCTAAAAGGCCCTATATCTTTAAGATGTTTTAAGTTTTGTGCCTCTCATGGTTGGGGGGGCTATAAACAATTCACAAGTTGTAAAAGTCCGGGGAGACTGGTCAGGTAAGTTAGAAAGCCATCAAAGGGGTTTAAACCGAGACATTTTTTTTATATGCAGGAGACTGTTACTGGAGCTCTGAATTAACTCTTTTGGGGATAGCCCCCTGTTATGTCAGAAGAGTAGTATAGCAGACAGTAAACAGACAGATTTTGGTTTCGGGGTAGATGCTCAGGCAGAGGACCCCTTGAGACCTGACTCGCCTTGCCCGTCAGGCCTCTCCGCATGACCTTGTCATGGGTGGGATCTCCTGTGCTGGTTCCCGGCACCTGAGTTTGGTAAACAGGATGACTATACTCATAAAGTTGCTAGTGATAAACTAAAACCACTTGGAGCTTAATGGGGGAGAGTAATGTAGCATGGGTTTTAAAATCTAGTTAATTTTGTTAAGGTAATACACACTTGTTACATAAAATTCAAATAATACTTGCTATATAACTTGTTACATAAAGTTTTAAAAAAGTATAAGTTGAAATATGAAGAACCTATTTCCTAGATAACCATTATTTGTTTCTTGTTGTTCTTTATATTTTCTACATACACATGAATATCTCTCTAACCCCACAAATGGAGTTTTTACTATACAGACTGTTAAGTATGCATTTTCCAGTTAATATAGCTTAAATACATCTTAATATCATAACTGCATCAATAATCCACATACAGAGTAGAGGAATCAATCTGTCTAAAGTTTTCAGGTGGATAACATAAACTGGAGAAGTGGGTTGGGCTGAAGAAAAATAATTCTCCTGTATAATAAAAAGTTACGCAAATATTAAATGGTGAATAGCATTCAACTTCAGTGTCAGGAAATAATTGGGAGCAGTGAAGACTATGATACACTGCTCCAAAAGGGCAGAGAGTACTCAGCTCTAGCTATTGCTATGGATGACTGTGGGCCAAGTATTAGCTGATCTTCTAATTTTTTAATAAATGTTGGAAATCTGGATTTTTATGTCAAATTTCTCAATTTGAAAATTTTGGCTCAAAAGAAGAAAAAACAAAACCCAAACAAAAATAAAAACAAAAAAACCCACAAATGTATATACCAATGTTCCAGCAGCATCACTTGCAACAGGCAAAAGGTGGAAACAACCCAAGTGTCCATGGACGGATGAACAGATAAACAAAATGTGGCATATGGATACAATGCAATAGTATTCAGCTTTGAAAAAATTCTGACACATGCTATAACATGGATGAAACTTGAAGACATTAAATGAAATAAGTCAGACACAAAAAGATAAATGTTGCATGATTCTACTTATATGAAGCATCTATAATGGGCATACTGTTCATGGAGTTCTTGCTGCAAGAATACTAGAGTGGTTTGCCATTCCCATCTCCAGTGGACTATGTTTGGTCAGAACTCTTCACTATGACCTGTCTGTCTTGGGTGGCTCTGCAAGGCATGGCTCATAACTTCATAGAGTTATGCAAGCCCCTTTGTCACGACAAGGCTGTGATCCAGATCAGTATTCATTCCAACCCCAGAGAAAGGCAGTGCTAAAGAATGTTCAAACTACTGTACAATTGAACTCATTTTACATGTTAGTAAGGTTATGCTCTAAATCCTTCAAACTAGGCTTCAACTGAGGAATTCCAGATGTACAAGGTGGATTTAGAAAAGGCAAAGAAACCAGAGATCAAATTGCCAACATTTGCTGGATCATAGAGAAAGAAAGCAAGGGGATTCCAGAAAAACATCTACTGCTTCATTGACTACACTAAAGCCTTTGACTGTGTGGATCACAAAAAACTGTGGAAAATTCTTAAAGAGATGGGAAGACCTGGCCACTTATCTTCCTCCAGAGAACCTGTTTGCAGGTCAGGACGCAACAGTTAGAACTGGACATGGAACAACAGACTGATTCAAAACTGGGAAAGAAGTAGGTCAAGGCTGTATATTGTCACTCCATGCTTATTTAACATCCATGCAGAGTACATCATGTGAAATGCCAGGCAGGATGAATCACAAGCTGGAATCAAGATTTTTGGGAGAAATACCAACAACCTAAGATATGCAGATGATACAACTCTAATGGCAGAAAGTGAAGAGGAACTAAAGAGCCTCTTGATGAGGGTAAAAGAGGAGAGTGAAAAAGCTGGCTTAAAACTCAGCATTCAAAAACTAAGATAATGGCATCTGGGCCCATCACTTCATGGCAAATAGAAAGGGAAAAAGTGGATGCAGTGACAGATTTTATTTCCTTGGGCTCCAAAATCACTGTGGACTGTGACTGCAGCCATGAAATTAAAAAATGTTTGCTCCTCGTAAGAAAAGCTATGGCAAAACTAGACAGTGTATTAAAAAGCAGAGACATTACTTTGCTGACAAAGGTCCATATAGTCAAAGCTATGGTTTTCTGGTAGTCATGTACAGATGTGAGAGTGGAACCATAAAGACAGCTAAGTGCTGAAAATCGATGTTTTGGAGTTGTGGTGCTGGAGAAGACTCTTGAGAGTCCCTTGGACTGCAAGGAGATCAAACCAGTCAATCCTAAAGGAAATCAACCCTGACTATTCATTGGCAGGACTGATACTGAAGCTCCAATACTTTGGTCACCTGATGTGAAGAGCCAACTCATTGGAAAAGACCCTGATGTTGTAAAAGATAGAAGGCAAAAGGAGAAGGAGGTGGCAGAGAGTGAGATGGTTAGATAGCACCACTGACTCAATGGGCATGAATTTAAGCAAACTTGGGAAGATAGTGAAGGACAGGAATCTGGTGTGCTGAAGTTTGTGGGGTTGTAAAGAGCTGGACACGCCTTAATGACTGAACAAAAATAACAACAGAATAGGCAAGTTCAGAGAGACAGAAAGTAGAATGGTGGTTACCATGGTCTAATGGGAGGAAATAATGTGGAATTTTTTGGTACAGTGTCTGGGATGATAAAAATTTCTAAAAGTGGCTAGTGGTGAGTTTTCACAATCCTGTAAATGTACTTACTGCCACGGAATTTTATATTTAAATAAACTTAAGAGGGATTATTATCAGGAGTAAATGAAATAATGAATGTATGCCGCTACAATAAAAAGTTGGAAAGGAAACAACTCACTTTAAGATATAAGGATATAGAATATTTAATAGTCTCTGCTATTTTGGTTATCTTTATTGGAGATTTTGAAATTTTATAAGAAAGCTCTCCAAAGACTCAAATTCACTTGTTTTGTGATAAATTGTACTCGAAATATTGAGAAAACAAAACCACAGGCCCAGTAAAAATGTCTGTAAGTCAGGTGCAATCTTTTTCTGCAACATCATGAGTAAATTTTAAAGTGATGTAAAAATAAAATTTAAGGCATAAACCAAAAGAAAGATGATTCGCTGTTCAGGCTGGCATTTTCAGGAAGTTAGAGTAAAAGGGAAATAAGAGGAGGGATTTCCTCCTGTCTAAACCAGAGGCTGGAGAAGGCAATGGCACCCCACTCCAGTACTCTTGCCTGGAAAATCCTATGGACGGAGGAGCCTGGTAGGCTGCAGTCCATGGGGTCGCGAAGAGTCGACACGACTGAGCGACTTGACTTTCACTTTTCACTTTCATGAATTGGAGAAGGAAATGGCAACCCACTCCAGTGTTCTTGCCTGGAGAATCCCAGGGACGGGGGAGCCTGGTGGGCTGCCGTCTATGGGGTCGCACAGAGTCGGACACGACTGAAGCAACTTAGCAGCAGCAGCAAACTAGAGGCTAAATGTGGAAAATTAAAGATTGTTTGAGGTGATAAGTGCTTCCCTGGTGGCTCAGGTGGTAAAGCGTCTGTCTACAATGCGAGAGGCCTGGGTTCGATCCCTGGGTCGGGAAAATCCCCTGGAGAAGGAAATGGCAATCCACTCCAGTACTATTGCCTGGAAAATCCCATGGACAGAGGAACCTGGTAGGCTACAGTCCATGGGGTCGCAAAGAGTCGGACATGACTAAGCAACTTCACAGAGGTGATAAGGGCAAATTTAGAAAAATCTACTTTAAAGAATCTACTTTGGCAAGTATAATACGGTGTTACTGGTGAAAGCACAGATTTCAGAGTCAAATTGTCTGAGTTTCAGCCCTGGCTCAATTAGGCATTCTATAAAAAGGGGAAATAATAATGTCTACCCCCAAGATGATTATGAAGATTAAATGAAATAATTTATGAAAACTGCTGAGTACATGCTAAGCTTTACTTACTTTAAGGGGCTCACAAATGACACCCATTCACATCCCTAACCTGCCAACCTCATAGCCAGATTCTGAGGCATTGACTAATAAAGGAATCAGGGAAAATACCACCTTTATTATCAATACAGGCCAAGGTGGTGGATATGGTTTAGGTGGGTGTAATTCCTGATACTAAACCGTAGAATTCAGCAGACTTTTCTGTCACAAGCAGTGCCGGGCAGTCTTTGACTTTTCCATAAAAATCCCTGGTATGTTCTTGTGAAATTTATGGCATTGAAAAGCAGAGCAGAAATTATGCTTTTTGCAGGAAGGCTGAAAGGGACAGGGGAGAAGGGCTAAGCCATGCACACTGATTTCGTCTCTCGGATTACCTGTGTGACAGGTCCTTCCTCCTTTCTCGGGAGGAATGAATCAGGGTGCAGAAAGATGCCAAGAATGCTTGTTACTCTAATTGAACTCCCACCACATAAAAGCACATTAAAATGAAATGTAAGTGCTTTCCCCTAGTAGCAATGTTCATTAAATATTAGCTGCAAAATCTATATATTTTGCTCATAAAAGTTTAAAATTTAAAGAGTTTAAGTTACTGATAAAGTGCTCAAAACATTTAGAACATCAAAACATTTAAAACATCAATATTTTCTCATAGCACATCTTACCAAAATAAGTCTTTGAAATGGAGTGAGTTTCTCCCAGGGAAAATTTATAGAAGTGTATATTTCTTCATTTTCATTAAAAACTTGAGCTAGGTAAAATTTAGAGAAACTGAGATTAACAATAAAATACTTTGGATCACCAAAAGATAATACAATGATTTTTTTTCACTATAAAATTGTGAGGTTTTGTTTAAAACACTGCTAACTTCTTTTAAAGTGAGATTTCTGGCATCTCTAACTATCTTTAATATTGTAAAAGAGGTATATCTTAAAGTAGATTTAACTTTCAACTTGTCTCTGGTGAAATGGCTGAAGAATGAGAACTAGAAGATGATGATGGATGACAGGAGGAAAAGAAATGAGAAGCAAAGGGCAGAGCCAATATTTTATGACCTGATCCTGAATATATATTGTTTATAAATTGATAACTAGAGGCTAGAGATTTCTAGTCATATAACAGAATATAAACTAACAGCTAATAAATATAAACAATAACTCTAGAGGCTAGAGATTTCTGTTCAGAATCTACCTATAACAGACATAAGAAATGATCAAATGGAAATGCAATGATTTTCAAATTTTTGAAAAGTTGAATATTATAAAAATATATTTTAAGACTTTGACCCCTTTTACCTTTGATAGAGAGTCACACTTACCCTTGATACAGTCACCACAGGATCACACTTTTTTGCAAGGTGGGAAAAATTCTAGTTTTCATTTCCATCTATTCCATATACAGCTATCATTTCTACCAATCTTTTATTTCTACATTATTTCCTCAAAGTCTAACTTTAAATACAACTTAAATAAGAGAAATAGCTTTTTAAAATAGATAAGATATATTCTGTTGATCTTAAAAAGGCCACAATACATGAACATCTAGTTAAAAATGGATAAACTTGGGGTTACTTGCAAAGTAAAAGATCTTCACTTAACACAAAGTCAGTAAAGAGTGCCTTTAAATGAAAGATATCGACTCTTATCTTACAGCATAATAAAAAATGAATCCAAGATAGATTAGTGCAAAATGCAACAAAATAAAACAATAATGAACCTGAGAGAAAACTTTAAGGGAAGAAGAAAACCTCTTAATCAGAACTGGAAATGAAAAAATTATAAAAGAAAAGACAGACATAATTAACTATACAAACATTTAAACATTTGTATGTTATAGATATTACAGACAAATCCAATAAGCAATGACAGATTTTGAAAAATATTTGAATGAGCTGTTTAATATTTTTAACAAAACAAAAATTAATACAATGTTATGCTAATTAATTATAAGTAAATAATTTTATTATTGTATAACTGTACTCATTTCACATGCTAGCAAGGTAATGCTCAAAATCCTTCAAGTTAGGCTTCAACACTACATGAACTGAGAACTTCCAGACGTACAAGCTGGATTTAGAAAAGGCAGAGGAACCAGAGATCAAATTGCCAACATCCATTGGATCATAGAAAAAGTGAGGGGATTCCAGAAAAACATCTACTGCTTCATTGACTACACTAAAGCCTTTGACTGTGTGGATCACAAAAAACTGTAGAAAATTCTTCAAGAGATGGGAATACCAGACCACCTTAGCTGCCTCCTGAGAAATCTGTATGCAGGTCAAGAAACAACAGTTAGAACCAGACATGGAACAACTGACTGGTTCAAAATTCAGAATGGAGAACAAGACTGTATAGTGTCACCGTGCTCATTTAACTTTTATGCAGAGTACATCATGTGAAATGATGGGCTGGATGAGTCACAAGTTGGAATCAAGATTGCCAGAAGAAAGATGAACAACCTCAAATATGTACCACTCTAGTGGTAGAAAGTGAAGAGGAACTAAAGAGCCTCTTGACCAGGATGAAAGAGGAGAGTGAAAAAGCTGGCTTAAAACTCAACATTTAAAAAATTAAGATCACGGCATCCAGTCCCATCACTTCATGGCAAATCAAAGGGAAAAAAGTGGAAATAGTGACAGATTTTATTTTCTTGGGCTCCAAAATCACTATGGATAGTGACTATAGCCATGAAATTAAAAGACGCTTGCTCCTTGTAAGAAAAGCTATGACAAACCTAGACAGCGTATTAAAAAGCAGAGACATCACTTTGTCAACAAATGTCTGTATTGTCAAAGCTATGGTTTTTCCAGTAGTCATATACAGGTGTGAGAGCTGGATCATAAAGAAGGCTGGGTGCCAAAGAACTGATGCTTCTGAACTGTGGTGCTGGAGAAGACTCTTGAGAATCCCTTGGACTGCAAGGAGATCAAACCAGTCAATCCTAAAGGAAATCAACCCAGATTGGAAGGACTGATGCTGAAGCTGAAACTCTAATACCTTGGTCACCTGATATGAAGAGCTGACTCATTGCAAAAGATCCTGAAACTGGGAAAGATTGAGGGCAGGAGGAGAAGGAGGCGTCAGAAGATGAGATGGTTGGATGGCATCACTGACTCTGTGGTCATGAGTTTGAGTAAGCTCCCACTCCAGTGTTCTTGCCTGGAAAATCCCAGGGATGGGGGAGCCTTGTGGGCTCCTGTCTATGGGGTCGCACAGAGTCGGACATGACTGTATTGACTTAGCAGCAGCAGCAGCAGCAGCAGCAGCAGCAGCCAGGGTATAGTGAAGGACAGGGAAGCCTGGTGTGCTGCAGTCCACAGGGTGGCAATGATTTGGATACAACTGACCCACCGAACAATAACAACATTATACTAATAGGATTCTTAAATGGACAAAAAATAAGATCAACAATGGAGTAGAAAATGGGCAAAGTACGTAAATAAGCAAGCATCTGAAAAAGTACCTAAACTTGATAGATAACTTAAAGAGTTTAAACTTTTCAGATTGGTAAAAGTTAAAAAGAATCAATACTCTTCTTTGAAAAGGAGCACTCATATATTGCTGGTGGAAATAAAAGTTATTACGGACTTTCAAGGAAGACAACTTGGAAGCGACTATAACTATACTTTTGAACCAACAATTCCATTTCTGGCTATCGCAGAGAAATAAAAGTAAAGGAAATATATCTAAGGCTGATCACGTTTTGCATAACATAATTGTATTTTGTGGCAAAAATCTGGAAGCAAAGCAAAATGGAGAAAAATGTGGAATGAGAATTACATTAAATAACAAGTACTTATTATATAGTTATGTTTCTCCCTTTAGTTTTTTCATAAGATATTGAACTACACTGATAACTTGATAATATATATACACATATGTAATGAAGTTAGATTAAGACACTGAATACTTTACCTATCTCTGGTGATTTTTCACTTTCCTCCATGGAAGCATTTTCTGAAGAGAAAGCTGTGCTCATCAGCAAATATACGGTGTTACTGTTTTTAAAAGCATTCCATTGTGACACATTTGATAACAGGGATTTACATAGAAGAGAAAAAGGCTCTAGTTCATTGCTGATATAAAAACACTGCTTCCACCTGGAATCTGACACCCACTGAAGATGTTGATTTTTACAGGTTTCATATATGCCTAACAAAAAAGGGAAAAGTGATCACATAAGAAGAGATGTATCCTTTACCTTTAGTTACTCATTAGAAAGTATATGCTTAATAAATATTTTTTGTTGAGGAAAAAGCCATCTTATATAAAAATGAATTATATAAAGTGTAATTTTTCAATTATGATAAAACACATAACACCAAATTTACTACCTTAACCATTTTAAGTGTACAATTCCATAGTGTTAAGTATGATTCATGTTGTGGTGAAACAGATCTCCAAAACTTTCTGCAAGTCTGAAGCTCTGTACCCATTTTCCCACCTCCTAGCTCCTGGTAATCCTTTTCTCATTTCCCCACCGCCTAGCTCCTGGTAACTACCCATTCTTTTGTTTCTGTGAATTTGACTTCCTTATGTACTTTATGTAAGTGGAATCATACAGTGTTTGTCTTTTGGTGACTTGCTTATTTTGCTTAGCATAATGTCATCAAGTTTCAGCCATGTTGTACTATGTGATAGGATTTCCGTTTTTTGACTGAATAATACTCCATTTTATGTATATACTACATTTTCTTTATCCAGTCACCAGTGTACACTTGGGTTGCTTCTACCTATTGGATATTGTGAATAGTGCTGCTATGAACACTATATGCAAATATCTCTCTGAGACCCTGCTTTCAATTCTCTTAGATATATAATCAGACATAGGATTAATGGATCATATGATAATTCTATTCTTAGGTCTTTTTTTTGAGGAAACTCTGTACTGTTTTCTGTGCTCCAAATATGCACCATTTAAAAATCCCATCAACAGGTTTCCATTTTCTCTACATCCTTGCCAGAACTTATTATTTTCTTTTTTTTAAAAAGAAATGGATGTGAGATGATATCTTTATGTAGATTTGTTTTGCATTTTCCTATGATTAGTGTTGTTGAGCATAGTTTCATATGTTTGTTGTCCATTTGTATTTAATCTTTGGGCAAATGTTTATTCAAATATTTAAAAATTGGGTTATTTGATTTTTTTGTTGTTGAGTTGTAGGAGTTCTTTATATATTCCATGTAAATATAAACTTATCAGACATAGGGTTTGAAATATTTTCTCCTATTTCTTAGATTGCCTTTTCACTCTGTTGACTGTGTCCTTTGATGAACAAAAGTTTTAAATTTTGATATAAATTTGATATATAATAATTTTGATATATATTAATTTGATATAATTTTGATTTGTCTATTTTTGTTTTTGTTGCCTGTGTTTCAGTGTTAAATCCAAAAAATCACTGCCAAGTCCAATGTTAGAAAGATTTTTCCCCTAAGCTTTCTAGGAATTTTATAGTTTTAGTTCTTATGTCTAGGTCCTAAATCCATTTTCAGTTGATTTTTATATTTGATGTGAGTCCAATTTCATTCATTTGCATATGAATGTTCAGTTTTGCCAACACCATTTTTTTTCCTTCAGTTCAGTTCAGTCGCTCAGTCGTGTCCTACTCTTTGCAGCCCCATGGACTGCAGCATGCCAGGCTTCCCTGTCCATCACCAACTCCCGGAGTTTACCCAAACTCATGTTCATTGAGTCTGTGATGACATCCAACCATCTCATCCTCTGTCATCCCCCTCTCCTGCCCTCAATCTTTCCCAGCATCAGGGCCTTTTCAAATTAGGCAGCTCTTTGCATCAGGTGGCCAAAGTATTGGAGTTTCAGCTTCATCATGAGTCCTTCCAATGAATATTCAGGACTGATCTCCTTTAGGATGGACTGGCTGGATTTCCTTGCAGTCCAAGCGACTCTCAAGAGTCTTCTCTAACACCACAGTTCAAAAGCATCAATTCTTTGGCACTCAGTTTCCTTTATAGTCCAACTTTCACACCCATACATGACTACTAGAAAAACCATAGCCTTGACTAGATGGACTTTTGTTGGCAAAGTAACATCTCTGCTTTTTAATATGCTGTCTAGATTGGTCATAACTTTTCTCACAAGAAGTAAATGTCTTTTACTTTCAAGGCTGCAGTCACCATCTGCAGAGATTTTGGAGCCCCCCAAAATAGTTAGCCACTGTTTGCCATGAAGTGATGGGACCAGATGCCATGATCTTTGTTTTCTGAATGTTGAATTTTAAGCCAACTTTTTCACTCTCCTCTTTCACTCTCATCAAGAGGCTCTTTAGTTCCTCTTCACTTTATGCCGTAAATGTGGTGTCATCTGCATATCTGAAGTTATTGATATTTTCCCCAGCAATCTTGATTCCAGCTTGTGCTTCTTCCAGCCCAGTGTTTCTCATGATGTACTCTGCATATAAGTTAAATAAGCAGGGTGACAATATGCAGCCTTGATGTACTCCTTTCCCTATTTGGAACCAGTTTGTTTTTCCATGTCCAGTTCTGTTGTTTCCTAACCTTCAAACAGATTTCTCAAGAGGCAGGTTGGGTGCTGGGGTCCAACCCTGGTGGATCCAGGGTAATTCGAAGGGGAGACAGAATTGGTGTCCTAGGAAAAAGCTATTTTATTAGAAATATAAAGAGAGATTAGAAAAGAATAGTGTAGTAGGAAAATTAGTGGAGAAAAAGATGCTGAATAACTTGGTTTACATGGAATATCAATAAAACTCCAAGACAAGGAGTTTGCACCATCTACGTAGACCACCAGCGCCCACTTAAATAGCGGAGGGTGCCCCGCCTTGGGCTCCCTCTTGCGTGGGTCTTAGAAGCCAGGGCAAGTAAGTAGACATGGTGAGTATCCATGCTTCAGATGGGAATTCAGCCAGGGGACACGGGGGAATCAGTCTTTCCAGAAACTGATCCGTTTTCTTTATTTTCAGGTTTGCTTATATACTTTTTGTTATACATAGGGATGAATACAGAGTCACACGGGGTCAGCAGGCCTGAATTTTATCAAAATCAGGTGCTTCATATAAAAGTATACAAAGGTCTTAGGGGTTTTACATCATCTTATGGCCATGAGGCCTGCTGACATTTTATGGCCCTTTCTGATAACGGTCAGTCAACCAGAAAACTTATTTTTTCCAGGGGTGATTTTTTATTAAACTAGGCGCCACCCTCCAAAGGCACCAGATAAAGTTGCATTCCCATAGGGTGAGGTTGCAGGGGGTTATAATCAAGAAAGGAATTTACTTAGCCTAAGATTTAACATGATTAATATCAAAGGTTAATACTTATTTCTTCCATATGCTAGTTATATTCATTATAAGGGCAGGGAATATGGAGATTTAGCAGCAAATATTGGCTTAACAAATGAAAAACTCTTCACCAATATAATTTCTAATCAACCCACTATACTATACTAATAATTTTCTAACTTCTCAAAAGAATCTGTATTTAGAAAGTTTAAAGCATCTTGTGCCTCTCATGGTTGGGAGGCTGTAAACAATCACATGTGGCCGGATGAATCTGCTCAGGCAGGCTAGAGAACCTTCAGAGGAGTTTGTAAGTTGAAACACTCTTGTCACGCCCAGAAATTTTTATTGACTGGAGCTGTAAGTTAACTCCTTCTCTGAGAGAGGTGGTGGGGGACAGCCCCCCATAAAGTCAGAGGTGTAGGTGAGAGCATGAAACAGTAAAGTAGGCAGACTCTGGTTTTGAGGGTAGATGCTCGGGAACAGGAGGTTTCCTGAGGCTCGATCCCATCTTTGCGTTATGCCGAGCCTCCTTCCTCATGACCTTTATGACGGGTGGCGTGCCTCACGCTGGCTCCCGGCATCTCCCCCTTTTTTATTTCTTAAAACAGCCAGATGCACCTCAGTCACGAGCTTCTGAATGCTCTGCCGAAGAATCCTGACAATACAAGGAAGAATGATTATAAGAAGTAAAATTAGAGCACCAACAGCAGCATAACTGAAGATATTAGACAGAATGTTTTTTCCAGAAATAAAGTTAAAGAAGGTGTGGAAAAAGTCATTAGCTGCTCCAGCAGCGATAAAATCCAGTTGAGAGTGTTCCAAGGTCTGTATCTGATTGTGAAGTTTTCCTAAGTCCAGGCCAATATCAGAGCTGTTTCAAACACCGAAATATGATTTTTAATTTTTTCCCACTCGTAATCTGTCTCGTTTACTTTCAAAGATGTCACGCATATCCACCGGTAATGGGCGTGGCATGACAGAGCCATTTTTGCTTTTAGAGCTTGTAGTTCAGTCCCAGTATGCATTATTGCTTCTTCCAAGGCATCCACCCTCATCTCTAATTTTCTATCTATAGCTTCCTGTGTTGCCAGAGTTAAAGAAACATTTTTAGACATAGTGTCAACATATTGGGCAGTATGCACTTGTTGAGTCAACGATATTGCTGCCACAGTAACAGAAGTGATTGCGGCTATTAAAGCTGATATTCCTAGAATAAGTAAGCCTACAAATCATCATGCTAGCATCAAATCCTGTAGTTCTTGCAATACAGCAAGACCATAATTATCATACCAATAAGTAGTTACAGTTACAGGCACCATAATATAGGGTGGACGTTTTAACACCACAAAAGAACAAACATTATATTGAAGAGTTAAGCAAGATGAAAGCATACATTTTTCACAAGACACTACATTAAGTCCACCTGTATAATTCATTTGTATAATAAGTTTTCCAGAATCATTAGTGAAAAGAAAAACATAAGGAGAGGATAAACAAGCCCAAACAGAATAAGTAGAATTATTTTCTGGTCAGAGTTCACGCTGCAGCAGCTGTCAGTCCTGCCAGGATCTCGATGTTTATCTTGCCTTTCCTGCCGGTGGGCATGGCAGCCAACCCAGCGCAGACTCTGGTGGGGCTACCGGCTGCGAGGGCAGCGCACTGGGCCCCGGCAGCCAGGCTGGCCCCGCCCACGGCTCCCCGCGCGCGGCTGTTCCTTGTGGTGGCGGCAGCGGCAGGGGCAGAGGAGTGCCCTTCGAAGTAATGGCAAATCAGTCTGTCTGGGATCCAAATCAGAGCATCTGTGTCCTGTGGAAAAATACAAGCACATCCTCGACTGCTAGTTAATAATGGGTCAGGACCTTTCCATTGTCCGGAGAGGAGGTCCTTCCACTTTACCAATGGCTTTGCATTTTGTTGTTCCAGATGAATCAGCATTTAGGTTATTTATTACAAAGAGAGCATGTTGCAAGATCTGATGGGGAGAACTATACTTACACTCCTCTTTTTTTAGTTTTTGAATTAGCAAAGCATGTGAGGGTAAATGATGCCAAATTTGACCACAATAATTTCCTATAGCAATCTGCCAATTTTCATCAAACATTAGAAGAGCATCAAGTTGTTCCTTATTATATGGAATTACAATCTCTGCTGGCTCTTTACCGAACAATTTAATGCTCCACTTTTTCCCTTTTAATATCAACATTGCTATTAAGCCTGGATAAGAAGCTACCACTTTTTTAGCTTGGGCGGGAAGTCATTTTAGGGGACCGTTTTGCCACAGAACTCCCGTAGGTGCTGTTGGAGTAGTTAGGCAAAGGAACTGCCAAGTTACTGTTAAATCAATTTTTTTTTATAGCCATCAGATAAAGCTGATTTTACTTTGCCTAGGGCTTCCCAAGCCTCAGCAGTTAATTGTCTTTTAGAAGTTGGATCGGGATCCCCGTGCAAAATGTTAAAAAGGGGCTTCAATTTGGCAGTGGTTAATTTTAAATAAGGTCTAATGCAATTAATATCACCTACAAGTTTTTGATAATCATTTAAAGTAAGGAGACGGTCTTTTCTCAATTGCAGCGGGGCATGAGTCACAGTTTCTGAATTGATAACCCTTCCTAAGTAAGTTATGGGTGGGTTGATTTGAATTTTCTCTGGGGCAATTTTTAAACCTCTAGCTGACAATGCCTGGGTCAAGTCTTGGAGTACAGTTTGTAAATGAGCTCTATCAGGATGAGCTATTAAAATATCATCCATGTAGTGGATCATATATGCTTATTCATAGTTAGTCCTGATATCTTCTAGAGCGGCATTGACAAATTTCAGGCATAGGGTGGGGCTATTTTTCATTCCCTGAGGTAATACTTTTCACTGAAACCTTAACTAAGGCTGTTTAAGATTTTTTGCTGGCAGACTAAAAGCAAATCGCTTTTTATCCTCAGGATTTAAAGGAATGGTGAAAAAGCTGTCTTGTAAATCAATTACGATTATATTATATCCCTCTGAAACGGCTACTGGAGAAGGGAGCCCAGGTTGTAAAGCTCCCATGTCCTCCATGGTGGCATTGATTGCTCTTAAATCTTGTAAAAGTCTCCATTTACCAGATTTTTTCTTAATGACAAAAATAGGAGTGTTCCAGGGGCTATTGGAGGGCTCAGTTCAGTTCAGTTCAGTTGCCCAGTCGTGTCCGACTCTTTGCGACCCCATGAATCGCAGCACGCCAGGCCTCCCTGTCCATCACAAACTCCCAGAGTTCACTCAGACTCACGTCCATCGAGTCCGTGATGCCATCCAGCCATCTCATCCTCGGTCGTCCCCTTCTCCTCCTGCCCTCAATCCCTCCCACCATCAGAGTCTTTTCCAATGAGTCAACTCTTCGCATGAGGTGGCCAAAGTACTGGAGCTTCAGCTTTAGCATCATTCCTTCCAAAGAAATCCCAGGGCTGATCTTCAGAATGGACTGGTTGGATCTTCTTGCAGTCCAAGGGACTCTCAAGAGTCTTTTCCAACACCACAGTGCAAAAGCATCAATTCTTTGGCGCTCAGCCTTCTTCACAGTCCAACTCTCACATCCATACATGACCACAGGAAAAACCATAGCCTTGACTAGACGGACCTTAGTTGGCAAAGTAATGTCTCTGCTTTTGAATATACTATCTAGGTTGGTCATAACTTTTCTTCCAAGGAGTAAGTGTCTTTTAATTTCATGGCTGCAGTCACCATCTTCAGTGATTTTGGAGCCCCCCAAAATAAAGTCTGACACTGTTTCCACTGTTTCCCCATCTAGTTCCCATGAAGTGATGGGACCAGATGCCATGATCTTCGTTTTCCGAATGTTGAGCTTTAGGCCAACTTTTTCACTCTCCAGTTTCACTTTCATCAAGAGGCTTTTTAGTTCCTCTTCACTTTCTGCCACAAGGGTGGTGTCATCTGCATATCTGAGGTGATTGATATTTCTCCCAGCAATCTTGATTCCAGCTTGTGTTTCTTCCAGTCCAGTGTTTCTCATGATGTACTCTGCATATAAGTTAAATAAGCAGGGTGACAATATACAGCCTTGACGTACTCCTTTTCCTATTTGGAACCAGTCTGTTGTTCCATGTCCAGTTCTAACTGTTGCTTCCTGACCTGCATACAGATTTCTCAAGAGGCAGGTCAGATGGTCTGATATTCCCATCGCTTTCAGAGTTTTCCACAGTTTGTTGTGATCCACACAGTCAAAGGCTTTGGCATAGCCAATAAAGCAGAAATAGATGTTTTTCTGGAACTCTCTTGCTTTTTCCATGATCCAGTGGATGTTGGCAATTTGATCTCTGGTTCCTCTGCTTTTTCTAAAACCTACTTGAACATCTGGAAGTTCATGGTTCACATATTGCTGAAGCCTGGCTTGGGGAATTTTGAACATTACTGGCTTGTGAGATGAGTGCAATTGTGCGGTAGTTTGAGCATTTTTTGGCATTGCCTTTCTTTGGGATTGTAATGAAAACTGACCTTTTCTAGTCCTGTGGCCACTGCTGAGTTTTCCAAATTTGCTGGCATATTGAGTACAGCACTTTCACAGCATCATCTTTCAGGATTTGAAACAGCTCAACTGGAATTCCATCACCTCCACTAGCTTTGTTCGTAGTGATGCTTCCTAAGGCCCACGTGACTTCACATTCCAGGATGTCTGGTTCTAGGTGAGTGATCACATCATCATGATTATCTGGGTCGTAAAGATCTTTTTTGTATAGTTCTGCGTATTTTTGCCACCTCTTCTTAATATCTTCTGCTTCTGTTAGGTCCATACCATTTCTGTCTTTTATTGAATCTATCTTTGCATGAAATGTTTCCCTTGGTATCTCTAATCTTCTTGAAGAGATCTAGTCTTTCCAATTCTATTATTTTCCTCTTTTTTTCTTACAAATTTAAACTTTTTATTTTGTATTAAGATATAGCTGATTAACAGTCCAATACTAATTGTTGAAAAGATTGCTCTTTTTCTATTGAGTAGTCTTCATAACTTTGTTGAAGATCATTTGATCCTATGCACAAAGGTTAATTTCTATGCTCTCCATTTTTTTATTTTGGTCTATTTGTCTATCTTTATACCAGTAATAGAATGTTTTGATTACTGTAGCTTTATAATATAGTTTGAAATCAGGAAATGTGATGCCTCCAACTTTCTTCTTTTTCAAAATTGTTTTGGCTATTTAGAATCACTTGAAATTTCATATGAAATTTGGGAAGAAATTTTATGTTTCCTTAAAAAATGGCATTGAGATTTTGATAGAGATTGCATGAAATCTGTAGATTGATTTTGGTTAGTATGGCCTTCTTAACAATACTAAGTCTCCCAATCCATGACCATGTGATGTCTTTCCATTTGTTTGTGTCTTCTTTAACTTCTTTCAGCAATGTTTTGTACAAGTCTTTCACCTCCTTGGTTAAGTTTATTCCTAAGTATTTTATTCCTTTTAATGTTTGTTTTTCTTTTTGCTATGGACCATTTTTAGTCTTTATTGAATTTGTTACAACATTGCTGCTGTTTTTTGTTTGGTTTTTTGGTCGTGAGACATTCGGGATCTTAGTTCACAGACATACTCAGAAATAATGTTTTATCAGGGACATGCCTGGTGGTCCTGTGGTTAAGAATTCATCTGCCAATGCAGGGCACATGGGTTTGACCCCTGGTCTGGGACGTTTCCACATGCCAAGGGGCAACTAAGCCTGTGTATCACAATACAACTACTGAGCTCACGCTCTAGAACCTGTGAGCTGTAACTGCTGATCCTGCGTGTCACAATTACTGAAGCCCATATACCCTAGAGCCCATGCTCTGCAATAAAAGAAGCCACTGCAATGAGAAGTCTGAGCATTGCAATGAAGAGTAGCCCCCACTTGCTGCAACTAGAGAAAGCTCGCACACAGCAATGAAGACCCAGCACAGCCAAAAATAAATAAATAAATACATTTTTAAAAAAGAAAGAATGTTTCATCAGCTATCAGAGTATTTCTTAGCCCAGCCAAACTGACACACAAAATTAACTATGGGGGTTACCAGTACAAATACATAAAGCATCTTAAAAGTTATAGCATTGTATTTTCAACTGAGAAAAACAATTTCAATTGCATGCAAAAACTTTCTTAATAGCTACCCCAACATTTTATTTTACTGATATCACAAGCCACATCTTTATATATTATATACCTGTTAACATAGATTTATAGGGCTCTTTTATGTTTTATTTATTTGTCTGTTTGGCTGTGTTGGCTCTTAGTTGTGGCACGTGGGATCTTTGTTGCATCATGTGGGATCTTTTGTTGCAGCACATGCTCTCTAGTTGTGACACACAGTCTCAGGAGCTTCGTGGCATGTGGGATCTTAGTTCCTAGACCAGGGATTGAACCTGTGACTCTTGCATTGCAAGGCAGACTCTGAACCACTGGACCACTAGGGAAATCCCAGATTTATAGTTTTCGAAATGCTTTTTGTCATTTAAATTCTATGAGTCCAAATTACAATAGTACAGGTTTCTATATTTTAAAATTTATTTACCTTTACTATAGAATCAACTATTTTTATATGGATTTATGTTGGTCTCTATTATCCTTTTGTTTATACTTGAAGGACTTCCTTTAGCATTTATACTGAGCAGGTATTTCTCTCAACTCCTGTTTTTTTCTGTGAAAGTCTTAACTTTTCCTTTCTTTTTGAAGGAGACTTGCCTGGTGTCAGTCAAGCCACAGAATGGCTACACATAGTCCTGGGGTCCTGTGTGTAGGAGATAAGTCCCTTAGCTGAATAGAGAACCATATGGACAGCTAGAAAGGCTTGAGAAGGCTGGATTCCACTTGCGAAGAGTATGTGGATGCTGGCTTGCCCCCAGACCTCACCTACCTGAACCAAGTGAATATCCAGATCTGCTCATTCCATGCCAGAGCACGACACTGAATTCAAGCCTGCCAGCAGCTATGGAGAGACTCTACCTAGGAATGCAGAGGTGACTTGGGGGCCTGGGGCATAGCTTAGTTGAGCAGCAGTGGCCATTGTTGGTACTTACTCAAGTGGCAGCCCAGACTGCGGATGGCAGCACAGCTGCTAGGTTTCTGTGACCACCTCACTGTGCACTCCAGTCCAAGCCAAATGAGTATCCTTGGCTTCAGCCCCACTCACTCCATGACATAGCACATCACTAGACCTGGGCTGGTCATGACCAGGGAAAAGAAGCAACTGTGGGCTGTGTCTGAGGGGAGCTGAAGACACCCACAAGACTTCTGTAAGCACATGAGCATCCGTGGCTTCAGCACCCCCATTCTTTGGGGTAAGGGTCCCAGTGGGGGAAGGAGGAAAAACATACATGCAAAGGGAACAGAACCAGCTGGAATTCAACCCTCAGGGCTTCTGCTCTAGCACCTCGGGAGCAGAGTCCCAAGGTGATGGACACTGAATAGATGGGAAGTCTCCCTCACACTCTGTGCAGGCTTTAGCTCCTTTATCTCCAGATACACTTCCTTCCAAGGTGATAACCGCCAACACACCATGAGGAAAAATGTGACCGGAATCCACATCAAATCCAGCCCTCCACCAAAGGTATGGGGCACACACAGTCTGCAGAGGGACATTCCCACATATGAACACTCCTTTGAGACCACAATAGGTAATAGTACATTTTACAATAACTTTCTCTGCTTCTTTATAACAGTCTCACCTAAATTTAGAGAAGCAGAGAAAGTTAAGTAAAATGAAAAGCAGAGGAACTACTTTCAACTGAAGGAGCAAGAAAGGATTGTAAATTGGTACACATACTATGGAAAAAGTTATGAAGTTCCTCAAAAAGTTAAAAAGGAAATTATCACATGATCTAGCAATTTTGCTTTTGGGTATTTGCCCAAAGAAAACAAAAACATTAACTTGAAAAGATGTGTGCCCTCCAATGTTCACTGCAGCTTGATTTACAATAACTAAGATATGAAAGCGTCCCAAGTTCCATTGATAGACAAATGAATAAAGAAGATGTGATATACACATACAATAGAATGTTACTCAGACATAAAATTTTGTAACAACATGGATGGACCTAGAGGGTATTATGCTAAGTAAAATAAGTCAGACAGAGAAGAGAAATACTGCATGAGGAATCTAAATCTAGATTGTTTGTGAAATCTAAGAAACAAACAAAGCAAAACAAAAGCAAATTCATAGATATTGAGAACAAATGGGTCGCTGCCAGAAGGTGGTGTGGGTGGACAAAATAGATGAAGGGGTTTAAGAAGTACAAACCTTCAGTTATACAATAAATAATCATGAGGGTGTAATATAGAGCATAAAGAATATGGCTATTATATTTAAATAACTTTGTATGGAGACAGATGGTTACTAGACTTGTTGTGATTATGATCAAATCACAATGTATGCAAATGTCAAAATATTATGTGGTACACCTGAAACTAAGGTAACACTGTATGTCAACTATATTTCAAAAAATGAACATATGCAAATATCAATAGATATAAAGAATATATATGTGGAAGAAAAAAGTGAAAAGATAAAACATAGTAATATTAATAGTAGTTGTCTCTCTGGATGGTAGAATTTATTTACTTCTTTTCTGTATGTGTAGGTTATAATGGCTTTTATAATCAATACACATTGCTTACATAATTAAAAAGCTATTAAATATCTTTGTTTTTTCTTGAGAGCTAAAAATAGTTTAACTAATTAATTAAAATATAATTTGTGTTCAACATTATATAAGTTTCAGGTATACAACATGGTGATGTGATGTTGTTATTTCTTAAAGTATACTGAGAGTGTTTTAATGACTGCAACTACAGCAGACGCCTCTTAGATTGGCTGCTGCTGCTGAATTTTTGGCCACCTGTTTTGCTGCATGATCTTGTCTCTTGGTCTTAGGAGAGTAGTTGAGGAATAAACTTCTGAATGAGGTTATGACACTCAGATTCACCCTCTTGTAAATATGGTGCCTAGAATTGTGAGGTGCAGAGTCTGAGAACTATTAGAAGTTGAGTTATGTTAACAGTAGTCTGTATTTTCATATTGATGCTTGGCTGTTCACATTTTCCTTGAATTTTTCTGAGATACCCTGTTCTATACATTTTTAATTTTTAAAGCCATTGAATTATTGTTGTCTATATTTTTCGAGCAAAATAATCTTAATAAATTCAAAAGAGCATTCATTGATTCAAGAGTCATTTACCAAACATGTACTGGGTGCCAGCTTTTGGTACTACAAAAGCAAAGATAAAAAAAACTATCCAAATGTCTGGATAGCAACTGTTTTCATATTTTCATTCTGAATTCTAGTTTCTGCTAACAGTCTCAAAACAATTGATAAATCACCACTTTTTCCTCTTCAGGGAGAATGTCAGATTTCCTTTAAATTTAATGTGTTGCAACTTAGAGAGATGGGAATACTAGACCATCTTACTTGTTTCCTGAGAAACCTATATGCTGGTCAAGAAGCAACAGTCTGAACTCTATGTGAAACAACTGACTGGTTCAGGACTGAGAAATGAGTATAACAAGGCTGTTTATTGTCACCCTGTTTATATGCAGAGCACATCATGAGAAATCCTGGGCTGGATGAATTATAAGCTGGAATCAAGATTGCCATGAGAAGAATTAACAACCACAGATATGCAGATGATATCACTCAAATGGCAGAAAGCAAAGAGGAACTAAAGAACCTCTTGATGAGGGTAAAGGAGGAGAATGAAAAAGCTGGCTAAATACTAAATGTTAAAAACATTGAAATCAGGGCATCACTTCATGGCAAATAGAAGGGGAAAATGTGGAAGCAGTGACAGATTTCCTCTTGGGCTCTAAAATCACTGTGGATGGTGACTACAGCCATGAAATTAGAAGACAATTCCTTCTTGGCAGAAAAGCTATGAGAAACTTAGCGAGTTAAAAAGCAAAGACATCAGTTTGCTGACAAAGGTCTGTATAGTCAAGGCTATGGTCTTTCCAGTAGTCATGTATGGTTGTGAGAGCTGGACCATAAAGAAGGCAGAGCACTGAAGAAATGACACTTTCAAACTGTGGTGCTGGAGAAGATTCTTGGGAGTCCCTTGGACAGCAAGCAGATGAAACCAGCCAATATTAAAGAAATCAACCCTGAATACTCACTGGTAGGACTGATGCTGAAGCTGAATCTTTGGCCAATACTTTGGCCACCTGATGTGAACTCATTGGAAGAAGACCCTGATGCTGGGAAAGATTGAAGGCAGAAGGAGAAGAGGGCATCAGAGGATGAGATGGCTGGACATGCAACGGACATGAACTTGGGCAAACTCCAGGAGATGGGACAAGGAGGTCTGGCATGCTGCAGTCATGAGGTCATGAAGAGTCAGACACAACTAGCAACTAAACAACAACTTAAAATTACAGCACAGCACAATAACATGAATGTGTTAAAGCTACCGAACCATACACTTAAAAATGGCTAGGATGGCAAATTCTATGTTATGTATATTATTACCATAATTTAAAAAATAAACATATTAAAAATATACAACACTGGAGCATCTGCAAAGATCCAATACTTAAGTATTTTGCCTAATCTTTTGGATAAGCATGATCTTTGTGGTTCAAATTTTCAGAGAATTTTCATAAGAAACTGAGGGCAACTATAGTTAGGAGGGTGAAATTCACCTTCTGATGGTAATTAATGAAAGGATGTGTGTGTATGTCCCTATTGACAAGCATTAGGTATTCTGCTTTACAGATTAGAATTATAATAACCTAGCAATTGTCACTTATTTGTTCATTCAAAAATTATTGAGTATCAGTTATAGGCTTCCCTGGTGACTCAGATGGTAAAGAATAACTTTTAAAGCAGGAGACCCAGGTTTGATCCCTGGGTCAGGAAGATACCCTGGAGAAGGGAATGCCTACCCACTCCACTATTCTTGTCCGGGAAATCCCAGGGACAGAGGAGCCTAGCGGGCTACAGTCCACATGTCGCAGAGTTAGACATGACTAAGCAACTAACACTTTCACTTTCACCTAATATGCTCAACAGTGTAGAGGATACAGTGATGAATTAGATATTGTACTTGACTTCAAATTGCTTTTAGTTTAATCAGTGTAGAAGCACTGACTTGGAGCACCTTCGAGATCTTTTACTACTTTTCAGGAAATGTGTTTAATGGGTTTTTAGTACGTCTAGAGCAATTATTTTTACTTACTGTTGAGTTTAGGCTGGGGCATTACACCTTTAATATTTACTAGCGTGCTAGAATTTAAGAAGATGTTCCATTCTTCCTTTGGTAGGGATCCAATGTCATCCTGCATTAAATTTCCATTAGCATTATTTTGCATGATTGTAGTGCAAAGCCCAAAGGAGAAGCAAAGTTTATGTCGATTAAACAGAGCTAAAGAGACCACCTATAAAGAAAGCATAACTGTTAGGCTAATCTAGCTGGGTCAAATAAATGTGCAAAATTCACCTTTGAGAATGTCTCACCTTAAAAATGTTTCTTGTCAATGTATCTATTGAGTTTTTAAGATGTCTATCTAAGGTTCTTTTTTCACTTCCCAATTTAGGCTCTTTTGAGAGATTTGGGATTTCATGACCTTTTTGCAGAAACATTGTCTCTCTTTTCAGACTGTGTTCTTCCTGTTCTTTGCTTTTGGAAACTACTGATGAAACAAAAATTTGACGAAACCAGTCTAGGGAGAACTGGTACATGTAATCAATCTGTGCAAGATTAGACACTAGAAAGTAGAGCAGGGCACCCCGCGTAGCAATGGGGAGATACACTTTACGTGTTTCTTCAATTTTACTTTCTGCTTTTCTCGTTGCTTTGATTCGCTTTGAAATTTCATTTGAAGTCATCTTGGATTTTCTTAAGATGTCTACAATTTCCTCATCATCTAATACAAATCCTAAAGACAAAAAATGAGTTTAAATAAAAATCATTGGAATATTAAATAATTATTTCCTCATTCTCTACTCTTTAAGAGTTTTACTATTGGTCTTTCGTAGGTTTTACTTTGGACATGGACCTGTCTTAAATGAAGATAGGCCATGTTTCTAAAAAATTTGATTAATAGTACATATGCCTCCCCCTTCCCATCCTCTAGTCTCTTCTTTATACTACTTTAATGTTTGAGGATTTTATTTTTATTATAGGCACATAATAAATAGCCCTTTCATCATAAGGAATGTATCTCCACTTGATCTTCTATACACACAGAAAATGAAAATAAAATTTTCAGAAAATAACAACAGCATCATTATTTTACGTGATGTACTCTGGTATTTTCCATTGTGTTCTATTTTATTAAACAAAGTTGATAATGATCAATAAAAGTGATTTTTCATTCCACTAATGGGTTGCTACTCACCTTTAAAAAAACACTGCTTTAGAAACACACATAACAGTTCTATCCCTTTCAAATGTATAAGACAACTTTCATATTCCCATTTTAAACTCTACTGTTTTATAGTAGAGCTATTCCCATTTTTCAAGTGCTTTTTTTTTTCTTGGCCAAGATACATGACTCGCAAGATTTTATTTCCCCAACCAGAGGTTGAACCCATGCCCTAGGCAGTGAAAGAATGAAGTCCTAACCAATGGACCACCAGGGAATTCCTTCAAGTGTTTTTTTTTTAATTAAAAAAAATTTTTTTTTACTTTATATTGGAATATAGTTGATTAACAATGTTAGTTTCAGGTGTACAACTAAGAAAGGTGTACATATACAGGTACCTATTCTTTTTCAAATTCTTTTCCCACTTAGGTTATTAAAGAATATTTAGCAGAGTTCTCTGGGCTATGCAGTAGGTCTTTGTTGGTTATCTATTTTACAATTTTTTTAAAGTAGATAAATTAAGATTTTTAGTGGGAGTTTCAATATCAAACTCTCAAAAATTAATAGAATGACTATACAAAGAAGTAGAAGAATATAGTAGACCTGAAAAGCACTGTGAATCAATTCCACACAGTTAAGATTTATATTATTTTTACACAACAGTAGGATACAAATTCTATTCAAGTTCCCATAGACTGTAAACTAGGAGCCATAAAAACTAAGAACATAAAACAAGGTGTAAAAAAATTCATGGTCTAAAGGTATTGAGATCATACAGTCTGATCTTTTATCACTGTGGAATTATGTTAGAAATCAATATCAAAAGATATTTGCAAATAACCCCCATATTTTCGAGTGTAATGTGACATTTTGCAAGAGAGATCTTTGACTTAGCCATCGAAGGCCTCAATAAAGTCAGATTGAAAAAAAACACAGAGGGTGATTGCAGCAAAGAAAGCATTTAAATGAGAAATTAGTGTTAAAAGGAGAAATATTTTTGGTGATACAATTTCTAGACCCCTTGATGCTCACCTCTGGACACAATTTGAGAAAAGCCCTCTTGAAATGTGGCATCCAGAACTAAACATAGCTTGACATGCCGTTGAAAGGAATCATGGGATTATTACATTTGAAGATCTGGAAACCATATTCTTATTGATGCAGGTGAAGCAGTCTAAGTTACATCTGGATCTAAACTATGGGCTGCTTCTTATAGTCACTACCCTTGATTCACCTCTCCCAACAGGGGGTGAGGAGTCACACCAAATATAAAATATTTACAAAAAGATGGTAAGGATAATCTATTTTTACTAAAACTTGGAAAGGAGGAAAACAATATGTTCAAAATCAAGGGGTCTTTTATTGAGCTTTTTCCAAGAACAATTTTCATTAAGTGTACTATCTGTAAAAAGTTGTAGCCTTTAAAAAATATCTCAGACTCTAAAAAGAGAAACAATTGATAGGGAATAAATGCTAAAGGCATAATAACAGAATATAGTGCACTAAAAAAAGGAGTACGTCAAGGCTGTATATTGTCACCCTGCTTATTTAACTTATATGCAGAGTACAACATGAGAAACGCTGGACTGGAAGAAACACAAGCTGGAATCAAGATTGCCAGGAGAAATATCAATAACCTCAGATATGCAGATGATACCACCCTTATGGCAGAAAGTGAAGAGGAACTACAGAGCCTCTTGATGAAAGTGAAAGAGGAGAGTGAAAAAGTTGGCTTAAAGCTCAACATTCAGAAAACGAAGATCATGGCATTCGGTCCCATCACTTCATGGGAAATAGATGGGGAAAGAGTGGAAACAGTGTCAGACTTTATTTTTGGGGGCTCCAAAAGCACTGCAGATGGTGACTGCAGCCATGAAATTAAAAGACGCTTAGTCCTTAGAAGAAAAGTTATGACCAACCTAGATAGCATATTCAAAAGCAGAGACATTACTTTGCCGACTAAAGTCCGTCTAGTCAAGGCTATGGTTTTCCCAGTGGTCATGTATGGATGTGAGAGTTGGACTGTGAAGAAGGCTGAGTGCCGAAGAATTGATGCTTTTGAACTGTGGTGTTGGAGAAGACTCTTGAGAGTCCCTTGGACTGCAAGGAGATCCAACCAGTCCATTCTGAAGGAGATCAACCCTGGGATTTCTTTGGAAGGAATGATGCTGAAGCTGAAACTCCAGTACTTTGGCCACCTCATGCGAAGAGTTGACTCATTGGAAAAGACTCTGATGCTGGGAGGGATTGGGGGCAGGAGGAGTAGGGGACGACCGAGGATGAGATGGCTGGATGGTATCACTGACTCAATGGACGTGAGTCTGAGTGAACTCCGGGAGATGGTGATGGACAGGGAGGCCTGGCGTGCTGCGATTCATGGGGTCGCAAAGAGTCAGACACGACTGAGAGACTGAACTGAACTGAATGTGTGTTATCATAAAGAAGTTTTCCTCTGTCTTGTTAAAACTATTGTTTATCCAATTTAGGAAAAGATTATAGCAAAATATGACATTTGTCAGAAAATAAGAGAGGCTGTGTTCCTGAATCTCATTAGATCAATTGTGTCGCTTTCTATGTATTTTATATAATACCTAGATGTTTTGGTTTTGTTCCCCAAGAAGTTAACAACTATGATTCTAATCTTGCATGAGAAACAGATATGGAAACCTTGTCTATGTAACTAGTCTTGTGATTAATAGAACAGCTTAGTCATGGGTTACTAAGAAACAGCTTTTACATGTAATTAGAAAAGGAACAAAATCAGATCTTTCCATATATAAACATGTATTTAAAGTTTCATAGTAAGTTTCATAGTTTCATATACTTTATTTTGTGATTTATAATATGAAATATATCTTTGGTCTTCATTCCCATTATTGGCACAGAGCTTCTAAAATCTTTGGAATTTCCTATGGAACCACCGAGGTGGCGCTAGTGATAAAGAACCCGCCTGCTAATTAACGCAGGAGATGTAAGAGACATGAGTTCGATCCCTGGGTCAGGAAGAACTCCTGGAGGTGAGCATGGTAACCCACTCCAGTATTCTTGCCTGGAGAATCCCATGGACAGAGGAGCCTGGCAGGCTATGGTCCCTAGGGTCGCACAGAGTCAGATAGGACTGAAGTGACTTAGCACGCACATACTTGGTAACAATTCAGAATAGTCCTTTCAACTTTTAGTCTGTCCTTTACAAAGGTATGCAAGGGTCTACTAATATCACTAAAGATCTTAACTTACCTTGTGCATTCTCTAGTAAATTTAATGTTTTTTGCTCCAGTTCTTCAAGAGTCTTAGCATCAAGGGAAATACTCTCTAAGAGCTGGAAACGTTGATTTTCTAAATGAGGAACTTCATGACTTAATACAATAGATAAGAGTTGATCTTGAAAACCTTGGAATGTTACTGTGAAGTTTATCATAGTAACAAAGCTATAAATGAATGGAGGAAAATAGGGGTTGTCTATTTCTGTAGAAACATATAACCTAAAACGTGAGAAAGGCACCAGTTATTATTCAAAGGATATGCAGAAGAAAAAAATGAAACAAATTTATTCAATAACAAAAAATACTTCTTCTGGAATTAAACAAGATTTTTAGTTTTATTCAGCCTTATGCACAAAGTAGGCTCTCAGTTTATACTAAGTACTATCTAGAGCTTTAAAAATACAACCATAAATTATGTACATATTTGGTCTAAGCATAAGGAAGAGGAAAAAAAATGCTACATAATGGGAGTTTTGATTTGCTACTAGATCATTGTAAAGACTATGGTTTTCACCCTGAGTGAGCAAGAAGCCAATGGAGGAATTTGAGAAGAGGAGAGACGTGATGTTTTATAAGAGGACCACTCTAGCTGCTGTCTTGAGAGGGCCTGTGCAGAAGGAAGACAGAGGACAAGAAGGAAGATAGGAGACTGGTTAAAATGTGAGAGATAGTGATGGTGGCTTGGAGCTATGTGGAACCAGTGGAAGCATTCAAGAGTGCTCAGATTCTGGATCATGTTTAGTTTTCATAGCAACCCAGTATTTTGGGCTGCACCAGACTTCCCTGGTGGCCGGGTGGTAGACAATCGCTGGCTAATGCAGGAGACACAGGTTTGATCCCCGGGTTGGGAAGATCTCATGGAAAAGAAAATGACAACTCACTCTAGTATTTTTGCCTGGGAAAACCCGCGGACAGAGGAACATGGCAAGTTACAGTCCATAGGGTTGCAAAAGAGTCAGATATTATTTAGCAATGAAACAACAACATTTTACAAAGGGTGAAATTGAAGCTTACAGAGGTTAAATAAGTTGCCAATATCACATGGCTAACAAGTGACAGAGAGGGAATCTGTCGTCATCTGCCCTCTAAAATAGTCCCTCCACCACCTCTTCAAACATGCAATTCAAACATGGGGACGAGGCTATCAGTTCAGGGTGATGTTACTTCAGTAGTATTTCTAAGCTGTTGTTTAATCAATCAGGCTGTATTCAGTGAGAAAGACTGTGTTAACACAGTGCTTTCCAAAGTGCATTCTGTAGAACACTTTTTTCTGAAGAGGATTTGTTCAGCAAATAAAGAGATTTTAAGTCCTTATAGGAAAGAATATTGTTTAACTTTGTTTAACCCAGCTATTTAAAAAAATGCAGAATTTCTTTTTCGAGTGACTCCCCCCCACAACTCCCACCCCAACTAAATCCCGGGAAATGATGCTTTGAGAAACATACTTTGGAAAATGTTTTCACTAACAGAAGGAAGGAGGCTAAAAAGGGAGAATTCTAGGGAGTGAGAATTCGTTGAGGAGTGAGAATTTGGTAGCTCTGCCCAAGTTAGAGGATTCACTGACCAACAAGTTTAAGAGTCAGGACAACTTGGTAAGGAGTTAGTCTGTCAGAGTCCCTGTAAAGAAGTTAAAGGCACCAGGCTAGGGACCATTAAAATCATCTTCTAATTCTCATTACTGAGTACTTGCTTACTATAATCTTTTGATTATGAATTGAAGGAGAGAATGCACATAACTGATAATACAAAGTCTTATTCTCTTGGGAACTGTATTTTTGTTGTAATTAAATTTGTCTGTATAATAGTGCTTTGTGAAATATGTTGATGAATTGGTTTCCTGGAGGCCCATCACTGCTTGGAACATGGACACAATGTTTTTATCTGTCTAGGCAAAATATCTTTTTGCTCTAGATAGCAGAAGTGGATTTTGTTTTTTAAAGAAGCAGAAGCTTTTCCTGCCCCAATAAAATATTGTGCAAACAGATCAAATTGAGGTTCATGAGTTCAGGTGGGGCTGGGATTCCTGATTGCTGCCCTTTTTGCACTGCTTCTGAAGACTCTTCATAGAACCCATAGCTTCCATCAGGCACAGTTTGAAAATGGTTTGGTTTGGAATGACTTTATACATAAAAATCCGTTCTCCATTCTGTTTACTATTATGTGCTACTGGCAACACAAAAACAAAAAGAATGTTCAAGTGCAATCTGACTTTTTCCACCAGGAGAACCTTATCGGGGCTGAAATATGGGACCTGCCATATTATCTATCTTTAAAAGTATAAATATTTGAGTCAATTCAGCTATGAAAGACATTACCTAAATTTGGAATTGTATTCAATCTCAGAATCATTAATCTTTATGAAGTATTGCCCTCTTCTCTGGTAGATATCCTTCTTCAAAATTTCCTTTAAACTTGGAGGTAATCTTTCAGGAAGATTCTGAAAATAAATAAAATAAAGAAAAAGTTCATTTTACAACAAATAAATCAGCTGAAAAGGCACAGCATTTAAAACATGTAAATCTTTAATGTCTAGATACCAATGAAAGCTGTGAGAGAATTAAACATTGAAAATATATTGCAATTATTTATGCACTTATTTATTTATCATTTTTTCCCTTGACAAAGTTACCTATCACTTACAGTCTGTGTGTCAGCTATCTGGAATTAGGTCATTTTGTCTAAATACCTGCAAGAGGACACTCCCTCCTGTTTTCATAGCATTCTCAATTGTTTGGATGTAATTGCTATCCTCAGTGGAGAGCTCCTGCAGCCTAGATCCTTCCATCTGACGGATCCAGCTGTGTGCTTGCTTCTGTGGGTCAATCAGCAGTGGCCACTGCAGGCCATTCTTGATCAAGATGGCATTCTCTGTTGAATACTGACCAAGAGGAAGTCCCTGATGATGCCATTGGCGGATCTGGAAAGAAATCATTAGAGTTTTTGTTGTTTCATAAACTTCTTCACATCTTTTATTACCGTGCAGGATACTAAAGAATCCTACAGACTATCAAATAATCTTTAAAAGGACGAATAATCTTTAAAAGTCTTCCAGTCGTGCCCAACTCTTTGCAACCCCATGGGCTATACAGTCCATGGACTTCTCCAGGCCAAAATACTGGAACGGGTAGCTTTTCCCTTCTCCAGGGGGTCTTCCTAACCCAGGGATGGAACCCAGGTCTCCTGCATTGCGGGCAGATTCTTCACCAGCTGAGCCATGAGGGAAGCCCTTAAATGGACTAAAGAAAAGAACAATTTAAAACAACTGGGATATGAAATTTTTGGTAAGGTGACTAATTATTCAGGACATTACATTCCTTTGTTTATCAGTAGGGATGAATGCTCATCACAACAGATATCTCATTTTAGATTTACTTTTTAGTCCCTAATTATGTTTATGGCTATTTGGATAGTCTGTTTTGTGAGCTGCCTATTCAAGACTCCTGCCTATTTATTTACTGGGTTGTGTATCTTTTGCTTAGTGATGTGTAGTGGCTCTCTTTTCTACTCTGAATAGGGCTCTTTGTTGAACATATGTGTTACAAATATCCTTATCTGTTCTTTGACTTTCCTTTTTATGTTCTCAGTTGTGTCTTTTGATGAATAGAACGTCTATATTTTAATGTAATTAAATTGGTCAACTTTTTCTTCTGTGTTTAGTTCTGCTTAGGATATCTTTTCTTTACCTAGGGTCATGAATACATTCTCCTAAATTACACCTTATTAATTTGCCTTTCACATTTAGGTCTACAATTTAATTTCAATGAAATTTTTGTGTGTAGTATAAAATAATGTTAATTTTTAAAATGAGTATTCAATTATCCACTACTGTTTACTGAAAAGCCTACCCATTCCTCATTGCACTACAGTATCACCTTTGAAATAAATCAAAGTTCTACCTTTTTATGGATCTGTTTCTGGGCTCTCAGTTCTACTTCATTGGTATAGCTATTTATCCTTACATTGTTACACACAAGGATAAATAATACCACTGTTTAATTACTGTAGCTTTAAAGTAAATCTTGATATTGCAATTTTTCCCACCTAGTTCTTTACCAACATTGTGTTGGACATTTTGGCTCTTTGCCTTTTCTTATAACTTTTAGAATCAGCTTGTCATTTGACACACACACACACAAACACACATCCCTTCCTGTTGGAAAGTTGACTGGGATTACACTGTATCTTTAGACCAATTAGGAAAGAACTGGCAATTTTAGAATATTGAGTCTTCCAATTCATGAACATGGTATAATTCTTAATTTATATAGGTTGTCTAAAATTTATGTCAATAATATTTTATAGTTTCATTTCTATAATTAACACAACTTTTTGATAGATTCAGTATGATGCTGTGATAAATTGTATCTAAAAACATCATGCACCTTGTTTGTTGCTGGTATATAGAAATGTAATTGGCTTTTTGTATACTGACTTTAATTCCAGGAAGTTTGCTAAATATTTATCAATGCTCATGATATATCTACATATTCTCTTGGATTTTTAGATATATATAATCTGCAACATTATATACTTTTTGTCTCTCTTCTTTCCCCATTCTAATTTTTTTTTCCTTGCCTTACTGCACTGTTTAGAACCTCCATTACAGCAGTAAATACACATGGAAATAGTAGATATACCTTTCTTATGTTCCCAATCTCAAAAGAAAATCTTTTGCCAAGGATTCATTTATTCAATTCTGATTTCTTCTTTGACCTGTGGTTAGTTTGGGAATACATTTCCTAACTTCCAGAAATATGAGGATTTTAAGAGAAGCTTTTAATTATGTACTTCTAGCTCAATTGCTTTTTCGTCAGATAACATAGTCTACATGATTCAATTCCTTTGATATTTGTTGCAAGTTTGTTTACAGTCCATTACATGGTCAATTTTGGTAATGTTCTATACTGAACATTGAATGTGAATGTTCTATATTGGCATTGAATGTGAACGGTGTAGGTGTAGGCTGCAGTGTCTTATTAACATATTAATAAGTCCATTTGTTGCTTACGTTGTTCAAATCTTTTCCATTCTTACTGGTTTGTGTGTTCTTTTTCTGTGAGTTATAGAGAGAAATGTGTTAAATTTTCAGTATGATTGTAGATTTGTCCATTTTTAGTTATAGTTCTTTTAATGTTTGCTTTATATTTTTTGAGGTCATGCTATTAGATACAAACAGATTTAGAATCATTAACATAATCTTGAAGAAGAATTAAACCAATTCTAATTTTAACATAAGCTTATTTAATTCTAGCAATCATTTTTTTGCCTTAAAGTCTATTGTCTTTTATTTTTGGTATAAATGGCAAATTTCTTCCTACTTTTTTATTGCCAATCTTCTTTATGTTTTAACTGTGTCTTTTCTAAAAAACATGCAGCTTCTGTTTTGTGCTTTGGTTTATACTTTTATGTAGTTTTACAATCTTTGACTTTTAACTGTACCATTTAGTCCATTTACATATATTGTAATTACTGATACGTGATATGTGTGTTCAGTTGCTCAGTTGTGTCCAGCCCTTTGTGACCACATGGACTGTAGCCCACGAGGCTTTTCTGTCCATGGAATTTTCTAGGCAAGAATACTAGAGTGGGTTGCCGCTTTCTACTCCAGGGGATCTTCCCAACCCAGGGATCGAACCTGCATCTCTTGTGTCTCCTGTATTGTTACATGGATTCTTTGCCACTAGCGCCACCTGGGAAATCCCAATTACTGATATATTTGGGTTTGAATTCATTATTAGCATTATGAAAATGAAAAGCCAGTATTCGCTTCTGAGAGTTTGTATTTTTGACGGTCAGTTTAAGTTGTTAGTGGGAGAACCAATCCAAAATTATTCTCTATGAATGACAAAACAGGTGTTTTCTTTTTTGCCTTTGCAACATCAGCACAGAACTTACATAGATAAGACAATAAATACTTATTGATAAATTGATAAATATAAGGTCTATAATTTTGGATATTTCTGAGACTACTAACTATGGTTTGACAAGAACATGAATTTTATTAATTAGATGGGTTTCTGGGAGAGGAAATGGCTATATTTATAAGATAGTACAATTACAATGGAAAAGGGATATTTTTGACTGTTTCCCAGAGGATAAGAAACTTAAGGCGACTTAACTGAGCTATATGAAGTATATTTTAAAAAATACAAAGCAAACTTCTTTATTTTTACTTATAAAATAATTTCAGGAATGGATTCAAGCCCCAAGGTACGTGTGAACATGCACACACACACACACACACACACACACAATCCAAACCAGCAACAATCACTTAACTGGATAACAGAAATATGTTACTACCTCATGTTTTTGTGCCATGACTTCAATTAAAGAAAAGTTAGAAGACAAAGAAATGTTGTTTTCAGTACAAAGGTTCTGCCACTTTTCCACAATCAATTGGCGAAATTCTGCTGTTAACACTCCGCTGTAGACAATGCATGCTGCTGAAATAAGTATGTCACCCAAAATTCCTTCCAACTTGTTGTCTATTTGATCAATTGTTTCTTGCCATCGAGTCTAAACATTCAAATAAAAAGTTATTGATATTTAATACAAAATATTCTATTATAAGACATTTTAGATAGTAATAGTCTCCAGGTTGGATCTATTATTGCTGTTACTATCTATTCTTATGCCATAGTTGCATCAAAATTAATAATTAGTTGTTGTTGTCCAGCCAGTGAAGCTGTATTTGACTCTTTGAGACCCCATGGACTATAGCCCACCAGGCTCCTCTGTCCACGGGATTTTCCAGGCAAGAGTACTGGAATGGATTACCATTTTCTTCTCCAAAAATTAATAATGGATCATATGAAAATACAAACTGCTTTTTGAGGAGAATATGAGTCTTATTCTTGGATCTGTGACTCCCATATTTGCTAAGACTGATAGCCATTTCAAATATTTGTGTAATAAAGTAGGATAATTTTAAAAATAATGATTCATTATAATATATTATTTATAACATTGTACAGGAGACAGGGAGCAAGATCATCCCCTAGAAAAAGAAATGCAAAAAAGCAAAATGGCTGTCTGAGGAGGCCTTACAAATAGCTGTGAAAAGAAGAGAAGCAAAAAGCAAAGGAGACAAGGAAAGATATACCAATTTGAATGCAGAGTTCCAAGAATAGCAAGGACAGATAAGAAAGCCTTCCTCAGTGATCAGTGCAAAGAAATAGAGGAAAACAATAGAATGGGAAAGACTAGAGATCTCTTCAAGAAAATTAGAGATACCAAGGGAACATTTCATACAAAGATGGGCTCAATAAAGGACAGAAATGGTATGGACCTAACAGAAGCAGAAGATATTAAGAAGAGGAAGAGATGGCAAGAACACACAGAAAGAGTGTACAAAAAAGATCTTTATGACCCAGATAATCATGATGTTATGATCACTCACCTAGAGCCAGACATCCTGGAATGTGAAGTCAAGCGGGTCTTAGGAAGCATCACCACAGACAAAGCTAGTGGAGGTGATGGAATTCCAGTGGAGCTATTTCAAATCCTAAAAGATGATGCTGTGAAAGTGCGACACTCAATATGCCAGCAAATTTGGAAAACTGAGCAGTGGCCACAGGACTGGAAAAGGTCAGTTTTCCTTCCAAGCCCAAAGAAAGGCAATGACAAAGAATGCTTAGACTACCGCACAATTGCACTCATCTCACACGCTATTAAAGTAATGCTCAAAATGCTCCAAGCCAGGCTTCAACAATACGTGAACCGTGCAATTCCAGATGTTCAACCTGGATTTAGAAAAGGCAGAGGAACCAGAGATCAAATTGCCAACATCTGCTGGATCACCGAAAAAGCAAGGGAGTTCAGGAAAACATTTACTTCTGCTTTATTGACTACGCCAAAGCCTTTGACTGTGTGGATTGCAAAAAACTATGGAAAATTCTTAAAAAATGGGAATACCAGACCATCTGACTTGCCTTTTGAGAAATCTGTATGCAGATTAGGAAACAACAGTTAGAACTGGACATGGAACAACAGACTGGTTCCAAATAGGGAAAGGAGTACATCAAGCTGTATATTGTCACCCTGCTTATTTAACTTATATGCAGAGTATATCATGAGAAATGCTAGGCTGAATGAAGTACAAGCTGGAATCAAGATTTCTGGGAAAAATATCAATAACTTCAGATATGCAGATGACACCACCTTTATGGCAGAAAATGAAGAAGAACTAAAGAGCCCTTTGAAGAAAGTGAAAGAGGAGAGTGAAAAAGTTGGCTTAAAGTTCAACATTCAGAAAACTAAGATCATGGCATCTGGTCCCATCACTTCATGGGAAATAGATGGGGAAACACTGGAAACAGTGGCTGACTATTTTTGGGGGCTCCAAAATCTCTGCAGATGGTGACTGCAGCCATGAAATTAAAAGACACTTCTTGGGAGAAAAGTTATGACCAATCTAGACAGCATATTAAAAAGCAGAGATGTTACTTTGCCAACAAAGGTCCATCTAGTAAAGGGTATGGTTTTTCCAGTAGTCATGTATGGATATGAGAGTTGGACCATAAAGAAAGTTGAGTACCAAAGAGTTGATGCTTTTGAACTGTGGTGTTGGAGAAGACTCTTGAGAGTCCCTTGGACTGCAAGGAGATCCAATCAATCCATCCTAAAGGAAATCAGTCCTGAATATTCATTGAAAGGACTGATGTTGAAGCTGAAACTCCAACACTTTGGCCACCTGATGCAAAGAGCTGACTCATTTGAAAAGACCCTGATGCTGGGAAAGATTGAGCGCAGGAGGAGAAGGAGACGACAGAGGATGAGAAGGTTGGATGGCATCACCGACTCAATGGACATGAGTTTGGGTAAACTCTGGGAGTTGGTGATGGATACGGAGCCCTGGCGTGGGGCAGTCCATGGGGTGGCAAAGTGTTGGATACAACTGAGTTATTGAACTGAACTGATAATGTATTATTAATGGTGTTCAATGATGGTAATAATGCCCAGAACTTTTGAATATTTACTTATCTGACTGACACTATTTTTGAAAATCTCATGAGAGGTTTTCAATATTCTGTTAAGTAAAAGCCCACTGACTTTATTTTAAGATCAAGACATTAAAGCTCAGAAAAGTTAAGCAAGTTCACAAAGCTTCTGAAGAATGCAGCTAGGATCGGAACCCATATTCTTTGGCTATATATCCTCCTTCTACAATTGTGTATGTACTTGACTGATCAAGAAATAAAGCATGTTGAGCAAGAACCACATCATCTGGAAGCTTAAGATCTGAGATAAGCTGTTCTACTTCCTCTCAACATATTCTTGATTCACAAGGATATCAGTAATCTTCCTCTGTGATCTCCATCTGGTTGGTCTCATTTCATAACCTCTTTCTCCCTGCCCCGTTGGAGTCTTCTGCGATATATATTTATCTAAACAATTAAACTAAATTAAAATTATCTTGAGAATTTTGTAAGATTCTTTGAGATAGCTGAGTAATGACTTAAACCAAGATGCTAGTCAGCTGACTGAGGATTCAAGTATAGAGAAAGCAGATGAATTAGAAGAGAAATAAAAAGATGAGATAAAAGAGGTCAGAAGACTGACAAAACAAAAAAAAATTTTCTTTTTCCTGTCTAAAGACATCCCCTTCATTTCAGCCCCACCCATGTTTCTACATTCAGCTGGGGTTATTTCTCTGCTAGAAAAGGAAAACTCATGCCATATCCATAGGCAGATTTATTATTTGGGGCCTCATCAGACAAAGCGTGCTGATGTTCTAGGCACAACTTTTTGATCATTTTATTCTGTTATCCCTGTTTTAAGACTATTTAATCAAGGTTCTTTTATTTTTATCTCAGTAGAATTGCCTGTGTATGTGCTCAGTCGTGTCTGACTCTTAGTGACTCTGTAGACTATAGCTTGCTAAATTCCTCTGTCAATGCGATTTTTTCAGGCAAGAACACTGGAGTGTGTTGCCATTTCCTCCTCCAGGGGATCTTCCCAACCCAGGGGCTGAACCTGGGTCTCTTGTGTCCCCTGCGTTTGCAGGTGACGTCTTTACTCCTGTGCCACCTGCCATTATAGAACCGTCTGCTGATCTTAAGAGGGAAACTGACAGCAAAATAGTCTTGAGCAGCATGCTACAGCCTTCAGTGGAAGCAGCATCTCGGGTTTGTGGAGTCTGGTAGAAATTAATGAAGGAGATATAAAACCAAAGAAAGTCCTGCCTTCTCATCTTCCAAGGCAGTTAGTAAGATAGATGCACACTGTAAGCGCTTGGTGGCCAGTTTTCTTCGATGTGCTAATAGCTCTTTTTCAGCAACAATCTCTTTGTAGGCTTCTTGCAAAAACTGAAGATGTTCTTCAACCTGAAAGACAATTAATTCAGTATTGAGACAAGTTCTTACTCTCATTTTGCCTTAAGAGTTTATCTGCCATTTATGCAAATATGGTGTGTAACCATTTCATTTCACATCCTAGAAAATCTTCCTGGAAAGATAGATATATTATCAATGAAAATGTACATGGCGGTAATTAAATGAATGATTACTTGATACTAAACTTTTTAAAAAAAACCTGCCAACTTGCTTGATAAGCTTTCTTACATTCTTGGTATCTGAAGATTCATTTCTGATTTATTTTTCACACAGAAAACCTTGTAGCATATCTAGTTTCCTTCTTTTAAGGAACCGATTGAACATTTTTCATCCCAGATACTCTGATCATGAGAAACTAATGCGTTTTTGAAGTTGGACTGGTGGATGAAGCAACTATTAAATTATCCCTAGGCTCTAAGTAGGGGCTTCCTTGATGGCTCAGATGGTAACGAATCTGCCTGCAATTCAGGAGACCTGGATTCCATCCCTGGGTTGAGAAGATCCCTTGGAGGAGGGCATGGCAACCCACTCCAGTATTCTTGCCTGGAGAATCCCACGGACAGAGGAGCCTAGAGGGCTACAGTCCATGGGGTGACAAAGAGCTGGACACGACTGAGCGACTAAGCACAGGCTGTTAAGTGCTGCTAAGTCACTCCAGTCGTGTCCGACTCTGGGATTCTCCAGGCGAGAACACTGGAGTGGGTTGCCATTTCCTTCTCCAATGCATGAAAGTGAACAGTGAAAGTGAAGTCGCTCAGTCGTGTCTGACTCTTTGCGACTCCATGGACTGCAGCCCTCCAGGCCCTCCGTCCATGGGATTTTCCAGGCAAGAGTACTGGAGTGGGGTGCCATTGCCTTCTCCGTAGAAAACATATTTTCATGATTAGTTGATGAAACTGTTTTCTTAAATTACCACTTATCTTGATAATCCTTGCTCAAAAATATTTGGTGAATTCTTATAGAAAAGATTGCCTAAGGAGAGAGTCCAGTGTTTTGACCCTGCCAACAAAAACACCCACAGCCTTATCCCAATCTTCCTTCCCAATTTCATCTCCTTTTCAATATTACAGTACAGCCAGATTGGCTTATTCCATATTTTCTAAACATTTTTCTATATTTTCTTGCCTCTGGGATTTGTCTCATAATCTTCCCTTATGCCTGGACTCCTCCCTTAAATGGATGTAAATCCTAGGCATTCTTTAAAATTATTATCAACTTCCAGCTGTCATAAAGTCTTAGCTTGACAAGTCCACACGGATCTATACTGGTTATAAAAGTCATTTTTTGAAGGAATTATACATTGCTGGATATTATCTCCTGGGCTATGGTCTTATAGTCTTATTATTCTTTTTTCATGTCCTCAAAATCTCTGAAGACAGGGTTTAGCGTGAAGACTTGAATATGATATGTACATATAATTGTATATACAAAATTGTGCCTACTGAATACAGTTAGTGATCTGTAACTTCTCCTCTGATTTCTAAGATGTTATCCTTGTGAAAATACCTAATTTTCACAAAAATATACACATTACTGACTTTTGGCATGCTTATTCTAATGATTTATTACTTAGTCCTGTTACACCCATAATAATTATTCAATTGTTTGCTCTTTCATATATTATGTTGGTTTGTTTTCTTGCTTATACTTTCTGTTTAGATTACTAAGAAAACTCTTTCTTTGTTACTTATGATCTAGTGAGTTATTTTCATATTAAAGTGTAGGGCTTATCAATTCAACTAAACACGTGAAATTTCTATTATATGACAGACAGTCACCGTGCACCTCCAAGGTAATACATTTAGTGAAATATAAATTTCAATATATAGTGAAATATAATTAAACTAAGGCTCTGGTATTATTTATTGTTCCAAAAGTTTCAGAGATTTTTCAGAATTGTTTTTAATACTAGGACCCAGGTGAACAAAAAAGCCTATTTGTAAAATGGGAGACAGTGCATGCTTGAGTAAGCAGAAAATCTCAACAAAGAGTTTAAAACCAATGGAGTTAACTATTACACTCAACTTTAAAATATTAAGTGTAAAAATGGGGCTTCTCAGGTGGTACTAGTGGTAAAGAATCCACCTGCCAGTGCAGGAGACGGGAGACTCAGGTTCAATCCCTGGGTTGGGAAGTTCCTCCAGAGTAGGAAAGTGGCACCCACTCCAGTATTCTTGCCTGGAGAATCCCATGGACAGAGGAGACTGGCGGTGTACAGGCCATGGGGCCACAAAGAGTCAGACACGACTGAGCAAGTGAGCACACAAATGTAAAAATATACATTTAAAATATACTTGTTTGCATTCAATGAGTTAAAATATTAGAAACTTCTCATGAAGCCTGTAGACCTGGAAGGGAATGTGGAGTATTAGTGAATAAAATTCTGACAAGAATTCGCAGTTTATCTTTCTGTCGTATACAATGCAATAATAAAAAAAGCAAAGGAGCAATACTGTAAACAAACATTTGTTGGATAGATGAGTGAAAATACTAAGACACACACACAAAATAAAGGACATCAGGAAAATTGAGTAAATATCAAAATTGAAAATACCAAGCATCAAAAATAAGTACAATAAAACTACACAGCAACATAAAGTAAATTCAGTTCAAATTTGTTGCTAATTTCCTTAAAAAATGTCCAATACTTTTTATGTCTCTTAAGCTTGCAAGAAATATCTATGGGACCAGGCAGGTAATATAAATACTTGAAGTGAATTGAGTGGTTTATGATAGTCATGTAAGAATGCTAGCTCAGGCTGTCAGATTTCCTGAATTTTCAAGAGAATGTGGATTTTAAATGAAATTTTCAGATTTTAAAATGTTGGTAACTACATCAAAATGTAGGGAAAGACTTGCATAGTCCAAATAAAGAGGTCAGTAGTCATCTCTGAAGTATATTGCCTTACCCATTCTCAAAAGGTATGTGAGCTATGTAGGGGAGAGGGATTAATGATCTCAATTCTAGTTTTCATTATGATATTCTTATTTAATTTAAAATTGAGACACCAAAGGAATGTGCTTGTGCTTACTCGCTAAGTCGTGTCTGACTTCTTTGCAACCCCATGGACTGTAGCCCGCCAGGCTCTTCTGTCCGTGGGATTTTTTCAGGCAAGAATACTGAAGTGTGTTGCCATTTCCTTCTCCAGGGGATCTTCCCCACCCAGGGATCAAACCCATGTTTCTTAAGTCTCCTGTGATGGCAGGCAGATTCTTTACCACTGAGCCACCTGGGAAGCCCATTAAAATAACCATGGTTTTACACAGCAACAAAGTAATTAATAGAAACAGGATAAACAGTTTTTTAAAAAAACATAGATTGATATTAAGTCTTCAGTAAACTGAAGTTATAAAGATGTCCTGGGATAAATGGTAAATTAATATACTAGTGATATAACACTAGCTAACATTACTGAGCTTGTTGTTATCTGTCAGGCACTAAGACTTGTACGTTAGTATTTATGTGTGTGTGTGCTCAGTTGCTCAGTCGTGTCCAAATCTTTGTGATGCCATGGACTGTAGCCCACCAGGCTCCGCAGTCCATAGGATTTTCCAGACAAGAATACTGGACTGGTTTGCCATTTCCTACTCCAGGGGATCATCCTAACTCAGAGGTCTAGCCAGAAACTCTTGCATTGGCAGGTGGATTCTTTACTACTGTACCACTTGGGGAAACAAGGAGAGCTAAGAAGGACTTATTAAGTGAACAATGAAAACAAATAGAGGAAAACAATAGAATGGGAAAAACTAGAGATCTCATAAAAAAATTAGAACTATCAAGGGAACATTCATGCATGGATGAGCAAGATAAAGGACAGAAACAATAAGTACCTAATAGAAGCAGATGAGATAAGAGGTGGCAAAATACACAGAACTATGCAAAAAAGGTCTTAATGATCCAGATAACCATGATGGTGTGGTCACTCACCTAGAGTTGGACATCCTGGAGTGTGAGGTCAAGTGGGCTTTAGGAACCATTACTACAAACAAAGCTACTGGAGGTGATGGAATTCCAGCTGAGCTATTTCAAATCCTAAAGGATGATGCTGTTAAAGCACTTCACTCAATGTGCTAGCAAATTTGGAAAACTGAGCAGTGGCCATAGGACTGGAAAAAGTCAGTTTTCATTCCAATCCCAAAGAAGGGCAATGCCAAAGAATGCTCAAACTACTATACAACTGTGCTCATTTCACATGCTAAAAAGGTTATGCTCAAAATCCTTTAAGCTAGGGCTCAACAGTGCATGAATCAAGAACTTTCAGATGTATAACCTGGGTCTAGAAAAGGCAGAGGAACCAGAGATCAAATTGCCAACATCCATTGGATCATGGAGAAAGCAAAGGAATTTCAGAAAAATATGTACTTCTGCTTCATTGACAATGCTAAAGCCTTTGACTGTGTGGATCACAACAAACTGGAAAATTCTTAGAGATGGGAGTATTAGACCACCTTATCTGTCTCCTGAGAAACTTGTATGCAGGCCAAGAAGCAACAGTTGGAACCAGACAAAGAACAACTGACTGGTTCAAAATTGGAAAAGGAGTACTACAAGGCTGTATATTGTCACTCTGCTTATTTAACTTGTATTCAGAACACATAATGTGAAACACTGGGCTGGCTGAATCACAAGCTGGAATTAAGATTGCTGGGAGAAATATCAACAATCTCAGATATGCTAATGATAACACTCTAATGGCAAGAAAGTGAAGAGAAACTAAAGAGCTTCTTGACAAGGATGAAAGAGGAGAGTGAAAAGCTGGCTTAAAACTCAACATTCAAAAAACTAAGATCGTGCAACTGGTCGCAACAGTTCAGTTCAGTTCAGTTCAGTTCAGTCGTTCAGTCATGTCCAACTCTTTGAGACCCCATGAATCGCAGCACACCAGGCTTCCCTGTCCATCACCAACTGCCAGAGTTCACCCAAACTCACGTCCATCCAGTCAGTGATGCCATCCAGCCATTTCATCCTCTGTCGTCCCCCTCTCCTCCTGCCCCCAATCCCTCCCAGCATCAGAGTTTTTCCAATGAGTCAACTCTTCGCATGAGGTGGCTAAAGTACTGGAGTTTCAGCTTTAGCTTCATTCCTTCCAAAGAACACCCAGGACTGATCTCCTTTAGAATGGACTGGTTGGATCTCCTTGCAGTCCAAGGGCCTTTCAAGAGTCTTCTCCAAAATCACAGTTCAAAAGCATCAATTCTTCGGCGCTCAGGTTTCTTCACAGTCCAACTCTCACATTTATACATGACTACTGGAAAAACCATAGCCATGACTACACGGACCTTTGTTGGCAAAGTAATGTCTCTGCTTTTTAATATGCTGTCTAGGTTGGTCATAACTTTCCTTCCAAGGAGTTAGCGTCTTTTAATTTCATGACTGCAATCACTGGTCCCATCACTTCATGGCAAATAGAAGAGGACAAAGTGGAAACAGTGACAGATTTTATTTTCTTGGGCTCAAAAATCACTGCGGACATTGACTGCAGCCATGAAATTAAAAGACACTTTGCTCCTTGGAAGGTAAGTATGACAAACTTTACTTGCAAAGCTTCTGTATAGTCAGTACTATGGTTCTTCTAGTAGTCATGTACAGATGTGATAGTTGGACCATATAGAAGGCTGAGTGCCAAAGAATTGATGCTTTGGAATTGTAGTGCTGGAGAAGACTCTTGAGAGCCCCTTGGACTGCAAGGAGATCAAACCAGTCAATCCTAAAGGAAATAAACCTTGAATATTCATTGGAAGGACTAATGCTGAAGCTGAAGCTCCAATACTTTGCCTACTTGACACGAAGAGCTGATTCATTGGAAAAGATCCTGATTCTGGGGAAGATAGAAGGCAAAAGGAGGAGGTGGCAGAGAATGAGATGGTTAGATAGCATCAACAACTCAGTGGATATGAATTTGAGCAAACTCTGGGAGACAGTGAAAGACTGTCATGGACTTTCATGGACTGTCATGAAAGACTGCTGCCATGTTGCAGTCCATGGGGTAACAAAGAATCAGACACAGCTTAGTGACTCAACAACAACAACACCTGGAGAGCCCTATAGTATTTATATTATTTAATTAATCACAATTAGTCTTTTCACTACCTGTATTATTATCTTTATTTTACATTAAACTGATAAAGTCTATTGAGATAATGACTCTTTCCTGATGTTTTTGTCTAGTTCATAAAGACTTTGAGAGTGTAACAAGTAAAGAAATTTCTTACCAGCTGTAAACCTCTTTGTTTTTCGTCCAATCTTTGTTTTGCAATTTTTAGGACATTTTGAGCTTCAGCCACTTGGATTTGTTTAGGGCCCACCAGCTTAAACAGAATGTCACAAAATTTAAGTGCTTCAATTCAAGTTCACTGTTGAAAATACCACTTAATATTAAAAGACACTTTCACAGGTCAACTCTTAAGCTTTCTTAGTGTACAAAGGGAAATAACTAGTTTAATATGGAGAAACATTAAAACAAATAAAACAATAGTATAGTTGTCATAAATTCAAGAAGATGACAGGAGAATCTGATGTCTAAGAGTTAACATATATGGTTGTTAAAGTGTTTTTCATTAAGCATTCTTTCCACAGAAGTTCATTTGAGCATTAAATGCTTTTCTGGGACAATGATGTATCACTTGCAAATTGTTATAGGTATTTAAGAGGAAAAAGCATACCTTCTGTGCTTCATGGTAGCTATTCAAAGCTATAACCCACTGGCACATAGAGCAACAAGCAACAGAAACTAGAGCAATCTTGTTTGGGTTGAAATCAGGTAAGACTAAAATCTTCTTCAGTTTTATGAAAACCTAGAGAGAACAGTTCATGTATTACATGAGAAATATTATTGATCTGAAGTTTTCCCCAATCTACACCACAAAGAAATTTTGTTTCAATAAAAATACTCAACTACTCTTCAAAAGGAGAATGTAAGACATGCCTGGATACAAACTGGCTCTAGTATCACTAATTTTTTAAAGAGGGGAAAAGCCTCTACTGTTGCTGTTATTGTTACAGTAGCTATATTATAGTTGCTGTTGTTGTTTTTTTTAAGAACTCCATTTTAAAATGAAAATAAAACAAGTCACCTTTCTCTAGTTTTGTGGAATGTGGTGTATAAGGAGGTCTGAAGTCTTCTTCTTGTGTACCTTATGTGTGTCACCTGGAAAACCACCCTCAATTTCTGTTCCATAAGAAGCATGCGGCAGGGCACAGTCCTCTCCAAAGTGCTGCCTGGTCAATGATGGTGGTACGGCCTGGCGCATGCTGGGCCTCACTGAGGACATTGTTCTACAGCTTGGCTGTGTCACATGGATATGGGTCCACCTCATCTAAATGGTACAGCCTAGTTTAAAGTTAGTTATATACTATTTCTCCTATACTTTGGGGAGAAATAATCAGAAGGAAATCTTTCTCAGACTGATACTCCTTGTCCCGTCCTTTCTAACCAGGCATTTCCTTTCTTGCCTGGAAGGACAGGACCATTTTGCTGAATAATTCAGATGGAATGTGGTCCATTCTCAATGATTACTTGTGTTCTTATTATCATTTAAAATGCTGTTAGGCTTTTAATCATTTCTTTAGATAAGCTATTACTTTTTGAAGTTGAAAGATCTATTTAAGCATAACCATAGGGAATCATTTTTGCTAAGAATAGTTCAGAGAGTGAAGAGTTGTTGCATTAATTCATGAGTGGTATGGTTGGCAACACATATTCTGCTAAAAAAATTCACCTTGTTCAGGTTCTACTCTATACTTCCTAATAGCACAGACTGATTGTGTTGTTAGCTATTTAATGTCTGTTTTCTCTGTTACAATGTAAACTTCATAACATCAATAAGTGGGTTTTATAAACTATTGTAATGTCTCACAATGTCTCTTACATGGGAAATAATCCATAAATATTTATTGAATTAATTAGAGTATTCACCCCTTCAGCTGTGACGGTGCCATTAATATATATATAACCCTTTTCGTTTGTCCCTGAACTTAGCTCTCAGCTTGGCTCCTATGTAATGTCCCTGTTCAGAAATTATTCCAGCATCTACACATCCAAAGCTACTTCTATATTTTTAGGTAATATTGTTGCAGCAGCAATCACCAAGTAGTACCAAAATCTGTATTAGTTTCTTGTGGTCATCGTAACAAATTACCACAAACTGGGTGACTTAAAACAACAGCAATTTATTTTCTCACAGTTCTGGAGACTGGAAATTTGAAATCAAGGTATAGACCGAGTAGTTCTCTGGGTAAGGGCTCTGCATGGCCTCCCACTCTATTGGTGCCCTGAACTCTACTGCTTGCTCAAGACTTTGGTCCTCTCATCCTTCTTGCAGTCCTACAGTAAACCTACATTCTTCAGAATTAAATCTGCTCCAGTAAAACCATTTACTAGGTGTCCAGACTACCTTATTAATTTTTTTTTCTGTGCTCTAATCTAACCCTCATCTTCTCACACATAAAATGGTATTTGTAAAGTACTCAGAACAGTGTTTGGTACATGTTATATGAACATCTGTTACATGAATGAAAAAAGTTTCAGAGATCTGGTTCAAGGTAGTGACATAGGAGGGTTCTGAACTCCCTCCCTCTCATGGCCACACTGAATCTACAGCTACACATGCATGCGTGCTAAGTTGCTTCAGTCACTTCAGTCATTTCTGACTCTGGGCGACCCTATGAACTGCAGCCTGCCAGGTTCCTCTGTCCATGGAATTCTCTAGGCAAGAATACTGGAGTGGGTTGCCATGCCCTCCTCCAGGAGATCTTCCTGATCTAGGGATAGAACCCGTGTCTCTTACGTCTCCTGCACTGGCACGTGGGTTCTTTACCACTAGCGCCACCTACACGTAGGGAGCAATAATCTCTGAAAGAAAGCCAAAAACTACCTGAGTGATTCCTATACTTGGATGAAAGAGATAAGACCCCACACTGTAACAGGTAGGAGAGGCTGAGACACAACCTCGCCATGGTGTGGTGTCTTACAGTTGGCAGGGAACTCACAACCCTGAGCTTCTCCTTGAGAACTGAAGGGTGTGCAACCCACATCTGACAACCCAACTTTAGGACCTGCACCTGAGAAAAAAATTCCACAATACATATAGCTTTAAAAGTCAACAGGGTTGTATCCACGAAACTCAAAAGGTTATAGCAATCTGAGAAACATCCCTTAAAAGGTCCATGGGGACTCACCCATCCCAGGACCCAACACAGAGGACTGACTGAAAGTGCCAAGGTTTCCAGTGAGAGAGGCTATTTGCTTATATCAAACCTTCAGTCTGAGGGGTAGGCTTCTAAATTGAACACACCTCTTGCAATGACAAAAAGAAGAACAAATGAAGCACAAAGTTGATAGAAGGAAGGAAAGGTCAGTGCAGAAATAAATGGTTATTAAAAAGTCGACACAAAAAACTCAATAGGATTAAAAGCTGTTTTTCTTTTTTTAAAGATAAAAAAACTTGAAAAATCTGTAGCTAGACTCACTAAGAAAAAAAATAAAGAACACACAAATCAGTAAAATCAGAAATGTAAATTGAGATGTTGCAACTGATACCACAGAAATATAAAAAATCATAACTGACCACTGTGAAAAATCATATACTAGCAAACTGGACAACCTAAAAGAAATGGATAAATTCCTAGAAATATTCAACCTATCAAGACTGAATCATGACAAATCAGGAATTCTGAACAGACTGGTTACTAGTAAAAAGACTGAAGTGAAAGTCGCTCAGTCATGTCTGACTCTCTGCGACCCCATGGACTGTAGCCTGCCAGGCTCCTCTGTCCATGGAATTCTCCAGGTCAGAATACTGGAGTAGGTTGCCCTCCTCCAGGGGACCTTCCCAACCCAGACATTGAACCCAGGTCTCCCACACTGCAAGTGGATTCTTTACCATCTGAGCCACCATCAATAAATAAAAACCTCCCAACAAGCAAAAGTCTGGCACCAGTTGGCTTCACTGGTGAATTCTACCAAACATATCACAGAGGAGTTGATACTAATCCTTCTCAAATTCTTCCAAAAAATGGAAGAAGAGGGAACACTTTCAAACTCATTTTTGTTTTTTTAATCAGGCTAGCATTACCTTGATACTAAAACCAGACAGGATACTACAAGAAAAGAAAATTATCTCTGTTGAACATAGACATAAAAATCCACAAAAATATAAGCAAATTGAATTCAACAATATATTAAAAGGATCATAAACCATAATCAAGCCAGGTTTATTCCAGGGACGGATTCAAGGATGCTTCAGCATCCACGAATCAATCAATGTGGTACACCATATTAACAAAATGAAGGGTAAAAATCATATGATCATCTCAATGGATGCAGAAGAAGCATTTGACAAAATTCAAGTTTGATTTATGAGAAAGATGCTCAACAAATTGGCTTTAGAAGGAATATAGCTCAACATAACAAAGGTCATATGTGACAAAGCCATAGCTAACATCATCCTCGATGAGGAAGAACTGAAATTTGTTTTTATAAGATGAGAAACAAGATAGGGATGCTCACTCTTGCCACTTTATTCAACACAGTGTTGGAAGTTCTAGCCATAGTAAGTAGCCAAAAAAAAAAGGCACCTAAATTGAAAAAGAAGACATAAAACTGTCACTATTTCCAGATGACATAATATTAAATGTAGAATACCCTAAAACTTCTACCAAAAAAGTGTTAGAACTAACAAATTTCATAAAGTTGCAGTAGACAAAATTAGTATGTAAAAATCAGTTGCATTTCTATACACAAACAATAAACTCTCATAAAGAGAAACTTAAGACTTTCTAATGTAGAAAATTCCATTTACAACTGCATCAAAAAGAATAAAATATCTAAAAATATATTTAACTAAAGGAGTGAAATATCTGATATTGAAAACTAAAGACATTGATGAAGGAAATTAAAGACACAATAAATGAAGAGATCGTTTGTGCTTATAGATTAAAAAAATTAATATTGTTAGAATGCTCTTACTACCCAAAGCAATCTACAGATTCAAAACAATACTTACCAAAATTCCAATGGCATTTTTCACAGAAATAGAATAAACAATCCTAAAATTTGTATGGAACCATAAAAGACCCTGAATAGACAAAGGAACCTTGAGAAAAAACAAAGAGGGAGGCATCTTGATTTCTGTTTTTCACGTATATTACAGAACTGTGGCAAACAAAACAATGTTGTATTGGCATAAAAACAGACACAGAGATCAATGGAACAGAATAGAGAGCCCAGAAATGAACACAAGTGTATATGGTCTATTAATTTAAATAAAGGAGCCAAAAATATACAATAGGTGAACGGACAGTCTCTTTTACTAAAGAGACTGCAAAAGAATAAAACTGAACCACACTATCTTACACCGTACAGAAATTAACTCAAAATTAATTAAATACTTGAACATGAGACCCCAAATCATAAAACTTCTGGAAGAAAACACAGGCTGTAAGCTACTTGACATTGACCTTGGTGATGATTTTGGATTTGACACCAAAAGCAAGGCAATAATAGTAAAAATAAGTAAGTGTGGTTACCTCAAATTAGAAAGTTGTACAGTAAAGGAAACCATCAATGAAAAGAAAAAGCAATCTAAAAAACAGGAGAAAATATTTGCAAACCATATATGTAATAAAAGGTTAACATTCAAAATGAATGAGGCTTCTCACGTGGTGCAGTGGTAAAGAATCCGCCTGCCTGGAATCGCCATCTGGAGGCCTGGACGTGAGATGGCAACGCGGCCCTCCGTGAAGGAAGAAGCAGAAGAGGCCTGGTGGCACCGCGTAGGGTGTGTGGGGCCCGTCCTGCCCGACGCGCCCCCTCCGCGTGTGTCTGTCCTGGGACTCGCCTGAGCCCCGGGTGTGGACCTTGGCGGAGGGGCTAGGAGTGGTCCGCCTCAGCTCTGCACTTCCTAGTTTGGACCATTTCATTCCCGAGGCTGCTGTTGTTTTCTAGGCATCTGGCTGGTGCCCCAGGTCATCCTGGGCAGCCGTAGACCAGGAGCCATGGCCCGAGCTCGGCCCCAGGGTCGTCGGGCCTCCTTCCTTCCTTCCTTCACTGCCAGCTCTCACCTCGGCCCCACAGGCCGGCTCCTTGCTTCAGCGGGACCTCCCTCTCCCATTTCCCACGAAGCTTCTGGTTTTCCCTAGGACCAGTATGGGCCATGATCCACAGAACTCGTCTGCTGGCCTTGGGGCCAGAGCTTTTCCACTTAGGTTGAAAAAGCAGTGACTCTAGCACTGGCTCTCAGAAGGTCGGGGGCTTCCCTGGTGGCTCAGATGGTAAAGCGTCTGTGCACAATGCCGGAGCTGGGTTCAATCCCTGGGTGGAGAAGATCCCCTGGAGAAGGAAACGGCAATCCACTCCAGTACTCTTGCCTGGAAAATTCCATGGACTGAGGAGCCTGGTAGGCTACAGTACACGGGGAAGCAAAGAGTTGGACACGACTGAGCGACTTCACTCACTCACTCAGGTGTGATCCCTGAGAAGATCCTCTGGAGTAGGAAATGGCAATTTACTCCAGTGTTCTTGCCTGGAAAACTCCATGGACAGAGGAGCCGGGTGGGCTCCAGTCCATAGACTCGCAAAGAGTCGGACATGATTGAACGACTAACACACTCACACGTATCCCAAATAAATAATTCATCTAATCCAACAGCAAAAACACCAAGCTGATTAAAAAATGGGCAAAGGATCTGAATACATGTTTTCCCAAAGAAGACATACAGATAGGTAACAGGTATATGCAAAGGTGTTTCACATCATTAATAATCAGGGAAATACAAACAACCACAATGAGCTATCATCACTGTTAAAATGGTTATTATCAAAAGACCACAAATAACAACTGTGGGTGGGAAAGTGGAATACTTGTGCACTGTTAGTAGAAATGTAAATTGGTGAATCACTATAGAAAATAGTAAGAGGTCTTCAACAATTAAAATAGAAGTGCCAAAAGATCTAGCAAGTTAACTTCTGGGTATTTATCTGAAGGAAACAAAAACACTAACTCAGAAAGATATATTCACCCTCATTTTAACTGCAGCATTATTTACAATAGCAGAGACACGGAAGCAGCTGAAGGGTCCATTAATGGATGAATGCATAAAGAAAATGGGGAAAAAAAATACACACACAATGAACTATTACTCAGCCATAAAAAAGGAAATTCTTCCATTTTTTATAACTAGAATGGGTCTTGAGAGCACTATGCTGAGTGAAATAAGTCAGACAGAGAAAGATAGAGATCATATGATCTCGTGTATGTACAGAACCTTAAAAAAAAGGAAACAAAATGAACTCATAGATACAGAAAGCAGATTGGTGATCACCAGGGGTGGGGAGCTAGGGATGGTGAAAATGGATGGAGGTGGTCAAAAGGTACAAACTTCTAGTAAATAAGTCCTGGGGATATAATGTACAGAATGGTGGCTGTACTACTAATCCTGTATATCTAAAAGTTTCTAAGAGAGTGAATCTTGAAAGTTCTCATCACATGAAAAAATGTTTGTAACTATGTGTGGTGATGGATATTAACTAGACTTTCTGTGGTGATTATTTTGCAGTGTATACAAATATCAAATCAGTATGCTGTACACCTAAAACTAATATAATGTTGTATATCAATTATATATCAATTAAAAAATCTCAGACACCTTTATCCACACCTTATACTTTCATAAAGTTATACAATCCATCCAGAAAAAAATTTCCCCCACTATTGACCTCTCCTATTTTCATTATATAAAGAGATCCTGAGACACGACATTTTTCTAATTTTGGTGACATATTGCTTTACCTTGTCACTTCCAGAAAACCATTTATGATTGCATATACAGCTTGCTCTCTGATCTTTTACCCTCACCATTGTCTTCCAGTTCTAATGCAAGACTCCAGTGTTAATACTTCCATTTGACTTGCAGATTATAAGTATGGAATGTATCAATTATGCATTAATTAGAGATGAACTTTTACCTTCTCAGGTATGCTGTCCTTGTCAATGTTAATTAGTTTTTTTAGGAAACCAGTTTCTGAAAGAAGTAACTTTGCTGTAGCCCAGTTAGGTTTCTTTTGCAGAAGAATACAAACTGCATTCATGACAGTCAGTACAAGGTAAGGAGGCCGTGTATATACTCTGAAATAAATGGTTAAAATCTAATCAACTTCATAACTGAAATCAAAGATACCCTGTAAACTATCTCAAAAGATAATACAGATTTTTAACAAGTATTTTGGTAAGAAGAACTATTCGCCAATATATAGCTATTTCATCATTCAGTTCAGTTCAGTTCAGTCGCTCAGTCGTGTCTGACTCTTCGCGACTCCATGAATCGCAGCACGCCAGGCCTCCCTATCCATCACCAGCTCCCGGAGTTCACTCAGACTCACGTCCATCGAGTCAGTGATGCCATCCAGCCATCTCATCCTCTGTCATCCCCTTCTCCTCCTGCCCCCAATCCCTCCCAGCATCAAAGTCTTTTCCAATGAGTCAACTCTTCCCATGAGGTGGCCAAAGTACTGGAGTTTCAGCTTTAGCATCATTACTTCCAAAGAAATCCCAGGGCTGATCTCCTTCAGAATGGACTGGCTGGATCTCCTTGCAGTCCAAGAGACTCTCAAGAGTCTTCTCCAACACCACAGTTCAAAAGCATCAATTCTTCGGTGCTCTGCCTTCTTCACAGTCCAACTCTCACATCTATACATGACCGCAGGAAAAACCATAGCCTTGACTAGACAGACCTTAGTCGGCAAAGTGTCTTCAAAAATTTGAGCATCTTTAGTACATGGGTATCTTTGCTTTAAGAAGATGAAATGAATAACACTTAACTATATAGAACACAGAGAAATTTGGTGGCTCAGAGGTTAAAGCGTCTGCCTCCAACGCGGGAGACCCGGGTTTGATCCCTGGGTCGGGAAGATCCCCTGGAGAAGGAAATGGCAACCCACTCCAGTATTCTTGCCTGGAGAATCCCATGGATGGAGGAGCCTGGTAGGCTATAGTCCACGGAGTCGAGAAGGGTCGGACACAACTGAGCGACTTCACTTCATTCACTTCACTTCACTTCATGTAGAACATACAAGTTAGATGTTAATTATTTTCATTACAAAAGTATTTGCTGCAGAGTTCTTTAAAAGAAGGGCCTCTCCTCTTTCATCCCAGTATTGGTTTACTGATAGCCCCTTGACAGAAACACTATATGTGTGTGTGTTGGGGGGTGGGGGGTAGTTGAGAGTCAACCCTATTCCTGTAATTTGAAGGGTGCTGTAAGGTGCAACTCCCTTTAAACACATCCTCTGATTATTCTTCATCCTGATCTAAAATTCCTACTATAAAGATCACAGGTAGTATAGAGTTGAGGGAGGGAGGGTAGATGGGAATTTGTCTCCTAAGTTATTAATGATGTAATTATTGGAACATTGCAAGTTGCCTCTTAGCTACGTCCGAATCAGCTGACATGTGTTTGTGCGTGCTAAGTCCCTTCAGTTGTGGAAACAGCAGGTGGGAAAGAGAATGGACTAAACTGTGTCTCTGCTGCATGTCCTAAGAATAGCAATGAAGATCATATCATAAGGCATTTCATTTGTCTGGCATTTTGAAGTGAAGTGAAATGTACATTAGCAACATCACAAGGGATAATGTTTAAAAAACAAAACAACAACAACAAAAATAAAACCAAGGCATATGCAAGGAATTCAAGCATTAGGTTAGTTTTCTTTAGCTTTAGTACAAGGGCAGGGGAAAAGGCCTATTTAATCAGAGGAAACCAGTTAGCATTAATCTTTTTTGAGCACTTGCTTTATGCCAGACTATTCTAAACATTCTACATGTTTCAACTCATCCAATCCTTTCAGCATTTATTATTACTCCAGGTGCATAGAAGGGAAGTTGAAACACAGAAAGGCTGTATACTAGAAAGCAGCAGTGCCAGAATTCCAACCCAGGAAGCTTGGTACCAGAGCCCAAGATAGGTAAAATGGCTTATTTTAAAAGTAGGATATAGACATAACTTTTCCCATGTATTTTTGTTTTATTTTGAGTTCTTGCAACTCAAAAGAGACTTCAGTAAATTACTCACCTTAATTCAGAGACATCAGCTTTATCCAGGGCGTTTAGAGCCACAATTGCCTTGTCGAGAGCTGGCAGTACACTTTTTAATTCATTGTCAGCTTTCTGCAATACAGTTATAAGTCCCTAAATACATATGAATGAATATAGTTGCATACTTAAAATTTTTATATTTTAAAGTTGGAAAATGTAATTTGACATTTTTACAATGCCCATAAGTTATGCTTCTGTATAACTTAGGGATGTACACACGTGCTTGCACTGTTAGAAACATGTGTTACCGTCTTAAATTAGTACATTTTGCAATCTCTGATGAGAAGTTATCTGTAAGAAGTGAAAACACTGAGAGTTTTCTGCCTTCTGTGTTAGACTTAGTGTAGTTTTAACATTGCCCTTTTGGGAGTGGTCCACTTAAAGATGGAATTCTAAAGAATCCATCTGCCAATGCAGGAGACACTGGTTTGATCCTTGAGTCAGAAAGATCCCCTAGAAGAGGAAATGGTAACCCACTCCAGTATTCTTGCCTGGAGAAGTCCATGGACAGAGGAGCCTGGCGGGCTACAGTCCATGGGTTGCAAAGAGTTGGACACAACTAAGTGACTGAACATGCCACTTAAAGACAGATTACTGTAAAGCTAATGAAGCTTAAAACCCCTCAGCTGCACAGATCCCCTTCCAAGTTCCTGGAAGGAATTTTGCCAATATGTGTGCAGGGTCATATATTTTTGTAAGACATGCAAGAGTAAGACATTCTATTTGCAATCAGATAAGATCAATTTCTCTACCCTTTTGACTGACTCTTTGTCGGCTATTCTATCATGAAAGGTGGTGCTGGAATGACTGTGGATATTTTTGGGATTTCGCAAACAAGCTGACTTGGGGGTTATATTTATGTTGCTTAGAGTCACTTCTCTGTATAATTAAGTTATTACATGCTATTACAAATACGAATGACTTCTAGAAATACTTCTGTTGTCTGCTGTTCCAACTTTCCTGGTGATGTGACACTAAGGTGAAGGGCCAGAGGTCATACTATGATATAACTTGTACTTCTAGTGCCCAGCATCAGAATTTTGTCTGTAGAAAATCCTTCCACTTATTAAGATGAGTAAAATTGTAAGTGGATGGTAGATCCTCATTGACACCTACTCAAAATGGAAGTTCATTCTTCCAAGAATATACTTGATAATGCAATGTACACTATTTTAAACCTACTGTACATCTGTCCCCCATTTTTTGATGAGAGGGAAAGACTAGAGATCTCTTCAAGAAAATTAGGGATACCAAGGGAACATTTCATGCAAAGATGGGCTCGATAAAGGACAGAAATGGTAAGGACCTAACAGAAGCAGAAGATATTAAGAAGAGGTGGCAAGAATACATGGAAGAACTGTACAAAAAAGATCTTCATGACCCGGATAATCACGATGGTGTGATCACTCATCTAGAGCCAGACATATTGGAATGTGAAGTCAAGTGGGCCTTAGAAAGCATTACTACGAACAAAGCTAGTGGAAGAGATGGCATTCCAGTTGAGCTATTTCAAATCCTGAAAGATGATGCTGTGAAAGTGCTGCATTCAATATGCCAGCTAATTTGGAAAACTCAGCAGTGGCCACAGGACTGGAAAATGTCAGTTTTCATTCCAATCCCAAAGAAAGGCAATGCCAAGGAATGCTCAAACTACCGCACAATTGCACTCATCTCACATGCTAGTAAAGTAATGCTCAAAATTCTCCAAACCAGGCTTCAGCAATATGTGAACCGTGAACTTCCTGATGTTCAAGCTGGTTTTAGAAAAGGCAGAGGAACCAGAGATCAAATTGCCAACATCTGCTGGATCATGGAAAAAGCAAGAGAGTTCCAGAAAAACATCTACTTCTGCTTTATTGACTATGCCAAAGCCTTTGACTGTGTGGATCACAATAAACTGTGGAAAATTCTGAAAGAGATGGGAATACCAGACCACCTGACCTGCATCTTGAGAAATCTGTATGTAGGTCAGGAAGCAACAGTTAGAACTGGACATGGAACAACAGACTGGTTCCAAATAGGAAAAGGAGTATGTCAAGGCTGTATATTGTCACCCTGCTTATTTAATTAACTTCTATGCAGAGTACATCATGAGAAACGCTGGACTGGAAGAAACACAAGCTGGAATCAAGATTGCCAGGAGAACTATCAATAACCTCAGATATGCAGATGATACCACCCTTATGGCAGAAAGTGAAGAGGAACTAAAAAGCCTCTTGATGAAAGTGAAAGAGGAGAGTGAAAAAGTTGGCTTAAAGCTCAACTTTCAGAAAACGAAGATCATGGCATCCGGTCCTATCACTCCATGGGAAATAGATGGGGAAACAGTGGAAACAGTGTCAGACTTTAATTTTTGGGCTCCAAAATCACTGCAGATGGTGAGTGCAGCCATGAAATTAAAAGACGCTTACTCCTTGGAAGGAAAGTTATAATCAACCTAGACAGCATATTCAAAAGCAGAGACATTACTTTGCCAACTAAGGTCCGTCTAGTCAAGGCTATGGTTTTTCCAGTAGTCATGTACGGATGTGAGAGTTGGACTGTGAAGAAGGCTGAGCACCAAAGAATTGATGCTTTTGAACTGTGGTGTTGGAGGAGACTCTCGAGGGTCCCTTGGACTGCAAGGAGATCCAACCAGTCCATTCTGAAGGAGATCAGCCCTGGGATTTCTTTGGAAGGAATGATGCTAAAGCTGAAACTCCAGTACTTTGGCCACCTCATGCAAAGGGTTGACTCATTGGAAAAGACTCTGATGCTGGGAGGGATTGGGGGCAGGAGGAGAAGGGGATGACAGAGGATGAGATGGCTGGATGGCATCACTGACTCGATGGATGTGAATCTGAGTGAACTCTGGGAGTTGGTGACGGACAGGGAGGCCTGGCGTGCTGCGATTCATAGGGTCGCAAAGAGTCGGACATGACTGAGCGACTGAACTGAACTGAACTGATCTGAACTGATTCAACAAGAATTAATCAGGATTCATGGACTTTTAGGTAATAATTATCATAATTTGGAAAGATGTTTTAAAATGTCTCATTTAAAGAAGTGAGAAATTACAGATTCCTTGTACAGATATATGTCAAAGGTGCCTTATTTTATAATTTTTAATTCTTATCAGATCATCTTCAGAAGACAAAGCAGCTCTAAGGACTGTTTCTTTGGTTTGTGTCACTTCTCTCATTGCCTGAATAATTCTGTCTTTTTAGACTGGCCAATTTCCCTCTGTTCCCTCTAGTCAGAATTCCATTAGGAACCAGTATGGTGTAGCAGATTACCAAATGTTCAACCCTGGTCTGATCAATGGCCACCCCTAGTCAGAGAAGGCAGAGAGTGGAATTCCACATTTTCCATGTGCAAAAGTTTTTTCATGGAGCAACTCCATCAATTAAAAAAAATATATATAAAATATATATATATTAGCTAAAACCTCAGTTGGGGGAATTATTTATTTATGTTAAATACAAAAGCTACTATCATTAGCTAATATCTCAAAGTACCACAATAAATATTTAGGCAAGGTTTATTATAAATGATAGTGAATGTGAATAGATATTTCTAATAGCCTTTTTGATAATTTCAAAATATTTTGCTTGGCTCCTTGTTAGATCTGATTACATCATCATTAAAAACATGGCTGAAGAATAAGTAGTTCATACCAGAGATATGAGAGGCATCAGCCTGCCGTCTTCTCATTGTTCACTTGTACTTCCAGTGTTAGCATTATTTTCAATCCAAGGTTTCTCTGAGAAATCTTTTCAAGCTGCCTGTCCATATTTTTTAAATTTTTTTAAAATATAAATGTATTTATTTTAATTGGAGGCTAATTACTTTACAATATTGTATTGGTTTTGCCATACATCAACATGAATCCGCCACGGGTATACACGTGTTCCCCATCCTGGACCCTCCTCCCACCTCCAAGCTGGATAACATAATAGGTAAATCCCCTCACTTGGGCACAAATAAACTGCAGGGCTTCCTGCTGAGCATTGAGGAAATGAGGAGGCCACCGCAACAACCCTTCCATCCTTCAGATGATCCTCTTGGAGGCCACATGCATTTCTGATATGGGCTGAATGAGTGTTATTCATTTTAACCAGGAGAAGCAGACTATCTATTTTCCTAAGGGACCCTCTGTCTTTGCACTTCACTTAATAGTACTTTGCATGTAGTAGGTATTAATATAAATATTTTCTGGGAAAAAAATGAAAAACAGGCAAAGTTGGAACACTATATATTTACAAGCAGTTAGCCTGATTTAAAAATTTTTGGGGTAGGAAACAATTTTGCAAATCTCTAAGTGACTTTCACTGATTATATTTTAATTTTACCTGAGCATACTCTTCTACGATTCTTACTTCTTCTTCCATGATTTCTTCATCCTGTTTAACAAGCATCTGAACTTTCTCAACCACTTGGGAATCTTTCTGTAGTTTTTCCATTAGGATTTCTTTCTCCTAATGAACCAAACAACTCTTCTTAAAATAAGTTTTAAGAGACATGATATCTTTTCAAAAAGATAAATCAAATAGCTTATTTCATTCTTACAGAATTTGTCAAAATCACCATGAAATATATTTGTTTAATAGACTAATAAAAATGATTACAACAAATATAATTTCATACAATTTCATACACATAAAGATTGATGATGAGTAATGATTTTTAGAATACTTGGCCAACTGCAAGTTACCACAGTGCATTTCAGATGTATTTAACTAATAACTGCAGATTTTTCTATTTCTTTTATAATTAGCTAAATACTTATTATTGGCTTCCCAGGGGGCTCAGTATTAAAGAACACACCTGCCAATGCAGGAGACATGGATTTGATCCCTGGGGAAGGAAGATCCCCTGGAGGGAGAAATGGCAACCCACTCCAGTATTCTTGCCTGGAAAATTCCATGGACAGAGGAGTCTGGTGTTCTACAGTCCATGGAGTCACAAAGAGTCAGACACAACTGAGCGACTGAGCACATATATCAATTATCACATTTAATTATTAAAATATATGCCATTACATATAGGTACCACATCTTTTTTTGTCCAATCATCTGTCGATGGACATCTACAATGCTTCCATGTCCTATTGTAAATAGTGTTGCAATGAACATTGGGGTACATGAGTCTTTTTGAGTTACTGTTTTCTCAGGGTATATGTCCAGTAGTGGAACTGCTGGGTCATATGGCAATTCGCACAGATGTAGAGAAAGGACTTGTGGACACAGGGCAGGAAGGAGAGGGTGGGACGAGCTGAAAGAGTAGCAGTGACATACATACTCTACCATGTACAGAACAGACAGTGGGAAGCTGCTGCATAGCACAGGGAGCTCGGCTTGGTGCTCTGTGATGACCTAGAGGCGTGGAATGGGGGCTGGGTGTGAGGGAGGTCCAAGGAGGGTATATATGTACACATATGGCTGAATCATGTGGTTGTATAGCAGAAACTAACACAATATTATAAACCAATTATATTCCAATAAAAATAATTAAAAAATACAATCATGTTACTACTTTGCTATTGTTGTTGTTACTGCTCCCCTCATTTTACAGATAAGAAAACTAAGACTAAGAGAGGCTGCACAGCTGCATGGTAACAAAGCTGAAGTTCGAACCCATGTTTGTCAAGTATCAGCTTCTGCTTGCAAACACCACTCCATGTTAAACCATACAAGTTTTAAAAGAGATCCCAAATCAAACACACCTTTGTTTTTTGTTCTATTTGAGGGCCAAGAATCAAGAGCTCCTCCTGCATATCTGTAACTAGAGCAGTTGTTTCCAGGATCTTGGATAGGCCCATATGGAAACGTTCCCTGAAGGGAAAGAAAGTATTAAGAAAGCGTTTTGTTGTTGTTCAGTTGCTCAGTAATGTCCAACTCTCTGCGACCCCACGGACTGCAGCACACCAGGCTTCTCTGTCCTTCACTATCTCCTGGAGTGTGTTCAAATTCATGTCCATTGAGTCAATGACCCAAACATTTCATCTTGTCATTCCCTTTTCTCTCATGCCCTCAATCTTTCCCAGCAGCAGGGTCTTTCCTATGAGTTGGCTCTTTGCATCAGTTAAGAAAGTATAGATATAACAAAATAATAGCCAAGCAAGATTCACTGTAATCATGGACCGGAAGACCACATAGTAAAAATGCCCATTCTCCCCAAAATGATATATAGGTTTCCTGTCAGATCTCAGTAAAAAAAAATTTTTTTATGTATAGATGTACTTATTCCAAAATTTATATGGAAAGGCAAATGAACTAAGGTAGTTAAAATAATTTTGAAAAAAAAGAATAAAGTGGGCGGAATTATTCTACCTGATTGTAAGACTGATTACATAGCGATAGAAATCAAGATTATGTGGTATTGGCAGAGAGATAGATATGACGATTGATGGAACAGATAGAGAAGACAAAAGTAAACCCACACAAGGACACCTAACTCAGTTTTGACAAAGGTGCAAAAGCAATGGAGGAAGAAAAGGTTTTTCAACAAATGGTGCTGGGGCATCAGTTACATCAGATGAACTGTAACCTAAACCTTACACCTTATGTTTATGCAAAAATTAACTTGAAATGGACCATAGAATTAAATGTAAAACTATACTGCTTTTAGAAGAAAATATAGGAAAAAGTGATCAGGATCTAGGGCTTGGTGAAGAGTTCTTAGAAAGGAGAAGCATAATTTATAAAAGAAAAAAAATCATAAATTGGGCTTGATCAAAAATTAGAACCCTTTTCTCTGTGGAAGGGAGAATGAAAATACAAGCTACCAACTGGAATAGGGTATTTGTAATCCACATATCTGACAAAGGACTTATTTTAGAATATATAAACAATTCTCAAACTAACAATGAAAAATTTGAACAATTTAGAAAATGTGAAAAAGATATGAACACACATTAAACTGAAAAGGATATATGGATGGCAAATAAGGGCATGAAAAGATATTCAGCATCACTAACGATTAAGGTGTAAATTAAGATCACAACGTCATATAATTACCTACTTATTAAAATAGCCAGTATAGAAAATAGTGACAATACCAAATGCTCTCAAGGATGCAGAGAAACTGAATCTCCCCTACATAATTTATAAAACTACAAAAAATAGTACAGTCATTTTCAGTAACAATTTGATATTTTCTTCATAGGTTAGATGACTTAACAGTCATACTCTTGCCATTTATCCTAGAGAAACAGAAATTTATATCTGCCCAGAAACCTGTACAGAGATATATTCATAATAACTCCAAATTAGAATCAGCCCAAATTCCTTCAATGGTTAGACAAACTGTGGTACGCCCATATGGACTATTACTTTAGCGATAAAATGGAATAAACTCATGATACATGCAATAGCTTAGATCCCAGAGGCATTATGTTGAGTGAAAGCACTATCACTCTCTGTATGTGAAGAATAAAAATGGAGAAATGCAGAAGAGATTAGCAGTTGCAAGGTATTTGGAATAGGAGGAGGAAAAGAGTGGGAGTGACTGTAAAGAGGGTAGCAGTAGCGGGAATCTTTGTGATAATGAACTAGTTCTATATCTTGACTGCTGTTGTGGTTGTACAAATTGCTACAAATGATAAAGTTGAATGGCACAGAACTATAAACACACATTGTGCCAATGACAGTTTCCTGGTTTTGATGTTGTACTATAGTTAAGTAAAATGTGAGCACTGAGAGAAACTGAGTAAAAGGTACTTTGGACCTCTCTGTACTATTTTTGTAACTTCCTGTGAATCTAATAATGTCCAAAACAAATTTTCTTTTAAAATAAGAAACAATAAGTTTGAAAAATTTTCATTTATCTATTCACTAGAATAAAAAACTGAAAATATACATTTGTATGGAATAAAATAAATAGAAAAATTTAAATAAGAAGACTACAAAGCTATTGGTCAACAAAATTTTAGTTCTAAGACAGGGAATAAGTTCCATAGAGCATTTTCTAAAAAACTGAATATATGGTTTCTATTTCTTGGGCTTTCATAATCTATGAGAACATCATCACTCATACCCTTTAAATTGTGAATTACACAAATTTTTTTGATATTTTATTCTTTTATCTAGCTCTAGGATAGGTCCTCAAAAGTCTCATGTGGATTACCACATTAGCTTTTAAGTCTTCTTTGTTTTTATTTTTTGTCTCTCTACAATTTATTCTCCATACCAGAGTGATCTTCCTAAAGTAAGTCTCTTTATACTATTTACCTATTTAAAGAGTTATTATTTGTTGTGTGTTGTGTACGTCAGACATTGTGCTTAGCATTTAATTTGTAAACATATGACCCCCTAGAAACAGGTGATATTAAAAATAAAATAGACTCAAAGGAAAAACTAAAGAAACATAGACAACTGAAACTAAGCTCCCAATGAAGCACACACTTATGACAGGTAACTTGGGCTTTACAAGTGATTATTTCCCAAAAGGATATCTCCCACTGAAACAGGATGCTAAGTGTTTTGGAGGTGGAGAAGAGGCGTGGACTGGCTGTAAGAGACCCAAAGCACATAATTAACCGTTCCCTTCTCTTTTTTTTGTCCCATATCTATCCCTGGGAAGCTTCTTACTGGATTTGTAAGAAGTAAGGAAGAGCTATTACGTTTGGACTTATAACCTGGTGCTTCTTTGTACCACCTAGCTATACTTGATGGATATAAGCACTGATGGATATTGATGATAATGAGCATGCACAGAAGGTGATAACTTAGGTAATCCTCATTACACATCAGGGGGTTAAGGAGATGTTCTAGGATAGTTCAAGGTACATAAGGAAGAAACTACTGAGTAATTTAGAGATGTACAATGTGGGTAAGACATGGGGAAGACTGGGAAGTGGATGAAGTGATTGTAACAGATACTGGTCATACCAATCACGACTGTGAATGGAGAGCAACAACCCTGGATGGTGAGAAGGGGACACCTTAGAAACTTGGAGGTTGGAGTTAGAAGGAAGTTCCATCAATTCCTTATAACTCTTGTCTATAGGGCATCTGGCCAATTTACCCAGCCTGTGGCCATCATACTCAATTTAATCACTAACTAACAAAAGGCTTAATCCATGGACTTTCAGAAACATTTTAGGAGATGCTAACCCAGAGGAGTGAATGGTTTTTATATAAAACAATGGAACAAGATTAACCTTTTGAACTAATAGGACTATTTTCACAGACTGTAGCAACTGCTGTACAACTGATGTTGAATGTGCCACTCACAGTTGTTGACAAAAAAGAAATGAGATTCTGATACCATGTGAGTAAAATGCTGCTGCTGAGGTTGCTACTGCTTCTGTAAATGTCAGGTCTATACTCGTGTGCCATATACAAACTAGTTTAAACTCTCAAGCATGAGTGGTGGTGAAAATTTTCATTTCCCTGGGCTTCCAGCTGACCAGTAAAGGCAGAGTATGGGCGACTGCCAATTATTGATGCATTTGGATCAATAACAATTTTAACTGGCTTGACTCAAGATATGAAATCTGTCTGTGGTCTGTCCTCCAAGTGGCAGTCATCATGGCTATTCTCACCCAATGTTGTCCAAGAATGGATTTGGTCTAAGTCCCTATCAGTACACTTAACTGGGGTATCTGATAGAGTGGGCTATTCTTTTTCAGCTGGATAAATGACAGGTTGGAGGATAGAGCTGTAAAGGAATGCCTTCACGTGGTACCCTGGAAACCTTTCATGCCTTCACATAGGTCACACAGGAGAAGGTTTAACTACAACTGAGATAAGTCTGTGATCCTTTTGGAACATGAGAGCATGGAATGCTTGTGAGCAGATGCTATAAGACCATTTCCCACTGTCTTTATCTTCTGGGAGGCTGTCATGAGATTGTTTCTCAATGATTCTAGAGTTCTGATTAGATATGAGACTTTCTAGCTCAGGTTTCCTCCCCCACCTTCCCAGGGCCAGCTGAAGGTTCTAAAACTGCTAAGCTGCAGCATGCTGTGGACTTCTCAGCAGCAGGGCCTCCCACTATCAGTGTTGTAGTTGGGAAGATTCCCTGGAGAAGGAAATAGCAACCCACTCCAGGACTCTTGCCTGGAGAATCCCATGGACAGAGGAGCCTGGTGGGCTACAGTCCATGGGGTCCCAAAGAGTTGGACACAACTGAGTGACTTTCACTTTTCATTTTATGGGATAAGGGACATTGGGAATGGCAATGCTGGTTACTCTTGTTTTCATTGTCCTTGTCTGACTCTAACAATCTATTGCTTCTTCACTGGCAGAATCTGTCAGCCTTGCCTTTACAGGGGCAGCCTGTGAATGACCACAGGGGAGATAGACACATACCTCTTTTAAGATCTTCTGTAGCTTTTGCTCTTTTCCCTCCAATGAAAAGGTGGGTTGGGGTTCACTTGCATCTGCATCCCTTTTCACAAATAAAAGCACAAATACAGTATACGTATATCTGACTCGGTCTCAAAGCCTTACCTCTTCTTTTGCATTTCCTTCTCTCGGGACTTCAAAATGTGGGCAAACGTATCCATGAATCGCAAGTAGTTACTGGGAGTGATATAATAATGCCTTCTAGTTGTTTGAAAGTATTTTATGTTCAACTCTTTCACGCTTTGGTGGATCTGGACACATGTTGGGACAAGTTTTTCTTTTAAGTTCTGAAAAATAGTAATTTCTAAGAATTAAGAGAAAGCAGTCTAAATGCACACACACACTAAAGAAAATTGACAATGCAAATACATTTGTCATTTCTGAGATGTGGAGATGCAGAAAAAGGGTTTGGATGAATGGGATTAAAAATACATGAGATTTTGTGGTTAGGATGATGTTAGGGTGGAAAAGACAAAAAGAGAAGAGGTTAACAATAAATGACATCTCAGCTAGGTTTTTCCTTTATTTCTGCTGCAGCACTCCAAGGATTTAGGGTACATTGTCAATGGCCAAGGTTTATAGTGCTTTATCTTGTATCTTCCTTTCTTTAAAGTATGTTATTGATAGCAAGATACCCAATTTTCATGAGTGAAATAAAGCTAGAAAAATGTAAGGACTTAAAGGATGTATAGTCAGCCCTCTGTATCTGTGGGTTCTGCACCCACAGATTCAAACAACCACTGAAAATACTTCTTAAATATTCCAGAAAGTTTCCAAAAGCAAAATATGAATTTCTCTTGTGCTGGCAACTATTTACATAGCATTTGCATTGTATTTACAATTATTTACATATACTTACAATGTATTAGGTATTACAAGTAATTTAGAGATGATTTAAAATATATCATAGAGTGTGAGCATATTATGGGTAAGTGCTATACCATTTTATATAAAGGACTTGAGATCCTCTGCAGAAGGGATAGGCTACCCAGTCCAGTATTCCTGGGCTCCCGTTGTGGCTCAGTTGGTAAAGAATCTGCCTGCAATACAGGAGACGTGGGTTTGATCCCTGGGTTGGGAAGATCCCTTGGAGAAGGGAAACGCTACCCACTCCGGTATTCTGGCCTGGAGAATTCCATGGACTGTCTCCCGCATTGGAGGCAGACGCTTTAACCTCTGAGCCACCAGGGAAGCCACTGTATGGTCCATGGGGTCGCAAAGAGTTGGGCATGACTGAGTGACTTTCACTTTCACTTGAGCATCCTGATTTTGGTATCTTGCAGGGGTTGGGGGAGGGGGCTGGAATCGTTCCTTATGGAAATCAATGGATCGATCAATGTAGAGATACAGGTAGGCAAAACTAGAATAGAAAGAGTGTCCTCTTTGCTTACCTTCAGAGAGAATCTGACTTGAACATAATCTAGTTGTGTTTATGCATCTCCAACCCACCAAGCCTAGCTAAACTGGTCACTCTTAACTCAGCTGCAATTTCTTGCTGGTTTCACCCTGAATCTACCCTTACTGGCCTTTGCTTTCCTTGAACACTTGGACAGGTAAGGTTGTAAGCCCCTTTCTAGGTCCCACAGAGTTTCAGGCCTCTCTGAATTTACAACTTCTTTTGCCAGCATCTCTCGGGATCTTCATTTGAATCGCTCTAGAACAGATTCTTATTGCCTGCAGCTCATGGGTTCTGAGGCGATTTTGTGTGTGGCCTGTGCTCTCATTTCTTTGTAGTTGTGTTGCTGTAATCAACCCAGTGAAATTCACAAGAGGTACACAGAAGGTTGCAGCATCCTCACCAGAGCATGAAAAATGGAGGTTGTTTACCTTCGTGGACATCTGCTGTCCACCATGAGGGTAGAACTGTGAAGAGACCCCAGCAGTCAGGAATCCGGGCATCACTGAGACAGGGTGAATTAGGGGGCAAAAGAGATGAGGAATTGATAAAGAGTCAAGACACTTGCCTTATTTCATAATTTTGCCCAGAATTGCTCTCTTTGCCCACCTAAGGTTTATTGTCATTCAGAGATGTAGTGTTGTTAGATTATATGTAAGAATTAAAGATTTTAAAATTAAAAAAAAAAAAGAAATCGTCACTCACATTAGATTTCTTTAAAGGGGTTATATTTACCTCTCTGTTCTTGATATCCACTTTTTCTCTTAAGAAAGCGTCAGCTACAATCAGGAGAGCTTCCTCCGGCCATTTCTCATACCAATCAACCGTGCAGGAGCTGATCAGGGAAGGATATAGTCTACAGTTTTGGTGAAAGTTAGGTCTTGTAGGGCTCATGGTCATAAGAATATGAAGATTTTTATGTATTCTCTGAAAATTAATGAAAATATAAGTTGTTTAAATGCAATCCACTGCTTTGAAGAAAATATTATATGGAAAATTCCATTTAAAATTTGTTTCCATTTTTTCCTTAATGGGGGGAGTACCTATCAATCATATACTGAGTGTCTGTCATAAACCAGAGTCCTTCCAAGGGAAACTACAAGCTTCACAGAGCCCTTCTGAGGAAAGGAGCCAGGTTCTGTTCTAGGGGACCTCACCCTCTTGGCTTCGGCTGGATGGACTGGGTAGGGGAGTCACTGGACTCAGAACATTCTTTGTATAAACCATCCTTTATAAGGGGATCTGGTGCTAGAGCTCTATTCAGTAGGGCAGTTTATATCAGATGGTGACGAGTCTGTCTGTTTAACTGTTTCCTCTGGAGTGGTGTGCATTTAAGACTCACAGAAACTCAAAGAAAGAAACAGTCAGATGAATTAAAGCTAAAAGAGATGCAGAGAATCAGATAATGTTATGTACAGAACACCACAGAGATACTAATAAACTCCTACAGCTGAAGGATTACAGCCAAGCAGTATTAGATTCTATATAATTTTTCAGGTCCTAGGCAAAGTGCTAGTTTCAAAGAATTTTGCCTGCATCCTTGCCCCACCTAAAAACTGGTTGTGTTGTTGCTGTTCTTGCCTTCTTGGAAGGACTGACCCACAGGGCACAGATTCCTTCCTCATTTCATACGTCACTTTATGATAAAACCACATTTTTGAAAGCAGCTTCAGTGAGTCAATGGTCCATCTAACTCAAAGGGTTCGACTTGTACAAAGTAATAATATCTTTGAGTATCAAGCAACCTATTTTGCCAAATAAGAGTGGTAAAGCTGAAAGAAGACTCAAGGGTAAGAGTTTCCCCCTCCTGCTTGTCTTTAAAATTTGTATAAAAGCAAATGCAACTCCTCAATGCAAAATTCACAAAATACAGAAGTCTTTAAATTGAACACGAAATCACATGCGTGCTTAGCTGTGTCCTACTCTTTGCGACCCCATGGACTGTAGCCCACTAGGCTCTTCTGTCCATGGACATTTTCCAGGCAAGAGTACTGGAGTGGGTTGTCATTTCCCACTCCAGGGGATCTTCCTGACCCAAGGATTGAAATTTGTCTCTTGTGTCTCCTGCACTGGTGGGCGTATTCTTTATTGAGCCACCTGGGAAAACCCACAAAACGAAATTACCTCTCTTTGCTTTGCCCATTTGCAAACTCCTACTTGAAGATATCCAACAGTTTAAACTGTGTTTTCACTATTTATTATTACTGTAAAAAACCTCAAATCATTTTTGAAAGTATGGCATATATATAAAATTAAAATTGATTTCTACTTAGGATTCTTATTTTTTATTTCTGGAGGGCACTATTCGCCACACTATAAATCAGAATTTATTTTATTTTTCCACTCACAATCTATTGGATAAACCAATTTTGTAAAGAAGTGCTAGTGCGCCACAAGTTTCCAGGATATCTCCTATTCTTCTTTCTACTGCAGTATTTTAAAATACAACTCAGTTCAAACATCCATTTATATTATATTGTTCTCTTACAATTGTGGATTCCATTCCCAGAATTTTTTACATGTTTTTCTTGTGCAAGATCACTAAGTATCTGCTGAGGAAGGGATGGTGGTTCAGTTCAATTTTCAAATGTCTCCATAAAAGATAGAAACTGACTTGAGAAATAAGTTGGCCTGTGGTACTTTACTAGTGAACATTTTGGCTTGGGTAATCAAATCTATCTGTTCACTGAGCCACTGGTCAGTCATCATGTCTTAAAGACACAGAATGCCTAGTTAATTTGTCCAGTTGATACCTCTCATCAAGCTGATTCTTTCACAGCAAGCTCACTGCCGAGTTCATTCTGAATATTACCTGCTCTACCTGGATAACCCATATAACTGGATAACCTCCTGGACAGTTCTAGGGCTTTTTAAGGGGATGAGGAATTCTTGTTTCTTTCCTTTCCAGGCTTGTTGCCAGCATACAACTGAAATAAAAAGCCTCATTGACTAGAAATGGATTACAGGGTGTGAAATAATCTTAGGATCTTATTTCTCTTATTGCCTCAAGCTAATATTATTTTTTAAAGTCATTGTTAGCCAGCCAGGCCCAGATTCTTGCTCATGTTTGTCCTGCTTATGGTGTGTCTGTGTATAAGGATGGCAGTCATTATTGTAGCTTTAAAAACTCATGTAAAAAACTAAAGGACTTATCCAACTTGAAATTCATGTACAAAATTATAAACATAGTCTATTTTTTAATGCAGACCTTTATGTTCATTGAAGCATTATTTTCAACAAATAGTGGACACTAGCGTAAAATTTTATGAAATTTGAACATAGTCTGTTTTCAATTTAATATGACAATTTGATAAAGGCAATCCACAAAAATGTACCTTTTGGAAGAACGAAAGTAAAGCTTGCCTATTATCAACATAACCAGACTGTTCGGCAAGAGATCTAAGCCTGAGGGCAATCGCATCCAGCTCTTCATTTTCAAACAAGTCAGGTATTTTCCCCAAATTAATAATGCTGTTCAAATCTTCCATAAATAACTCCTTAGGCAAAACATACATTTAATCAGGAATGAGTAAATTGGGCATGTATTTTACTTTGGACAAAGCTAATCAAGAAAGCAATAGTGTTTCAGGAGAACTTAGATCAAAAAAAATAACTTCTCTTAATGTGAGCCCATCAGAAACATTTTTCTGAGTCAAAATAAGCTTCATCTATTCATTCATTTATTCAAACATTAGGGAAACAGATCTGGTACCAACAGTATGCCAAACACTGTGTTGTGCACTGGGGAAGAGGCATGGGAGGAGTGGGCACAATAATTAAGTTGAGCAGGGACTCTGCTTCACACAGTTTATACACAGTTTATAAAAGTATAGTTTATACTTTTGTGTTTGAATACTATACAAACTATTAGAAATCACATGGCCAAAAGCTTATTTTAACCAAAAACATCTCTACAAAGGATTCCAAAATGAATGGGAAGGTAACAGAGGAGAAGCAGCAATGAAAGAAATTCTACCAGAGGAGTAATAAAAAAAGTATGAGCATTTTTGTTTTTAGAATAAGTCCAAGCTTTCTTTTAACAAAAGAGCATTATTAGCATTATCAGTGCCTCAAGATACAGTATTCTTTAGCCACTCACGGGGACCTGGTATTTCAGTCCAGTTGAAAAAGGGCAGAGAACTAGGGGGCTGTGTCCAATAGAGGCCAACAGAGGTGACATGGGGCTAACTGCTTTCCTGTCTCAACTAAGACATGATGGAGAACCGCCAAAGATTTATTAAATATTCTGATTATTGCCTACTTGTTGAGAGTCTAGCTAAATTACTCCATAGTATTACTGCTTCAGCACCCATTTTGTTTGGCCAAGCAGCCTGTCGGGGGACTTAAACTGACAAAATACCTCTCATGGATGCACATGCCTTAGATAGCAACCCACAGAGTTACAAGTAAATGTAAATTCTGATATGATTTCCCAACAGCCCTTGTGTCAACAGTCTTCCCTGCTTCCCAGAGCCTTCCCTTTATGTGCTCCTTAGATAAGACCCCCATGGAACTTACCCTTGATGGGTTTGAATTGACCAATCTGGCTCTAGCCTGGAAACTCCAAAAGCACTGCAAAGCACTGCTCCCCCAATCAAGGCGTGTGCCCTGGTCCTACCTCTCTCTCTCTCTCTCTCTCTCTCTCTCTCTCTCTCTCTCTGCACTTTGCCTTGACTTCCCATGGGTTCCCTCAAAGCATGCTGTGTACCTCCTGCAGAACCTGAGTAATAAACTTCTCTTTCAGATTCTCTTGTCTTTTGTTAAACTGTAGCTCACCATCTGGTACCCTGCACTTAACAAATGTTAACAAACTTAACAAAGTCATAACACCATTTTTTGGATTCATGTGGAAAGCAATGATGTGGCTAGAAAAAGTCTGGAAAGGAGATGCAATAACCTTAAAGTTCTGCATAACATGGAAAGTGAAAGTGAAAGTCACTCTGCTGTGACCGACTCTTTGCAATCCTGTGGGCTATACAGTCTATGGAATTTTCCAGGCCAGAATACTGGAGTGGGTAGCCATTCCCTTCTCAAGCAGATCTTCCCAACCTAGGGATCGAACTCAGGTCTCCCGCATTGCAGGCGGATTCTTGACCAGCTGAGCCACCAGGGAAATCCCTGAATAACACGGGAGCCATGTTCAATTCAGCTTTGACAGCGGATTTCTGAAAAATAGTTTCTTAAATTAGAATGATATACATTCTTGGCAGGGGAGAAACTACATCTTCTGAAATCTAGCAAGTGTCTGGCAAAAACCTCAACCTGATCAAGGAGCAGAATATTCAAATTTGGGAAGGGGAGAATATATAGGTAAAGCAGAAAAACTGGATATTATGGAGAATAGCAGATATGACATGACCCTTGGATTTACTTTCAAAATATGACATGAGAAACAGGCACATACAAGTCTAGAGAGAGAGGCGCAGTATCAGGAGAAAAAACAAAATGGGAGTTTGAAACAATACTAATAACTATACACCTCTGGATCATAGATAATAAACAATATTCCCTTGAAATTTTGCCACAAAGAAGTACATACAATCTGAGGTGGTATTCCTAGTTATGCTTTGGCTGTGGAAGGGTGTAACTTATGCAAAAGAATAGATTTTTAAAAAGTTGAGCGATTAACATTTTTTGCTTACATGTAAATAAGGCATAAGCTGCAAAGAAACGTCTTGGCTTTGGTGAAACTTGAGCAGAAGGATAAAGGACAGAAACAGAAGCCTCAAACTCTGTGAGAGCACATTGTAGATTACATGATCAGACAGTAGATACAGATGATAGGGCTACTTTTATTTATTTATTTATTTTTTTTTTTACTTTTTCTAGTAAGCCCAGGTCTCTTTCTTTCTTTCTTTATTTATTTATTTATTTTTGTGGTTTTGATTTTTCTTTTTCTTTTTCTTTTTTTTAATTTTAATTTTTACTTTATTTTACTTTACAATACTGTATTGGTTTTGCCATACATTGACATGAATCCACCATTGGATGGGAGGGCTACTTTTAAGAGACAGATTATAAAACTGGTTTTAATGTAAAATGGATGACTTTAGTTACACAGATAAATTACTTCCAATTAGTCAATTAAAATTATAGAGACAGAAAATTCTTTTATTGTGGTACTTATGTAAAACTATCTACAGAATGATTGCATATTCATAAACTCTATAGGCTATGATTGGATAAGCATGGAAAATAATGAAAAGAATTGATATGGCAGGTTAATAGGATCATAGATAAATATTTTCTTTTCAAATATTAAATTTGAAGGGCTCCACTGTGCCACCTGGGAATACCTCACATAAATATTAAACTTTAGAAAATAATAAAAACAAAAAGTACTTACTTGATCTAGGTTCAAATTACTAACTATCAAAGCAGAGGGGTTGCCTTCTAATCCTGCTTGCATAAACACTTTTTTGAAATCTTCTTTGAATTCTAAGTAGGCATAATTGTGAGATAAAGGTACCCGGAATATTTTGTGTTCTGCCAAATAACAGGCCAGAGTCGCACAAGTTTCTTTTCCACATCCATCTATTCCAATCTTGGGAAGAAAAAAAATTTAGAAATTTTATTTCTAAATAGAAATAAAAAGTTCTCTACTTAGATGTGCTAGAAAGTTAGTAAAACTACCTAAGACTATTTTTAAATGCTTTGATAAACACATAAAACATAAAATATTTTATCAAAATCTTAAAAGGCACTCAAACACTCAATATTTTAATCTTTTCTCTTCACAACCTCTTGAACTACATGAAATAACTGCACTGAAAAGATAATCTGGAAAAATAGCATAGATAGGCTTATAAATAATTGCAATGTGACTATCAACATTTGAGTCTTCATTTGTAAGGATTCAAAAAAGTCTTTTTCCATTTACTGCGGGCAATAACACTCAAGAAGTGCTCTTTGGGAAGTTTTACCCTTTTAAAACAGTTTATTAAGGTTCAAACTATAGACCATACCTATTTTAAGCGAACAATTAAATGATTTTTAGTAAATTTACAGAGTTATGTAACCATCACCACAACCCATTTTTAGAGTACTTCTGCTGCTGCTGCTGCTAAGTCGCTTCAGTCGTGTCCGACTCTGTGCGACCCCATAGACGGCAGCCCACCAGGCTCTTCTGTCCCTGGGATTCTCCAGGCAAGAACACTGGAGTGGGCTGCCGTTTCCTATCATCCCCTAAATATCCCTCAAGCCTATTTGCAGTCAATCCTCTTTCTAATCTCCAGTCCCAGGCAACCATTAATAGGCTTTTTTTCTCTATAGATTTGCCTTTGTTGGACATTTCCTATAAATGGAATCATACAGTAAGAAGTCTTTTGCATCTGACGTCTCAGTTAGCATGATGGTTTCGAGGTTCTCCATGTTGTAGTATGCATCAGCAGTTCATTCCTTTCCATTAATGGATTTTGGGATGTTAAATCAAACACACATTCCTGGAATAAAACCCACTTGGCCATGATATATAATATTCATATGTTGTTACATTCAGTTTGCTGATATTTCATTAAAAAATTATCAACTATATTCACAGGGATATTGGTATGTAGTTCTCTTTTTTTCATGATACCTATATAGTTTTGGTATCAGGGTGATACTGGTCTCATAGAGTAGCTAGGAAGTATTCCTTCTTCTATTTTCTGGAAGAGTTGTAAAGGACTGATTTAATTTTTCCTTAAATGTTAGAATTCTCTAGTGAAGCCATTTGGCCCTAGGCTTTTCTTTGTGGGAAGTTTTAAAATTCCTAATTCAATCTTTTTATTAGTTATGTAAGTACAGACTTTATATTTCTTCAGTTCAGTAATTTATGCCTTTTGAGAAAGGTGTACATTTCATCAAGGTGTATTAAATACTTGGTTTTAATAGTTGGAGTGTTCTTGCCTTTTTTCTCTTGATTATCTTCTCTAAAGATTGGTCAGTTTTGTTGATCTTGTCAAAGAATCATTTTTTTTTTGTTTGCTTTCATTGATATTCTCTTATTGTTTTTCTATTCTTTACTATCTTCTCTCATCTTTTCTCTCATATAACTTCCTCTTCGGGCTTAGTTTTCTTTTCTTTTGTAGTTTTCTAAGGTGGAGACTTAGGTTATTTACTTGAGATTTGTACACATTACCATATGTCATGGAGAAGGAAAAGGCAACCCACCCCAGTATTCTTGCCTGGAGAATCTCATGGACAGAGGAGTCTGGTAGGCTGCAGTCCATGGGGTTGCAAAGAGTCGGACACGACTGAGTGGCTGAGCGACTTCACTTTCACCATATGTAAAATGGGTAGCCAATAAGACCTACTATATAGCACAGGGAACTACTCAATCTTATGTGGCAGCCTGGATGGGAGGGGAGTTTGGGGGAGAATGGACATATACATGTGTAAGGCTGGGTCCCTTTGCTATCCACTTGAAACTATCTCAACTTTATTGATCTGCTATACTCCGACATAAAATAAAAAATTTAAAATAAAATAAAATATAAGCCTTTGTAGCAGTAAATTTCCCTTGAAGCACTACTTTAGGTATGTTGTGTTGTTGTTTATTTTTGTTTGTTTTTTGTTTTGGTATGTTGTGTTTTTGTTTTCATTCACCTCAAAGCATTTTCTAATTTCTCTTGTGATTTCTTCTTTTACCCATTGGTTATTTATTTAGGAATGTATTACAAAGGTTTTGCATATTTGTGAATACTCCAGATTTCTTCCTGTTATTGATTCCAGTAGTAATTCTTTTGTGATCTGAGAACATAATTTGAATGACTAACTTAAAAAAATAGTCATAATAATGTGCCATATCATTGGCTGAATACATTGGATTTTATTTAGCCTTCTGAAAGCTTTTCTCTATTTAAGGGATTGGAGGAATTTCCAAGAATTTAACTCTCATTTGCCTTCATGAGCAGTAAAATTTTGTGCAATGGTTCATTTTTCTAAATAAATGTTCAAGGAATTGTATTATTTTTGAAGTCAAGGTTCACCTGCACAGACACTGTATTAATACTGAAGATATGCTAGAGATGGTGCCAGACCCATCACTGTTTTTACATATTAAATGCCTTCCAAAAACAAATAGCTGGTGAACTTTTATACACTTTTGAGAGGACAAGGATCTTGTCATATGAGTCAATGAATATGAGCTTTCATAAATAGAAAGCGTGCAAAAATTAAATTTCTGTAAGCAGAGATTTTTATTGAATTTCCTTAATTTTTATTTTGCATACTAAAAAAATTTGAAAAATTTAAATTCTTACCAGTAACATATGACTTCCTGATTGTCGAAGAATCCTTGTAGCTCTTGCAATGTGTTCTATGGCTTCCTTGAAAAATACCAAGGAATGAGAAATCTACCAGGGGAAATGAAAAAAATAAAGTGATATAGGCACAGAAAAATTAAGTGTTCATTGTGGTTTTACAT